>NC_134588.1:13953831-15153831 GCF_037038515.1 Microtus pennsylvanicus | reverse complement strand
GCACAGATACACCCTGCTCAGTCTAGGTTCAGCGTTACCTGTGTGTATATGACTCCAGGGCTATTTGGTATTGGATAACCAGTTAGGGGTCTCATCCCAGGGGAAGGCTCTTTCTCCTGCTCTCAGCATTCCTTGGTGGTCTGTACTTCTTTTTTTATGGATGGGACCCCATGAGATTTTCCCCTTCCATGTTAGCATGTTTATTGGTGTTAGATTTCTGCAGGTCCTGTTTAGGAGGCCTTATTGTTAGTGTCACGGATGAAGCTTCTCTGTCACTTCTAGGAGACAGTCTCACAGCAGGCTTCCTGGGTCTCTGGCCCTTATGATCTTTTCCCACCCTTTCCATGGTGTTCCCTGAGCCTTCGGTACAGGAATTGTGAGGCAGATGGATGTGTTGGGTCTGGACAGCCCACGATCACTTGTTCTCTTTATTTGGTCTGGCCGTGGTTTTCTATTACGGTCTCTGTCTGTTGTAAAGAGTAGCTCCTTTGATGAGGGGTAAGAGCTGCACTCGTCTCTGGACATGAGGTAAATATTCAGAAAGCAGTTACATACGCAGAGAGGATCTGAACCCTGGTCCTCATCTCACACAGCAAGTGCTTTTATACACGGAGCCATCTCCCCAGCCCTGGGAGAATTTACCCCTAAACCCAAACACTTTTTCCATGGAGGCTGGACTTTTCCCTCCCACGCTGTTTACTTGGATCAACCCAATTATTCATCTAATGTTTGTTCAGTATTCACTGTGTGCCTGGCTTCGTGACGGTCTGGCGAAGCCCCTTGGCCTCTCTGAGCTGTTAAAAATCCGAAGCTGTGGGCTGGAGAGATGGCTCAGCCGTTAAAGGCTAGGCTCACAACCAAAAATATAAGAGTTTGGTTCCCAGCACCCACGGCTGTCTCTCCAGCCACCAAAAAAAAAAAAAAAAAAATCCAAAGCTGTCCATTTTGTTGTTGTCGTGGTGTGTGTGTGTGTGTGTGTGTGTGTGTGTGTGTGTGTGTGTGTGTGTTGGGGGGCACTCGTGTGGTAGCATACATGTGGACAACTTCACAGAGGCTGCTCTTTGCTTCATACTTCATATGTATATATATATATATATATATATATATATATATATATATATATATATAACACTTTATCCACTGAGCCATCTTTGCCCCCCTCCCATATTTTTCTTTTCTTAAAAAGAATCTTTCACTGGCTGGAGATCACTGAGTAGGCAAGACTGAGTGACCAGCAAGCCCTAAGATCTCTCTTCCTCTCAGTTCTTGGGATTACAAAAACAAACTAAGATCTTCATGCTTGCAATGAAGCATTGGCTCAGACATTATTGCCAGAGGCATCTCCAAGCCTTAATTAATTAATTGATTGATTCATTGTCCAAGTGAATCAATGAATTGTCATTGCCTGCAATGAACCCATTATCTGCCTTCTGAGAAATAAGGATTAGGGAAACAACCCAACTCCCCGAACAGGCCAACTTCCGTCCTGATAATGAGGCTTCTCCCTGCCTTAATCCTTTTGCTCAAAAGGAAGGCTGGAGCAATCTGATGCTAAATTGACATCAGTGTTCTTCTATTGTCCCCACCTTACGAGAAAGAGAAACTTTGAAATGTCCAACCTGCCGTTTTGTTTCAAGTTTCTGTTTTCTTCAAGCCCCATTTCAGTCTATAAAATCAACCTCCCCTGCTCAGCTTCACTGGAGTATGTGTCCCCCCTTACTGGATGGCTGTCCTGATTTATGGATTTTTGGTTTTGGACAGAGCTGATGCTGTGAAGGAAAAGCGAGGATGAGAAGGAGGGGGAAGTGGAGAGAATGGGAGCTGCTGTAGATGTGTCACCTAGTCCTTTCTCGGGAATCACCTCAGACTCATCAGAGCTCAAAAGGGTGATGTTTCTTTTCTTTTCCTTCTTTCCTTCCCTCCTCTCTTAAGTTTTTTTTGTTTGTGCCTGTGTGTGTGCAAGCACAAACATGTGCACCTATGCATGTGTGCACACATGCTTTAGCCAGAACAGAAGACAGCTTGTAGGAGTTGATTCTCTCTTTTCACCATGTGGGTCTGGGAATCAAACTCAGACTTGGCAGCCAGTGTCTTAGCCTTATAAACCCTCTCACTGGCTCCTTCCCTCCCTCCCCACCTTCCGTGTTGTCTCTCTTTTCTTTGTGTAAGTAGTATATGGTGGATTGGTGTGTGTGTGAGAGAAAGAGACAGATGAATGAACACTCACACACACACACACAGAGAGAGAGATAGAGATAGATAGATAGATAGATAGATAGATAGATAGATAGATAGATAGAGGACAGTCCAAGCTGTCATCCCCCAGGCACATCCACCTTGTCCTCTGAGGCGTGGTCTTTCACTGTCCTGGAACTCACCAAAGGATGCTAGGCAAGGCTGGCGAGGGTGGATGCCTGTCTCTGCCTCCCTGGTGCTGGGATTACAAGCATGTTGTAGGGCCTAGCTTGCCTTATGTAGGTTCTGGGTGTTGAACTCATGTGCCTGTGCGTGCAAAGCAAACATTTTACCAACAGAACCATCTCTCCAGCCCTGTTTCTTTTTATTTGTGGTGCTGGCAGTCAAACCTCGGGACCTGTGTGTCTGTGACAGGCAAGCCCTCTCCCACTGAGTTGCACTTCCTGCTCAGGTCTGCTATCTTAAAGAAGAGTGTTCCAGACAGAGGAGAGAATGTGTGTAAAGACCAAGCTGAGTGGGAGAGCTGTGGGCAGTGCTTGCTTACCGACCAATGACGTCAGTGCATGTGGAGTCACTGATTAGCATCCGTTCACCTGGGAACTTCAGGGACCTGGGTCTGGGTCTTGTCAGATGAAGGGGTGGGACAGGGGAGCAGGGGCTCCTCTATTTTCTATTCATTTATTTGTTTGTTTATTTTTTGAGACAGGGTTTTTCTGTGTAATAGCTTTGGCTGTCCTGGAACTAGCTCTTGTATACCAGGCTGGCCTCGAACTCACAGAGATCCGCCTGCCTCTGCCTCCCAAGTGCTGGATTAAAGGCATGTGCACCACCGCTGCTCTGCTGACTTCCTCTTTTTTTGACATTCATTTTTCTCTAAGTCTGGCCAAGTTTATGACTAGGAGGAGAGGGCAGAGGCTCAACCTGTCAGACCATCTGGAGAAAAGGCAGGGAATAACAAGGAAAAGAGGTTCTGAGCGGTCTGGAAGGCCACATGTGTGTCCACGCTGCCTGTGACTCTACTGCCTGGGGTCCTACCCTGCCATCCCCGTCCACCACAGACTCCATTACACGGACACGCCTGCTGCTGCTGCGGTTATAAGGCTCATAGCTCGGACCCTGGCAACCTGACAAGTCAACTCTGCCACTGGCCCTCAAGTGGGAGTGAAAGAAACAGACAAATAGAAAGGTCATGACCCCCGAGTCCAGCCTGAGGGTCCCGATGTGAAATTCAGGTTTAAACAGAGGGTGTCTCGGCTTCGGTTTCTCCTGCAAGGTGGTCTAACCAGTTGCTACCGTTGTGCAAAAATCTCTTCCTAGAGACAAATCTCTGTTTGTCTTTGATGTTGGGCAGTCTTTCCTTCCCCAGCCTCGGCTTCCTTGGGAAATTCCAATTCCTTGGGGTTCATGTCTGACAGCCCAAAAGAGAAAGGCTTCAGGCTTTCTTACCCCAGAGTTTTTGAGACAGTGCCAAACAGTGTAGCCCTGGCTAGTGGGATCACTCTGTAGATCTCACTGGGAACACCTGCCTCTGCATGGAGAGCGAGTGTTGGGGCTTAGAGGTGTGTGCTGGCTCACAGCACAGGGGTCGCTCTTTGGAATAGTTGTGTTTCTGCCAGGACAGTGTTTATCTCTGCTATGTCACTGCGGGAGGGTGTGCCGAGGGAGTGTCACGGATGCTTCAAGCCAAGGGTGTCAGATCTTGGCACAAGCCCCACCCAGACTCCAGGCCTCTGTTCCGTGCTCCTTTTGGGAACTGGACAGATACTTCCTCATTTCTGCTTCTTAGAGCTTCTTGCTGACAAGGCGTGCGGCAGTAAATTCAACTGATTCAAGACTTTTCTATTCTTATAAACGTCAGTGAACAGGCACCCTACCCGCAGACATGTGCAGCCTGTCTAGCAATCTCAGAAGGCACAAGATGGGTGCAGATTATGAAACCCAACGACTCCTTTTTTTTTTCCTTTTTGAGACAAGGTTTCATGTGACCCAGGCTGGCCTTAAGCTTTTCGTGAGGTCAAAAATGACTAAACTTCTGATCCTCCTGCCTCTGCCTCCCAATGCTGTGATTACAGGTACCTATAGCCTAACACCCGGCATGTGGTGCTGAGTTTGGAACCCAGAGCCTGCTGCAGGCCAGACAAGTTCCCTACCATCTGAGCTCTCCAGGCACCAGCCAACCTCAGGTCAGGTGGAAAAGAATAGTCCAGTTCAGCCTGGCAGAATATTCTAGAGCTGCTTGCAGGGATGGCCATTCCTTCCCTCTTCCTTCCCCCCTAAACTCCTCCCTGTTTGGAGTTGGTCCTCCTTCTCTGTGAGATCTTCCAATGGAGTCCGGAGCTTCAGAGGAATGAATGCCTGGCTTCTAGACTCCTGGTCTGGGGAGAGGAGTCCTGAGGCTGGGGGGGGGGGCACCCAGCCCAGCGCTGGAGTTGGCCTCCTGCCCTCGCCTTAGCTCAGGTCTCTCTAGCCCCAGAGCTGGCAGCACCAACGTCTCTCACTACAGGTCTCACCCCAGTCCCGAGGGTCACAGTTTTGGGAAGGGGCCCAGCAGTGTGCTTGCCAGTCTCTTGGGTGGTGCTCGCTCTGAACAGAAAGGCAAGAGAAGGCAAGGAGAGGCCTACACACCCCATCTGCCTGTCCCAGAACTGGCCAAGGGTTTCTCTGATGGTGAAGGACCCAGATGAACATGAAAACAGAAGATGCATGCCTGACTGTCTTTCCATTTGTCCCCAGGGCTCTTCCAGGGAGACATACATGCAATGCTTTATTATTTTTCCTCCAGGACATAGTTTCTCTGTGTAACAGTCCTAGTTGTTCCAGAACTAGCTCTTGTAGACCAGACCAGCCTCGAACTCACAGAGATTCACCTGCCTCTGCCTCCCAAGTGCTTGGATTAAAGGCGTGCGCCGCCACTACTATGCAGTGCTTTCAAAGTCCAATGTCCTTAGATAAAAAGAGAGCTGTCCACTGGCCAGAATAAACTAGATGATTCAATCCATCTAATCTACACCTTAGCCAGCATCTTGTTTTACCTTAATCAGGACCCCGCCTACCCTCTTCCCCACAGGGGCTGAAGGAGGTAGACAGAACTCGTGGAAACCCTTGCCTTTGGTCCTGACCATACATCCTTTTGAGCCTGGGAATATTTTAGTATACCCATTCTCCCCCCCCCCCCCCGCCCCATTTACTCATGCTGTTGGAACATGAACCCCGGGACCTTGAGCATGCTGGACCTTCACCTCCCTCCTCCTCTCCTTCCTCTTGTCCCCCCTTCCCCTCCCTCGTTTCTTCCTTCCCTCCTCCTTCTTCCCATCCCCCTCCTCCCTCCTCTTTCAGTGACCACAGGGTCTCACTCTTTACCAGAGTGCTCTTGAACTTACTATGTAACCCAGACTGGCCTCTAACTGGAGGCAATCCCTCTGCCTCAGCCCTTCAAATGCTGGGGTTACAGGAGTCTGCCTCAACATCCAGCCTAATATTTGCTGATAGTCCCTGAGGGGATCAGGAGACAAGGATCCTGTCACTCCTCCTTAAAAGGCAAACTAAAGCAAGTGATAGCCCCCAGAGGGTTCTGGTCCACTCACGTGTCACAAAAGCCTTGCAAGAGCTCAGTCAATCACACATTATCTCACTTATTAACCAAGGCTCAGCGACTTTAAACTAGCAGTCCAAGGTCACCAGTGGGTGTAGAAGCCAGAATCCAGGCGGGATCCTTTGCCTTTTGCACCCAGGTGCTCCTTCGGGACACGCGGCCCTTCAAGTTTGGACCGGAACCAAATTTCCCAGCCCTCGAAGAATCTGTATTGAGGCGAGGATCGCAAGCAGGGCCACCGGGTACCCCTTCTCGGGGACCAAGAGCGCTGAGTCAGCGTAACCCGAGCAGCCTAGTGAGCGCTATGCCCCCGCCCCCTGACTTGCGCCCCGCCCCAGGAGAGGGCCAGCCCGGCAGCCCAGAGCAGCAGCCGGAGTGCGACAGCTAGGCCAGGCAACAGCGCGGCTGCCCAGGGTGCAGCATGACGGCCATCTGCGCACAGGTAGCCCGAGGGGCCCGCGGGGCGCAGAGCCGGGGTATAGCCTACTATGGGGAGGACTGGGAACCCTCAGTGACTGAAGCCTTGGGTCAGGGTGACAACTCCCCAAATGCCCAGTTCTTGCTGGTAACCTCCCCCTGCCCCCTGGAAGGTTTCTCTGAGAGTGATCTGGGGGTACCTGCTCCCCAGTGCAGCTCGCTCTGTGCAGTCTTCTTGACCCCTGAGGGCACCAGAGGCCACCAAACTTTCTGCGGGGTCATCAGTGAATGACCTGTGAGTTAGCCTTTCCTCAGGGGTCTTTGGGAGTTTTTAAAAACTGGGCGTCTGGAGTGGAGGACCGACAGAATGGATTTGCAAAAGACTAGACTTGGTTTACGTAATGGTGGACTAGTTGCTTGCAAAGTCAGAACTTTCTGGGAGTTGGGACTGCAAAGATAATCATCTCTAAAAGGACTTTGGGGAGCTAGGTAGAACTGAGGTGGAAGAGTACTTACCGGGGACCCCACATCCCAGGAAAAAGGCTCCTGGGACAGGAGCCTCCGCCTCCTTTAAGATCTGGCTTCTTTTGTGCGGAGAGTGTTTGTGTTGGCTGAGAATCTCGGCATTCCTACCCCATTCAAAGGGCGGTCGGGAAGTGTCCACTACCCTGCGGCTTGTTTCCTGCTCACCCAGGCATCCCGGTGTCTGGCTGTCCTCCAGGCTGTCCACTGTCTAGTCTTGTCCTGAGGAGTAGATATGTCAGTTGACTCTGCCTTCAAATGCTCAGGCCCCATAACACTGATAATGTTGGTAGTGTCCCTCCTTTAGCCGTCATTATTATTTTCATCATTATCAATACGGCTTAAGACAGACAGTATCTTGCTTTGTTGTTCAGGATGGTCTCAGGCCCCTGGGCTATCTATCTATCCTCCTTCCTCAGTCTCCTGAATAACTGGCATTATAGACACAGGCCACCCCTACAGCTCTACCCATTTTACAGAGAGATAATTGAGGCTCAAATGTGACCTGCCCACAGTGGGTAGCCAGGAGACAGAATGTAGACAAATTCAAGTTTTCCTGCCTCCAAACCTCACCCACCCCTTTGGTGACAAGAAAAAGACCCTGCATAGGCCACCCCCAAACCCTTTTAACCAGAACTCAGGGTGCAACAGACAGAGACTCTGGTTAGGCGGCTTCTTTTTGTTTGTTTGTTTGTTTGTTTTGTTTTTGTTCCTGGGCATATTCCAGGTCATCTCCAGGGAGGGACCTTCGGAGGAAGGCATAGGGAGAAAGGCACAGGGGCACCCCCAAACAAGTGTGGGGGTACCCCAAGGAGATGCCCAGAAACCAGTGTGGGGTGTGGGAGGAGCTAGGCTAAGAGGTACAAAAACCATAGATAGGAGCCCCTTTCTAGGGGAGGAGGAGGAGAAAAGAAGAGGGAGGAGGAGAGGGGAGGAGGGGGTAAAGCAAGGGGAGGAAGAGGAGAGAGACAGGGAAAAGAAGTGATAGGAGGAGAGGAAGGGAGGAGGATGGAGGATGGAGGAGGAGGGAGAGAAAAGGAGACTGAGGAAGAGAGGGGCAGGAGGAAGAAAAGAGGAGAGAGGGTAGGGTGAGGATGAGGGAGAAGGGAGGACCGCACAGGCATGTTTGTCCCAGGCTCAGCTGTGTGTAGCAGTCAGGACCATGAGCTACACCCATGTTAGTGCAGGGTACAGAGTGCACTTGTCTCTACTCTGAGGGCAACTTGGCCAACAACTTCACCCCCTTAGCAACCTTAGGAGTTAGGTACTGTTATCGCCCTTCAGTGGAGAGGAGGTGGAAGGGGGAATGAGTGACAGCTAAAAGGCAGGACCTGTTAGTGCAGGTTCATCTCCTTGAGAGACTGGGGCAGGAAGATCGCAGGTTCAAAGACTAGAGTATGATCAGGCCGTCTCAGAATAAAAGACACTAAAAAGTGTGCGTATGTGTGCGCGCGCGTGTGTGTGGGTGCGTGTGTTCACTCACGTCACAGTCAGGTGCAGAGCGCTTGCTTAGCACGAATGAGGGTCTATACCCAGGAGCAAGGGTGGGCACGTGGCCTGGATCATGCTAGCAGTGGAGCTGAAAGGAACAGTTAGGTTGGTCCTGAGCAGGCTGCAGAAGAAATGTCAGTGTGTTGGGGTGGCCAATGCGGGGACGGTGGCCTGACCCAGGCCTGGACAGAGTACACCTTGCAGAGTAGTGGATACAGGGATGTGAGGCATGAGTATGAATCCAGTATGCATTCTTGGGGTGCTGTTGGTCTTGGAGAGCAGAGGATGATATGGCATGGCACTGGGGTGGCCTCGGTAGCCCTTGACCTCAGGCAACAGGTCAGCTGGAACCGGTCAGGGTCTCAGGGTAAAAGAGAGAATGAAGAGAGAATGAGAAGTGTTGTTTAGTGGAGGAGGTCAAGGCCCTGGTTTAGGGATAGCCTTAGCTACAGAGATGAAACTTGTGGGACAGGGGCAGGACTGGCTGCCCACTTCCTCTTTTCCAGCCGGCTCTTGCACTGACTGCTACCACTCAGCAGCACAACCCTCTATGCCACCCCGCCCCAGCCCTCCCAACCCCACCCCAGCCCCTCCCACCCCATCCCAGACCCCCCCACCACGCCCCATCCCCCCTACCCCGCCCCAGCACCTCCCACCCCACCTAGCCCCCCACCCCAGCTTCCAGGAGAAGTTTCCAGCCCCCAGGGTCACTGGAAGCTGGTACCAGCAGTATGGGCTGAGGCATACACAGTGGTTCAGGATGAAGGCTAATATATACATGATCCTTGCTGGTGTTATAGACCACTCTCAGGAACCAGGAACCACCTATGGCCACACATTTTGTATGTGGCTTAGGGGGATGGGACAACCTGAAGTACCATTCTTCCTCCTGCTCTATCGACCTTGCTTTTTGAGACAGGGTCTTGCACTGACCTAGAACTCATCAACTAGGCTAAAGGAATTCCTTGTGACTGGCCTGTCTTCCCAATGCTGAGATTACTAACATCCACTATACCCAGGTTTTTCGTTTCTTCTATTTTTGTTTTTTAACTTGGGTTCTAGGGATGGAATTCGTATCTTTGTGCTTGCAAGGAGGGCATTTTACTGACTACTTTGGTGTGGCCTGGAACTCACCAAGTTGGGGAGACTGACTGGCCAGTGAACCCCAGTGATCCGTCCATCTCTCCCTCCTCAGTGCTAGGATTTTAAGTGCTCACCAACACACCCAGCTTTTTCATGGGTTCTGGGAATCGAACTCAGGTCCTCATGCTTGCAAGCACTTTACAGACCGAGCCGTCTTTCCAGCCCCACGTGTCTTTACTTCATGAGCCTTTAATCCTTGCAGTCTTACTGGTGGTCAGAGAGTTTAAATAAAGCCTACTTCAAGTCCACAGAAGGAAAGGCGACACCAGATCTCTCTGTCACCTCTGTCTGGTCCCAGTGTGGCATCTTAGAGTCTGAAGATTAAAGTCCAGTCAGGGCCTGGGACAGGCGGGGCTGAGGAAGGGACTGAATGTGCCTGTTTTCCAGACAGCATGAGGCCTAGGGTCAAAAGGTGTCTGAGCTGGCCTGCGTGTCTTGTGATTCGTTCTCTGCATCTGTAGCTGCCCCATCCTGTGACCATATTAGCCTCTAGGGATTTCATAATCTTGCCAGGTGCTTTCCTGCGGGGATCGCCAGCTTCACTGGGCAGACGAGAAGAAAACAAGGGCACTGACTGGAGATGTGGCTCAGCTGGCGAAGTGCTTACCCAGCACGTGTGAAGCCCTGGTTTCAAACCCTAGCCCCTAATAAACAAATGGGGGCTGCTTGCCTGTCATCCCAGGAAGGAGGAAGGGTAGAAGTTCACCATCATCCTTGGCTATGTAGTGGATGAAGGCCAAGCCTGGATGTATTAAACAACGCTGGCTCAAAATACAGGGAGAAAGAGAAACGAGAGAGAGAGAGAGAGAGAGAGAACGCAGACACGTTTGAGACAGGTCTCTCACTGAATCTGAAGCTCACTGATTAAGCTAGACAGATCAATGAGCTCTAGAAATCCACCCATCCACCCCCAGTCCATCCAGCACTGGAGTTACAAATATGGCTCACTTTGTATGTGGGTGCTGGAGATTGGAATTCAGGTCCTCATGCTTGCATGGCAAGCACTTTAGCAAGTCTTCCATCCCCAGCCCTAGCAGACAGCCTCATAAAGGCTCTGCCTCAGTCTCCCAGGAGCCAGGCTCAGCTGTACCTGAGTTCACGCTTGCCTTTGGAATCTTATTCACAGCTGCCATAGGATGCGCGCTGCAGTTCCCTTTCCTTCATTCCCCTCATTTCCCAGCAGCAATCTTTCTGTGTTATCTCTTCTTCCTACCTCAAACAGTGACGTAACCTGCTTCTGTGCATCCTATAAATGAGTCAGTTAGCTTACGTCTGGGCAGGGGGCTCAGTCTATAAGGAACTTCCAGCAGAAACTTGACCAGTTCCCCAGTGTTCTTCCTCAAGCACCTACCAAGTGCACAGGTCTAACAGCATGTTGGATACTGCAAATACCGCGGTCTCTTGACATGTGGCCTTGCCCTCCGAGGGGAACGCAATGTCCAGGTGGAAGGCCAATGGCATGTCACTCCAACATACCACCAGAATAGAGCAAAGAGCAAACGGGGCACCTGCCGGAGAAGAGCAGTAGAGGACCCGGGGCTGGCTGGGTGGGAAGGACCTCTCCGAAGAGAATGAGAAGAGACAAGGTGTCATTCTTGGGGTGAGAGAGATGCCCAGGAGCTGCCAGACAGGGGCCCAAGTGGCCTGAAAGAATATCCTAGGAATGGAACTATATTAAGCAGCTGCCATGGTGTGTGTATGTGTGCACGCGCGCGCGTGCGCGCGCGCGTGTGTGTGCGTGTGTACACATTCTCATTAGGAGATCAGAGGCCAACCTCAACTATTGTTATTTAGGTACCATCTTCTCTCTATGTGTGTGTGTCTTTCTGTCTCTCTTCTCTCTCCTCTCTCTCTCTCTCTCTCTCTCTCTCTCTCTCTCTGGCTTGGAGCTCACCAAGTTGGCTGACTGGCCAACAAGTCCCAGGGATCTGCCTTTCTCTACCTGCCCAGCTCACACACTTACCACCATGCTTGTCTTTTTAAATCATGGGTTCTTGGGATCAAACTGTGGCCCTCGCGCTTGTAAAGCAAGCAATCACTATACCCACAAGGCCATCTTCCTGGCTCCAGTTTGGGCTTCTCACTCTGGGTAGAGATCCTGAGAACAGTACGGGATTAGTTTGCAATTGATGAACTACACTTGGCCAGGCTCTGGCAGTAGAGGGAGGACAGGTAGAAAATGGAAGGGCCCCCAGTGGGGGTGGGTTGAATGGGAAGCTGGGAGGGTCAGTTCATGGCTTCCCACGATATCAGAGCAAAAAAACCAGGGCTGGAGTAAGTGGGGTTGCATTCTGGGAGTTTCCCTTGGTGTCCCAGGCCCTTGTCAACTCACTAATTTGCGTGGTGTCTTCCAGACCCAGAGGCTGTTGGGCCCTAAGAGGCCCCACCGGTCCTTCTTTGAGTCCTTCATCCGGACACTCATCATCGTGTGCACGGCCCTGGCTGTGGTCCTCTCTTCAGTGTCTATCTGCGACGGCCACTGGCTCCTGATGGAGGACCGTCTCTTTGGGCTGTGGTACTTCTGCACCATCAGCAACCACAGCGGTCCACACTGCCTGAGAGACTTGAACCAGGCTCACGTGCCCGGGTTGGCAGTGGGCATGGGCCTAGCACGCACTGTGGCCGCCATGGCTGTGGTGGCTGCCATCTTTGGCTTGGAGCTTCTCATTGTGTCCCAGGTGTGCGAGGATGTCCGCTCACGGCGCAAGTGGGCCATCGGTTCTTACCTCCTGCTGGTCGCCTTCGCCCTCTCCTCTGGGGGCCTCCTCACCTTCATCATCCTCCTCAAGAGTCAGATCACCTTCATGGGCTTCACCCTGATGTTTTGGTGTGGGTTCACCGCTTCCTTCCTCTTCTTCCTCAATGCCACCAGCGGCCTTCACATTAACAGCCTCACGCAGCCCTGGGACCAGCTAAGAAAAGTCTAAGACTCCACTGGGGGCCCTAGCTTCTATAAGAAAGTGTGGTCATGATGGGACTTCTCTGACACAGGACCTCTGGCTGGAATTGAGTGGGACAATGACCTTGAAGCTGCCTCTTAGACGAGAAGCTCTACAAATGGTCCTGGGCTGGGGGGGTCTCTTCAACTTCCCCCCAGGCCAGAGGCCAGAGAAGTGCCTCAGTACCACAGGACACAAGCCGTAGAGGTTAGCCAAGCTTTTAAGATGTCAATTTTAAAATAAGAAGAATGTTCTAAAACTTCTTCCTTGGGTGTTTTCTTCCCTGGACTGGAGTAGACTCTGAAAGACACCAGCACTTAGTTCCAGGCTGGCTGCCCAGCTAAGCAAGGTTCACCCCTGTTTCATGGATAGCCCTGGGATGTGGGCTGGAGGGGCCCTGGGACACTTTTTTTCTTCTTTATATGCCTGTGCTGTGTGTATGTCTGTGTGTGTACATGTTTTAACATGTGCACAGGTTCATGTATGTGTGGATGTACATGCAATGCAAGTGTGTGCATATGGAGATCTGAAGTTGATGTCTGGTCTCATCCTTAATTGCTTTTCTGCCTTATTCACTGAAGCAGGGTCTCAGTCAATCCCAGAGCTCACCTGTAAGACCAGTCTCACCAGCTTGCTCTGGAGATGCCCCGTCTGCCTCCCAGGCTGGAATTCCAGGTGACACCACACCAGCCAACATATATATTGATTCTAGCGACCCAAACTCTGGTCTTCCTGCTTGCACGGCATGGGCTTTAACTGCTGAACCATCCCCAGCCCAGCTCTCAGGACTCGGGGTTTCTAAGAATGGCCGAGTCCTCCACCTAAGGGACCAGTCAGTGACTAGGACCATCTCCCATCGGCTCAAGGGAGCTTTGCACGCATTTCCCTGGCTTAGCAGGATTCCCCACAGAAAGCCCTTTGACTAGTAGATTTTCAATCTGCTGACTTAAGTCCCCCCTGTTCTTTGTGTGGACCCACAGGTTCTGGCACACCCCAGTTTCTGGATGCTAGCTGTCCTTTCTCCGGGCATAGTTTAAAATCTTCCTTGAGCAAAGTCCCTGCACGAGTTCTCTAACGCAGTCTTCCCCGAGGTCAGTTCCGACTCAGGCAGAACTGTTTGTGAGACTCTCATTTGTAAGGGTCAGGTGACCTCAGTGCCCGTTTCTGATCCTGGGACACATTTCAAAGAGCACACGCGTGCACTGCTGAACGCCACAGCGGGTGAGGGGACAAACAGATGCTGAGTAATAATTAACAGCTTGCAGGGGACAGGTGGAGGTGAATGGGGTCACGAGCCTGTGGAGATTTCCATACTCCTGGAAGAACTGCTCTCTCGCTCTCTCTCTTTCATTCTCCCTGTGTGTGTATGTGTGTGCACATGTGTGCTTGTGTGTTCAGGTGCATGTGTGAGCACCAGTGTACAGAGGCCCGAGGACAACCTTGCCTGTGTTGTTTCTAGATGCCATCCACTTATTTTTTTAATCTTTGTGTGTGGGCGTAGGCATGCGCACACCATGGCACACAGGTGGAGTTTAGAGGTCAGTTCTCCCTTCTGATCTTCACCTTCCCTTTGGTTTGCGACCGGGTCTCTTTGCTGGTCTCAGCCTGGGAGCTTCCAGGGATTTCCTGCCTCTCTCTTTTCAGCCTGTGAGCGCTGGGATTACAGATGTGGTCGCTACTGCATTCAGCTTTGTGTGGGTGCTGGGAATCCCAACACGGGTGGTCAGGTTTGCATAGCAAGCATTTTTACCCATGGAAACATCACCTTGGCCCCATTTTGTTCAAGATGGTCTCTTTCTGGTCTGGAATTTGCCAGGTAGGCTGGGTTGGCTGGTCAGTGAGCTCCAGAGACCTCTGGCTCTCATCTCACCAGAGCTGGGATTACAAAAACATGCCACCATGCCCAGCTTTTTTTTTCCTACATTGGTTCTGAGGATTGAACTCAGGCTCTTGCAAGGCAGTTGATCCACCAGCTGAGCCATCTCTGCAGCCCCCATATCTGTTTGCTCATCCTCTTGCCCCATTTCCAGTTTTTGCCACCCAGAAACAGGTGAAATGTGGTTTTTTTCTATCCTGTAAGGTTCTTTTCCCCTCCAGCTCTGAATTGGCTTTTGGACTTTGCCCTGATCTTGTCATAAGGGTCCCTTCCAGGGCTAGATGAAAACACCTGTGATGCTTCTGGCACCACACCAAGGGCCTTCTATTCACCCATCAAATACTTCACCACTGAGGGCCCATTTTATTTTGAGACAAAATGTTGCCCAAGCTGGTCTCTTCTTTGTGAGCTCAAGTGATCCTTCTGCCCCAACCTCCCCAAGTAGTTCTATTGTGATTTTGTATATGTATGAGTACATGTTCATGTGTGTACACATATATGTGTGAGGGTACACAGGCATGTGGGACTAACCTTATGTGTCATTCTTCAGGAGACCACATACCTTGCTTTTGAGACAGTGTCCTTCCCTGGCCTAGAACTTTCCTGGACGGCCAGTGAGCCTCAGGGACTTCCTGCCTCTGGCTGCCCAGCACCGGGATTGGAGGCCTGCACAACTGCACCAGGCTTTTACACAGGCTCCAGGAACTGAACCCAGATCATCATCCATTTTACCCCTAAGTCATCCCTCCAGCCCCTCCTACAGTGAGCTTACCTATCTTCATCTCACTATTGCGCATGCATGCATGGGAATGTACACATCATGTGCACATGTGGAGGGTGGAGAACAGTTTGTGGAGCTGGTCCTTTCTTGCCGCCTTGACGTAGGTTCCCAGGATGCAGCTGAAGCCGTCACACTCGCTTACCATGAGCTTTCGTGGGCTGAGCCACTTCTCTAGTCATGACTTTTAGACATCTTTATTCCAGTTGAGATTCATGAGATTACAAATGCTACATTGGAACCACCACTATCCAGGGACCTTGGAGACCCCAGAACTGGTTGTTTTGTTTTGCAGTGCTGAGGCTCACTCACATCCAAGGCCTGGTGCACCTGGGCAGGTGCTCTCTGACTGAGCCACACTGCCATCTCTACCTGAGGAGTTCATGGGCCACTCATCCTGGGTCTCAGCCTGGGAAGTGGTCCTGCAGCAGGCTGGAAGATGCAAATCGGAGGCCAGCTCTCCGTTTCTGTTTAGGTTCCCCTGCTAGGTTGTGTTTGGAAGGAGATTCAAACACTTCATCCTCTTTCATTCTCTTATGGAGCCAGGGAGTACCTATGTGCCAGCATTGACAGCCAGAGTTATGGAAGCTTACAATGCAGGGAGACGGGCCTCTGCCTGTTTGAGAGTCGGAAAATCACCACCCGCCTTGAAGCTCAGATTGTTAAAAGGCTATGCATTAGCAGTCCATGGAGATGTAGCATAGCTGGTAAAATGCTTGCCTACTGTGCATGAAGCTATAGTCTGATTCCCAGGACCACATAAAGCAGCCTTGGTGGTGCACGCCTGCAGTTCTAGCACTTGGAAATGAAGGCAGGAGGATCAAGTTCAAGGCCATCTTCAGCTAGGGATTAGTAGACCAGCCTGGGCTATAGAAGAAGCCTCAAAAGAGCAACAAGACTTTCATATCGTTGCCAAGTATTTTGGGCAAGTCTTGGGCCTTCACGGAGCTGTCTGCCGTTCATAGGGAGGATGTCTTACTTCCTAATGTACCTGTTTTCCACCAAGTACTCATACAACATCAGAGATAATGGAAAAGGGGCTTCAGAAGCTTAATTTAGCTGCTGTCCTGAATGCTCTATGAGAACTCTAGGGCAGAGGAGATCAGCCTAAGGCCCAGGGGCTTGATTCCTCATATTTCCTGAGCTTCTAGGCTTGCCCTTAAAAGTGAGCTAGAACCTGGAGGCAGGGAAGCTCCCTGCTCCCTCAGGGAGAAGCTGGGAAACGATGTAGAACATAAGCCTTCCCCAGGTGGCAAAAGATGAACACACGGAGACTAGGGTGTTCTGGATGTCATTTATTCCCTTGCCTCCTCTGGAGCCACTGAATTACTCTCTCAGAAGAATAAGAAAGACCAAATCACAGACCTGTTTCTTGCTCCATGGTGACCCAGTCTCAGTTCTAAGGAAGCTCAGACCTGGAGGAAGGCCTCGCAGCCCTCGAACACAGCAGAGCCGTTAGAAGAGAACCGTCCTATTGAGTGTCCAGCTCTGTGTCCACTGCCAGTCCTGCCGCAGCCTCAGATGATGCTGGCCCTGGGGGTGCTCCGGCTCTGCTCCGAGGTGCTGGCCTTAGTGCCGTGGGTGGTACCGCTGGTGGCATTGCTGAAGGAGTTGCTGAGGGCCACAGGGCGTAGCGGGAACTCTTGGAGGTGCCACTGGTGCCATTTTTTCTGAACTTCTAGCTGCACCTGCCCAAAACCAGCCATCAGCTGCAGCAACTGCTCGAGAAGGTAGCTCAGGCCTCTGCCTAGACCCTGGCTCACTGATGAGCCCAGCTGTCCCTACTCTCATGGCCCTGCTGTGCCCCCTTCCCTATTGGTCTCTGACTGACCATTCCTGCCCCATGTACAGAAAAGGTACTGAGGGCCTTCTCTACCGTGGGCACTAGTACATGGCATCTTTAAATTTTAAAATTATTTCTTTATTTATTTAGAGAGCGATAGATGTGAACACACGTGCATGCCATGAAATTCTTATGGAGGTCAGGGGACACCTTGAGCTCTCCTTCCACATCAGTTCTGGATGGTCCCCGCCATCTTCTAACACTGCGTTCCTCAGAAAAGGTGTGAGATTTGTTCCACAAACTGCAGAGTCAGGTGTCCAAACCTGCATGCTTGTTCCCATACCTCCCTCACCCCAGTCTGAAATCCATCCGCGATCTGAGGGTTTGCTCTTAGACATTTCCTCTATGGTCCTCAAGAGAACACTTGAACCTCTGAAGTCAGCTTTGATGTTTGATTTTTGGGAAACATCTGAGGTCACTCCCATTCAAGTGTGAACCAGACAGATTGGTCAATAGCCACAGAGACACTTGGCCTGTGTGCACTACCAATGTAGCCAGGGTCAGTGACTGGAGCTTCATATCCTGAATGCTCAGTATCTGACCAAGGCTGGGGCAGTTCCAAGTGACCCACTTCACTCATGGGAAGACTGAGCTCTGGGTGGGAAGTGACCCAGGTCCCTCCCAGAGCCAGCAGCAGAGCTGTCGGGAACTTGGGTTTGAGTGGGGTCTGGGCTCATCTGGGTTTGCTGAACTTGCTCATGGAGTTTGGTAAGGAACACTTCACAGACCCAGTACGGACCCACGGAATCTATTTCTGCTGGTTCTGTCCTGAGGACATTGCCCAAGATGTGATCTATCATACCACTGGACGACTCTGCCAAGCAAGCAGGCCTGCCTCAGCCCCCTTCTCACTCTCCTTGGCTGGTCAACGGGGAGTCCTGTACTGAAATTTGGTGGTTCCCCAGGACACTCACCTCTCCATTGAGGAAGCAATAGAGGATGGCGACCACCAGCCCCTAAAGAAGGAACTGTGTTAGTCTGTGGTTATAGACTTCTCCCTCCCACCTGCTCCTGCCTGAATCCTTGAGTGAGCACACACATGCGCAACACACACACACACACACACACACACACACACACCACCTCCCCCACCCTCGCTCCTTAGGACCTTTCAGTCTTGGAGAATTCCCTACTTCGGGGCACTGATCTGCCTGCCTGCCTTCAACACAGGCAGAAATCGTTTTCATTTATTGACCCCGAGACCTAACATATGACCTCTAACTCCTCTGTCAGGGACGGTAAGGGAAGAGCTTCTGACTTGGGCCCTGATTAAAGGATCCATTCAGGTCTCTGGAATTGGTGAAGAGTGCCATCCAGGATAGCAGAGATAGGAGGCCCCTGAAGAATCACCCCATCCCCTTATGAGGGGCAGGGTCACTCCAGTGGGAGATCCTGGGCTCACAAGAAAGGTGATAAATTCCTGCTGGAGAACAGACGTGTGGTGAGAGCAAAGTATGCCCGAGTGCAGGTCTGTAGCAGATGCAGGCAGCTCTGGAGTCTAGTGCAGGTTTGTAGCAGGTGCAGGCAGCTCTGAGGTCTGGTGCAGGTGTGCTAGCAGGTGCTGGCAGCTCTGGGGTCAAGTGCAGGTGTGCTGGCAGGTGCAGGCAGCTCTGGGGTTGAGTGCAGGTCTGTAGGAGGTGCGGGCAGCTTCGGCAGCTCCGGGGTGGAGTGCAGGTGTGCTGGCAGGTGTGGAAGCTCTGGGGTCGAGTGCAGGTGTGTAGCAGGTGCAGGCAGCTCTGGGGTCCAGGCTGTGTCTACTGACTTGGAGGGGTGGAGTTTATCTGGACCTTTTCTCAGAGCTCCTGTTTTCCGGATGATATTCCCTGGGTCGTCAGTCTGCAATGCCTGCAGAGCCGTGAGTGATGTGTGTTGGTTGCTACTGACTGTCAACTTGGCAGAGGCTAGGATCACCTAGAGGAGAACCTCTGAGTATTCCTTTAGGGGTTTTCTAGATTAACCAAGGTGGGAAGACTCTCCCCACACACGGGGGGCACTACTCCATCCAATAGAGAGAAAGTCAGCTGAGTACCACAATGCCACCAACTGCCTCGGGTCCTGCCACCAAGGCTTCTCCACCATCATGGGCTGTACCCTAGAACTGTGGGGCAAAGCAAAGCCTCCCTCCCTCCCTCCTTTCCCTACACAGTTTCTGTCAGGGTGTTTGATTACAGCAATGGGAAAGTAGCTATCCACAGAGCACCTGCTCCCTCCCTCCCTCCCTCCTTCCCTCCCTCCCTCCCTCCCTCTCTCCCTCAGAGCCCGCCTCACCATCCTGCCTTCCTCACAGGCCTGCCCTCCACCTCCCCTCTTGAGGCTTCCATATATAGCTTAAAACATCAGCTGGCCTGGCCTCTCTGCTCTAGCCTTTAGCTGCTTGTCACATTGAAGGACCTCAAAGGGCAATGGACCTGCCACTGCGTGGTGGGCTTAATATGTACATGAGCTAGGGGACATGGGCTTTGTGAGGTGTGTGTGTGTGTGTGTGTGTGTGTGTGTGTGTGTGTGTGCGTGCACATGTGTGCACTTGAAGCACACATGTGCAGACTGATGAAGGCCTGAAGTCAACAAGTCAGTACAGGTCTTTACCCCTAATCAGGCCTCCTCAGCTTCCTGAGACAGGATTTCTCACTGATCCCAAGGCTCTGAACCGCTAGGCCGCTGGCTAATGAGCTCCCAGGATCCACCTTGTTTTGCTGGTACCCCACCCCACCTTTTTATGTGGGTGCTGGGGATTCCAACTCAGGTCCTCATCCTTGTGCAGTGAATGCTTTGCCCACTGAGCCATCTCCCCAGGCTGTTTTTGAAGGGGGCAGGACTTGAACCCATGGTCCAGGCATGCTAAACTCATGTTCTACCATGGAGATACAAAGCCAGAACAATACTTGTGAGTTCTGCTGTTATAGTAGGTGTATATGGTTTTTCTTAGAGATTTACTTTTACTTATGTGCAGTTACGTATATCTGTGGATATGTGCGTATGCCACCTGTGCTCAGGTACCTGCAGGGGTCAGAAGAAAGCACCAGATTCCCTGGAACTAATTATAGGCAATTGTGAGCACCTAACAAGGGAACCAAATTCAGATCCTCTGCAAGAGCAATAAGGACTCTTAACCGCTGAGCCATCTCTCCAGGCCATGGCCCCATCTCTCTCTCTCTCTGTCTCTGTCTCTCTGTCTCTCTCTCTCTTTAGTTGGTAGATACAGGTTCATTCTGTTATTCTCTTCACTTTGGTATGAGGGAGAAACTTTGATACATTTGTATATGAATACACATACATATCTATGGGTACATATAATTATTTAATAATTTGTATACATAAGAACATACACACACGTGGGGGAACAGACTCTCACAAGCCCCTGACTGGCTTGGAACTTGCAATATAGCACAGGCTGGCCTAGAATGTGAAGCTATCTTCCCAACTCAAGGGCTGAGACTGCATGTGTGTACCACCAGGCCCAGCTATTTACATGTTTCTTATGGCCTTCTCATTTATAAGCATGTCCATGGGACATTAGGAAAGTGTTTTTGGTGGGTTTTTTTTATCTTCCCAGTTCTGGGGACAGGAAGTCCCTATCTTCATGGAGAAGCAGCCCTGGGGTCCCAAGCTCTTTGAATGCTTATTACCTACTTTGGTGGTCAAGCTAAGTCCTTCCAAATGCCTGAACCTCAGAGTCCCCGATGAGATGGGTCATAGTGAGACCACTGTTAAATGTGCAACAGGACCAAGGTGCTGGCAAAGGCTCTGCTCAGGGAAGCTTCTCAGAGGAAGCACAGGGACAGCCTGAGGTTGGGTTTGAAATAGCAGAGAGGTCCTGACTCACTGTGTCCCCAGTGAGCAGTCTTCCCTGGAATCCAGAGCTCAGCTCACCAAGAGCAGAATCCAAGGGACAAAGCGGGAGTGGAGGCCTCACGCTGAGGCTAAGACCTCCCTATTGGGGGGGCTCTGCTAGAGTTTCTCTGCAAGGAAGACTTAGTGGGGGTGGGGTGGGGGCTGGGGGCTGGGTGTCCTCAAGCTCTAGAACAGAATCACAAGGCTTCTTTAGGCAGTGGGTTTGTTTTCATTGGTGTGTGTGTCTGTCTGTCTGTCTGTGTATGTGTATGAACACATGCATGCTCAGGTTGTACTGGGGATGGAACCCAGGGTCTCAGGCATGCAGGCAAATTCTCTTCCAGTAAGCCTTAAGCCATATTCACTGGCTTTCATCTAATGGATACTATAAGCCTTGAAACAAACTGTTCTTTCTTTGGCTTCTGGAAAACTCCAAACTCAGGCTGACCTCAAACTTGCTATGTCGTGAAGGGTGACCTCGACTCCCACCTCCTCCTCCCAAGTGCTTGGATTACAAAGTACACTACCACACCGGGTGTATAGAAATTTTTCCACTGATAAGTCATCTACATATTTTTTTCTCCATTGGTTGTTGCTAAAAGTGACTTTATGTTATTTTTGGAAAGAAATGGCTCCAAGCAAATAAATAAAGTAACAATGTGAAGCTCGAGATTCCAATTAGGGTTTCTTCTCACCCATTTTTGTTAGTGTTGCCTTAACTTCATAACATCTTGGTGGATTAGAGGTAGGTGACCTCCCCTACCTCCTGTCAAAAGACTCTGGTTAAAACTCCAACATCCTGGGGCTGAGAAGATGGCTCAGTGGTTCCATCTGAAATAGTCATTGTGTGGCACACCGGGGAGACAGTGATTGGCAGGTCCCTGGGCTGGCCAGCCCGCTAGAATGGTCTGGTCTACTTGATAAGTTCCAGGCTACAGAGAGATCCTATCTAAAATGCAAAAATCAAAACAAGGGCAAAAAAACAAGGTGGACAGTCCTGAGGAATGTTGTCCCCTGACACACACTTACACACGCACGCACGCACACCCACACAAGTCCAGCACCCTCCTGCCACCCACTCCCACTTCCTGCTCCTTAGGGGTAACTTGAGTACAGCCTGAACACTCTTAACTTTTTTTTTCAATAACATGCTGATGTTGCGAGTTTCCAGTTTCTCAGTTTTAGACATTTCCTCTGGACTTCCCAGTAAGAAACAGAGGGCTCCTCTGCCTGCCTGTGGCTTTACACAGTGTGTCATTGTGGTTGTGAATGTGCTACCCATGTGGTTGTGTAACTCTTTATCCATCATGCTCTGTCGATTTTCTCTTTCCTTCTCCCAGGAGTCTACCTCCCCCATTCCCATGCTTTTACTGTTGGAGACTCAAAATCAGTTGGCATCATGAGGTCCTCCCCTGCGGCCTTGGGTCGGCACTGTGTGGGACTGCCAGGCTTGCTATCTCTGCAGCCTCGTTTCTCTCAAAGGAAACTGAAAGCTGGTGTGTGTGTGTGTGTGTGTGTGTGTGTGTGTGTGTACACGTGTGCAGATGAACCTATGTACACAGATGTGGAGGTCTCAGGTGTCCTTTGACTTTTTGTCATGGGGTCTCTCATGGACCTAGAGCTTCTCCAAGTAGGCTAGGCTGGCTCACTGGTGAACTCCATGGATCGCTTTGTCTCTGCCTCTGTCTCCGCAACGATGGGATTAGAGGCACGCACTCCCACACGTTTTCTGTAGGATCTGGGGATTGATCTCAGTTCCCATGCTTACAATGCCGGTCCTCTCCTAACTGAGCCACTGCTCTAGTCCTGAGGAGCCCTCTTTTAAGTTACGATCCCCAAAACTTACCTGGAAGGAGCCTAGGGCCAATTCAAAGAAGAGCTGGACTTCCATGGCGTCCTCTGGAGAGAAGGCGAAGATGATGTAGTGAATGCCGAAGAGGGGGATCAGCAGGAGGGTGGACTTGGCCAGGCGCCTGGGGACACAGGGTACGCTGCCACTCCTGATCTGCTGAAGCCCTCCTCACACAGAGCTCAACCCTTCAAGGGCCTGATTGTTTTAAGTTATGCTGCAATGTTTCAAGATACTTTTTCAATTTGGAGTTTTGTTTGTTTTCTGGATCTATCTATCTATCTATCTATCCATCTATCTATCTATCTATCTATCTATCTATCTATCTATCTATCTATCTATCTATCATCTATCTATCTATCATCTATCTATCTATCTATCTATATCATCTATGTCCCTATCTCCCTATCTCTCTCTCATCTACCTGTCTATCATCTCCCTATCTGTCTGTCTGTCTGTCTGTCTGTCTATCTATCTATCTATCATCTATCTTTCATCTACCTGTCTAACTTTATCTGTCGTCTATTTGTGTATCTACCAGTCATTTATTTATTATTTATCAATTATCTTTGTATGTGCCTGCTTATCTACCATGTATCAATCAACTATTTATCACCTATCTGTCATCTTTGAAAGTTTGTATCTATATCTATCATCTATCTATATACCTATGTGTCATCTACCTATCTACCCTCTTATCTGTGATCTATAATCTGCGTATTTTTCAGTGCTAGATGCGGAACCCCAGCCCTCACTCACGCTAAGCGAGTATCCCATTATAGAACAACATCTCCAGCACGTTTTCATTTATTTTGCAAAATCTCCAAAGTCCCATACGCTAACCACCCAGGCACAACACTGGCCAGATGCTTGACCAAACCTCAGTGCTCCTGGTCTCCCCTTCTATCAGTAACATAAATCAATAAGCACTCAACAGCTTTACTAGTGGATAAATCAGACGCCTGTGTTATTGCTGCTGTGCTCAGCAAATGAGGAGACAGGAGAGGGCCTTGCCATGCCCTTTCTACCCCACCTCATCTCAACACCTCCTATCCACTCCCTTGCCCTCCCAGCCTTGCAGGGCTCAGATCTATACTTAAAGGGTTCCTGTCTGGTTTCATAGGTTTCCCTCCCCACAGTGTCTGAGGCTTCATATTCAGGTGTATTTCCTCCCACACACCCCAGTCACACTACAGGTATGCCCCAGGCCTGCCTTTCTGCTTAGCATAGTGGGGTAAACAGCAGGTGTTCAGTAGATGCTCGCCGACTGTCCCAGCATGCCAAGCTTTCTGCCTTACACTTACTTATACTGGTTCATTTCATTTCCTCTTGTTTCTTGGGTTCTAAGTTTTCTCATCAGGATTCTTAGAATGTTTATGAAAAAGATGAAATTGATCTGCAAGGCACAAGGCGGAGGTCAGGCTAAAGTTGTCCTGGCCCTGACCCCCAGAGCTGGGGACAGGAGAGACACCACAGCCAGGATGACAAATCGTGGCTGTTCACCCTGCAGCCAGAGTCCCAGTGACACCTAAATCCAGAGACCACAGCTGGAAATGACACACCCTGCTATCCGGGTTCAGTGGCCCACACGTCTACACAATGCCAGCCAGATCACGCACCCTTAGGGCTTGTAATCCCCTGTAAATCTCGATGAATAAAGGTTTGACTGAGCCTTGGAGTCCACTTTTTATTTTATTTTTATTTTATATCTGTGTTTGCACATGCTTTCACTTGCGAGCACACACACAGTGCACACAGGGCATACGCACACGCATGTGCACACACATGCACGTGCACACATGCACACACGCACGCACACACGCCTGCAGAGGTCAAAGACTAACTTGCATTAGTCGCTTCACTGTTCCACTGCAGGTTCTTGTGATAGAACTCACTCCAGTGGTGAGGTTTGCACAGCCCTGAGCCTCCAGACCAACCCACACTTTTCTCCTTGATAGAGCATGCTACCACACAGCTCGGACAAGCCTCAGACTCTCAATTCTCCTGCCTCTGTCTCCTGAGTGCTGAAACGAACTTAACATACTTGGGAAGGATTCGATCTTTGTTTTGTTGGTAGTGGGTTTCTTTTGAGGGGGTATTTATCTCAAATCTCTGAGCTCTAGGTCCTAAAGATAGGGTAAATGACTCCTGACAGGCCTGACCCACTCTCTCGTCCACTCCTCAGGGGACAGTCTGCCTGCCAACCTCTGGAATCCTGCCGTTTCTACCCTCCTGGTACCTGCTGGAAACTCAGGCTCCAGGATATCCAACCCTCTGTTTCTCACGGATCCAGTGTTCCCCTACTTGTCCCCAGCTCAGGAGAGGATGGCCACTCACCAGGATGGACAGAATCACAGGCCCTCGAATGAGCCACCAGATGGAAGGGTTGGAGTTGATATCCCAGCATCTACGGAAGAGAAGAGAGTGTTGGGCATCATTAAAAGTGGGGAACTGATTGACTGGCAGACATGTTTCCCAGTGCCACCCTCGGAAGGAAGACTGTGTTTATGTCTTTAGCCCTCACGCTTGTGCCCTTCACCATTGAGATCTGTTGCTCTCAGGGCTGGAGAGATGGCTCAGTGGTTGAGAGCACATACTACTCTTGCAGAGAACCTGACTTCAGTTCCCAGCATCCATGTAGGACAACTCACAACTACTCTAATCCCAGATCCAGTGGCGTCTTCGGCTTCCGTGGGCATCTGCACTCACAAGCACACATCTGCACATATCCACATAACTAACAAATTCTTTAATCCTAAAGATACATCTGTCCTCCTCTGCTACATCCAGTCAATGCAATGCTGGAATCAAACTCTGAGCTTGATGCATGCTAGGCAAGCATGCTACCTCTTGAGCCAGTGTGGGGTTAGCTGAATTCCCAGCTGCAGAGCCAGCTGCCGTAGAGACTGACTGTAAAATGTTGTGCCATGTGCTTGCTCCTCCTCCTACCAGCTTACCCGATGTCTTCCAGAAAGTGCCGGGTGATAGCCCATGAAGCAACAAAAATGGCTGGAGAACCTGAAGGCCAAAACAAAAGGGAGGCACAGAATGATGTTTAATGTCGACAGTCAGCCTGATGGAATTTAGTATGACCGAACAGACAGGACTCTGGGTGTGTCTTCAGGGAACTATCCAGGTAAGGCTAATTAAGGCAGGAAGACCCACCCCAAATGTGGGCAGCACCGTTCCATGGACTGGGGTTCTGGGCTGAATAAAAAGGAGAAAGTGAGCTGAGCACCAGTGTCATCCCTCTGCTTCCCGACTGTGGATGCTGTGTGAGCAGCTGCCTCCGGTTCCTGCTGCCCTGCCTGCGCGGCCATGACAGACTGTCCCCACAAACTGTGATACAAACAATCCCTTCTTAAGCTGCCTCTGTCCGGATATTTTCCCACAGCAGCAAGACAAGCAACTAATCCAGGTAGGGGAGAGAGAACTCAGGCACAGTGAGCGGCATTTATCCTTATCTGGGTACCAGGTGGATGACAAGGTTTGGTTGCCGTGGAAACCTTCTTTATCATCTTGCATCAGTATGCAGCCACATGCTACTATCCTAAGAACCGCAGTGGGTTTTTATGGAACCTGAAAGCCACTTGGGGTTAGGATACTCCCAGGAGCCTGGGCCAGATTCCTGAGGACTTCTGGGAGAGAAGGCACATGGATGCAGTTTGGTGAGGCCCTAGTTTGAAATGGGATATACCCAGCAGAATGGGGAAGACAGAGAATCCAGCTGGTGGAAAAGCCATTGACTTTGTTAAAGAATTGACTCATAAACCTTGTCATTTGGGGCTGGGGAGATGGCTCAATGGGCGAGAATGTTTTCTGTGCAATCAGGAACACCTGAATCTGAATTCCCAGAAGCCACATAAAAAGCTGGCACCGGGGCCCCACAACATTAGGTCTGGCTATTTGCTTTGCTTTTTCTTTGAGACAATCTCATTTAGCCCAGGCTAACCCAGAACTCAATATGTAACTGAAGACGGCCTTGAACTCCTGATTTTCCGCCTCTACTTGTTGAGAACTAAGATTACAGGTGTGTGCACCACCATGCTGGGTGCTGGAGCCCGAACCTAGGACTTTGTGCATGCTAGGCAAGCGCTCTATGCTCTGACTGTTTGAATAGTTGAGGTTTCACTGTGCTGTCTAGTGGCCTCAAAGGCCTAGATTCAAGCCATCCTCCTGCTGCAGCCTCACAAGTGGCTAAGGCCCCAGGAGTGCACCACTGTGCCCAGCTTGCTTTGTTTTTCACTGTGGCTCATTCAATGATTCTCACAGGTTTGCTGATCTACACAATGGATGGAGAGAGGTCAGGCACCCAGACTACTCTATTTTTAGATCTCTAGTAGGCAAATCTCTACCTCACTCTGCTCCCCTGACTCCAACCAAAGGCATTAAAGGATGCTTTTCTGAATAAACTGAATGACCCTAGACAAAGGCCGAGAAACAGGGCTGCTGAGATGGCTTGTTTGTTCCCTGGACTCGGGAACTGACTCCTGCAAACTATTCTCTCACCTCTACATGCGTACTGTGACATGTGTATGTGTATGCACAACACACGCAAACACACACACACACACACACACACACACACACACACACCTGTACATGATAAACAAATAAATGCAATTTTTAGTCCCCTGGGGGAATGGACAAGAACGGACTAAGTCATTCTTATCTATGAACAGAGAGCCAAGGTCACAGACATCAGATTACAGCAAAAGCTGGAAACAAAACAACCAGAGAAAAGGAACTGAGAGGAAACTGATCAGACAGGGAACAGAAGGAACCTGAACAAAAACAACCCCAGGGAGATCACAAGGAGTCAGGAAAGATAACATCTACAAGAGATACAGGATGCTGCCATTTGGGAGCATCCAGAGGACAAGAAAGAGGGCAGAGAAACAAATCTACAATTTCCAAGATAAACATTCAGTAGAAGAGTTGGAAGATAAAGGCAAGAAATGCCCGGAAAGCAGAAGAAGCCAACTGAACCACAGGAGGCAGAGCGGGAACTTAGAATAAGGGAGACTGTACCCGTGGCTACAGAGCTTCCACAGAGAGTGAAGCCGGGGCAGAAGGGAAGGTCTAAGAGGTAACGCAGGTCCAAGGACGTGGTCTGTCAGGTGGCTCAGAGTTGCACCCTAGGGACCTATATGGTGGAGGAGGGGATCATCTCCTGCTAGTTGCCCTCTGTCTCTCCATACACATGTCACAACACACACACTCATGCACACACACACACACACATTAAATACATTATTAACACTAAACAAAAAAAAGAGAGGGAGGGAGGGAGGATAGAAGAGAGGGAGGGAGGGAGGGAAAGAAGGACAACTGTCCTATAACTGTAGCCCTGAGGAGGGTTGTATGCTCAAGGTCAACTTGAGTTAGATAGTGAGTTCCTATCTCAAAACAAAACTGCAAGAAAAAGAAATGGAGACCTGCGGCTGTAGAAGACAGGGTAATAGAATAGGGCAGGAGAGGGCAGGGGAGGGCAGGGAAGGGCAGGGGAGGATATGGGAGGACAGGGGAGAAGAGGGGAGGGGAGGGAAGGGCAGGGGAGGGAAGCTGTATCATAGTGACAGTTGTGACAGTTGAAAACACAAAAACATCTCTCATTTTTACTTAATGTTTTTGTGGTGTGGGGCCCAAGCTCAGGGCTTCCAGCATGCTAGGCAGGACCGTACCATTGAGATACATCTCTAACCCTGGCATTTTTGAAACCAGTCTTTAGACAACATTTGTCTCTAATTGCTTTTCAAAATCTTAGGTATACATTCCTGGAGAAATGAGCTCTGTCAGTAAAAATACTCCTGTACAAGCAGGCGAACCTGAGTTCATACCCCAGCACCACAGGGAACTGGAGAGATGGCTCAGCGGTTCAGAGCATTTGCTGTTCTTGCAGAGGACCTAAGTTCAGTTCCCAGCACACACACATAGTAACTCACAACTGTTTGTAACTCCAGTTCAAGAAGACCTGATGCCCAGTTCTGATCTCTGTGGTCACCGGGTATGCATATGGTTCACATACACACACAAAAGCAAACACTCATAACATACAATAGAAGCAAATATATCTTTAAAAAAACTGGACATGGTACTAGGTGTCTTAGCATGGGAGAGAAGGGAAGCTGATATGGGGGCATCCCTGGACTTCACTGTCTCTCCTGTCTAGTCAAATCAGTCTGCTCTGGTTCAGGGAGAGACCTACTCAACAGATAAGCTGGAGAGTGGCAGTGGAAGACACTTGACATAAACCTTTGACTTCTACATACAAGCGTGCACACACACACCACAGACACCAGACATACACACACACCAGAATACACACACCAGACATAACACACTAGACATACACACACACCAGACATACACACACACCAGACATAACACACCAGACATACACACACACCAGAATACACACACCAGACATAACACGCCAGACATACACACACACCAGAATACACACACCAGACATACACACACACCAGACATACACACACACTAGATATACACACAAGTAGACACACCCTGCACACACCAGACATACATACATACACACACACACACACACACACCCCACACACAAGACATATACATGCTCAGACGCACACACTACACACAAATACACACAAAATTCAGGTTGACAAAGCATGTAAGAGCTTAGGGGTTTCCTTTGTATTTAATGATTTGGAAAATAATACTGCAAGCTTTTTCAGAGGATTTGGAAGAATTAGTAAAAATAATCTAACCGGCTGCCTCCCTGCTGGTCTAATGGAGAGCCAAGACCCTAGCACATGGAGATTTAGACAAGCAGAAGAGTCAGATGAGGGAGAGACGCTTATTAAGTACACGAAGGAGGGAGAGGAGCTGGAGAGACTTAGTGGTTAAGATTACTTGCTGCTTTTTTAGAGAGTCCAGCTCCCAGCACCCAGATGGTTGGCTCACAACTGCCTGAAAGTCCTCTTCCAGGCAATCTGATGCCCTCTTCTGGCCTCCATAGGCATTATACTCAGACACACACACAGGTACATACAAATAATTAGAAAATATTTAAAGGCACCAGGGGAAGCCAAATGCAGCTAGTGGTTGGAGAACATGATTCTCTCTGTAAACTCTGAGTCACTCACATCTGTATCAAACAACGATAATGTACAGATAAAATATGACTCCAGGAAAAAAGTTAAATAAATAGAAAACAAAATAATTGCATGCCACCTGGCTCAGCAGTAAACAGTATTTTCTCAGTTCTGATAATGTACACACTGAATATGTAAATGAATATGTGGGCTTGAGCGACAGCTATGAAAAATGGGAATATAAGTGTGGATGTGGGGTTTTGTATCCTTTCCATCAGAAGGCAAAAATAATATCTCAGATGGACAGATCAAGGAAGAGTGGTATGTTGTTTAGAAATGTAAGAATGGGGGTCAGGGAGATAGTTCCGTTGATAAGATGCTTGCCTTGCAGGCATAGGGGCCTGAGTTCAACTCCCAGAACTGAAGAGCGGGGCTGGGGAGTGTGGCCCCAGTGTAGAGCATCTGTGTAGTACGCAGGAGACCCTGGCCCAATCCCGAACACTGTTACATCTCTTACTTGACTGAAGTCCTGGGGGTGATGGGGTTGACAATCTGGTGTCAGTAACCTTTATGTTGATTTAATGAATATAAATGGAGACAGCATCTCCTGTAGCTCAGACTGGCCTTGAACTCACCGTGTGGCTAAGAGAGTGGCCTCGTATTTGTGATCCTGGGATTACAGGTCTACACCACCAACCAGGCCGATTCATGAACAGAAGGCAAGTGCTCTGCCAACTGACCACACCCCCAGCCTTCATCCCTGTATTTTTGTGAGTTCGGAGCACAAAGAACGGCTTAATGTTGAGTCAATCATGGTCCTGATCTTACAGATTTCTCAAACTCTGACAGATTAGAGCTATGGAGCTCAGTGAGCTGCCTTCCAAATCAGGGGCAGTCAAGGCAAGTCCCTGGTCCTCATGGGATTACCGCCTATGCAGACACCTGCATGGTCCTGCAAGCCTCTGCTGGTCAACGGTCATGGGCTAAACAGGCCGAAATTCTGGAGCAGGAGGGCACAGTGTGTTTTGCCAGCCTTCCTGCTGGTCTGATGGAGAGAAGAGACTCTAGCCTGTAGAGATTTAGACAAGCAGAAACACCAGAAGAAGGCTTCCCTTGCAGGTAGGTAAAGGCGCCAGGCAGAAACCAAATGAAACTGGGAACCACTCCCAGGAACCTTATCCAACTTAGAACCTTGAGGTTACTTATTGTGTGCTAAATCAAAATAATGAATGGGTAGATAGGTAAGTGGGTGGATGGACAGATGGATGGTTAGATAGATGTATGGAGAGGTGTGTGGATGTGTGACTATGTGGATAGGTGTATTGTGTAGTATGGGTGGGTGGGTATATACTGTGTTCATAAGTAGGTAGCTGGATGGATAGACAGATGGATATTGGTGCATAGTGACAGAGTGGATGGGTGGATGTTTGTTACTGTCCGGTAACCCTGAATCCACCCTTGTCTACAGTGTGAGTTGAGTATATGCATCCCATCTCTGAGCTTAAGTCTCTGAATGACTTCTGGAGGCTGGTGAATTGATTAAGTGACCAATGTAAAGCACCAAGCCACCACCTGGAATAAGTGTTCAAGAAATGGGAGTTATTTCCCTTGGCCAGAAAGAGGAGGAAAATATGCAGTGGGGCCTTTGCACAACTGGCTGGCTGTCATGCTATCTGTCCTAGAAACTAAATCCTCATCATCCTTTGGAAACCAGGTGGTTTGAGTGGCCTATGGCCATGGTGCACTCAGTTCTCTCAGAGCCCTGTGGTCATCTCAGTCACATGGGTGAGAGTCATGTGACTCAACCAGAATGAACTGCAGAGCAGTTCAGAGAAGTGTGGGACGACTGCGTGTGTGTGTGTGTGTGTGTGTGTGTGTGTGTGTGTGTGCGCACGCACGCAGAGGTCCCTTGTCTTTGTGTTATGGGAGCCTGGTAGTGAGAATCAGGCATCCTACAAAGCTTCTGGTGGTAACATGGAAAACAGTGTGAATAAAGCCACTGTTACAAATGGCAGTGTAAAAACAGAAGGAAAAACATTTAACACCTGTATTCAGCTTGGTGTGAAGTTGATGATTTATGTACTCATCAGTTATGTGAGCCGGCCTGTTCCCTTCCTGCTGAAGTTTGTCTGAGCCATGTCTCCTGAGCTCAAACATAAAGAGGACACAAGCATGAATTATCTGTAGAAGATGAGACCAGTGCTGGGCAGAATAAAACTGGAAAAAGCTCAGGATGCTCAGCATTCAGTTGACGCTAAATTACAGCTCTGATTTCACATTTGAAAGGCAAAAAAAAAAAAAAAACCCGAGGTCAGAGGGTTAACCATCCAGCAATTTGCCAAATATTACTTAAGTTAGTTCAATGCGGGTCTGGGAGCAGACACTAAATCCCTGGTTTCTTTCTGTACATACTCTACAGGTTGGATGAATGGGTGAACAGATGAAGGAGAGGATACATGGGTTGGTGGTTGGGTAGATAGGGGGATGAATGGATGAGAAGGTAGGGGATGCATGAGTGGATGGGTGGATGGATGGATGGATGAGTCTGTGGATGGTGGGTGGGTGTGTGAATGGGTGGATAGATACATGAGTGGGTAGGTGGGTATGGATGTGTGGGTAGATAGATGGTGGATGGTTTGGTGAACAGATTGATGGGTGGATGGATGGAGCTGCAACTAGAAACCGAGTCCTCCTGGCTCTCAAGTTAGCATTCTTTCCTGCAAACCACACACGCACAGCACCCATGGACAGACATACCCCATCCGAGGAGCACAAAGGCCTGCAGGCACTTCCTCTCTGAGAAGAAGGAGATGGCGAGGAGCGTGTGAAGGTAGAGGCCTTCCACCAGCAGCCACGCATAGTTGGCCATGATGCAGTATTGGAAGAAGATCATGACCAGCTTACAACCCACCTGGAAGAGATAGGCGCATGAGCCGGGGGTGGGTGGCTGAGCCTCCCTTGGGTAACTACTCCCAAAAAAACCAGCACTGCCTGGTAGGAGGCAGGTCTAGAGTGAAACTCAAGGGGTACAACTGTCTTCACAGGGCTCTGGAGATGCTCAGGGGGTGAAGGGTTTGCTGCACAGCCATGAGGACCTGAGTTTGATTCCCAGAACCCACATTTTTAAAAGGCAGATGGCACAAGCTTGAAATCCCAGCACTAGGGAGGTGGAGACAGGCAGATCCTGGGGCTCACTGGCCAGCCAAACTAACAGACTTGGGAAGCTTTGGGCTGGTAATGGACCCGGTCTCAAAGAATAAAAGAGGCAGAGGCTGCGGAAGGCTATCTGAGTTTGACCTCGTATCTCTGCATGTATGGACACACTCATGCACAAGCATATGCACACACAGGAATGAACACACTCAAGGGTTCTCCTGAAGCTTTCCTTGGTCAGGAGACCAGGCCCACAGTGTTCTCTAGAGACTGCAAGCCCCCAGGTCCAGGGAGGATGACCTAGGATCTGCCAGAAATCAGGAAGTAGATTCCAATTATGAACTGGCCCTGAGCCTTGCATTCCTTCAGAGAAAACCACCCAGTGCTGACCAACACCTTCATTTTCCAAGAAGGACATTATCGCCTAGGGAGAGAGTGGGGTGCTAAGTCAAAATTTACAAAACTACTTTCCTTCTTCTGAGTGTGCGTGTTTGCACGTGTGTGTGCGCGCACTTTCCGGGAGGTAAATAAAAAAGCAAAATCTCTCAAAATGAAAATAAACTGTTTAATCTGCAGCCTTCTTCCTTGCCCAGAATATGGATGTGAAATTTGGAGGTGCAGCACCCATATTGCAACCCTGAGGTGAAAGCCTGAGAAGCTTATGATGAGCGGTCAGGGATGCCAGGTGACACGCAGAGAGAGTGCAGTGGCTTAAGCGGCATCTAGACAGTGGGTGGAAGAAAATCACTTAGGGAAATGATGTTTTTCTAGAAGCCTGGGTGTGCAGATGTTCAGGCATGAATGCACTTTCCCCCTCCAGACTTTGCCATTTCGGGAGCTGGCAGGAGTCCAGGGAAGTCTGACCACAGTTCTAGTTCCCAGGGTGGCTGGTCCACTCCTGAGCACTGGGAATTAACGGGGCCTCCACTGATTTCCCAGACACATGACTGACATCATGTCTCTATGGCTGCAGAACCCTATGGAACCTTCTAGAACCTCCTGGAACCTCCATGTCCTGCAAAACACCACCTTTTCCCTGGATCATCTGTGTGATCTTAATGGATGCTTGCAGGGAGGATGATAAGCTACGGGGTTTGGTCTTCTCCAAGGTCAGTCTAGGACACTTAGGCACATTACCCTACGGGCATCACAGTAGGTGACGTCATCCGAGGGGAAGAGTACTGCATCCTTGATGAAGTTGGACAGGGCTCGCAGGATGAAGGACACGAACAGGTGCATGTGGATGTAGTTGCGGGTGCAGTGCAGCCTCCTGTCAGAGAGAATATGGGACTGCAAGACCATGGAGAGGAGCTGGTGTTCTGACAGGTCCTCCTGCCCTGCTCCTCCCCTGGCATGAGGAAACCAAAGCCCCGCCACAGCCCTCAGGTCCTAGCTCTCTGTTAACAGAACCTGCACGAGGGCATAGGTCTCTAGGTGCCCGATGCACCCTGTACTGTACTGAAGTCACAAAGGAAAAGTTAGCCAGGCACAGTGGTGCATGCCTGTCAACCTAGCACTTTGGCAGTGGAAGCAGACGGATCATCTCAAGTTCTAGGCTTTTAGGGACTACATGGTGAGACTGTGACTCAAAATAGAATAGACCAGAGCAGAACAGATAACACGATCACGAGTTTTGTAACAGCAACCCGTCTTCGGCCCTGACCAACCACTGCCACCAGTTTCTGAATTTTCTTCTGTGCTCTAGGGGCTGGAGGTTTGTTGCTGGTCCTCCCTGCCATTGTCTCATTTTGAGATAGGATCTTATGCACCTTGGTCTGGCTTCCCCTTACCTATGTAGTCAAGGAGGATTATGACTTTCTGATCCTCCCTCCTCCAGCTGGGGTGGCCACAGGGATGTGTCACCATGGCCAGCTGATAGAGAGCAGGGGATCGAATCCAGGGCCTTGTGTTTGTTAGGCAGGCCCTTTACCAACTGAACCACACCCCTCGACCCTCAAGGAAGCTTAAACAGGGTGTGCCCAACCTTTCAGCTTCTCTGGACTGCACTGAACAAAGAATTGTCTTGGTGTGCACATTAAATCCAGGGCTCCAACTGCAGCCTTCTGGATTGGAGGACTTACATATGTTTACATACATTCATTTTGCATGACGTTGTATCAGCGCATTGTCATCTACAAATTTGCTGCTTTTTTGAGTTGTAAAAAATACATTTTAAGTTTCTGATTTTGTGTTGAGTCACGTTTATAGCTGTCCTGAGCTTCACAAGATGGCCAGGCAGCCCACCAAGACCTCCCTCTTTCCATCCCGAGTAGTTAGGAAGACTTGAAGGCTGGGGGACTCACCGGAAAGTGCACAGGATGCTGAGGGCGACCAGGAGCATGGCCAAGGAGGAGCTGTAACCTACCGTGTACATGACCTTGAGCTTCAGCAGGTACGCATGCTGCAGAGAGAGGCACAGGTCAGCCCTACCTGCCCATCCGGCCAGAGCCAGCCCTTCTGTGTCCCAGGGTACCGGCTTGAGGCAGCATCAATCCCGACAATCTTGACTGCTATTCTGATGCCTGTTAGTAGGTCCCTTTACCAGCACTATGAATGCAAGACTTTACTGGATTACTTCCAGAGACAAGCTCCTCACAACTTTTGGAGGAAGGCATTTGGCATACAACAATGCAAAATACTGGAATTTTGTTTGCTTTTTGAGACAGGGTTTCTCTGTGTAGCTTTGGTACCTATCCTAGGACTAGCTCTTGTAGACCAGGCTGGCCTCGAACTTACAGAGATCTGCCTGCCTCTGCCTCCCAAGTGCTGGGATTAAAGGCGTGCATCACCACTGCCCATGCTTGGCATAATTTTTTTTTTTGAGAAAGGGTTTCATGTATCTCAGGCTAGCCTCAAACTTTCTATGAGGCCATGGATGACCTTGAACTCTGGCTCCTCCTGCCTCCACTTCCAAATTGTTTGGATCACAGGTGGTGTGTGCTGCCATGCCTGGTTTGTATGGTGCTGGGAATCAAACACACAGCTCTATGCACACAAGGCATGCATTCTTTCAACTTAACTGCACCTCCAGCTCTTGTTTTGTTCTGAGAAAGGGTCTCTCATATTCCAGGCTGGCCTTGAACACCATATAACTAAAGATGACCTTGAACTCCGGATCCTTCTGCCTATACCTTCTAAGTGCGTGCATTGAAGGTGTGTGATATCAGTCCCCTCCAGAATCTTGGTCTTGTTATTGTTTTCAAAGGCAAGGTCTCTCTGTGTATTCCTGGCTGTCCTTGTCCTCAGACAAGGCTGGCCTCTAACTCAGAGATTCCCCCTCTGCCTCCTAGTGCTGGGATTAAAGGTGTGCACCACCAAACCTAGCTCCGAATCCTTTTAAGTAGCCCTGAAGGTAGCTAGCTTTTGTGGTCCACCTATTAGTCTTCCTTCCTTCCTTCCTTCCTTCCTTCCTTCCTTCCTTCCTTCCTTTTTTTTCTTTCTTTCTAGAACCACCTAATCAATTAGTCTTCTAGATGAAGGTGTTGTCTTTAGGAAAGTTGTAATTGCATGCAATGCCTTGCCAGTTTCAAATAAAGCTCCTCTTCCCACCGTCCCTCTACAGCCTGCTCTGCATCCCTTGCCTATTTCTTGCCTCTCTCCACACCCGTCACCATTTCATTCACTTCATTAGAATGGCGAGGGCTGGGCGATGGTGGCGCACGCCTTTAATCCCAGCACTCGGGAGGCAGAGGCAGGCGGATCTCTGTGAGTTCGAGACCAGCCTGGTCTACAGAGCTAGTTCCAGGACAGGCTCCAAAGCCACAGAGAAACCCTGTCTCGAAAAACAAAAACAAAAAAACAAAAAACAAAAAAAAAAAAAAAAGAACGGCGAGGTTTGTTGCTGCTCGGTGTCTTAAATGAGACACCCAGGGGCTGGAGCAGTGACTCAACGCTCAAGAGAGCTTGCTTCTCTTTAGAAGGCCCAAGTTTGGTTGCCATATCTCCGTCAAGCAGCTCACAACCACCTGTAAGTAATTCCAGTTCCTGGAGAGCAGACACACATATCTGACCTCCAAGGGCACCTACACATATGCACATATATGTACAATACACATAAATAAAAATAAAATATCTCTAAATGGCAAAAAGAAGCACTTCACTATACAGCACTACAGGGAAGAAGCAGAGGAGCGTCACCTCGACCTATGCCCTACACTACCAGTGGTGTGACATTTACTCAGTCACCGCCTCCTCACACTGATGCAAAAATATTGCAGTAGAAAGGAATACTGAACCAAAAAGAGGTAAGACCTGCATTTAGGTCCAGGTACAATAGTCAACGTGGGTTGAAGAAATGTACATTAAAATGATGGTAATATTAACAACCAAATTGAGAGATTTTAAAATTAATAATACTCTACAAAGATGAGGGTACAGTGGGAATGAAAACTGGTTCAATTTTCAAGGAAAGAATGTGGAGATACGCACTGAGGACCTTTGAGATGGGCGCTTCTTCTGGCCTCCCTTCTATCTTGTGACAGGGTCTCTCTTGTGGCTACCAAGTTGGCTTCAGACTTGCTCTGTAGTTGATGGTGACTTTGAACTACTAGATTTCTTAATGCTGCCTCCCAAGTGGTGTGTGCCACCCTGCTAGGCTTTCACGGTGCCAGGGCTGGAAGCCAGGGCTTCCTGCACGCCAGACAAGCACTCTACCAACAGAGTCCCCCCTGAACAACTCTCCAGGAGTTAATTCTACAAACCTGAGTCACCCTCCACAGTCACAGGTTCTGTGTCTACATATCCAATGAACCACAATTTTAAAATGTTGGGGATGGGGAGCTGTTTCTGGGCCGGTGAGGTGGCTTAGTGGAAAAGGGTATTTGTCATCAAGGTTGACCCTCTGAATTCTACCCCTGGGACCCCCATGGTGGAAGGAAAGAACCAGGTTGTAAGTTGTCCTCTGACCTCCACACATGTGCCATGACACATGCCCCCAACATGGGATAAATAAGTGCAAAAATAAAAAAGCAAGTTCTATCTGTCCCGAGCATGTGTAGACACTGATCCTTGTTCTCATTCCCTAGAGACTCCAGTACCACTGTTCTAGAGCGCCCATGGTACATTCCACACTGAGTCCCCTAGAGGTGGATTGAGTGCATGGAAGGATGGGCATAAGTGCCATGTGGATATCATGCGATTTTATGTAAGAGATTTGAGTATCTTCAGATTTGGGTATACATACATTTCCCAGAACCAGTGCCATGAGGACACCGAGGCACAAAAATCCTCAGAAAAATATTTGTTTATAAAGACATTTTTAAGATTATATTTATTTTTTTCTCTGTGAACATCATCAAGCCTGGAAGAAGCCCTTTTCTCCACTGTGTTGTCCATAAAGATGGTCATTACAGAGCTGCTGTGATAGAAGCTTCCAGTGCCCAACAGTAGAATGTTGTATGCTATCTTAACCTACATGTCTTTTTGTTTGGTTTTTCAAGACAGGGTTTTTCTATAGCTTTGGAGCCTGTCCTAGAACTAGCTCTTGTAGACCAGGCTGGCCTCAAACTCACTGACATCCACCTGCCTCTGCCTCCCGAGTGCTGGGATTAAAGGTGTGTGCCACCACTGCCTGGCTGACCTATGCTATCTCTAATGTTCTTCCAGGGTTAAAGTGATGCTTCCAGTGAGATTTTAAAGAAGTCAGGGCCTGTTCGCAGTGCACACAAAAACGGGAGACAGACTTGGAGCACTGTGTGATTTCAGCTATATGGACAGAAGGGTTGAATTATGATAGGTGGAAATTTTTGCGATCAGTGTGATTGGGTAGCTGGGGCTGGAGCTCGGTTTGCAGACTGCTTGTCTAGTATGGGAGAAGCCCTGGCTTCCATCCCCTGCACTTCAGAAAGTGGGTTTGGGGGTGAACAAGCAGGTAGAGGTTGAGGGGTCAAAAGTTCAGGTTCTTCCTGGCCACACAGAGATTAAAGCCATGTTTGACCACATGAAACCCTGACGGAAAAAGAATAAAGCAAGCCACTGGAATTCTCTATTTGGGCAAAACATTTTTGTTTTTAAATTGAATATCACGTTCTGGGGGTCTTGCCTGGGACCTGCACTTATATATCCTGTGATTAGACCTTATAATCACTTTTTAAAAATCTATGGAGCTGTGTAACATAGTGAGTTTGACACTAGCCTATGGTACACAAGACCTTGTCTTGGGGGGAAAAGGTATCAGCCAATCTGTGGGGTTCAATTTCTTATCTTCATTAAAAACAAGCTTGCGGTGAGCTGGTAGGGTTGCTCGTCGAGGGAAGACACTTTCAGACAGACGGTGGTGCGAGTTCAGTGCTCAGTTCCACGTAATGGAAGGAGAGAACAGATCGCTGCAGTGCCAGCAGGTCCTCTGAGCCGGGGTACAGGAGCCAACCCCTCCCCCACAACACAAACAAAAAATGTGATCAAACTTTCCTTTAAAAAATGGTAAGGAGAGATGCATCACGTGGTAAGGAGACATGTCACGTGCTAGCAAGACCTTGGTCTCCTGGTTCTGAGCAGAGAAGTAAGTTGCTTTCGTCCTCTTCTGTGCTGGCATTTTCTACAGCTGATGAGTGCTGATTAGTAAGCGAATGAAAAGAGGAATTGCAGCTTTAAGGCACCAGATCTGTGCAGGGAGCCTTCCTGACTTAGCACAGCTAGGGCTTGGGATGGGAACGGCCCACGTTCTGCAGCATCACACGGTAGACAGGAGGGAAACAAGCTGAGCTTCCAAACCCAAGAAGGCCAGCCCCTGAGCAAATGACTCAGATTCTTCATCGTCAAAGCGGAAATCAGATGTTCTCCCCTGCAGGCTTGTTGAAAACGAGAAGAAGCTACGAGATGGTCTGTGTCTACAATGCTTGGCATTCAGAAGCCCCTTGGCATGGGGTACTTCCCCCAGCGCCATCCACCCTTCAGCGTGAGTCAGCAGGGTCAGATGGTAGGAACTCTGAGGTATGATTGGCCTCCAAAAATAAAAATGGACTTATTTTCTCTTTCACTAATAGAATGAGCTGAACAGGTGGCCATGTCGTTGGGAAGTCATGAGTGCAAGCGTGTTATTTTAGGAGGCAACTTAACAAATCTGGGTGCTTTGGGAAAACAGCGATCGGTTGCCTCACCCGGAGTGCACAGGAAAAGCCAAGTGTGTGGGGTGGTAGAGTGCTGACAGTTTAGGAGGAAAGTATCAGCATGATTGACAAGATAAAATGTAAGACTCCCTGCGTGAGCCCTAGTGCAGGAAGCTTGCGTGCGTGTAGATTTCCACTCAGAATAAACAGGGACATTTTGGCATCAGAAGACTCTCCATGTGAGGCCAACTGTGTAGGGCGGAGCCCCCTCCTTCAGCAACTGTCCCTGAAGTCAAAGGCCACCTCTCAGGGGTGATGAGAAGTATGAAGGCCTTAGATTAATGACCCCTAAAGTCTGGGACACCAAAGAACCCAGTAGGGCTGGGACGCGGCTGAGTTCCAGCCATATAAACTGGGCATGGTGCACACGCCTGTCATTCATCACAACGGAAGCAGGAGGATCAGATGTTCACAGTCACCTCAGCTACATAAGGAGTTTGAGGCCAGCCTGGGTGGGGAATGGTTGTGACTGGCAACAGTTTGGGGGGCTGGAGAGGGGATGGCTGGTTCAGTAGGGGTGGAGTGTCTCCTTCCTAAGATGACGGAGAGCTGATAGGATGCCTGCCTAGCAGGTTAAAAGCTCGGAGTATGAGTCTTAGCACCACATACTTCAGGCACGGGGTATCGAGCCTGTAATTCCAGTACTGTGGAGACCAGGGAGGAGGAAAAGGAGTTCTAGGCATTCTGGGCTATTTAGGGAGATTGAGGCCAGCCCGGACTGTCTGGGACTGCTTTTTAAAAAAAATTAAGGAAAGAAAGAGATCTGTGGAATTTGACAAGTTCTTGGGTCAGCCTGGTGGTGTGCAATCCCAGCTCCCAAGGTTCATGCTCTTAACCACTACACCATGTTCTTCCTTCAGCCGCTACACCACGCTCTTTCCTTCAGTTTGAAACTGGGCACAGGGAGGCCCACACCACTGAGGGTGGCAGTCTGGTCTTGTGTTGCCCACACCAGGTCATGGGAGACCAAGAAGGCACACGCTGCCTGTGTGAAGTGTCCTGGCAGAATAATTTGTCCTATTCAGTACTAAGTGACCTTGAGCCCTGATTTCATACTTGTGAGGTCTGACCCCAGCATGACCCTGATTCCCAGGAGTTCTCATGTGACCCTTGTTCCCTCAACTTCTAACATCTGCAGCTGTGCCTTGGCCCTAGAGGGCTCAGAGTCCAGGAACACCCCTGCTCTCTGTCTTGGAACCTGGCAATGCCACCTGTTTGCTGTGCCCTCTACTCAGCTGACAGCAAGCATTTCCTATGAAGAGACAGTAAATAGTTTAGGGTCAAGGTGTCACACGGTCTCCCGCAACTACTCAGCCCTGTCCCTGTCACACAGAAGCAGCCTTGTGGTACTAATGAACTTGGCTCTGTACCAACAAAACTTCATTTGCGAAAGCTGCTCATGGCCCAAGGCCGCAGTCTGGCAATCTTTGTTGTGAGTAGATGCCCTAGACACTATAGACACTTAAGGGGCATCTGTTACCTAGTCTTTCTATCAGTCTAAGCCCACTACTGACATTTGTCAATACTCTAGTAACACATGCCTGGGAAAGGGGATGGGAAAAGAAAGAACGGAAGGAACAAAGGAAGGAGGAAGGGAGGGAAGGAAGGAAGGAAGGAAGGAGGGAGGGAGGGAGGGAAGGAAGGAAAGAAGGAAGAGAGGAAGGATGGAAGGAAGGAAGAGAGGAAGGATGGAAGGAAAGAAGGAAGGAAGGAGGGAAGGAAAGAAGGAAGGAAGGAGGGAAGAAAGGAGGGAACGAAGAGAGGGAGGGGGGAAGGAAGGAAGAGAGGAAGGAAGGAAGGAGGAAAAGCCAAGCAGGACATGTCATTGTCAGTCGGAGGACAGAGGAGAGTTTTAACCAAAATAACAAAGTTTGAGCAGAGATGGGACTCAGCCCGTTGAGCGCTGCCTGCCCAGAGTGCACCGAGCCCTGGGCTCCATCCCCGCACCCTATGAACGAGATGCGACGGCACATGCTGATAATCCTGGCCCCAGGTCCTCTCTGACTTTTACGTCCTGTCTTCCTCATCCTGCATTCACCCATCTCAGGGGCCCGGGTGCCACATGACAGGCTTACCCGCTTCTCGTTAGAGGAGTCGTTCATGTTGACGCCGCAGGCCAGGTCAGGCCTGGGGAAAGTTTCTGACCAGCCGTCCTGGGTGCAGTTCCTGAAGAGGGACCCTGAGGGTGACAAGTGTACGGCAGATGAGTAGGGGGGATCAGGCCATGGAACCATACAGTACAGTCTCTGGTGACATGAAAATATTACCACCATTTTACAGGTGGGCAAATTGAGGCATGCAGTGGTGACGTAACTTGCCCACATCATTATCTCAGTAAATGGAGAATCAGGGTTGGGTCTGCTCTTCACACCATGTACAGATCCCCATTCTTACTTGCACCCCAGTTCTACTGATGCAATAGGGGGGTCCTGAGACATCTGGGTGGATGGCAAGAACTCAGCTTCTGTTACAGTGAATCCTTGGGCCCTCACAGTTTTCTCTGTCTATCTGTCTGTCTCCCTCTCTGTCTGTCTCTCTCCTCCTCCCTCCCTCTGGTCTATCATCCCTCCCTCCCTCCCTTACTCCCATCTCTCTGTGAGGTCAGAGGTCAACCTTGGGTCCCATTCCTCAGATGCCATCCACCGGTGCTTTTTGAGACAGTCTCTTATGGACTTGGAATTTGCCAATTAGACTAATCCATCTGGTTAGAGAGTCCCGGGGATTCCCCTGCCTCTGCACACTGGCACTGGCATTACAAGTGTATATTTTAAAGGTTCTGCATCTTCACACTTTCCCACTGTGTCCTGCTCATTTCACCGGATGGAAACCATTAGACACCACCAAGGCAAAGTCTGTCAGGCAACCGCCCCTCCTTTGCTTGCGATTAAGGCTGCCTGTTGAGATAGATGAAACTGTCTGTCCTCCATCCCTGCCTGGCACAACGCTGCACCCTGACTCCCCTGAACACTTGGGTAATGATTTCCTAGAACTAAGAGTGTGGCCCCGAATTCTTGGGCATCAACACTGGCTTGCTTCACAGGCAGAGTAAGGTGTGAGGTGGGCAGACCTGTGCCAAGCTCTTTTCATAGAGAACTGGGTTGAGTTTCCTTCTGCATGGGGTACACTAGGGAGGGAGAATTTCCCACTGTGGGAATACATGTGTGTGCTTGTAAGTATATGCACATGTATGCTCTAGGGATTTCACCAAGACCTCCCGCGTGTTAGATACACATTCTAACACCTACCCTTTCCTGTCCCCCACCTGACTTTTCAAAGCCAGCATCCAAAGACAAAGGAAAGGAGCCACTGGCCAGGAAGGAACCACTGGCCAGGGCAGAGCCACTGGCCAGAGCGGAGTCACCAGCCAGGGAAGGCCTCCCGGAGATTCCAGCAGACACTGCCCTCCCTGGTCTGAATGACCACCTGAATTTTCATCCCAGTCACCAAGGACCTGTGTCCTTCACAGACTGAGGGTGCCATCACCAATTCCATGGATGGGAATTCTGTCTAGTGGCCCCTTGACAATCATTGCTAGGCCTGACTTTCTCTCTCTTAGTGACCCCAGGGCCTAGGTCATCATTTGCGGTTTGGGTCCAACAGGCTCTGAGCTGGAGAAACTCTGACAGCCTTTCTCAGACCAGTCCAGTTCTAAACTCTTTCTGTAACGATCCTGCTCTCATCCCACAGCCCAGTGAAGGTGCACTGGCAAGCAGTGCACAGCCAGGGTGCGTACCAGCACTAGCTCCCTCCCGTCAGGGGCACTCCCTATCGCTCCACGGTGGCCTCCAGTCTCAGGAGGCCGGAACTGCCAGCCTAGAATCGGCCGAATCACAGTTCTCTGCCCAGCGCAGTCTCTTGGTCTTAATGAGACTTTACCCACATCACCCTCACTACAGAGTGATGTAAAGAAATGCCCAGGCTGGTGCCAGCCAGAAGCAGCCTTCCCGCAAGAGGCAGGCATGAGCAGGACATAGAGTCTTAGCGCTCAAGGGAGGGGTGAGAAAGTTTTGGAATGAAGTCGGGGAGTGACTGTGGCATGGGAAAGAATGGTGGTCAAATGTCCACTGACTGGATAGAAATGTTTCCCGAGCCAGAGGCTGTCGGCACAGGCTGACATGGCGGCTCTCTATGGGCCCAACCCAGCACAGCTGCCTGCCTGTCTAGGGCCCTCTATCCTCAGGGACCCAGTAGCATTCCCAAGATATCTGACTGTGACTCGGGGTTGGCTCCTGAGCCTTTCACAAGCCTATGTGGTGCCGATGGAGCATCTTTATAGAACAACAAAAGGGTGGGCTCTGTCCACCCCCTCTCTCCACTCACTTCTTCTGGGGTTCATCCCTAACAAGGACAGGGATTCCTTCCTAAGAGCCCCGAAAGCCTCAGTTTGCATGTCTGTATGCGCATGCATGGCTGTTCAGGGCAGAACTTATCTAAAAGGCTGTATCAGCACCTGATCCAATCCAGAAACGTGTGTGTGTGTGTGTGTGTGTGTGTGTGTGTGTGTGTGAAAGAGAGAGAGAGAGAGAGAGAGAGAGAGAGAGAGAGAGAGAGAGAGAGAGAGAGAGAATGCTTGTGTGTGTGTGAGAGAGGGGGGGGGAACATGTGCGGGGCTATGGGAGAAGAAAGGGAGAGAGAGAGAGATTGAGATTGAACCTAGGGCCTGGGGCATGCCGGGCAAGAGCTTTCTTACTAAAATTTATCTCTATCCCTTTTTTACTGTGTGTGTGTGTGTGTGTGTGTGTGTGTGTGTGTGTGTGTGTGTGTGTTGTGTTTGTGTGTGTGTACTGGGAGGTCAGATACTGACATAAAGTATCTTCCTTGACTACTCTTCGCCTTATTTTTTTGAGACAAGGTTTCTCACTGAACCTAGTCCGACCTAGTATTCTAAGCTGACTGGCCAGCCAGCTCCAGATCTTACTGCCCCTGCCTCCTCAGCACTGAGGGCACAGGCATGCCCCTCTGTGCCAAGCTTTTCCCTGGTCCGTAGGAATCAGGTCCTCGTGTTTGTGCCGCAAGCAAGCTTTACCAACTGAGCCATCTCCCCAGCCCTTCCTTTTACTTTTTATTTTGGGACAGAGTCTCACTGAGTTGCTCAGAAAGCCCTCAAACTTGGGATCCTCTTGCCTCAGCCTCAGAGGAGGCTGGGATTAGAGGCCTGGGGGATCATATCCTGCTAACTACATTTTAAACAAGAAACTTTGAAAATGCCAGTACCGTTTTCAAAGGAAAACAAATCAAAGGAATGTCTCAAGGACATTGAGACCTTCAAAGGAAGTTCTAAGGCTGGCATGAGAACTATTCGAGGCAGAAAGCAGCCTGCAGTTTTCCCAGCCACTCAGATGCCTGTCTGGGCCAGTATAGACTGCTGTGGTAAAGAACTACTTAGGAAATAACTCTAGAATGTGTTTTCCTTGTTCACAAAGAAGTTGCCCTGAACACTGACTGGTGTCCATGAGTACGTCTCTCTGGAGTTGGGGGACACACTACAGGGAACCTTCTTCTCTGGGGGGCCAGAGAGCAAATGTCTGATCAGATCCAAGATAAAGCCGTGGGAGAGAAAAATTCTTGGTGAACAGCAGGCTCAGACAGGTCCTGACCCACGCTCTTAGGCCAGCCAACTCCCTGAGGCTAGGTATGAGTCCCTGGAATGAGCTGTTCCTCCCACCAACCCAGGAACCAGGCCACCACCTACAAGGCCTCAGTATAAACCTGCGGCCCCACAGTGACACCATGTGGTAGGTAGGTGAAGCTGCAGCATGGAAAACATCATTCAGAAGTCTTCCAGTTAATGGGGTGGGTGGGAGTTTAAGCAGTTAACTGGGGAGGGGTGTGATCAGGCAAGCCTCTGGTCACCCTGGGCCACGGGCAGTGGTTTCTCCTAGCCACGCTGCAGAAGGATAGGTGTGCCGGCTCAGAGAATGCTTTGAGGAGATGGTCCGTACACACAAGTCCTTTTCAACAGGAACCTGGCCAGCCATGGATGAGACCTGGATGTTAGGGTCAGCACACGGCTCCAAGCCAACCACAGAGGCATGAATGACCTGAGTCCTAAGCTTCATGGACTCAAGTGCCTCACGTCAGGCACTGTGGGGTATCTGAAGCTGGTCACCGAGGAAACAGAAACATGGAGGAAGGGGAGAGGGTTCCTAATCTGGGGCCAAGGCTGCTGCCTCCACTTCCCCTCCTGCTCTTCCTCCTGTTCCTCCTCCTTTATTAAATTACTTTTTGGGACACCTGGACAGAGGTTAGAGAACAAGTTGTGGGAGTCAATTCTCTTCTTCCACTACGTGGGCCGTGGGGAGTAAACTCAGATCCACAGACTTGGCGGCAAGCCCCTGTAGCATGCTGAGCCATCTCACTGATCTCAGCATTCAGCCTTCCCTAAAGACACTGTCTCCCAGTTCCTTCCCGTGACCCTGAAAACTGCTCTCATACAGCACAGCATAGTCACGCAACAGTTCCGGTCTCCAGAGACCTCCCCTTATGGGTTCCCCCATGATGGAGGAGGGCCATCTTTCTATCTGTCGTTTCATTGGTTAAGTAATAAAGAAACTGCTTGGCCTCTGATAGGACAAAAAATTAGGTAGGCAGAGTAGACAGAACAAAATGCTGGGAGAAAGAAGCTGAGTCAAGGAGTCGCCATGATTCTCCCACTCAACACAGACGCAGGTTAAGATCTTCCCTGGTAGGCCACCTCGTGGGCTACACAGAATATTAGAAATGGGTTAGATCAATATGTAAGAGCTAGCCAATAAGAGGCTAGAACTAATGGGCCAGGCAGTGTTTAAAAGAATACAGTTTCCGTGTAATTATTTTGGGTAAAGCTAGCCGGGTGGCAGGAAGCGGCCCGCCGCCCTTATTACAACATCCCTACTGATGGTCCTCAAAGACCCCTACATTCTCATCCAGAAGCCATTGCAACCTCTGGCCAGGGCCCTTCAAGCCGCACGGTTACCATTTCTGCCCGTGAGCATCTGGAGGAACTTCGGACATTGCACTTCCACCGTCTGCGCTGGTGCTGAGGAGGGCCAGCAGCTCATGTTGTCCCACAGCCCTTCGCAGCCTGCAGAGAAGAGCCCAGCACTGGATTGGGATGGAGCATGGACCAAGGCTGCCAACCATCACCACCCTTTAAGCCCAGCTTATTATATGACTCCTTGAACTCCGCCTTTCCAGGGTTGAGATATGGATGAAAATCACGGTCTTGCATGCACTGGGCAAGTGATTAACATGTGAGCCTATGAAGAACCTCTTGTAACTCCAGGGCTGGGGGTGTGGCTCAGCTGATAGAGCACTTACCCAGCATGCACAAGACCATGGGTTTGGTCCTCGGGATCACAAAAACTAGGGATGGTAACACACGCCTATAATCCCAGTAGGGAGGAGGCAGGAGGATTAAAGGTTCTAGATAATCCTCAACTTCACAGCAAGATTGAGGCCAAATATAATTCTGTCTTAATAAAACAAAACAAATACAATGCTATCCTTCTTCTTCTTCCAGATTCCTGCATCCTTGTCCTGGGCTGTAGCCTGCCCTGTCCTTCACCCCACCTTCAAAGCCTCTCTCAGACCCACTGGGTGCTGGCGCTACTAACAGGGCAGAAACACACCACATGACTTACTTTCTTTTTTTTTAATTTATTTATTTATTAAGGATTTCTGCCTCCTCCCCGCAACCGCCTCCCATTTCCCTCCCCCTCCCCCGATCAAGTCCCCCTCCCTCATCTGCTCGAAGAGCAATCAGGGTTCCCTGACCTGTGGGAAGCCCAAGGACAGCCCACCTCCATCCAGGTCTAGTAAGGTGAGCATCCAAACTGCCTAGGCTCCCCCAAAGCCAGTACGTGCAGTAGGATCAAAAACCCACTGCGATTGTTCTTGAGTTCTCAGTATTCCTCATTGTCCGCTATGTTCAGCTAGTCCGGATTTATCCCATGCTTTTTCAGACCCGGGCCAGCTGGCCTTGGTGAGTTCCCGATAGAACATCCCCATTGTCTCAGTGTGTGGGTGCACCCCTCCCGGTCCTGAGTTCCTTGCTCGTGCATGACTTACTTTCTTACATCCCCAGGCCTTTGTACCCTCTGCTGACCCTATTCATCCTGGCCAGGACCATCCCTTGTGTACACACACACGCGCATTTCACGCATACACACACACACACACACACACACACACACACACACACACAAACACCTCCTTGTGCCTCTTCATACTGGCCTCTGAGCCTGCCTGGTGTTAACCAATGCCTCAAGACAGGTCAGGGGGTTGGAGACTATGAACTGGCACCAAATGGCGAGCTAGGCAGACACATCTTCCCTCTGTGTTTCATGGCTGTGTCGACTCAGTAAACCATTCTCCCCTCTATTTCATGGCTTCTGCTTCACTGTAGTATAGGGGTTGAATCAGATGCCTTGGGTCCCCCCACAAACACCAAATCAAAGAGAGTGGAGGGCCAGGTGAAGACATGGAACTGAGAAGTTGCAGAGATGTCAAGGCCGAGCTTACAGGTAGAGGAAGCTGTGCCAGCATTGATTCATCTACTAGTTCATAGCCCATATCAAGTGCCTTTGCTATGCCAGGCCCACGGGAGGTCTAGGGACTCCCACTGTAGGCCACCAGATAAGCTTCTACTCTTGGGGACCCTCTGCTTGGTGGACAACAGTACCTGGAAGCTAAGTCAATGACTGCTTCTGTTGCTGGATGCTGGAAGCTGGGGTACTCTGTACCCACCAACCAGGGCATACCAGGGAAGACTGGAAGACTGAGCGGATTCTCCAAAGCCCTGATGCACACAGAGCTGCATCTCCGGGGAGCTTGTGAGATGCCGTCTTCTGGGTCTGACCTCCCAATGGTTGAGTTAGAATTCAAAACCCACAGGTCTGTGTACTGAACATGCTTCCAGCTGCTTCTGATGTGAAGTAAGGACAGAGCTTTTATGGTGGGGCAGGTTACTATGGAAACTGTACTGAGAAAGGATAATGATGCTTTGAGGACACATGATCAAAGGATGAGACATTAGTCCTTCAAGGAACCCAAGGGTGAGCAACCCTTGAATGCTTCTGAATCTTCATCCAGAATCTCAGTGACCCCGGCAGGTAGAAAGCCTTGTGCATTTCTGGTTTGGAACTGCCACAGAGCACAGTGTCTGTCCCGTCACTCCAGAGGATGATCTTCTGCCAGTCAGTCGTGAATGTTCGCTCCAGGCCTGAGAGGGATCTTCCCAGCTTTGCCTGGGTGTGAGAGTCGAGTCAATGTTCACTGTTAACTTGATGGGATCTAGACTCACATAGGAGATAAACTTCTGGGCATGCCTGCACAGGAGTTTCCAGATTGAGTTAACAGAGGTGGGAGGAGCCACCTTGACCGTGAGCAGCACCACTCCAAGGGCTTGGGTGAGCAGAAAAGGAGAAGATGAGCTGAGCGCCAGCCTTCACCTCTCTCTGCTTCCTGACTGCGGTGCCCTGTGAGCGGCTGCCCCATGCTCCGGCTGCCATGCCTTCCCACCGCGATGGGATGTCCCTCAAGCCCCTGATGCTGTGCCTGTCCTGCCATGAGGAACTGCACCCTCAGACTGTGAACCAAAGCCACTCTTCCTTTTCTTAGCTGCTTTTGTCCCAGCCATGACAAAAGGGATACAACGGTTGTGATTTGGCCCTGCCCGGATCCTTTCCTGAAGATGCTGCCCTCTCTTTCCATTACCTCGAGTCCCAGGAGGCCAAAGAGAAACCCGTGTCCCCTTCTTTAAGCACACATTTCCATGTGGCTACTGGACACAGTCTCCTCGTCTGCTCAGTGGGTCTGCAGTATTGGAGGCAGGTGACCAGAGAAAAGGAACTCAGAGCTGACTGGGGCTGACCCGGCCACCAAGCACTAGCCAAAGACTCCAGTCCATGTGATAGATGACCTTGCCTGCCTGGCCAGACAGACTGAGGTGTCAGAGTGTCTGAGAACCTTCTGGAGGTCACGTTGGGCAGGGCCCACAGAACGGCCAACCTAGAGCTGGCTGAGGCCTGGTAAGAGTGCCTGAGGAAGGTAGGAATCCCTGCCAGCTGGCTTGGAGACACTCTTCATGCCAGCCAGGCCCTGGGCTGGGTGGAACCATGTCAGGTCTGAGCTATGTGTAGCCGGCATTCTGGAGCTAATTATCCCAACAGCCCAGGAGTAACAGGGTGTCAATTTCCCACGTTTCAAGGAAGAACAGAGGACTCTAGGGTGGTGTCAGAGTGGCAAAAGCAGAGGCACTGATAGCGTTGGGATACCACGCAGCATTCCGGTCTCCTCAGTGCAGGGAAGGCTGACTTTGTGAGGACACTCCTCCACCGCAGCAGAACTGCCTCCTAACCCCACACTTGCTGAACACCCACAGATGCTTCTTCAGCCTCTGGGCAAAGAAGGCTAAGAGCAGACCTAGGAATTCCTGACAGGCAAGGAAACCACCCACACGGAGGCCCAGGCTTTTGGGTGGTACTTGTTTGAATAATTTTTATCTTACCAATTATATATTTTTTATTATCTCTTCAAAAGATGAAAGAAGAATAACAGGGTGCCAGGGGGGCTTTAGCTGTGGGATTGGGGGAGGTGCTTGCCTGGCATGCACAGAGCCCTGAATTCCAGCCTCAGCACCACATAAACCAAGCATAATGGTACAGACCTGTAATCTCAGCACTCAGCAAGCAGAGGCAGGAGGATCAGAAGTTCAAGGTCATCTTTTATCACCTAGTGAGTTGAGGCCAGACTAGGCTACATGAGACCCTAGAAACATAGAAAGAAAGAAAGAAAGAAAGAAAGAAAGAAAGAAAGAAAGAAAGGAGGGAAGGAGGGAGGGAGGGAGGGAGGGAGGGAGGGAGGGAGGGAGGGAAAGAGGATGCGGAAGAAAGAGGAAAGGAGGGAAATAAAGAAGGGAGGGAGGGAGAAAGAGAGGGAGGAAGAAAGAGAGAGAGGGAGGGGGAGGGAAGGACGAAGGGGGGAAGGAGGGAGGGAGGGAGGGAGGGAGGGAGAGAGGATGCGGAAGAAAGAGGAAAGGAGGGAAATAAAGAAGGGAGGGAGGGAGAAAGAGAGGGAGGGAGGAAGAAAGAGAGAGAGGGAGGGGGAGGGAAGAACAAAGGGGGGAGGGAGGGAGGGAGGGAGGGAGGGAGGGAGGGAGGGAGGGAAGAAAGGCACAAGACAAGCCATATAATTGAGTGGCAGATGGTTCAGAGGAGAATGGCTATAGAGATGAGACCACAGAGCCTTGCAGAGCGCACTTCCCGCCATGTGCAGAACAGCCCTGTGGCCAGGGCAGGGATCTGTTAGCTAAGGCCCACACAGAACAAAGTTTGAGGTGTTTCTCAGAAACACCAAGGCTTAAGAGTCAGCTTCACCAGGAGAATGGAGTTAAAATAAAAGCCACAATGAATAGACGAGGGTCTGTTGCCACCCTGGGAGGGGTACAGGCTTCTCTAGACTTGGGAAGATCCCCAAGGCAGACACCTAGTACCATGTGTGCCTGTGTCTTGCCTAGACACACCCCCAGAGGCAGGTATAGGATGAAGCTGGATGGTGGCTGGAGGGCAGAATGGGCCTTGGGTATCTTCAGGGCCCCAGCCAGCTGGATTATAGCCAGCCAGCCCTCTGCCAACTTTCACTTTTTCCCGTGCTGACTCACGAGGCCATCCTCGGGCCCCGGCTTATTTATAAATCAGCACAGATGGCCTGACGATAACCTGGGGCTATTTCTGGAGCATCTGACAGAGGACTTGGAGCAGTCCTGCTCAGGGCCCTGTACATGCTGATGGAGGTCAGCAGGGAGCCCACAGTTCCTCCTTGCCTGATGAGAGCATTTTAGAACTTGATGCAAGTGGTTGCATAGTATGACCAATGGTAGAGGATTGTAAACCTCCAAGGGAATAATTTAATACGAATTTCATCTTGGCAGAAAAGTCCAAAGGTACCAGGCATTGGTGGTGCACACTTTTAATCCCGGCACTCGGGAGGCAGAGGCACTCAGGTCTCAGTGAGCTGGAGGCCAGCCTGGTCTACAGAGTGAGTTCCAGGACAGCCAAAGCTGTTAGACAGAGAAATCCTATCTCAAAAAAAACAAAAACAAACAAACAAACAAAAAAGTGCTTTCCCATTCATGCTGTGGGGAGATCACCCTGCCAGTGGAGACTAGAAGAAAGTGCTGGCAATGCTTCCCTTGACAGAGAGGGCAGGGCACCAAGGTCCAGAGAGGTCACACGGGGTCACACTGTGTGTCAAAGCTGGATGGATGCCCACATCTGTTATGACCACAGAACCTGCAAATATCTGGCCACCATATTATTCTTCTGGAACACTCTTCTTGGAGAGAGAGCCAGAAACACCTCCCAGCCCACCCTGAGAGGGTGATGGCTTCTGTAAACCAAGAAATAAACATCCCAGGAGTGCGACCAGGGGCATGACCCTGAGACATTCCCACGGAGTGGACTTGTTCACCTAGCTCAGAAGAGCTGGAGAGTTAATTGTTTATTTGTGGTGAATGTGCCAGGCTTGGTGACACCTCCCCAGTGGCATTTCCTGTCATTTGTCTAGCTTTAAACATTAACCTCTATTCGGGAGAATCAACAGCTTAACCATTAACCCCGGTCCCCAGCAGAGTCCCCTGACTGCTCCCAAGAGCATGAGCCAAGACAGAACCTTGGGAGAGACCCACAGGATCACAGGGCAGGATGAGGAGCACCCCTCAGCCCCTCCCACCCAGGTCCTGCATCAGTCTTAGAGCACATGACACCTGCCTGGTTCTAAGGATAATCCTCAACGTGTGTGCGTGTATGTGTGCAAATGCACACATGTGTGTATGTTCCTGTGGATTGTGTGTGCTTCTATGTATTCATGTAGAGTGTTTGTGTGTTCCTGTATATTCATGTGTATGATCCTGTGTACTTGTGTGTGCATGTGTATGTTCCAATGTATTCATGTGTGTGCATGTGTGTGCGTATGTGTATTTGTGTGTGTGAAAGTGTGTTCCTGTGTATTTGTGTGTGCATATGTGTATTATTGTGTATTTGTGTGTATTCATGTGAATGTGTATGTGTTCCTGTGTATTCATGTGGGGTATTTGTGTGTGTGTGTCTGCTCCAGTGTATTCATGTGTGTCTGTGTTCCTGTGTATTCATGTGTATGTGTTCCTGTGTATTCATGTGTGTGCATGTATGTGTGTGTTTTTGTGTATTCATGTGTGTGTGGGTTCCTGTGTATACGTGTGTGTGTTCCTGTGTATGTGTTCCTGTGTATTCATGTGTGTGATGTATGTGTGTGTTTTTGTGTATTTATATGTGTGTGGGTTCATGTGGAAGTCAGAAGACAACCTGAATACCATCATCCTGTTTGTTGAGTCAGTGTCTCTCATTGGTCTGGAACTCGCCAACATGGCTAGTCTGGCTATTCAGTGAGCCCCAAGAACCTGGTGCATGTCCCTCCACTCCAGCACGGAGTGGAAGTATATGCCACATGCCTGGCTTTTTAAAATTGGGTCCTTGGGATCTGACTTAGGCCCTCATGTCTCCAAGGCAAACACTTAACTGACTTAACCATCTCCCCAACCGCAGGTTCTTTTCTTAATGATACCCTCTTAGATGATAGACAGCAAAGAAGAGGATGGGAATACAATTAATACTCAAATACAAAACTTATATTAGTGGTGATTGATAATAATGGTAAGTATGTATTTACTGACTGGTAGATGGCCATGGTGCTATGGATTGAAAGGAGGGTTTTGCCTTGTGCCCACTTTACCACACTTATCATTAAAACTCTGAAGCTGACATGGTTATCTCCATTCTAGAGAGCAGGAAACTGGACCTCAGAAGGTTAAATAATTTGCTACAGTCCCACAAACAGTGAGTGCCGGTCAGCGCTCTCTAAACAAGGATGTGGGGGTGATTAGTGGTACCCTCTTTGGAAGCTGGGTGAAGAGGGTGCTATACACAGCCATATTTGCTAAGATGCTCCCTGGCAGGGCTGGAGAGATGACTCCGTGGGTACGAGACTTACTGACCCAGCAGAGGAGCCCAGTCAAGACCCAGCACCCAGACAGTGGCTCACAGCCCTCTGTAGCCTTGCTCCGGGGATCCCATGTTGCCTTCCTCCCTCCTCAGTCCCCAGAAATACATGGGTACACAAACCTGTGAGCAAAATCTCATACATGTAAAATAAAATAAATATTTCAAAAATTTTAAGAAGTTTAAAGATGCTTCTAAGCCCATATAGGGCTTCCAGAGAGGAATCATCAGGAGACATCCGGGGACACGTGTTTCTGTGTTGAGTGAAATCTCAGCACAGTGCTCCTGGCAGACTTCTGAGCGTCTGGCTCTGCACCGTCAGCAGCAGATGTGTCCCCCCGCCCCCACTTCGGCCATTCTGACACCACCCTGCCCCTTCCGCCCCGCTCCTCAGCATCTCAAGGGTATGGATGAGAGAATCATGACCCCGTGAAACACTTCCCACCAAACCTCCGCTTTGGGTCGGGGAGGTGACTGAAGAGCAAAAGTGCTTGTTGTTACAAACATGAGGATCTGAGTTCAGAGCCCTAGACTTTACATAAAGCCAGGTGTAAAATCATACATACGTAATCCCAGCATTCCTGTGGGCGTAAGAACCAGGAAAGACCCTGGAAGCTCTCCAGCCAGCTAGCTAGCCTGGCACGGGCAGCAGTGTTGAGGCCTTGTCTCAAACAAGTACCATTTCTCCCCTGACCTCTACACCTATGCTCTGGCATGTGCCCCCCCCAAACACAGAGGCATACAAGTATCATACACACACTCCATACATGTGCACACACTCAAAGATTATAAACTAGCAAAAAACAACAGCAACAACGAAAAACTCACCTTGATAAACTGCGTGTGCAGAAGCAGATGGCGAGAAAGCGCTGGCTGTCCAGAGAAAGGAAGTATGAGGCTTCCGAGTCCACTGAGACCATGTACCCGATCTGACAGCAGATGGAGTGGACAAACCTGGACCTACCCTGGATAGCCCACTTGGTCCTGAGGACAAGCCATTCCCCCAGACGGCAGGATAGGACCCCGCTGTGGAGTGCCCCTGGGGTGAGGGAGGCCTCCTACCTGACACTGTCTCCAGGCCCAAATCTCCTGCCTTCTCTTTGGAGAGTTCCTGCACACACTGGGCCCGTTCCTCTTGCAGGACGCGCAGCACGTCACACAACCGGGGCAGAGCTCCGACCTGCAAGTGGGAACCCAAAGAGTGCGCGGCTGATGGTGCTATTGATGGACCCTGCTTTCCTCAGGCAAGGGCAGGCAGACACGTGATGTGAGGGTGGGAGCTTCAGCCTCCACATCGTCTCCAATATCAGCTCCAACATTTCAGTGGGAATGAGCTTATTATCACCAGGACCCCCCCCAACCGCCTCCTATGACCATTGCTCTGTCAGGAAGGGAACCCTTGCTACTTCTACGATGGTGTCAAAGTCATCTCTGTGGATGCCAGTCCTCCACCGTGGGGCTCAATTCCCCTCTTCACAGGTACATCTACGAGGACCAGGAGACCTCCCACCTGGTCCCCACTTAAAATCTCCACCATCTCCCAACAGCACCAAGCTTGGGTAGTTCTTCAACACATGGAATTTAGGGAACATTCCAGATTCAATTTTTAGAAAAAAATAAATTTTTAAGTGTGATTCTAGCAAACATGCACAAACTTGTGAGATAAGAAGTATATGGTGTTGGCAGCTGTGTCTGGGGACAGATGTGAGCGCAAGTGCCCATGGGCCTAAAGAGGGCACCAGACCCCTGGAGCTGGAGGTGCAGGCACTTATGGAGCCCCCTGGCTCTTTCTGAGAACCAAACTGTGCTGGAGTGTGGTACTCCTTCTTAGCCCCAACTCTCTATCCCCAGCTCCCCAATGCTTAAACCAACACTACTCTTCTTGGGTTATTGGGATATCCCAAACTTCCTATTAAGGAAGCTAATGATTTAGATGTTTTAAATTCTCCCTAGAAATATTTCTCGCCCCCGGATTCCGTACACTCCGTTCACATCACTTTCAGTGAAAGCAATGCTCGATGTTTATAATGGCCTGTCTCGACAATGAAATATTGTTAGCTGTTGAAGCCAGTTCCTATGAGGATTATGTGTCCTTGGGCATTTTGTCCCGTCCCCCTCCCCCAGGTCAATAATCGCTGGGTTTTTCGGTTCGATTAGTTTCTGTGTACCTGTGCCGACTTTCCCATTCTCTCTCCCTGTTTTCCTAGAATCCCTGCTAGTTGGATGATGGCCATCGGAACCAACCCTCTAGCCTTTCATCTTTCTGGACTTTTTTCTACCATTTCCTCTTCGCAGTCGTTCTGTGAAAAAGTTTCTTGGTGTTGTTTGCCGAAGCTGTGTGTTGTTCTCTTGTGAGAACACATATGCCAGGCTGGCCTTGAACTTCTGATCCTCCGGTCTCCATCCCACTCTACCCCCATGCCCAGTGCAAACAGCCTCTGGGGCTCGAACCCAGAATGTTGTGCATGCTAGGCAAGCATTGCACCAACCGAGCCACATACTTGGTTTTTTATTTTTTAATCTTATATATTTTAATCCAGTTTTGGAATCGTCAGGGTAACCCTGTACTAATGTCCTTTTTAAAAAAGATTTGTGTATTTTTATTTATATGTATGCACCTTCATGAAATTATATACACTGTGTGCATGCAGTGCCCGTAGAGGCTGGAGGAGGACTCTGATTCCATGAAACTGGATTTAACAGGCAATTGTAAGCCCCATGTGGAAATTAAACCTGTGTCCTTTGAAAGACATTTTTAACCACTGAGCCATCTCTCCAGTTCCAGTGATTTCCTTTTTAAAGAACCTGTACTTGACTTGTTATCTGTGTGAGTCTTTTCACATCCAACTGTGCCTTTGTGGAGAATGCCACCCTCTGTCTTAACACTTAATTATATTGGGCATGCTATTACACACAGCTCACACTTGCTGCTAAGCGGTCCTTTGGGCAAGCTATTACACACAAACGCACACTTGCTGCTAAGCAGTCCTTTGACATCCACCATCTCTGTCTTAGGGATGTTTTCCAAATGGAAGACATGTTTTACGAACTCTTCTTCATCTGAGACCAAAAACTGTCCCCTGGGAGCAGCTCTGCAGCTCTGTGTTTGTTGTTGTGTGTCCCCATCTCACTGATTAACTCAAAGGAGAAAAAACTAAAACAAACAAACAAGCAAAGCCCCACGCAGTTTCGGACAATCTGCTCTTGGATCCATGGCCCCGCAATGGCGTGTCCTGTCAGTCTACCCGGTTCATCAAGCTGATGGACTTGAAGCTCTGGGAAGCCATAGTCTGTCCTTGAGAAAGCAATGGAAGAATCCAGTCCAGCATGGAGGTTGGAGTGGGGAGAGAGTAAAGCGAATATCAACAAAAGGAAAGAAAGATACAGTTATGTTAGCTGCTGTGAGTTTAATTCCAGACTCTCATATCTGAGATGATAAAATGTAAGATGGCAGAATTTAAAACTATAAATTCTTGGAGGCATATAAGAGGACTTGATTGGTGAAACACCGTGCAAGCTTGAGGCCATGGGCTTGGACCCCCAGAACCCATGTAAAAAGCCGGGCATGATGGTTTGCTGTGGTAATCCCAAGGTTGATGAGGTGGAGACACGAGGATTGTCTTGCTTGCCAGCCAACCTCGTGGAATCGGCAAGCCCCCGCTGTCTTAAAAAACAAAGTGAGGGGCTGTGGAGGTAACTCAGGAGACAAATGCTTGTTCCACAACCATGAGGACCAACTGTGGGCTGACCACACTCCAGAACCCATGTGAATGCCTGGTAGGCTTGGTGGCCTGCCAGTAAACCCAGCACCCAGAAAGTGGTGGCAAAGGATCCCCAGGGCAAGCCATCTAGGTGAATAATGGTCAGGCTCTGGGTTCAGTGAGAGATCGCCTCAGATAGTAACACTACAGGGCTGCAAAGATGGCTTAGCAGTTAGGAGCACTTGCCACTCCAGCAGCGGACCCAAGTCCAGTTACTAGTACCCATGTTGGGTAGCTAACAATCACTTTTAACTGCAGCTCCAGGGGACCCAACACCCTTTTCTGGCCTCCCCAGGAAGCTGCACTCATGTGATAAGGCTCCTATGTAGAAATGAATGCATACACATAAACAAAAATAAAATAAATTTTTAAAAAGAAAAAATTATGGAGAGTGATTAAGGAAAATACCCAACATCAACCTCAGGCCTCTCTCCACACACACATACAAGGTATGCACTCACACACATATGAGCACACAGAAACACATGTGTTCACACTACATGCACATGCAAAGAAAAGAAATGAAAATAAGGTAGAGAGCTACTGAAGAGGGTACTCAGTGGAGAACTCTGGCTTCTACATGCACCATACTTGTATACACACACGCACACACACACGCAAACACACGCTCACACACACGTCTAAATGCAAAAGACAGTGAAAAGATTCAGCATCATCCTACTCTTCGCATCCCATAATGCCATTACCTGCCTGACAACTTTAGCGTGCAAATGAGTACTTTTGGTAGCAGGGCAATCATTTAGTGCATACAGTGAAAAACAAGAAGGAAACCCACTGTCATTTGATATAGGGTTACACTCTGTATGCTATGTTTTACTGCCATTGGTTGATAAAGAAGCTGCTTTGGGCCAATGGAATACAGCCAGACTAAAAAAGATATATAGAGAGAGTAGAGGGAGTCAATGAGAAACCATGTAGCTGCTGCAGGAGACAGATGCCAGATGCTGGATGAAACCTTACCAGCAGGCCATAACCACACGATAATACGCAGATTAATAGAAATGGGTTAATTTAAGATATAAGAGCTAGCCAATAAGAAGCATGAGCTAATGGGACATGCAATGTTGTAATACTACAGTTTCTGTGTGATTATTTTAGGTCTGGGCCGCTGGGAAAAGAACAAGCAGCCTATGCCTACAGTCATTTGATGAGTTCAGAACATGGAACGTCATCGTCAAACATTGGTTGGCACGTCTATATGCCCAGCAGTCTGCTTACCTCTGAGGACATAAAGGGGAATGGGATATGACTTCCACTCTTGGGGTTCTTGGTCTTCAGTGGGTACAGAAACGTCAGTGGCCAGAGTGTGTAGTACGTATGGGCTTTGAGGGAGGAGGTGCTGGATGGAGGATGGGGGTGGGCATGGGACAGCAGGAAAGGACAAGGCTTAACCTGAGTGCTGAGGCAAAAGTAGTGTGTCTAGATGGAGAGGTGCTCATTGTGCAGGGCCTCCAGGTGGGGACCAAAGCTTGAGTGGGATGCTCTAAGTACATAGAGGTGAGGTGGATGGACAGATGGACGGGCAGACAGAAGGATGGCTGGATGGATGGATGGGTAGATGGATAACTGCAGCTGAAGCTCATTTGGTAACATCAACAAAGCAAGGGGACAAAGACGACTGGAATCTGTGATATGAAGGATCCTACGAGGCTGAGAAGGTGCAGCATGAAGGAGCACACAGAGGCAGATGGGAGGCAGGAGGATGGGAGCAGCAGAAGCTATGGGGCCAGAGTCAGGATGGAGCCCAAGCAGCACCGCATGCTTGCAGGAAGCTGTGCTCCTGTGTCCTCTGCCCAGGTCAGCAGGGTGTGAGCCTCCTGACTTCATGTCTCCATGGCTGTGTCCTTTCTCTCTCTCAGATGGTATGCTGTCAGGGCTTGAATGGGTCACCAAGGTTCTCATGTTGGAAACTCAACTCAGTTCCCAGTGTAATCATGTTAAAAAGGGGAGCTCTGGACATGAGATGAAGGTAATAGGGCAGCACCCATAAATGGATGAATGCTATTATCAAGATATATAGTAATACAATTGTTATATAATAATATCATCATATAATATAATTATTATATTACACAATGTATGATTATATATAATAGAACAAAATAATATATTAATATAATATAACTAACCCACAAGATATTTTATAGATATATGTATGTATGTATCTTGTGGCTTTATTATCCTTGGAGTAGACTATAAATAAAGGGATACTTGATCTCTCACACATGCACATACACACACATGCATACACACATGCAAGCACACAGAGAGTCTCTTGTCCTTCTGCCTTCTATGATGACATGATGATGTTGCTTGAAGGCCCTAGTTAGAAACGTCTCCTCAGTATTAGATTTTACATTCTCTGAAACTGTACTAAATAACTCTGTGAGCTGGAGAGATCACTCCACTGGTAAAGTGCTTGCCACCCAGGCCTGAGGACCAGAGTTTGATTGCAAGAACCTGTGTTAAAAAACCAGACATGGCTATATGCTCTTGTGATTTCAGCCCTGGAGAAAAGGACACGGGTGGACGCCAGGGTCTCACTGGCCCACCACCAAACCGAATCAGCAAGTACAAGGCCAGATGAGAGACTTTGTCTTATAGAAACAAGGCAGGTAGCACTTGATGAATGACACCTAATGTTAGTGTCTGCCTCCATACACACACGAATCTCCGCATACATAAACATACACACACACACAGAGAAATCCCAGCCATGACTGACAGTGCACTTGAACTTTAAGGATATTATAAGCCAATCATAGAATAAAAAATTCTGTATAATCTCACTTCTATAGAATCAAAACAAGTCCGATGTGTAGAAAACACTTGCCCGGGATGAGTGAGGCTCTGAGTCAATTCCCAGCACACACACACTCCAAAAGATAAACAGATAAAATCCAGAAAAAAATGGTGATTATGTGAAGCCGGCAGATGGAGGGCAGGGGGAGAGATACTAAGAGAGATGGTTTCAAGAGTTCTTCACACTCACACACATACACTCACACACTCACACACACATAAACACACACACACAGGGGGTGGGAGCTCTATGAAAACACTGACATAAATTTGCTTAACTTTGGCAATCATTTTATAATGTACATCAGCGCATTGAGTCCCCTTAAACACAAGTGACTTTTAATTGTGTGTGCATGTGTATGTATGTTCATGTATGGACAAGTGCGTGCACACATGAAAGTCAGAGGATAACTTCCGGTGTCATGCTCAAGAATACCGTCTCCCTCCTTTATACAAGGTCTCTCATTGGCTTGAGACTCACTAATTAGACTAGACTCTTGGGCCAGCAAGACCCAGGGGTTCTCCCGTCTCCGTCTCCCTAGTGCTGAGTTTATAATCATGGGTGGAACACCATGCTTGGTGCTTTGACATGGTTATAGAGATGGAACTCAGGTTCTCATAATTTCCAGGCAACATTTACCAACTAAGCCATTCCATCCTGAGCCAAAAACACATACAATTTTAAATATATTTTTTCAAAAATGTCTGGCAATTGTGGCTAAATGGAGGCCGCTGATAAGCCCTATTCTGTGGGCGTCGAGGAGTCAGGCTGCAGCATGACAATCAAGAGTGGAGAGCATAAACCCAGACACAGCTTCCAAGAAGCTGGCCACCAGGGGGCAGAGGTGGGACCGGGACTGAAGAGTCAAGACTCTTACCAGCCCTCAAGGGGCTGACCAAGGGGCTAAAGATAGGGAAATGCTCCAAGTGACCTCAGTTCTCAGTGGATGCTGAAGAAACCAGACATAGAAGCAGGGCTGGGACAGACCTCAGTGGTGGGTCACACAAGATTTTGTCACCCCGGGAAGGAAGTTCCTGAGGTGTGAGATGGTGCTGGGTTCGGATCTAGAATATTCCCCAAAGGCCTGTGTGTTAGAGGCTGTTCCTATCTTGGTGCTATTTGGCAGGAACTAGTAAAAGATAGGCCAGTGGGATTGTCTTAGTTTTGCTTCTGTTGCTATAATAAAATACTCTGACAAAAACAAATTCAGGGAGAAAGGGATAATTCTAGCTCACGGTTCCATGAGACCGTCAGTCACGGCAGCAAGAGTTTGAGAGAACTGGTCACATGACATTCATATCTAGTGAAAACACCAATGAACGCGTGCAGCTAACGCCCTGCTTCTTTCTCTAGTCCCATACTGGGAGAAGGGCGACTCCCTCAACATCCTTCCACCTTAATTGACAAGATCCGAATGATCTCCAGAGATAGGCCCATAGCCAACTCAATCTAGACCACAAAATGGTACTCCATCCCCAGAGATGCAAAGCTAACCGTCCCAAGGTGTACCTTTGCAGGGGCTTGTGGGATCCCAGTCCCTTCCTGCCTTATTTTGCTCTTTGTGAACTTGCGCTCTGATGCTGGCCTCATTGCAGTTCAGAGCAATAGGCTAATTCACAGTGCACTGAATCTCTGAAACTGAGCCCAAATCAGCCTTTCTCTTCAGAAGCTAATCGTCCCATGTGTTTGTTTTAGTGACAAAAAGCTGAACAACACAGGTAGGCAAGGTATACAAACTAGGCATGACAAGAGGTGGTACCCCTACCCCTTCTCAAATAGTGGCGTGAATTGAATGTTTATGTGATGGAGGAAGGTCATTGGTTAAATTAAAAGAAACTGCTTGGCTCTCATTGGTTAGGAGATAGGTGGGAGGAGTAAACAGAACAAAACGCTGGGAGGAAGAGGAAGTGAAGTCAGACTCGACAGCTCTCCGCTGGGGAGCAGACGCTTCAGAGAGAGACGCCATGCTACCTGCTCCAGGGAAGACGCACACTATGAAGCTCCGACCCAGGATGGACTTAGACTAGAATCTTCCCGGTAAGACCGGTGCTCACAGATTGTTAGAGATGGGTTGACTGGGATATCAGAATTAGCCAGTAAGGGCTAGAGCTAAGGGCCAAGCAGTGATTAAAAGAATACAGTGTCCGTGTAATTATTTCGGGGCTTAAGCTAGCCGGGCAGGAGGCTGGGGTGTTGGGGATGCAGCCCGGCCGCTCCATATTACTACATTTATGTCTCCCCCAAATTCCCACACTGAAGCCCTCACACCCAGCGTGAGTGTTTGGAGATGGAGCTGTCCAGAATGTAAGGGACGGCAGTAAGGTGGCAAGGGTAGAGGCTGGGCGCTAAAGAATCCATGTTCTTGTAAGAGACAATATCCACCGGGCATGCTCCCTGGAAAGGTCACGTGAAGACAGAGTAGCCAGCTAGAAGCCAGGAAGACTGCGGCTCCAGAACTGGGGAAAGGGAAAGGAAGCCTTTGTTGTTTGTGCTGGTCAGTCTGCAGAGTCTGTAAGTGTGTGTGTGTGTGTGTGTGTGTGTGTGTGTGTGTGTGTGTACCAGAGATCAACCTGCTGTATTACTAGTCTTCACATGCTGTCTACATTTTTTTGTTTTGTTTTTCTTTATTTCTTTTGTTTTGTTTTGTTTTGTTTTGAGACAGGGTCTCTCATTGGCTTGAAACTTAACAAGCAGGCTAGGTTGACTGTCCAGGGAGCCCTAAGGGACTCCAGTCTCCACCTTTCCACAGCTGGGATCATAAGAAGGAGTCATTACATCTGACTTTTTAAAACACGGGGATCTGGGAGTCAAACTCAGGCAAGCACTTCCCCACCAGAGCCACCTCCCAGCTCTAGTATAGGGGTTTTGTTAGGGCAATGTGGCTGACCTAGATGAAAAGCACAGTAGGGCACAGAAGGTGCACTGTAGATACACCCTCCAGGAAGCTACAGCTCAGAGGAAGTCTGTGAAGGTAGTCTTGACTCTCTGGAAATGACAGGAGACTGCATCAGCTAGAAGGGAGAGTGTAAATCAGGAGGCCAAGAATTCAAAGAGATCACATGAGAGTGCCTCTGAGGGCTGTGGGTGGGGGCTCCAGATAGAGTCCTTGGGGTTAACTGAGGTTGTGGGGCTAGGATCTGATGCTCACAGACTCATGTTCCTATAAGGGGCAGAGCAGGATGGTCTGGGCTGCAGGCACGGTTGAGCAGGTCTGTCTGTTCCCCTTAGAGTTCATCTGTCAGAGTGGTCTGTTGAGGCCAGCAGCCCCAGGATATTCTCATTTTTTCACGTCCTCCCAATGCTACACAGTCTTGTATTTATTATAAGCAAGGAGATAGGATCTGAGTGTTGTGGGTTTACCTTGGGCTGCCAGGTACCCCGGAGTCTGGTGAAGGTCAGTGTCCTTGACAGAAGAGAGACCGGGTCCAGGTAAGAGACACGGAAAAGGATCACCACATCGTCAGAACTCTAGCCCTGGAAAGTCACCTTTCAGACCAGCAGGGATGCTAGGAAGACAGTTCAACTTCCTCTGTCAAGATCCAAAGTTGGAGAATTTCCATTTTGGAGCCATCAACTGAGAAGGGGGTGGGCAAGAAGGAGAAAATGCAGACGCAGGACAGTGAAGACAAAGAACACATTCTCTGCAAGCTTTATCTGGCTTGGGACTAGGTTTTGATTATGTATTAGTTAGCATTCCACTGCTATGACGAAGAAGTACCAGACAAAATCAACTAAGGAGGCTACATTTATTTTATTGACCTAGAGTTTCACCTGGGCCCAGTTGTTTTGGCCTGTGGCAGCAGAGTGAATCATGGTGACAGCATGTGGTAGAAGACACTGCTCACTTCAGGGTAGCCAGGAAACAGAGAGAGGTAGAGGAAGGGCCAGGGTCGCAGTATCTCCTAACTTCCTCTTATCAGGCTCTAAATTGTTCTGTGGACTGGGCATCGAGGCTTCCACACACCTTTGGAGAGTATGCAAGATCTAAACTCTAGGGCTGGGGAGATGGCTGTTGGTAAAGTGACTGCATTCTAAGCACAGCGATCTGAGTTCAGTTTCCCAGAACCCAGATAGGACCAATGGGACCTGATAAAAGACTAATCCACACACCCATGAACGCCTGATTTTTGACAAAAAAGCAAAAACATATAAAATGGAAAAAAGAAAGCATATTTAATAAATGGTGCTGGCATAACTTGATATCAACATGTAAAAGAATTAAATAATCCATATCTATCACCATGCACAAAACTCAAATCCAAATGGATCGAAGGCCTCAACCTAAAGCCAGCCACACTGAACCTCATAGAAGAGAAAGTGGGAAGTACACTTGAACGCATTGGCACAGGAGACCACTTCCTAAATATAACTCCAGCAGCACAGACACTGAGAGAAACAATTAATAAATGGGACCTCCTGAAACTGAAAAGCTTCTGTAAAGCAAAGGACACAATCAACAAGACAAAACGACAGCCTACAGAATGGGAAAAGATCGTCACCAACCCCACATCAGACAGAGGTCTGATCTTCAAAATATACAAAGAATTCAAGAAATTGGTCACCTAAAGAACAAATAACCCAATAAAATAATGGAGTACAGACCTAAACAGAGAACTCTCAACAGAGGAATCTAAAATGGCTGAAAGACACCTAAGGAAATATTCAATATCCTTAGTCATCAGAGAAATGCAAATCAAAACAATTCTGAGATTCTATCTGACACCTATAAGAATGGCCAAGATCAAAAACACTGATGACAACTTATGTTGGAGAGGTTGTGGGGTAAAGGAAACACTCCTGCATTGCTGGATGGAGTACAAGCTGGTATAGCCCCTTTTGATGTCAGTGTGGCCATTTCTCAGAAAATTAGGAAACAACCTTCCTCAAGACCCATCAATACCACTTTTGGGTATATATCCAAAGGATGCTCAATCGTGCCACAAGTACATGTGCTCAACTATGTTCATAGCAGCTTTGTTTATCATAGCCAGAACCTGGAAAAAACCTAAATGCCCCTCGACTGAAAAATGGATAAGGAAAATGTGGTACATTTACACAATGGAGTACTACACAGCCGAAAAAAATAATGACATCTTGAAATTTGCAGGCAAATAGATGGATCTAGAAAACATCATTTTGAGTGAGGTAACCCAGACACAGAAAGACAATTATCACATATACTCACTCATAGGTGGTTTTTAAACATAAAGCAAACAAAACCAGCTTACAAATCACAATTCCAGAGAACCTAGACAACAATGAGGACCCTTAGAGAAATATACATGAATCTAATCTACATGGGAAGTAGTAAAAAACAAGATCTCCTGAGTAAACTGGAAGCATGGGGACCATGGGAGAGGGTTGGACGGGAGGGGAGAGGATGGGAGGGGAGCAAAGAAAAATGTAGAGCTCAATAAAATCAATTTTAAAAAAGCCAGGCACGGTGACACAGACTTAAACTTTCAGGGCTTGAAAAGAGAGACAGGTGGGTCCCTGGGAGTTTTGAGCCACTCAGTCTAGCCAAACCAGCAAGTTCGAAAACCCAGTGAGAGACCGTGTTCCCCAAAACCAAGATAGACAGGGTCCTGAGGAAGGACAGCTAAGGTTGCCCTGGCCTCCACACACAAATTCACACACAAACAAGATCCAAAACCTAACAGCTTGTTTCCACCACTGCACTCAGTTTCTCTATCTTCAGTCTCAGCGCCTCCAACCCAACACGCAGCAAACATTCTCTTAGTCCTGTTGATGCTCCCCTTGGAAACACGGCAGCCCTAAGACTACAGCTGTCACACAGAGGCAACTTCCCTCCTTGCAGTCCTGCAGCACTTGGTGTCTGCAGACAGTCTGTTGTTGCAGTTTTGCAGAGGTTTCCCCTCTAGATGCTGCTGGAACTCATACAATACACAGAGCTGCTACGTCTGGTCCACATGTCAAAAAGTCGACATTGGCCTGGGGATGTGGCTCAGCTGATAGAGTGCTTCCTGGTATGCCCGAAGGAAGCCCTGGGTTCTAATCCCCCCTCCCCCAGCCCCTGCACAGCATAAATGGCGGCACACATCTGTACTCAGTATATAGAGGCGGAGGATCAGAAGTTCAAGATCATCCTTAATTACATAGCTGGAAGCCATCCAGGACCACATGGGAATTGTCTCAGAAGGAAATTGTGTCAAAGCTCAGAAATCCTGCTTCAATCATGAAACACAAAGCTCGCAAAAGCCAGAAGTTACAGAAGCCTGCCATAAGGCAGTGTTTCCCGACATGCCAGGGCATTCGTGCACATGAATGCACGGGAACTGCGGCTGCCGAGACAAAGCGAGCCAGGCAATACATCGGCATGGAGGAGGAGGGAACTGGAGACGTCACCTCTAGCTGAGGAGCTACTGGCAGTCAACTCTGATATGGGGCTAGGGATCAGGGATGTGGACCCCGGCAGGTTCCGCAATCCCCTTGTATTGCCACATACACATGAGTATCTGGGCAGCACAAATGGGGGGGGGGTGTAAATTTGGGAAGGGGTAGGGATGGATTTGGGAGGAGTTAGGAGAATAAGTAGGGAGTGAATCAGGTCAAAATACATTGATAAAATATTACAATAAGAAAAAACAGAACTAGTACAAAGAGCACAATAATTTAAAAAAGTTCTTTTTAACATGTATGGGTATTTTGTCTGAATGTACGTCTGTGCACCATGTGCATGCCTGGTGATTTTAATCTGTGGCAGTTTCACATTAAAACCAACCAAGCTAACCAGTACTGGGAAGCGGAGACAGGAACATCCCTGGGGCTCACTGACCAGTCAGCCTAACTTACTGGGTGAATCCCAGGCCAGTGAGAGACCTTGCCTCAAAAAACAAGGAGGACAGCACGTGAGGAATAAAAGACCAAAGTTTTCCTCTGGCTTCCACGTCCACACACATGCACCGCCCCCCCCCACACACACACAAGCTACACACGAAAGATACTCTCCTATGGATGCTGAAGTCATTTCCATCCACAGACATGACCACTGAATTCCCTCTTACACTAGGCAGCAGGTCTTAAGGATAAAGGTGATGAAGCCAAGGTGTTCAAGGTACAACATGTGTCTGGTGGAACAGTGTGTGTGTGGGGGGGGGGGTGTTATTGCAGGAGCTGTATGGAGCAAGGCAGTATAGACAAGGCCCTGTGCTCAGTGCCTTTTTATGGGAAAAGCAAAATAAAATGCAGTCCACTTCAGAGGTCATTACTTTTCAGCTTCTGCTTGCAAAGGACACTTCTGACGCCTCCCCTGAAGGAGGGGCAGAGGAGGGAGGCAGGAGCAAGTACTTCAGCCTCAGTGGTCTCTTCGGAAGGGGCCTATGATGTCCCTTTGAGAGAAATCCAAAAGGAAGAAGGAAATTTAAGATCCAGCATCTGACCACCCGGAGTCCAACAAGCAAAAGGAAAAAGTTGCAGAACCTGGGAAACTGTCCAAATAAAGTAGGTCAATTCCACCCTCATTTATTAAAGGCATTTGCTGCTGCAAACCCTCAGAGATAGAACCACAGGTCAGGTTAAGCCCACACAGTAGCCAGGAGCCCAGGTGAAGCCTTCTCCTAGAGATACACTTGCATACAAACGGCCATGTGCTTATGTAAATGACAACAAATACAAGGGGCACAAGGGACAGAGCAAACCTCAGACTGGTGGCACCCTTCTTCCAGAAGTCAGGAATCTAGAGACCTGGGCGCTAGTCCCAGCCCTGCTCCTGACACGCTGATATGAAGCAAATCCCTCTCTGAGGGCTTTAGATTGTGTAAAATGAAAGGCTTGAACAGACTACGCAAAGCAACCTCCTAAGGTACAGTGAAGATTTGAACCAAGCAAAGCCTCTGTTTCCCCATCTGTTTAATTCTGAGATAACCCGGAGCATTCCTTCCAGAACCCCCCCCCCCCCCCCCCCAAATTAAGCTACTCCTGTTCGTTCTTCACAGATGCCTCAGGAAACGGGAAACTAAGTCACTGACCTAGACGGGAGTCTCGGGAGCTATGATTCCCTGTGGTTTCTTAGGACGCAGATCTTGGGGGAGGGGGGACATTTTGCCGAGCTTGTTGGGAGGAGTAACTCCGGAGTCCTTAACCCAGCAGCCTTGAACTTCTTCCCAGTTCTTTCCACCCTGCCAGTCTCAACCCAGCCTGTCTCTCCTGCAGATATCCCAGGGGAAGCCGCCCAAAGTTCCCAGGAGTTTCTATGGGAAAGAGACGCAAACCATCCCTTGGCTTCTCTCTGCTCCAACTTTCTCCTTCTCCTGCCCCGAGTTTGTTGTGACCCCCGCTGCTCCCAGGAGCCCACAGGCACAGACTTTTGAAAAGCCAGTCCCTCCAGGCGGAGAGGGGGCGGAAGACACAACACTCGGGATTAAGAATGGTCCCGCCACGGACACTAAATCTCTACGCACAACTTTCTCAATTTCCCATCTGCAACTCGGAGCGTGCTAGCTAGCCTGAAGAACTGGAGTTCTAACTCTTTTCCTGACGTGGGTCAAGCCTCTCCCGCTCCTTTTCTGAGCCTTGGTCTCCTTGCTTTTAAAGCCTGAGATCCCGGGTTTAAAAGGGGAAGAGGGGGTTCTGATGAAGCGCTAGAGAGCAAGTGTCTAGCATATTTGATATCCTGGGGCTGCTGCAGAATCGTCTCATGGAAAGAAGCTACTCAGTGGGCGGGAGGGGATGAGTGAAGGGCAAGGGGACCGAGCCTAGATCTGCCTCACCTCGGACGCAGGGTTCAGGAAGGTTTTGTCTTTGGAGAAGGAAACTCCGAAAGGGGACACCGAAGGGCACTCCGACAGAATGAGCGATATTATTGCTGCGGGAAGGGAGATCGGCTGCTCCCCATAATTTCTAAGACCCGGTAGAGCAAAGAGGGCTGGTCCCTCTGGTCGGCGTCCTGGAGAAACGCGGTACTCACAGTGTAAGCTGCTCTGGCTAGCAGCAGCAGCAGAATCAGTGACCGTGGTCCCCACGATGACAGCCGGGACCTCATAGTTCCTGACATGCTCCGCCGATTATTTTTCCTCCTTTGCGTTCTGGCCACTCGGGAGCTCGGTGTCTACTTCGGTGACACCCCTCAGCGTCCAACACGGCGTCCAGGACCATAGGAGACCAAGAAGCCCAGAGAAACCATAGCTGAGTCTGTCCAATCTGATCAGATCCACAGGCAGGCTAGGGACTGCTGCTCCCTGAAGGAGGGTAGCTAACCTGCCGGTGCCTATTGATAAGGACTGGACGCTGCTCACTGCTCGCGACTCCACCCGCTGGGAATAGTACGGAGGGGATGATGGGGATGGGCTGGCAGAGAGGAGAGAAGGGGAGGGACCCCAGTCACTAGCCCGAGGCAGCTACAACCTCCTGCCTTCCCCTCCAATTCAGAAAGTACTCTCTCTGGAGTCTAAGGATCTAAGTCTTGCGTCTTGAGCAGTGACAAGGTAGACAAGACAACACTTTTATTTATTTATTTTTTTTGAATCCTCTATTGAGGATTGAGACCTGGTCTCACTATACAGCCCAGGCTGGCTTTGAACTCACAAACCTCCTGCCTCAGTTTCCCCAGTACAGGGATTACAGATGTGGGTCCGCATACCTGGTCTAGGTCATCAGCTAATACTTCTCAGGTTGACATTTAAACAAAATGAGTCAATGTCTACTGCGTCCCAAAGAACAATTTGAAGTGACATAAAATCTCTAGTTATTCAGCATCCACTACTGCAACAAACCAAGCAACTAATCCACACATAAAGAGAAAAAGGTTGATTTGCTCATAATCTGGAGGGTTCTGGTCCGTGACTGGCTGCCCCATGGCTTTGAGCCTGTGCCGGAGCAGCCCACCACGCTCAGAGTGTTGAGAGGGCACAGTGGAGCTAAACTTCCTGGCTGAGGAGCCCTGGGGACAGAGAGAAAGAGGTCAGGGTCCAGTAGTCCCCTCTGAGATCCCATCCATTAGGACCAAAGACCTTTCACTACGTCCCACCTCCTAGAAGCCATCACCTCCCATAGTTCTACCCCAGGGACAAAAGCTTTAACCCAGGGCCCCTTGGGCAACATTTGACAACCCAAACTGTTAAAGATATTTTTTTGAGGTAGAATCTCAGGTCCATCCTGGCCCCAAACTCATTAAGTAGCTGAAAATGACCTTGAACTTCTGACCACCCTGTCTCTACCTCCTGAATCCTAGGACTATGACCGCATGTCACTCAGTGACACCCATACACCCAGTGTATGTGGTACTGGATCGAACTCTGGCTTCTAGAATGGTAGGCAGGCATCCTTGGTGTGAGCGTGGGGCGGTAGATTGATGGAGGAAGGTCATTGGTTGATTATAATAAAGAAACTGCTTGGCCCTCATAGGTTAAAACATAGGTGGGAGGACTAAACAGAACAGAATGCTGGGAGGAAAAGGAAGTGAGCTCAGAGGCCATGCTCCCCTCTCCCCGCCAGACACGATGCAGCAAGCCGCCAGGTCAGACATGCTGAATCTTTCCCGGTAAGACTGGTGCTACACAGATTACTAAAAATGGGGTAGGCAAAATATGAGAATTAGCCCGTAAGAGGCTAGAGTTAGTGGGCCAAGCAGTGTTTAAAAGAATACAATTTGTGTGTTGTTATTTCTGGTGTAAAGCTAGCCGTGCGGGAGCCGGGCGGGACAAAAAGCAGGCCTGCAGCTCCTACTACAGTAGATACTGCAATGGCCACCATGGGGACATAAAGAACTGTGTATTCTCCAAACTCCAATGTCACCCTCCCTGAGAAAGAGAAGAACCATTCCTTTATGTCAACAGCCTCTTAGTTCTTAGTTCTAACCCAGTTCCCTGGGTACGTTGTACCATAAAGAGGCTCATCTAAACCAAAGTCCCAACCGTCAGAACCCTGGAAATTCAATGTCCTCCCCACAGAGTCTTAGAGGTTACCCTGAGGACAGGAGAGTCTGTTCTCGACTTCAGGGTAAGATCTACAGATACTTCCAGTGTGCGTGTGTGTGCCTGTGCGGAGGTTTGTGTAGTTGTGGGTGTCATCCTCAGTCACTCTCCCCTGACTTTTTGAGGCAGGGTCTCTCTCTCTCCATGAACCTGAAGCTCATTATTTGGTTACACTGCTGGTCACTGAGCCCCAAGAGCCCCTGTCTGTACCTCCCCATTGTTGGATAGCAAGTGAACTCCATCGTCCCCGACTTTTTATAGGGTCTCAAGCTTGCATGGCAAGCACCTTGCAGATTGAGCTATCTCCCAAGCCCATTTGCAGGCACACCTAGAACCTCATGGAGGTAGGTTGTCAAGGTAAACGCAATCCTCGGGAAATGAAAACTTCCAAGAAAAATTTACCTGGTGCCAAAAGGGGAAGAAATCTTTCCTCTCCCCCCTTTCCTTCAGCATGTCCTGGAGTGATGTTTCATTTGCATTTTAGTAAATAAAGCTTGCCTGAAGTTCGGAGAATAAACCTGTTGCATTGATCAGCTTTACAGACCAGGCAGTGGTGACACACACCTTTAATCCCAGTAGCCACACTAGTTTGCAATTGAAACCGGGCGGTAGTGGCACACACCTTTAATCCCAGCACTAGAAAGGAATATAAAAGGGGAGGAGACGGCTCTCACACAGTCTCATTCTGAGATTCCTGGGGGCAGGATCTCCATTTGGGACTAAGGTAGAGGTTAAGAGCCGGTGGCTGACTGTTTTACTTTTCTGACCTTCAGGTTGAGAACCAATTTTTGTCTCTGGGTTTTTATTAATTGTGCTACAATGTCCTTTAGGATACATTCTGTTTCTCCACTGTTTATACAAATTCTTAAAAATCTAAACAAAACTCTTGACAGTTCTGAATTGCAGCACCCCCTCCAACTCCTAACACTTGCTTTTTTGAGAGACTGTCTCTAACCCAGATTTACCTTTAATTCCCTATGATACTGCTGAGGATGCCCTTGAGGTCTGGTCCTCCTACCTCCACCTCCCGAGTGCTGGGATTGCAGACCGGATCCACCACACCCAGTTTTCTACAGTGCTGGGGCCAAACCCAGGGCTTTGTGAATGTTAGGTCAGCATTCTGCCAGAGCTCAACTACTGCTTGGAGCTCTCAACTTGTCCAAACAGGCTGGGGCATTTCCTCTTTTGTTCAACTAAACACAATCCTGTGGGCATAAGTGAAAATCCTTCCTGACCATCTCAAAGAGTGAGGCTTGTGTTGCTTTTGTAGAGAACCGATCACAGCACATTCAGCCTGGCTCGATGCTGACTGAGTGCATCAGTCACTCTTTCTGTTGCTGTGATAAAATACCTCGACAAGAGCAACTTGGGCTGAAAGGGTTTAGCTTGGCTCCTGGTTTGAGGGCACAGTCCGTCCTGGTAGAGAAGGCACGGAGGCAGGAGCAGGACGCAGGAGCAGGAGGCAGCGGGTCACATCACATCCACACTCAGGAAGCAGAAAGAGATGGATGCTGGAGCTCAGGACCCTGGCCCAAGGGATGGTGCCGCCCACCTTCAGGGTGGGTCTTTCCGTCTCTGTTAACCTAGTTTCCCTCACAGATATGCCCAGATATGCCTAGTTTCCCTCACAGATATGTCTCCATGGTGATTTTAGAGCCTGCCCAACTGATTGCATTAACCATCGCACTGAATTAGAAAAATTATCTTATTTTCTTTACTTTGTAAAGAGGATTCGCCGAACTGGCTGGAGGACCCTCCCTTCTTTAAAAAAATTATTTCTCCATTATGTCTTATATTGTTTTTCACCTCATAGCAAGGAAAAGACATGGTAGAGAATTAACATCATTGACAGATATTTACTGAGCCCCTGTCCTGCTCCAGGTGCTTTATGAGGGTGATGGGGAATGGGAAAATTGCCCTTGCCAACCTCGGTCCCATGTGGAGAGACAAACATGTTCTGGCCACAACCATTCCAGAAGGCTAAAAGGGACAACTGAGGCTGCCACCTGTTTAAGAGTCCTGTGTCGCCCCAAAATGAATAAGCTTCTTGGTTAGCAGTCATAAGCAACCGTAGAATCAATGGGTTTTCCAGACTGCTGTAAATACTATGCACAGTATACAGCAACACAATAAAGATGGTTGGTTCTCTTGGTAAAGAAATTGTAGGATAAACATCAAAACCTGAGTTTGATCCCAGCACCCACATAAAAAGCCAGGCTTGGTGGTATAATCCTAGTTCAGAGGAGGTGGAGATGGGCAGATGGGGGGGAGGTTCTTGCTGGTCAGCCAAACTAGCTTTGTATGCGAGCCTTGAGTATCAGTAAGAGATCATGTTTAGAAAGAAAGAAGGAAATAAAGAAAAAAAGAAAGAAAGAAAGAAAAGGGCATGCTGCCTGAAGACTCCTGAGACTGACTTCTGACCTTCACATATATGATGTACACACACATGCACACGCACACATGCATGCGCACACATACAACATATAGGAAGGTATCAGACAACCAAACCTAGTGAATTTGTACATCAACTAAGCCCTACCTGTCACCAGGCTCATAGGCCAAGCACATTTGAATATCCATATTTCATAAGGCCCAAGTCTGCAGTCGTGTATAGCTTTTCCTGCCACCCTCCACTCTTCTTTTTATTTATACAAACTTTTCTTGTCCACTCGCAGACCATGGACCTTGCTGGGCTTTCAGGAAGAGTAAGTAGCTCAAGTGTTATCACATGTCCCAAAAGGGAAGCGGCTTCTGCACTCATCAATCAAGTAACAGTGATTGGTTCTGAGACAGGCATGGGATTCATTCTGACCAAGAGAAGTGATACCAACACATTCAATATGTGGGCACCATGATCAGACGAACAACAAGATGGCAGTCTTTTCCAGAGCATGGGACATCTTTGTTGAGAATGGAACCAGTTATAATGGAAGAGCCAGTGATGGAGAGAAGAGTGTCCTAGCATCTGTCATGTTGGGGCAGCCATCAATGAAGTCCTAGCTTGCTCTTCTTGGTTGTCAACTTGGCCACATCTGGAGTTAACTAAAACTCAAGCAGCTGTATACATCTATGAGGGGTTTTTTTCTCCTTAATTAAATCATTTGAAGTGGGAAGACCCACTTCTAATCCGGATCTTGAGGTGCAAAGATCTACCCTTAATCTGGACCGTACTTTTGGCAGCCTATACACAAAGGACCAGGAAGAAGGAAGCTTGCTCTCTTTGCCAGCTTACTGTTGCTCTCACCCAGAAGTCCATTCCTTCACTGGCATTAGAGTCTACTTCTTTGTGATTCAGTGTATATTATAGGCCAGTTGAGACATCCAGCCTTGGAAACTGAAAAACTAATGGTTTCTTGGACCTTCTATTGGTAGACAGACACCATTGGACTAGCTGGACCACAGCCTGTAAGCCATTCTAATAAGTCTCCTACTAGGAAAGAAAGAAAGAAAGAAAGAAAGAAAGAAAGAAAGAAAGAAAGAAAGAAAGAAAGAAAGAAAGAAAGAAAGAAAGAGAAAGGGAGGGAGGGAGGGAGGGAGGGAGGAAGGAAGGAAGGAAGGAAGACAGAATCATTCTGCTTCTCTAGAGAAACTTAACTAATACACTTGCCCTCCAGCAAGGCTTCCCTGAGGAAATAAGATTTGAGATTCAGTGGTCTGGAGGTTCTGCGAGGAGATAAAGAAGAAAAGAGGAAGAAATCGACTACTTCATGTGTCTGAGTCCAAGGTCTCCACCAAATGTCTGCACTAGTTCAAAGAGAGCCATTGGAGGCAGGGAATCAGCCACATGGAGAGACCTGTGCCCTGAACTGCGCTTTACTAACAGCAGAGCTAATGTTTTATCAATGAGCCGTAAATAATTGGGCGAGAGTGGTTTCAGAGTGGTTTCCTACTGAGCGCTGCACTACACAGTTTAACATTCCCATTCTAATGAGGTTTTCATGGTCCAGCCTCTGTGTTTGCTCTCTAGAAACATAGACTGCCGTTCCGGGGAAACAGTCACTTCTTTGCTTTTTGTATTTTCCTCCACCACATGCCAGCATTCTTTTGAATTTTTATATGAAATATGAGATTTGAAGCAGATCAAATAAAAGAACAAATAAAGCCACATCTGAAAGAGTGTGGTCAGTGCTTTCAAGACTTTATCTTCCCTGGGTGGAAGGTCAGGAGCACCCAACCCTCCCAGAGAAACCCACAGGACAGCTGGTAAGAAAAACAGAACATCTGTGGGCTCGTGAGATGGCTCAGCAGGTAGAGGTGGTCACCCCCAAGTCTGATGATCTGAGGTCAATCCCTGAATCCTATACCATGGGAGGAGAAAACTTACTTTCCTAAGTTGTTCTCTGACCTCCTTACATGCACTGTGGCGCGCATACATGCGTGCACGCACACACCAAATGTATAAATAAATATTATTAAAACGTTAAAAATTGGCAACAACCAAACATGGATTCAAATCCTGACTTAATCATCAATTAATACTAGGACCTTCTGGATAGTGATAGCGCACGCCTTTAATCCCAGCACTCGGGAGGCAGAGACAGGCAGATTGTGTCTGTGAGTTTGAGGCCAGCCTGGTCTACAGAGCAAGTTCCATGACAGGCTCCAAAGCTAAAGAGAAAGTCTGTCTCAAAAAAACAAAAAGCAACAAACAAACAAACAAATAAAAAAATACTAAGACCTTTGGCAAGTTGAATCTTGGCGACTTGGGTTTCTTCATCTATACAGGAAGGGGTAAATGCCCATCTTTTGGCATCACCATGTGGTAAAGGGTCTTTGTCTTCAGCCCTGGACTCCAGTGAGTAGCTCTAAAGCCCTGATTAACTCAGCTAGTAATGAAACAAAAAGACAGAGGTGAGAGATGAGGGTTTGCAGGGAGGGAGACTAACCAGCTCCCAGGGTGGGGTTCAGAGAGAAACACATTATATATGAACATATAAAATATGTAGTGAGTATATCCAGTGAGCTAGCTTAGCAAGTAAAGATACTCACCCCAGCCTGACCACCTATATTTAACCCTCAGGCTCCAGCGTGTAGGAGAGAACTGACCTCGTTGGTACCCTCTGGCTTCCATATGTGTGCATGACACACACTCACAAAACAAGTAAGATATAAAAAGAAGAGAATGTACCATATGCATGCATGAGGTTATCAAAGAATACATTTCTTTTGCTTGTTTGGCTTTTGGTTTTGTCCTTTAAGAAAGAACAGAGTTGAGTGCTTGTAAACAGTTGACTGAAACAGGGTATCCAGGAAGAGTCCTGTTGGGGGACCCAGCGCTGATGGTGGAGCAGAGACCAGCGGCCTCAAACCAGGCCAATGATTCTTTGTGATGAATGCCTGCAAGTAAAGATCTATGGGTGGAGGGGTTTACTGTGTGACACACTGTGTCACACTACAGCTTCCGGGGTGAGATTTCCCTTTCCTTCCTTCGTTCCTTTGTTCCTTCCTTCCTTCCTTCCTTCCTTCCTTCCTTCCTTCCTTCCTTCTTTTCTTCCTTTTTCTTCTTTAATTTTATTTTGTTTTATTTGGGGGGAATTTTCAGGGGCAGGGTGGATGCAAGGGTACAAGACATGGGTGGGATTGGGAGGCATGATGTGAAAGACACAGAGAATAAATAAAAAGAAAGTTAAAAAAAGAGAAAAATAGCCGTCTGAGAGCTTCGTTTAGATTCTCAGAAGACAATATCAGTGTCCACCACCAGACGATGACATCGAAGGTCTGCCTCCAAGACTCCTGGCTTCAAACTGAAACTCTAACATCAGGGAGGAGAGACAAGCTTTCTCTACTGTGTCTTGCTTTATATATGTTTTGCTTTAGTGTTTGCATGTGTGCCACATGCATGCCTGGAGCCTGTAGAAGTCAAACGAAGGCTTCAGATCCCTGGGAAGTGAAGCTCCAGATGGTGGTGAACCCCCTGTGGGGACTGGGAATTGAACCCAGGTTCTGTGCATGGGCAGCGTTTCTCCAGACCCCTGCACGGTCTTATTTGGAGTTGTTGTTTCAGGAAAACCATGGGAACAAGAATGAGAGAAATATCATAAAGGATTATAGAAGTTTGGAAGGATCATTAGATAAATACAACACATTTTTAAAAAGTCTTCAAGATAGTGGGACAGGGGTGGCGCACGCCTTTAATTTTAGACTCGGGAGGCAGAGGCAGGTGGATCTCTGTGAGTTCAAGGCCAGCCTGATCTACAGAGCAAGGTCCAGTACAGCTAGGGCTGTTATATAAAGAAACGCTTTATGTAACAAAAAACAAAACAGAAAAAAAATCTTCAAAACAAGAGAGATTTCTAAGAGGTTAAAAGCACTGGCTGTTCTTCCAGAGGTTCTGAGTTCAATTCCCAGCAACCACATGGTGGCTCAGAACCATCCATAATGAGATCTGGTGCCGTCTTCTGGTGTGCAGCCAGAACACTCACACATAATAAATAACAAAGTCTTAAAAAAAATCTTCAAAACAAAAATCATTAACAGTAAATTCGAACATCAAGTATGCCGATGAATAGTAATTGTCAACTTGACAGGATCTAGAATCACCTTGGAGACAAGCCTCAGGTGTTGTTCTTAATTCCTGGCTGGCTTTCTTGTCTGCGGGTTAGAGGGTAAAGACGTTACGCAAGGAAGGAGACACAGACACGCGGCGGTCCCACGTGGGTGCACTTTTAATAGGGGAGGGGTAACAGGCAGGTAAAAGGCGTGCAAACACGACGGAAAAGGCGGGGAGAGAGAGAGAAGAGAGAGGGGTCGTAGCGACCCTCGCCTTTTAACGAGGAATGCAAAGGCTTCTGGGAAATGTGTCCTGCGCTTGTGTGCGCTGGCATCAGCGGAACGCTAGGAGCTGTAGTTTCGCAAAGGAACAACATCAGGCACGCCTGTAAAAGATCATCTGGGTTAGGTTAGTCTCTAGAAATGACTAAGGAAATTATCTTTATCAGACTAACTGAGGTGATGCCACGGTGGGTGACACCATTCCCTGGCTGGTCCAGGACTGTATAAATGGAGTGGGCTAGGAGTTGATTAGGAGTGGATCATTTCCCATTTGAGTTGCAGTGTGGACATCTATCCCAAACCTCGTGTCTTGAAATAACCGCCATGCAATTCTATCTCACAAACTTTGGGATCTTAAATTCAAGTGGGACTCAACTGGGCAGTGAAAACAGTCACAGATTTAAGATCCAAGAGGAGAGGACAAGGGCCAGCTCTTCGCGGGAGTAGAGTGGAGCAGTAGCCAGTTTAAGCCACCACATCTGGGCAAAGAAAGGGAGTGGGAGATGAGCAAACAGAGCAGGTAGGAACAGGGTAGCAGCTGAGTCCTACCTATCCCTGAAAACGTGTTTCAGGGATGTTTTGAGTTTATTCCACATACAGTGTGAAGGCAGCAGAGAGATTTAGACAAGGAAATCAATGGCTCTTCCTGTTTCATGGGAACTTGCGACAAGCTTCTCTGCCTGTTGTCATGCTCATCTCTCTTATTCTCCTGGGGCCTGGGGCACCTCGCTGTCTGGTCATTGGAAATGCTAACTGCAGCAAGCACGTGAGCAGAGGAAGCAATTGACCGTCTAGAGCAGCCTTAATTGTAGGGCATCCAAGGGATCCAGAATTCTAAACTTTAATGAGTTTACAGATATCCTGGTGGAATTTTATTAGAATGCAGTTTCTGATTCAGGAGGTCTCAGATAGCCTGAGATTCTACATTCTTAGCAAGCTCCATTGCCACAGCTTATGCAGATTGAACATCCAGGGTTCGGAAATCAGGCTGGGAGTGTGGCTCTGGGCTATTTCAGTCGGTAAAGTGTTTGCCTTGCAAGCATTAGGACCTGAGCTTTTGATCCCCACAGCCCACATTTAAAAAGCCAGGCATGGTTTCACCAGTTTGCAACCCTTCTCCTTGCTAGGGAAAGAGGGACAGGAAAATGCCTGGGACTTATTGATCAGCCAGCCTAGATGAACTGGTTTAGTTCCAGACCAGTGAGAGACTGTCTCAAAAAACAAGGTGAATGATAATTGAGGAATGACACCATAGATTGTGTTCTGGTCTTTACATGTACACATGCACACACTTGCACACACGTGAATTCATGCGCGCGTGCACACACACGCACGCGCGCACCACAAGAAACCATTGTATGTCATGCGTTTGAAGCAGTAAGAATAAGCTCATGGGCTGTAGGCACTCAACAAGCTGAGGTGAGATGGTGCAGGTTCTTCTCTCTGGTCTCCTATCCTCGCCATCCATTCTACTAAACACCCAGGTCCCTCGTGACTTCTAATGGCTGCTGCAGCTTCAGAAATTATTCTCGACACTGCAAAGCTCAGAAAGAGAAAGATACGGCAATGACTCAGATGGACGATTAGTCTAACAGTGTCTAGATTTTCCCAGGAGCCAAATCTCTAGGCTTGTCTGCAAGAGTTTTCAGACTGGCTACAGTGAGGTGGAAATACCCACCCTGAATGTGGGCAGCACCATACAATGGCCTTGTGTCCTAGACTGAACAAAAAGGACCAGCATCTATTTCTCTCTGCTTCCCACTGAGGAATGTGACCAGCCTCCTCACACTGTTATTGGGATGCTGCCCCCATGGCGGACTAAACTCTGGAACTAAGGCAGAATGAACCCATCGTCCTCACGCGGCTTTTCTCAGGCATTTTGTCACAGCTATGAGAAAAGTAACTAACGCAACATTTATATGCCCTTAGTGAACAGGACCCTGTGGTGCAGAGAGAAGTCTTTGTAGAAAGAAAGCCTCCTACAGACTTCACCCAGAAGCTAGAGTCTCATAGCTAGAATTAGATGATGTGCCCAGCCCTAAATCGATCAGACATCCATGCTTGACCTGGATGCAGCAGGCTCTGCAGCTGGAACCTAGCAACTTTGAGACAGTGGACAGTGACCACAGACCTGACCACATATGACAACAGGCACTGCGACTTATGTGACCACATGCGTACTTTTTATATAGAATAGGAAATACATTTTTACTGAAAAATGATAAACTTGCCTTTAAAATGCAGCACAATAGGCATTTACATATGTAAGTGTGTGGAAATACACATGCTGGGGTGTGTGGTGGGGGTGTGGACTTGAGAGTACTAGAAGCTGGGACCCTGCCCGCTCCCCTGAAATCTTGTCCTGTTGGGGCCCAAAACATAAAGAGATAAAGCAACCTGCTAGATCACCCAATGACGATTTTTGCTCTCTTGGCCAACAGTAACTGAGTAATCACTGTGGACAAAGAACTGTGTCAGGGGCTGTGGGAGATGGGAAGATTAGACACCAGGGCCTTCCCCTATGAACTCTGCTGTTTGAGACATACACACACAGAGCTGGGAGCACAGCCCAGTTGACACAGTGCTGGCCTAGCATGCACGAAGCCCTCCAGCCTCCTAGCCCCCGAAACACTGCACCCGGGCTGTACAGAATGTGTACACAGAGTTCTAGCACTGGAAAGGCAGAAGCAGGAGAGTCAAGAGTTCAAGGCCAACCTTGGCTACACAGCAAGTTTGAAGTCAGCCCAAGATGCACGACTCTGTCTCAAAACCAAAACTAAGGCAAGCACATGACTAATGATGGGTGTAACACATAAAGAGAGAAAGAGGTCGAAACTCAGGTGAGTATGGTGGCACGCATCTGCAATCCCGACACAGAAGAGTAGAGGCAGGAGGATCAGGAGTGCAAAGTCATCATATAGAGAATTCAGACCATTCTAAATTAGATGAGACCTGGACTCGAAAAGGTGTGGGAAAAAGGTCTCTGAAAACCCAGAGAAGAAAAAGAATATCACTGGCGAGGAAAGTCATGTGGGTGACTGAAAGTGAACCTTACCTAGTGCCAATGTTGAAAGATATTATTTTAATTCTCTCTCTCTCTCTCTCTCTCTCTCTCTCTCTCTCTCTCTCTCTCTCTGTGTGTGTGTGTGTGTGTGTGTGTGTGTGTGTGTGAGAGAGAGAGAGAGAGAGAGAGAGAGAGAGAGAGAGAGAGAGAGAGAGAGAGAGAGTATTTGCATGCACTCATGCCACAAAACACCTGTGCAGTTCAGAGGAGGACACTTGCAGGAGTCCCTTCTCTCCTTTCATCATATAGGTTTAAGGATCAGACTTAGGTCATTTTGCTTGGAAGCAAGCAACCACTGAGCAATCCATCCAGTCCCAAGATGAGGTTTTTAATAGTTAGTAATGATGGTAAGGAGAGAGGGAAAAGTGGAACCAACAAACCAACAGACCTTCCCAGGTGGGGAAGGGCTGCATCCAACACAGCAGCTGCAGGAAGTAGACAGTACAGAGGAGTTAGTCTTCCGGAGCCTTTCTGCATATGGCTGTGAAGGCATCAAGTCATGCAGGGAGGGAGACCAGAGAGCGCATGGGAAGTGGGACTCCTGAGTGACCGGTTTAAACTTCCAGTGTTTTAGGATTAGGTTTGAAGCCTTCTCCACAAGTAGGAATTCAGGCCTGGTACTTGTCAGAAACTCGTGGCTGGTAAGGTCCCTGCTCTGTGGGAGAACCTACTGCTGTTTTGCTAAGTCAATTGTTGCCAAACTGCCTTCTAAATATTTTTTGCCTATTCCCACAGATTAGTGCAGCTCCCAGTCTTGGCCAGAGAAGCTGCCCTCTGCAGTGGGCGGTAGTTCATGCAGAGATTCATAACTGGTCAGAGTGCTGACAATTACTGTCTGTTGAGTGTTCCACCTTACAGAACATCTCTGTCAACCCAACTTCTGATTCAATGCTCAAGGAAAATCACAGGAGGGCAGGGAGGGTGTAAGAGCCGGAGGACGGGAGGAAGGCTGCGAATGCTGCCTTCTGGATAGGACGTGGCCATTGCACCCACCAACTCCCTGCAGCTGTGGCTATCTGCTCCAGACCTGCACAAGGTCAAGTCAACAAGATCAGTCAGCAGTCCAGCAGGCGGCACTAATTGAAGGCAGTGGGTTAATAAACGAGGAAGTGGAGAGGGGAGGGGATGTATTGAGGGCTCTTAGTCCGGGCTGGGGGTGCATATGATCAAGATACATTGTTTGCTTGTATAAAATTGTCAACGAATAAATAAAAGATAGTGTTTGTAAAGAGTATGGATACAAAGGCATGTGGGAATTTCTTCAAAATAATAGAAAGTACGGACGAAATTTGATTGGCAGAGACTTGGTCATAATTGCAGTGGGGGAAACAGAACTTCTTTTTAGCTGTCTAAAAACTCTGCTAATGTATAAAGTTTCCATTAACGAAAGTGTGAAGCTGGGGCGGGGAGCGGGGAAAGGAGCAGAAGGTACAGTAGGAGGTCCCGCCCACTGGGCTGGGAAGCCCGGCCCCCATTTGCTCCTTCAGACTCCGTGGAGTCGCCAAACTTTCTCAGCTCCTCTAGGGAATCCATTGGTTTTCCACATAGTAAGTGGCGCTCTCTAGCCTTTCTCGGGCTCTATACTCTGCTTAGAGCTCAAGAAATTCGCCCTTGCCCCAGAACAAAAGCCGCCAAGCTTCCCCCGTGTTTGGGGACTGTTTGGACGCGTCCCTTAGCGTATCCTGGGAGTGCGTCCACGTTGTCATGGCGACGCTCTGAGTTGGTTCCTGCACGCTGCCGAATCCCGCCCCGGAACTATCATCTGCAGGGTAAGAGGCCTGGGACCCGGGGCCCGAGTGTTCCTAGGTTCCCGCTGAGCTGCTAAAAGGGAGAGCTCCAGGCGGCTGTCCAAAAGGTGTTCATCTTGGGACTGGATCGGGGGAGGATTTGGGGGTCTAAAGAATTGATGGGAGGGAGAGTCTGCATTCCACCCAACATTTAGCGTGGGCTGGGGTTAAAGGAAGAGGGGATTAGGCAGGGTGAGGCCCTGCTCAACTTGAAAAAAATGAATGTAGTGTCTGCCCTGGCAATGCTGAAGCATGCATGGTCAGCCCGTATATGGCGGTTCTGCTGAATTTGTCCATATTGGGTTTCATGGTCTAAGTTGATGACCCACGAGGTTTCTTCCTCAAGAGGGCACCAGATCTCATTACAGATGGTTGTGAGCCACCACATGGTTGCTGGGAATTGAACTCAAGACCTTTGGAAGAGCGGGAAGTGCTCTTAGCCGCTCAGTCATCTCTCTGCTCAGCTTGATCCTACCTGAAATACCGTGTAGGGCCAAGAGCAGGAGGGTTGGAGGGTGAACTAGGGGCCCAGCATCGGAAGATGTGCAGGAGGAGGGTTGAAGTTTGCTCCTGAAAGGGGTTGCGGGCAAGAGGATAGACTAGCTAACTTATTTTTTAAATGACTGTTAGGCAGCTACTGTGTGCCTCACTGTATTCTGTGTTCTCTGGGGTCTTCTCCAATGCTGTGCGACTTCTCCAAGAAATACGAAAGCAAAACTCATAAACATGCATTCTTGATTTTACATTCAATTTCAGGGGCTCCTCTGAGCGGCCCCATGGCCCCTGGTTAAGAGCTGTGTCTGACTGAGAAAGTGTGGTGTTTGCGGCCAGTGAGATAGCTCAGTAGATAAATGTACTTGCTCTGCAAGCCCGATGACCTGAGTTCAAGCCCCAGAACCCACATAAAAGTGGAAGAGAGAACCAATTCAGGTTTATCCTCTGATCACCACATGAACATTGCTGCTACCCACCATGTATACACATAAAAGAACAATATTTTCAAAAATGTGGAGTTTCTAAAGTTCTGTTTCAAGGAAATACATTGTTAATGCTAAATGACTTATAAACTAGTAATTGAGAAAGGATGTTAGCAGGGGTTGGGAATGTGTGTTTATGAGGGAAGTAGAATTGCCAATGACTGTCAAGGACAGTAGGGACCCACAGAGTTCCCAGGCATGACAAGGTCTCTGAGACCTGGCCACCTGTGGGCTTCATTACCTCTCTGTCACCTCCTGTTAGCAGAGGGGAAAGGTGATTTAGGAATGCCTGTATCTTTTGAGTGAGCAATATTGAAGGGACCCTTGTTCACAAATCTCTGTGGATGTGATGTGGAGACAGGAAGAAGAATTTTAATTATCAACTTGACACAGTCTAGAATCATCTGTAATGAGAATCTTAATGAGGAATTATCTAGATTAGATTGGCCTCTGGGTATCTGGGGATTGATTGTTAACTAATGTGAGAAGACTCAGCCCGTTGTGGGCAGCGCTATGCCCTAGGAAGGAGACTCAGTCCATTGTGGGCAGCACTGTGCCCTAGGCTAGAAGACTCAGTCCATTGTGGGCAGCACTGTGCCCTAGGCTAGGAGAGTCAGCCTGTTGTGGGCAGCACTGTGCCCTAGGCTAGAAGACTCAGCCTGTTGTGGGCAGCACTGTGCCCTAGGCTAGGAGACTCAGCCTGTTGTGGGCAGCACTGTGCCCTAGGCTAGGAGACTCAGCCTGTTGTGGGCAGCACTGTGCCCTAGGCTAGGAGACTCAGTCCATCGTGGGCAGCACTGTGCCCTAGGCTAGGAAACTCAGCCTGTTGTGGGCAGCACTGTGCCCTAGGCTAGGAGACTCAGTCCATCGTGGGCAGCACTGTGCCCTAGGCTAGGAGACTCAGCCTGTTGTGGGCAGCACTGTGCCCTAGGCTAGGAGACTCAGCCTGTTGTGGGCAGCACTGTGCCCTAGGCTAGAAGACTCAGCCTGTTGTGGGCAGCACTGTGCCCTAGGCTAGGAGAGTCAGCCTGTTGTGGGCAGCACTGTGCCCTAGGCTAGAAGACTCAGCCTGTTGTGGGCAGCACTGTGCCCTAGGCTAGAAGACTCAGCCTGTTGTGGGCAACACTGTGCCCTAGGCTAGGAGACAGCCTGTTGTGGGCAGCACTGTGCCCTAGGTTAGGAGACTCAGCCTGTTGTGGGCAGCACTGTGCCCTAGGCTAGAAGACTCAGCCTGTTGTGGGCAACACTGTGCCCTAGGCTAGGAGACTCAGCCTGTTGTGGGCAGCACTGTGCCCTAGGCTAGGAGACAGCCTGTTGTGGGCAGCACTGTGCCCTAGGTTAGGAGACTCAGCCTGTTGTGGGCAGCACTGTGCCCTAGGCTAGAAGACTCAGCCTGTTGTGGGCAACACTATGCCCTAATCTAGGAGACTCAGCACATTGTGGGCAGCGCTATGCCCTAATCTAGGAGACTCAGCACATTGTGGGCAGCGCTATGCCCTAGGCTAGGAGACTCAGCACATTGTGGGCAGCGCTATGCCCTAGGCTAGGAGACTCAGCACATTGTGGGCAGCGCTATGCCCTAGGCTAGGAGACTCAGCCTGTTGTGGGCAGCACTGTGCCCTAGGCTAGGAGACTCAGCCTGTTGTGGGCAGCACTGTGCCCTAGGCTAGGCCCTGCACTGTGTAAGAGTGAAGAAAGCTGGGAAGCAGCTAACATGAGCGGATTCATTTCTTTCTGCTTTTGACTGTGGATGTTAATGTGACTAGTTATTTGAGTTCCTGCCTCAAATTCCCCTTGATGATCTGGAGTTGTAAGGCAAAATAAACCCTTTCCTCCCCTGCATTGCTTTTTATCAGAATGTCTTGTCATAGCAACAGAAAGGAAACTAGGAACTTTCCAAACTTATGCGGCTTTGAGACACCCCCCTCCGTGTTCATGAGAGGCATCCCAGAAGCACCCTTCAGACAAGCCCTGAAGAGTCATGGGAGAGTTTGGAGCCTGTTGCCATATTGGGTTATGGTGTGTGAGTCAAGTGATTAATGAGACAGCAGTGTGTGGGAATGCAGCGTCCAGCAGATGAGAGCCGGGGGCCAGAGCCGCAGCACACCACGCCGGGACAAGGGGGACATTTGTCAAAAGCTAAGAAGAAACATGTGTGTGCTTCCTCACGATGAGTCTACCACTCCCGTTTTTCTCCCCAGGAAATGACCTTTGACTCTAGAAGGACAACTCCAGTTTTCACGAGAAGATGGCAGTCGTGAAACCGGCCGTGCAGGAACTAAAGAATGCAGAAGAGCCCATTGAAAAAGTGTCACCCATCCTCTTGAAGAGCCTGGTGGAGGAGCCCAAGAAAAGAGCAGAAGTGCCCAACCATCTCCTGGAGTCCAGTGAGTGCGCAGCTGCCACTTGTCTATGAATTACGTCTCCAGGGATCCAAAGTCCAGGAAGCTGGAACTGGGGGTGCTGGTTTACCTGTATCATCTTATAGGCTCATAATAGTTCTTCTTAGTAAGAATGGTAGTTCTGTTTAAATCAAGCTGCTTAAATGGTAGATTTTAAAAAATTATTTTTATTTTCATTTATATACTTGTTTGCATGTGTGTGGGTGCCCACGGAGCCTCTAAGAGGGCACCAGGTCTCCTGGAGCTGCAGTCACAGGCAGTTGTGAGCCATCCACTGTGGAAGCTAGGAACCAAACTCAGCTTCCCTGGAAGAGCTGAAAGTGCTCTCAGCCACTGAGCAGTTTCTCCTGCCTCCCAACGATAGACTTCCGTGGTGTGAGTCAGTCACCAAGTTCACATGCTGGAGCGTGAGGAGAGTGGGGTGAGGAGCAAGGCAAGGTTAGAACACGAGGCTGGTGAGAAAGTTTGGGGACTCAAGTGCCTGTCTTACAATCACGAGGACGTGAGTGGTGTGCGCTCATGACCCCAGCAGCACTGAGGAGGACCCCCAAAGACTGGGGGATCCCCAAGGCTCCCTGGCTGGCAATCCTAGCCTACACGGCTATTTCTGGGCCAGTAAGAGACCCTGCCTTACAAAACAATGTGGACAGTGAACACTAATGTTGTCTTACAGCACACACACACACACACACACACACACACACACACGGTTAACATATGAATAAAAACCAATGTCAGAGAAAGCCTGGAATACTCTCCCACCAAGGCTGATGTGTAGTATATAACATGTGCAGAACACACGAACGCTACGCAGATGTGCTGAAAGCCCGCCACACTGAGACGTGAGAATCCTGATATACACCATCCACCGTGGAACTCTGACCTTCCTCCAGCCCTGTTCTACTTCGATTTCCTGAAGTGTTTTTCTTTCAATAAACTATTTCTGTTTCACCACCACTCCCATGTCCCTGATGCATGATGCAATTTCTTGCTCTGGGATGCAAGAACCCGGAATCCTCTAGAAGCACCCTCCAGTGTCTAATGTCTGCCTGGAGCACCACAGACAGCCACCATCCTCAGCAGGTCTTGGGACCACCTCACCCCTCACCTCAGACTCCTCCCTTTGACTTCCGTTCTAGAACCCCAAACACCCATCTCTATCCTGCTTGAATCCTCAAGGCTCTTAGTACACTGAAGAAAGCAGCAGTTCTTCTGCTCCACATGAGGGACAGACGGTCAACCATCGCAGCCCAAGGAGTTCCCCTAATCTTTTTGGGACCGCACTTGAGCCAAGCCAGGATTCAGGATTCATTTCTTTGACACGGAAAAAAAATACAGAACCAAGCAGTTTAGGAAGCAGAGTTGGGTTTATTAGATATATTTTAACAAAAGCCTAATTCAGTGTAAGAGAAAAAGAGTTACTCAGCGACAGATGGGAAGATGCTGATGTGGGCTTCTCCGAGAAAATAGCCGGAAATAACCCATACCCAAGTGTGGTGCAGGCTCCTGGAGCTGCTGTAACAAATGGCCTTCTTTTTAGACATATAAACCATCTTGGTGCCTCTCGGGTTACATTTCAAAAGATTGCTAAAAACCTCATTTCATTTCTTTCTCTCTCTCTCTCTTGATGAGATTTCAGGGCAACTCTGGCAATAACTCCGGAGTTAAAATCTAATAAAGTAAGACAAGAAATCACTAGGTTTGCACAAGGGGTTTGCCACAGTCCCTTCCCTGTAAGGGGGGGTCTCTGATGGGGTTCTTAGAAGCATCCAGGCTTACAGCTGGGAGAAGAAAGGCCATAAGTAGCTGTTAATTGTGCTGGATTTTTGCTTGCCTGCTGGCGGGTGGCTTCAGCTGAATTCCCGGGTGAGGGGCTCCGCTCCTGTCTCATATCTCCCCAGTTTTCCCTGTCTCTCTCTCCTACCTCACCCTGAGCTGTTTGACCTGACACCTCGTCCTGCAGGAGTGTCACCTGATGGGCGTACAACAACTTCCGGAAAACATCCTAGTTCTGCTTCACTGCTGGAGCAGCCGGCATGTGGGGAAGTCCCCAGGGTTTACTGGAAGTGGACACCTTGTGAGGGAGGAGGTGACATTCAGCTGGTCATGAGCCACGGCCAGCTCTGCACCTCCACGTTTACTAACCCTATCTCGGTGTCACTTCCAAGGCTGTGGTGAAGTACCCTGACAAAGGCCACTTACGGGAGAAAGGGTCTAGTTCACAGTTCCAGGTCACAGTCTATCACAACAAGGAATGCAAGACGTGAATTTGAAGCAGCTACTTACATCCACCCAAAGTCAAGAGCAGAGAGAGATAAATGTATGCTTGTCCTGTCTGATACAGTCCAGGACCCCTAAATCAGGGAATGGTGCCTACAGTTTTAGGCTGGGTCTTCCCACATCAAGACAGTCTCCCATAGACATGCCCACAGGCCAACTTGATCTCAAGTCTAGCTTCTAGACAGCTCTTCATTGAGACCCTCTTCCTAGGTGATTGTAGGTTGTGTCAAGTTGACAATTAAAACCGACCACACCCTCAGCCTGTACAAGCCTCACCTTAAACCTTAGAAATGCATTTGCTCCCTAAGACTCTGTTGTCACCTTAAGACTGTCACGTGCTCGTTGGTGTACTTAACCATTTCTGGGCAGGAGCACAGCATGCTGCTTTGTGACCCCAAACTAAAAAAGTTTTAGCATTAAAAAAAAATTGCCAAAATGGATGAGCCCTGCCTAAGATGCATGAGGCCCTGCCTTTCATCTCCAGCACCACATAAAGGAATGTGATTGGGCATGTCTGTAACTTCACACTCAGGAGGAACTGTCCAAGGGCATGTCTGATACGTGCTTGTGATCCCAGCATTAGGAGACAGAATCAGGCAGCTTCCTGGGGCTTGCTGGCCAGTCGGCCACTACTATCTAAGTTCCAGGCCTGAGCATTGTCTTGTTCCAAAAATCAAAAACGAACAAAAGTGGACAACACCCAAAGAATGACGCCGGAAGTTGTTCTTTGACCTCCACAAATACACATACATATGCATGCATGACCTACTTGGAGAGCAAATCAATAAATAGTAAGCATGTATGAGCAAAGATGAAGCGGGGGCTGGAGACAAGGCCAGTCCGTCAAGGGCCCTGGCTGCCCTGAAGGCCTAAGTTCGGTTCCCACCACTCATATCAAGCTCTAAGCCTGGAACTCCAGTTCTAAGGGGATCTGAGATCTTCTGGCTTCTACAAGCAGGTGCACGCAAACACACACACACACACAGAGAGAGAGAGAGATACACACATATACTCGTACACACATATACACACAAATAAAATAAAAATAAATCTTTTTTAAAAAAATAGAAAAGCAGACACAGTCCAGTTTATTTGGGACTCATCTTGTTGACAGCTGTATCCATTGTCTGGACATTGCCTGTGCTTACAGTGCCCTAAACTAAAGACTGCCCACACCAAGAAGAGCATCTTCAATGTAGTATTCTTTATAGCTCACGATGGACTTGTCTTTCTTTTGTAGAGGTTTATGCCAAGCTTCTGAACAATAAGGCCATCCAGGCCAGACCAGGCATAGTCCATTTTGGAGGCTATGAGATAGAGAAGCAGCACCAACAGATCCTGGTACGTACATTTTTGTTCCTAATTCAGATAGAGAGCAGGGGCCAGGGAGATGGCTCAAGGGAATAGTGCTTGTTGCACGAGCGTGGGCACCTTGTCACAAAGCTGGGTTTGTTGGCGAGGTCTGGTGAGCGAGATGCAGATAACGGGGCTTATGGCCAACAAGACTAGATGAATTGAGCGCCAGGTAAAAGTGAGAGTTGTTGTTTCAAAAATGGTGGTGGTAGGCAGTAAAATGACTCTGTGGGCAAAGGCGCTTACCAACAGGCTTGAACCGAAGTTCAAGCCGTGGACCAAACACGGTAGAGGGAGGAAATTAGCTCCTACAACTTTTCCTCTGACCTCTGTAAGCATCTATGACACACACCACCTCCCATAAGGAAATAAACACAATAAAAATTTAAAGGTAGGGCCCAACAAGATAGATCAGCCAGTTAAAGGGCTTGGTGCCAACCCTGACAGCCTGAGTTCGAGCCCCAGGATCCCCACGGCAGAGTGAGGGAAGTCGTCTGACTCTACCCGTGTGTCATGGCAATGCTCACCCTCCAAATAAATAAAATTGACGAGATAATGACTAAGAAAGTCACCCAACATTGTCCTCTGGCCTCCACACACACATGCACACGTGTGTACAGCTGCTTGGACACACACAAATACACACAGAGAAAGAGAAGGGGCAAGGGGAGAGGGAGGGACTGGCTTAGTCAGAAAGGCGCTTCCTTGAATAGAAACTAGAAAGGAGCATCACTGTCCTGGAACATACTAACATCACTCTCTCCAAAATATGTCCCTCCTATGCCATGTGGGGACCAGCGTCTGGACTTCCCAGTAGCCCTGTGTACGGGCATCTAGAGAAACACAGTTCCCAAAGTGGAAACTCCTCTTTCCAGTACACAGGATGCTGAGTGAGGGGGATGGAACTGTATTCTGCACTGTCTTCCTCCAGACCAGTGTGGAGGGAGGAGGATGCAGACAGGGCTGCCTCTGACCTGCTCTGGCCAGGTGCCAGGCCTGCCCAGAGAAGATGCCTAGGTCTGGGAGGAGGTGGTGGTCACTCCAGCGCATGTGTTCTCTCTGTGAGAATGACTGAGTGAGGCGTGGCACCTCTTTGCTGTCCCTTTTCACCCTTTGGGTGGGGATTCAGATATTAACATGAGCAGCATGAGTGGACAGGAGCGATGACTTAACAGTTAAACATGCATACTACTTGTTTTGTTGTTGTTGTTGTTTTGTTTTTTACAAAAAATTATTTTCATTCTAACCAATTTTCCCAAACATTAAGAACAAGTTAGTTATTAAAAACATGTTAAACATTAAGAACACGTTGTTAAGGATGATGGAGCCAAACGCACCCAAGCGTCAGTCCCTTCTCCTCTGCGGTACTCTGAACCAGCTGTTTAATCTATTCCACACCCATAAACTATGTCAATATCTATTAGATTAAGCTAGTGCATACTACTTGTAGGAGGACCTGACTTTGGTTCCCAGCACCCATGTTGGGCAGTTCACAACTACCTGTAACTCCAGCTCCCTGCCTTCACAGGCCAACATGTATGTGTACACACACAAAGGCATCCATGTCTGCATAATTAAAGATAAGCTCTGAAGTCTCAACTGTGCTTCACCCTGTCAGAGGGCAGCCACACACCTGTCTCTTTTCATATTGCGACTTCCTCAGAGCCCAGCACATGCTTGACACACAGAAGACACCCAATAAACACTTGGAAAGGAAAGACTCGGACTTGGAAGTTCACACACTTGGTAAGGACAGTGTTGTGTAAAACATCACATTGATTTTATCAGACATTAAAACAAACAAGAAGATAAAAGTACAGCTTTGTGTAAAGCATCACATTGATTTTATCAGACATTAAAACAAACAAGAAGATAAAAGTACAACATGATTTCATCTTAATAGCATTCAGAGAGACCCTGGGAAAGCCAACTTCCTGTTCCTGTCAGTAAAGCTAAACAGAAGCCCATAGCAATTACCTTAAGATTCTTATCAAAAGCATTCAGACCTGTTAGAAGTGCTGGGAATAGTGCCTGTCTGGGCTCAGTCGCAGAAGAGACATCTATGCGGACCTGCTTCCTCACCCACAATGCTCAGGGAATTAATGAAGGGAGGACAGGGAGAATGTAAGAGCCAGACGACAGGAAGAGTGCCGTGAAGTGCAGCCTTCTGGACATGACCTGGCTGTGCACAGAGCTTACCGCAGCTACGGCTGCCTGCACAAAACCTGCACAAGAACCAGCCGGGCAAAGTGCCAGCAAGACTTGGGGAAAGACTACTGAGGTCCACCCCTAGCTGATGAGCTATTGGCAATTTATGGCCACCAGTGGGGGGAGGGTCATTTTCTTCTGCGCTGTGTTAACTGCAGGGTGCTGATGCCCAGTGCGGGGGGGTGGGGGGTCATTTTCTTCTGCGCTGTGTTAACTGCAGGGTGCTTACGCCCAGTGGGGGGGGTCATTTTCTTCTGCGCTGTGTTAATTGCAGGGTGCTTACGCCCAGTGGGGGGGGGGTAATTTTCTTCTGCGCTGTGTTAACTGCAGGGTGCTTACGCCCAGTGTGGGGGGGTAATTTTCTTCTGCACTGTGTTAACTGCAGGGTGCTGATGCCCAGTGCGGGGGGGGGGGGGGGGTGGGGGGAGTCAGTTTCTTCTGTGCTGTGTTAACTGCAGGGTGCTTATGCCCAGTGGGGGGGGGGGAGTCAGTTTCTTCTGCGCTGTGTTAACTGCAGGGTGCTTATGCCCAGTAGGCCTCACACTCATACACATATGGGCCGCCCTAATTTCAAAAAGATTCTTGCCAAACAAGGGGAGAGTTCTTAACTGTCTGTCTTACTGGGGTTTCCTCTCTAACCCCAAATCAACAGAAGTCTTTTATCATGCCAAAAAAAATGATACTAAATCATTCTCATGTTCCGGGACTCTACAGTGGGGAACCTAAAGTCGCCATCATCAGCCTCCTGCACGGTTTCTTTGTCAGAAACACAGACAGCATCTAAAACCTTTCTCACACCCTTGCTTGTGACTGCCGTGGCTTGCTGAGTCCAAGCAGCTGAACTCAAAACAAGTGCGGTATCAAGTCCTTCAAGGATTAACTCTGGGCTTGATGTCCTGAACTTGCAATAGCTGTGCTGTCCCAAACCCTGCAGTTCAACCCTGGACACTTTGTTCTGATTGATGATGTTGGTGGGGACAGGGGCACCAGCTTGGACACACTCAGAGCTCTTCTTGAAATGGAAGCAGGGTCTAACAGCCTTGGACTTGTTCTGGGCCAAGCTACAGATGGTTCAGGTAGTAGCCAGCTCCTGTTGGTTTCCTGTCCTGTTCAACTGGGGTCTCCTTTGCTTTCCAAGGAGAGTGAGCACCACCTTGACACTATTGACATCTCTCAGGATGGTTCACAGTAATTGCACCCTTTCAGAGTGAGGTAGACATTTCCTGGAAAGTGGGTCATCTGAGATGGTCTTCATTCTTGTAGTAGGTGGGACAAAGGCTTGACTAGGTTTTGGCACAGGAAACTATGCAAATTGCCCACAGGTGGAATGACTGGGTGTCCGCTCATTTGCACTGAGGTCAAGTGACTCTAAAGGGTTTGAAGCCTTCTGTTTGCGTGCATATTAATATCAGTGCTTCAGTCTACGGGGAAATTTTAAACAATGGTCTTTGTTTGGTTTTAATTTTTCAAAACCCAAGACCCCTTACATTTTTTTCTTGTTTAGGGAAACACAAATTATATTTATTAATAAATAAGCCCTCACTTCTCCTAAGAGACAGCCAGTGTGGTTGTGGGCCCAGACCTGTATGAAGCAATGTCCTCTGACTTTCTGTTACAGCTACTGAGGAAGGACTGTACCCTTCCAAGATGTTGATTCTCAAAGTTTAGGGCCAGGACTACCAATGTCTTCTCTTCAGGACTTAGGGATGTGGAACCTTAACACCACAGTGTGGGTGCAGTGCATCCTACCCGAGCATTAGCGTGGTTTATTTATTCACTATAGTCATCAGTGGGTCGTGAATTCAGGAATTAGGTAAAAATCAACAAAATCATTTGATTGTCTATTTTATTCATATATATGAAAATGGTCTATGTGCATGTATGACACATACGTGTGGGTTCCCTCGGGAAGCCAGAAGAGGGCTTGGCAGCCTCTGGAGCTGCAGCTACAGGCTACACCATACATGTGTGTTGTGTGCGTGCATGTGAGTGCTAGTGCCTGTGGAGTCTGCTGGATCTGGGCTTAGAGGTGTTGTAAGCCTCCTGGTGTGAGTGCTGGCAACTGAAACCCTCTCTAAGAGTAGAAGGCACCCTTAACTGCAGAGTTCTCTCTGCAGTCCTAACAAAAACCATTCTGTGGTAATCAGTTGACAATTTAGAACTTGAAATTAAAAGCATCACATGTCTTTTTTAAGTTGTGTGCTATTGATCATATAAACATTATATTACATATAAACATATGTACATAAGTGCACATATACTTATAACACATGTACTAAGAAAAAGGAAAAACCAATTGTTTTCTAATTCTTATTCTCTATTTTCTCTCTCTCATTCTTTCTCCTCTGTGTTTGCATGCATATGTGTGTACATGTGTGTGTGTGTGTATTAATATGTGTATGTGAGTGCATGTACCCTTATGTGTGCATCATGCGCACAAGGAAACCAGAAGAGGGCATGGGTGTCTTCTTCAACCACTTTCTATCACATTTTTTGAGACAGAGTCTCTTCCTGAACCTGAGCTAATCCTTCCTTCCAGACTTGCTGGTCAAGGAGCCCTAAGGAGCCTCCCTCCATCTCCTCCCTAGCATTGAGGTTCACTGATAAAAACTGCTGTCGCCATACCCAGATTTTTACATGGGCTTCTGGGGATCTAAACTCAGTTCCCCATGCTTGCCCAGCAAGAAACTCACTGGCTGAGTCATCTCCTATCCCATATCTCATGTCTTTAAAAAACTTAATATAATGTGCCCTCGAATCTTCTTTGTAATAAAGATAAGGTATAAGCAATGAAAAATAATGACTATGTAAATAATCAAATTCAAACTCACCTTTTTCTCCCCCAGTACATTGCCAATATTTCCGATGAAGACACACACCTTCATATCTTACCACCGCAGACCAAGTACTTCAGGATCGCATATGAGAAGAAGGTACTGTCCCTGGGTCCCCTTCCCTGCTAGGACACGAGTGTGCGCATCCTTCATCCCACCCCCCTGTAGTGCTGCTGTCTGCCAGCTCTGGGGCCAGCCCCAACCCAGCCTACCTGCCTTCCAGGAGCATCGCCTCATCCCGGGCTTGTCCCTCATGGTCACGGTTACGTTTTCTCCTGACGAGTGGCGTTACTATTACGACTGCATCCGCATTCACTGTAAGGTGAGTTTCTGGAAGGACTGGGGATGTGGGGCATGTGTGAAGAAAGATATAGGGGGGTACTTCATATCCTGAAGGAAGATGAAGGAGAGCAAGAAGAACCTGTAGTTTCTCAGTGTTGTAGGAACTAGATGGCTCACAGTTGTAGCTTCCGCCCTGCTGGGAAAAGATTTGAACAGGGCAAGCCTTGGCAGGCTCCCGAAACATCCTGCTGGTCTCTGCTAGTGTCTGATACTTAACACATCATAGTCCGGAAAGAACTCTCTGAGTGGTGGGTGAGGTTGTAGGCTCAGGGCCTCAGACGTTAGGTCTCAGAGAACCTGGGAAGATTCCCTGGACACTGAACTGCCGTTCTCCAATGCCCGGGCCAAACCATTTATCCTGTGCTGCTTGGGCTCTGGGGAAGCTGTGTCCAGTGACATTTATGTGCTCCTTTAAGCTCCTATATATACACACAATAAAACTAAAAAACAAAGAAATAAATGCATAAAAGCTGAATATTCTAGCATAATACAATCTAAAGGAACAAATTTGATACATACCAAGGAGAAAAAAGAAGACGGCATCAGTGGCAAGGAGAAAGAGAATAAAAACAAAGTCTGCATTTTCCATAATTAAAGCATTATGTCCCTATAAGAACAGAATTATTTCACATGTACAACTCAAAAACTTGACAAATAATAGCATGCAGTAGTCTTAAATCTGAGCCAAAGTGTCTCAGTCACTGTTGACTGTCATCGTTCAAGCTCACAGCATGCGTGATGCAAGTGTACATGTGAGGTCACACTCAGTATGCATGATGCAAGTGTACATGTGAGCTCACAGCATTCATGATGCAAGTGTACATGTGAGGTCACACTCAGTATGCATGATGCAAGTGTACATGTGAGGTCACACTCAGTATGCATGATGCAAGTGTACATGTGAGCTCACAGCATTCATGATGCAAGTGTACATGTGAGCTCACAGCATGCATGATGCAAGTGTACATGTGAGCTCACAGCATGCATGATGCAAGTGTACATGTAAGCTCACAGCATGCATGATGCAAGTGTACATGTGAGGTCACAGAATGCATGATGCAAGTGTACACGTGAGCTCACAGCATGCATGATGCAAGTGTACATGTGAGGTCACACTCAGTATGCATGATGCAAGTGTACATGTGAGGTCACACTCAGTATGCATGATGCAAGTGTACATGTGAGCTCACAGCATGCGTGGTGCAAGTGCACATGTCCCGCATTCAGAACCAAGGCTACAGTGACATCAAGCATTGAACCATGGGTGAGTATCACTAGAAACATCTCAGATTCATCATGTATTTGATTTTTAAATTAATTTTTGTCATTGCACATTTAGAAGCCTTTAATATTACCAAATATCTTTAAACTCCTTATTGAGTTATGTGACCTCGGACAGAGTCAAGAAGCCGGGGTGTGGAGGCCAAGAGCACAATTCATAAGGCAAACAAAGACATTCCATGTTGATATGGTAATTTTTACATCTAAAACTGTAGCTGACTTTGATTTTTAAATATATCCTCCTCAAGAGCAAGTATGACTATATCTACTTTGTTGAGGACCAAACTAACCTGGAGAAATCAAAGGCCTTGTTCAAGATCACCACCAAACTAGAATGAACTAGAACTGGTCTTTGTGCTCTCTTCCCGCTGAATGACTTTCCACTCTGCCTTGCAATTCTCCTGGCCCCCTAAATAATATCTTCCCTTAGAACTTCTCCAGGTGGAAGCAGATAGCACAGCATCTTTGTATTTACTTGGGGGTGATTAGTAGTTTTAGCTTTCACGGGTAACAGAAAGTATCGTTCCAGTAAGGTAGACTGAAGCGTCTTTTGTGTTTTGTTTCTGGTTTAAAAATGCAAGTTTTCGGCATTGAGAGATGGCTCGGTCAGTAAAGGACTTACCATGCAAGCATGAGGACCTGAGCTTGATCTGTAGAACACACTTTTTGAAAATGCTAGCCTTGGTGGTATGGGCTTGTCATCTCATTGCAGGGGTGGGGTACAGACAAGAGGATTCCTGGGCTCTCTTGCTAGCTATCCTAGAATATTTGGTTAAGTTCCAGGCCAGCAAGAGACCTTGTCTACATAATAAAAGGTGGATGTCACCTTAACAGCGATATCCGAAGTTTTGGCTTCTGTATGCATGCACACACCCATGCAAATGCGTCTACAGACATGGCCACACACATACACTCCCAAAAGAAACCCAGTATTTCTAATGTTTTCCTGAAAGTGCTGAGGTTTCCTAAGAAAATTCTTTAACAATTAAAAATGTTTATCTTTCAAAATGATAGTTTTCCAAACGCTAAATTTAACCCCTTCCCCAATTTCAGGGAGATGACACCTTGCTTGTTCCCATTCATGCCTACCCTGTCTTGAATAACCTGGACTTCCCCACGTTCATAAATCTATCTGATGTCCTCCTTGGAGAGAGGTAAGTTCCCAGCGTGACCCAGTAAAACGTCACAGGATGTGAAAGGTTAAGAAACCGGGGACTAGTGGATGGCTCAGCAGTTGAGAACACTTTCTGCTCTTGCAGAGAACCAGAGTTCAGTTCCCAGCGCCCACGTCGAGTGGCTTACAACCACCTTAACTCCAGCTGCAGGGGATCTGACCCCATCTTTTCACCCCTGCAGGTACCCATGCACAAACACACATAGACATGCTGCACACAAGCACAGAAAGTTTTTTAAATTAAGAAACTTACAAATAGGGCAGGGGAGATGGCTAAGGGAGTAAGAGTGATTGACACACAATCATGAGGATCTGATTGGGATCAAATCCCAAGTGAATAAAAAGATAGCTAGGTGTGGTGTGGTAGTTTGATTGTAGTTGGCCCCATAATCTCATAGGGAGTGGCACTGTTAGGAGGTGTGGCTTTGTCAAAGTGGGTGTGGCCTTGTTAGAGGAAGTGTGTCACTGTGGGGTGGGCTTTGAGGTTTCCTATGCTCAGAATACTGCCTAGTGTGTTAGCCAACTTCCTTTTGCCGGCAAGATATAGGACTCTCAGTTCCAGCACCACTCCGCCTGCCCACAGCCATGCTCGCTGCCATGGTAATAATGGACTGAACCTCTGAAACTGTAAGCCGCCACCCTAACTGACTGTTTTCCTCGTGTGAGTTGCCATGGTTGTGGTGTCTCTTCACGGCAGTAACACTAAGACATGCCGTCACATGCACTTGTAACGCAAGTATTGGAGTTGGTGGAGACAAAAAGAATCACAGGGTCTTCCCGGCTAGCCAGCCTAGCAGAAAAATGACAAGCTTGAGGTTGCTGGTGGGTTTTGTTGTTGTTGTTGTCAACTTGATACAAGCTACCTGGGCAGTAGGACCAGCAGTTGAGAAAACACCTCCATCAGACTGGCTTGTAGGCAAGCCGGGGGCATTTTCTCGATTAATGATGGATGTGGGAGGGCCCAGCCCACTGTGGGTCATGTCACCCTAGACAGATAGTCCTGGATTGCCTAAGAAAGCAAGCTGAGGAAGCATGGAGAGCCAGGCAGGAAGCAGCGTTCTTCCATCCAGGCTCCTGCCTTGGCTTCCCTCAGTGATCTACTGTAAGATGTAAGCTGAAATAAACCCTTTCCTTCTCAAGTTGCTTTGGGCATGGTATTTATCACAGGAAGAAAACCAGGACACTCAAGGCTCAGTGAGATGCTATCTGCAGGAATAAGGTGACAGGTGACAGGAAAAGTCCCCTGGCATGCTTCTCTGGCTTCCACACAGAAGCACATGGGGGGCAGTGCCACTACACACACACACACAACACACACACAACACACACACACACACACAAACACCTTCACAGGAGAAAATGGAGACTTGTGATTTTTCTTTAGGTCCAGTTAATTCTTGCACCTCAGTTAGACAGGGTTTATAGCAGCGGAAGACAAAACAACATGGTTCCAACAATCCAACCAAACCAGGTCAGAATGCCATTAAGAAAGAAGGGGGATGTATTGGCTTACTTGAACTCTCCTGGTAGGGCTGGATCCAGAATCAGAGGGAACAGCCTGGTTCTTCCCATGTCCTCTTTCTGCTGCCTGAGCTGTCCTTCATAGAACCCTCTCACGGCAGGCAAGACAGTGGCCCACAATAGCCTGGAATAGAGGTGACAGGAGGGGCTCAAGAGTAGGCCAGAACTTATGACTGTGTCTATAGGACCAGCTTGGATCATATGATTTTTCTATCACCCAGTCTTGTTTAGAAGAAAGGAAAGCAAGTGAGACCAGATCTCAGAGTCTGTTCTTCCTGTTGAGCAAATGGCTAATTATTCCAATTGTGGTTCATTTTATATCTCATCCTCGTGTATGTATGTGTCTGTCTGTCTGTCTGTGTCTGTGTGTGTGTGTCTATGTGTCTGTGTCTGTGTGCCTGTCCGTGTGTCTGTATATGTTTGTATCTGTGGCGGGTGCCGGAAGGTAACCTCAGATGTTGCTCCTCAGGTGCCAATCACTTTTTGTTTATGTTTATTGACTCTTTTGAGACAGGGCCTTTCATTGGTTTGGAACTTGCCCAGTAGTCTAGACTACCTGGCCCGTGAGCCCCAGGGATCTGCCTGTCTCCACCTCCCCGGCACTGGGATTACAAGTGCACACACTACGGTGCCCGGCTTTCTCATACGTGGGTTCTGGGGATCAGACTTAGGTCCCCATACTTTTACCAACCTATCTCCCAAACCTGCGCATCTCACTCTTCCAGCAAATACTAAATGCCTACCAGCAGGCACAGTGCCATCTGCCCCAGAGATGTCAAGGGGATGCTAATGGACTGCTTGCTGTACATACAGAGAGGCCATGTTGGCTCTTCAGAGCTTGAAATACTGAGCTCAGGTTACATAGAGAGCTGGTCTCTAAACAAAAAGTATTGAAATCCTTTTTCCAATCAGAGAGATGACTCAGTGGGAAGATGTACTTGCTTCCGAGCCAGACAACCTGAGTTCAGTTCTTGGAAGGAACCCACATGGTCAAAGAAGAGAGCCCACTCCTACAGGTTATCTTATGACCAGGACACACATGTGTGACACTCTCAATGAATGATAAAAATTGTTTTTTTCAAAACAGGGTTTCTCTGTGTAGCCCTGGCTGTGCTGGAACTCCCTCTGTAGACCAGTCTGCCTCAAACTCAGGCATCTGCCTGCCTCTGCCTCTTAAGTGCTGGGATTAAAGGCATGCACATTTTATTTTATTTTATTTTATTTTATTTTATTTTATTTTATTTCTTTGTTTGGATAAATCTGTCAACTCTTAGGAAATCCCTACTGCCCTGAACTCCATGTCCCCAGCACAGGTGCGCGGCCCTCCCCTGGCCACCTCCCCTCTCCAGTTCTGATCAAATACCCTGAAAAAATGGCTGAAAGAGGAACAGGGTTACGTTGAACTACAGTTGAGAAGGATAGAGTCCTCAAGGTGGGGAAGACATGACTCTAGGCAGGAAGAGGTGAGGTGGCCATAGGAGCAGGAAGCTGGCTGGTCACATTTTCATCCGTACACAGGAGAGAGAGAACTGCCAATGGGGTGAGGCCTGAAGCCTCCCCCATCCCCTGGGACTTCCGGCCTCCAGCAAGGCCCCTACCTCCTAAGGGCTCTGCAGCCCTCCCGGATCTCAGCAGCAGCAAATGTTCCAACATCTGCTACAGCAGGGGACGCTTCATGTTCAAACCCCAGCACCCCCCGAGCATCCCCAGCACCCTGCTTGTCCGTTCTTGGCCCCATGCCTTCCTCCCCCTTTCTCCAAAACCATTCTGACTGAACTACATACCAGTACCTCTCCTTCTCCGTCATCTCAAGCTCCAAATGTCAACTGGCTGCACTTGGGAAGTAAGTAGCTGATCCCTGTAGGTGGGCAACGCGGACATTTTATCAAAGCCAGTGTGCCAGGGAGCAGGAACTCCCTGAGTCACAAGTTCCTCTTGCCGTCTGAAAACCGCCTCTCATTTGGGCCACAAACAAGGCTATGGGCTGAGGGGAAACGGCGTAAAAAAGTGGTGCAAACAGCAAGGCCTTGTACTGTGGTCATCAGTCACAGGCCCAGGAAGCAGATGTCCACCCTCCCGGGGCCTCCCCCAAGCTATTTTCCACATAATGTGCCTCATTTGTATTCAGAATGAAAAATTCAGCTAAACAATTTACTTAATTGAGTTACTGTTTATAATGGTATAATATATTTTTTAAAAATCTCTTAAAAGATAAACACGCTATTTTTCTCCTGCAGACATCCTGGCAGCAGGCAGTACCTTCCCAAGTCTCTGGCTCTCAGTCCTTTTAGCGGCATTTGGCCACCCAGACCCTTCCTTGCTTCATTTGGTCCAAGCCGTGCCCTAGCAGAATGATGTATCTGAACAGGCATTTCCCGAAAGCGTTCCTTATGAACCCCCGGCCACCTTAGTGGTTCAGTGCATCGTTTGGATGGGTTCTTTATCCAGCATCCATTCCATTCATTCATTCATCTCTTGCATGCCTGATGTGCTAGGTACGGTCCCAGTCCACTGTTGCTATAATAAAATACCTGAGACTCGATGAGTTATGAAGAAGAGCACAATTCAGCTCTTCGTTTTGGAGGCCGGGAAGAGCACGGTGCAGCACCACTCAGCTTGTAGGCAGCTAAAGGAGATAAAGCAGGTAAAAGAGACAAGACGGGGCCCTTTATCAGTTACATCACTGCCGTGACAGTGAGGAAGGGAGGGAAGGTGGGTTGTGGCTCACAGCTGGAGAATGCAGTCCATCTCAGCAGGAGAGTGAGGCAGGTGTGTGACGACAGTCAGGACACTAGAAAGAGGTGAACGAAACTTGTGCCCTGCTTCCTTTTCTTTTTAGTGAGTCTAGGACCCCAGCCCATGGGATAGCGCTGCCCACATTCAGGGCAGGTTGTCTTTTCTTCTCTCTCTCTCTCTCTCTCTCTCTCTTTCTCTCTCTCTCTCTCTTTGGTTTTTCAAGACAGGGTTTCTCTGTATAGCTTTAGAGCCTCTCCTGGAACTAGCTCTTGTAGACCAGGGAGGCCTCGAACTCACAGAGATCCTCCTGCCTCTGCCTCCCGAGTGCTGGGATTAAAGGCGTGCGCCACCACCGCCCGGCTTCTTCTCTTTCTTATGTGAATTGTTAGTATTAGAGTCCAGTCCTCATGCTTGGAGGCAAGCACTTTATCAACTGAGCCATCTCTCCAGGACCATATGTGTTTTCTTAAAATGTCTCAGTAAGAAAACCATTTCTTCTACCAAAGAAGAACCCCTGGGCATTATGAAGTGGAAAAGCAGAAGGATCTAAATCCATCGATGGGCAGGGATCTGGTTTCGTTCTCTTTCTGTGGCAAATACTCTGATCAGAAGCACCTTAGGGGAAGGGTTTCTATTGGCTTAGGAGTCCAGTCATAACCCATCACTGAAGGAAGTCAAGGCAGGAACTTGGAGGCAGGGACTGTTTGCTTCTCCATGTAGCCTTTCCTCCAGATAAGGAGCTCGCCTCACAGCCAAGAAGTCCAGCAGGAACCCTGTAGGGTGCTGGGTGCTGGACTGGCTCAAAGGCTGGCTTATGCTTAGCTAGCTTTCCTATCCAGTCCAGGACCACCTTCCTAGGAATGGTGCCACCCACAGTGGGCTGGGCCTCTCGTATCTGTTAACAATGAAAACAGCCACCAACAGATATGCCGGTCGGCCAACCTGATCCAGACAGTTGCCACATTGAAGCGTCTCCTCTCCGATGACTTTAGACTGTGTCAAGCTGGCAGCCAGAGCCATGAGTCTATGACAGGACACATGGACTCAAGATGTCTGTTCTGCCCTTCGCATACAAAAGAATTTGGACGAAATTGTCAGAAGTTGAGGACTTGTGTTGAAGTCACTCGTGTGGCTTTCTTTGTGTGGGGTGATTGCTTTTTTACCATGGGGTACTTCTGGGCAGGAGCAACCCCGACCTGACCAAAGCTGCTCTGATGGATGGCCGTGTCTCCATCCATCCTCCTCTAGTTGCTAATTGGCCTTGTTCACATTCATCATCTACATTTTTTGGTGGCTGGATCTGACCATTGTTAAGTTTCCCTTTCCGAGATAAAATGCCACGGGGATGCTTGCCAGCTAGCCATAAATAACTTTGATGGCTTAAGATCTTCTGAAATGCTTCCTGACAGCCTCTGTAAATAGGAACGGTGCGTTCCAGTGTCCTTCCAGCTTCCCTAAACCAAACAGTGTCGCTGGGTGCAGAGGAACCGCGGTTCTCTGTCCTTCCACAGGCTCACTTTATCATTTGCAACTAGATAAATTCAACTGTGCATGGGGCTGGGGGAGTGGCTCTGTGTGCACGAGCCAGCCGCACAAGCATGAGGGTCTGAGTGTGGATGCCAGCACACAGAAAAGCCAGGTGTGCACCTGTGTCCCTGACACCAGGCAAGTGAAGATGAGGGGGTCCCTGGAGCGTACTGGCTGGCCAGTTAGCCAAACCAGTGAGCTCCAGGTTCAAGAAGAGATGCTCAGAAAAGAAGGTGGAGAACAATAGAGGAAGACACCCAATGTCGACCCCTGGGCTCCATACACATGTTTGTACCCACGCACGTCCACAAGAACACATGCTTCCCACACACACAATTTGAAGATCACTTGACATCTCTGAGGGTATTGTAGTTACAATGGAATCTTATTCTCCCTATATACAAAATAAATAGCATGCGTGTGTTAGATACAGACTTTGTAGCGTTTAGCTCTCCCGGTTCTGAGAGGGCTTGCGCCAGCTCATCTTCCTCTGCAGTTTTCGCAGCACCGTGTTTCTGGCTGGCTGTAATGACGTACACCTGGACTATGCACTCAGCAGAATGAGGCAGGGAGATCAAGTTTAAGGTCATCCTCAGCGGCACAGTGAACTGAAGGCCAGCTTGGGCTCCTAGAGACTGTCTCAAAAATAAAACAAGTGTCTTTCTGGTACCTCATAGCCAGCTAGAGCTGGAGCCACTCCACAGACCTTGTTCTCCCATCATTCCTTCTTCCTGGCACCAAGCAACCATGGACGGCCAACCAGCTACCGAGTTATAAATAACTTTTGACGGTTCATCTTGATTGTCAACCAATAAGACTTAGAATCACCATAGAACACCTCTGGGCGTGTCTGTTACGGAATTTCTAGATTTGGATAACTGAGTTAGCAAGTCCCACCTGGAACGTGGACCACACCATCCCACAGGCTAGGGTCCTGGGCTGAGCACCAGCATCCATCTCTGCTTCCCGACTGTGGATGCCATATGAGCATCAGCATCCATCTCTGCTTCCTGACTGTGGATTCCATGTGAACATCAGCATCCATCTCTGCTTCCCGACTGTGGATGCCATGTGAGCATCAGCATCCATCTCTGCTTCCTGACTGTGGATTCCATGTGAACATCAGCATCCATCTCTGCTTCTTGACTATGGATGCCATGTGAGCACCAGCATCCATCTCTGCTTCCTGACTGTGGATGCCGTGTGAGCATCAGCATCCATCTCTGCTTCTTGACTATGGATGCCATATGAGCACCAGCATCCATCTCTGCTTCCCGACTGTGGATGCCATGTGAGCATCAGCATCCATCTCTGCTTCTTGACTATGGATGCCATGTGAGCATCAGCATCCATCTCTGCTTCCTGACTGTGGATGCCGTGGGACCAGCCGATTCCAGCTTCTGCCATCATGCCTTCCCTGCCATAATGACCTTGTCCTCAAACCATGAGGTGAAGCAAACCATTTCTTACGGTGGTTTTGTCACAACAATGACACAGTAACTAATACAGGTGTTGGGCCTCTTGGCTCATTTCTGTGTGGGAATGGCCAAAGTCAGAATGGTATATTCTGCCCCTGGCTTTTAAAGCCTCCGGGCTGCATGGGAATGTGTATTCTCCAACCAGCGCTGACAGGAAAGATTGATGACACAGACAACAGCCAAGCCCGGCTTGCTCTGTGTGGACTCTGAGGCCCTGTGGGAGGCTCTGAGGAGCAGCTGCAGCAGGTCATAGCAGACACACTGGGAGAAGGGAAAAGATCCATCTTCACAAAGAGATTTGAAGAAGAGAAAAATTATTCTTCCTCATAATCAAGACTCTATGTATGTGTCTCAGGCTCAACATAGAGTTAAAGAAATAGTGTTTTAGTAAAGTGTCCCCATGTTGGCAAAGGTAACAGCACACTGAAGTCTAAAGAAAAAGAAGCGGTTTTTAATGTACAATTTTGCAGGAAGAGATGCCAGCATAGAGACAAGGCAAAACAGCTGGCACACCGATTTGGTACAGCACAGTGGTTTTCTCATACAAAAACGGACAATAGCAAAATGGATGATGACTTGACCTTGGAGAAATGCTTCTTTATTTCAGCTTCTACCTGGGTCTCCGGGACAGCAGCTAGCGTACATCTCAAAATCAGTATTTGGGTGAAAGCAATGGCCATGGGCTGGAGAGATGGCGCCACTTTAAACCACTTGCCTCACAAGTATGAGAACTGAGTCCAGTCCCTAGAAGCCACGTAAAAAGTTGGCTTGGTTTTGGTGGCCTGAATGGGAATGACCCCTAGTGGCTCACATGTTTCAGTTCTTGGTTCCAGATGGGATATCTGTTTGGGAAGGTTTAGGAGGTGTGGCCTTGTTGGAAGAGATGTGTCATTGGGGGAGGGCTCTGACATTTCAAAAGACTGTTAAGCATCCCCAGGGTGTCGCTCTCTGCCTCCTGCTTATACATCAAGATGTGAGCTCTCCCATGTTCGTCTTTGCTCCACCACCATGGCTCTACGGCTCTGAAACTATACACCCAGTAGTTACACACTTTTTTTTTATTTTTTGGTCTTTTCGAGACAGGGTTTCTCCGTGGTTTTGGAGCCTGTCCTGGAACTAGCTCTTATAGACCAGGCTGGTCTCGAACTCACAGGGATCCGCCTGCCTCTGCCTCCCAAGTGCTGGGATTAAAGGCGTGCGCCACCACCGCCTGGCTACACACTTTCTTTTACAAGATGCTTTGGTCATGGTGTTTTGTCACAGAAACAGAAAGGAAACAAATACAGTAGTGTGCTCTTAAATTCTCAGTGCTGGGCAGGCAGAGACAGGAGAATCTCTGGGGCTCTCTGGACAACCAGCCTACCCTACGGGTGAGTTCCAGGCCAGTGAGAGACCCTGTCTCAAAACACAAGGAGGGTGAAGAGCAATAGCCAGGGTTGACCTCTAGCTGCTACTCCCGTGTTTGTTCTCTTTCTCTCTCTCTCTTTCTCTCCCCACCCCCCCCCCCCGCCGCCACTTGACAAGCACCTGTGTTTTTGTTATCTGAACATTTTTCTCTTCTGTGGTTAGAATTTCTTTGATTTAAAGTGCTCTGACTGTACACTTATCTATCTAGCTGTTCTTGGGCCAGTCTCCTTTTCTGAATCTCAGCAGGAAAGAAAACCTTTCCCACTCTGAACTCTAGGGATCTCTCTGGCCAATAAAGCAAGCACTGAAGAGCTGCCTCTTCACTCAGCAGAAGTGGATGCCAACTTCAGGTGCCAACAGAGGGGACTTCCGCTGGAGGACCTGAATTAACAATTATTTTTAATCTTTCTCCAACATTCTGGACATTGGGATCTGGGAGAAAGCAAAGGAAAACCTAGATTTAAGACTCTAACCTGCTCTTCTCCCATAGCCTTTACGCTTACTGTCCAGGTGGTTTGTGTGGTGGGTGAAGTGGCCTAAACTTATGATAGGCTCCAAAGGCAAACGGATGTGTGCATGGGGAGCAGTTAAAGGTAGAATAGTCATCCAGTCTACAATTCATGCGTTCAGTACCCATGCATAAACAGCCAAGCTAGCGTCGCATACTAAGTCCTGACGATCATTACTGTCAGAGAAAGTCTTCAGGATGTCTGGAGAGGTGGCTCAGTCCAGTGAGTACTTGCCAGGAAGCATGAGGACCTGAGTTCAGATCCCCAAAAGCTGGGCATGGTAGCAATGCATGCTTATGATCCCAGCACTGGGAAAGTGGAGACAGGGAGATCCTTAGGGCTTGCACACATGTGTGCATGTGTGCGCATACATTCATGTACACACAGAGGTACTGATACAAAGTATTCATGGATAAATTGCTGTGCCTAACATTTAAGAATATGACATAAAGAATGGGAGCGTCTACCAAAGTGCATCCTTCATGGAGCGAAGGGAACTATGGATGGGCTCCAGGGCTTGAGCATCAGTGCCCCGACCTTCAGAGTGTTTGGATGCGCCCCTTCCTATTTGGTTCATATGGCTGCTGTTCCCTACACTAACTCCAGCAGTCGGTTACATCCCAGATCTATAGTACTGCATATATGACATGACATACATGTACACAGGCCCACATGAATGCACATAAACACACATGTGCATACGTTAAATGTGCTTTTTACAATATGATGAGTGTTGAGACAGTCAGGATGAAGGAGTAAGTGCCAGCTCCCAGAACTCTGACTAAATTCCATCCTTTCCTCTTTCTGTCCTTTTCTCTTTGTCACCATGTAGCCCAGGCTAGCTTCAAGCTCCCTATCCAGCCCTGAGATTACAGATGTGTGGCACCATGCCTGCTTTGTGTGTGTCAAGTGAGCTACATCCCAGCCACAGCTGTAATTTCATGAACAGCTGTCTTCTCTGAGACATGGCCCCGATATCTAAGCCCAGTTCTTAGACACAGCAGCTTCAAAACCAGAAGTATCTGAGTTTCACTTGTTTTACTTTAAAGGGAATCAATTTCCTTTCCCTAGGGCAAGAGCACACCAGCTGGTGGCCCAAAACCAACTGGTCAGCCCTGAAGACATACAGACCCATAACCTCGCACAGTCTGGGCAGGTTGTGTTTATGTATTTAGGAACACACAGCAGCCGCTGGTGGCCCAAAACCAACTGGTCAGCCCTGAAGACATACAGACCCATAACCTCGCACAGTCTGGGCAGGTTGTGTTTATGTATTTAGGAACACACAGCAGCAGCAGCAACAATTAAAGAAAAGAGGCCCTGGATTTGAAAGAGGGTCGGAGGTGGGGTACATGAAGGGTTTGGAAAGAGGACAGGGAAAAATGATGTCATTATATTATACTCACAAAATGTCATTATATTAAATCATCAAATTATAATATTATAAAAAGAAAATCTATTTTAAATAAATGAAAGAAACACATTTCTTATTCAAACAAAGAATGACCCTTTCTTTTTGATAGCTGCAGGTAGATAGGCCACCAGGACAAGCAGGCTGACAGAGGGTGCCCTGCTGGTAATGTCAGTCAAATGCCTTTACAGGCTCTTTGGCTGGGAGGAACTGGTTTGAATAAAGTCAGCATGTGGTCGTGGTCGCTTCTACCCCATAGTCTAAAGGAAGCGGCTCTTCACAGTTTTAAGTGCCTCTTCATATCCTCCCCCTTTTAGTGCCTCTTCATGTCTTCCTGATAACGCTCTGTTTTTCTCCATACTAGAAAGCCAGTGCCTGCAGGAGGCCGTTCATCTTCCTTCTACCCAGCTGGTCCTCCCCCTGTAACCCTCAGCCCCCTTCCTGGATGCTATCACCAGTTCTCCCTCTTCTCTAGGCTCCAGACATAGACCCAGCTTCCTCCCAGGGAGTCACCCTGAATTTCACTCTTTATCACCCACTAGCCAGTGTTACCTACACCTGTGGGAACTGCAAAGCCCTGTTTGCTATCGAATATGTCGTTTCCATTAATAATTCTGTGTTGAGTGAATTTAGCATTTAGTTTTCTCGTGTGTGTGTTTAGCTGTGTGTTTGTGTTCATATACTGGAAGGGGGTGTCTGATACACATTTGCACATGCGTGTGGAGCCGGAAGGCAACCTTGGTATCATTCCCTGTAGCAAGTTATCTTGTTTCTAAGACAGGTTCTGTCACTGGGGACCTGCAGTTCCGTGGTTCCACAAGGCTGGTTGGTTAGCAAGCCTCAGGAAAATGCCTGCTTCTGCCTCTTCAGCATCGGCATTAAAACTGCAAAACCTAATCCCAGCACTGGGGAGGCAGAGGCAGGAGGATCTCTGTGAGTTCGAGACCAGCCTGGTCTACAGAGCTAGTTCCAGGACAGGCTCCAAAGCCACAGAGAAACCCTGTCTCGAAAAACAAAAAAAAAAAAAAAAAAAAAAAAACAAAAAAAAAAAAAACCCAAAAAACTGCAAAACCCACTACAGCCAACTTTTTACATGGGTGTGAGATCTGAACGCAAGTCCCTAAGCTTGTATAACTAGTGGTTTACCACTGAGCTAGCTCCCAGCCCCCTTAATGTGCAGTTTGTAAAGGCATTTTATTCTGTAAGGTTCTAGTCAAACGAAGAACCTACGGTTATTGCATTCCTGGGGACGGATCTAGCTGCAGCTGCCAGCGGCTGGCGATGGTGAAATGTGAATTAGTGCATAATGGGGACGGGTTTACATAAAGAAAAGGGTCCTGTGGGCGCCTGAAGGTGGCATGGCAGTGTGGTGTATTTAATGCCACCGAATGGCATGCTTAAAATGTTTAAATAGTAAATGTTATCACCACATTTTTTTTAAAGAGTGGGGTTTGAGGTTTGGTGCTGGGATTTGAATCCAGAACCTCATGCACGCTAAGCAGGTGCTCTACCATTGAGCTGTAGCCCATATCTGAAGGTGTTTACAAAATGTGAATAAACTGTATAGTATCCCTATAGGTGACAGACACATGTCTCCTCTGCCTTCTCTGTTATGTATGTGGTATGTGTATGCACGCACGCATGCACACTTATGTGTGCTAAAGGTTGACATTAAGAGATTTTCCTCCCCTTCTCTTTACCTTATTCTTTTAGACAGCGTTTCTCTGGATCTGAAGGCTGCTATAATCCCAGATGAACTTGTCTCTACTCTCCCAGAGCTGGGGTTCCAGGTACACCCAGCCATACCTGGCTTCTGCTGATCCTGGGAATCAGAACCTAAGTCCTTATGCTTGCCCAGCAAGACTACATACTGAGCCACCACCACCCCAGCCCCTGGCCCCGTCTTTTTCTAAATTCAATTCTATTTCAATGTCCAGAAAAAGAGCATCTTTTATCAAGTCTGGAGCGACGAGCTCACTGAATCAAGGCTGCTCCCTGGTGTCTTAAACTGCTGGTCACAATTGCACACGTGGTTGTAAAAACTTTGGCAACAGAAAAAGACTTCCAAATGTATGTCAACCAACAATTTATTCAAAGTCAAATGTGTTATGAATCTCAGATGTTTGAGCTGCATTTGCCTCTGTTGCATGCAGACACAATGTGTGCTCACTGAAGCCTCTGGACACAGAGCATGTGCAGAGCATGTGCTTTTGCACGTGGTCACACAGCATGACCCTGCTCAGATCAGAGACTATTGTATTCTATCAATGGTGCATACCAAGTGCTTCACTCTAATAGAAACATAATAGACTCTGCCATAGAGGAATCGTATCCTTTGTGTATTGCTGCTTCATTCACTATAGCAGAGTCCTGGTCACCCAGCTGTCCAGCAACAGGTGAATGGTTAATGCAAAAAAAAAAAAAACCCACATACACACATACATATAAGCATATATATATGGATACTATTCAACTTTGAAAATGAATTTTAAATTTTGCCGGGAATGAATAGATTTAGGAAGTATAATACTAAACAAGGACACATAATCTCAAAAATAAAAACATCTACATGTTCTCTTTCATATGTGGAATCTAGTCAATAACATATGTACACAAGTGGCCAGAGTATAACATGAAGAAGCTAGAACAAGAAAGGCCAAGTGAAAGAGGAGTGCGGGTAGCAGGCACACATGGAAGAGGAGATAAAGCCGATTGTTTTTGTAGTTGGAATTCCGCCGCAGATTTGCTGGTGTGGGCGCTAATTCTAACTGTAGAGAAGTTCATTGAGTTGTGTAGACTTTGGGACTGCCTAATTTTAGTGTGTGATATTTTTATTTATTTGAAAGTTTTTCTGCAATAAAGTTTGTAAAATTAAAAAACAATGGTTTAGTTATAGAAGATAAGACGTTAATAATAAATATTAACATTAATATTTTAGTATTTTCCTAATTTAAGCATGTAAGCATGAAGTCAGTATCTTTGGATATAACATTTCTCATAGTTCTGAGTCCCGGATCATGGAGCCAGTGCCATCCGGTTCTAGTGAAGGCTCCTTGTGCATTAGTTCTGCATGCCCAAGGTCCCATGTGCAAGATGGAGGTGGGATCTATGTACTAGGTGTACATAAGATCATACAAGTAAGCCCCCAATTCTGATGGTGTGCACGTGTGTGTGCATGTGTGTGTAGTGTACATTCTTGTGGGTGCATGTACATGCGTTGTGTGGTGTGTATTTCTCTGTGTGTGCATGTGTGTGTGGTGTGTATTCCTGTATGTGTGGTGTGTGTGTGTGGTATGTAGTCGTCTGTGTGTGTGTACGCATGTGTGTGTGGTATGCATTCCTCTGTGTGTGTGTGCATGTGTGTGTGGTATGCATTCCTCTGTGTGTGTGTACATGTGTGTGGTATGTATTCCTCTGTGTGTGTGCACATGAGTATGTGTGGTATGCATTCCTCTGTGTGTGTGTGCGTGCATGTTGTGGTGTGTGTGTGCATGTGTGTGTGGTATGCATTCCCTTATGTGGGATATGTGTGTTCATGCCTGTGTATGCATTCTTGCTCTGCCCAGCTTTTATATGGGTTGTGAGATCTAACTGAGGCTCTCACACTTGGAAGGCAGGTCCCTTGCCAGCTCCATTTCCACAGGCCTTGCCCTAAAGTTTTATAAAACATAATAACTAACAGATTGTCATGGCTGCCGAGTCCAGCCACCGTGGAATAGCACACATCTGTCATGCTTATTGTCCCTTGCCCTTCATTCTCTAGCAAAAGAGCCAAAGCCTATTATGGTAAAGTGTTCAGGAGTCTCTCCAGACACCCAGAGTTTTAAATAGTTTATTTGATTTTAAGTCATCTCCAATAAGTTCACTCTTATTGAAATCAGAGATGGGATGAGAGAAATTTGAATTTATTCTCTGTCTCTGTCTCTTCCCATCTTCCCCTTTCCCTTCCTCCATCTCTGTCCTTCCTTCCGACAGGGTCCCATGTAGCCCAAGCTGACCTCAAACTCACAGTGTAGCTGAGGATGGGATGGCCTTGATCCTTCTGCCTTACCCTGCGGATCACAGGCCTACACCACCACACTGGGTTTCTGGTGCTGTGGAGGAACCCAGGGCTTCAGGCTTTCTAGGCGGGCACTCTGCCGATGGAGCCACTCCCCCAGGCTCCCCTCTCTCTCATATTCACTTTCTATAAGGTAAATTTGTGCTCTCTTCTGAGGATGATGAAATTTACACAGAATACAAATGCTTAGTATTTAAAAGGTTTATGTTGCAATTTGTTTTAAAACATTAAGTGATTCTTTTATTCTTTTAGAGTATTTAGTGTGGTTTTGTATGCAGTCCTAACAAGGTTGATGAAATGATTAAATAATAAAGCAAGGGGTGAAGGTGAAGGTCTCCTCCCGGAGCAGTAGCTCCCACCTGCTTTTCTGTTTTTAGTTTCCCAGCATTTGTGAACTAAAGAACTCTGACTCAAGGTTCTGTTTGCTTCTGAGAAACAACAAGAATGAAGTATTTTTCTTCCCTGTAGGTCAGTTTTAGTGGATTTATTAATAGGAATTTCGCTTAGAGTTGTGTGTGTTTGGTGTGTGTGTGTGTGTGTGTGTGTGTGTGTGTGTGTTGCTGAGTATGTGTGCACATGTGCACACGCTCAGTCAGAAGCCAAAGGAGAATAACAGGGTTCCAGCTCTACCGTTTAACGCCTCATTTCCCTGAGTCTGGGTCTCTCGCTGACCCTGCAATTAGGCTGGCGGCCGGCAAGCCCCAGCACCCTTGGGCCCCTCTCCAATCTCGCAGCACAGGGTTATAGGTACGCTGAGGCCTTGTGTTTGAGCTAAGGCCGTCATGCTTGCTCAGGAAACACCCTTCCCCACCTAAACCATGTCTCCAGTGCTGAGAAGGTTTATTCGTTTGAGATGCTGTCTCAAGAAAGTTGTCAGGCTGGCTTTGAACTTCTGATCCTCCTACACCTGCCTCCCAAATGCTGGGCTTACAGACTTGCACGGCCATGCTCAGCGAGCCCCAAACAAAGTCAGTCTGCTTTTTTCTAGTGCTGGGTATGAACCCAGGACCTGACACCTATTAAGTGTCTCAGTTCCCTTTCCCGTCGCTGTTACAAAGCACCCTAATCAAAGCGACTTAAGGGGAAAGGGGCTTAGTTGGCTCACAGCTCCAAGTGCTCGGTTTGCTTTCTCCATGTTTGTTTGCTTCTTTTCTGCTCAGAATCCCACTCACCCACCCTCACCCTCTGCCAAGGGAACCTTCTGACATCTTCCTTCTTTAATTAGTATAAGTAAAATAATCCCACCCAGCTGGGGCATTGAGGTGAATTGTGCCACTCTGGTGGCAAAGTCAGGCCTATCTCGGTGAGTTCAAGGCCAGCCTCTGTTGTGATTCTAGAGCGTGACACTTTGGCAATTAAAGTTAACTGTCACACGGGAGTGGAGAGATGGCTCATTAAGAGTGCACACAGTAGAGGACCTGAGTCGACTTTCCAGCACCCACATCTGGTAGTTTACAGTCCCCTGTAACTCCAGCTCCAGAGGATCTTAACAGAGCCCAGCACACGTGACCATGCACACACACACACACACATACATGCATACACACATACGCACACATGCACACACACACGCACACACACACACATGCACACATGAGGCTGGAGGGGTAGCTCACAGTTAGGAGCATTTGCTGCTATTGCAGAAAAGCGAGGCTCAGTTCCAGCATCCATGTGGTGCACATACATACATGCAGGGAGTTAACACATACACAAATGCGCAGACTCCATGCAACCTTGGTGGCTTGCATCAGTCACGCGCCTTCTGAGTCACAGGGACTGGAATTTTGTTCCCTTAAGGAACTGTTTATTTTTCCAGGTTGGCAAGTGCATGAGGAACCTGGCTCCTGGTAATCATCACTAAACAAATACCTCAACACCTTTTCTGAGAATTGTCAAAGCTTAGGCGTTCATTGAAAATGGGCCATTTATCACCAATGGGAAGAACCCATGAGAGTTTGGTGAACTGTTTCATTCTGAAACATTCAGCCATGTGGCATTTGTCAGAAGAGCCTTGAACATCAGACAGGGCCTTGCTGGGACATTTCTGAGCTGACACCTGCAGGTGCCCATGGGAGTCATAGCTCCCTGTCTTATCCCCAGAAACCGCGTGTGGACTATACACCATTGCCTACAGCCTGCTCCCGTCTTTGTGAGTGGATTCCAGCCCCTGCTGCTGTAACAAAGGCTGTCAGTCAGTCTCACCAGCCTGGGTGGAGCGGCTGACACCACACAATGCAGAGTGCCTGCTAGGCTCACGGGGCTTGCGTATTAGATAAGACCGGAGCCTGCGGGGTGTGATGGCCTCAGGTGGCCCTGCGGTCTCAGGACTTTTCTAGATGCTGTGACAAACCAACAACAAAACTGACAAAAGCAACTGAAAAAGTGGTTCATTTGGGCTCAGAGTTCTGGAGTTCAGTCCGTCATGGCTGTGTGGGTGGGAGGCAGCTGGAAACGTGACATCTGTAATACATATGTACATACATACATACACACACACACACACACACAGGAGGTGCATGCTGTTGCTCAGCTCCCTTCCTCCTTTCACTCTCTCGAGGATCCCAGCCTGTGGGATGGTGCTATCCACACTTAGGTAGGTCTTCCCACCCCAGCTAACCCAACCTAGAAAGTCCCTCACAGACATGCCCCGAAGTCTCTGTTCATGGAAACTCTAATTCCTGTCGGGTGGACGGTCTAGATTGACCATCACAGCTTGGAGTGCACCCACCATTGCTTACTGGTCTTCAGAGTTCTGGTTGGCTGTACACCTCTAGTGGAAGCTGAGGTGGAACAGGGTGTATAGGTTGGGTAGAAAATCCTGTAAACCGGGATGAAGAAAGGAGCCCATGTGACCATTACCCAGGATTTATGTCAGAAAGTATCATTGTTGAAAGCCTGGGGGAGCCTTGTCTTCTGTGGGGACTCAAGTGTTTCCAGTATACCTACCCTAGTATTACAGACCATCACAGCTAAGGAACAACATTTAAAACAGCTGTTTCATGGGAGCCCCTGTGTGACAGCTAATCTTTTCTTATTCTTAGAGAATTTCATTCATGAATATGATACATCCCCAATCCTCCTTCCAGCTCCTCCCATGCACCCCCATCCAGGCTCTCCTTGCCTCTTCATGTCCTGTCCTAGTTCCTAAACATATACCCTACTGGGTCCATGGTATTGCCTGTGTGCACACGGGTGTAGAGCCGGCTCCTAGAGCACGGGCGACCTACCCAGGGCCATGTCCCTGAAGAAAACTGGCGGTCTTTCCCAGCAGTGCCTGACCAGGAGTGGGCTTTGTCCGCCCTTCTCCTATCCATGCTGGAATCAACTGGTTTCCCTTCTGCAGCTCTCGGGACGGTAGCCACAACGGTCGGGAGCGCTTGAGTGCATTGGGAATTTGACTTGAGTTTGAAGCCACCTAGAAAACACACACTGGTGTGCCTGTCAGGGTATTTCCAAAGAAATTTAACTGAGCTGGGAAGACACACCCTGCATGTGGGTGGTGCCATACTATCAGGTAGTATTCCAGATTAATAAAAAGGAGAGAGCACGCTGAAGAGCAGCATTTGTCACTGTCTGCCTCCCTGACTGTAGACACGATGTGACCAGCCACCTCCTCCTCCTGCGTCACTGTCTGCCTCCCTGACTGTAGACACGATGTGACCAGCCACCTCCTCCTCCTGAGTCACTGTCTGCCTCCCTGACTGTAGACACGATGTGACCAGCCATCTCCTCCTCCTGCATCACTGTAGCTGTGATGTGACCAGCCACCTCCTCCTCCTGAGTCACTGTCTGCCTCCCTGACTGTAGACACGATGTGACCAGCCATCTCCTCCTCCTGCATCACTGTAGCTGTGATGTGACCAGCCACCTCCTCCTCCTGCATCACTGTCTGCCTCCCTGACTGTAGACACGATGTGACCAGCCATCTCCTCCTCCTGCGTCACTGTCTGCCTCCCTGACTGTAGACACGATGTGACCAGCCACCTCCTCCTCCTGCATCACTGTAGCTGTGATGTGACCAGCCACCTCCTTCTACTCCTGCGTCACTGTCTGCCTCCCTGACTGGAGATGTGATGTGACCAGCCACCTCCTCCTCCTGTGTCACTGTAGCTGTGATGTGACCAGCCACCTCCTCCTCCTGAGTCACTGTCTGCCTCCCTGACTGGAGATGTGATGTGACCAGCCACCTCCTCCTCCTGAGTCACTGTCTGCCTCCCTGACTGGAGATGTGATGTGACCAGCCACCTCCTCCTCCTGAGTCACTGTCTGCCTCCCTGACTGGAGATGTGATGTGACCAGCCACCTCCTCCTCCTGAGTCACTGTCTGCCTCCCTGACTGGAGATGTGATGTGACCAGCCACTTCTTCCTCCTGCAGCCACTTTTCCAAGCATATACTGTGATGTTATTAAACATGTAGAAATTTTAAACAGAAGATTCCCAGTAAGGGTCACCCCCACAAAGGAGGAAGTAGCAGAGATAGACAAGGACTGTCAATCGGTGGTGCTTTGTTTCTCTGGAAACAGTTTATAGTTCTTAGAAAGGAATAGAGAAATCTTAATTGTTCAAAATTACTATTCCAGATATTCCACAGATTTTTAAAAAATAATTAATTTCAAAAAGGTTTGGATATGCTTTTAAAAACCACATTTATAGTTTCTTAAATAGTTACTGGAAACCAAATATTTATTGAACAGTGTGTGAGTGTGTGTGTGTGTGTGTGTGTGTGTGTGTGAATCTGGGAGAGCACTGAGATTCTTGCACACATGACTCCACCTTATAGGCCTTCAAGTCCAGGGAAGCCTTGCTGGCAGGTAAGGCCCATGTGTGGTGGGGATCTCCACAGGTGAGTAGGTCAGGTGGGTACTTCCCAAGAAAGCAGATCTCCCCAACCTGGCAGCTGCATTCACAGTGAGTGCAATGGAGCTCTCCCAAGAGTGTGAACAAGGGATGGAGCTCAGCTGGTAGTGTGTTTGCCCGCTGTGCGCCCAAAGCCCCGGGTTCTAACCTCAGCACTGTGTGGTTAGCACATGGTGGAGCACGCCTGTAATCCCAGCACTATGAGCTAGAGACTCAACATCATCCTTAGTGACAATCTAGCGACCCCAGAGAAGAGGCTCTCAGTGAGGATTGTCTAGATCACGTTGCCCTGTGGGTATGTCTATAAGGAATTATCTTGATTACATTAACCGATATGAGAAGACCTCTTCACTGTGGGGGGCATCATTCCTTAGGCATGGGATCCTGAACTTTGTAAAAAGGAGCAAGTGAGCCAAGCACAAGCAAGCACGCATGACTTCATTGCTCTATGTCTTTGACTATGGGTGTAGCTGCTTCAAGATCCTGCTGCCTCAGTTTCTCTACAACGATGCCAGGCTGTAACCTGGCATTGAGAGATGCACAAACCCATTTTCCCTTAAGTTGCTTCTTTCAGGGTATTTTCTGGAAGCAGAACCCAAACACTTGGCTACGTAGCAGGTTTGATGCTAGCCTAGGCTACGTGAGAGCCTATTTCAAAAATAAATCTTTTTTTCAGTGTGGGACAGGAAGTGCCAGTTGATGTTGGGTGTCACTTCCTGCTGCTTGCTGTGCTTCCCGAGTCTCTGTTCCTCTCTAGGTTAGTTAGAAGAAAGCCGGAGAGAAAAATGATGTGTTCCGTTTCCTTCTGTGCTTGTTTTGCAGCAAAAGTTGTGTGATCCCCTTGCAGTGCAGCTGCCCCGTGGATTTCGAGTTCCATATCACTTTGCTGCGGTCTCATCAGGCCTTCACTATTGAGCCAAAGTCAGGTGAGGACGGTGTGACGTCACACACTCAGTCGTCCCGGCATCTCAGGTCAGAGGCAGGGCTTGGAATATCGGTCGCTTTCCTTGTTGCTGTGGCAAAAACAGTGTGAGGAAGGAAGGGTTTGTCTGTCCCAGAATCTAAAGGGATGGTCCACCATGGTGGGGAAGGCATGGCGGCAGGAGCATAAGGAAGCTGGCCGCGTGGCATCCACAGTCAAGAAGCAGAGAGAGAGGAACGCTGGTGCTCAACCCGCATTCTTTTCATTCAGTCCAGAATCCAAGCTCACGCAGCGGTGCTGAGCACATCCAGGACAGGTCTTCTTACCCCGGCTAGACATTTCTAGAAGCATACTCATGGACACTCAGAGCCATGTTTACATGATGCCTCTAAGTGCAGTCCAGATGGCAATAAACATTAGCCAGCATGCTTGGGGAACACATACATACAAACACGCATACACATAAATGCATGCCACGGACACATTCGCTCTTCCAAACAGCTTGGTAATAACTGAGCCCAACATAAGTAACCACTTGCTTGTGTGGCCTGCAGGCTGGGAAGTTCAGTCTGCGGATGGATGTTATGCACTGGCGCTTATCCCAGACCCACAGATCAGTGCATCCTTGTCCCATTTTACAGAAGAGAAAACCAAGCCTCAGTTAAGGTATTCAAGCTGAGTTGCAGAGTTTCTGAGTGACCAACAGTGATCCTTGGGGCCGTTCTATTATCCCAGGCTGTGGGCAGCAGCTGTGGTCCGTGACTAGCCTCTGCTAGGCAGAGGAGGGCCCTGCCTTCTCGGTGCCTTCCCCCACAGCGCCAGTGCGAGAACTTCTCGTCAGTTTGTCCGTAGATGACCTTTATACCATGCATCTGTTAACTGAGTCTTACAGAGGTTAGCTTACCTCAAACCCCACAGGCAGTGGGACCCTAAATCTTAGAAGGTTGAAGCATAAGAAGACTCCAAGCATGAGGCTGAGATGGCTCTATGACAATTCCTGGGGAATAATCTGTATTTCTGAGCTGCTGGGAGGAAATTTAAAGCTTATGATAATGCAGCTGATCTCATTTACATGTGTGGAATCTCAAAATTCTGGTCTCATAGGTCGTAAATTAGTTGGCAGAGTGCTTGCCTGGCACGCAAGGGGCTGTGGGCTCCACCCTCAGCCCAGCGTAACTGTAACCTGCAATCCCAGTGCTTGAGAGAGAGAACCAGGGTGACCCATGGTCATCTTCAGCACAGAAACGGAAGGCCTGGGACACAGAAGACCCCGACTCCATTTTTTATTTTGGACCAGGTGTGCTGATGGATGTCTCTAATCCCAGCACTCCGGAGGGAGATGAAGGTGGATCTCTGTAAGTTCCAGGCCAGCCTGGTCTACATAGGGAGCTTCCGGAGGGAGATGAAGGTGAATCTCTGTAAGTTCCAGGCCAGCCTGGTCTACATAGGGAGCTTCAGGACAGCCAGAACCACACAGAGACAAACAAACAAACATTTTTTGAAAATTGTTTCATGGAAACAGAGACTAGACCAGTAGTTACCAAAGGCTGGGGCCAAGAGGTGCAGCAGGTTCCCGTTAACGGGAGTAAATGTGCAGTAGAGAAACCGAGGCCAATAACAGAGTTCAGAAGGACGCAGAGCAGGGCTGAAGAGAGGCCAGACAGTGAAGTGCTTGTCACAATGGACAACTTGAGACTGCAGCACCCATGTAAAAGTCAGGCGTGAGGTGCTTGCCTACAATCCCAGCACTAGGGATACAGTGGCTGGCGCCCTGGCACTTGCTGGCTGGATAACGTCCAACCAGTGAGCTCTGTGTTCAATGAGAGGCCGTGTCTCCAAGTGCAAGGTGGCTGTGGTGGCTGGAATCAGAATGACCCCCATAGACTCCTGTGCGTGAATGCTGGGCCACAGGAAGTGTGCCACTGTTAGCGTGTGTGGCTTTGTTGAAGTAGGCGTGTCCCTGTGGAGGTGGGCATTGAGGTCTCATATGTTCAGGCTATGCCCAGCACCCAGCTCGCCTGTGGACCAAGATCACTCCTTTTCCATCACCGTGTCTGCCTGCACGCCACCATGTCCCACTAAGATGATAGAGGACTGAACCTCTGAGCTGTAAGCCACCCAATTAAGTGTTTTCTTTCTGAGAGCATCCATGGCCATGGTGTCTCTTCACAGCAATAGAAACACTAACTAAGACAGTATGGATGATTTTTAGAAGTTTTCCCTGTCTGGGCCTTACTGCCCTAAAAAATAATGCACTTTTGGTTTTTTCGTCTTCTTTTAGTTACTGCCCATGCGCCTTATATTTTCTATTAGTTTATTTATACACTTAATATGTCCCTGTATATGTTTGTATTACTTTATTTACATATTTAAGTGCACCCTTGTTTGCTTTAGATTAGTGTCACCTAGGAAATGACACAGCATTGTTTCCTGACGGTGACTTCACTGTTAAGTGTTGTTGTGTGTTCTTCATAATCCTTACACTGATAAACTACGGCCTTCTTTATATTTTTATTTGGGTGTGTGTCTGTGTGTATGTATGCCACCTGCATGTGGTATTTATGGAGGTCGGAAGATGGCATTAGATCCCCTGCAGCTGCCTGATGTTGGTGCTGGAAACCAAACCCAAGCCATCAACAAAAGCAGCAAATGCTCTTAACCACTGAACCATCTTTGCAGTCAGGACTTTCTTGGCTTTGGGCTTTCTGCTGTTGCTATTATTCATTTCTGTTTGCTATTGTTTGTCTTGCTGGGTAGCGCAGAGCAGCCTGGACCTGGAGATGCTTCTATGATGATCTCCGGAGCCCTGGGATACATCATCCAGCTTCCTGCCCTGTGACTTAACATTATTCCTGGTTGTGCTGAAGGCAGTGATCTGTAACTGACCCAAGAATAGTGGTCTGGGCTTTACATTTCTTGTTACCTCTTCATGTATTTCTTTCATGTACTTGTGTGTGCATGTGTTTGTATTGTGAGCAGAGGACAGCTTTATCGTTTGTTCTCTCCTTCAACCATGAGGGTCTGGAGGTCAAGCTCAGGTTGTCAGGCTTGGCAGCACTCACCTTTACTGAGAGCCACCTCACTGCCTGCTGCACAGACACGCTTGTTTGCAGGGTAGCCTAGAAGTCACGATGTAGCCAAGGATAACCTTGAACTTCTGACTGTGCTGCCTCTACTCCTGAGTGTTGGCACCACTAACACTGTTTTGTGTGGGACTGGGGATCTTCGTACATGCAGGACCAGCACCCTACAGACCGAGCCATGCCCCCAGCCCCAAGGTAGACTTTTTCAAATGAGGTTAAATATTAAGAATAACTTTCTCACTTATAAAACACAGGGCACCACCGCTCCTTTGTGCCACCGTAAATTTTGGCCAAGCAGTAGCTGTCAAAACTTGGCACATATTCTACAACTGCCAACATTGCACAGCCTGCCACCACTATGTTCAAGTGACAGAGCTGCACTAACAGAAAAACAAAACAAAACAAAAAGCAGCTTACTGTGGTTGCCTGGGCTACATCTCCACAGCGGGCTTTATGTATTGTCTAGGCGGGGAGCACTTAAAAAAATAAATCTCCCAGGTCAAGGTAAGCATTATTCCTCACCCCAGAGCTTGTCCTTGTGTTTTTAAGTTAACAAGCTGGAGTGGAGCAGTGGGATGCTCTGGACTTCAAATCCCGGATAATCTGCAGGTCCCACAGAGTGATGCTCTGACCAAGTGGCAGTCAAGGTACTAAAGTCTTTTCTTCTGGGATTTCTACCCAAATGACCTGCTGTTGGCTTGCAGACCCATTGTATCTGGTGACTCTTTCTACCTGGCCCCGGGCTTAAGATGCAATAGTGGCCATCACTTAACAATTTTGACCTCCATCCATGCTCAGGAAATTAACAAATGTGCACATTCTGTGTGTGTGCATGTGTGCGTGTGTGTGCTGCATGCATGCATTTCCTCTGTGGGTGTACGCATGCACACACACATTGAGATGTCTACCTTAAGGGTCTCTCGCTGTCTCTGCTAGGCTGGCCTGTGGGCTCCAGGCATCCACCTGTCTCCACTCCTCCCAGTGCTGGGGTTACAGATGAGTTTGCTTTGTCAGGTTTTCCATGGGTGCTGGGGACCCCAGCTCAGATCCTACACTTGTGCAGCAAGCACTTTGCTCACTGAGCCACCTCCCCAGTCTTCCATGTTATTTATGTGATATCATGGCTTGTGACGGTGTTTTCACACATGTACGTAATGTGTTTTGGTCACATTCACCCCCACTACGCTCCTCTGTCCCCCCACCTTTCCCATTGATCTTGTTCTTCCCAGCTACTTCCATGTCTGTGTGTCCCAGTGTGTTTCACAAGCGTTCTTACAGGAGCATGGACACCTTGCCAGGGGCTCTACCACTGGGAAGACTGTCTCCCCCTCTCTTAGAAGCTATTAACTGACTATAGGAAGCGTTCAGGTAGATAAAATAGCTGGGAGCTGGTGTCCGTCTTGGGAGTTTACAATTTCCCTGGAAGGTAACAAACAGATAGGACCCACACAACCTGTCAGGTCATCTTGCAGGGATCCTGGCATAAGGATGGGTCAGTGATGGACAGAACCAAACTTCGGCCAGGACAGCTTTGCTATACACATACCTCTGGCCTTCTGTTTAAACCTGAACCTCGTGTGAGGACCCCATGGGTGGACTTGGGGGTTATTGGATCTCTTGATTCTCCTTCCCAGTGTAGACACACTGAATCTCTTCCTTCTGTTTTTCACTATTAGCTTGTCTCTTTAATGACTTATTGAGGATGAATGGTACAGCCTGACTGGTTAGAATGTGAAGGCCCAGGCTGTGACCCTGACAACCCCAGGACATACAGTGGTCTAAGCCCAATTGGCACCAGGGATACAAAGAAGTAAGATGGCATGGTGTGCTGTTTGACAGTAGAAGGAATACCAGTTCATCTGAAAGATTTGAAAGGAGGAGGTCCGAGGTGTAGTTTTGTGGTAGAGTACTTGCCAAGCCTGGATAAGGCCTTGGGCTCCAGCCCCAACACTAAAGAAAGGGAGGGAAGGAGGGAGGGAGGGAAGAATAAAACTACAGGAAAACACAGGGAACTGAACGATCTGAACCAAAACCCCTAGGTATGTGTTCCTAGTTTTCCATGTTGCTTACTGCATTGACACTGCACGCTGCTCACTTGCTCTAGGGTTAATATTCTGGGAATTTACATTTGAGCCACTAATGCAGATGGATGTGACCATATCTGTGTAACTACACAATCAGATAACTGTTGGAAAGGATTTGTGTCGTCACTGGTAAACAAGGTCTGAGCCAGCACTCAGAAACTGAGTTGTGTGCACCTAATGAAGAGCCCGTAGAGCGAGCAGAGGCACAGCTGTGCTGCGCTGGGAAGGTGGGGCTGGTGTTGCCTCTGCAGCCTTACTTGGTGAGCAGAGCAGATACCTCTGTGATGGTTAATCTTGCCTGGCAATGCTGGCGGGAGGGAGGGACTTCTGGGCAGGGCATGGGTGGATCCGTCAAAGTAGGCAGCCGCATTCCACGGGCTGGGGTCCCAGGCAGAATAAAAAGGAGAAAGGGAACTGAGCACAGTGCTCATCTCTCTGCGTCCTGACTGTGGGTGCCATGTGACCAGGTGTCTCATGCTCCTGCCACCGTGCCTTTCCACCATGATGGAGTGTACCCTCAAACTCTGAGTCAAAATCAACCCCTCCTATGGAGGTTTACTTTGGGCCTAAGACTATTAAACCTCTCAGGGTCCAGAAAGATTCACTACGGCAGCTGAAAACCTGGCTAATTGGATCTGAGGGTAAACTAAATAAATGAACTCATGTATGTTACCGCTACGTGGTCTTTATCCCTGGAAACGAAGAAGCGAAGCAGCCGCATAAGGGGCGATCTCCACACAGCTTTCTGTTTATGCGGGCATAAAGACCAGTCAGCAATCCCATACGCGCTAGCAGTAGTATCAAGTGTGCTTTTTACAGAGTCACAAAAGCTGGTGGGTCTGGCAAGAGGGGGCGTGGCTGTGGAAGCTCCCTGGCAGCTGGGAACACCTTGTTGTAGCCATACTAACCTGCAGGCTTGATTTGATCAGTGGCTAGCTGGTTGAGTTAAAAGGAATCTCTTCTGGGGAGCTTGCTTGCTTTTGACTCCAGCAGGGTGCCCAAGTGAGAATTTTTCTCTCTGAAGATAGTTTTAGCGACTCGGGCCTTTTTCCTGTATAGACAGTTAATTCCCTAGGCTGTGACCTTATGTTAGATGAAACCAAGGTGAGGAGTGAAACCAGAGTATTAGTAGCTTGTTAGGTGAGAGCAGGGGCCAGTAAATGGCACCTTCCAGAGTCTGCTGTTAGAGCAGACATATCGCCTCCTCTATCGGGCTCCTGTCTTACCAGCGAGTGCTGTCAATAGAGTCTGGGGGAGCAGAGTTTGGCTGTGAGAACAAAGGTTTAACTGAGGGAATCCTTTTCACACCATGGTTTCATGCTGTCGGGGGAGGGGTTGGGGGGTGAGGGGTAGGGGGTGGGGGGTGAGGGGTAGGGGGTGGGGGGTGAGGGGTAGGGGGTGGGGGGTGAGGGGTAGGGGGTGGGGGGTGAGGGGTAGGGGATGGGGGGTGAGGGGTAGGGGGTGGGGGGTGAGGGGTAGGGGGTGGGGGGTGAGGGGTAGGGGGTGGGGGGTGAGGGGTAGGGGGTGGGGGGTGAGGGGTAGGGGGTGGGGGGTGAGGGGTAGGGGGTGGGGGGTGAGGGGTAGGGGGTATCCGGTTGCCCTTACAGGAGAAGTATTCTGCTGAGAGAAATGCCATGATTTCACAGGATTTCTACAGACTTGACAGTGACTTAGCCAAAAGCCAGGTGTCCCCGTAGTTCTGCAAAAACTGGGTGTGAACGTGTACACTTCCTGTGGACTGGTCCCCCCGATATCAGCTGCACTTTTGCTGTGTAATTCTGTGGGCTCACCACACCCCCCGCCCTAAGCTGTGTCTGTTGCATATTTCCTCAGCAATAAGGAAAGTAGTAACCGACACAATTCCTCCCCCCACCCTCTCTCCCTCTCTCTCCCTCCCCCTCTCTCTCTCCTCACAGGAATAATCCCTGCTAACGGGAAGGCAAAGATAACCGTGAAGTTCACGCCCATCCACTACGGGACGGCGCAAATAAAAATTCAGCTCTGGATCTCGCAGTTCAACTCACAGCCGTACGAGTGTGTCTTCACTGGAAGCTGCCACCCCAACATGGCCTTACCGTACGGCTTCTCCATCATGTTTCTGTCTACTCATGTAGCCCAGGCTGACCCCAGACACGCTAAGAAACCAAGATAACTCTGCCATTCTGCCTGCCTCCACCTCCGGAGCTGGGGTTACAGACATGCACCCCACACCCAGTGCGTATGGTGCTGGGGATAGGATCCAGGGCTCCGGGCATTCTAGACAAGCACTCTACCGACTGAGTTGTAGCAGCAGCCCAGATGTTTTTCTTCACACTTGCTTCATGAAAACTCCTATCCAATGCAGTTATGTGCATTGCGGTGCACACTTGGGATTCCATCACTGACGAGGCTGAGGCAGGAAGAGCATGAGGTCAAAGTGAGTCTGAACTACATAGCAAGAATCTGCCTTTGAAAAAATAAGAAAAATCCAAATTCTCTCTTTCTAACCCCCTCAGAAATTTGTTTTGAAAGCTGGGCATGCAGGTCAGTCATTGGCCCCTTGCCTGGCAATTGTGCAGCCCCAGGTTCAAACCAGCACCACAAGCTTATATTTATTTATATTTACATTTATAACATTTATATTACAAGATGAGTCTACGTAAAAGGCTTTAAAGCGTAGGGGCGGGTGTTCTGCTGACCCAGCTAGAGCCCCACCCTGGTTTTGTTTCTGCTTTTCAAAGAGCGTGATTATTCTTTCACTAGGAAGGTAAGTCATGATTTCTAAAGTAATCAGCCTTAGCTGTTGAAGAGCTACAGGCTAGGAAGATTCTGCTAGACCACCAGAGCACCCCCTAGCCTGCTGTGTTTCCACTTCCCATACTCATGAGGAGTGCAAAGGAGCGAAGGCTCAGCAGGGAAGGGACGGCGCTTGCTGCCAGTGCTCACGGCTCGAGCCTCCGCATTCGTGCCATGGCGTGTGCACGCACACATGTACACACACTTACACACGTGCACACACATGTACACAAACGTATTTTTTAAGAATGGGAGGGAAGGCAACCACTGCTGTATGTATGTGTGCATACATAAGTAAATACACATATGTATGCAGTTATATGTCAATATACTGATATGAAATTTGTTTCCAAAGATTCCATTTGACACACACACTCACTTTTAATTTAGTTATAATATTGATCCACAGGTGATAGTTTTATCAGAAAGAACACAAAAACAAACGCTTTGAGCTGGGGTAGTGCAGGGATGGGTTAAGAGTGGTTAAGAATAACGGCTGCTCTTTCAGAGGACCCAGGGGTTCGGTTCCCAGCACCCACATGGCTGCTCACAACCGTCTGTAACTCCAGTTCCATGGAATCAGGTGTAGTCTTTTTTATCTGATCAAGTACACAGGCAACAATCATGAACTAAAAATAATTCAGTAAAACAAACCCCAAACTGTTGGATTATACACTAATTTATCATTTCTTAAACTCCAGATTAGAAGAGTTCGAAAGATTAAATACTCGTTCTAAGAAAATAAATGTTCCTCCAGAAAAAACAGCATATATACAATTTTACCCAACTCCTAAAAAGGCAAGGCCTCAGAAGATGAAGGTAAGTGGGTGGGGTCACACCCCCCCCAGTGGAATGAAAAGGCAGGGAGAAAAGAACTCATTGTCCTCCGATTTGGTCCTCAGGAAATCGAATACCAAGACCTGCGGTTTCCAACAGATCTGTCGAATCCATTCGCCGTGGCAACTGTCCTCAACCAAGAAGCGGGAAAGTTGAAGATTAAGGAATTAAAACAAGGTGACAGCTATTGGTCTGCCATAAACCAGTCCCTGGGGCAAAATAAGAAAGAAATGTGTCCAGTCGCATTTATTATTTATGAACAAAACTCAGTTACATGTCTGTTAGGCGGCATGGTTAGAAACTTGTGTTTGTCTGGGGAGTGACTGATCTGATTACAGCCGTGGTCTCTGCCCGTTCCTGCCTCCAGTCCTGGACCAGGGTGATGAAGTCTCCAAAACCAGACAGATGAAGGAGGCACTCTTCGAACAGAAAGTCAGACAGAACGTCCTGGAGGAGAGCGAGAACCATCTTAAGTGGTAACTATTGAGGGATAATGTGCACCCGGTGACAGGGTGACCGCTTTTAGGGGATGGCCTTTGACGCAGGAGACACAACAACTTGCAATTATTGATAAACTCCCTTGGTGAATTCAATTATTCCGTCTCAGCCGGTGTTTCTAGCTCAGAATGGGTGGCTATTAGAAATAAATTATTGTAATTAAGACATGTTGTTTCCTACACATAGCCAACAGGGCAGGACAGCAGTGGACTGTGCCAGGCTTGGCCCCTCCTCCCTGCCAGCTGGGGCTGCCTGCTACCCAGCTCCTATTCCCAGACCGACCTGGGGTGAGCTCCATGCAGTGGGAGCGGCTGGGGACAGTCCTGGCAGAAGCCTTCTTGTGCTTCTTGGAGCAAATGGACTTTTCTGTTTGCGTTACTTTAAACTAGAGAACCCCAGGAGCCAGGCTGCGTGTTCAGTTTCTGTAAGAGCCAGTTCAAATGCACACGCTCCATTGTTTTTTCCTAGACACGCATTTGATTTCTTAAATTGTGCAGTTAAACTTAAAACATTTGTTTGTTCGTTTACTGTGTGCGTGGACCGTACATACTATGGGATGCCGGGGAGGCCAGAGGACGACTGGAAGAGTTGTTCTCTCCTTTCGCCATGTGGGTTCCGGAGATTGAACTCAGGGTGTCAGGCTTGGTGGCAAGCCCCTCTGCCTGCCATGCCGTCTCACCTCTCATATTTGATCTTTAATCTCTTCTAATTTACAGTTTGAAATAGATATTAAATTAATGCACTAGCCAACGGTGCAAGGTTTAGTCACAGGCTTCTGTCACTCAACACATTTCTATGGTTCGTCCGCATGTCAGCATTTACGGCTAGTTCTTCTTCTGTAACTGTGTGATATCCACTGTGCAGTCCGCCACATGTCAGCCAGAGGCTGTTTTTACACCCTCATCAGCAACACTGGGGAGTTGCGGGTCTTCTACCTCTGCAACACCTGCTGATTTGTATGGCTTAGATCTGCATCTCCCTGACCACTAGTGATGCTGAACATTTGGGGTACACGTGAGAGAAAGTGACCATGTGTGAGTGTGAGAGAGTGAGTGTGTAAGTGTATTTGTGTGTGAGACCGATGTGTGTGTGATAGTGTGTGTGTCCATGTGATAATGTGAGTGAATTGTGTGAGTGTGTGTGCAGTGACAGAGTGTGAGTGAATAGTGTGAGTGTGTGTGCACGTGACAGAGTGTGAGTGAATTGTGTGTGTGCACGTGACAGAGTGTGAGTGAATTGTGTGTGTGCACGTGACAGAGTGTGAGTGAATTGTGTGAGTGTGTGTGCACGTGACAGAGTGTGAGTGAATTGTGTGTGTGCACGTGACAGAGTGTGAGTGAATTGTGTGTGTGCACGTGACAGAGTGTGAGTGAATTGTGTGAGTGTGTGTGCACGTGACAGAGTGTGAGTGAATTGTGTGTGTGCACGTGACAGAGTGTGAGTGAATTGTGTGTGTGCACGTGACAGAGTGTGAGTGAACTGTGTGTGTGCAGTGACAGAGTGTGAGTGAATTGTGTGTGTGCACGTGACAGAGTGTGAGTGAATTGTGTGTGTGCACGTGACAGAGTGTGAGTGAATTGTGTGAGTGTGTGTGCACGTGACAGAGTGTGAGTGAATTGTGTGTGTGCACGTGACAGAGTGTGAGTGAACTGTGTGTGTGCAGTGACAGAGTGTGAGTGAATTGTGTGTGTGCACGTGACAGAGTGTGAGTGAATTGTGTGTGTGCACGTGACAGAGTGTGAGTGAATTGTGTGAGTGTGTGTGCACGTGACAGAGTGTGAGCGAATTGTGTGTGTGCAGTGACAGAGTGTGAGTGAATTGTGTGTGTGCACGTGACAGAGTGTGAGCAAATTGTGTGTGTGCACGTGACAGAGTGTGAGTGAATTGTGTGAGTGTGTGTGCACGTGAGAGAGTGTGAGTGAATTGGGTGTGTGCACGTGACAGAGTGTGAGTGAATTGTGTGTGTGCACGTGACAGAGTGTGAGCGAATTTTGTGTGTGCACGTGACAGAGTGTGAGCGAATTGTGTGTGTGCACGTGACAGAGTGTGAGCGAATTGTGTGTGTGCACGTGACAGAGTGTGAGTGAATTGTGTGAGTGTGTGTGCACGTGACAGAGTGTGAGTGAATTATGTGAGTGTGTGTGCAGTGACAGAGTGTGAGCGAATTGTGTGAGTGTGTGTGCACGTGACAGAGTGTGAGCGAATTGTGTGTGTGCACGTGACAGAGTGTGAGTGAATTGTGTGTGTGCACGTGACAGAGTGTGAGCGAATTGTGTGTGTGCACGTGACAGAGTGTGAGTGAATTGTGTGTGTGCACGTGAGAGAGTGTGAGCGAATTGTGTGTGTGCACGTGACAGAGTGTGAGTGAATTGTGTGTATGCACGTGACAGAGTGTGAGTGAATTGTGTGTGTGCACGTGACAGAGTGTGAGTGAATTGTGTGTGTGCACGTGACAGAGTGTGAGTGAATTGTGTGAGTGCACGTGACAGAGTGTGAGTGAATTGTGTGAGTGTGTGTGCACGTGACAGAGTGTGAGTGAATTGTGTGTGTGCACGTGACAGAGTGTGAGTGAATTGTGTGAGTGTGTGTGCACGTGACAGAGTGTGAGCGAATTGTGTGTGTGCACGTGACAGAGTGTGAGTGAATTGTGTGAGTGTGTGTGCACGTGACAGAGTGTGAGTGAATTGTGTGTGTGCACGTGACAGAGTGTGAGTGAACTGTGTGTGTGCAGTGACAGAGTGTGAGTGAATTGTGTGTGTGCACGTGACAGAGTGTGAGTGAATTGTGTGTGTGCACGTGACAGAGTGTGAGTGAATTGTGTGAGTGTGTGTGCACGTGACAGAGTGTGAGCGAATTGTGTGTGTGCAGTGACAGAGTGTGAGTGAATTGTGTGTGTGCACGTGACAGAGTGTGAGCAAATTGTGTGTGTGCACGTGACAGAGTGTGAGTGAATTGTGTGAGTGTGTGTGCACGTGAGAGAGTGTGAGTGAATTGGGTGTGTGCACGTGACAGAGTGTGAGTGAATTGTGTGTGTGCACGTGACAGAGTGTGAGCGAATTTTGTGTGTGCACGTGACAGAGTGTGAGCGAATTGTGTGTGTGCACGTGACAGAGTGTGAGCGAATTGTGTGTGTGCACGTGACAGAGTGTGAGTGAATTGTGTGAGTGTGTGTGCACGTGACAGAGTGTGAGTGAATTATGTGAGTGTGTGTGCAGTGACAGAGTGTGAGCGAATTGTGTGAGTGTGTGTGCACGTGACAGAGTGTGAGCGAATTGTGTGTGTGCACGTGACAGAGTGTGAGTGAATTGTGTGTGTGCACGTGACAGAGTGTGAGCGAATTGTGTGTGTGCACGTGACAGAGTGTGAGTGAATTGTGTGTGTGCACGTGAGAGAGTGTGAGCGAATTGTGTGTGTGCACGTGACATAGTGTGAGTGAATTGTGTGTATGCACGTGACAGAGTGTGAGTGAATTGTGTGTATGCACGTGACAGAGTGTGAGTGAATTGTGTGTGTGCACGTGACAGAGTGTGAGTGAATTGTGTGAGTGCACGTGACAGAGTGTGAGTGAATTGTGTGTGTGCATGTGACAGAGTGTGAGCGAATTGTGTGTGTGCACGTGACAGAGTGTGAGTGAATCGTGTGTGTGCACGTGACAGAGTGTGAGTGAATTGTGTGAGTGTGTGTGCACGTGACAGAGTGTAAGTGAATTGTGTGTGTGCACGTGACAGAGTGTGAGTGAATTGTGTGTGTGCACGTGACAGAGTGTGAGTGAATTGTGTGTGTGCACGTGACAGAGTGTGAGTGAATTTTGTGAGTGTGTGTGCACGTGACAGAGTGTGAGTGAATTGTGTGTGTGCACGTGACAGAGTGTGAGTGAATTGTGTGAGTGTGTGTGCACGTGACAGAGTGTGAGTGAATTGTGTGTGTGCACGTGACAGAGTGTGAGTGAATTGTGTGAGTGTGTGTGCACGTGACAGAGTGTGAGCGAATTGTGTGTGTGCACGTGACAGAGTGTGAGTGAATTGTGTGAGTGTGTGTGCACGTGACAGAGTGTGAGTGAATTGTGTGTGTGCACGTGACAGAGTGTGAGTGAACTGTGTGTGTGCAGTGACAGAGTGTGAGTGAATTGTGTGTGTGCACGTGACAGAGTGTGAGTGAATTGTGTGTGTGCACGTGACAGAGTGTGAGTGAATTGTGTGAGTGTGTGTGCACGTGACAGAGTGTGAGCGAATTGTGTGTGTGCAGTGACAGAGTGTGAGTGAATTGTGTGTGTGCACGTGACAGAGTGTGAGCAAATTGTGTGTGTGCACGTGACAGAGTGTGAGTGAATTGTGTGAGTGTGTGTGCACGTGAGAGAGTGTGAGTGAATTGGGTGTGTGCACGTGACAGAGTGTGAGTGAATTGTGTGTGTGCACGTGACAGAGTGTGAGCGAATTTTGTGTGTGCACGTGACAGAGTGTGAGCGAATTGTGTGTGTGCACGTGACAGAGTGTGAGCGAATTGTGTGTGTGCACGTGACAGAGTGTGAGTGAATTGTGTGAGTGTGTGTGCACGTGACAGAGTGTGAGTGAATTATGTGAGTGTGTGTGCAGTGACAGAGTGTGAGCGAATTGTGTGAGTGTGTGTGCACGTGACAGAGTGTGAGCGAATTGTGTGTGTGCACGTGACAGAGTGTGAGTGAATTGTGTGTGTGCACGTGACAGAGTGTGAGCGAATTGTGTGTGTGCACGTGACAGAGTGTGAGTGAATTGTGTGTGTGCACGTGAGAGAGTGTGAGCGAATTGTGTGTGTGCACGTGACAGAGTGTGAGTGAATTGTGTGTATGCACGTGACAGAGTGTGAGTGAATTGTGTGTGTGCACGTGACAGAGTGTGAGTGAATTGTGTGTGTGCACGTGACAGAGTGTGAGTGAATTGTGTGAGTGCACGTGACAGAGTGTGAGTGAATTGTGTGAGTGTGTGTGCACGTGACAGAGTGTGAGTGAATTGTGTGTGTGCACGTGACAGAGTGTGAGTGAATTGTGTGAGTGTGTGTGCACGTGACAGAGTGTGAGCGAATTGTGTGTGTGCACGTGACAGAGTGTGAGTGAATTGTGTGAGTGTGTGTGCACGTGACAGAGTGTGAGTGAATTGTGTGTGTGCACGTGACAGAGTGTGAGTGAACTGTGTGTGTGCAGTGACAGAGTGTGAGTGAATTGTGTGTGTGCACGTGACAGAGTGTGAGTGAATTGTGTGTGTGCACGTGACAGAGTGTGAGTGAATTGTGTGAGTGTGTGTGCACGTGACAGAGTGTGAGCGAATTGTGTGTGTGCAGTGACAGAGTGTGAGTGAATTGTGTGTGTGCACGTGACAGAGTGTGAGCAAATTGTGTGTGTGCACGTGACAGAGTGTGAGTGAATTGTGTGAGTGTGTGTGCACGTGAGAGAGTGTGAGTGAATTGGGTGTGTGCACGTGACAGAGTGTGAGTGAATTGTGTGTGTGCACGTGACAGAGTGTGAGCGAATTTTGTGTGTGCACGTGACAGAGTGTGAGCGAATTGTGTGTGTGCACGTGACAGAGTGTGAGCGAATTGTGTGTGTGCACGTGACAGAGTGTGAGTGAATTGTGTGAGTGTGTGTGCACGTGACAGAGTGTGAGTGAATTATGTGAGTGTGTGTGCAGTGACAGAGTGTGAGCGAATTGTGTGAGTGTGTGTGCACGTGACAGAGTGTGAGCGAATTGTGTGTGTGCACGTGACAGAGTGAGTGAATTGTGTGTGTGCACGTGACAGAGTGTGAGCGAATTGTGTGTGTGCACGTGACAGAGTGTGAGTGAATCGTGTGAGTGCACGTGACAGAGTGTGAGCGAATTGTGTGTGTGCACGTGACAGAGTGTGAGTGAATTGTGTGAGTGTGTGTGCACGTGACAGAGTGTGAGCGAAGTGTGTGTGTGCACGTGACAGAGTGTGAGCGAATTGTGTGTGTGCACGTGACAGAGTGTGAGCGAATTGTGTGTGTGCACGTGACAGTGTGTGAGCGAATTGTGTGTGTGCACGTGACAGAGTGTGAGTGAATTGTGTTTGTGCACGTGACAGAGTGTGAGTGAATTGTGTGTGTGCACGTGACAGAGTGTGAGTGAATTGTGTGTGTGCACGTGACAGAGTGTGAGTGAATTGTGTGAGTGTGTGTGCACGTGACAGAGTGTAAGTGAATTGTGTGTGTGCACGTGACAGAGTGTGAGTGAATTGTGTGTGTGCACGTGACAGAGTGTGAGCGAATTGTGTGTGTGCACGTGACAGAGTGTGAGCGAATTGTGTGTGTGCACGTGACAGAGTGTGAGTGAATTGTGTGTGTGCACGTGACAGAGTGTGAGTGAATTGTGTGTGTGCACGTGACAGAGTGTGAGTGAATTGTGTGTGTGCACGTGACAGAGTGTGAGTGAATTGTGTGAGTGTGTGTGCACGTGACAGAGTGTGAGTGAATTGTGTGTGTGCACGTGACAGAGTGTGAGCGAATTGTGTGTGTGCATGTGACAGAGTGTGAGTGAATTGTGTGTGTGCACGTGACAGAGTGTGAGTGAATTGTGTGTGTGCACGTGACAGAGTGTGAGTGAATTGTGTGTGTGCACGTGACAGAGTGTGAGCGAATTGTGTGAGTGTGTGTGCACGTGACAGAGTGTTAGTGAATTGTGTGAGTGTGTGTGCACGTGACAGAGTGTGAGCGAATTGTGCGAGTGTGTGTGCACATGACAGAGTGTGAGCGAATTGTGCGAATTATGTGTGAATATACGTGTGAGAGAAAGAGTTGAGAGTGTGTGCGTGTGTTTGTGTGAGAGACAGAATGTGTATTAGGTTGTGTGTGAACGTGTGTAAGAAGGAGCGGGAGAGTGAAAGCGTGTGCTTGTGGAAGCTGGAAGTCGACCTCTGGTGTTGCTCCTCAGGTGTCATTCACCTTATATTGTTTATTTTAAAGATTTGTTTATTTTAGGTCGGGGGTGGTGGTACAGAGGCAGGTGAATCTCATTGAGTTTGAGGCCAGCCTGATCGCCAGGACAGCCAGAGCTACATAGAGAAACTCTGTCTTGAAAAACCAAAACGAAACCAAAAAGGAGCAGGAGGAGAAGAAATGAAGCTTATCTTCTAGTGATTCTTGATGAAATATTTATAAATTAACACAACAGTGGTGTGAGAGACGGTTCATTCAGTGAAGTGTTTGCTTTCAAGCGTGAGGACCCTTGGACAAAAGGCAGGAGTAGTGGTCTGCTTGTTATCCCAGTACTGTGGAGGTCACATAGCCCCAGGACAGCCGGTCTGCTTGGTGAGTTTCAGGCTAACCAGAACTTTGTAGACCAGGCTGGCCTTGAACTCAGAGATCTGCCTGCCTCTGCCGCCCAGGTCCTGGGATTAAAGGCCTGTGCCACCACCGCCCTGTGATAAGCTTCATCTCCTGAGACATGTTGTTCACCCCAGAGCTGGCTCCTTCCAGTTTTTCCCCATTCCTCCTTGGTTATAAAATAGGGCTAACACACATATTTGCTAATGGCCTCTAGAAGTAGGTTTTTTCTTTTGCAGGCAGGTGCACCTTGGCAAAGATCACACATCTTTTAGGTATAGAAAGGAGCACTGTGAGGAGCAGCAGAAAGCACACGAGCAGTACAAGGTCAGAATGGCTGCTTATTCCATATCATTCATTTCACTATGTCTTTGTATGCAAGACGCAGAATCAGGAGCAAGAAATGCATAGAGAACCGAGAGTCTCACTGGGTGTCAGAGCACTTCCCTGCAGGTGTGAGGCCCTGGGCTCCAGAGATAACGAGAGAGCGAGAGAGAGAGAGAGCGAGAGAGAGAGAGAGCGAGAGAGAGAGAGAGAGAGAGAGAGAGAGAGAGAGAGAGAGAGAGAGAGAGAGAGAGAAGGTGAGGAGAGAAGATGAGAGGAGGTGAGGACAGAAGATGGGAGGGGAGGGGAGGAGGGGATAGGAGATGAGAGGAGAGGAGAGGAGAGGAGAGGAGAGGAGAGGAGAGGAGAGGAGAGGAGAGGAGAGGAGAGGAAAGGAAAGGAGAGGAGAGAGAGAAAGGCAGGGCTGATCATTCACACACTGCTAATTATAAATCAAGGGTGTCTATAGATGATACCAGAGACCTCTGCTGGGTCTGCTGGGCACAGTCCCAAGCCAGAGCAAGACAGAAAGTTCTATCTAAAAAAAAAGCAAGAATTATCTGAGAGAACAAAGACCTTCAGACAGAGGAGATGACCCAGACTCAGGCCGTGGTCTGGATGTAAGGCACCTGTCCTGTGGTCTGCAGAACATGAAGATGAGAGTCCCCAAACCGCTGTCAGGAGCCACCCCAGAGTTGGATGCCAAGTATAGTCATGTGCTAAGGTGCTAGGGGTGGAGGCAATGGCATGACCTATAGGGGATCCAGTTCACCCCCCCCCCCAAAAACAAAACCCCCAGCAAAGCTTAGTAGTGTGAACTTCAGGGTCTCAGTGAATAGGAAGGAGAGGCATGGTCAATGATTATTTTAAAAAACGTATTTTATTTCTAATTATATGTACATGTACATTTGTGTGTGAGTATGCACCTACGAGTGGGATGCCGGTAGGGTCGGAAGAGGGCACCTGCTCCCCTGGAGTTGGAGTTCTAGGCAGTTGTGAGCCACTCCACACAATGGTAGGCTCCTCTGAGAGCCCAGAAGCCACTCTTAACTATTAAGCCACCTCTCCAGGCCCTGTGGCCAGCCTTTAGGGCATTACAAACTTTTAGACATTACTGCATCTTAGGCATTACCACCTTCTGGGCATCCCCGCCTTTTGGGCATTACCACCTTTCGGGCATCACTGTCTTTCAGGCATCACTGTCTTTTGGGCATTACCCCATTACCGCCTTTTGGGCATCATTGCCTTTCGGACATTACTGTATGCTGTCATAAACAGAGTTCATACTGGAGGACCTGCAATCAAGTTACCAAAAAAGAAAAAAGGTCCCATGTTTTGTGAGGGCCTGATTCCTAGCTAGGGGGGAGGGGATGCTCTGTGAAGTAGAGGCAGGAAGAAAGAAGTTGAGGTCATCCTCAGAGACCATCACTTGTTCCTATTAAAGCTCCCATGTCTGAACTGTAAGAACAGTGAACACTTTAACTTGCCAGCTCTCCATGGCACAGCATGGGGGACCCAGTGCACAGCAGGTTTCTACAAGCTTTATTTTTTTGTTTTTGTTTGGTTGTTTTGGGTTGCGTATGTATGTGTGGGAGGGGTAGTTTTGGGTTTAGGGTTTTTTCTTTCTTTCTTTTTTTTTTGATTTTGTTTGTTTTTCAAGATATGGTTTTTCTTTTCTTTGTGTATCCCTGGCTGTCTGGAACTCACTCTGTTGACCAGGCTGGCCCTGAACTCACAGAGATCCTCCTGCCTCTGCTTCCCGAGTGCTGGGATTAAAGAGGTACACCACCACCACCTGGCTTTCTACAAGCCTTAAAGATAAAATGTTATGTATTTGTCTTTGACTTTAATATGTCTCCTCATATAAAACTCTAGCAAACCCGGGGTGACCCTGTGATAGAGGAAGAGCTTCAACGAGTCCAGACTGAACGGTTCAACAAGCGGATCGTCCGTGACCTGGAGGATGTAAGCAACTCTCTTCCCTTGGGATCTAATCAAGCCGGTTCATCTCTAAAGACACCAATGAGTTTTATAGAGATCCCTTCACCAGGAGGGAACAATTGTTTTTAGTGTGCTTATATTTCCAGGACACAGGGTGCAATCGTCCTGTGTGTCTTGGTTTCCCTTTTGGCCAAGAGTAACTTAAGGAGCCTGTAGAGGTGGCTGTGTGGGCCAGAGGGCAATGCTGTGCTCTCCAAGGACCCGAGTCTGGTTCCCAACATTCATGTCAGGTGGCTCAAAACCTACTGGAACTCCAGCTCTAATGGATCTGGCGCCCCCTTCTGGACTCCACTGGTACCTCACACACAGGAGCACAGGCACATAATTTAAAATAGAATAAAGTTTTATACCAAAAAACAACTTAGGGGAGCAAAGGTTTATTTGGCTCAGAACTGTGAATCACAGTCTATTGTTGAGAGCACTCAAGCAGGAGCTCCCAGGCAGGCCTGCGTGCTACTCCAGAAACTTACTTCACAGACAAAGAAGTACCCAGAACCTATGGAGGACACTTGCTAAGCTGGCTCACACACAGGCTTACACTCAGCTTTCTTAAATAATTCAGGACCACCTACTCAGGCATTGTGCTGCCTAGGGTGGGCTGGGCCCTCGTACCATTTAACAATCAAAACAAGCCCCGGGACCCCCCAACACCACCCCTAACCTGCCCACGGGGCAGTCAGATCCAGGTGACTCCTCCACCGGCCTCTTTCAGATGTCTCTAGACAATGACAGGCTAAAGAGAACTAGGGTACTATGACATATTTGCAACTAAAATGTTCAAACTTACGATTATGGTCTGGGGAGATGACCAGTTGGTAAAGTGTGTGCCACACAAGCTTGAAGACCTGAGTTCAATCCCAGCACCCACACAGAAAGCCAGATACGGTTACGTGTGCCTGTAACCCCGCACTGGGATACAGAGCCAATCTGTTCAAATTAGTCAGCTCCACTTTCAGCAAGAGACTCCATCGAAAGAAAGAAAGAAGGAAAGAAAGAAAGAGGTGGCTGGAGAGATGGCTCAGTGGTAAGAGCGCTGGCTGTTCTCCAGAAGACCAAGGTTGAATTCCCAGCACCAACATGGCAGTTCCAGAGATTGAAGATTGAGCTCAGGTCATCAGGCTTGGTGGCAAGCACCTGTTGTCTCTGAGCCGCCTTGCTGCCCCCTGTTTCTGCTTGTTCTGCTAAGTAGGCCAGACTCGCCTCCAATCCACGATGCTCCTGCCTCAGCCTCCTGAATCCTGGCATTACAGGCATGTAGTATCACACCCAGCCAGAGATCGCACTCTAAAACTTTTATTAAATGCTCACGCCGAAGAGTTTATGTTTGAATGTAAGATGTTCCTATGCTTTTGTCTTCACAGAAAGTCCAGGAATTCCATCCTAAATTTGATCCACTGGTTAACAACTTGTGGCTCACGAGATTTCGGGCACAAAGACGGTTCCAGCAAATAGCGCGCAAGGTAACTATCAGCTCTGGATTGCCATCTTCAGGTTTTGATTTGTCTAGTTGTCAGCAGGGGAATCGAAGGACAGCCTCTTAGGAATAACACATTAGAGATGCAGTTCTCGCGGTATAAACGTCACCTCTCAAAGTGTCCCACTGAGACGCATCCCACCTCCCTTTCTGTTGCTGCCATACAGCTCTCTGGACAAAAGCAAGTTGGAAGAGGAAGGGGTTGATTTGGCGGACACCTCCAGGCCACAGTCCATCCTGAAGGGAGTCAGGGCAGGAACCGAAAGCTGAAGCCACAGATCAACGCTGTGTGCCGACCTGCTGAGGCTCGCACTTGGTCGCGGGCTGGGTCCTCAACAGTTAATCACCAACACAGTCTTCCACAAATGGTCTGATCTGGGAAATCCCGACAATTCCCTTCTCAGCTAGGACGGAGTTAAAGCTAACCAGGAGAGGAAGGTTTTAGTGTGGTCACATGTTCAGACGGTCATCATTGCTGTGTGATAGTTACTTCTTTGTTTATTTGATCAGGGTTTATGCCCCAGGGGAACCTTGAACTCACTAGTAGCCAAGGACCTCCTTCCTGATCCTCCTGTCTCCCTTCCCTGACTGTTGGGATTACAAGTGTTTGCCACCACACCAGGTTTATGCTATAGATGGAACCGGGGGCCTTGTGCAGTCCAGGCAAGCCCTCTGCAGACCGAGCTACCCCCCTGCCCGCTACATTGTTTCAGAATATTTTTACTACCCAGAAAGGAGCAGTCCCTACCGGTTCCCTTCTTCCCCAGGCTCCTGGCAGCCACTAAATCTACATTCTCTCCCTATGGACATTTCGGGTAAACGCAATCACACAGTATGGCTTTTTGTGGCTGCCTCCGTTCACGTCTGTCTTCAGTGGTGTCGTAATGGGCACGTCACTCTTTTTTGTCACTGTGTAATATCCCACTGTTGGGGTAGACCAGGTTTCCTTTATCTGCCCATGCGCTATGGGCATCCCAGCAATTCTCACCACTTAGTACTCTGAGCGATGCTGCTGTAAACATTCATACCCAAGCTAGAGGACACGGGGTTTTTCACTCTCCCTAGGAGACTAATTGCTGGGGTTATACAATGACCCTAAAGCAATGGTCGGGCTAACTGTTTCAGTGGAGATTGGGGAATTTCAGAGGTGTCACTGGGCTCACTGCTTGCTGCTCAGAGACACCTGTGGTAGCTCCCTTCAGGCTATCTTCCACCAAGCGCATGAGCGGGCTCCAGGACTTCCTGCTGTCGGGATGAATGAAGCATCTGGTGGGGCTGGTGGATGGTTCAGCCAGAAAATCACTTAGCATGTAAGCGTGAGGACTAGAGTCCTCCTTAGCCACTGTGTAAAAAGCCGAACATGGTGGCCCATGCCTGCAGTCCTGAGATTAGGGCTGCTGAGACAGGACTGTCTGGGACGTCACTGGCCTAGTCAAATCGGAGAGATCTGGGTTCCGTGAAAGACCCTTCTCAAAAATAAGGTAGAGACACAATTGAGGACATTACCCAGTACTCTGGCCTCCATAAACACATGTATTGCACACACATGTACATAACACATTCATGGACACACACATACACCACACCATGAAAAACAGGACAGTGGGACGGAAGAATAAAAGCTTCTGGAGCTCTACACAGTGCAGGTGTGAGGAGCCGTGTCTGACTGCGTCCACACCTCTGCCCTTCACACTACCCCCATCCTCCCAAGAATACCCTGCTGTGGACCTGTGTTTCCAGTCCCCCTCTCTGAAACACTTCCCTGCCCCCCTTCTCTCACCCCTGTCCTTTGGACCAACTGGTCTACCTGGCCTCAAAGGGGCAATCCTACTGGTCTTTGACACAGGATGTGCTGAGCCTCTCTGGCATCTTATGCTGTCTGCAGACTTCTTGTCTCTTCCTCTTGAGTGTGGCTAGGGGACAAAGCTATCCTCGAGCAAGGGGGCACAACGATTAAGATGTGGTGTGTTATTCAGCTTTATGCTAACAAATGCCTGAAGTAATGTATAACAAAAGAAGGCATGTGTTGGCTCCATTCCGGAGGTTCCATTGCACTGGGGCCTGCGGCAGCGCAGAGCATCATAGTGGAGCATGTCTGCTGGGTTCCCCTTGGAACAGCCAAGAGAAGCATGCATCAGCTCCTAACGTGAAGTCGTTCTTTCCGATTCCAGGTCATGCGTGAACTAAGGTTGTTCACTATGCTGGCAGCTATCCGTGAAATGGACAAAGAAGACATAATGAGAAAGATTGTCAATATCAAGGGGACACTGATACAAGGTAGGAGAACTGAGTGATGCTGAGAACCATGGCCTTTTAGAGGTCTCGTCTCAGTGAACTCGACTCTGTCAGGGCCAAATCTCATCATAAATCCTATTCACCAGTTTCCAGCTGCCTCTAAAATAAACCGACACCAACTTTGTGGCTTAAAATTACACAGATTCAGGGATGGGGCGATGACAATGTCAGGACCTGAGTTTGACCCCTGCAAACTACATAAATGGCGGGTCTGATCATCCTAGTGGCAGTGAGTTGGGAGGCAGGGACAGCAAGGTCCCTAAGCTCCCTGGCCACCTAGTGAACCTTCAGTGAAGTTCCAGGTCCACAAACAAAAGGTAGAAAGCAGCTGAGGACTGACAGCCATGGGCGTCCTCCAACCTCCACACAGTGTGCACAAACATACACGTGTGTGCACACACACGAACATGCAAATGTCACAGCTTCTGGAGATCAGGGGTCTAAAACCGCGGTGTCAGTCGGCCAGTTCCTTGTCCTGGCAGCTGTTGTTGAAAGGCGCCTGCCTCCCTTGACTCCTGGCTCCTCCCTCACGCCACTGTTCCCTCTCACCTTTTGTACCAGCCCTGTGATTTCCTCAGGCCTGCCTGGAAAGCCAGAGCCCTCGCTCCACTTTGGGAGATCTAATTTATTTATACCCCCTAGCTCCCTTCCAACAAGTGAATTTCTGTGTACAATTGCTTGTCCTTGAGGGTGGGGATACAGCTGTCTCTGGGAGTTATTTCCACAACAACTCCATGCCGTCTGAGGCCAAGTGCCTTCCTAGTTAGTCACGGAGGTCTGCTCACACCAGACTGGCCTCTGCTCGACCTCCTGTTGTCCATTGCCACTCATCGGCAGAGACACAAGGATACGTGTCTTTATAGTTGCCAAACAATTGGTTGGCTGTAGTGTATGCTCAACCTAGCATTTACAGGCAAAGCTTTAAGCCTCATACTGTCTATTGTTTCAGGAAGTTCTGCTTGTTAGGATTGGGGACATTGTTCAGTCAGTAAAGGACTTGTCTTGCAACTGTGAGAATCTGCAATTAATTCTCAGAACCCATATAGAGAATGCCAGCCATAATGGCATAGGCTTGTAATCCCAGCACTGAGAAGGTGGAGACAGGCCCTGGAGCTTGCTGGCTGGCCAGCCTAACCTTCTTAGCCAGTTGCAGGCTGTCTCAAAAAGCAAAGTAGACTGCACCCAAAGAACAACAGTTGAAGCTGTCTCATGGCCTCCACATGCAGACACCCACATGCTACACAGTTGCACATACATGTGTACCATATGAACATTGACACACACATCTCACTCAAGAGGGAGGCAGGAAGGGAGGTTAAAAGATAGAGAGATCGACTTATTCTGAGACTCTCCGACCCACAAGCTGCTTCCAAGAACCCCAAAACCATGTCAGAATTTTCTCCTGGCCTGTGGTTCACAGGAAGGGCCACGGGCAGCTGTGCCGCCCCCACGCTCCCCAAGGCCCGCCTCTATTGCTTCTCCACCTCTCCAAGCAGTAAACACTGCCCTCTCCACCAGGACTACCTCGTTTGCCTCACAAAACACTCGGCAGCATTTCAATTACTCTTATTCCTCCTCTAATATTTTATGTCTAATATTGAAGTTCCTAACAAAGGAGTATTTTTTACAACAAAATAGGAAACTTTATGTGAAAATCGCACATGGTTATCTATAAAAGCACTCTAGAATCCAACTTTTTCTTTGTTAAATTTATCAGAGGTGTTTTAAGTACTGGCTCGGTGTTTCAGCTTGCTGCTCTTGTAAAGGAGCAGAGTTTGTTCCACATCAGTAACTCTAACTCCGAGGATTCTGACACACTCCTCTGGCATCTCTTGGGGCTGCACTCATATACACAAGCCCATAATTAAAAGTAACAATTAAATCTTTTAAAAATAAAACTAAATTTTAAGAGAACTGTAACTAAATAAGCAAAAAAAAAAAAAGACCCTAAAACTAACATGAGCTGGATGTGGCGCACACCTTTAATGCCAGCGCTCCGGGGACAGAGACAGGTGGATGCCTGAGTTCAAGGCCAGCCTGGTCTACAGAGTGAGTTCCAGGACAGCCAGGGCCTCACAGAGAAACTCTGTCTCAAAGCATCAGAAACAAACAAACAAATAAAAAGGGAACAAGGACTGCGAATGTTGCTCAGTTAGTAGGGCATAGGCCTAACATCATTCAGTTCATTCCTAGCACCCCATAAATATAGCTTGGTGACACACACCTGTAATCCCAGCCTGTAGGAGATGGAGACAGGAGGATCAAAAGTTCAAGGTCATCCTTAGCTACTTAGTAAAAGGCCAGGTGGGGCTGTAGGAGACCCTGTCTCCAAATGAGAGGGAAAGAGGATGAATACAAGGAAATTAACAATGTACATATGTATTATACGTGTATGTATGCAGACTTGCTTGAGTGTACATAAATCTGAATATTCCTTCTAAAGTCTATAAAGCATTTATTATTTATCCAAAAAATGTTCAGTATGATATTTTATGCATGTATATGTCTTTTAATCATATTCTCCCCATAGCCATATTTTTCTCCTTTCTCCCCCACTCCTGTAGATCTCCTCCTTTCTAACTAATCCCTCTTCTGCCTTTGTGTGTGTGTGTGTATGTACATGTGTGTACATGTGTGTATGTGTTTGTATGCTGTGTGTGTATGTGTGAGAGTGGTATTGCTGTGTGTGGTATGTATTTTATGTATTGTGTGTGCTGTGAGTGGTATGTGTTTTAAGTATTGTGTGTGTTCATGTATCACTGTGGGGAGTATTGTACGTGTATGTATGTGTGTGTGTATGTTGTGTGCAGGGTGTGTATGTTGTTTGCCTTTGTCTATGTGTGTATGGTATGTGTGTTGTGTGTCTGTTGCATGTGGTGGGTGGGTGTGTCTGCATGTATGTGTGTGTATATGTGAGTGTGCTGTGTTTGAAAGGATACATCAGTATTGTATGTGTATGTGTGTGGCATGTGTTGTGTATGTTGTATGTGTATATAATATATTGTGTGTGTATGTTATCTGTGTATGTGTTGGTATATGTTGTGTGTGTTGCGTATGTTATGAGGGGTGTGTGTGTGTGTGTGTGTGTGTGTGTGTGTGTGTGTGTGTGTGTTTGGTGACCCAATACATTTAACTAGAACTGTTTACAGAAGCATGGCATGTCAGTCGCCATACCACTGAAGAAAATAAACACGAATGCTCTGTTGCAAATGGTACTTGGTAGGTGCACAGCTAAAGATGCTCGTTTCACGTGGAAATCCCTTATTCCAGAGCCCCTAAAGACGTCTGACTTTCCCTAGGTGAGAACCCCTACCAATCCCTGAGGGCCCTAATGAGTCAGGATGAGTACCCCTGGCGCTACTCTCTGCACCCTGAGGATGTGCTGCCCTTCGCCTTCCCGTCGGACTCTCAGAGCTACAATGAGCTGGTGGGTGTCTTTCCTTTGTGGGGGAGCAGACAGCATCACGTGGTGTGGGTAGGTAGCCAGACAAGCCAGCACTCAGTCCCTCCACCTCCCCCTGAGAGGCTATGAAGGAGACCTGTGCCTCAGAAATTATAGGCAGTAGGAAATGAGGGAATATCCACTGTCATCTGCCCCATGCCTACTATACCCATGGGTACTATTTGCACCATGCCTACTGTATCCATGGTGCCATCTGCCCCATGCCTACTATACCCATGGGTACCATTTGCACCATGCCTACTGTATCCATGGTGCCATCTGCCCCATGCCTACTATTCCCATGGGTACCATCATCTCCCATGCCTACTGTATCCATGGTGCCATCTGCCCCATGCCTACTATATCCATGGGTACCATCATCTCCCATGCCTACTATATCCATGGTGCCATCTGCCCCATGCCTACTGTACCCATGGGTACCATCTGCCCATGCCTACTGTATCCATAGTGCCATCTGCACCATGCCTATTGTATCCATGGATACCATCATCTCCCATGCCTACTGTATCCATGGTACCATCTGCACCATGCCTATTGTATCCATGGGTACCATCATCTCCCAGGCCTACTGTATCCATGGTGCCATCTGCCCCATGCCTACTGTATCCATGGTGCCATCTGCCCCATGCCTACTGTACACATGGGTACCATCATCTCCCATGCCTACTATATCCATGGTGCCATCTGCCCCATGCCTACTGTATCCATGGTGCCATCTGCCCCATGCCTACTGTATCCATGGTGCCATCTTCCCCATGCCTACTGTATCCATGGTGCCATCAGCCTCATGCCTACTGTGCCCATGGGTACCATCATCTCTTCATGCCTACTGTATCCATGGATACCATCTGCACCATGTCTATTGTATCCATGGGTACCATCTACCCCATGCCTACTGTACCCATGGGTACCATCTGCCCATGCCTACTGTATCCATGGGTTCCATCTGCCCATGCCTACTATATCCATGGTGCCATCTTCCCCATGCCTACTGTATCCATGGTGCCATCAGCCTCATGCCTACTGTGCCCATGGGTACCATCATCTCTTCATGCCTACTGTATCCATGGATACCATCTGCACCATGTCTATTGTATCCATGGGTACCATCTGCCCCATGCCTACTGTACCCATGGGTACCATCTGCCCATGCCTACTGTATCCATGGGTACCATCTGCCCATGCCTACTGTATCCATGGGTGCCATCTGTCCCACACCTACTGTATCCATGGTGCCATCTACCCCATGCCTACTGTGCCCATGGGTACCATCATCTTCCTATGCCTACTGTATCCATGGGTACCATCTGACCCATGCCTACTGTATCAGTGGGTACCATCTGCCCCATGCCTACTGTATCCATGGGTACCATCTGCCCCATGCCTACTGTACCAGTGGGTACCTTCTGCCCCATGCCTACTGTATCAGTGGGTACCATCTGCCCCATGCCTACTGTATCCGTGGGTACCATCTGCCCCATGCCTACTGTATCCGTGGGTACCATCTGCCCCATGCCAACTGTAACCATGGGTACCTGGAGGAGCTTCCTGACTTGAACTAATTTCCAGTCTTGAAGCCCAGCATGGGCACAAGGCATCGGCCCGCTACTCTGGGAACTGGGCCTGAGAGCCGATGAGAAGATAGAAGCAGAATGCCTACCTGGCCTGTGCTCAAATGAGTCTCTTGGCCTGTCAAATGGAAGGCCAAGAAAACAACGGCTCTTAGCTTAGGTCCCAATCTGCTAAGGACAACATGTGGCCCCAGAATCAGACAATCTAACCAATGAGACTGGAATCCCACATCTCCACCCCATCTCTCTCGGGGTTTGATACCCTCCTCCTCTTCCTTTATGGGCATGGTTGTTCATTATAAAAAAAAATGTAGTTAATTAGTCTGGTAACATACCTCAGTTAAACACAAAGTTGGTCTCCAGAACTCAGGTTTTAAAAAACTCAAGCATGGTAGCATGTGTGATCGCAGAGCTGATCATGGAGAGGCAGATCCTGGGGCTCACTGCTCAGCCAGTGCAGCTGATCATGGAGAGGCAGATCCTGGGGCTCACTGCTCAGCCAGTGCAGCTGAATGGTGAGTCCAGGTGAAGGGAAAGACCTTGTGTCAAAAAACAAAGCAGAGGGTGGAGAGATGTCTCAGCAGTAAAAAGCACTAGCTGCCCTTCCAGAGGATCCTGGTTGGTTCCCAGCACCCAAGCACGGTAGCTCACAACTGCCTTTAACTCCAGTTCTGAGGAATCCAGTGTCCTCCTGGGGACTCAGAGAGCACACACACACATGTCACACACTCACGCAGGCACAAAGTAAAATTAAAAATAAACCTTTTGAGAAGCATAAACTGGTTTTGAGGAACCATCCAGGCAAGGCAGTTTTTCTGTTCTTCACAGGCATGCGTACACAAATACACATGTACCTGCACATCCATGAACCTGCACATGTATAGGCACACACATACACACATAATAATATAATAAGTAATAGTAATAATAATAACAGTTAACCCTTACCTGTCTTAAGGGCTTTGGCTACCAGACTTCATCAATCCTAACATGCCCATTTTTTAAAAAAAGATTCAGCAAGTTTAAAATTGAGACATCTCTTTAAATGATGGCACATTAACAATCCACCACATTAGGGTAATGCTGGGCCTAGCTGGGCAAGGTAGAGAATGGCATCTGACATTTGCCTGGTGCTGGAAGGCACCCAGGATCCCTGGGTGCCCGAAGCAAATGGCTGTGCAGGAAGCTCTCTAGGGACCAGCTCCTTTAGAAGGTCAGCAAGGAGGTGGGGCCTGACCAGCGAAGTGGGACCACAGTGCTTCTTGGCAAAGGACTCAGCTGAGCCCATGAGGAGCTCTCCCACAGGTTGAAAAGAGATAACCTTTGAATGTTGACTTCAAACTGTCCTAGGAAGTAGACCAGAAGGTTGTGAGGTACTCCCTCAGACAAAGTGACCCCTGAGGAGGGCTAACTTCACCAGTTGCTAACTCCCAAGGGCTCATGAGCTAAGTCCTTCAAGCCTGAGGGAATGATGGATCTGATAGAATGAATGTACACTGAGAGAATATTTATTAGATTTATCTACACAATATGACCCGGTAGTCTAACAGTGGTTATCTTATACTAGAGGGGCTGAGAACCTGGTACTGCCTGATCCACAGGTCTATGTGTCAGCAGTCCCAACCTGTCCCAGAAGAGTGGAGGATTCCTGGAGAGCCACTGGTTCCCAATCCACAGTGGAAACTCCAAGAATCTGAGTTCTGATCTCAGTAAAGGAATATAGCAGCAGCAGCAGCAGCAACAGAGTAGATGAACTTGCTGGTGAGATGGTCAGACAATGAGGCAAAACTCAAAGCTTTTCCCTCAGACCACCTTCTGCTTGGCTGACATTGAATGGAGCCCCCCACATTTAGGGAAGGATTCCCCACTCCACATAACCTGATGGAGAAAAGCCCTCACAGATGTGTCCAATAGCTTCTCTCTTAGTTCCAGACCCAGTCAAGCTGACAGCCAGGATTAGCCGCCACAGAAGGACCTGTTGCAGCCTCCATGAGAGCCCATAAGATTCACACACAGAGAGACATGGGGGAGGAGTTGCCTTTGTGCCCACAGCTCAGATAGCAACTATGGCCACAGGAAGAGCAGTTTGAAGCATAGAATTATTCGGGTAATATTACAAAACAAGATGGAAAACACACACAGCTGTTTATGCTCACAGATGTTTACCTATCCTTCTATGTTTTTCTTTTCATTTTCCCATGTAGGCTATTGATAGCCTTGGACCAGTCCCAATTAAAAATTCAGAAGTTCAAATCAAGCACAGTTATTCCTACTTCACTTTAAAGGTGAGAGCTGCGCATGACATAAATTATTCTGGTTGCTTATGGCTGTCTTCTATCACCTATCTGCCTGTCTGTCTATCACATATCTGTCATTGGGAAGGCACACATGCCACAGTGCCTGTATGAAAGTCAGGGAACAACTTTTGGGGGTTGCTTCTGTCCTAGAAATTGAATCTGGTCATCAATCCTGATGACAAGTACCTTAAGACACCGAGCCATCTAGCTAGCCCTCAGGTTCCTTACAAAGAGAGCAAATATGCTTAAATTTGAATTACACTATTTTGTTAGTATTACTCAGTTCTAGCTTATATATAATGGCACATTGTATTTGCTCTCTTATTTGATGGTGTGTTGAGCACACCTCAGGTTCTTTTTTTCTAATGTGAATATGGACATTCTTGTGGGGACAGTATATATTGTGCATGTAGGAAACAGTGGCTCAGCAGCTGTTAGAAACCATAGGAGGCAAGTTAGTCAGCCTTTCTTTTCCTTTTTTTTTCTTTTCTTTCTTTTGTGGTCTTGAGACAGGATTTCTCTGTGTCGCCCTGGCTGCCCTTTAACTCACTTTGTAAAACAGGCTGGCCTTGAACTCGGAAATCCACCTGCCTCTGGCTCCCAAGAGCTGGGATTAATGGCATGAGCCACCACAGCCTGGCTAGTCAGCCTTCCTTGAAGTCTAAGACCACTGGTGCTTTTGAAAGTAAACATACGTTTATGTATGTCACCAATGAAGTCATGAGAAAATAAATGCTGACTTGTGCTAGGACTCAGAACGAGGCTCAGGACTGGCCCTGTTAGGCAGCTATCATTAAGACATTAATCCTACCAAACAGCAATGGGTTCTTGTGGGAACTACCAATGTCTGTTCACCCTAGATAAGGCACTGATGTCAGACCAAAGAAATTATTTCCCCAGTCTAGTTTAATGATCCAGAATGTTTATTGGAATTGCTTACAGGTGCATAGGTGAGGGGATCCATATAGGAACATGGATGATTCAAAGCCAGCTGCATCATTGAAACCCCACAATGTCATGGGTGAGGATTCACTAAAGTTGCATCTCTGAAGCACCCTGGACGATTTGCAGGCAGCTCAGTTAATCAGAGAGTCTCCTATCCCCAGTAACTGTTCACCTTGGAGAGGAGATTTTTGTGAATCTTGTAAGATTCAGGGACTTCTTTTTTTTTTTTTTCTTAGTTTTTCGAGACAGGGTTTCTCTGTGGTTTTGGAGCCTGTCCTGGAACTAGCTCTGTAGACCAGGCTGGTCTCGAACTCACAGAGATCCGCCTGCCTCTGCCTCCCGAGTGCTGGGCAGGGACTTCTTGAGACTTGTGAGTTTCATTCACTACCTGAACTTCAGTGAGGCTTCCTCCAGGATAGCCATACAAAGCAGGCTTTTAAGTGTCACCAATTTGTTGTCTTCTTTCATTTTCAGGTTCCTCAGATATACAAAGTCAAGGGATATGAACGATTTTCTGTCAACAAGTCCTCAACAAATTACAGAATTCAGAAACTTGCTCGACCTCTGAAACAAGGTGCTGAGGTAATGCATTGGCAACTTCATGAACTCCTCTCACAACTCATGTCCTACCATTAAGAATGACAGGTCATTGAATTGGAGGAATGACTAAGTAGTTAAGAGCAGTTTTTGCTCTTGAAGAGAACTCAGGTTCAATTTTCACCACCAAGCCATCTATAATCCCAGTTCCATAGGATCTAACAGGCATGCACATGGCGCGCATACATCAGGCAAACATTCATGCACATAAAGCAAAATAAGTACTCTTTAAGAAGGAAGTAAGACTAACAAGCCACTCTTGGTCTTTACACAGGATGAAGTTACCACCATCATCACTCTACCCAAGCAGGACACCACACTGCTCTCAGCCAAGCCTTCCATCTTGAGTATGAAGGCTCCGGAGGGCTTAGCCATGTCTGTGGAATACGACCCGCTGTATATTTTCGTAAGTACCAGTTGGCAGACGCCTGTGCTCTGCGTCCCTTATTTCAGCAATTGCCCTACATGAAAACGGAACCATGACTTGAAAATATGGTCTTTTTTGTTTTAGTTTTTGTATGTAGATGGAGCGGCGGGCCGCTTCCTGCCACCCAGCTCCTGGCCACCTGGTTAGCTTATGCCCTGAAATAACAACACACAAACTGTATTCATTTAAACACTGCCTGGCCCATTAATTCTAGCCTTTTATTGGCTAATTCTCACACCTTGATTAACCCGTTTCTAATAATCTGTGTAGCACCACGAAGATTCAGCATGTTTGACCTGGCGGCTGGCTCCATTGCATCTGACCCAGAGAGGAGAGGCATGGTGATTGCCTCACTTCCTCACAGCATTCTGTTCTGTCTACTCCACCCACCTAAGGGCTGGCCTATCAAATGGGCCAAGGCAGTTTCTTTATTAACCAATGAAAGTAACTCCTCCATCATTTGTAATTAAATTTTTCTTTACTAAATATTTATGTTCACTTTTTTATTTATCTGTATGTGTGCCAGTGGGTGGGGATAAGAGAGGGTATCAGATTCCTTGGACCTGGAGTTCCAGTGATTGTGAGTCATCAAACATGGATGCTGGGATTTGAACTCAAGTCTTCATGATAAAGCAAGAAGCACTCTTAACCCCTGAGCCATTTCTCCAGCCCCATTTCTTTTTTTTTGGGGGGGGGGCTCTTGGGTTTTTTCTTTCTTTCTTTCTTCTTTATTTTATTGATTTTTATTGAGCTCTACATTTTTCTCTGCTCTCCTTCCTGCCTCTCCCCTCCCCTTCAACCCTCCCCCCAAGGTCCCCATGCTCCCAGTTTACTCAGGAGATCTTGTCTTATTCTACTTCCCATGTAGATTAGATCTATGTATGTTACCCAGACACAGAAAGACAATTATCACATGTACTCACTCATACGTGGTTTCTAAACACAAAGCAAAGAAATCGAGCCCCATTTTTTAAAAACAGTGTCTCCTAGCCCAGGACGGTGTCAAACTCACTATGCAGCCAAGAATGACCTTGAATTTGTAACTCTCCTGCCTCTACTGGTACTAGGATTGCTGGTACACTATACCGCATCCATTTTTATGTGGTGCTGGGGATTGAACCAAGCAAGTCCTGGGCTAACAGCTACATCCCCAGCCCTGGGATGCTTTCTCTTCGGCATTTCAGGTTAGTGGAGCATTCCCCACCCTCTGCCTTCTGATTCTGGATGCTATGACAGCAACTGCTTGAGCCCCCTCCATGCCAGCTTCCCCACCATGGCAGAGTGGGAGCCAGAACCCTCTCTTACCTAAGCTGCTTTGCCGGAGTATTTTATCACAGGAGGAAAAGAAACTGAGGCAGACTCAGAAATGGATTTGCTCTTTTAATCCAGTTTGCTTATTTAATAACCCCTCATTGATCGTGACTAGAAGCAGTTCCAAACTGTGATTCCAGTGACATTTTCTTCCTCATGAAGTCAGCAGATATAAATGGCATCTAATGAAGCCTTTAAGGTAGAAAATGCATACATGAAGATGGGGATGTTGGAAAGATGGGCCAACCTGAGGCTCTGCCCCTGTGCCCAGTTTGCTAGAAGAGCTGACATGCATCCCCATTGTTAATGCTAGTGGGAGCCACAGAGAGCGCTGCTGACGCATACCCCAAGCCTGATATGGAAGCACCATTAATCTGGTCTCCTTTTCGTCCACAGAATCCCAACCCAGGAATGTTTTCCATGAAGCATCCTCTGACCTATGCAGAAACGCTGATGGATTACCATCTGTGCCCTCACCCCAAGTACAAGTTCACCCATGAGTCCCACAAAGGGTCCAGCATTCCTCTCACCCAAAAGCAGTTTCTCCATCATACGGTAATGTCAGCCTCGGCAGAGCTGGCCTTGGACTGTGGGGACGGGCAGGGGCCAGGGAGAGTGGGCACAGTGGGAACTGAGAGAAAGAAGACTGGGCTTTGAGTGAGTAAAGGTGCCTGCTACCAAATCTGAGGATCTGAGTTCAAACCCTGGGACCCACATGGTGGAAAGAGACCAAGGAGAGCACTGACTTGTGCATGTTGCCCTCTGACAACTTGTGTGCACACACGAAAGCACACATACAGATATACAGGCACAGAACACAAACATGCACATGCATACACAAGCACACGCACACTCACATATTCATGCACATACATGCACATAAATGCAAATAAACATGTGTACCCATGTGCACACGCATACACATATGTATGTACACAAATGTTCAAAATAAATAGATGCAATTTAAACAACAAGGAAAAGAAAGCTTATAACCTTAGCCATGGACCAAGAGTGGAGACCACAGTCCTCACACTCTGACTGTGGAGGAGACAGGCCTATTCTCAGTTCTTCCATTGTCCCTCTCCGTCCGCCTTCTGCTGTCTGCGGCCCTTTCGCCAACACCTCACTGATTTTGACTTAGAGAGGGAAATGATCACTTGTTAATATTTTGGCCGTAGGAAAATAGTTGTGTGGTACTATGGCTCCAGGCTCTGGTCTCCTCTTAAGTCTGGACCCCCAAGTCTATAAATGTCAACCACTTGCCCTTTTGTTCCAGGCACAGAACTCACACAGTCCTTGATCTCCCAGCTCAGAAATGTCCCCTTATGCCACCAGCCTCACTCTTCCCCTCCCATCCCCGCTGTGATTCACCACTGCCACAGCCTCCAGGATGCCACAGAAAATTCCGATCCAACTTGGAACACCTCAGTAGGTCAGGGAGCTATGGAGATGGCTAAGCCTCATGAGCATGAGGACCTGGGTTCAAATCTCCAGCACCCACATAAATCCAGGCATAGTGGCACAGACATGTAATCCCCACGCCAGGGATACGGAAGCAGGCGACTTCTGGAGGTTATTGGCTAGCCAGTCTTGCAGGAACTGCAAGCTCCAGGTTCCATAAGCAATGCTGTCTCTTGATTGAGGAAGACAGGGACATTGGCCTTGGGCATCATGCATGCACACATGCACACATGCACACACACACACACACACACACACATCCTCAGTGTGTATCCATTACCCACAGAGCGGCTCCACTTAGCTGAACTGCTGGTGACCTAATGGTTCCATTATATTGCATTCCGCTGACTTGTCCTCCCTGCCAGAGTGCTACCCATCCTCCTTGAATGTTGCTTTAGCATCGCTTCCGGCCATCCAGATGGACTGGAAGACCCCATCTGCCCTCGGCCACCATCCACACCCTGTAACTGCAGCAGCTGTCTTGGCTTTAGGGGAAGTCAGTCAGGCTTAATGAAATGATACCCTTGGACCTAACCTTGTGGAACTTAGAAACGGTCAGCTGAATGAATGGAGGCTCTCTAAGACATCTTCCCACTATGTTACTATGTTTTCTTAGTCCTCTAACAAAAGGTGGCAAAAGAAACTTAAGGAAGGGAAGCGTGGTGGCTGGAGATGAGGCAGCTGGTTCCCATGGCACCACAGCCAGGAAACAGAGAGATGACGCTGTGCTCAGCTCACTTTCTCCTTTTTGTTCAGTCTGGGACTCCAGCCCATGGGATGGTGTCGCCCACAGTCAGCATGGGTCTTCCCACTTTAGCTAATCCAGCGTTTAAAAATCCTCAGAGACTAGTCGGGCAGTGGTGGCGCACACCTTTAATCCCAGCACTCGGGAGGCAGAGGCAGGCATATTTCTGTGAGTTCAAGGCTGGTCCGGTCTACAAGAGCTAGTTTCCAGGACAAGCTTCAAAGCTACCGAGAAACCCTGTCTTGAAAAATCAAAAAAAAAAAAAAAATCCTCAGAGACAGTGGCAGAGGTTTGTCTCTTCAGTGACTCTAGATGCTGTCAAGTCAACAGCTGGCATCAACTCTCCCAGCCACCTAACCTTTTCTCTTCATGCCCTGCCCCTGTGCCAACTTTCATCACAGGATATAATTCCTGGAATCATGAACTGGAAGAGGTTCCAGACCCTGGTGTTCTCCTCCTTGTCTGACTCTTCAAGGACTGAAAACACTCAGAAGTAAGCTGGGGACTGCTGGCCTCCCGGGGGGGGGGGGTTTGCACTGCAGATTCCAGGGACTGGGGGACTGCTGGCTTCCCGGGGGGGGGGGGTTGCACTGCAGATTCCAGGGACTGGGGGACTGCTGACCTCTCCAGGGGTTTGCACTGCAGATTCCAGAGGCTGGGGGACTGCTGGCCTCCCCAGGGGTTTGCACTGCAGATTCCAGAGGCTGGGGGGACTGCTGGCCTCCCAGGGGGGAGGGGTACGCTTCAGATTCCAGAGGCTGGGAGACTGCTGGCCTCCTGAGGGTTTGCACTTTCAAGTTGTACTTTCAAAACACAGCGGAGGGCTTGCCTGTCATGGAGCTATGATGATGGACAGCTGGTTTTCAGAGTTTGACTTTATCTTAATCAAGACACACGTTGTAGCTGGGCAGTGGTAGCACATGCCCTTGATCCCAGCACTCAGGAGGCAGAGGCAGGTGTATCTCTGTGAGTTCGAGGCCAGCCTGGTCTATAGAGCAAGTTCCAGGACAGCCAGGGATACATAGAGAGACCCTGTCTTGGAAAAAACAAAACAAAAACAAAACCACACTTTTTAAAAGCAATGCAGTCTAGCTAATCAGCGGGGTTTCCGCACAGGAGAACTAACTGATCATATAATTCTGCTGAAATAGTCATGGTCTGTTTTTTTTCTTTTTGAAGAATCTTTCTTTTTGAAATATTCATGGTGCATGAGAGCATGTGCAAGTGTGTGTGCATGTGCGCGTGCATGCGTGCATGTAAGTGTGTGTATGTGTGTACCTGTGTGCAGGTACACACGTTCATGTGTGCACATGCTTATGGAGGCCAGAAGACAATCTTGAGTGTTCTTCATCAGAAACTCCAAGGTCTTTCTTTCATTAGCACTGGAGATAGCTGACATCACTAAGCTAGCCAGCCATGAGGCCGAGGGAGCCTCCTGTGTCTGTTTCTTCCTCTTGGGATTACAGGTGTTCCCACCAAACCCAGCTTTCTTTAGTGTGTTCTGGGCTAGAACTCAGGTTTGGGGATCAAATTTGGGTCCATAAGCTTTCTCAGCAAGCACTTTGAGTCACCCCTCCCCCAGCCCTGATGTAGCATCTTCCTCAGGGACCATGACGACAGCGTCACTAGGCTGTTGAAATGGTTGTATGAGGAAGTATTTAGAATCTGTCTGGTGCTTGCTTTTGGTAACTTCTTTCTACCAAGTTCGCAAAACTGCAATCAACTCTCACCACTAGATGGCAGCATCAGCGGCCGCCGCCAAACCCCCCCCCCCCAACTCATTTTGCGGGAAGACTGGGAATTTTCAAATTGACCCATTGTTTTGGTTTCATTACTGTTGCTGTGATAGAATACCCCAACAAAATGCAGCGTAGAGAAGAAAGGGTTTGTTTGGCTCACAGTCCCAGCTTGTAGTCTGTCATCACAGGGAAGTCATGGCAGACACTTGAGCGTCAATCACTTCTGCAGCAACAGAATCCCCGCTTGACTGTTCTCAGCTAGCTTTCTCCTCTGACACAGTTCAGGACTTGCTGCCCGTGGAATGGTGCTACCCCCAAGGGGCTGGGTCTTCCTACATCAGTCAACAACCAAATACTCCTCTCATGCACGCCCAGGAAGGGCTGACAAACCTCGTTCAGTAGCTGGGACATAACTCAGGAGTAAAGTTCTTGCCCGGCACCTCGCTCCTACCATGGGGGAAAATGGCACATGAGATCAGTAAAAGAGACTCTGCTGGGCCTGGGTAGTGTTCGGACTCCAGCGCACTCACTTTTAACGCGCATGGACTCCAAGTGTTAAAAATTAGCCAGTTCATTTTTCCAAAGTGACGTCCTTGGAAACATCGCCCAGGGCTGTTCTGTTAGTGGGAAGTCAGGAGGGGTTGTCTTGGTCCCGAATAGCCATGCAGTAAACATAAAGGCTATATCAGTGAAAACCTCCCGCCATGACTTTTTGCCTTCAGTTTCTGTGTCTCAATGCTCTGTCTGGCAAGTTTGTTCCAACGTAAACAGCCACTGCCTAACAGCTCAAAACCCAGGAGCAGAGCTGAGCACCGCACGGGTGGAGTACAGGTATAACCACACAAAGCCTTGGGATCAGGAAACGGATCAGGTGGTGCACCTCTGTAATCTCAGCACCGGGAAGTGGAAGCAGGAGAATCAGGAGTTCTACATCATTCTCAGCTACACAGTGAGTTCAAGGCCAGCCTGGGCTACATGAGACCCTGTCTCAAAAGAAAAAAAAAATCTTTATTTTCCTATTTCGGGTTTATAGCAGTTGTTGGATTGAAGATCAGGCTGTTGTTTCTGAAAGCAGTTACAAATAATAACGGTAATTCTCTTCTGTATTAACCTGCTCAGGGGGCTACAACAAAAGGCTATAAACAGTGTGCATGTTTCTCATAAGTCAAGGCACCAGGCAGATTTTGTGTCTAGTTAGGGATGACTTTCTGGTTCACAGACAGGGCCTTCTTCTTTATTTCATGTGCATGTGTGTGTGAGTACGGGTGCATTCAGGCCATGTCTGTTCTCTCTTCCCGCCATGCGGGTCCCAGGAACCAAGCTTACGACATCAGGCTTAGTGGCAGGAGCCGTCTTGCTTGCCTGTGTCCACATGTGGATGGAGGGCAAGCTGGCACGCCTTTCCTTTGCCTGATCCTAGTGAGGCTTTGCTCTTCTTTGTCTTTCTTTCCTTTTCTTTTCTTTCCCTTTCTTTCCTTTTTTTAAGACAGGGTCTCTCTGTGTAGCTCTGGCTGTCCTGGAACTTGCTCTTGTAGATCAGGCTGGCCTCAAACTCACAGAGACCCCCCTGCCTCTGCCTCCAGAGTGCTCGGATTAAAGGCGTGCGCCACCACCACCCGGCCTGGATTTTACATTTTTATTCCACGAAAGTCCCTTGGTTGCTACCATTTCATCATCTCAGACCAGTGTAGATGCTGGAAAGTGGTCCAGTTCCCACATCTCTGATGGAGGAAGGTCATTGATTAAATAAAAAGAAACTGCTTGGCTCTCATTGGTTAGGAGATAGGTGGGAGGAGTAAACAGAACAAAACACTGGGAGGAAGAGGAAGTGAGCTCAGACTCGACAGCTCTCCTCTCCGGAGCAGACGCCTCAGATAGACGCCATGCTCCCTGCTCCAGGGAAGATGCACACTATGAAGCTCCGACCCAGGATGGACTTAGGCTAGAATCTTCCCGGTAAGACCGGTGCTATACAGATGATAAGAAATGGGCTAGTCCAGGTGCGAGAGTTAGCCTAGAAGAGGCTAGGTAGAAATGAGCCAAGCAGTGTTTAAATGAATGCAGTTTGTGTGCAGTGTCCGTGTAATTATTTCGGGTAAAGCTAGCCGAGCAGGCGGCTGGGGTGTTGGGGACGCAGCCCCGCCGCCCCTATTACTACAAATGGCGCCCGACGTGATGGGCTAAACCCACTTAAAAAACCTGAAAAGGCTTAAAAATAAGGGAGAGAGAGTTTAACACAGATTTTTGCTGTTTGTTGGTGGCATGCTGTAGAGAGATTTCCTGATTCGGCAACAGCAGCAGAAAAAACGCTGTGTCATTTCAAAGCGTGGCTTCCTGGGGCTGTGCCACCAGTGCAAACTCTGGCTTTATGTTTGTGTTCCCGCTTGGGATTGGAAGGAGAGTGCTCTGAGACGTGATGATGACTCAGAGCTCCCTGCCTGCTCCTGAGCAGAAGGCAGAATCAGGCTTAGGCAGGCGGAAGAGCATGGCAGATTCCTGCCACCATACAGGGACGTGTTTTCAGACTGCGCAATGCTCTGCGTGTCAGACTTGGATGTAACTTGGATGAAAAGAATTTCTGTGCTGCACGCTCAGTCTCAGAATTAAAGTGCTGAGTGCCGCTCCTACCTGGTAGCCCCAGAGCTAGCACAAAATGGTACGTCCTCCATTTTGAAATTTTCCTGACTCAGCAGCAGGAACAAACCTGTGTTGTTTTAAAATGCCGGCTTTCTGGGCCATCCTGCCAGGGCAAACTCTGACTGTTTGAGGCAGGAGGGCCGGCTACCAAGAGAGGACTTGAGTGTTGTCTGTTGTAGCTCGCTGGCTGGCAGGGACCTTGCAGCCAGTACCTCAACCATGAGGCTGGAAAGCTAAGGAATGGGCTACATCTAGCCCACAAAGCCACGCCTTTAGTCCTACTGATATTGCTCAGTAATTTAAAGGCTCTTGTGGTCAGAAAAAGAGAGATATACTGTAAAGAGAGATTCAAAGACAAAGAAAATTTCTAAATGGTTTACAGTGTGTTGAAAATATATGCAGACTAAAAGTTGAAGTTCTTAAAGCAAAAAACAAAAATAAGGAAGAAAGAGAGTAGTTGGGTGTGGTAGCACACGCCTTTAATCCAGTGCCTAAAAAGCAGAGACAAACAGATCTCTGTGAGTTCAAGGTGTAGTAGCAAACACCTTTAATCCCAATGCCTGGGAGGCAGAGACAGGCGGATCTCTGAGAGCCTGGTCTACAGAGCTATTCCAGGTCAAAGATATACGCTCAAAAAGCAAAAAGTTAACCTAGGAATGTCACAGCTTACATTCTTAAGCGCCTAGTGATTTAAAGGCGCAAATCAAAAGTGCTCCTGGATACTAAAAAATTGCAGATTCACAATAGGACAGATTCAGACCACTAAATGAGTCACTCTGTTGGATGAATGTACGTAGGCTTGGGAGAGAGAAGAAAAAGAATATAGAGAATAAAGTTAATGGTTTAAAAAAAAAAAAGGTAAAGTCTTTAAAGAGACAGAGTACAGATAGTTAAGAGATTAAAAGAAATAAAGAAAAATAAGCCACGTAAAAATGGAAAATTCAGAGAGTCTGGATTATGTACATTGTGTTTTCTTTAAAATTTTTGACTGTGAAGGAGCTAAGTACAGAGAGACATTTCATTATATGGGCTGCCAAGTGGAACCAGAACGGATATCATGAGGGTATGATTTCAGAATTTGGATCTAAGGATATGATACTTTGGAAAAGAGATTCTTCTTTTGTTTTCACAGAGGACCAGACCCTGTGGACTGCATCTATTCCGATTTGGTATGATAGACCACGACCTCCCGAAAGGCTCCTGTGAACGCCCTCAAAAAATTACTTCACTCAACTGCCAACTGAGATAAACCTGGCACACAGGTTACACCCTAAATGATCTGATTAACAGCACCCCCATTCAGCAGGAAGCAATTTGGAGAGAAAAAAAAAACTGCGCCCATGTTCCCAAATATGGTTTATAAATGTTCTTTTACATTTAAAGGGGGATGTGATATAGATATGAATAATTTACATTAGTATAGATTTTGCTTTATTGCTAGAGATTTATGGTCAATTTTGTTATATGTATAAGTGTTTCTGATTTTGATTAAGGTACTGTGATTGTGTAGTTCATTTAAATATGTACTGTATAATTAAGAAATATAGGTTGTTAATGGATAATCATCGATAATAGTAAAGCTTGTAGTCATGTTAGTTAGATTTTCTAGATATATAGAGATATATTTTAGATAGACATTCTTCATGTCTTTCAAAGATTACAGAATAGGACATTTAATGTTTTAATAACTTAGGACTTTTCATGACAATGAGACACTCTGCTCCTGGCAGCACCAATCTACTTCAAGAGGAAGATGGGCATCGAAGAGGATCCTTATGGAGTTTGATAGCCATTTGGGCAAGAAACTGCTCTTGCCTGGACTATTGCATAAGCTGGACACAGAGAACCCACAGAGAGAGGACTACTAAACTTGCCTAAGGTAAGATGATCTTTCGGGGTTCCTGATTCATGAAAGAGTCTGCGAGACATTCTACAGGACACAACAGATAGTGACTGAACTGACTTTGAATTTTCCTGCTTTATGGAAATGTCTGCTGGACACCTTGGGCCTGAAGGCTGAAGATGGATGCCTCAACAGTACAGAGGAACTTTGGGTGACTGTCCAGGCAGCGAGATGTCTCTGTCATTTCTAGAGTTTTAAAAGTTGCTTTTTTCTTGTTTGCTTAGGTAGTATTGTATCTTTCTGGAGTCTTTGATGGAGTTAAGAATAGTTAGTTATAGTTATAGTTTTCCTTAGTTATGATAAAGATTATTGTAACTTTTACTTGATAACTGTTTCGTTATATGTAATTTTGCTATGTTAAAGTTAAAGCCTTTTTTTTTTGTTTAAACCGAAAAAGGGGAAATGATGGAGGAAGGTCATTGATTAAATAAAAAGAAACTGCTTGGCTCTCATTGGTTAGGAGATAGGTGGGAGGAGTAAACAGAACAAAACGCTGGGAGGAAGAGGAAGTGAGCTCAGACTCGACAGCTCTCCTCTCCGGAGCAGACGCCTCAGATAGACGCCATGCTCCCTGCTCCAGGGAAGATGCACACTATGAAGCTCCGACCCAGGATGGACTTAGGCTAGAATCTTCCCGGTAAGACCGGTGCTATACAGATGATAAGAAATGGGCTAGTCCAGGTGCGAGAGTTAGCCTAGAAGAGGCTAGGTAGAAATGAGCCAAGCAGTGTTTAAATGAATGCAGTTTGTGTGCAGTGTCCGTGTAATTATTTCGGGTAAAGCTAGCCAAGCAGGCGGCTGGGGTGTTGGGGACGCAGCCCCGCCGCTCTTATTACTACACATCTCCATCCCTTTTTGGACAAGAATCCCTCTGATTTCACAGGTTCTACTGTTTGGGTGGAATTTTCCACTTGGCTTGGAGGTTAAGGGCCGGATCTGCTCTTCCAGAGGACACGAGTTCGGTTCCCGACATCTATGCTACTAACTCCAGCTCCAGGAGTTCCATGTTGCCTTCTAGTCTCCATGGATGCTGTACTCGTGTGCACACACACACTCACACAAAAAATAAAAATAGCCACCCCCACAGGAAAGGACCTGGGATCTTTGTCAGAAGCTGGTAGCAGGATTAACCTCTGGGAGGAGGAGGCCAGGGTGTCTCAAGTGGGGGAGGGGTGTGCAAGTGTACAAATGGCTGCTGTAGAGGAGGTAGTATCAGAAACTATCAAACAGACAAAGCTGCAGAACACACGAAACATGCTTGCTATATGAAAATACACATAGGTACATAGAAACACACCTGAGTTGGTGTATAGATCTTAGAAGTAACAACTTCATTCCGATGCTTTGCGATCCCAGTCCACACCCATAGTTATGCTTGCTCTCTGCCATTTCATATTTTGTGTGTTTGTGTTCACATGTATGCATGTGCCTGTGGACATCAAAGGTTGACGTCTCCTGTCTTCCTCAATCTATCTCCACGTATATTTTAAGATAGGGTGCCTCACTGAACTTGGAATTCCCTGACTGGACTACATTGGCTGGCTAGTGAGCCCCCAGGGTTCTTTTTTCTCCATGGGTCTACAGGCTCATGTCCAGGTTTTTAGGTGGGTACTGGGAATCCGAACTCGGGTCCTCATGCTTACATGATAAACACTTTACTGGCCGAATAATTGCTTCAACTACTAAAGAAACTTTTTAGCAATTTGACTGTGTATGTGTGGAGAGAGGGAGAGAGAGAGAGAGAGAGAGAGAGAGAGAGAGAGAGAGAGAGAGAGAGAGAAGAAGAAGAAGAAGAAGAAGAAGAAGAAGAAGAAGAAGAAGAAGAAGAAGAAGAAGAAGAAGAAGAAGACAAGGAGGAGGAGGAGGAGGAAGAGGAGGAGGAGTTGGGTACTTTTCTGTTGCTATGACCAAAAGTAACCTAGAAGAGAACAGCACACCTGAACGGTCTCAGAATTGCCTCGTGCATAAGCATGCTGATGAGCAAAGAATAAAGCCAGAGGCACTTGGAGCTTCCTATTGCTCTCACCCCGCCCAAGTCTGGGCTGTGTGGGCACCGTCACACGCCACGTGCATTACTGGGTTGTTTTGTTGTCTTTCTCTCCCCTTCTCCCCACTTCTTTTTTTAAAAAAGATTTGTTTTGTTTGATTATATGTACATGTGCTTGTCTGTGTGGGGAATGTGCCTACAGTATCCAGAAGAGGGCGTCAGATCCCCTGGAGCTGGAGCTACAGGCAGTTGTGAGTCGCCCATTTTGGGTGCTGGGATCTGAACTCAGGTCCTCTGGAAGGACTCTTAACCACTAATCTCTCTGCAGTCCTTCTTTTTCTTCCTCCCCCTCTACTGTGATTATGAAATTAACTGTTTCAGTTTCCGTTCAGTTTCATAATTTCCCTTTCTTACTGACTTAATGTTATTTTCAATATGCAGATTACCCATGTGTATTCCAAACTCAAAACCTTTTTAAATTCTCCTTTTCACAACTATTTTAACATCCTCAACACTCAAGGCCTTTTAAATAATGTTATTTTTCTAGAGGCTGGGAAGATGGCTCACGGGGTAAGGTGTTTGTCATGCAAATATCAGGATAAGAGTTCAGATCTCCAGCACCCATGAAAGTGCTTGGCAAGATAGTGTGTGCCTGTAATCCCAGCAACTTGGGAGGCTGAGGCAGGGATTCCCCCGAGGAAACTGGCTAGCGAGGCTAGTCAGATCAGTGAGCACTGGGTTCAGTGAGATCCTGCCTGAGTCTAAGGTAGAGGGTGGTAAAAGATGGCACAGAAATCAACCCCTGGGCTCCACATGCATGCAGATCCACACCCACGCATGCAAACATGCATATACATATGCAGACACTGCACACACATGCCATGATATATAACACACATAATATGAATATATATAAATTCTAGGGGCTGGGGATGTGGCTCAGTTGGTTGAGTGCTTGCCTAACATGCACAAAACCCTGGCCTCCATCCCCAACACAGCATAAACCAGGCATAGTACCACGCCACACAGCTGTAATCCCAGAACTGGAGAGGTAGAAGCAAAAGAACATCAGGTCAAGGTCGCCCTCAGCTAAGTGGCAAGTCTGAGAGCCTGTGTCACACAGAGCCAGTGGGAGCTGATGCGTCTGTAGTGCTCACTGTTTGTGTCCTCTCCCACAGGAGTGACTGGTACAGCACCGGGATGCTGCCTATCAATGTCCCTGCCCCACTGGATGGCTTGCCAGAGGAAGACAGACTGGAGACCACGGAGAGGTATCTTCCAGCTTTATCTTCGGGGCTTTGGGTGAGGTGTTGTGTTCCATGTGAGGTGCCGTGAGGGATTGTGGAAGCACACATGGCCCTGAGGGTCTCCCCTAAAGGATCAGGTAAGGCTGGTGCCCAACTGTGCCACTGGGAAGCGTGACACTTGGCTCGGAGTGCAGAAGAGCCCACCCTGAATGCCTAAAGATGTGAGGAGTGGGGAGGTGCTAGCTAGCCATGTACTTGCCACACACGCGGGAAGACCAACTTCAGATCCTCAGCACACACACAAAGCCAGATGTGGGGCTGGAGCGGTAACTCAGAGGTTAAGGGCACTGGTTGCTCTTGCAGGTTTGATTCCCAGCACCCACATAGCAACTCTCAACCTTCCCCTGGCCTCTGTGGGCACCACACACACACAGTGCACATCAGACACACAAGCAAATACTGTTAACTTTAAAAAAAAAATTAGGTCAGTTGTGGTAGCACACACCTGTAACCCCAGGCTGAGGCTGAGGTCAAGGAGACAGGTATATCCTTGATGCTTACAGGGCAGGCAGTCAGCTGAATCAGGGCACTCCAGGTTCAGTGAAGGAGCCTGTCTCAAGAGAGAGAGAGAGAGAGAGAGCGAGCAATGGAGGAAAACTTCAGACCGTGACCTCTGGGCTCCGTACATACACATAGACACATGTACACGTGGATACATATATCACATGCACACATACTCACACACTCACATGCATACAAGAAATATAAGCTATAACCAAGGCACTTGCATTTCCTTTTATTAATTGGCATCTACCAAGTGTCCTTAAGTCAAGCTAGAGAGCCAGCAGCAAACGTGAGGAGATGTGAGCGAGGCAGGGCCCAGGCTCAGGCCCGGAGCATCTTCTGTGATGCCCAAATACTTGGAGCATGTGTGCTTCAGCCGTCCCACCTGCCACTGCCCACTCTGCGGATGCCTCTCCACTGTGGTCATCACTTTCTCACATACACATGCGTGTCTGCACAAGTATGTGGAGGCCAGAGGTCAACCTCTGATGTTTGCTGGTGTGAGAAACAGAATCTCTCACTGGCCTGGCACTGACCAACTGTGCCAGGCTGGCTGGCCAGCAAGCCCAAGCGCCTGCCTGACTCTGTCTCCCCAGAGCCAGCATCATAATCATTCACTACTCTACCCTGGTTTCTGGGAATCAAACTCAGGTCCTCCTGCTTACGCAGTGAGCTCTTTATCGACTGAGTCATCGCCCCAGCCCCCATGTTCATTCTTAAAACTTTCCTGTTCTGGTTTATACCATAAGCTAGGATGAAGCAAAGAAATCCTGATAACCCCAGCACTGATGACCATCCATGAGTGCCATAGACCAGGGCCCATGCCAGCCTGCGTGCAGAGCAGAGGGAATAGTTTGTCTTTGCAGGAGCAGGATCTCATACCCAGTACACACTCAGAAATAATTACTCGTGACAAACCCAATTTCTTTCTCTTATCAACAACACGATATTGATAGTTTCGGCACATTTCCATGCAAAATAATCAACTAGTGAAATCCTAGATGTCCGAGGCGGGTGGCTAGTTCCTCTGACACCTGCCCACATGCTCTGAGAGTTGAGGTCCTTGGGCATGCACACTTGGAAGCAAGATCTGCACGGAAGATTAAAAGATTTACCCGGAGCACCATGCAAGGCCCTTTCTTTTTAATTTTTTGAAATAGTATTTGTTTGTTTAATTGTGTGTGTGTGTGTGTGTGTGTGTGTGTGTGTGTGTGTGTGTGTAGCCTCACACTTGCCCCAGGTGGTCATGAGGCAGTCAGAGGACAACTTGCAGGAGTCAGTTCTCTCCTTCCACCACGTGGGTCCCAGGGATCAAATGCACCTTTACCTGCTGAGCCATCTCTCCAGTCCTCTCTTGAAAGTGCTGCAGGCATGGTGTGATGGTCCCTATCTGCTTCAGGCCCCGCCCACTCACGGAGGTGGCAAACCGGAGCAGAAACACCCCCTCCTTTGCTCATCACTGCTGCGATGCAGTTTCCTTGTCTCTGCATTGGTACCCATGTCGTGGGAGTAGAGGAACTAAAGGAGACAATGTGATGCTGGGGAGGAAGCCAGCAATCAGAAGATAACGTTTTCCGAGCGTTAAATGCACACCAGGCAGTGCTTGGCAAGAGGCATCAAACATGGCCAACACTGACGTCTCATTGTTATGCACCACTTGGTGAGGAGGAAGATGATGACGATGATGATGATAACAATAATAATAATAGTAAAAGTGCCAATGTTTGCAGAATCACCAGGTAGTAAATGCTTATTCCCAACTACATGGGACTACAGCAGCTTTTTGCAGTTTTCAAGGATATTTTGTGAGGAAAGGGTGGCGTGTTCACATGTCAGGAATAGACAAGAGTACATAGGTATATGTGTGGAGACCAGAGGTCAGCCTGAAGTGTGGTTCCTGGATCTGTATCTACCTGGTTTTTTCAGACAGGGTCTCTCACTTAAACTGGAACTCCAAGCAGACTAGGCTAGCTGGCCAGCTAGGTCCAGCAATCCTCCTGCCTCTGCCTCCCCAGCACAGGTGCAGAGGATGGAACTCGGGTCCCCATGTTTTCCTGGCAAGTACTTTCTCAACTCTACCATCTCCCCAGTCCTCAAAGCCACTCCCTCTGCCAGGCGCCTCTCTTTATGTGCGGTGGCTGGGTAAGCTGTTCCTATTGAAGGTCCAAGGCTTGACGCTGTCGCTGCCTGTACTGCCCTTGGAGGCATTTCTCTTTGATGTGGTAGAAATGACTGTTTCCCAACATGTCATTTGCCTCTTCTCCTACAAACACTGAGTATTTGAAACCAGAGGCAAATTTCCCAGCCTCCTTTGCAGTCATGTCCTGCACTTGACGAGGCCTTTGCAAATGGGATGTCAGCAGGTAATGTGTGGGCCACTCATGCAGCTGAAACACAAGCAGTCAGTGGCCCAGTTTAACCAGCCAACAAGAGATCACAGGTCAACCAGCAACAGCCCATGTACAAACCTGGCCTGCACCTGTGTGTAAATAAAGCTTTGCTGAAACCAACCACACCTCTTCATTCACACATTTCACAAGGCTTCCTAAGATGGTTATCCTTGGCTTTAAACTTAGAGAACCTGGAATTATAAAATAGCCAAACCTCTGGGCACAGCTGTCTGGGATTTTTCCAGACTGTTGATTGAAGTAGAACCCTGACTATGGACGGCATCTTTCAATGGCCTGGAGTCCCCGGCAGAATGAAAGGAAAGAGCAAGCTGAGCATGCCAGTTCACTTCTCCCCGCATCCTGAGTGCAGATGTCACGTGACCAGATGTGACCGCCACCTCAAGCTTCTCCCACTGCCACTAAACCACCGCACTGGACTGTGTCCTTGAACAGTGCGCCGAAACAAACCCTGCCTGCCGTAGTTGCTTTTGTCAGGTATTTTGCTGTAGCGGTGCTTTAGTTCCTAGTAAAGTCCTTCGTGCCACGTGGCAACACTGAGTAGAGACCCCAGACCCACAAAGCCCTCAGCGAAAACATCTGCCGCTCTCACGGTACTCAGTCTCCCCGTGCTGTAGCAAAACACCCAGCAAGAGCACCTTCAAAGACATAGGGCTGGCTCAGCTCGCGGCTTCGGAGGTCCATGGTTGGTTGTCTGGATTCCTTTCTCTGTGCCTGAGACAAGACAGAAACCTCATTGAGGCAGGAGCCTGAGGCTCAGAGGCCAGAAAGCTGAGAGAGGAGAAACAGGAAGTGTCTGGGGGTTGTACATCCTTCATAGGTCTGCCACCTGTGATCAGCTTCATCTAGCCAGCTCTCACCACCCGTGAATACTGTCCAAACAGGAAACATCAAGGGATTAACCCACTGATTAGGTCAGAGCCCCTTATGAAGCAACACTTCAAGAAGCCCACCTCTGGATTCCACTGCACGGGAACCAAACCCTCAGCACGAGCCCTTTGGGGAGACACTTCATAGCTGAGCATTAACCTGAACTATAACAAAAGCAGTTGAAAGATACTTTCTTTTCACCTAGTCCCCTTCCATAAACTGGGTCAGACTGGGGCAAGAGCCCCATAGGTAAGCGATTGTTGCACAGCATGATGGTCTGAGTCCCCCAGACGCTGGGCGCAGGAGTGCATGTCTGAAATTGTAGCATCCCTGACATGTGACATGCCACCCCTCCCACTCGAAATACCCTTGAAAACTGCAAAAAGCTGCTGTAGTCCCGTGTAGTTGGGAGTGAGCATTTACTACACGGGTGATTCTGCAGACATTAGCCTCTATTATCAACTCCCTTATCTCCAATGTGCAGGGTGGAGACAGGAAAATCACTGGACTCTCATTGGCCAACTAGCCTGGGGTGCACAGCAGAAAACAGCAAGAGACCTGCCTCAGACAACATAGAAGGCAAGGTTGTGACCTTCACATACATCCAATGACACATCACACACACACAAGCACACTCGTGTGCGCATACGCACACACCCACACACAGAAAGAGAGAGACTAAGTAATAAATAAAATAGATCCTTCAAATTTCTTTCACTAAAGACTATTTAGAAATAGACTGTTCACAAGGTGACCCAAAATCAGAAAGATAAAAATGTTTCCTGTCGCGTGCAGGTCCTAACCTAGAGGGTACACATATGAACGTGTAAGCAGCTGTGAGTGTGGGCAAAGCCTGAGAATCTAGGGAGGAGACGGAGAGGGTGATAATAGGGGATGAGGAAGGAGGGGGAACAGGTGGAAAGACACATGGGACATGGAAGAGTGGGGAGGCTATCAGGGTGACAGGGGTTGCAGGAGGTGGGGGAGACAGGGAAAGAGAGTCACAAAAGCACCCTTTGCTCTAAAATATCATAATTGAACTTAACGCATTATATGTTGATTTTTAAAAATAAAATTTTCAAAAGAAATATGCTGTTTGATTTCACAGCAGCTGTGAACTTCCTAGTTATCCATGGCTTTGGTTCTATTTTAATCCCATTGTGTCCTGAGTACATCATCGGATAGATCTAATCTTTTGAAATCCCGATGGGCCCTCTGATAAATGTTCCAGGTGCAATTGAAAGGGGCCTGAAATCTGTGACCCCCTTTTGAAAAACAGCTTTTTATTCCTTGGTTATAAATATCTCCCCGAGCACCATTGGCTGGCGGAGGCAGTGTGTCTGTCTGTCCTCTTCTTCTCTGCAGCACCGTGGGCTGGCGGGGGACAGTATGTCTGTCTGCCCTCTGCTTCTCTGTAACACTGTAGGCTGGTGAGGCAGTGTGTCTGTCTGCCCTCTGCTTCTCTGCAGCACCGTGGGCTGGCGAGGCAGTGTGTCTGTCTGCCCTCTGCTTCTCTGCAGCACTGTGAGCTGGCAGAGGCAGTGTGTCTGTCCTCTGCTTCTCTGTAACACTGTGGGCTGGCGGAGGACAGTGTGTCTGTCTGTCCTCTGCTTCTCTGTAACACTGTGAGCTGGCAGAGGCAGTGTGTCTGTTCTCTGCTTCTCTGCAGCACCGTGGGCTGGCGAGGCAGTGTGTCTGTCTGCCCTCTGCTTCTCTGCAGCACTGTGAGCTGGCAGAGGCAGTGTGTCTGTTCTCTGCTTCTCTGCAGCACCGTGGGCTGGCGAGGCAGTGTGTCTGTCTGCCCTCTGCTTCTCTGCAGCACTGTGAGCTGGCAGAGGCAGTGTGTCTGTTCTCTGCTTCTCTGCAGCACTGTGAGCTGGCAGAGGCAGTGTGTCTGTCCTCTGCTTCTCTGTAACACTGTGGGCTGGCGGAGGACAGTGTGTCTGTCCTCTGCTTCTCTGTAACACTGTGGGCTGGCGGAGGACAGTGTGTCTGTCTGCCCTCTGCTTCTCTGTAACACTGTGAGCTGGCGGAGGCAGTGTGTCTGTTCTCTGCTTCTCTGCAGCACCGTGGGCTGGCGGAGGACAGTGTGTCTGTCTGCCCTCTGCTTCTCTGTAACACTGTAGGCTGGCGAGGCAGTGTGTCTGTCTGCCCTCTGCTTCTCTGCAGCACCGTGGGCTGGCGGAGGCAGTATGTCTGTCCTCTGCTTCTCTGCAGCACTGTGGGCTGGTGGAGGCAGTGTGTCTGTCTGTCCTCTGCTTCTCTGTAACACTGTGGGCTGGCGGAGGACAGTGTGTCTGTCTGTCCTCTGCTTCTCTGTAACACTGTGGGCTGGCGGAGGCAGTGTGTCTGTCTGCCCTCTGCTTCTCTGTAACACTGTGAGCTGGCAGAGGCAGTGTGTCTGTCTGCCCTCTGCTTCTCTGTAACACTGTGGGCTGGCAGAGGCAGTGTGTCTGTTCTCTGCTTCTCTGCAGCACCGTGGGCTGGCGGAGGACAGTGTGTCTGTCTGCCCTCTGCTTCTCTGCAGCACTGTGAGCTGGCGGAGGCAGTCTGTCTGCCCTCTGCTTCTCTGTAACACTGTAGGCTGGTGGAGGCAGTGTGTCTGTCTGCCCTCTGCTTCTCTGTAACACTGTGAGCTGGCAGAGGCAGTGTGTCTGTTCTCTGCTTCTCTGCAGTGTAGCGGCGTAAACGAATGCAGACAGTTTGTAAAAATATATATAGTTTTGATGTAGAAATAGACTTACAGAACCACCGTTCCCGCGGAGACCAGGAAAGTAGAAGAGACAGCTCGGAGCACGATTGCCAAATTTATAGGCAGACATTAGCCCGAGGCGAACACGCCCCCTAAGGGGCGGGACTTATCCCTACATCTCCCCTTTTTGTCTAAATAAGACAGAACTAAACCAAATACAACTACATACAATAACAACAAATAATAAATATAACAAACAATATTGAGAACAAAAGCTTTGCTAAACATTCTATCTCAAGGAGTCCAAATAATGTAAAGAGTAACTACAATTATATAATCTTCAACTCAGTCAAAGATCTGAGAAGGGAATAAACACTACTCAACAAACGAGATATATCCAAAATGTGCAACAATTGACAGAGACAACTGACTACCTGGGCAATCACCCAAAGTCTCGTTTGCAATGTTGAGTCAACCAATTTTGGCTAAGGCCTAACATAACTGACATACCATTATTAAAGGCAAGGAACTTTTCAAAACTATCTTACCCTGTCTTGGCAGGATATGACAGTCCTGTTTTATCCATTGATGCACGCTCTGTATCTGTGTCAGTGGTTGAGGTATAGGCATTTCTTTGCCCAAAGGCCAGTTCTGCCAAATAGAAAGGCTCCAGGTGGAGTGTCTTTGGTGCTCAACATTCTCTCGGGAATGGAGTGGTGTTGCCAGGAGCAATTGTGTCTCACTATCACGAAACTCTGAGTTAGATTAAAGGCCATTTTCTACAGCTCTTTGAAGAGGTTGAAGATTATCTATCTATACTGAGTATAATCTCTATATATCTAAAGAACCTGATTAGTCTGATTATAAATGACAAAGTTAGATGACTATTTATCTATATAATTTTCAATATCTATCTAACTTAAAGACTAAGACAATAAACAACTGTGTAACAAATGAGGATAATGACCTCCAAATATAAACACTGTACAAATATACATTACAATATGGTAAATATATGTCAATGCACAAACATTATATAAGTATCTTAATCAGAGGTAGAAATGTACATTGCAATATGGTAAATGTATACAATATATATATATCAATACAATATATGTCAATACATAAAAATGTTTTAAACAGACATAGAAACATGCATGCATACAATAGTCAATATAATTTAACTTTGTTTCAATATACAAGAATTGATACCAATATATTTGTCTAAAAGCAGTAACTCACAATTATAAATCTATAATCCCATCATTCCCTCTTTTTTTTTTCAAAATGATCCCTGAGCTTATAAAATTCTTCCCCTAACCTCCCAACCCCTAAATGATGTCCCTAAACCCAGGGGTAAACTTTACTGGGAGAGGGGACGTCGTCCTCTAGAATTACTTCCAGCTGTCATGGGGGCGACGTTCTTTCTGGGGGATCCTGTGAAAGTAAAATGACGGTTAAATTTCAAGATCAATGTCTTTTAAAATTGCAAATAGTCTCTGAGTATTTTGTGGAGGTCTGGCCAGAATGTTGTACAAGATGTGCACCATTTCAGCTAACCAAGTTGGGATCGTCTTGTGCAGCTGGTATCCAAAACAGGTCTTGTAGTAGCGCTATCAGTATCATGACGTCATATCAACCAGGTAGAGTTGTTGTTGTGGGGCCCCATCTTCTTCCTGGAAACTTCAAATGTCACTTCGGGAAAAACTCATTGTTCATTGTGAAAAACTTAAACATTAATCATATAGACATATATATACATACATATATATATTCAATAAAAGGCATGATATATATATTCAATGAAAAGTATGATAGATATGAAGAAAAGCAAGGATGTTTTGTAAACTCATATTTCTTTCTGTCCCATATCATGGCTCTTGACATGAGACAGAAACTCCAGAAACTCTGGGTTTTTCTCTTACTAACAGGCTTGGAATTGGAGAGGGACTGAGCCAGAGTCCAACTTCAAAACCAGCTCTATATATTTATAAAGAAATGTTTAATAAGATATATAAATAAAAATTAATACTTATAAAATGTGTCCATTCATCAGTAATTAAATATTCAGGGTCCCTCAATTTCTTTGAAGATGAGTATTTTCCTGTGGAGATAAGAAAAGAACCCTGCCTCCAACCTATCTGTATTTCTTACCATCAGTATGTTCGCCATCCTTATGAAAGAATTGTTATTTATCTTTTCCAAGTGGCTTCTCTTCTTCAAACCGAACCTTTATTAATTTTGATGGTATCCACAATTTTTCCTCACCTGTAGAGATAAGAGCAAAACCCCTTCCCCAACGTAGCACATATCCTGGCTTCCATTGTGAGGTCAGCACATCCTTGAAATAAACTGGTTGATTTAGTTCAGTAGACTTTTCCATTATCCAATGTCTTTCTGCAGCCGTTGTTCCCTTCTCATTAGCGTTGAGAAAATTCAAGGTTAACAAAGCATTATGTAGCCTATTTCTGGGGGTGTTTTCCACCCCTTTCTGTTTGTTCAACATATCTTTTATAGTTCGATTTGATCTTTCTGTGACTGCTTGACCTGTAGGATTGTATGGTATACCTGTAACATGCTTGATATTGTAATAATCAAAAAACCGTTTCATTTTCCTAGAAACATAAGCAGGACCATTGTCCGTTTTTATTTCTGTAGGTATACCCATGATAGCCATGACTTCTAATAAATGAGTGATTACTGAATCAGCTTTTTCTGAACTTAAAGCAGTTGCCCACTGAAAGCCTGAATAAGTGTCAATGGTGTGATGAACATATTTTAATTTGCCAAATTCTGCAAAGTGGAACACATCCATCTGCCAGATTTCATTCCTTTGGGTGCCCTTTGGATTAGCCCCTGCAGGCAGTGGCGTTTGGTTATAGAAAGAGCAAGTAGGGCATTTCTTTACAATCTCCTTAGCTTGTTGCCATGTAATTGAAAACTCTTTCTTCAAACCTTTGCTATTAACATGATGTTTTTTATGAAATTCAGAGGCTTGTAGCACACTACCAATCAGTAATTGATCAATTTCTGCATTACCTTGTGCTAGAGGACCTGGCAGACCCGTATGGGATCGGATGTGTGTTATATACATAGGGCAAAGCCTGTTCCTGATCAAATCTTGAACCTGGAGAAACAATGAGGTTAGTTCAGTATCATCAGGTATAAATTCAGCAGTTTCAATATGTAAAATAACTCTTTCTGCGTATTGTGAATCTGTAACTATATTAATAGGTTCTTTAAAATCCCTTAGCACCATAAGAATGGCATATAATTCTGCCTTCTGGACAGAATTATACGGACTTTGTTCCACCTTATCCAAGTCTTCTGATTTGTAACCTGCCTTCCCTGATTTATTGGCATCAGTATAGAATGTACGGGCTCCAGTTATTGGAGCATCACGGACGATTCGAGGAAGAATCCAAGAAGTTCTCTTTATGAAGTTAAGCCGCTTGCTTTTTGGATAGTTGTTATTAATGTCTCCCAAAAAATTAGCACAAGCTCTTTGCCATGGTTCATTATCTTCCCATAATTTCTTTAGTTCATCAGCAGTGAAGGGCACTATAATTTCTGCTGGGTCTATGCCTGCTAGTTGACGAAGTCTCAGCTTGCCTTTTAAAATTAACTCAGAGACTTTTTCCACATAAGTTTTCAGTTTCTTACTTGATTTATGTGGTAAAAAGATCCATTCCAAAATAATATCATCTCTCTGCATTAAAATTCCTGTAGGAGAAATTTTTGATGGTAGTATGACAAGAATACAATCGAGCTCTGGATTCACCCTGTCCACATGTGCCTGTTGGAATTTTTCCTCAATCATTGTCAGTTCCTTTTCTGCTTCAGCTGTTAATTCTCTGGGACTGTTTAAATCTTTATCACCATCCAAGGTTTTGTTCAAATGAATTATTAGATCAGGTGTTATTCCAATAGCTGGTCGTAGACTGGAAATGTCTCCTAACAGTCTTTGAAAGTCATTAAGAGTCTGTAGGCGATCTCTCCTAATTTGTGCTTTTTGTGTCTTAATTTTTTGCAAACCTATTTTATAACCTAAATAATTAACAGAATCTCCCTTCTGAATCTTTTCAGGAGCGATTTGCAATCCCCATTTAGGTAAAAGTATCTTTATTTCTTCAAACAGTCTGTTCAAGGTATCCATGTTTGAATCGGATAACAAGATGTTGTCCATGTAATGGTATACTATAGATTTGGGAAATTTCTTGCGTATTATTTGCAATGGTTGGTTCACAAAATATTGGCACAGGGAGGGGCTATTTAACATACCCTGGGGGAGAACGGTCCAGTGGTACCTCCTCGAAGGTTGAGAATTGTTATAAGTAGGCACTGTGAAGGCAAATTTTTCTCTATCTTCTTTTTGCAAAGGTATGGTGAAAAAACAATCCTTTAAATCAATAACTATGAGAGGCCATCCTTTTGGTAATAAAGAGGGCAAAGGAATTCCAGATTGCAGAGGGCCCATAGGTTGAATAACCTTGTTGATGGCCCTGAGATCTGTCACCATTCTCCATTTACCTGATTTTTTCTTAACCACAAATACAGGAGAATTCCAAGGGCTGGTAGATTCTTCTATATGTCCAGCATCTAATTGTTCTTGTACCAGCTGTTCTAAAGCCTGTAACTTTTCCTCAGCTAAAGGCCATTGCTTTGTCCATATTGGTTTCTCAGTCAACCATTTTAGAGGCAAGGCTGTTGGTATCTCTGAAGGGACATCAATTGCTTGTTCTTGTACAGCCCGAATGGCCGGTTTTCTCCGTTTGTAATATCTTTTAATATTATTCTCAGAACTATAGGCTCTAGAAGTAGCAGGAATGTTAATTTCGGTATTCCATTGTTGTAATAGGTCACGACCCCATAAATTCATTGCGATATTGGCTACATATGGCTTTAATTTTCCTATTTGTCCTTCTGGCCCTATACATTCAACCCATCTCGTGCTCTGCCTTACTCGAGATAGGGTTCCAATTCCCAGGAGCTGAACATTTACATTCTGAAGAGGCCAATACGGATGCCAAGATTCTGGGGTAATGATACTTACATCAGCACCTGTGTCCAGCAGGCCAGTAATAAAAATGCCATTTACACACACTCTCAGTTTAGGTCTTTGATCATTTATAGAAGTTTGCCAAAACACACGTAACTTATCTTTCTGATCATTATTGCTTGTAACAGTAGGCATGGGGCTTCCTAATTGTCCTGATGAGGCACGTTCTCTGCAGAAACTGGATATGACTGAACCATGTTTGCCATGGGGGCCTGTGAGGCCCCCCCTCTCACGTTTCCCGACTGTATCAGGTTGCCTTGTCTATCTCTTGTAGACCTGCATTCATTCGTCCAATGTCTGCCTTTTCCACATCTTCTACATAAACCTGAAGGCTGAGTCCTCCTATTTCTGTTATTTCTAGAAGATGCATTATTATTATTATTTCTGAAAGATGCATTATTATTATTATTATTATTATTATTATTATTATTATTATTATTATTTCTGAAAATCCGTTGTCTACAATTCCTTTTCATATGACCCATTTTGCCACAATTAAAACATTTGGTATTCTGGTGTCTCCTTTTACCATTGGAAATTGCTTCTTCTACCCATGCTTCAGTGCCATAATCAAATGTATCAACATTGAGTGTATGCAAGACCCATTCTTCCAAAGGCGCTGATCTGAGCTTTAAAGGCCCCAAAATCCTTTTGCATTCCACATTTGCATTTCCATAAGCCAAAGACTCAATCATTATACGTCTTGCTTCTGGGTCAGATATCCCTATTTGTACAGCCTTAGTTAATCTTTGTAAAAAGTCACTAAAGGGTTCTCTCTGACCCTGTTTAACTCTGACAAATGATTCTATTCTCTGTCCTGGGTCTTGTACCCTGTCCCAAGCCCTTAAGGCTGCTGTAGTACACATGGAGAGTGTGTTTTCATCCAAATTAGCTTGTTCCTGAGGGTCGGAAAAGAGCCCTTCACCTAGAATTTTATCTAGGGAAATGTCAATTCCCTTTGCTTTTTCCTGCTGTTCTAAGAGTTTAGCCTCTTGCCTGAATAAGCATTGCCATTTCAATTGTGGTCCACTCTCAAGTACTGCAGAGCTCAGCTGGAGCCAGTCCAAGGGGGTTGCTCTGTTTGTCGTGGCCCAAGATCTTAGCATCTCTTTAACAAAAGAGGCTTGCATCCCAAAAGTCATGACAGCCTGTTTAATTTCCTTGAGGTCATTCATACGCACAGGCTCCCATGTATCCTCCTTGATGACCCTAGGGTTTCTGGAACCAACCACCTTCTCTGTTGTTATTACTGGAAAGGCAGGTAGAGCTGTCGGTAGAGCTTTGTGGAAATTGTCCCGGAGAGATTTACCCACAGATGTAGTTAAAATTTGCCCTTCTACCCTTTGCTCTTCTTCATCAGAATTTAGAAATTCCTCAATCTTTTCAATTCTATTCACTATTGCCTTCTGCAATGTCTGAATCTCCTGTCCAGAATTATGTTCCAAAGCCTTCATTGAGGATTCTAAAGTATGAAGTTTGTCCGTTAGAGATAACATATCATCTTTGGACATAATTTTTATGGCATAAACCATGCCTTCTTGTATTGACAATCTTTCTGTCAATCTGTCATAAGCTTTAGACAAAATCCGATTGTCACATTCAGCAGTTTTGATTCTCTCAGTTAATGTTTCACTTCCTACAGAAAGGGACTGGATCTTATTGTCCAAATCAGCTGTTCCCTCTTCCATAGTAATGAATTTCTCCTTAATATCAGCCACTAATGTTTCAGTTCCTACAGAGAGGGACTGAACCTTACGATCCAGATCAGCTGTTCCCTCTTCCATAGTAATGAATTTCTCCTTAACATCAGCCTGGAGAACCTCAAACTGATTCTTGAGAAGATTGTTATCAGCCTGGAGAACTTCAAACTGATTCTTGAGAAGATTGTTATCAGTCTGGAGAACTTCAAACTGATTCTTGAGAAGATTGTTATCAGTCTGGAGAACTTCAAACTGATTCATGAGAAGATTGTTATCAGCCTGGAGAACTTCAAACTGATTCTTGAGAAGATTGTTATCAGTCTAGAGAACTTCAAACTGATTCTCGAGAAGATTGTTATCAGTCTGGAGAACTTCAAACTGATTCTCGAGAAGATTGTTATCAGTCTGGAGAACTTCAAACTGATTCTTGAGAAGATTGTTATCAGTCTGGAGAACTTCAAACTGATTCTTGAGAAGATTGTTATCATTCTCAATTGTTTTTAAGCGTTCTATCTCTGCCTTAAGAATCCTGGATTCGTCTCGTAAAGACTTTATCATATTTCTATTATCAAACCATTTGGTGCCAATGAAAACTACGAATCCCAGAAGGATCCATAGAGGTGGCGTGATAGACACCTCTTGTAAAATCTCCCACATGGTACAATTAAAAAAACTGTTAAATTCTTGAATAGTAATGTGTTCAGACATTTTATTTATAAAAGAAAAATTTTTTTACCTGCAATGATCGGTTCCTGCCAGTTGTTGGTCTCTGTGTTTTTGGAGCCTGTCCTAGAACTAGCTCTTGTAGACCAGGCTGGCCTCGAACTCACAGAGATCCGCCTGTCTCTGCCTCCCAAGTGCTGGGATTAAAGGCGTGTGCTACCACTGCCTGGCCGGCCTCAAACTCACAGAGATCCGCCTGCCCTTGCCTCCCAAGTGCTGGTATCAAAAGCCTGCGCCACCACTGCCCGGCCAAGTCACTTTGTGTCAGACCAAATCTGCCGCTGTGGCAGCTTTGTTGCAAAACTGCAGGTACTTGAGCTTCTGCTAATTCAGGCAGTGGGGTTCCGCTGTAAAACTTAGCCAAGACAGGCAGAATGGGCCTGTGTGGCCGAGTATGTCTCGGACTCGGCACTGGGGCCGGAGTCACGAACTGAAAAACAGCACCCAGGAGGGTGCTGTGTTAGCTAGCAGGCTACCCTCTTGAGTCGGGGGCAAAATAGCCCGACGTTGGACGCCAAAATGTAGCGGTGTAAACGAATGCAGACAGTTTGTAAAAATATATATAATTTTAATGTAGAAATAGACTTACAGAACCACCGTTCCCGCGGAGACCAGGAAAGTAGAAGAGACAGCTCGGAGCACGATTGCCAAATTTATAGGCAGACATTAGCCCGAGGCGAACACGCCCCCTAAGGGGCGGGACTTATCCCTACACTGCAGCACCGTGGGCTGGCGGAGGACAGTGTGTCTGTCTGCCCTCTGCTTCTCTGCAGCACTGTGAGCTGGCGGAGGCAGTCTGTCTGCCCTCTGCTTCTCTGTAACACTGTGAGCTGGCAGAGGCAGTGTGTCTGTCTGCCCTCTGCTTCTCTGTAACACTGTGGGCTGGCAGAGGCAGTGTGTCTGTCCTCTGCTTCTCTGTAACACTGTGGGCTGGTGGAGGCAGTGTGTCTGTCTGTCCTCTGCTTCTCTGTAACATTGTGGGCTGGTGGAGGCAGTGTGTCTGTCCTCTGCTTCTCTGTAACACTGTGGACTGGCAGAGGCAGTGTGTCTGTCCTCTGCTTCTCTGTAACACTGTGGGCTGGTGGAGGCAGTGTGTCTGTCTGTCCTCTGCTTCCCTGCACGTGAACTCAGCAGAAGTAGCTGCAACTAACACTGGAAAGCGCCGGCATGGCAAGGCTCCCAAATGCTCTGCCTTCCATCCTATGTTTATGCTGAGAAGGAAGAACTGTTCCCACTCAATGTCTTATTCCTTTCCAGAGACCTCTGTGAGCAGAGCATAGAAATCATGCTGACTCCAGAAATGATCCAAGTGGAATTCCCCATGCTCAACCACAAGGAAGCCAAGAAGGAGAAGTAAGTGGGTGTCTTTACCTGGAATAAGATTCATCCTAGGTGAATGTAAAGACATGGTGGAACATGACTTTAATCCCAGCACTTGAGAGGCCAGAGCTGTTCATAATGTCTGAATCTCAGTATCGCAAGCGTTGAAAGGGGCATATCTCCAATGTTTCAAATATTTAAATGTGTCAGCATTTATACACTATCATCTCCTTCAAATGCTTTAGCAAGAAGCCTTTAAAAATTGAATCCACGGGGCTGGAGAGATGATTAAGTGATTAAGAATGCATACTGCTCACCCAGAGGACCTGAGCTCAATCCCCAGCACTCACATCAGCTCAAACCTGCCTGTAACTCCAGCTCCTGGAGAGCTAGTTCCCTCTTCCAGCCCTTTGGGCACCGCATGCATGTGCACAAACCCACACGCATACATATACACATAATTCTTTAAAATAACAATAAAATGTTGTTAAAACTTGAATCCAGACATGGGGAGGATCAGTCTGTAAGTGTGTGCTCAGCAAGCGTGAGAACCTGAATTCGATCCCCTAAAACCTGTGGTTTGGTTTGTTCTTTAAAGAGGCAAATTGGACATGGTGGAACATGACTTTAATCCCAGCACTTGAGAGGTAGAGGATTTCTGTGAGTTCAAGGCCACCCTGATCTACATAGTGAATATCAGACCAGTCAGGGCTACATAGAAAGATCCTGTCTCGAAGAAAAAAAAAAAGATATGATAGTGTATGCCTGTGATCTCAGCACAGGGAAGACAGAGACAGAAAGATTGAAAGATTGCTGGGGCTGGTTGGCCAGCTTAGTGAGCTCCAAGTTCAGTGAGAGATCCTGTCTCAAAATAAAGCAAAGAACCCCAAGGAAGATACCCAACGTGTTCTTTTATATTCAGTGCAATGGCTGCACCTAAGCAATGGCTGTCCCAACCAGCAATTGCAACCCTGCTGCTACCACAGCTGCACAGGCTGCAGCCAGGTGGGAAGTGTTCCTCTGCTACCGGCTCTATCACTGCCGCTAAGGGAAACTTTGTCTAAATCTCTATCCTTCTACAGAACTCAGGATTCAAAGGTTGAGAGGAAATCCTGTTCACTCAGAGAGGCTGAGTAGCAAGCAGCTAACCTCTCCTGGCTTGCGTCTCCCCAAAAGGGGGCGTCCTTCTGCTCAGCTCTCACATAAAAACCCCAGCTACACTTAGTTCCTCCCTAGCACTTCCTGTCAGCTACTTGCTGACTCAGCCTCCTGACCCAGGTTAGTTTTATTTAATCAATTAAATGTAACACGCCTCTGTATCATTAACAAAAACAGCAGAAAAAGAATGTTACACACCTTTACAAAGTTAAAATAATTTTCCACAACACCAGTGTGAGCCTCTGGCCTACACACACACACACACACACACACACGCACACGCACACGCACACATGTCTGCACTCACATATCCAAGGATGCAAACCCAGCTATTGCTATCTGAGCATTGAGATCCTGTAGCATCTGTATGACTGGTTTCTCATTTCACCTTCACGGTGGTCAGAGTGACAGGGGTGAGCAGAATGGGAGGTGGAAACCATAAGAAACTATGTAGCTGAGACCCAAATCCAGTTAGAGGCACTTGGGGGCTGAAGGTTCTCACTGGTTACTAAATTACTGCCAAATATAATCAAAACCTTCTTTCTGTATTAAAGCAGAACTTCCAATCTTCATAGGACATCAAGATAATTCACCTGGTTTTTTAAAGTTTGTTTACTTGGTGTGTATGTATGTATGTTGTGTGTATGTGTGTGTGTGTGTGTTCTCTCCTTCCATGATGTGGGTCCAGGGAATCAGACTCATGTCTCAAGACAGGGCAGCAAGTACCTTTACCCCACTTCTAAATTCTTTAAATAACATTTATTGATTGAATTTGTATGTTCTCATGTGAATATATATGTATATATGAATATATGTATGGGCCTGTATGGGCCATGGTAAGCACACAGTGGAGGCCAGAGGACACTTGTCTCTCTCCTTCTACTCTGTGGGTCTCGAGGATGGATCTCAGGTCATCAGCCTTGGGGCCGTTGCCTTTACTAAGGAGCCATCTGGTCTGCTTGACTTGCATGTTTTAAAAAGTGGCTTAGTGTATCTTTGTTGTGTTTCCGATATTCAGGGATGCCAAAGACTCAGCCCAGCCTCCAGAAAAGGTGGTAGAGAAGGTGCTGGAGGAAATGAAGAATCTCCGGACCAAAGCTCTCAACACATACTTGATTCTAGACTAAGCATCACCGTTTTGTCTATTACCCCTCTTTGCCCTCGAAAGCCACTGGGGTCCTCTGAGTTCATTTATATTCAAGCTATTTTTAGAATTAAAGTTTCTAGAGGCAGGAATTGAAATGTGGATGCCTTGGTTTTAAACTATATTTTTTCTTGCTGGAAATAAAAATGTCATTGCTATGATGGCAACGCTGAGAGACTCTTGGTACAAAACTAAGCTGGACAAAGGCGAGAGTTACCATGACAAGGGACTAAGCTTAGGCTAGGGGCTGGGAGAGGGGTCACTCAGTAAAGTGCTTGTCTCAAGCATGAAGACCTGAATTTTATCCCAAGAACCCATGTAAAACGCTGCATACAAAGGTACACGCTTCTAATCCCAATGATGGTGAACAAGAGGTTGGGGATGGGAGAAGATCCATGGGACTCAAAGGCCAGCCTGTCTAGCCTGCTTGGCAAATTCTGGGCTAGTAAGAGACCCTGGACTTTTTTGTTTATTTTTTGTTGGTTTTTTTTTTGTTGTTGTTGTTGTTTTGTTTTTTTCAAGACAGGGTTTCTCTGTGTAACAGCTCTGGTTGTCCTGGAACTCCCTTTGTATACCAGGCTGACCTTGTGCTGGGATTAAAGGAGTGTACCACCACAGTCCTGCAAAAGAGACCCTGCTTTAAAAATCAGTATGGAAAACATACTGAGGAATTGTGTCTGGGGTTGACCTCTGGCCTCCACACACACATTCACATGCACCCAGACTTGTCTCACACACACACACACATGCACACACACGTGCCAAGAGACTAAGAGCCAGGCACTCCTACAGCTGTTTCTGGGAGTTGTTTGTGGCAGTTCGTGGACCTAGGAGGGATCTGACTTCCCACCTCTACTGGGAACCTCTCAAGGACCTTGACCTTAGTGGCCACTCCCAAGAACATCACGGCAGGAAAGTCAAACCATCAGGTGAGGAAGGCACCATGGCAGGAGCTTGAGACAGCTGGTCACATGGCATTCACAGCCAGGAAGTGCTCGCTCACTTCCCCTTTTTCCTCAGTCTGGGACCCCAGACCATGGACAGTGATGTCCACATGTAAGATGGGTCTTTCCAACTCCACCTAACCCAGATAATCCCTGTATAAAGAAAAAGAACCAGGTATAACAGACATCGCAGAGATTTATTTCCAAGGTGATTCTAGATCCCAAATTAATGATCAAGATTAGCAATCAACAGTATATAATCTTAAATTGTCAGAACCTGACTCTCTTTCTCACATACACACACACACACACACGAGAACACACACACACACGAGAACACACACACACACAGAGAGAGAGAGAGAGAGAGAGAGAGAGAGAGAGAGAGAGAGAGAGAGAGAGAGAGAGAGACTCCAGTACTCCGCCTTTGGACAGGACAGCAGCTGACTGCCAGGAACCCACCAGAGACCACTGGTGCTCAGGAGCCCTTTGGCTACCCATCATTCGCAGGGCAACCCCTCATTTCTCAGCCCGTGGGTCAGCGGCCTATTCATCTGAGTCTGCTCAGGAGAGAACATTGGCTTCTGCTGTGTTGAGGATGTGGCTCGGCTGCTGGAGAGTTTGTTGAGAATGTGTGAAGTCCAAGTTCCAACCCCAGCTCTGTGCAAGCTGGGCCCTGCATTGAATACGTCTGCTTGGCCTCTGGCACCACACAGACAAGTCCAGACTGTGCTTCTGCAGGACCTGATTCCTCCAAGTTCAGGTTTGGCACTCATCTGCTTCACTCCACAGCTCCAGCCATCGGTTCCTAAGCCTCTGGCTGGTTCTCCTCCTGGCCCCTTCCTTCCAGGTACTCAACACTGCGTTCCTAACCGCATTAGTCATTTTTTCATTGCTGAGACAAAAGAAACTTAGGGACAAGTTTGTTGTGGGTTATGTCATCATGGAGGCAGGAGTGTGCAGCTGCTGCTTGTGTTGCATCCACGGGGAGGAAGCAGAAAGAGACGGATGCTGGTGCTCAGTCCACTTTCTCCTTTTCATCCAACCCGGGATCTCAGCCCATGGAGCTGTGTCAGTCACAGTCATGGGGGTCTTTCCACCTCTGTTAGCCTGGCCTGGAAATTCCCTTACAGACATGGATCCCGTCAAGTGGAACCTCAAGATTAACCTCACAGTGACTCTCTGGCTCAGGCTTTGTTCTACGAACTTGAATCTGTTCACATGTCAGTGTATGTTTGTGTCTGCCTCAGTTTACCCACCTATAAGTAAGCACCAATTTCCCAGCTTTTCTGACCTAAAGCTTAAAGCGGTAGGAATGGTTGCATTTAGCTGTGTTAGGGTTTCTGTGTCCTCTAGCGGATGTTACAAGAAATACATCTCTTGAATGTTCTAACCTCAGTTCCTAGGTGAACCAGATCACCTTTCAGATGGTTCAAAGAGCTTTTCCCCTCCTTCAGATCTCCTGTGGATGAAAAGAGGTAGGGAAACGTCACATGTGTTATCCTGAAATCCATACAATGGTTAAAAGTTCCTGCAGGGCACTCATTGTGATGTTCAGAGTTCTCCAGGATCCGTCGGCCAGTTTTGTGGGGACAGTGGCTAGAACACGGTTGGCATCATGACTGAATGACTGGGAATCTCGGGTGCAACACTTGCTTCTGGAGATCTGGCAGCTCTCTTTCTCTTGCGCTTACTAACATTATCACACCTTTCCTGTTAGATTTAAACTAGGGGCTAATCAGGTCACACTAACCCGTACGGTAGGGAGAGTCTGTCTGTGAATCTGTACCGGGCAGCCAGTGTCCAGTACCAGGACTCCAGAGAAGAAAAGCTAAGTTCCAGACCAGATTTGTTCAAGTTAAGCCCATCTGGAGCCTCCTGTGCCCATGCCCATCCTCATAGTTGATTCAGGATCCCTGCTGCTACAGAGAGATACAGCCACTCTTCTCAGAGCCTGTGAGTCTGTAGACAGACTCCTCAGGTGCCAAGAGTCCTGAGAACGACAGGCACCCAGGAGACTTACAGAGCTCAGGTTGCCAGACTCAGGCATGAGGGAGGCTAGATGTTAAGGAAGAGCATCCATCCTCCATATCTCCCCATCACCTAGTTACACATTAGCAAGAGTACTTCCTTCTCATGAGACACTCCTTGCCCTTTCCCCAAAGCCTAGATAGACTCCTTGACTCCCTGGGAAGTCCAAAATCCTTTGCTCACTGTCTCTTGTGGCCTCAAGAAATAAACACCATCGGTGTGTGCTGTTGAACTCGGGACCTTATAGTTTCCTAAGACTCGGTGTAATGGTAAAAATAAAATGGTGCTGTTCCATGAGTGGCAGCAGTGGTAGCAGCAGGTCCCCACATGGCAGGTGAGAGACAGAGACAGACAGGCACACCATGCAGAGAAAGTGGGTATTTATTTAGCGGGTTATGGAGGGGAAAGGGGAAAGGGAGAAGGGGAAGAGCAGAGAGAGGCAGAGATAGAAAGAGAGAGAAACAGAGAGAGAGAGGAGGGGGAAAGAGGAGAGGAGAAGCTACCTCTTCAGGAGAGAAATGGAAAGGGAAGAGCTCAGGCTGGAAGAAGGAAGATCTGCTTGCCTTGGCAGACCAGGGAGGGGGTGGGCAGGGCATGTCTCTTAAAGGGACAGGACAGACCATTACACTCAGGAGCTAGAGAACTGAAGATCTCAAGAGTAACCTCTTTCCTTTCAGATTAGTTATAGCTCAAGGACTTTTAGTTGGTGAAGTATTTTTTACAAAACGTTGCAAAACTTGGGGATCACTGCCTGTGCCCCCATGAACCAGGTCTGGCCACTATCAACAGAAAATCAGCTCTCTCATCAAAGTAATAAAACTATTATGTCCAGATCACAGAATCCCCCCAAAACCAACTAGGAGACCAAGTCCTGTATGTAAAAGCAAAGAGTCTTTATTTTCACACAAGTTTGCAAACGTGGACTCTCCGTGTGTCCATCACATTGCAGTGGTCAGAGAGTTCCAAGCTCAGTTAGGGTTGAGTTTTTATAGAGGCAAAGGTGGAGGTGAGGAATTTCTAAGGTTCAGGACCCCTGATTGGCTGACATTTGTCTAGGGGTGTCCTGTGGAAAAACGATGGGTGTGTTCTGGCAGGAGATCCTATTTACAATGGTTGGAACCTTAGGAATTTCCTTTGGATGGTCTGTCCCTGGGTGATACCTGGGTGGTCTCAGTTTGTGGTCTTTCTTAGAACTAGGTAATTCCTTTGGGCAAACTACTGAGACTCAGGCCTCTATTGAGCTTGTCAGGGCTGGGTCCTACAAAAACACAGATTATTCTGGAGCCAAAAACATGTGTCTATGGCCTGGAAACACAGATATAGATCTCCCACATACCACATCATATAGGAGTCTTTTCTTTCAAATAAAGTCTTTGAAGGGTCTTCCTCCCCTAACTTAGGTTAGTGGCTGATTGGTACACAATAGCTATCTAAACATACTCTGATCTGCTTTGAACTTCTTGAAGGAGCAGGTGAATCCAACTAGTTGCGGGAGGTGGGGGGTATAATGGTGAAAACAAAACGCTGCAGTTCCCTGAGGGGTGCAGTGGCAGAAACACTGCAGGTTCCCAAGTGGCAGCAGCAGGCAGTGGGCCACAAGACCACAGTGGGCCATGAAGGCAGCCAGGTCCCAGGCAGGAAGCTGTGCGGCAGGTGAGAGACAGAAACCTGTCCCACGAGGACCCGTGGTAGGTGAAAGACCTAGACAGATAGGCACACCATGCAGAATGAGGTTGGATATTCATTTAGTGGGTTATGAAGGGCAAAGAGAAAGGAAAGGGTAGGAGGGAGAAGAGCAGAGAGGGAGGCAGAGAGAGAGAGAAACAGAGAGAAGAGGGAAGGGGAGAAGTGGGGAGAAAGGAGAGAAACAGAAGCTGCCCCTTTGGGAGAGGGAAGGAAAGAAATGGACTCAGGCTGCAAGCAGAAGGAAGATCTGCCTGCCTCGGTGGTGGACAGGGGAGGGAGTAGGCAGGACTTGTCTGTTAAAGGGACAGAGCAGACCATTACATTCCCATCTCTTTTTTTATAATAAAAAGGTGGGAGGTCAGACACATCAGGTTAAAGGAATTAGAGCAGCAGATTCTCAAGACTGCTTCCTGCTTATTTGTGGGCATTGTCTGGGAGGAGAAACCTGAGAAAGTTGGGTGCTGGTCACATCCTGGAGTAGCTGGACTCTTTGTTCCTGCCCAGTGTTTGTAGTATAGAAATGTCTGGTGTCTCTTACACCTGTTTAAGGTATTGGCAAACAGAGAATAAAGTTAAGTTCAGGAAAAATGTTTTTAGGACCAGAGAGTTGAGAGGGGTGTATCTGATCTGTTTAAGGTGGATTATTCAATTCAGCTCCCTGGAACTCACAAAAATATTTGATTTTATTAAAACATAAGTTTTAAACATATGCATTTTATAAACAGTAGCAACTTATGTCAGAATGACTGTGACAGATATTTTGCATAATGGAAGTATTTTTAAGATTATGAAAGGCAGCATGAGAGAAAAATTTGATAGCATGAACTTGTCCTCACACCTTTATAAATTGCAGGTACACACCTTAATAACTTGTATTTGTATTTTGCTGAAATTTCTTTGGTGATGTTATCCTTTTAAACTAACAAAACCTCTCAGGTGTCAAACTGCATCAGAGATCTCTGAGAAGAATAAATTTTTACTTGAATTTTTGATTTAAAAAGACAGAGAACTTACTTAGTTGGCACCTAGAGCTACTCCTCGGGGTCCTCCATGGTGGCTGAGGGTCATATTTGCCTTTTGCTGTTTAGCACAGGGCCTGCCAGGCTCCAAATCCTGTGGGCTAAGAAATCGGTAGGAAGACAAGCCTGCCTTGACCTGAGCATCTAGGCTGTGGATTCCAGCGATTCTGTCCACATCTGGAAATCTTCAGTTTAGATGAAAGGCAGTTTTTCCCAGTGGTCAGCATTTGGTAGTTGAAACAAATTGAAGATGGATGTTGTTCTGTGCCCATTTGTCTCCCATGACAGGTACAAAGAAGGCTTTTCAAAACGAACTGGCTTGCTAGAGTACCCGACTGGTAAACTCTAGATTCAGTAGCAGACCTTGCCTCAGTAAATAATGTAGGGAGTGACTGAGGAAGACACATGACATCAGCCTTAATCCTCAACATGCCTGTATGCACACATACACATGCACATCTACACACATAAACATGCATATACACGTGTGCACACCACACACGTACAAAAATCTTAAAAATCAAACCTTGAGATGCATATGAAAAGTAGTCAGAGGATCCTACCCCCAGTAACCAACATTGTACACCTTACACAGAGTGATGTACCACACTGCCTCCATCTTAGGCTTGAAAGCTCTCCTAGAGTAAAGACAAACTAGGCTGATTCCTGTTTATGATTAAATCTGTTTCTCAAAGATAGGGCTATGCCCCAACTGTAACCTTCACTACAAGTGGTTCTGTACTGCCTGTTCCAGGAAATGGAAACCATGCCTTTGTTTCAAAGGGCTATTATGACTGCCTTGTGACCATCTTGCAAGCATGTCTCCGCTTCAGGTTGTTATGGCCAACTTGTTATGCAATGTTCTGCCTCTGTCACCTCACTTACTTGCTGGGCATGGTGGCACAAACCGTTAATCCCAGTACTCAGGAGGCAGAGGCAAGTGGATCTTTGAGTTTGAGGCCAGCCTGCTCTACAGAGTGAGTTCCAGGACAGCAAGACTGCACAGAGAAACCCTGTCTCAAAAAAAATTAAAACAAACAAACAAAAAAGAACCAACTCAGTTCAATCCAAGTATGGTTTGAGATGTCTCGGGGAATTTGATCAATTAAAGATGAAAATAATGAGATATAAATAAGGAAGATATTCTGTAAGGCTTGTGGGCTGATTGAAAGTTGGCCATAAACCAAGTAGAATATCTTAATACAAAAAAAAATTCCTGGATGTGTTAAGGTAATATTTATAAACTATGAGACAGTTAAACATATTATTCTAACCTACAGAATAATAATTAAAGCTCTAGTAATACTGAGTATTATTTTCACACCCCAAAGCACCCTCAGGATTGTTTTTTAGAAAACTCGTCAAACTATTAATGAGATGGCTCAATTGGTAAAGCGCTTACTACAAAAGCATGCGGGCCTGGACTCAACCCCAGCATCCACTAAGAAGATGGTGTTTTGGTGCATGTTTTTAATCCCAGCACAGGGGAGGCAGAAGCAGGCAGATTCCTGGGGTCTACTGGCCAGGCAGGCTAGTTTAACTGCTGAACCCCAGGTGACAGTGAGAGACCCTATCTCCAAACACTGGGCGGCTGGTTTCTGGGGAACATCCCAGGCTAACCGCTAGTCTTTCACACGAATGGATGCACACGTACTATCCACACATCCACAATTTGCTGGGTGTGCCTTCCAGTATGTATTTCTTGCTTAACTCTAATCTTGTCAATACCCCACTTCTTGCAAGCTTCACAAGGCCACTTGACTTTTGGAATGCAGGGGTTATTAGCAGCAAATTCCAGACCTTCCCGGCCTTGTTTTTCTCACTAAGCTTGGCTCTTCTTCCAGCGTACTGCGCAAATACTTATTCTGCTCTGACAGAGAAATCAGGACCAGATGACCAGACCGTCTCTATCTTAGCTCCGATAGGTCCGCGACCCGTGAGCGGGATGACAAAGTCGCTGGGCGGCTCCTCCGCCGCCGGTACTACAAGCTTAGTTCAGAGTGGGGAAAGGCTCCGCCAGATCCGGAGCACAGGCGGGACTGTAAGCCCCGCCCCCCAAGCCCCGCCCCGGCCAGAACGCCCCACCTCCGAAGGCCGTAGACCGGCGTGCTTTGCGCCCGCTGGGTCCGGCGCGGGAGTCTCGCTTTCCAGTGGCTTCTGCAGAGGTGAGCGCTCGCGGGTCTCACTGAGAGGGACGTTCTTCTGCTTCCGGGTGCTGTCGGGTTTCGGCTGCAGGAAGCCTGTGGGTTAGGGCGGAGGGGTGTGGGGGACCCTTCTAAAGCCAGAATCCTCCATCCACTGCTGGGCCCGCCGCGGAGCTCACAGACTGACCCCGGCGAGTTTGTTGGCCGTCTCTGCAGGACCCCGCCTTAACTAGCCTCAGTTTCCTCTGGGAAAGAGTGACTTAAATGGTGTGACTCAGAACCCTGCCTTCTGTTTGCAGCAGTACATTGCTTACCAAACGCTCTGTGTGGATAGGAATACAATGACATTTTATCCAAAGAGAAATAGAATGATAATTAGTGGCATAGTATAGTCACAGACGAAATAAAGTGCCCAGAATGTTCAAAAGTGCGCCTGTGAGACCCTGCCCCCCCCCCCCAAAAAAACCCAGCAAAACAGTATTGACTATGTATGATGGTAAGTCAGGTTGATGGACCGTTTTGGTCTATTCGTGTACATGCAAGAATACAGTTTTTTTTTCTTAAGTGAAACACCTGCTGTGGTTCCCAAGCAGCCTGTGATCAAATATTGAGCCTGTACTATCAGTGGCTAACATGCCGCACAAAGTACTACACAATGCATGTCCTGACGACAGGAGTTTATTTTCCTTTAATTCGAGATGCTGAAGGTCCAAGACAATAAACCTGACCCAACGACACTTATTTTCACAGCTGGAAATCAACCGTTGTGGTATAGGTTCCTGTGTTGTGAGTGTTTTCCTTTGTACCGAGTCCACCAGCTGCAAATCAAATGTGTTTGGGGGAAGTTTCCATCGGTACTGAGCATGGCTTTTTTCCCCTAAGCAATGCAGCGCCACAACAACACATGTAGCATTTGCGTTGTAATAGGTACCGTAAGTGATCTAGAGTTGACATAGAATATAGGTAATGGCCTGCTTGTTAATCCCAGCACTTGGAAGGCAGAGATGGGAGGATAGACTCTGTGAGTTTGAGGCCAACCAGATCTACAGAGAGAGTTCCAGGACAGACTCCAAAGTTACAGTGTAACATGAAGGGGCCTGGCTTGTTTGTTGTTTGTTTCGCCCTTTACCCCACAACTGTTTAGCCCCAAAGAAAATCACACATAGGTCTCCATAAATTATACGCTGATTGGCCCATTAACTCTAGCCTCTCTCTACAGAGAAACCCTGTCTCAAAAAACTAAAAGAAAATATATATATATATAATAAGTTACATATATATGTAATTTACAAATACTAAACTGTTTTTGTGAGAGGTGAGCATCTGAAGATCTTGGAGTCTGGGGGGCCTTGAATCTAATCCCCTAAGGATATGCATATGTAGTGTGTGCTTATGTATAATTTTTTAAAACTTCCTTATTTCTTAGTATTACAGGTATTTCCTAGTACAGTTAGCCTTCCGTGTCCATGGGTGCATATTCAGTCAGCCAAGAATTAAAAACATACAAGGCAGACTGTGCCCACTGAGCTTGCGGACATTTAGTTCAGAGTCTAACTGTATATGTAGTGTTATGTTGTATTTGGTATTATAAGTAGTATCGAGATGATCTAAAGTATATGAGAGATGTGTGCAGGCTGTACGCAGCCCCATATGCTGTGTATGGTATGCTCTCAGAACTGTATCTAGCATATAGTAAGTACCCGTGAATTATGCATAACGGTTTGTTCTTAGTTAGAGATGTACCGTGGGCTGAGTGCCGGCTAGAGTGAGGCTGTGCAGTGGTTAGTGCTGTGTCCAGCCATGGCGGTAAAACTAGTACAGCCTTTGCCAGACACCGCGAGACCCTGAAATGTTTTCTGTTTGTTACCACAGCCACCGTGGCCGCTGTCACACACTTGCCTGGCAGATGGAGAACTGATTCCGTGAAGCCCCCAGGTGGTCTGGCTCTGGAGCCCAGACTCTAAGAACCGTGTGGCCCCAGAGACTGCTCAGTCTGTAACCTGACAGAATCACCGGCTGACTTCTCTTATTTTTGGCCACATTATCTGCAGAGGCAGTACTCATGGCTGGTCCTCTGTGGAGGGCCGCAGCCTTTATACAGAGACACAGGTCAGGCCTCTTGGTGGGTTCCTGTGTGGGCCTGTTTGGGGTTCAAATCTCATTTCACCTCTTCTCAGATCCCATAGTCCGATGGCTCTACCAGTACTGGCCTCAGGGCCAGCCGGCTCCTCTTTCCTCTCAGCTCCAGAAGCTCTTCCAAGAGGTGCTACAGGACATGGGTGTCCCCTCAGGTCACTGCTTCAAGCCTTTCACTGCCTTCACTTTCCAGCCCGTGAGTGCTGGCTTCCCAAGATTTCCTACTGGGGCCATGGTGGGAATCCCTGCCATCTTCCTGGATGGCTCTGTGACCGCCATCGACCATACTGTGATCGTACATGGGCAAAGAGTGGATTGGCAGAGCCCAGCAGGCACCAGGCTGAGAGACGCCCTGACCCTGTCTCATAATGCTCAGAAGTTTGCCTTAGCCAAAGAGGTAATATACCTGGAGAGCAATGCTGCTGCCCTGCAGAGCCTGCCAGCCCCGGCTTGCCTCGCAGGAACCTGGGTACTAAGTGTGGGTGTCAAGCATGCCCTGGGGCTCTATAGAGGCCCCATGAGCCTTCGAGCTGCCTTCAATTTGGTGGCAATAGTGGCAAGCTTCGTGGCCTACACTTTTTCCAAGGACTCCCTCACTGTCGCCCTGGAAGGCTGGCTGGACCGCCGCACAGCCTCTCTGTCTGCAGCCTATGCCCAGGGTGGAGTGGAATTCTATGAGAAGATCCTGTCGGGCAACCTGGCCCTCCGAAGTCTCCTGGGCAGACAAGGGGAGAAGCTGTACACACCAAGTGGAAACATCGTTCCCAGACACTGGTTCCACATTAGACATTTACCCTACACCACCCGCCGGGACTGTCTACTACAGATGTGGAAGGGGGCACTCAACCCAGGGCACTCCTGAGAAGCCAGGCAACAGAGCACCCCTGGTTCACATAGGCACCACCCTGTGATGAATTCTGGGGGGAGTCTCTTGATATGGTCGCTTCCACAGCCCAAGGTCAGAACAGTGACCATCTTTGGAGTTAAAGAGCTCAATTCTGCCCTCACCATGAATGAATGTGGTATCTGTGGGGTGAGTCCCTAAATGAATCTGAGTCATGTTTGCCTCAGCTGGGAAGTGGGAAGGGTTGATTGGAGGAGTGCATGAGATTGTGAGCCCAAGGGGCTGGTGGCAGAGAGAGAGCAGTAGAAATAAATGGTAAATGGGGTGCTCATCCTTCTCGGTCTCTGAATCCCATGGAAGTCACCCATGAGTCCCCGCCAGACATGCTTCTGCATGTTCTACAAACACCACTAAAATGAAAATTAAAAACAGAACAAGGTGGAGAGTGGTAGACCAGGACACCTGACATCTTCCTCTGGCCTCAGTGTGCACACATGGGTGTGCACCGCACTTGCACACACAGAGTAGAGATGGTCTTTTCCAACAGTTACCCTAATCCTATAGCAGTGAAGAATGGCCAGTGTTCCTGAGCTGTGATAAAAGTGATGCAAGCATATACTCTTGGTGACAGTTGACTCTTTGACCCAGTAACTGCAAACACTTGAATTTGTGCTAGGAGTATAACACACAGGCTTAAGTAGTAGATGTCTGAACATATATAAGAACATGCATATGCTGTAAGTAGTTTTAAAAATAGAAGTAGTAGGAATGTTGAATAGCAATTACTTAGAAAACCATGAATGTTGTTTAGGTACAAATGGTATTCAAAAGGCTGAGGATGTGGCTCAGTTGGCAGGGTGGTTGCCTAGCAGCACAAAGACCTGAGTTTGATTCTCAGCACCAGGCATGGCGATGCAAATCCCAGCATTCAGGAAGGAGAGATAGGCCATCGGTTCACAGCTATCCTTGGCTATATGAATTTGAGACTAGCCTGGAATACATGAAACCCATCTCAAGAAAAGAAACTAATCATGAGAACTAGTAGGAATGTGTCAGAATATTGGTTCTCTCTCTCTCTCTCTCTCTCTCTCTCTCTCTCTCTCACACACACACACACACACACACACACACACACACACACACATTGATAGTCAAAAGGAATTTTTAAAAAAACAAGACTTGTGTATGACAGCCACAATAATGAAAGCATGTAAGACCTGGGAGAAAACTCGTGTGTGTAAAATCATATTTAAAGGAGCCTGAACTTTACACCCTCTTTCTGCCTCAAGGTGACAGACCCTGACATCCCTGCTTCTGGCCCTACATTATTGGGGTGTGGCCAACCATATCTCTGTCAGTAGTTGTGGAAGCCATGAAAGCTCCTCACCTGCTGTGGGAGCAGACTTCACTGGCAGCTCCAGTTGTTTTTGTAGATCAAGAAGCTGTGCATGGAAAGGGTGACAGTGCCCCCTGCTGGCAGCTCCTCTCCAGTGGCTCTGAGACTCCTCATGGCTCCAGGAAGCCTTTCAGAGAACTCCCGGTGTCTGGGGCTCTTCCTCCGCCCTCTCCTGTGATAGGAGGATTTTTTGGAGCTAGAGAGATAGCTCGGTCAGTAGAGAGCTTACTTTGCAAGCATGGGGAATGAAGTTAGATCCCCAAAACCTACATTCTTAAAAAAGCCATGCTTGTAACTCAGGAGGCAGAGACAAATAGATTCCTGAGGCTCACTGGCCAACCACCCCAGCCTATTCATTGATTTCCAGGTTAATTGAAAGACAGTTTCTCAAAAAGCAAGATTAAAGACAAAGACAGAATAAGGCCCTTGCCACCAAACCTGACCACCTGACACACACGGAGTCTCATTCGCAGCACCTCCTAAACCAGGCATGATGCTGGATGCCTGCAATCTCAGCACTCAGGAGGTGGATGCAGAAAGATCTCAAGTTCAAAGTCACCCTCAGCTACATAACAAGTATGAGGCTAACCTGAGCTATGTGGGACTCACTTGGAAGAAATCAAACCGCTTATAAAAGCACACAAATAGCAGCTGTAAGACGCAGGCTGTGCCTACCAGCATTGCAGCCACACTTCTTTGAAGCAGATATGCCCATGAGTCACTGGTGCTGAGATGTTACTGACTGTGATGCCAGCAGAACTTGCTGGAAGTTTTCACTCTGGGTTGACAAAGCCATCTACAGTAAGAGCTCAGAACACCACACAAAGCCAGCCAAGAGCCAGCTATGATGGCTCATACTTGTGATCCTGGCACTCGGGAGGCTAAGGCCTGAGCTCAAAGCCAGCCTGGACTATATGCTGAGGCAGCTGTTCACAGGACAGGGAGGGGTCTCATCAAAGCTCACTGCTGCAAAGCCTCAACAGGACAGGAAGAAGCCAGGGCAGGACCCTGGACAACTGGCTCTTCATGGGTAGTTCACAGTTTGCCTGGCCAAGTGGTGGACACTGTCTACTCACGAACTTGACTTTCCAAGATACCTAGTGACTCTCGGTGAATTTTCCCTGTGTGTGCATCTGTGTGTCTGTATATGTATGCATGTACATGTATGTGTAAGATGTGAATGTACACATGTTCAGAGGCCAGAAGACAACCTCACTGTCATTCCTCATGGCTTTTTTGTTTTGTTGTTTTTAAGACATAGTCTGTCATTGGTCTGGCGCTCACCAAGTGAGCAAGGCTGGCAGGCCAGTGTTTGCTGATGACCCTCCTATCCCCACCTCTCCAACCCCAGAATTGCACCATATGCCACCTTGTTCAGCTACTTCTTTTCTTAAACATGGGTTCCAAACGTTGTCTGCACAGGAAATGGTCAAGGTCCTTGCTCTCTTCCATAGCAGTAAGGGCTCTTTGTCTCTTTGTGCCTGAGCTAAGCTCCTGAGCTGGTGCAGAGCAGGGGACACCGCCGATGATTCTGTCGCTTGTGAGAACCCTACAGGTCCAAACATTCATGTCTTTGTCAAATTGTTAAGGTAGAAAAGAATTGGAGCCAGGGTCCTGGCATGCCCTAAAGGAAAGATCTACAGGTACCTCTCTGGGCAGCCTGGCCTTGAAGCCAGACAGCCTGAGTTAAGATACAGGTTCTGGGGTCAGACAGATGATTCAGAAGTGAAGAATGCTTGCGGCTCTCCCATAGGATCTGAACTCAGTTCCCAGCATCCACACAAGGTGACTCACACTGCCTGTGATTCTAGCTATGGGAGATCTGACAATACCTTCTTCTGGCCTCCTTGGCTACCCCCACACATGTGACATGTGCACACATACATGTGCATGCACACACAAGGGTTGAGGAGAACTTATGGCTCTGTGGGTAACAGTACTGTAGGATCCCCAGAACCCATGTTAAAAAACAAATGTGGCTGCACCTGTAATAACCCAGCAATGGGAAGGATGAAAGCAGGATGGTCACTGGGACTTGCTGGCCTGTAAGCTTCAGGTTCCGTGAGAAACTATATCGCAAGGGAACAAGGCAGGGAATGATAGAGCAAGACACCCAACATCATCCTCTGTCCTCCACGTGTGTGCATGGACAATTTTAACACACACAAATACCACGCCACACATACACACTAGCAAAAACATCTGCCTCTGCAACTTGATATTCTGGGCATGCTAACCTTTCCGTGCCTCAGTTTCCCCATGTGAAAGGAGGAGGAAATGGTGGCAATGCCCACTTCCTTCCTATCACAAGCTTTAATTTGTAAAGCACCTTCAACTGTGCCCAGAGTTGAAGTCTGGGGCTGAGCATCATTTTTGTTCCTGTCATTGCTGAAGGCACAACTGTCAGGAAGTCACTGAATCAGAGCCAGCCTGATGTGGCACTTACATAGAATCATTACAGGTGGCTGTGATAATGCGTGTAGTGGCAGCCATGCCAGCTACATTAGACCATCTCGTTTATGTATGTGTGTGTCTGTGTAGTGTGTGTGCGCATGTAGTGTATTGTGGTACATTTGTTAGTATTGGTATATGCATATGAACATGTGGTATATGTGGACATGTGTACGGATGCGTGTGGAAGCCAGACATCAGTGTCAGTTGTCTTTCCCTAGTCTCTTCATCTTTATTTTTGAAACAGAACCTCTTACTGAACCTGAAAATTATCAGTTTTCAGCTAGGCTGGCTGGACAATGAGCTCCAGCGATTTGCCTAGGTCCATAGGCTTGCCATGCCAAGCCCACCGCCATGTTCAGCATTTTAAAACAAGTACATATACTTATTGTATATGAATATTTGTATACATGTATGTTTGTTCACTATGTACATGTCTGGTACCTGTGGAGGCCAGAATAAGATGCTGGATCCCCTGGAACTAGAGTTATGGATGGCTGTGAGCTGCCATGTGGGTGCTAGAGACTGGGCCAGAGTCAGCATTTGGGGCATCTTGATTCAGGCTCTCATGCATAGCAGGCACTTTCCTGACTGACCCATCTCCCTAATCCATCTGTGTATTTGGCTCCACCCTGGCCTGGTACCCTTGTAAAAGCAGCAGTGGGCACCAGCCAGTGGTGGTGCACATCTTTAATCCCAGCACTCGGGAGGCAGACGCAGGCAGATCTTTATGAATTTGAAGTCAGACTGGTCTATAGAGTGAATTCCAAGCAAGGATTACACAGAGAAACCCTGTCTCCAAAAATAAAAAAAAAAAAGGAAGGAAGGAAGGAAGAAAAGAAAAGAAAAGCAGCAATGGAAATCACTGACCTCCTATTTCTGGCCCCTGACATTCAGTGTTCAGGAAGATTTTGCTGAATGAATTGAAGTGAGATGACTGATAGATAGAAGTGACACAAGGAAGGAAGATTTATTGGGTGGTGGAGAAGCTTGGTCCATGGCTCCAGCAGTGTGTGTGAAAGGCTGTTCACTTCACTGTGTATGCGCTGGTTAGTTCTAACGATCCTAGAGTCACCTAGGATGAGGATTTCAGCTGAGGAATTGTCTAGATCAGGTTGTCCTGAAAGCATGTCTGGAGGGCGGGTCTTGATTGCTAATTGCTATAGAAAGACCCAGCCTGCTGTGGCAGCACCTTTCCCTAGGCAGGTGGTCCTGAACCGTGTGTTAAGAAGGCTGGCTGAGAGCATGCAAGGAAACATTAGTTTCTCCCTGCTCTTGACTTGTGGCTGTGCTGTAACCAGATGTTTGGTGAATAAGATGATCCCCATATTCTCAGGCATTTGAATACTTGGTCCCTAGTTGGTGACACTGTTTGTGTAGATTTAGGAGGTGCAGCCTCACTGGAGGGAGGGAGTTGCTGGGGTGAGTGTTTAGTCAGAGTTCTCTAGAAGTTATAGAATGAGTCTCTGTATACTTCTATACAGCGAGGAAGGGATTTATTAGAATGACTTACAGGCTGCTGTCCCAATAACCCAACAATGGCTGGCTGTGAACAGTAAGGCCAACAATCCAGCAGTTTCTCAGTCTAAGAAGCTGAATGTCTCGGCTTGTCTTCAGTAGACCCGGAATCCCAAGGAAGTAGTGATGGAATGGACTCTTTCCATATCCTTCTGTGCCACATTTCTCTTTTGGGACACCAACCAGCTCCCAAACCATGACACAGACACTTGACACTTGTTACTAGTTTTGAATGCTCGGCCTAGCTTATGCGCGTTTCTGGCTAGCTCTTTTTAACTTAAATTTACCTCTTTCTTTTTATTTACCTTTTGACTCAGGGCTTATTACCTTCCTTCCTTCTGTATATCTTACTTTCAATGCTCCTTTTTGTCTGGCTGTCTGGCATCTGCCTGGCTCCTTGCCCCAGATATGTCCCTCATTCTTTCTCTCATTCTTCCCTTCGAGCCTAGAGTTCTCCTCCTATTTATTCTCTCTGCCTAACAGCCCCACCTGTCCCTCTCTTTGCCTAGCTATTGGCTGTTCAGCTCTTTATTAGGCCAATCAGGTGCCTTAGGCAGGCAAGGTGAAACAAATGCAGCATGAACAAGTGTAACACACTTTCACAGTTAAAGGGATATCCTGGAGCATAAACAATTGTAACACATCTTTGCCTAGTTAAAATAATTTTCTACAACATCCTTATGGAGACTCCAGCAGAAGGTGTGGCACAGGTTCGAGCTGGATTAAAGGGACATCTTCCCACTTCAAGAGCTGGATCAAAGTCATGTCTTTTCCCAGCTCAAAAGGTCTGGATTAAAGTTCTGTCTTCCTACCTCAAAGATCTGGATTAGAAGTGACTCTTCCCGCTTCAAATTGGCCAAAAGAAAAAGAAAAAACAAAACAAAACAAGGAAACAAAAAAAATCCTCACAAGTGAGCCTTCCATTGTTGGGGCTTAGTTCTGAGTAGTCGTCCAGTGGGCTTTTTGGGAGTTTGAAGGCCACGTGCCATTTCCAGTTATCCTCTGTGTTTTGTGTTTGGGTTCACGATGTGAGCCCTCAGCTCCTGCCCCAGCTGGTGTACTTGTCCACCTGCTGCCGTGTTTCCTCGCCGTGGTGGGGATGGACTCTTAACCCTTGGGAACTGGAAGTCCATAGAACTCAGAGAACTTTCTTCTATCCTCTGCTTTGGTTATGGTGTTTGGTGTTTTATCAGAGTGACAGGAACGTCACTAATCCAAGCTGTCCTGGGTCCTCCTTCCGTGACTTCCCTGTGATGACAGACTGTAGCCCGGGACTCTAAGCCAAATAACCCCCCCCCCCCCAAGTTGCTTCTGGTCAGGACATTGTTTTACAGCAACAGAAATGAAACTGGAGCTGTGAGCCGGGAAATGGAGCCTAACAGGAAGCAGAGACTAGGTGTCACCTTCTCAGCCCACTCTGAGTGACCAACTCCTGCCAGCTGGGCCTCAATGCCCAAGGCTGCTGTCACCCAAAATAGCCCCACCGGATAGGGGCAGTTAAGACACGGTTCCAGACCCAAGCCACAGCAGTCATCTGTGCGTACCTTCCCAACGGGCCACATAGCCGGACATCTCAACCTCAGCCTTTCCCCCTGGTAATGCAATTCAAAGGGGAACCACCATCTCCTGACCCTGCTACTAACTCCCATTAGAGCCCTCACTCAGCCGTTGTTCCTCAAGTCCAGGCCTACCTGGTTGGTGTCTGGCACACTGACTGACTGACTGTCCTGTCTGGTCCTTGGGGGAACATGTGTGCAAATGTCCTCAGGCAGCTCACAGGCTGAGAGAGTTCCCCGGAGTGGACCCAAACTACCTCACCCCACCTTTGGTGGTCATCCTGCTCCACCTCCCGACCCCCGTTCCACCCTTTTGAAGGGCCCTTGAGGCTCTCTGCCAAGCACATGAATGTCAGCTGCCATTATTGCCTAAGCCTGTGACAGCTGTGGAGAACATGCTTGCATACATACTAGATGATTCTGGTTGGCCTCGTGATGAGCAGGGGAAGGGTTTGCTAAGTTAGTCAGGTGTCACATTAACCTGAGGAAGGCAGAACTGACAAGGCAGAGCAAGGGGGGGAAGTTAGAGGTGGGGGAGGGGTGGATCTGAGACAACCAACAAGATCCAGTAAATTTGGCCTCGGATGGAAGCTTTGGCTGCAGCCTCAGACTTGTGTGCCTATGAGAAGAGGACAGGCCCATCTCTCTCTGAGAAGGCCAAAGGTGAGGTGGCCCTCAGCAGAGTTGGCTCTTGACATTCCATGAAGGTGACTTTACCTCACCTTATTCTGCCCAGCTCAACATTGGAACTTATTCCTGAGAGGGCCAAGCAGATGCCATAACAGGCTACTTGGTCTTCTCTCAGAGGTCAGGCCTCAGTTTTGGTTTCCTGAGACTGAACAGGCAGTTTCTGAAAGAGCCACGAACAAAGGTCAATCCCCAACACCCCGACAACAAGGAGGAGCCCTGGTATGTGCAGTATCAGGCTAGGCCTGAGCCACAGTCAGCAGCTCAAGGACAGGGACTGGGACTTGTCCAGGCCTGCCCCAAAATAGAAAACTGTAGTCCTGACCAGCCCCTGACTAGCCCTGGTCAATTAGAATGCAATAATATGATTGCCACTTGCTTAAGCCAATCATATCTAAGATGACCTAACTAGTCTAGGAACACCCCCTTTTCTGTGCTTAGAAGGAGCCCTCTCATCCCTCTCGGGTCTTTCGCCATCTTGTTTTGGTGCGTGGCGACACCCCAGCATGCTGGGATAATAAAAACGCTCTTGTTGATTGCATATGTGAACGGTGATCTTTTGTGGGGCTTCTTCAGGACCCTAATAATTCCAGGGAAGAGTACTCTCTACTAAACAGGGTCCAGGCTATTTCCTCGTCTAATTGCCCCAAAACTCAAGGAAAGGCAGACACCTGGACTGGGCAGTGACTCGGTGACTTAAGTAGGTGCTGTTCAAGTCTGAGGACCTGGGTTCGATTCTCAGCACCCACAGGGAAAAGTCAGGTGTAGTAGGCGGAGAGAAGTCATCCCTGGGGGCTTACTGTTGGGGAAGCTACCAGGCTGCGTGGAGGAGCACCAGGTCAGTGAGAGACAATACCTCAAGAACACAATATGCTAGGGCTGGAGGTGGCTCAGGGGTTAAGAGCTTGGCTGCTCTTCCAGAGGATCCAGGTTCAATTCCCAGCACCCATGTGGCAGCTCACAACTGTCTGTAATTTTATTTTCAGGGGATCTAATACTCTCAGACAGAGTATATACAGGCAAAACATCAAAGTACAATAAATAAATAAATCTTAGAGAAGAAAAAGATCAGAGGGGATGGAGAGATGGCTCAGTGGTCAAGAGCACTGGCTGCTCTTTCAGTCTTGAATTCAGTTCCTAACAACCACATGGTGGCTCAAAACCATCTCTAGTGGGATCTGATGCCCTCTTCGGGCATAAAGGTGTACATGCAGACAGAGCACTCATGTACATAAAATATATAAATAGATCTTTAAAAAATCAGACTCAAGATGTAACTTAAGCCAGGTGGTCATGGCACATGCCTTTAATCCCAGCACTCGAGGCGCATTGGCAGGTGGATCTCTGTGAGTTCAAGGCCAGCCTGGTCTACAATTCAAGTTCCAGGACAGTTTAGAGCTACACAGGGAAACCCTGTCTCAAAATAACAAAACAAAAAAACAGACAAAAAAACAATATAGAAGCTACTGAGTAACAACACCAGAAGTTGCCCTCTTTCCTCCACGTGCACACACATTCATGTAAACGCATAGCTACACACGCGAGCATGCACACACAAAAGAATGCAGGGTGTTTTCCCTTGGATGCAGTGGGGAGGCAGCAGCTCAGAAAGGTAAAGTCACTCACCCATGTCACATTGCTGAGGGATGGCCAGGACAAGGACCCGTGAGCAGCATCATGCTGCCTCCCACGGAGGGATCCTAGCAGCACACTTTCACAGGCCGAGACTGCTCCTGGAGCCCGGGACTGCTCAGGACTTGAGGAGTAGCTAGGAAGTAGTAGCATGGGTGGGGGTTCCCAGGGGTCTTGAGGGAATTTCAGTCACCTTTTCGTCCCTAGGTCCAGTGTCTCAATCCTGAAATCCATCCGTGCAGAGGACAGTGGGGAGCAGGATTAGGTCAACTTTAGAGGAGGCTCTGACCCACCTGGGACCTGAGCCCAGACACCTAGGTCAGCCTGAGGATGTCCCGAGACCCAGGGTGCTGCTGTCCTCCCAGCTTCTCCCCGGGGAGGGGGGGTTGTGAGTACCCTGAAGTCTGAGAGAGCTGCTCTGAATAGTCCTGCATTGGGTTAACTGACTTGGGAAATAAACGAAGGGTCCCTTTGATGTGGAGACTCAAGAGCCATGCCTCTGACAGGACCCAGATACCGAATTCCCAAGCCAGAGTGATGGACACAGCCCACCATCTGAGGGACACATGGCAAGTGCCATGGCTGGAACTGTGGTCCCAAAGCACAGCATACTGGGGCACATGGTTCCTGTCAGCGGAGCGAGGTGGGGCCAAAGACAGCTCTGCACTGCCGACTTTGGAGAGCTTCTCAGAGGCAGCTTCTTGGTGAAACTGGGATTCTCGACTTCACCGAAGAAAGGATTTCGGGACAAGAAAGCGTGGAGCAAGCTGAAGTTCAGCAGGAAGAAAGTTGGGCACAGACGTAAGCACAAGGGTTAAAAGGAAGCGGCTGGGAAAAGGATGAGGTGAGATGACCAAGTGTAGGCGCGCAAGCTTCCCAAAGAAGACGAAGCTCAAAGAAGACGAGCTTAACCTTCTCGGCTCAACCTCAGACCGCTCTGGCAGCTCCACTTATATCTCGAAGGGTCGCAAAGAAACTTTTCCTCCTTTCACAGAGAACTATTTTGTTTGTTTGTTTGTGAATGTGTGGGCCCATGCCTACCATGCCACATGCCTGCTGCCCCATGTTAATGCCACAGTGTGTATGTGGAGGGCAGAGGACGTCTGTTGAGAGCCAGTTCTCTTCTTCCGCCATGTCTGTTCAGGGGCTTGACCTTGGGTAGCGGTGTGCTGGCCATCTCGCAGCCCTTTCTCCTTCTGTTTTGATAAAGGGGGCCATAGGGTGGTTCCTGGGGTGGGACTGCAGTATGGTAAGGTCATAGAGTTGCACAAGAGGATTGTGACATGTCTTTTACTGTATTATTTCTGGTGAAATTCCTAGGAAAATGTAGGTTTACAGCTAGGGAAGGAGAAAAGTCCCAATAGCTAGGATGTAAGCATGGCTCCCTGCTGTTTTGGCAGCCTACTTGGAACCTCTCTATGAAGAAACCGCATTTCTGTCTCCATTACTCGTCTGTCAAGTGGTGGCGTGAGTGGGGGAGAGATGCCCTCCCTTACCACCACCACCCTGTCCCTTATTGCCTGCAACAGACAAGCAAGATGACCCTTGCCAGCTGCAGCATTCAGGAAAGCAGGCCCTGCTCCTTGCCTGGGCAGCACAGCAGAGGTGGCCTTGTTGTCCAAGGTATGAGTGGTCCAGCCCCATGTGAGCAAGGGAATGCTGTTCCCGTTACTTACTAGACATGTGGCATCATGGGTGGAGGAGAGATGCTCTCTTCCCCCACCCCTGCACTGAAGGAGAGATGTTCTCCTTCCCCACCCCTGTGCTGGAGGAGAAAGGTTCTCCTTCCCCACCCCTGCACTGGAGGAGTGAGGTTCTCCTTCCCCACCCCCGCGCTGGAGGAGAGATGCTCTCCTTCCCCACCCCTGCACATCAACACCTGAGACAGGTGGAGGAGCTGGCCCTGGTCTCATAAGAGCAGGAGGGCTGTCCCTGCCCCTCACCAGCTGCAGCACTTGGGAGAGTGGCCTCTGTATCTCACCTGGGCAACACAATAGAGCTGGCCCTGGTGGTGTAGGTGCGGGAGACCTGATCCTGAGGGCCTGAAAGCAGAACTACCCCAGCCCCCCATCATTGTTGCAAGGGTGAATTAGCGGGTTGGGGGGGGCAATGCTGGAGAGCTCACCCTGGTGGCGAGGATGGGAGAACTAACAAGCTGCCTAACCCAGCCACTGCCTACGCCCAAAACCAGGGTTACGAATCGCCTCGCCACAGCATCCGCCTCATTTGTGATCTGCTGGAGCCCATGAAGAGACCTGACTGACAGACCCAAAGCTGCAGGATCTCCACAACACAAGGCAACAACAGGATATCCTGGAAGAGTCCCAGTGAGGGCCAAGCATCGATAGTAGAAACCAGAGGCCTCTAACCAGACCAATGACTCTCTGCAATCAACACTTGCAAGTAAAGATACATGGACAAAAGGGTTTACTGTGTGACTCACTATGTTAAACTACAGCTTCCTTTTCTTTCTCTCTTAAATTGTTTTATTGGGGGGGGGGCTCTAGAAGCAGATGATGGATAAGAAGGGATGGGTAAATATGAGTAAGATCAAGATGCATAATGTGAAAGACATACTGGATAAATAAAAAAGTGAAGGGATGAAGGAAAGAAGGATGGAAAGAAGGAAGGGAAGGAGGGAGAGGAGGAAGGAGGGGAGGAGGGAAAGAAGGAAGGAAGGAAGGGAGGGAGGGAGGGAGGGAGGAAGGAAGGAAGGAAGGAAGGAAGGAGAAAGGAGAAAAGAGCGTCTCTGTGTCACCAGCCTTCACAGCACAGGTTAGATGCACTAGAGATCTTGCCATCAGAGAGACTTTGACCAGACTCGAGAATGAGGTATTTTCCCCACTAACACATGGGGAAACTGAGGCATGGAGAGGGTAACATGCCCAGACTATCATGCTGCAGAACCAGATGTTTTGTTTGAGTTTATGTGCCTATACTTTCTCCTGTCCTTCTTTCCAGACTCATTACCAGCTCCATGTGCCTCCATGCGGAGCTGTGTTGTCAGCTCCTTAGAATTCTGCTCTGGGAGGGCAGCCTGCAGAGCCCTGGGCCTTCAGACCCTAGCGCTATCTGATGCCGTAGAGCCTTTCCAAACACCAAACATCAGGAACTCATCAGGAAGCACTGAGCTTCCTACAATATATATGTACAATATACATATATATGTATGTATGTGTATATATGTATATATACATATATGTATGTATGTGTATATATATACATACACATACATACATACATATATATCTCCTTGGGCTGGGGAGATGGTTAAAGCACTTGACCCAAGTTCGAATTCTCCTTAACCTGGGTAAATTCTATGTGAACATAGAGGCTGCCTGTAGTTCTAACCTTGGAAGGAGGAGACAGAGATCACCAGAATAGGCTGCGTATTGAGACTAGTCAATCGGTGAGCTCTGGGTTTGTTCGAAAGACCCTGACTCCATGATAATGTAGACGAGCGATGGAGGAAGAGAGCGAGGGAGGAAGATTCCTGGCAGCAGCCTCAGGCCTCCACAGGCACACATATGCATTCAAATACACACGTGTCGTCATACACATGCAAATATGTACACAAGCACGCCATGCACACAGAAATGGAAAATGAATTTAAAACACCTCCTTTATGAGTATTCAAGAATGCCTTTGTAGCTTCCTGCTCGGAATTTGGGCCCTGGGGGGGGGGGCTGGGAAAGCTTTTTCTGGCTCTCCCCCACCTTTCACACCCATGTCTTTGAGAAGCTGAAAGGCATGCGCAGATGTCAGGAGCTGCTCTCATCTGTGTGTTCATAGGCCCGCCCCTCGGTTCCCATGGCAGCCTGGCACATGCTGCCCACACTTTTTTTTTTCACGCTGCAGTCTGTCTGGCAACTTGTCTGGCTCTCCCAACTGTGCCGTGAATGGCTGGCGGGCTGGGCTGGGCCCTTTCTCCACACCTGGCTGGGCACCTGGCCCAACATAGGTGCTCAGAGATGGGTGAGTGGGTAGGCGCAGGTGGGGAAGATGGAGCGAGAGCAGAGAGATAGGAGAACACACTGTAAGGTGAGGACCATGGGCCAAGAGCATTTCTTAAGCACCTGCTGTATGCAAGCTGCAGAGCAGAGCTCTGAGGAGGGCAGCTTGTGATGTCGGTGCAGTTTCTAAACACTGAATGTATTGTTTTGTTTTTAAACTTCATGACTTATGGGTAAGGTAAGGTGCGTATAACTCTTGGGATAAAGAATGTGGGACTAGGGTAGCAAAAAGGGCAGTGGCCTTTGGCATGAAGCTTGCTTTGAGCGTTGGCTCTACCCCTGCTAGCTATGTGGCCCTGGTTTACACAGGAGAGTGGCTGTGCCCACACTTTGCAGCCCAGGACTGCTTCCTTTATTGAGTAAGAAGTATGTGGTGCCCCCAGTCTACAGGTAGGCTCAGGCCCACAGATAAATTAGGCCCAGGAAAGGAACCAGAGGCTGTGACCACCTTATCTCATGTCCACAGAGTATCAAACAGGACTGGACCCAAAAGGCACATGTCAAGAGAAGAATGGGCTACCTGCAGGAGGTCGGTGTCCAAAGAGCTCAGCTGGGAAATGCGGGGATGGCTTCGCAGGTAAAAGCGGTTGCTGCACTAGGATGTGAACCTGGGGTCAAATCCTGAGCCCCCGTGTAAAAATCTGGGAGTGACATCTGTAACTCCACTGCTGTGGAGGGTGGAGGCAGGAGCATTCCTCTACTTGCTAGCTGCCAGTCCAGCTAAGGGCTCAGTGAGACCCTGTCTCAGGGAATAAGGTGGATAGTGATAGAACAGGACATATGATGTCCTCTTCTGGGCACTGCATAGTACATGAGCACATACCCACAACATGGATATCACACACACACACACACACACACACACTCATACACACACACACACACACACTCATACACACACACATACACACACACTCATACACACACATACACACACACTCATACACACACACACTCATACACACACACACACACACTCATACACACACACACACACACTCATACACACTCATACACACACACACTCACACACACGGTAAAAAACAAAGCAAGCCTGGCTGTGAAGGACATGTTGACAGGTCCTTGAGGATTACACTTGAGCCACGGGTGTGGCTGGGTAGACAGCTGCTGGTCACTGTCCACGCACTGTGAGTTTTAAGAGGACTGGATCTGGGGAAAGAACCTCCCCTAGTGTCGCTCTGTCCCTAAGTTCAGTGACCACAGGGCTCAGGCAGGGAGTGACTTTTTTCACTCTGGGACTAAATGCCCCACAAGAGCCCACCTCCAGGAAGAACAGTGTTCCTGGGCCTGCAGTCTGAAGGGAAGGCTGGCATCAGGAGCACCAGACAACTGGTCACACTGCTTATGAAATCAGGAACTAGAGGAGGAACAGACCACAAAGCCACAAGGCCCGCTGCTATGACCCACTCCCTCCAGGGGGTCCCCAACCCACAGAGGTCCACAGCCTTCCCAAACAGCACCGCCAGATGGGGACCAATGAGCCCAGGTGGGACCATTTTACATTCAAATCGCAGTCCCTGCCGTGTCTCCTCTGCCAGCACTGCACAGTGAGTGCCCAAGTTCGATCTCCGGAATCTAGGTGGTGGAAGGAGACATCCTCTGACTCCCACACACATGTATGGCATGCACAGATTTGGAGTGGTCCTTGTATTAGCTACTTTTCCTGTGATTGTGGGAGGGGTGCATGAGGGGTGCGTGTGTATATGGAGGCTAGAGGTGTCTTCCTTCTCCACCTTTCTCTCTCTCTCTCTCTCTCTCTCTCTCTCTCTCTCTCTCTCTCTCTCTCTCTCTCCCCCCCCCCTCTGGCACAGGATCTCTCCCTGAGCTTTGGAGTTCACTGATTGGCTATACTGACTGACCAATGAGCTCAAGGGAGCTATCTGTCTCCTAAGATGTGGGATGTAAAAGAGTTACTTTCTTTCTCTCTCCCCACCCCCCTTTCCCCTAGAACCTCATTCCAGGGAAAGGCTGAGGAGAACCTGAAGTCATTGTAAGCAAGTTGCCACAACTTCTTGATAAAGTTGGTGCTCCAAATAGAAATATAAAATTTAGAGCAAAATGAAACTACTTTTCTTTTCATTAGGGTCAGAGATGAAACAAAAACAGTACCATAGGGCTGGGGAAAGGGGCTTCCTGGAGCAGGAGATGCTGAACCAACAGGTTCTTGGTTCAGGGAAGGGGAGGTGGCCCAATCAAGCAAAGTGTTTGCCGGACAAGCATAAAGAACCCCTCCTGAGCACCCACTTATAAAGCCAGACACGGCGGCACTCACCTGTAGTCATAGCTTTGGGGGTGGGGAAGTGAGACAGAAGGGTCCCTGATGCTGGCTGGTCAGCCAGTCTAACCGTGTTGGTGATCTCTAGGTTCAGTGAAAGACCCTGTCTGTAAAAAAATAAGACAAAGGGACTGGGGAGATGGTTCAGAGGGTAAGAACACTTGTAAAACATGAGGGCCTGGGTTTGGAGCCCCCGCACTAATGTAAAAAGCAAGGCATGTGCCTGTAACCCCAGAACTGGGGGTGGGGACAGACGGATCTCAGGAGCACAAATCCACACACACATGCATGTACACACATGCATGTACACACATGCACATACATGTGCCAGCAGCATGGGTCAAGATTTGTTGTTGGCCAATTAACACGCCAGAGTGCCAGCTGCCGTTACACCCCTGTTCCGTGCTGCAGGGAGCTAAATCCAAAGGTTCTCAGAGGCCAATGAGGACTTGGTGACAATTAGGGACTTCTCAAACCCCGAGTGTCCAGAATTCTGCCAATCAATCCCTGGAAGCCAACTGGGCACAACTTAGTGCAGAGGCCCTTTGGCCAGCAGGGGGTGCAAGCTCGCTGTGGCCAGGGGCCTGGCATGCTCCCAGGAGTCTCAGGGTGGAGGACAGCAGGAAGCCCAGGAGACCGAGAGCTCCCAGCATTTATTAATAGCCCTGAAGAAGAGTGCACCTGTGATCACTTGCTTGCCCCACCCCCACCACCAAGGTTTCCATCATCCCTTCCCTTAAACCTAGACCCAGCCCTGCAACTCCCTTCAGAGTCTTTCCTGTGCTACCCTGGCCTCCTCCTGATCTGTAACCAGGCAAAGTCAGGCAGGGTTTGATGGTCCTCGTGGTTTCTAGGGGCCTTTGGGATGGCCTGAGGAAGACTGGACCTCTGGTGTTACTTGGGTTCTCTAAGGCTGTAAGCTATGAAAAGATCTCAGTCAAGTAGGGCACAGGAAATGATAGATGTTGAGAAATAATTATGATCAGAGAGACCAATCCAAATGTCTTCTGATTTTACTAATCAAAATATAATAAACTGTAGACCCACTGTGTTATACACTGCTCTTTAACTGGTAAGGGCTCTGCCCCGGGGTTGGGGATGCAGCGCAGTCTGCAGAGTGCTCGTATTAACATACATGAAGTTCGGGAGCCATCTCCAGCAACACAGCAACACCACGGTGTGGTTGTAGAATCCAGGGGGTGGAGACAGGAGGATCGGGTGTTGGAGGTCACACTTGGCTTCTTCAGGAATTCAAGGCCAGCCTGGGCTACACGAAACCCCGTCTCGGAAGAGGACCTTGTCATCAAAGGCTATAATGTTCACAGGTAGTGTGCTGGTTTTCCTCATCTGATCTTCCGGAATCTGCTCTGCTCTGCACCCTGGAAGGCTGGACAGCCTCCAGCCACCACAATCACAATCTGCAGCTCCTTTGCTTCCTGCATGCTAGTTGGTTTCAGATCGTGGAAGACGCCAGTAGACGATGGAAAGGTGAGAGGAGAAGAAGGCAGAGACGTGTTCTCCCTGCCTCCTGCCTCAGGACCACAGCCTGCACTGCACAAGCTCCTCTGGGCTCCGTCAGCGTGACTTCCCCCTTTCCCCTTCATCTGCTAATGCAGGTGCCTGGGTGCCTGTGCATCTCCTGATCTCCTGTTACTACTCCCCTTAACGTCAGCCCTCAGGAAATCACCCCTCAGTGAACGGCTCTGCATCTGAACTGCCTCCGGCCAGGTGTCCAACCTCTTCCCAGAACAGAGAGATGACAGGAATTTGCCTAGGGAAGAACAGCCTGGGACTTCCTGGGCCTGCGCTGTCACGGCCCCGTCGTGGGATGCAGCTATGAGAGAGAGGAGCGTCAACGCCAGGTTCAAATTTAGAATATGCTTTGAAGGAATAGCCCAAGGACGCTTGCCTGGAGGGGAGGGGTCTTCTGACCAAAGGAGACCAAGGAGGCGCTGGACCCTTGCCCCACTACAAATCACCGTGCAGCAGAATGTGTTTACGATTCATAATACCATAAATCGGATGAGAATGTGTATCTTATAGGAAGAGGAGGTGGTGGAGGGCGGGAGAATGAGGACAGGCAGGAGAGGAAGGCAGCGAGATAAAGTAGGCCACATGAGCTCAGATGGCCTGGATTTTCCTCAGCCAGGCTCTCACCCAGTTTAGAACAGAAGGAGATAGCATTTCTTAGAATCTGTGCTCGCTGCCTGGATTCCTCAGTTTATCTACCCATGGAGTGGGCTGATGGGCATATCCATTGTGCTCATTGTGATAACAGGTCGAGGTGTGTGTGTGTGTGTGTGTGTGTGTGTGTGTGTGTGTGTGTGTGTGAAGTGACTGGTCCTATGCTCAGGCCATTAAAGGGACTTCTCTTCTGGTCCCTTCAAGTCACATCACGGTGGAGAAGCGGCTGTTGTAGCTGAGTGCTAAGGAAGGAATGAAGGCTTTGAGACAAAAGCCTCTTATTATGCCTGGTTTGCTCGTGAGCCTCCGTAAGCAGCTACCAAGCAGTGAATGGTCACGTAAATGTTCTACTCAGATCTGCCTTCCATGGGTCAGGGCCAGGGAGCCCCTTCCCATCGTCCTGTGGCATGTTGGAGCTATGAGCACCACTCAACATAAAATCGCACTTAACAAAACAGGGAGAGTGTTTGGGACCCCCCTCAGGAAGTGCACTCCTGCTCGCACCTCCCTGGCCACAGAGTGCCTCTCGCTCTACTCTAGTTGCCAGAGCTGGGCACATGTGCACGTCAGTGTGTGCACGTATATATGGCCTAACCTGATGTGGGGAGTGAGAGTTGGCCATCCCCATTGTCGTGTTCTAGGAGCAAGCACCAGTGTTACTCAGATAGCAGAGGTACAAGTTGCCCTGGGTGTGATTCACCGTGAGTCCCACTGGGGTGTGTCCCCTGGACCAGTCCCCCTCAGAGTCCCGCTATTGGGTGATGAACAAACTCACCTGTGTTTCTCCTCCATGTTAGCCATTCCCATTTTTACCACGGCGCTCAGTGAATAGTTGGTCTTTTTTTTAAATTAAGACTTATTGCATTCCATTTATTTATTTACGTAAGGATAAGCTTTTACTCTGTAGCTCTAACTGGAGTCTTGCTATGTAGACCAGGCTGGGCTCGAACTCACAGAGACGCACCTACTTTTGCCTCCCAAGTGCTGGGATTAAAGCCAGCCACTCCTAGCACACACTTGCGTGTGTATGTTGGGGAGACAGTCATATGCATGTGGGTGCAGATACTGTGAAGGCCAGCAGGGGGCGTCAAAACCCCAGAAGCTGGAGTTACAGGCAATTGTGAGCTGCCCATGAATTCAGACAAGTAAGCTTGGGTTCTCTCCACTAGGAGAGAAAGCTCTTAACTACTGAGTCATCTCTCCAGCCCCAGAAAGTGGGTTTGTTTAGTGTTTGCTTGTTTGTTTTGTTTTTAACTGTAGGTCACTGTGATGACCCCAGGAAGCCTGTTAATATTTGTTGCTGGTTTCTTTAGGGACACAGAAAGGCTGTCTTAGAGCATCCCTCACACTCCTCCACGGTCTCTGCTCAGGCCACTCGCCAGGCCACATCCATTCTCTATGCATCTCTTTCCTCTGCTGCGCCACAGAACACACGCTGGGTCTGAGCTGCCAGCTTACTTATTTCTACCCTCTCTGCTTTTGTTGAGCAAAAACTCAACTGCATTTTTGTCTGGCCGGTTGTTTTGTTTGCTTGGAGCAACAATTACATACCCAGCTGAATGCAACCCATCCTGGGCTGGACTCTGGCCATAGTACCGTGGCTACAGAGGTACACCACCAAGCATGGCTGGCTTGTCTTTCTGTTCTAGAAGGATCACCTTGCCCAAGAACTTCCACCTTTCTCATAGGCCTAAGCTTGATGATAAGGTCACTGGTAACTTCAAGAGAACCCAGGAAGGAAGCCTTTTTTAGCTGCCGGGTACAGGGTCAGCTTGAACAAAGTCTCGGTTTTATTCAGAGGAACACAGAAGAAACGATTTGGGGTAGGTCACCAGCAGGACCACTGTGGGAAAAGAGGCCAAATCTCCCCAGGTTCCCAGAGCTGATGGCTCTGGGCAACAGCAGTTGACTCACTTCGGGTCCTCACTGACAGGGCCATGTTGACACAGGACAGCCCTGGCTTTATTTGCCAGAGGGGACTTATCTGAAGGTGCTGTCAAACACTGCTGACCACAATGCCGCTGACCAAAAGCTGCACTGTCCAGGGCTCTCTGAAGGCCTCAAGGAGTCTCCATGGTGACCTCAGGCAGTGGGGTGCCATGGGTATAGCACTTTAGGGGGAGGGCTTTAAGAGGCATGCGCAGGGATGCTGGTATGAGGTTTAGTTTGTGGAGAGCCTATGTAACATGCACAGAACCCTGGGTTTGATTCCCAGCACCACACAAATCGGGTATGCTCTCCACTGCGGACTAGACCTGATAGTTTTGCCAGTAGCTAGGGGGACCACCAGCAAGAATCAAGAGAATTGGGAGTGGAAGGAAGACAGACACCACAGGCAGTGTCCTCATTGTCACTGAGGTGCACATGACTGCAAAGCCTCCTGGGATTCCCACTTGGTCATATGACCCTACCCCTGGCTCCAGGGGTAGCATCTCCTGGCTCTGTCCCTCAGTCCCAGGTTGTCAGTGACTATCCCAACTCCAAGTTCGTTGTTTGCTTTCTGGTCTCCTCTACCGCATAACCAAATTCCGGCTTGGAGGCTCTATGCTTTAAATATCTGCCGGCGGTTTCTCCTCCCGGGTAGATCCTGACTCATGCCGACAGCACAGTGAACTCCCAGCACCCATCACTTAGATGCAGCAATGATTGCCACTCTCACTTGGTCTATTTTTATTTTTGTGGGGAAAAAATCCCAGCCACCCTGGCCCTGCTGAATGGTTTCAGCATGTGGCTCCAACACAAGGCTGCCTCCTTCCTTACATAACCCGCGTGTCAAGTCCCTCACACCTGTGCTCAAACTTAATTGGAGCTCCTTATGGGCGTCCGATGCCCAGTCACAGTCTCCCAAATGTTCCAAAGATGCCTACCCTGCTGTCAGTTGGTTGGAATGTCAGTTTAAACAAGATCCACCCAGTTTGGTGGGTGTGTCTTTTCTCCAGGCCAGGGAGGAACTCAGAGCTCTGTGAACACTAGTCTTCAGTGTCTTTAATCTTACATCCTCCACCAGCAGATGTTAAACATCATCTCATACAAGCCAATTCATATCCATAACCACACACACACACATACACACATGTCACATTCATATCCATAACCACACATACATACACACATATATACACACATACACACATATCCTTAAACACACCACACACACACACATACATGCCACTTTCATGTCCATAACCACACCAAACATGCACACATATACAAACAAACAAATGAATAAACAAACAAATAAGATTTTAAAAACCACATCTGTAAACTTTGCTCTCTAAATGTCTGTGTGACAAGGGCCATCTAGAGATTGTCACTATTAGCTGATGACTGGTGGTTTCCAGCTAAAGCTCCCACCCTACACCCCAATCCCTATGAATTTTCAGGGACAGTTTGATCACTACAAGTACCGGAAGCCTCTGAGGATGACTGACACCCAGATAACCTTAGGTGATGTCATTATGCACCACACTCATAATCCATCAAGACAGAAAGCAAATTGGTGCTCACTACAGGTTGGAGGAGCAGGGAATGGGGAGCCTTTAATGGACGCAGAGGGTAGGGCGATGGAGTGATGAAAAGGCCTGGAACGAGACAGGGGAGGGGTTGTACCACACTGTTCTGTCCCAAATGCCACCGAATCGTTTGCTTTCAAGTGGTAAATTTCACGTCACACAGATTTCACCCAGCAAAGATAAATATGTTCTACTTAAACAGTTTAAATGTTCCCAATCCAGCTCTGCTAGAATGAGCCACACCCTGGCCTTGCCTTGCCCCTTTTCAGACCACATGAGCGGAAGACACAGTTCCTGGGGGAGTTCACCAGAGCTGGGGATCTCAATACTGAGGAGTGTTTGGTGCTCTTCTCCTCAATTCAGGGGGCACTATGGGAGACTCACCCTCCCTGATGCATACCCATCAGAAGAAGCCAGGTCCTCTGCTGCCCACAGGAAGGAGCCTGCAAGCGAGCTATTCACATGCCAACATGTATCTATAATTTTATCTCTTTTGCATTCCCCCACTATCAGCAGGACCAGAGGAAAGACAGAGGAAGGACCCCTGAAGCATTGTCCTCCAGAGATGGCGTTTGGATATCTGCCATCATAGAACAGAGGATACCTGCATAGAGGGACCCATAAAACCCATGGGAGAAGAGGCTTCAAGTGTCCCCAGAAGAGATTCACATCCTCCCACCACCTCTCCTCCAAGTCCCCAAGTACAGGAAAAGAAAGGAGTCAAAGAGTAGAGAGTGTGGGGGAGGGGCTCAGCCAGTAAAGGGCTTGCCTGTGTTTGGTCCTGCAGAACCCACACAAAAAGTTGGGTGTGGTGGTGTGGGTGAATGGTCTGTATTCTGTCAATTAAATTTTAAATAAATGCTGATTGGCCAGTAGCCAGGTAGGAAGTATAAGTGTGACAACCAGACAGGAAGTAGAGGCGGGTCAATGAGAACAGAAGAATTCTGGGAAGAAGATGGAGTCCCAGCCCAGACACAGAAGAAGCAAGATGTGACTGCCTTGTTGAAAAAGGTACCAAGCCATTGGCTAACATATACTAGAATAACAGGCTAATGTAAGTTATAAGAGTTAATAAGAAGCCTGAGCTAATGGGCCAATCAGTTTATAGTTAATGTAGACCTCTGTGGGACTTAACAATTGTGGAAACCGGGCAGGACAGAAAACTCAGTCAACAGTGTGGTGGTGCAAATCCTTGTCCTAGACCTGGAGTAGCTGAAACAGGAGAACCCCTGGTGCTCACTGGCTGATAGTCTAGGCACGTCAGCAAGCTCCAGCCCAAATGAGAGACCCTGTCTCAAAAACACAAGATGAGGCTGACGAGATGTTCAGTGGGTGGTGGCTCTTGCCAGAAGCATAATATGAATTTGACCTCTGGAACTCACCAAGTGGGAGAAGAGAAACAAATCTATCGAGTTGTCCTCTGACCTCCACTCGTGGGCTGTGACACTCCTCCTTTCCCACACAATAAGCAAATAAATGAAACTTAGGAAAAAAATTAAAGTATCCACATAACAAACAAGTAAATGTAATTTAAGAAAAAAGTAAAACAAGCTGGATAGCACCTGAGGAACAACATTTGAGGTAGATAACTGGTCTTCAGATATGACTGTGTGTGCATGCGCGCACACACACGCACACATGCACACACACGCAGGCACATACACACACGCAGGCACATACAGGCATGCACGCACAGATGGAGAAAGACTGACAAGCAGCTCCATGTTCCTCCTCCCAAGCTCTTAGATAAAGGAAGGCTGGTGCTGAGCAGGCCATGGTGTTAGATGCCATCCAAGCTGCCAGCTCTGGACCATACTGCAGGAGATTTTTAGAATCTGAAAATGACCAGAGGCATCCACCAAAGATGTTGCTAAAGACTGTGAACAGGAGATGTGATATCAATCCTAAAAAAGATATGGAGACTTAGGGATCTGTTGAAGTGAGACGCAAGCACTCCTGAAAACACCAATCTATTCCTGAGAGAATGTTGAACACGGAAGACAGTCCACTCAGAGTTTGTTTTCTTCTTGGCACAATTGGCCTTTGGGGAAGAAACTGCCCATGCCTCAATTACTGACAAAGTACATGGTATCCGAACTGGATAAGCAGGACACAAGAAAAAAGACTGCCAAACCTTGCCAAGACAGGGTAAGACGGTTCTAAAAATTTTCCTGCCTCTGAAAATGGTCTATCAGTTACTCTAGGCCTTAGCCGAAGTTGGTTGCTTCAACGTTGCAAATGAGACTTCGGGTGATTGCTCAGGTAGCCAGTTGTCTCTGTCATATACTGCTTGCTTTGGAAGCTGCTTGATTGCACTTCCTGCCTGCTCAAGTAATATTATCTCCTTTCACAGGCCTTTGATGGGGTTGAAGATTAAATAGTTGTAGTTACCTTCCTCTTATGATTTAGCCAAGCCATTTCCAATGCATGGCTTAGACACCTTAGGATAAATGTTTATTAAAACATTTAGCATATGTTCCTTGCTTAATACTGTTTATGGTGGTTGTAATCCTAATCTTATACTTGATATCTATTCCTAGTGTATATAGTTTTATATTGGTTTTGGAACTCTCTTATTTAGACAAAAGCAGGAGGTGATGAGGAACCTCCTTCAGCCAATAACCTTTAAGAGCCTGGACCAGGTTAGAGCATGACACCGGCCTAGCCAGGGTTCGTTCTCTCTCTCTGGTTCCTGCATTACACACCTGAGGTTGGACTTGTAGCTCCTGTTCTGTGAGTTTGCCCCTTATAATAAAGAATTAGAACTGGAATCTTTTGGAGTTAGCTGGAGTTATTTGACTTGCGCCCTCACCCCCTTCTCCAGTAACAGCCCCGTTCATTTTTGTATGACTTAAATATCTTATTTTAGAATAAGTAGTAAAGGAGTCAGGGTTCCTCCCACACAGGCAGATCCACCACTAGACTCACCTTTTTTTCAAACCTTTTTTTATTTTACATACCAATCCAAGTTCCCCCTCCCTCCCCTCTACCTGCTCCCCCACCTTCTCCCTATCCCACCCCCATCCATTCCTCAGAGAGGGTAAGGTCTCCCATAGGGAGTCAACAAAATCTTGCTTCCTTCCTTTCTCCTTTTTTTCTTTCCTCCTCTTCTAGAAATAGTCTCATGTAATCAGTTTTGCCTCCAACTCTCTAGTAATTGAAAATGATCTTCAACTTCTTTGTGTGTGTGAATATAGGCACGTGTAAGCCAAGTGTGTGGGGGTCAGAGTGCAACACAGGAGTAGGGTTTAGCCTTCTCCTTTGTTTGAGACAGGGTCTCCTTGCCTCTGTGTATGCCAAGCTAGCTGGCGAAGGAGCTTGCAAAGGCTTTCCTGTCTCTGCCTCCCATCTCTCTAGGGAGGGAGTTACAGACATGCCCTACTGCATCCAGCCTTTACACAGGCTCTGGGGACTTACACTCGGGTCCCCATGTGTGTGCTTTACCCACGGAGCCATCTTCCCAGTTAGCCTTGAACCAATCCTCCTGCCTCCATCTCTCCAGTTCAGAGATTATAGGAGGGCATCACTACGTCCAGTGCTGGGAGGGGAACTTCATCTGTACTACACAAGGAGTCCACCACCCGAGCTGCAGCGCCCGTCCATGGCTAATGTTAAGCAATATCGGAGAGTTCACGATATTGGAGCCCACATGTGGTAAGGGACAAGGCCGGGAATGCGGCCAAGCAGGTGAGCAATGACAGAATGATGGCAACTTTGGGTGCCATATTGGAGAACTCAGGCCTTGTGGAACGAGAGGAGCAACCAGGCCAGAACAAAAGCTTGGCTATAAACAGACCAGGAGGCATTGCAAACACACAAGTGACAATGAGGGTGGGCTCCGCAGCTGCAGGAGAGAGCTACAGAGAAGATCTCATCAGGAGAAACAGGGGCAAGTCCAGCCTGGAGGGCTGTCAGTTGCAAAATGACATCCGATCCAGCCGGAGGTGGAACTGTCCTGGGTAAAAATGGAAGCAGCCAGCGACTGCTATTTATAAAAATAACTACAAAGGCTTGACAACCCAGAGAGAATGCTGAAAAAGTAAATTGAGGGCTGTTAGGGAAATGTTCAGTGATTCTCATCTTCAAAGCATTTCTGAGACATGAGCTCATGACTCCTCCTTCCAGAGAAGCACAGGGAAAAAGGACAGCAGAGGGAGGAGAGGCACAGCATGGGTAACCTCCCGACAGGAGCAGACTCCCCCAGAGATGCTGGTACCGGTGACTCCCACCTTTCTGGTGAGGGGCTTGGATGTGTAATGACAATGCCAGCACCAGGAAATGTACCAGGTCACCACCAGCCCCAGGACCTAAGATGCAGGTGACAGAGACCAGAAAACACAGACTAACTGGGCTGCTGATCAGGGTTGTTCGGAAGAAAGGAACTTGGCATACTGAAAGAGTCCCCCTTCTCAGTGGATTCTGGGGTACAAACTCAGGTCCTCAAATGTGCCACTTACTCCTCAGTCCAACTTCTCACTTCTGATCCTCCTGCCTCCACTTCCCAAGGGCTGGAACCATCAGTGTATGTCATTATGACTAGTTCATGCAGAGCCGGGGATGAAACCGAGGCCTCTGTGTTAGTCAGGCACCAGGTCCATAGCACAATCAGTCTTCTGGAGTGCTGGGGTGCAACCTGGGGCTTTGGGCATGCTGGGAAATATCACACCGACTGAGCTTTGCTCTCAGCTATGGCTTCATCTTTTAGGTGAGGGAGTAGCAGACAGCTCCCCAGGAGGAGGGCCTGTCCTCAGACAAGGTGACAGGGAAGGAATGGAGGACACCAGAGGGATCAGAAGTATATACCACCCCGACAGTTGGAAAGAGCTAAGAACTGTCCATGTTCCCATGCTGTAAGTCCCACATGACTAAAGCCTAAAGCACAGAGTCAGTCTTTCACAGAGGAAGAAACCTCGCTGTTGTAGAAGCCATCTCATATGTGAGCAATGATGAGATCGGAACCAAGCCCGCATCGCTTTGATGCCCTTACCCCTGCTCCAACCCATCCCTCAAGTTTTAGTCCAAGTTCCTCTCCTCTTTAGGACTAGTTTAGTCCAAGTGCTCATGACTGTACCCATAAGGATGGAGCGTTTAGCTCTTCCTTGTCCCCAGCAACCCTGACCTGGCTTCATCAAGACCATCCATCACACTGAATTGTAGGTAATCCCAGTCCCTTCCCATCCTCTCAGCCAACACAGGAGCTCCACCCCCCACCCCCGCCCCTCAGAGAACACAAGAGCCAGCTCCCCACCCTCCAACCCCCTACCCGCCCTTCAGCCAACACAGGTGCCAGCTCCCCACCCCTGGCCCTTCAGCCAACACAGGTGCCAGCTCCCCACCCCTGGCCCTTCAGCTAACACAGGAGCCAGCTCTCCTAACCCCAGCCACTCAGAGAACACAGGAGCCAGCTCCCCTACCCCCAGCTCCTCGGAGAACACAGGAACCAGTCCCCCCCCCCCACCGTGTCCTTATAGTTTGTGCTCCCCAGCACCCAGGCCTCCTGCAAGGCAACCTCTAATTGGCCCTGGTCTTAGGTCAGCCTCCCAAGAGGACTAGAGAGGCAGAAAAGTAGGAGGTTAGATGGAGGATTAGGATGATGCTGCGAATTGAATGTGACTCGTCCTCCATAGGGCACCTATGTCTGAACACTTGCTCCTCAGTTGGTGGTGCTGTTTGAGAAAGTTATGGAATTTTTGGGAGGAGCCCCTTGCTGGGTCAATGGGGGCGGGCCTTCAGGCATGCAGACCACGCCCACTTCCTCTTCATTCTCGCTTTCTGTCTGTGAATACAGAGTGACCAGCCAGCCTTCTGCTCCTGCTATTATACATCCCCAGGAACACATCCTGTTGAACTGTAAACCAATATAAACCCTTCCTTCCTTCCTTAAATTGCTGCTGCCAGATATTTTTGTCACAGTAAGGAGACCGCTATGTGTGGCCTAACCTGCAGGTACAGTGACCAACGGGTCCAAGAGGATACTTGTAGGTGCTGGGGATCCATCGTGGACAAAAAAGGCCATGGAGCTTACATTCCTATGAGAGAAGGATCGCATATACACAAATCAATCAGGTAACCCCAGCAGGGGAGGTAACTCCATGACAGATAATCTGCCTAGCCTATGTAAGACCGTGGGTTCAATCCCCAACAAATGACTGTGTGCTCTTGCATACACACACGTTTACACACACGCATGCACGCAGGCACACATACATGCACAGACATCATACAAATGACATAATATGGAGAAGGGTCTGTGCTGTAAGAAAGGTAGGACCCTGTGGATCTTGAAACTTTCTAGAGTTTCCTGAGTCTGCTAAGGTCCTCTTTCTGTACTTTCTATATCTCATTTACTTTTTTTGTTTGTTTGTTCATTTGTTGGCTTTTTATTGAGACAGGTTCTCTCTATGTAGTTAGGGTTTCATGGGATGAGACACCATGACCAAAGCAACTGGGGGGGGGGCGGGTATTTGGCTTTCCCTTTCTTATCACTGTTCATCATTGAAGGAAGTCAGGTCAGGAACTCAAGCAGGGTAAGAACCTGGAGGCAGGAGCTGATGCAGAGGCCATGGACAGGTGCTGCTTCCTGGCTTACTCAGCCTGCTTTCTTATGGAATCCAGGCCCACCTGCCCAGGGATGGCACCACCCACAGTCGGCTGGGCCCTCCTCATCAATCACTAGTTAAGAAAATGCCCAACAGGCTTGCTACAGCTGGCTCTTAATGAGTCAGTCCTTTCAGACGACTCCAGATTGTATCACGTTGACATAAAACTAATCCGCACACCCTGGCTGTCCTGGAACTCTCTATAGACCAGGCTGATCCACCTGCCCCTGACTTCCCAGTGCTGGGATTAATGGTGTGTTCCTCCAGGCCGGGCTTCTTTTATGTCTATGTCTTCAGGAGGGACTATTTCAACCTGATTTGAGCTGAGGCTTAACAGTAGCATCTTAACCATGGTGGACAAGCCTTTCCCAGAACACTGGACACTGACAACTAAGTGTCCTGAGGCCATAGAAATCTGTTGAATATTCAAATCCCACACTTGAAAGCCAGGGTGACTTAGGTCACCAAGGTCTCTGTGCATAAAAACTGTGCTTACCCAAAGCCCAGCTTTGACTTCCTGGTCTCCTCCAGGCTCTGTGAAGGATTATTTCACTGCACTCAACAGAAGGCGTATTTGTATGTGTACATATGCTTGAGGGAAATTTACTGAAAAGATGTGGGTATGGGACCAGCTGGCAGCTCTTTCCATGCCAGGATTTTTCTCTTAGCAGTCTGCCCGAGAATGCTAGCTTGTAATGCTTGCCTCCCAGCCAGGGAGGAATGGGTATAAGGGAGGCACAGGGACAAACTGGTGCTTAACACCCCCCAGCTCCTTCTCCAGGGGAAGGGAAGGACCAGTAGGGAAGGGATGCAAGGGCAAGGAAGTTCAAGGGCACGTGGTCTGGTCACAGCATGAGGGCTGCGTGGGTAAACTGGAGAGGGAACTACAACTAGATGCCATTTGAAGGCTTTTTTAGTCTCCTTCTAAAAGGTCTTTTCCTAGGGCTACAATTGTTCCTAACCTGCTCAAAGGGTAGAGTTACTAGTACTTTTTCATGAATAATTTGCTTTTTTGTTTTGAGACAGGATCACATGTATCCTAGGCTGGATTACAGAGTGCATAACAGCTCACCAAAGCGGCACCTCAGGGTTCCTGCATGACTCCCAAGCAGGCCCACCCCTTCTCTCCTCAGACACCTACTGCTCATATAACTTCGGGGAGGGGTGTTTGACCCACAGCTTTGAGGAGCTTCCCAAGTCTCTTTCCAGAAGGGAAGGTTTCAACCTGACGGAACTAACGGCAGAAAACCCAGTCGCGCTGCCAGCAGTGACACACACCTACTAGTTCATATCCAGCAAGAAAGGGAAAGACCTTCCCACACGTGGGCCAGATGTTCTTCCTGGCTTGTCTCTGCAATCCCGGGGACTGGACTGGTGCCCCAGGTATAGTAGGCAAACATTTGCAAAGGAGCTGCTGCACCATAGCCCTAGCCTAGCTGTACCTGAGGAGACTGTCACATGCTCTTTAGCCCTGGCCTACCTGTACCTGAGGAGAACGTCACACGCTCTTTAGTTTTGATTCCAAAAGCTGGAAATCGGTCACTGTCCCTTGACTCTGCTACTTTAAGATAACAAAGCGGAGGACTGAGATGACTCAGTGGTTAAGAGCTCTGATCGCTCTTCCAGAAAACCTGGGTCTGGTTCCCAGCACACACACGGGGTAGCACACCACAGCCTGAAACTCCAGCTCCAGGGACTCTGATGGCCTCTGAGCACCTGAACACAGGTAGCATAGACATACACATAAATAAAAACAAAAACAAGTGGTGTAGTGGTGGCGCACACATTTAAATCCCAGCACTTGGGAGACAGAGGCAGGTGGAGCTCTGTGAGTTCAAGGCCAGCCTGGTCTACAAAAGCTAGTTCCAGGACAGGCTCCAAAGGTACAGAGAAACCCTGTCTCAAAAAACAAAAACAAAACAAAACAAAAAATAAAAACACCACCAATAACAAAAAACAAGAATAACAACAAAACAAAAAGATGAAAAAGTTCTGACATTCTGTTAGCAAGGCAAGAGGGTCTTGATCGTGGAAACCAGGGCAGCTCTCAATGTATGGCACTACTTGAAACCTGAGGACTTTGACTTGGACCCCAACTTCAGCTGAAGTCTACTTTTTTCTATTGGAGATAATAATGTCCATTTGACAGAAGTGTTTCTGAAAGTTAAAGAAAAAGGCATCATACTTCTCATATGGCAGGTATGCAATTAAACACCCAGTGTCTGACACATAGTAGGTGCAAAATTAAAAGCATGGGTGGTGAAAGATATTCGGCGGCGTGACCCTGGCAGGTTCCCCGGAGAGTGGGAGACAGACAGATGAGCCATGCAGAGAGAGCTTGGGTATAGAGTGTATTTAGTGGGTATTGGGAACAGTATAAGAGTAGAGGGTTATGGAAGGGAGGGGAGAAGGGGAGAGAGAGAGAAGTTTCCTTGGACAGAGAAAGTAGAAAGAGAGAGGGGAATGAAAAGAAAGAAGGGGGAAGGGGAGAAGGGTGAGAACAAACTCTGGCAGGTTGTTCTCTGACCTACACACACACACACACACATATGCACACGCATGCACACACCATGGCACAATAAATAAATAATCAAATAAACAAACACATAAATAATATGTGGTAAAATTTTAGATGAAACCTTTCAAAAGCTGGATTTCTTTGTGTGTGTGTGTTTGCTGCATGAGCTTATCTGTGCCACCTGCTTGCAGGTGCTCAAGGAGCCCAGAGGGTGTGAGACCCCTGCAAGTGGAGTTACAAGCTGCCTGGTGTGGGTGCTGGGAGCACACCTTGGCTCCTCTATAAGAGCAGCAAGCACTCTTGACTACTAAGCCACCACTCCAGGCCCTTAATTTTTTTTTTAAAGATTAAAAATAAAAAGGGAGTTGGCACCTGAGGAACAACTGAGGTTGTCCTTTGGTGACCCTGTGCAGGTACATCTGCATTCATGCAAACATGCACATACATGCATATAAACATACACAAACACATGCATACAGAAGCACAGTGTCTGGCATAACAGATGCACAGTTGAGGGTATATAGTATGTGCATACAATAGGCACATATTTAAATGCTCAGTGTTTACCACACAGTAGGCATGCAAGTATACTTCCTTCCCGCAGGCTCCCAGGCTCCCAGCTGAGCTTCAGTGGGTTGCGTGCAGCCTCTTCATCTCTGATAGGCCTTAGCATGTGGTGAGCATTTAATAGATACTTACTGAATGCATGGCCAGATGTGTACTTCTCTGGGTAATCAGACCCTTTTCTCCCTGATCTCCGTAATACTGAAAAGCATTTGAGGAATAGCGTAGCCGTTCTTGCTTTGACACTAGGAATGTTTTCGGTGGCTAACTTTGAATTTCAACTATCACAACCGTTTGGCCTTCATTGTCCACACAGCTGTGGTCCTCTTTGATCTGATCCTGATTTTCTCTTCTTATTTTCCTTGGGCCTGGTTCTCCTTTATCTCTTTTTGGTTTTGTTTTCTCAGTGCCCTGGTGGTAAGTGTCCACGGTCTAAGCTCCTCTTGTAGAGAGAGATGGAGGGAAAACAGACAGGGAGTCAAATCAGATCTTAGCTTAACTAAGACCCTGAGGACATGCTGAAGCCTTTCCCCTATTAGTGAAAGAGTTTCTTCCCATGCTGGTGCAGTTAGTCCCAGAAGGCTTTGTTCCAAGGGGCCATGAATGCCAATGGGGTACTGCGGTCCACAAAAAAAAAAAGGGCCTCTTTTAGAAGGCAGCCCACATTGCACAGTTGGCAAAAGCTAAGCCCAATGCTCCCCCAGTTTCCAGAGGGAAATGAAAGACACTTTCCCCACAGCTTCTCGTCCAAGCTCTTACAGCTGGAAGGGCAGGGGAGCCAAGTTCCGCCCTTTTCAATGTGGGTTGTCACTAGCATGCCAGGATTTTCTGATAGATTAGCCAAACACCCAACAAGGAAAAGGCCTATCGTGCATCTTTATGCTTATCCATCATTAAATGCTTCATTTCACCCAAAAGAACCTGACTTTCCCCTTTTGCCTCCTGCCCTTGCTCAAACGTACTGATTTCTTATAAAGCTTACAGAGGGAAGTGGAAGAAAGTAGTAGGGTTTCCAAGCAGACCTCTCATTTGTAATTCTGCACCTGAGGAGCCCTGTAGTTCCTAGACAGGAGAGCTGAAGGAGAATACCAGAGTTTTCCAGAATCGTTCCTGTATCTTTCAGATTGAGAAGCAGATGCCCAGAGGATTAAAGTGACCATCTAAGGTCATAAACCTGGCTGAGGGGAAGACTAAGGCTAGACCTGGCTTTTGTGTGTGTGTGTGTGGTGTACTGTGTGTGTGTGAGTATGTGCACATGTGAGAGAAAGAACATGTAGAGCCAGAGGGAGGGAGGGGGCGAGTGGACCTCTGGCTCCTTCCTGTATCTTTCTCAGATGGTCTCCATCTTATTTTGTGAGACAGGGTGTTAGCATTGAGGCACACTGGGAACCTGGCAGTGTGTCACACCCCGTGCCTGTGCCATGCCTGCGTGCATGGCAGATAGTAAGTACTCTGTCCCTTTAAGAGACAAGCTCTGCCCACTCCTACTTTCTTCCCCACTGCTCTTTCAAAGAGGAAAGCAAGTCTTTGCCCCCCTCTGTCTCTGTCTCCTCTGTCTCTCTCTCCCTCCCTCCCTCCCTCCCTCCCTCCTTCCCTCCCTCCCTCTCTCTGTCTCTTTCCTCCCCTTTACCCTTTTCTCAGTAAACTCTGCATTCAAGCTCTGTCTGTATGGTGTATTTGTCTCCCGCCCGCGGTCCTCACCCGCCCTGGGACCCTCCAAGGTCTTACCACCATATTCATAACACAGGGTCTCTCACTGAATAATCACCAGTTGACTAGACTGGCTAACCAGTGAAATCCAGGGATCACCTGTCGCTGCCCCGAGTACCGGAGTGACTGATGTGTGCTGTGTCTGTTATGATATGGCATTAGAGGGGCCTTGGTGGACCGTGCAGATGGAGCTTATGTGGGAGGTTTTACCGAGAGAAAGGGAATGGAAGGGGGGCAGGCTCTGGGGACAGAAGCAGTGGAAGAGGAGAGAGACAGACAGACAAACACAGAGAGATACAGAGAGAGAAAGAAGAGGAGGAAGAAGAGATGTAAATAGGCGGAGTTTTGCCTTTGAAGGGACGGGGTACTGCCTGTCCTACATGCAGGTGTGACAGGGTGATAAACTCTGTCAGGTCCTCAAGGGGTGGGGCCAGGTGTACCTGGATGCTAACAGTGCCCACTTTTACATGGATGTTGGGGATCTGAATTTAGATATTTGTGCTTTTGCAAGCTGATACTTTGTTGGTAAAACTGAGCCATTTCCCCAGGGCCAGACCATGCTCTTTACTATTTATTTTGCCATAGTGTACATATACTGGCTAGTTCTTTTGTCAGCTTGACACAGCTGGTGAGGAAGCACCCCCATCAGATTGTTCTGTGGGCAAATCTACGATGCATCTGATGTTTGATGTGAGAGGACCAAACTCACTGTGGCGGTGAGTCCTCTGTGGCCTGTATATTGGTTCCTGCTTCCAGGTTCCCGCCTGAGTTCCTGCCCTGACTTTCCCGGATGATGGACTGCAATCTGTAAGATGAAATAAACCTTTTTCTTCCCACGTTGCTTATGGTCACGGTGTTCTCTGACAGCAGTAGAAACCCCAGCTGTGACAGCACACTAATTCACAGACTCCCTTGAGATACTTTTGTGTTTTGCTTGTTTTGGAGGCAGGGTATCATTAGCCCAGGGTGGCCTGAAAGCTCACTGTGGACCTGAAGGATGAGGTGCCATAATTCGAACCCAGGGCCTCAAACACACAAGGCCTGCGGTCTACCTACTGGACTGCATCCCTAGGCCTCCTATGAGTTAATGATTCCAAAGCTGATGCCTTCTCAAATGGACAAAGGGGAGCACAGCTTCACTTCGGTCATATTTTAAACAGACACCCCAAATAGCATAACAAAAGAGCCCAGTTTGTTTTTCCTTGTCATGCAAAATAAAACAGTTTACAGCAGACATTCCCGAGCCCACAAATAAGCCTGCATCCTAACAGTGTGTTTAGAATTTTGCTATTTAGAATTCAGGATGTGTTTTTTCTTCCCAGGAAATCGCGTGATTAAGTGTGGGTAGAACCCCAGGCAAGGTTATGAAGGTCAATTTAACTAAAAAGTAACCACACTGAACCCCAAGCAATTCTTTATCATATTATTTCTGTGAAGAGAACACACACATTCCCCCCTCCCCATGCCTATACACACATACTCCTACAAAGGCATAAAACATTGTAGTTATGGCCTGGGTAGAGTGGAAACAGGTACTCCAGTGTGAAGATGCCCAGTTACCAGGGGTGCTGGCAGCTGGCCACATCAATTCAGGAAACTGGGTGAGGGACTGTTGAGTCTCCATCCCTTTCTGAGGAACTCAGGGCAGTTAATGGTGGCTGGGGAAGAATGAGCCATTTTCTTCAGTGGTGTAGCCACTGGCCAGTTGCCCATGCTACCATAAACAACCCCGACCCATGCCCACGTGAGCAACCCTAACTAACCTCAGCGGGTCATGCATACACAAAAAGGACATAAAAGTAGTAGGGAACTTGTTGGGAAGAAGAGAGGGTGTGTGGGAAGCAAGAGAAATTAATGTGGGGGCACATGATGGAAATACATTCTATACACGTATGGAATTGTCGTTGAAGCTAGGGCTTGGGTATAGCTCAGGGAGAGGATGTGTTTAATGTAGACAAAGCCCTGCGGGGTGACAGTAACTGCTACAGATAAAGCTGGTTTCAAGTCATTCTTATTGTTTAAAAGCTAGACAAATTCTTTCTCCTCTCTGAGCCTCTGAAGCTTGAGGATGACACCTCATGGGTGACTTATAAGGACCAATGAAGATATGTATATAAAGGGCCTAACAGCATATTGCAGAGGCAGGCAAGCTATGGGCTTATATGGCTGCTTCATGAAGAGGCCTTGTTGTGCCAGTCAGGGGATATGGACTGTTGCCTTAGAGGAGGAGAGAGGCAAGAGGCAGCAAGAGGATCTTGAGGTTCTGAGCACCTAACCTTCCTCCTTAGCAAAGCAAGGCGGCAGGAGTTGTGGTCTTGCCTTGGATGAAAGAAGGGAAAGAGGCCTGGGTGGGACACACAGTGCTGCCCCATGTAACTGCCGCAGGAATGGCTACCTCAGCAGTGAACAGTCACCAGCAGCCTCGGGCTGCACACTGCCCTGTGCCAGCATTCCTTTCTGTCCACCAGGGACTCTCTGGTGACTCCCACGGTGCTTCTATGTCCTTTTAAGTCTCTTTGTAGTGACTTAAAATGTCCAAGCTGGTATACAAGCAAACTTTAGCTGATAGAACATGAAACGCACGAAGCTTTAGCCTCCCACAAGTTAAACCCACTTCATGCCTTGACACTCCTGAGAGGGACTGCGTCTGACTGGCTAGCTTCTCTGACCATGCCCCAGCCAAGCCTCATCCTCTCTAGCTGGGTTTTGGATCATCTTAGGTCAGGTCCCGATGGAGAAAGCAGTGGGAAAGGAGGGCACGGTAGTATGGCTGGCATGGGATCTCTGGGGGGGTTGGGACCCAGTGTTTAATGTTTTCTGGGGCCTATGACTTAAAAGTGAATGTTTGAGCCCTCCCCTAGCCACACACAAACACACACACAAACACACACACACTGTCTTGGAGACAGCAGAAAACAGTAGAACCTTCTTTCAACATGAGCTGCTAGTCCTGAAGATATGACAGTCCCCGGAAATCAGGAAAGTTGGTGGCCCAACCTAACGGGTATGATAGAGAACTTTTGTATTATGTGTGTGCATGCCTGCATGCCTCTGTGTGTGTGTGTCTAGGAACATGCATGAAACCAACGTCATGTGTCGGTCCTCACCTTCCGTCTTGTTTGAGGTTGGGCTTTAGTCATTTGGCTGCTGCACAGATCGCCACGTCAGCCTGCAAGCTTCCAGGTATCCTCATCTCCACCTCTGTTGCTGTAGGAACGCTGAGATTAAGGTTTCCTGCTCCTGTGTCCAGCTCTTACATGTGAGCTCTGCGGGTCTAATTCAGGTCCTCACATTGGTACAGCAAGGGCTTTTGCTCACTAAGTCACCTTGTCAGCCCCAGGTGGTGCAGGCTAGAGCTGAAAGGAATTCTATCCCCCCAGCAGACCTCCATCAGTGATGGAGTCTCTACAGGGTAGGATTCCTTGTGTCTATGGACATGTATGTCTGTGCTGTGGGGGGGGGAGCATAGGTAGTGGGGGAGGAGCACAGGCATGTGGACAGGGCAGGATTCCTTATGTCTATGGACATGTATGTCTGTGCTGTGTGGGTGAGCACAGGTGGTGGGGGAGGAGCACAGGCCCGTGGAGGCCCATGGACAATCCCAGCTGTTTGCTGTTTATCAAGTGCTGTCCACTTTTGTTGTTCTTACTGTGTTTTTGTTTGGGGGCAGTGCTGTTTGCTTGTTTGTTTGTTTGTTTGTTTGTTTGTTTGTTTGAGATGGGGTCTCTCACTGGCATGAATCTTAAACTGTCTGGCCAGCAAGCCCTATAGACCTGCTAATCTCTACTCCTTCCAGGCTGGTATTACAGGTGCACACCATTACACCAGGCTTTTGTTGGTTTTGTTTTAAGACATGGTATTTAAGTAGGGGTTTCTATTGCTGTGATAAAACACCATGACCAAAGCAGCTTAGGGTTTATTTCATCTTAGAACTCTCCGCTCACATTTCATCACCGAGGAATTCAAGGGCAGGAGCCTGGAAGCAAGAACTAAAGCAGAGGCCACGGAGAAATACTGCCCTTCAACAGTGTCCAGCTCCTGAGCCTCTTTCAGCCTGCTTTCTTATATATACCAAGACCACCTACCCAGGCCCTGTCCACCACCATGGCCCACCCACATTAACCACGTAAACTGGGATTTGCCCCCCAAATGAACTAGAATAACTTTGGGCATGTGGTGGCTGGAACTCACCAATTTGACTAGAGTGATTGGAGCCAGTGGTCCCCAAGCAGTCCCTTCTCTCTACCTCCCAAGTGCTGGGATACAAGGGCATGTCTGACTTTATTACTCGGGTTCTTGGTGTTGAACTCAGGCCCTGTTGCCTATAAGAGGAACACTTTATCCCTTAAGCTATCTCCTCAGCTCAGTAGTACAGATAGTCTGTTTGTTCCGTTCTTCTCTCTAGAGAGGAATATCTAACACAGGGGCCACCATGAATCTTAATCTGAATGGTCTCACTGAGTACATAACAACCTTCACAAAGACTCTCACAAAAGCAACTGTATCGTTTGAAGTAGGCTGTAGCCTGGGTGAGTAAAATCTACTGTGTCCCCCATTGTCTTAGACTCTGTTAGCTTTGTTGGTTCAGTCATTGTGTGGCTCCAGTGGAATACCTAAGTCTGGATATTTTGTAAAGAAATGAGGTTTTTCTGTCTTATGGCTCTGAAGATTCAAAGAGGTGGGCATTCTTCATTGGCCTGACTTTGGAGATGACCTCCTGGTGGATTTCATCACAGTGGTGGAAGCCCGTATGAGATGGAACGACCACATGGTGAGACAGGAAGCCAGAGAGAGAGTGGGCTCCTGTGAAAACTGCTTTACATTGTGGCCTCCTACCCAGGCTCTCTCACTTAGGAGCAGGCTTTGGAAGGCACACTCCGATCACAGCTTCTGTTAGCATTTCTGTGCCTCACTTTCCTCAAATGTGATATGCATGGATAACAATACCTACCTTATGGGATTACCTGGGAGGTTAAAGGAATTGACTCCTGTTGAATGTTACCTGGGACATGGTGACTGCCTCAGGAATGTCACCTGGGACATGGTGACTGCATCATGAATGTCACCTTCCTTCAGCATCAAGCAAGCTAGGATTGCATAACAAAACATTTTAAAGTTCACCACCTGCTCTGGGCATATGTTCACGAGTGAGTTTCTTAATTCTGAAGCAAGTGGGTGAGCTCTGCTGTCCCAAGCCCTGGAGAAAGAGCACGTACTTCCATGTTGCTGAGGAGAGGGCAGCTTAATAGTCTCCTGGGAAGATTGTTTAGCAATAAATTTCAAAAGCTCTAAAATGCTTTTGAGCAACCAGTTTCACTTCTAGGAATTTGTCCTGAGGAAATAAGGGAAGAACTAATATTAACAAGAAAATTACTCTTTGAAGTATACTAGGAATCGTAAATGACCAGAAGACATTTGAATATCTTCTTTTGGGTTTTGTTGTTGTTGTTGTTGTTTGTTTGTTTTTGTTTTTGGAGACAGGGTTTCTCTGTGTAACAGCTCTGGCTGTCCTGGACCTCACTCTGTAGATCATAGGATATCAGTTACATTTGTTGTTCATATAAACCATGAGATATCATTCTAACAAGGACGTAATAGGGCTGGGAAGACAGCCCAGTGAGTAAAAATGCTTGCTACACAAGCATGAGGACCTGAGTTCCAATCCCCAGCATGCATGTAAAAAGTTGGGCAGGGGTACATCCGTGTCTGTAAGCACAGTGCTGTGAGAGGCAGAGACAGGAGGACGGATGAGGTTTACTCAGTACCAGCCTAGATCGGGGCTAGTAACAGATACTGTTACAATAAGGAAGAGAGTGATATAGCAGGGCCTGAAGCCTTCCTCTGACTTCACGTGTGCACAGATGCACACATATTAAACAACACAGAGAGAGGGACAGAAAGACAGACAGAGACTTAGAAAGACAGACAATCAAATACTAACTCTATCCCATTGACATGAAGGGTAGTCATGACATATAGTGTACATATGTGTAGAAAATTAGCTTCTATTATATTTATTTGTATGGAGGTGGGAGGTGTGTCTGTCATGGCATGTGTGCAAGTCAGAATCAGTTCTCTTTTTCCAACTTTTTATGTGTTGTGGTGCTGGAACTGCCTCCAAGACCTGGAGCATGCTGGGCCAACACTACCAGCCACGCCTCTAGCCTTAGACCGTCCCTTTTAAAATAGTCTATATTCTAAGATTTTCCAGAATGCTGAGATTTATTATAGTCTGAAATCAAAAATGCCTGTGCAATTTCATCTGTTGCTTTTGTTTTACTTAACACTGTGCAGGAGACGCTTTTAGTTTTCACATTTATGTGTTTGAGAATTTTGCCTGAGTGCAGAGGCCAGAAGAGGGCACCAGATCCCTTGGAACTAGAGTTACAGTTGGTTATGAGCCACCATGTGGATGCTGGGAATCCAACCCTGGTCCTTTGGAATAGCAGCCAATGTTCTTACCTGATGGATTACCTTTCAACCCCTATGCAGGAATTATTTTGCCTAACAAACTTCCCACAAGTTTCAATGGCAATGATAACTATCAAAGTGTTGACTGATCTGGTCTCTTCCTGGTACTGTAAGAAAATGCTCTGACAAAGGTAATTTGAGAGAGATAGGGTTTGTTCTGGCTTCAGTTCAATGTACAGTCTTTATGGGGGGGTGTGGCAGGGTGACAGTAGCTTGAAGCAGTTAGTCACATGACATCCATAGTCAAGAGCAGAGAAGGAGGAATGAATGCCATCCTGGGCTGTGCCCCTCCCTTACTCCACTGACAGTCTAGGATCTCAGGCCAGGGAGTGGTGCCACCCACAGTGGATGGGTCTTCCCACCTGAATTAATGCCAAGATAACCTCCCACAGGCCTGCCCAGCCGTCCATCTCCAGGTGGTGCTAGAGTCTGTCAAGTGGACAGCACTAACCATCGCGATAGTTTATTGTTAGAGAAACTTATTAGAAATATTTTATGGCTGGTCATGGTGACACATGCCTTTAATCCCAGCACCAGGAAGGCAGAGACAGTTGTATCTCCCAGTTCAAGGCCAGCCAAGGACAACATAGTGAGACCCTCTCCCAAAAGTATTGTGACATTTATTTCTTTTGTGGGGAGAACAGGACAATCTTCAGGAGTTGGTTTTTTCTTCCATCTTGTAAGCCCTCGGGATCAAATTCAGATGATCAGCCTTGGCAGCTTGCGCCTTTTCCCTCTGACACATCTTCCAACCCTCCAAAAACATTTTTCAAATGACTATGTTGTTAATATCTTTCACATACTTTCTGGGCTTGTGTGTGCAGGTACAGGTTTATTGGCGCCGTCTCCATCTATCTTTTTGTTGTTGTTGTTTTTATTTTCCAAGACAGGGTTTCTCTGTGTAGTCTTGGTTATCCTGAAACTTGCCCTGTAGACCAGGCTGGCCTTGAACTCACAGAGATCTACCTGTCTCTGCCCCTCCAGGGTTGGGATTAAAGTCCTGTGCTCCCACCTCCCCGTTTGTCTCCACGACCTTGAAGGGATTACAGCACCTGGCCTTTATGAATGTGATGGGGATCTAACTCAGGTCCACATTTATGCATTTCAAACACATCACCTGCAGAGCTGTCTCCACAGCCCCCAAGACAATTTGTTTTGACCTTCTCCGTGCTCTTCTCTGCTCCTCCTTTTAGACAAGATCTCACTATGTAGCTCCAACTGGACTAGAGCGCATGTTAAAGGGGAGCAACACCATGCCTGACTCCGCTTCTGCTTGGCAGCTTTGTTGGTTAAGATTCAGTTCCCCTTGGGGTAGATGTCATGAGGAAGGCTCTATCAGGCAGTGCCTTACCAAAGGATGGCGTGTAGGTTCTCCTGGTCCCCAACAGTTGCAAGCAACATCGATGCTCAGAGATATGGGGGAAGGATGTTGCATATAGGCTTTGTGTCAACAGGTGGGAAGCCTAAAGTAATAGCATCTCTTAGTGTGTCTCTTCATTTGTCTCTCTGGCTTTTTGGCAGGGCAGAACGGGAGACTAAACACATCCTCCCAACAGGTCCTCATTACATCCCGTTATAGTGTGCAAGAGTCAGTGATACTTACCTTTTGATTTTCCCCAAGGGAAGAAACTGGGGCCAAAGAACTAAAAGCAACTTGAGGAAGTTTCTTCAGCTCAGCTGTGAGGCTTATGCTGACCCCGAAGCCCAGCATCCTTCCCACCACTCAGTCCTCTTTCCTTTCTTGGTACCTCCATTATTAGACCACCTGGATATTCTTAGCTAACAATGGACGACATAAATAAACGCACGGTCATTTCCCCACATTTCCGCACAGGTCCCCTGCAGATGGCCAAGCCCTTTCTCTGAACACAGCACGTTGCAAAATGGGAAGAGAGGATTGGCATTAATCAACCCAGAACAGCTCAAACCAGCTTTGCAGGGGAGACAGGGACTGCAGGCAGGATTGGCAGCTGGGGGCCTGCAATGGGGGGGGGGGGGCTGCAATCAGGAGACTCCTGGGTGGAGGTTCTGCTGGGTCAAGGAGCAGGTGTTTGGACTCAGTTCCCAAGGGTGAACACTGTCTGCTATTCTCCCCTGCAGACACAAGGCTGGAGTTCCAAGTTTATCAGTCCCAAGGCCAAAGTCCGGAAGATGGCAGGGGGAGGAGCTACCCTATAAGGCTGCTTGGGATTGTCCGTGTGTTTAGTGAACCAAGGAAGAACCAAAATAAATCTTGTACTATAGTGTGAGCTTTGAATGTCCCATAAAGCTCATATGTCAAAAACTTGGCCACAAACATATGGAATTATTGAGAATTTGGGCCTAGTTATTGAAGGCATTGATAGACATATTGGGAGTCTAATCATTCTTTCTCTCGCCCACCTCCTTCCTGGTCACTGTGGGGCAAACAGTATCCCTCTACCACACTGTCCTACCACGTTTTACTGTGTTGTTACAAAGAAACAGGGCCAAGTAACCATGCACCAAACTTCTGAAACCAAAATGCCTGAGATAATAACTATTTTTTTTTTTTTGGATTTTTTGAGACAGGGTTTCTCTGTAGCTTTTGGATCCTGTCCTGGAACTAGCTCTTGTAGACCAGGCTGGTCTTGAACTCACAGAGATCCGCCTGCCTCTGCCTCCCAAGTGCTGGGATTAAAGGTGTGCGCCACCACCGCCCGGCCTGAGATAATAACTATTAAGAAAGAAAGAAAAGCTTGTTTTGCCCACATTTTGCCTAGTTTCAGATTCTAGGATAGCTGTAGTAGAGATGTCTCCCTTAGCTTTTCCTCCACAAGATGTGGGGACTGAGAGGGCTCAATCAGTAAAGTACTTGCCACAGTAGCGTGAGGACCTGCCTTCAACCCCTACAGGCCGACTAAAGGGCCGCGGGCAGCGGTGCATGCTTGTGATCCCAGAGATGCAGAGACTGAGGTAGAGAGAGGTGGATCCCTAGAAGTTTGGTGACCCCACTTAGTTGGTGGGGTTTCAGGTCAATGAGAGGCCTTGTCTCAAACAAAGGGTAGAAGGCTCCCAAGGAACAGCTGAGATTGTCCTTATTGAGGGCTGCAGAACCCTGGCCCCTTGACTTTCTTTGCCTGACTGGAGTGAACTGAGCGAAACAACTTGTTTTCCTGTGTTTGCAGCTGCTCTGAGCCCGAGACCCTCACGAGTTCCTGATGGCAAGGGAGTGAGTTCTAGTGGGTTTTACGCTGGAAATCCCAAGAGCTGGTGTGTGGCTATCAGTTAAGGATCCCAATATAAACTTCCCTGGAGCACAATAAAGTTGGCATTCTTGTTTCAAGCATGATCTGTGTCCCCGTGTCTCTGTCTGTGTGCATGTGCTTTTAAATTCCAAGCCTAGTTCCCTGCTTGCGTACTGTCCCGGAGTGCAGGTGCTATAGTCCTTGCCCGTACATTCCCCATAATCACATACACATAAAATCAAGATAAACAAGTTTAAAATAAAAGGGGGGTGCTGGAGAGGCGACTCAGTGGTTAAGAGCAGATGCTGCTCTTGCAGAAGACAAGAATTCTGTTCTTGTCAGCCACTAACAGCCCTGTAACTCCAGCTCCAAGAGGGTGTAATGCCTCTGGCTTCTCCGTACACCTGCACTCATCTGCGCTCTCTCTCTCTCTCTCTCTCTCTCTCTCTCTCTCTCTCTCTCAAACACACACACACACACACACACACACATTCAAAGAAAGAGAGAATTTAAAAATAAAGTAAATATTAAAAAAAAAATTGGAATGTCTTTTTACATAAAACTGCAAAGTCCCAGGAGCCACCCCGGAGCCTGGGAGAAAGGGCAGGACAAAGCACAGCGGGATCATTCCAGACAACCTGCAGCAACCTGTAGGGCAGACTGGGGCGGTTTGCAGAGTGGATTTCCCATTCGCTTCTCAGGCACACAGGCAGACCATTGTTCTCAGAAAATGGCAACAACTTTTGGCCAGTATTCAGGTCTGGGCGTGAAAACTTTGGGAAGCTGGTTTTCCACGGGAGGCACGAGGCCTTCTCTGAAAAGAACAGGGGAAGTTGTTCTGAGCAGCGTGTTTGCTTTCCAATGTTCCCCACAACTGAACACTACAGACTCGATGACTTCCCACAGCACAGTTTATTATTACAGTTTTGTAGGCCAGTGGCCTCCTGGCCCAGCAGAGATGCAGGGACATAGCCACTTTCTTGTCAGCAAGTGGACGTCAGTGCAATGAGGCTGTGGCTCTTGGCCTGGGGACTGTCAGCAGCTGGGGAGGCTTGTTAGCTCCATCCTAGAGATACCTCTCGGGTCCTTCAGCTTCACAGAACCAGCATCAGGCCCTGTCTCATGCTGCTAAATCTGTACCTTCTGCCTCCTCTCTCCCCATGACCAGCTATGGTCCTTTAGCTCTCATTGGCTTTATTTGTGCGTGTGCACATGTGTGCGCATGGAGGTGCCCATAGCTGTTGTCAGATGCCTTCCTAAGTTGTCCTCCACTGTTTTTATTTTTGTGTTGTTTGTTTACAACTAAACTTGTTTTGCATTGCATTGCAGAAGCTTGTGAGAGCTCATTATTCAATTAAAATGCATGAAATTTAATGCCAGAGAAATGTATATAAGCAAAATGAAGCTGATATATTGCTATAACATTATCAGACATCATTGCTATCTGGCGAAAACCGCTTACTAGGACAGGAAAAGGATTCATGTTTCACTCTACCTTATTTTTTTACACACACACATATATTTTTCATGTCTGTACATTGTGTGTGTGTCTGCACACTCAAGTTCACGCACATGCAGAGGTCAGAAGTCAACTCACAAGCATTATTTCCTGCCTTCTCTACCATGTGGATTCTGGAAATCATACTCAGGTCACGGATCCTTCTTGTTGCCTTATTTTTTGAGACAGGGTTTTTCATCGATCCCAGAGCTCAATGATCCAGCACCCGCATAAAAGAACTGGGCTTGGCAGCACACACTTATAACCTCAGTGCTAAGGAAGCAAGACTGCCAGATTCCTGGAGCTTGCTGGGCAGCCAGTCTAGCCAACTGGTAAGAAGAGGAGGAGATGGAGGAGAGAAACTGAAAAGGAGAAAGAAGAAAGGAGGAAGAGGAGGTCTCTGTAAAGAGAGCAAATGTCAAGTCAGGCTCACATGGCCAGCCCTGGAGGCCCTACAAGTCCCTAGAGCCTGCCTTGTTGGCTCCATGTCCTTGGTCTCCCCACCACCAACCTAGGACTTGTAACCACAAGCAATTAAGATACTTGTTTTATTTGGAAGTTTCCAAATTACATTTAAAAATAATCATAGGTTTTGGGCTCAGTGTTAAGAGCAGTGACTTCTCTTTCATAGGACCCAGGTTCAATTCCCAGCACCCTTGTGACAGCTCATGACAACCTGTAATTCCAGTTCCAGAGGACTCCCACCCATGGCAAAACACCAATGCACATAAATAAAAATAAATAAACTTAAAAAAAATCCTGGATTTCTTTACAAAGGCAGGCTGGAGAGGAGCATCTAGAATAAAAGAGAAAGAACCCTCCAGAGAGGTTCTCAGTAGTGCCGGGAAAGGCATGGATGGAGGAAGGAGGGGGCAAAACAAACTTCTAAGTCATCTATGAGGGGGAGAAACCCACAGCATGGGTGGCTTAGAGTACTTTGTTTCCACATTCTGGAAAGAAAGAAGCTTCATTTCAGTAATTTTGGGTCTTTCTCAAAACAGTAATTCTTATGTGTGCTTCTAAATTATACACTAGAGTTAAGTGAGGAACAGCATACGAAATTGGTACCTAGGCTTCCCCCTTTGCCAGCCTGGTTTGGAGTGTGCCTGTAGTACCTGCTGAAGTGACATCGTGGAGCCCAGAAACTCAAGAGCTGCCCAAGCAACAAAATAAGGTCCTTTCTCAAAAATACACAAAAAAGGCCAGGCATGATGGCACCCTCCTGTGACCTTAGTACTCAGAGGTGGAGTCAGGAGAAGTCCAAGGCCACCTGCAGCTGCGGAGCAAGTTCAAGACCTGGGTGCTACAAGGGACCCTGTCGTAAAGAAACAAGAAAGGTCCAGTTTTCTCCAATGGGGTGTCGCTGGGCACGTCAGCCACACCCCAGGACAGGCCTCATGCCCAGGAGCAGTTGAGCAACGCAAAATGTACTTTGTTTTTTAATGTACGTTTTTGTTTTATTTTGATATTTTTATCTTATAGTGTGTGTATATTTAGTTTGCTTTGATTTTCACTTTTGTTTTGTTTGAGAGAGAGAGAGAGAGAGAGAGAGAGAGAGAGAGAGAGAGAGAGAAGGAACTTGAAGTTGGGTAGGTGGGGAGGATCCAGAAGATCTGGGAAGGCAGGGATAGAATACTGTCAAAATGTATCATATTGAAATTTTTTCTTTTTTCTTTGTATTTATTATTCTCTGATAAAAATGAAAGAAATACACAAACAGGCCTGGAGATGGTTCAGTCATTAAAGGCGAGGCTAACAACAACAAAAAATACGTGAAATATATAAAAATAATATTATTCAATGATTTAATTATCTTTTTATCATCAATATGAATTCAAATAAAAATGTTTGACCATTTAAAAATGTATTCCTCTTTTCTACAAGAACTAACTAGACATCCTGGTCCTACTTTAAACTCATTAAATAACCAAGGATGACTTTGAATTTTGATTCTGCTTCCTGGGTACAGAGTTTATAGGCAAATAACCCAGTTCATACCAGGGCTTCATGCTCACCAGACAAGTATATTATCAGCTGAGCTACACCCGCTGCCCCACCATGCATGTCTGACAGACTTGTTTCTCAGCAGTAGCTCTGGGGGCTGCTAGCTCAGAGTCTTGAATTTAAAAGCACTAACATCTGCAAGAACTCTTTTAAAAGGGCTGAGGAAGCTCCCAGTGCAGCTACACAGATCTCAGTGCGTGCCGTTTATCTCAGGAAACCTATCTCCTGTGCCCACTAGCTGTGACAGAGGCATTTCTGAACACCTACCTGGTTCCCGGGCTCCTCTCTTCACAGAGCAAGGAAGAAAAGCAAGAGAAACATCATAAAGTACTTAAAGGAACAAGACATTAATAAACGCTAGGGACCATACTGTTAAAAGTTAAACTGGTAAATAGCTTCTCCAGTAAAGGAATTCAGTGCTGAAATAAAGAGTCAAAGTTGGACTGGGAAGCTTTGGTAAAACATTTTCCCCACAAGCACATGGGCCTGAGTTTAATCCCTAGAACCTAAAAGTCCACTGTGATGACTCACGCTGGTGGGATTGGAGATGGGCCAGCTAAGTTCACCCTGTTTCAAACAAAAGATGGAAAGCACCTGAGGTCTGACACCATGAGATTGTTCTCTTACCTCCATAGGAGCATGGGCACACACACGCACACACACACGCACACACACACACACACACACACACACAATTACAACATAAATCAGTTTTAAACCCATCTCCCAAGGTTCTAAGTAGATATAAAGCTCCTCAGATCCCTGCACACATCTCTGCACATTCCAAGTAATGGTTAATTTAATACTGACTGTTATTATATTGATCCTCTAGACAGGATCTAGAACCACCTAGAGATAAGCCTCAAGGGCAGTGGTTCTCAACCTTCCTAGTGCTGTGACCCTTTAATACAGTTTCTTATGTTGTGGTCATTCCAACCATAAAATTATTTTTGTTTCTACTTCATAACTGTAATCTTGCTACATATCATATGTAGATATCTGATATGCAGGGTATCTGATATGTGACCCCTATGAAAGGGTCATTTAACCCCAAACACCACCCACAGTTTGCAAACCACTACTCTAGGGCCTTTATTTTAGATTTAAAAATAAGTCTAGGTGATGTGGGAGTGTCATATATCAATCTGTTGATTTCATTGGTTAAGCAATAAAGAAACTGCTTGGCCCTCATAGGTTAAAACATAGGTGGGTGGAGTAAACAGAACAGAATGCTGGGAGGAAGAGGAAGTGAGCTCAGACTCGACGGCTCTGCTCTCCTGGGCAGACGCACGCGATGAAGCTCTGACCCAGGATGGACGTAGGCTAGAATCTCCCTGGTAAGCCACCTTGTGGGCTACACAGATTATTAGAAATGGGCTAGTCCAGGTGTGAGAATTAGCCTAGAAGAGGCTAGATAGAAATGGGCCAAGCAGTGTTTAAATCAATACAGTTTGTATGTTGTTATTTCGGGCATAAGCTAGCAGGTGGACAGGGTGCTGGGGACGCAGCCCCGCTGCTCCTATTACTACATCTAGGCTCATTTGTGGGTATTATCTGGCTTAGGTTAGACTCTGGGCATGCCCATGAGGGAGTTTCTAAATTGGGTTGAGTGGGAAGACACACTAAATGTGGGTGGCACCATACCATGGGGCAGTGTCATGGGCTGGGTAAAATGGAGAAAGCCTCCCGAGCACCGGCACTCCACTCTCTACCTCCTGGTTACCCGGCACTCTACTCTCTACCTCCTGGTTACCCGGCACTCCACTCTCTACCTTCTAGTTGTGGATACACTAGGAGCATTTCCCTCCGTCCCTGCTGCCTGCACTTCCCCATGATCATGGACTGTACCTTAAACTGTGAGCTGAAATCAACTCTCCCTTCCTTAATCACACATCTTTTGTCAGGATGTGTTGTAACATAACAGGAAGAGTAGCTCAAGACGCTGGATGTCACGGCTCACGGTGTGCTTGCCCTTCCATGGTCCCTGAAGGCTCTCTTTCCTTGGCCCAGCACCTTAGTCTCCCTTGGCTTTCTTCAGAGTTCTCCAACCATGTCTCTAGTTGGTCTACTCACAGCCACTTCTCTAGCGGGGTTGATGCTACAAGTGTTATGGTAAAAGTAAAACGCTGCAGTTCCCTGAGGGGCGCAGTGGCAGAAATGCTGCAGGTCCCAGAGGGGTGTGGTGGGCAGCAGGTCTTGAGACCACAGTGGGCCATTAAGGCAGTCCCAGGCCATGAGGGGCAGCAAGTCCCAGGCAGGGAACCACGTGGGGGGTGAAAGACCTAGAGGGGTAGGCATGCCATTCAGAGTGAGGTTGGACATTTATTTAGTAGGTTATGGAAGAGAAGGGGAAAGAGTGTAAGGGAAAAAAGCAGAGGGGGGCATGGCAGCAGCTACCTCTTTGGGAAAGAGATGGAAAGGAAGAGACTTGGGCTGCAGGTAGAAGGGAAGATCTGCTTGCCTTGGTGGACAAGGGAAGCGAGTGGACAGGGCTATTTCTTAAAGGGACAGGACAGACCATAATATTCCCATCTCTTTTTTATAATAAAAAGGAGGGAGGTTAGGCATAACAGGCTAAATAAATCAGGGCCGTGGATTCTCAAGACGGCTTCCTGTTTATTTGTGGGTGTAGTCTTGGGGAGAATCTGAGAAAGCTGGGTGCTGGTCACATCCTGGGGTAGCTGGTCTCTTTGCTACTGTCTGGTGTTTGTGGTATGGAAATATCTAGTGTCTCTTAAACCTGTTTAAGGTATTGGCAAAACAGAGGACAAAGTTAAATTTAGGGAAAAAAAATTAGGACCAGGTAATTGAGAGGGGTGTATCTGACCTGTTTAAGATGGAGCGTTCAATTTGGCTCCCTGGAACTCACAAGAATTCTTTGGGTTTGTGCAAACAGAAGTTTTAACAGTAGCATATTTATGTCAGAATGACTGTGACAGATATTTTTGCATAATGAAAAGTGTCTTTAAGACTATGAAAGGCAGCATGAGAGAGAAATTTGATAGCGTGCACTTGTCCTCACACCTTTATAACTTGCAGGTACACACCTTAATAACTTGCATTTGTAATTTACTGAAATTTATTGGTGAGGCTGTCCTTTTAAACTGACAAAACCTCTCAGCTGTAAAACTACATCAGAGGTCTCTGAGAAGAATAAAATTTTACTTGAGTTATTGATTTAAAAATGACAGAGAACTTACTTGGTTGGCACCTAGAGCTACTCCTCAGGGTCCTCCATGGTCACTGAGGGTCATGTTTGCCTTTTGCTGTTTAGCACAGGGCCTGCCAGGCTCCAGAAGATCTTGTGGGCTAAGAAAACTGTAGGAAGACAAGCCTACCTTGACCCGAGCAGCTAGGCTGTGGATTCCAGCGATTCTGTCCATGTCTGGAGATCTTCAGTTTAGATGAAAGGCAGTTTGTCCAGTGATCAGCGCTTGGCAGTTGAAGCAAATTGTGGATAAATGTTGTTCTGTGCCTATTAAGTTGGGAGCATAGACCCTAGCCCCTTGCATCCATCCCAGCCCCCAGGCCTGAGAGTTGTATTGGTCAGGACTCCAAATCCCCCCCACCCCCAGGGACAGGTCAGGACCACTCCCACAGGGTATTTAAGTGAGTTCCCAAAAGAGAAATATGTGGGGAAGAGGGAGGAAAAGTGGGTGGGGCTTATCTCTTAAAGGGACAGAACAGACCATTATAACAGGACTCTTTCATTTGCTGGATTGCCCTCCCTAGGGAACATGAATTACAAAATCTTCAGTGGATATCTGAAACCACACAGTACTCAACCCTGGGTTTATTGACTTTTTCAGATGCCAATATATATGATAAAGTTTAGTTGATAAATTAGGGGAAGGGGATATTGCCATACAAACACGACTGGAGTTCCATCCCAAGAATACACATAAAAGAAACCAGGTGTGGCGGCATGTTCTTTCAATACCAGCACTGGGGAGGCAGAGCGGCATATCCCTGGGAATCAGTGACCCACCAGCCTAGCCTATTGGTGATTCCAGGTTCCAGTGAGAGACGTCCTTTCAGAAGAAATGAGCGGACAGTGCCTAAAGACAAAACCTGAAGTTGAATTCTGGCCTCCACATGCACACGCATGTGCACATGATCCCACACACAAAGACACGCCCTACATATACACTTGTATTCAAATAAAAATAAATTAGGCCCAGTATGAAATTAGTAACTAATAATAAAGTAGAACCACTATAACAATATAATAATGGTCATGTGAATTGGTCTCTTTCTCAAAACATTGTATTATATGATCACCTTTTTCTTTTTAAAAAAAATTTTATGGTTTATTTAACTTTATTTTATGTGCATTGGTGTGAAGGTGTCAGATCCCCTGGAACTGGATCTTCAGACAGTTGTGAGCTGCCATGTGGGTGCTGGGAATTGAACCCCAGGTCCTCAGGAAGGACAGTCAGTGCTCTTAACCGCTGAGCTATCTCTCCAGCCCCCAATCACCTTTTTCTTAAAAGAAGTCTGGTGAGGATTCTCTTTCACATATCTGCAGTGCAAATATCACTCCCTCTTATGTTTTGAGGCCATTATTAAGGACTATAAGGGTTAATTTAATGTCTGCACCATGATACAGTGTAACATGAGGGGGGCCAGGCTGCTTGTTTATTGTTGGGGTTTTTGTCCTCCCATCAGGTACCCCACAACTGTTTAGCCCCAAAGAAAATCACACATAGGTCTCCATACATTATAAGCTGATTGGCCCATTAGCTCTAGCCCCTCATTGGCTAACTCTCACATCTTGATTAACCCATCTTTCTGATCTATGTTAGCCATGTGGCTCAGTACCTTTTATCAGTGGGGACAGATCACATCCTGCTGCTTTGGGGGTCTGGGCAGGAGTGGGAGGAATCAACTTCCTCCTTCCCAGAATTCTCCTGTTCTCATTACATCATTTCTACTTCCTGTCTGGTTTTCCCACCCACATTTCCTGCCTGGCCAATCGGCGTTTATTTGAAACATGATTGACAGAATACAGACAATTCTCCCGCATCACTTCCCCCTCTTTTTTTAAAAAAAAAAACCAAAGGAAAATATCCATAGTCCATTTTTTGGGAATGTGGGCATAGTATTCCAGGCTACTTCCAGTTGTTTGGGGGTGCTGATAATCTTATGGGGACCTAAAGAAAATTTAGAATTATGATCAAGTCCTGACTGAAGTATCCTTTGAGTCTTGATCATCTCAGGCAGCAGTCTTGAACCTGTTCTGGATGTAGAACTCAGACATCTGGGCCTCTATTTCTGCCAGAGACTTCTCAGGTGGTCTTCCTTGATCAAAGTTGATTTTTCTTAACTCTGAATAAATCTACAGCATCTCATTTTCTGTGGAAACAAAAGCAAAATCTCTTCTCCAAAGTAACATACCTTTTGACTTCAACTGTGAAGCCAAGGTATTTTCAAAATACCTATCTTGGATTAATTCTGCAGCATTTATAAGCAAATATCTTTTAGCACCTGTTGCTCCTTCCTCAGCATTCAAACAATTCAAAGAGAGCATAATAACATACAGTATCAAGATTCTCTGTGTATTTTCCATCTTTATGTGGCTTTATTTTAACTTCTATTTCTTTTATTTTTACTTTTAACTTTCGGTTTTTTGAGATAGGTTCTCTGTATATCTTTATCCTGGAATTCCCTCTGTAAACCAGGCTATCTTTGAACTCAAAGAGATCTGTCTGTCTCTGCCTCCCAGGCTACTTTCTTTCTTTCTTTCTTCCTTTCTTTTTTCTTTTTTTTTCTTTTCTTTTCTTTCTTTTTTCTTTTTTTGGTTTTTCGAGACAGGGTTTCTCTGTAGCTTTGGTGCCCGTCCCGGAACTAGCTCTTGTAGACCAGGCTGGCCTCAAACTCCCAGAGATCCACCTGCCTCTGCCTCCTGAGTGCTGGGATTAAAGGCGTGTGCCATCACCGCCCGGTCTCTTTCTTTTTTTTTTCAACTCTGAGAACTTTAATGTTTAGCCTGTATATATTTTTAACATATTGTAAACCATTTAGAGGTTTTCTTACTCTCTGAATCTCTCTTTACTGTATATCTCTCTTTTTCTGACCACATGTGTCTTTAATTTACTAAGGAATATGAAGAAGTTTTTTGCCACAACTCTATGGGGTTTTAAGGTCCTTGCCAGGAAGCAAGCTGCAACAGTGTGTAAACAACATTGAAAAGCTTCTATGGCCTTTCAAGGTCCTTGCCAGGAAGCAAGCTGCAACATTGTATCCATAGCTCCATAGTCTGGACCGCCTAATTTGAAGAATTCTGACTCAAGAGTTTTCCCTGGCAGGAAGGCCCAGAAAGCCTGCATTTTAAAACAGCCAGATTTTTTTCCTGGTACAGCTGAAAACCAAAATGCTTTACTCTAGTCTTTTCCAAGCTTTCTCAGGCTTTTTGTGATTGAAGTTATCCACGTGGGCGCCAATCTGTAACACAAATGGGGGCCAAGCCTGCTTGTTTGTTCCCCCAGCTGTTTAGCCCCAAAGAAAATCACACACAGGGCCGGGCGATGGTAGCACATGCCTTTAATCCCAGCACTCGGGAGGCTGAGGCAGGCAGATCTCAGTGAGTTCGAGACCAGCCTGGTCTACAGAGCTAGTTCCAGGACAGGCTCCAAAGCCACAGAGAAACCCTGTCTTGAAAAAAAAAATCACACACAGGTCTCCATAAATTATAAGCTGATTGGCCCATTAGCTCTAGCCCCTCACTGGCTAACTCTCACATCTTGATTAACCCATCTTTCTGATCTATGTTAGCCATGTGGCTCAGTACCTTTTATCAGTGGGGACAGATCACATCCTGCTGCTTTGGGGGTCTGGGCAGGAGTGGGAGGAATCAACTTCCTCCTTCCCAGAATTCTCCTGTTCTCATTACATCATTTCTACTTCCTGTCTGGTTTTCCCGCCCACATTTCCTGCCTGGCCAATCAGCGTTTATTTGAAACATGATTGACAGAATACAGACAATTCTCCGGCATCAATACAGCAACAGTCACTGTGATAACTGAGATGATTACTAAATTACTCATAGACAGGTAGCATACACAGTGTGGATACTCTGTCAAAGAGACTGTCTTAGGGTCTCCCAGGCTGGCTTTGAACTCTTGACATTTCTGCCTCCTTCTTCAGCAAATCCTGTCAGTGCATGCCACCATATCAGGCCTTGGTTAGGGTTTCTAATGCTGTGATAAAACATGGTAGCTCACACCTTTAATCCCAGCACTGGGGAGGCAGAGGCAGGCAGATCTCTGTGAGTTCGAGGCCAGCCTGGTCTACTATAAGAGCTAGTTCCAGGACAGGCTCCAAAAGCTACAGAGAAATCCTGTCTTGAAAAACGGAAGGAAAAAAAAAAAACAAATGATGACTAAGCCAGCCAGGCAATGGTGGTGCACGCCTTTAATCCCAGCACTTGGGAGGCAGAGGCAGGCGGATCTCTGGGAGTTCGAGGCCAGCCTGGTCTACAAGAGCTAGTTCCGGGATGGGCACCAAAGCTACAGAGAAACCCTGTCGCAAAAAACCAAAAAAAAAAAAAAAGATGACCAAGCCAGGCAGTGGTAGATCACGCTGCCTTAAATCCCAGCATGCAGGAGGCAGAGGCAGGTGGATCTCTGTGAGCTTAAGATCTGCTGGGTCTACAGAATGAGTGCCGGGACAGCCAGGGATACACAGAGAAATATTGTCTTGAAAAACCAAAAAGTAAAACAAAACAAAGCAAATACATCATGACCAAAGCGACTTGTGGAGGAAAGAGTCTATTTCATCTTACTCCTCAGGTAACAGTGAAGAAAGTCAGGGCAGGATCCTGGAAGCAGGAGCTGATGCAGAGACCATGGAGGGATGCTGCTGACTGGCTTGCTCCCCATGACTTGCTAAGTTTGCTTTCTTATAGAACTCTAGGATCACTGGCCCAGGAGCAGTGCTGCTCTCTGTGGGCTGGACCCACCTACATCAATCATTAACCAAGAAAACTATCTACAGAATTACCTATAGGCAATCCAGATGGAGTCTTTTTCTCAGTTGAGGCTCCTCTTCTCAGATAACGCTAGCTTTGTCAAGTAAAACAAAACAAAACAAAAAAACAAGAACAGAGACAATTCACATTTTAGGTGGGATGGCTCAAGATGGTACTTGATTATGCTACTCAGTATGGAATAGAACTTAAAGCTTGTGGACCACAAGTTGGCTCAGTGGGTAAGAATGTCTGCTGCCAAGCCCGATGAGCTGAGTTTGATCCCCAGGACCCACATGGAGGACAGAGAGAATAGATCTCCAAGAGAGGAGATCTGACTGCAATACAAGTGCCCTGCTCACACACATAGGCACACACATATACATGCATGCACATGTACACAAACATAAATACAAATAATTAAACGTAATAATAAACATTCTGAAAACATGAATTAGGGCTGGGATATGGCTCAGTCAGTAGAGTGTTTGCTTAGCATGCATGAGGCCCTTGGTTCCACCCCCAGCACTGTATAAACCTTGTGTGTCCTTCTTGCAATCCCAGCACTCAGGAAATAGAAGAAGCAAGAGTATCAGAATTCAAGGTCATCTTTAGCTACATAGTAAATTCAAGGCTAGTCTGGGTTATGAGATCCTGCCTCAAAAATAAACTCCCAAACGTATCTTCAGACCATGATGAGGAACTGAAATCACAGAAAGCAAACCAGAGAGAACATAAAGTTGGCTGTGGGAAGAACATTGTCACCTTTCTCTACACAACGTTCTTATGACCAGGGCTACAGTTTTTCTTGGTTCTCTTTTATGTCACCATTTCCATGCAGACCCAAACACACAACTTGCTGGGCTATTACAAGGGTCTGGGACTGGCTGTGTAAGGGCCAAAGTTACCCTGTGAGCCCCCTTGTCTAAGAAGAGATAACTTTCTGTAATGCTGGAGGCTGTTGTTTATGGGAGATAGCCAGATGTTTTTGCTCCCCTAAACAAATTTGTTTGACTCAACTACACTGGCTGTGCTCTATCACATGTAGGTGGGAGGAATGCAGGCTGGTAGTCCCTTAGGATATATGCTTGCCCCTGCTTGGACTGGTGGGAAGAAGCCTTATGGTCTGACCTTTTTACGCCTCTGCAAAATACAGCTATTGGGAACTAAGGTCCTGGCTAGACTCGGTCGTCCTGGTCAGTGTCTAATTACAGTTGCTTCAAATTTGGCTTAAAAATTGTGGAACTGGTCTTTCTCTCACTATTTTCAGGTTTAACAGCTCTTCTCTGCCATTGTATCCCTAGCCACCCCCTCACCTGTAGTCCACCATAATCACAGTGGCACTTATAAAATAATTGTGCTCCACCCCCCCAGGTCTCAAACCTGGGACAACTGGTTCCCTGAGGTGTCCATTAACATATCAAAGTGGAAGCTGGCCTCCAGGTTCTCCCAGCTTCCCTCAGTCTCTTTCTGCTACTGGGTCCTCCTGGCTGGCAATACCCAGCCCCCACCCTGAACTCTCCAGCCCAGGTATTGGTCTGGGCTCAGTCATATCTTTCCTTTTTTATTTCTTCTTTTCATTCACCCGCCTCCGATTCCCCGCCCCCACCACACTTTCTGAAAAACCTCTCATGGCTCTTCTCTGTGGCCAGCCTCATTTCCAGGCTTTCCCCTGCTGGTTTATGCTTTCTTCACTGTGGCTGGAAACAGCACAGACAGAGCCTCACTTTGTTAACTCTGATAACTGTTTACATCTGTACACCATTCTATGATTATTTCTTGTTGCAGTTAGACTGTGAAATGTCTCCACACATTCCTGAATTTGAACCCTTGATGCCCAGTTAGAGACACTGCTACAAAAGATTTCCGAGTCTTTAGGAAGTAGAGCCTCCTAGGGAGGAAGGGAATCACTGGGGGTGGGTCTTGAGGTTTGACAGTCCAGACCAACTTCCTGTCCATTCTCCACTTCCTGTCTGCAGACACAAAGAGATCAGCAGCCTCAGGCATCTTCCACCATGAGCTGTATGTATTATTTCTTAAACTGTGAACCAAAATAATCCCTTCCCCCTTAAATTACTTCTGGAAGGCATTTGGACACACAATCAAGAAAAGATATTTTTGTTTGCTTGCTTGTTTCTTTGCCGAGCTAGAGTTATGTAGTAAGCTTTCTTGTCAGACTATCTTTGGACCACCAGCCCGCAAATAATGAGGGTGTTGGATCTGCTGAACCCTGAGAAAGCACTTTTTTTGGTATTTTGAGACAGAGTTTCTCTGTATAGTTTTGGAGCCTGTCCTGGCACTCACTTATACACCAGGCTGGCCTCAAAATCCACCTGTGTCTGCTCCCAAGTGTAACGATTGAAGGTGCGTGCCACGGCTGCCCAGCAAGATCACCCTCTTAAAATAAGTGACACTTAGTGGAGTTGATCCACCAGCCCATAATTTGTTTATTTGAACTTTTCTTTTAAACCTGCACTTGGATTATGGACATACGTGTGGCAGCTTCCAAGTTCCCCATCTGATACCTTTAGCATCTATCGTTTTTCTTTTTCCACATGTATGCGTGTGTGATGTACATGCAAATATTATCCATATTCATATGTTCGTGGGTGTGTGCATATATGTGGAGACCAGGGGTGTGCTCAGTGTCTTCCCCAGTCACTCTCCACTTTATTTACAGAGGCGGGACCTCTTGATGAAGGTGGAAAACTAATCCCAGGTATTCTAGCTACCCAGGTTGTCCTGGGAATCTCCTGCCTCTGCCTCCCAAGTGTCGGGGATAGAGGCAGCTGGGACACCTACCCATTTTCTGTAAGAGTTCTAGAGTTCTGGACTGTTACCCTCTCTCCCTACTGAGTTATCTTCTTGGCGCCTTTGGCAAGGTCTCTTGTAGCTCAGACTGGCCCCTCAAAGTCTCAAGGTCAAGGGCATATCTTGAACTCCTAATCCTCCTGCTTCTACTACCTTAGTGCTGGGATTACAGGCGTGCACCACCACACCTGGCTTATGTAGTTCTGTCTGCTAGGCCAACACTCCACCAACTGAGTTATGCCCTCTGGCCTTCGACATCAAATGTCTTAAGGAAAAATGATGTGCTGACCTCCCACCCTGGCTTCCCTTAATGCTATTAACTCAGATCATATTCATTCCCATGTTTTATCACGCGCAGGATTTCGACACATCTGTGGTGGAGACTTTGCTTACAGTAGAACAAGTCAGCAAGTCTTTCACATTTGGCTCACTGCCTTGTGGCTCTTTTCCCAACAGGTCTGTGAAACAGTCCAGTCTATAAAGCAAACCCAAGTTGTTGTATGATTTGTTCCCAGTGATGTGTGGCTTTGGAAACGGCCCACTGGGACAGGCCTCAGCTGACCTATTGAGGATGTGTGTGTGTGTGTGTGTGTGTGTGTATGTGTGTGTGTGTATAGTACGTGTGTGCATGAGTGTGTAGGTATGTATGCCTGTGGGCGCACATACAGAGGCCAGAGTAGGACATTAGGTGTTTCCCTCTATTATTTCCAGAATTATTTCCTTGAGACAAGATCTCTCACTGAACCAGAAGCTCACAGTTTTGACTAGACTGGCAAGCTAGCAAGCTCCCAGGATTCCCTTGTTTCCTTTCAATGCTGAGGCTATCAGCTTGTGAAGCCATGCCTGGTTTTTTACCTGTGAGATGGAGATCCAAGCTTGGGTTCTTATGTTTGTGTGGCAAACACTTTCCCAACAGAATAGGCTTTTCAGCCCTCATGAAACTGTATTCCTACTCACTGTGGGATGACTGGGCATCATTTGAATTTATGGATTTATTTATGTACACCAGAAAATAGATGTGGAATTCCTAATAATTTTGTTACAAATTACTTGCTGGGAAGACATGCAATCTAAGGAATAGTTATAGAATTACCATGGTATATGTCTTTTCCAGTTGGAATGAAGCCAACAGGGTGTTCTCCAGTACAGAAGCCAAATTCTCCTCCTATGAAGGTGCTTTCCTCTACTGAATTGATCCAGGAACTAACTGCTTTAAGACACCAATAAATATAACGAATACCAAAGTTAAAATCCATCGTTCTGTAAGGAAGGAGCTTGGATATCACTTTAATGAGACTGACATTTTTGCTCTTACTCTGATTGCTCCACCTTCATTAACCACATTGTCTTAATTATTGCTGTGAAGAGACACTATGACCATGGCAACTCTCATAAAGGAAACATTTAATTGTGGTGTCTCATTTACACTTCAGTTAATCCATTATTATCATGGCGGGACATTGCGTCATGCAGGCAGACATAGTACTGGAGAAGGAGCTGAGAATTCTACATCTTGAAGGCAACAGGAAGTGAACTGAGACACTGGGTGGGGCTTGAGCATATATGAAACCTCAAAGCCCACCGCCACAGTGACATGCTTCCTCCAACAAGGCCACACCTACTCCACAAGGCATCATCTCCTAACAGTGCCACTTCCTATAAGCTTACAGGGGGCCAATTACATTCAAACTGCCACACACACTTAAGTTTCAAAGGACAGAGATGCACATGTGCTTATAGGTTTTAGGTTTTCTGTGCAGTGCAGAGAGGATCATCTCACTTCCCTGAACTCCCCCAGTGCTAAGGATCCAACCCAGGGCCCACATGTGCTCCATAGGAGCTATACAACTGAGTCACACCCAGCCCCCCCACCCATAGCTTTTCCGTTGTGTTTCTCTGTCTAGCATTGAGTCTCCTAGGAGCCCGACAACTCCTGGTCCGAGAAGATGGCAGAAGTTTGTCACTGAAGCTCAACTGTCACCTCTTGAGAGCCTCTGAGGACTTCTCTGGTCTGTTATTTATTAGTTGCTGCTTGTTAATGCTGGGTAAGCCATCCGAGCTCTTTTTTTATTGAACTTTAGAGGCTTATGGGTATAATAAAATAAAAACCTCGAAGAAAATATTAGGTTCTTTGGATCAAGTTGGGTTTTCAGACAGCCAGTGTTCCCTTGTGAGTGATTCCAGGTAATTTTGTTAGCGATTGGTGGTTTTCCAGCAGTCATGCTGAACATAACAGTTAATCTCAGTGCCTGCTAACTGGGACAGGACAGCTGCAGGAATATGACAAGGACTCTGCAGCGAGACAAGGCTTTCCCAGTGAGACAAGGCTTTCCCAGTAAGACAAGGATTTCCCAGTGAGACAAGGCTTTTCCAGCGAGACAGGGCTTTCCCAGTGAGACAGGGCTTTCCCAGGGAGACAGGGCTTTCCCAGTGAGACAAGGTTTTCCCAGTGAGACAAGGCTTTCCCAGTGAGACAAGGTTTTCCCAGTGAGACAAGGCTTTCCCAGTGAGACAGGGCTTTCCCAGCGAGACAAGGCTTTCCTAGTGAGACAAGGCTTTCCCAGCGAGACAGGGTTTTCCCAGTGAGACACGGCTTTCCCAGTGAGACAGGATTTTCCCAGTGAGGCAGGGCTTTCCCAGTGAGACAGGGCTTTCCAAGTGAGACAGGGCTTTGTAATAATAGGAGCGGCAGGGCTGCATCCCCAGCACCCCGGCCGCCTGGCTAGCTTATGCCCGAAATAATTACACGGACACTGTATTCTTTTAAACACTGCTTGGCCCATTTCTATCTAGCCTCTTCTAGGCTAACTCTCGCACCTGGACTAGCCCATTTCTAATAATCTGCTATAGCCCACGAGGTGGCTTACCAGGGAGATTCTAGCCTACGTCCATCCTGGGTCAGAGCTTCATTGCGTGTGTCTACCTGGGAGCAGAGCTGTCGAGTCTGAGCTCACTTCCTCTTCCTCCCAGCATTCTGTTCTGTTTACTCCACCCACCTATGTTTTAACCTATGAGGGCCAAGCAGTTTCTTTATTGCTTAACCAATGAAATCAACAGATTGATATATGACACTCCCACATCAGGGCTTTCCCAGTGAGACAGGGCTTTCCCAGTGAGACAGGGCTTTCCCAGTGAGACAAGGCTTTCCCAGCGAGTCAGGGTTTTCCCAGCGAGGCAGGGTTTTCCCAGTGAGACAAGGCTTTCCCAGCGAGACAGGGTTTTCCCAGCGAGGCAGGGTTTTCCCAGTGAGACAAGGCTTTCCCAGCGAGACAGGGTTTTCCCAGCGAGGCAGGGTTTTCCCAGTGAGACAGGGCTTTCCCAGCTCTCTCTGGCTAAGTCCTACTTAGTGATGGAGAAGAGGACATGATAGGGATCAGAGCTGGAGAACTGGCAGGCACATTCCCATTACAGTGGATAGGGAACCAAAGCACAAAAGTAATCAGGTAATTTTCTAAGCAATAAGTAAAGTGAGAACAATTTGATTCGAGGTTGCATCCAGTTAAACAGCTTCTCACAGCAAAGGAAAGCATGTCCAGAGTGAAGAGGTGTCAGGGTGGAGAACCTCTTTGCTAGCTATTCCTACAGAGGATAGTCACTCAAGCTACAGAAGGACCTCAAGAACCTTCATGGCAAAGGAAGAAATAACCCAGTCGAAGTGGACCAAATAATCCTCTCAGAAGGGCAAAGCCAGACCACTTACCCTATAGTTGTGCAGATCCAAATAGCATCATTTTGGCACACACCACATTCCCACTGCTGGCAATATGAGAGGTGGACATAGGTAAAGCCCTGGAAACTCTCTGGTCAGCTGGCCTGGCCTACATGGCAAAGTTCCAGGTCGATGAGAGCTGTCTAAGGTGAAGGACTCCTGGGGACCCATGCATGAAGATATCCTTGGGCCTCCATACACACACATGTTTATACTCATACACAAATGCACATATATACACATATATACACAACAGGATAAATCATCCAAATAATTATATACATATATGAAATTCTCAAAGAATATATAAGCATATTATATTAAAAAAGGAAAATTTAAGAGAAAGCACTCAAAATTTTTATGTAACCTCTCTTCCCACCCTTCTAGCCCTCAGCTTCCTGTTATTAACATTAACCACTGGTTTAGTTCATTTTTAATAATTGAGCTGATAATTGATTAATTAAGTCATGTCCACCTTAGGTCTCACTTTTGGTAGGGTATATTTCATGGATTTTGATCAAGATACAATGTGTCTGCACGCACAGAATCATACAGCCTGCTTCACCTCTCTCATGCCTGCCCTGCACCGCCTGCTCAATCTCCCTCTGTATGTCATCATTTCTAAGCAAAACTAATTCTGCATATACTAATTTTCTGTGCTATTTTTTTCTGAGTGACTATAATAAATGTGTTTGCATATCAGCAAAATGTATTTTCAGTCTCATTTTTCTTGTGTGCATGTGGTGTATGTGAGGGGGTGTGTGCGTATTCATCTGTGTGTACAAGTGATACGTGTTTCTGTCTGTGGTGGCTAGATGTCAGTCTTAGAGGTTCACTCACTAGGACCTGTGGCTCAATGATTATATGCTATTCTGACTAGCCAAGGAGCTTCAGCAAACTGCCTGATTTGCTATCCTAGCACTGGGATTACAAGTGAATGCCACTCTCTGTCTCGCTGGCAAGTTCATCTCCTCTGCTACTGCAGCATTTCTTCAACTATATTAGAACCACCTTCTTTAGGCTTCCAATGCAGACTGAAGACCAGCAGCTCTCCAGGAATCCTCCAGGCCTTCAGAGCAAGATTGGAACTGCTGAGGCAGCCAGCCTCATGGACTGAGCAACAACTAGATCCTCAGCCTCTTCAGAGCGAGACAGCCATTGTTGGCCTACACAGACCACAGCCAGGAAGCCAATCTACTAAATCCCCTTTAAAATATTATCTCAGTCCTGTTCCCTTAGAGAACACTGACAAATACAATGTCTTTCTCAATATCTATTCACATTATTTTTTGAGACAGGGTTTCTCATTGAACTTGGAGCTCTCCAGTTTGCCTATACCGACAGTCCATGGAGCCTTAGTGAAATCCCTCTGTCTCTGCTTCCGCAGTACTGGGATCATGGGCGGATGTCACCAGGCCCAGCTTTTATGTGTGTTCTGGGGACTGAACTCAAGCCCTTAAACTTGCATGATAAATACTTTCCTGACTGCACTCCTCCTCCACCCCGATTTTTGTTATAATGTGTTCCCAGTGTTTGGACTGAAGAAAAGAAAGGCTTGTATAATTTATCGAATGTCTGAAGGTAGTTCAGATGGTATGGAATAGTTTTCCAATGAGTGTGATGGGGCAACAGTAACGTTCTATGTCAGTCTGTTGAATATTCAGTAAAGAACACAACAATATAATGAATAGGGAGCTAGTAGCCTCAGTAAGAATGAAAATAAACATTACCTAGGTGACTAGCAGTGTGCTTTGGTAATTGTTGTAATCCATTCGAAGCTTTCGTTACCTCCAGCAAAAGTTCAGAGATAAAGGTGGAGCCATATTTTAAGCTGGTGACATATGTCATGATAACACACCAGGTTTCCAGTATCTCACATCTAGGTAATTGCAACAGACTTCTGGATCTCCTTTCTCTGCACCTCAGGCCTAGAGAAGACTTTCCGCCACTGATCCTGTGGCATGGGGAGGGTGTGGGTGATGATGCATCACAGTGGGTGGAGAAGGGAGGCTGAGAGGCAGGACTGAGATTCTAAGACACCCGCAGGTGAAGAGCCTGTTACTGCTGTAACTGGTCTACCAGGATGAATATCAGTGCAAATCTAATCTCTCCTTCCTCTACATCATGAAAATTATTTTTCTTAAACATTGGCTTCACGGTCATTCTCCCTGTTTACACCCGTTCACTTGTTAACGCTCATACACTCCTGCTTCAAGAAACCTTACAAAAATTAGCCCAGCTGCTAATGGCTTATGACAGATGGTTCCGGTGCCACACCGGTCTTTAATAGACTGGAAGCTAGCTACATCTCCAGCTATGGCATCAGTCTTTGGAAACAGAGTTAGAGAATCATTTTATTTGGGGCTGATGAGATGGTTCAACGTGTAAAGACTCTTGCCACCAAGCTTGACAAGCGGAACTCCATCTCTGGGGCTCATCTGGCGGAAGGGGTGAGCCAGTTCCCAGTCAAGACAAGTCAGTCCTCTTGTCTCCACGTGTGTGCCACACCGGCACACACACACTAGCACAAGGCAGATAAGTAAGTGTGAGACAAATCAGTTGATTTCGCTCTCTTTCCTTTCAGCTGTACTATGTGAGGGTCTGAGGAACCAACCATTATTCCGAGAAGCTTAAGAGCCAACTGGTAAGGAAGGAACTGGTCTATTGTGTTCTCCAGCTATGTGTTTGACTGAAGCAGAGCTGAGACTTGGGGATGGGGATCATGCAGAAGCCAAGGTGAGAGCTGGAATCTTAAAGAGGAACAGGAGTTTGGCAAAGGAAGGGAGTGTGGGTATTATAGTTTAAAGGGCAAGACAGCACGTCTTGGTGAGTTGGCTCTGCAGGGAAAGAGGCACTTGTCCCCAAACCTGACAACCTGCGTTTGCCTGGCACACATATGGTAGAATTAATTTCTAAAAGTTGTCCACTGATCTCTATGCTTATACTATGCACACGAACACCCCCACATATAAATACACAGGCACATAAATAAATAAATACTTTTTTTTGAAAATAAATGATATATAATGAAGATGAGAAATCATCAAGTTAGGATGATCGAGTTTATTTGTGGACCAAGTCTGTGTGAGTATAGTTGACAGATACATTGCAAATGAAAACTTTGAAGTTCACTTGCTAGTCAAGGTAACTTGAGATACTCTGTTTTTGTTTTGTTTTGCTTTGTTTTGTTTGTCCCCCCTCCCCCAGACAGGGTTTCTCTGTAGCTTTGGGGCCTGTCCTGGAACTAGCTCTTGTAGACCAGGCTGGACTTGAACTCACAGAGATCTGCAGGCCTCTGCCTCCCAAGTGCTGGGATTAAAGGCGTGCGCCACCACCACCGCTGCCACCACTCTTGGTTTTTAAAGTCAGAGAAAAGGGGGTAGGAGATAGTTCAGTTGGTAAAGTGCTTAAGCAGGAGGGCCTGAACTAAATCTGACATTGATCTCTCACAATGCCTGGAGGGAAAATGCTGGGTATGCGGGTATGAACTGGAACCTCAGTGCTGGCCAGTCAGCCTGGCCCTCTTACCAATCTGTCAACCAGTAAATAAACGGTGGATGATACCAGAGAAAAGACACCTGAAGTTCTCCTTGATCCTTCACAGCCGTATTCACCCCCCACCAATAAAATAAAATAAACTTTGGGCCTGTTCAGTAAGTAGGAACCACTTGTAGCCAAGCATGAGAATCTGAGTTCAGACTCCAGGTGGAAGAAGCAAAGGGATTCTTCCAGCTGCCCTCTGGTCTCCACACACAGATGGGAGCTACCTGATGTCTGGCTAGAAACTGATCTCTAGTCCTCTGTAAGGGTATGTGCTCTTAACCAACTGGAGCTGGGGATATAGTTCTGTTGATATATGCTTCACAGCAAGGAGAAGGCGCCGGCACGGGCCCTCAACACCATATAAACCAGATGCGGTGGTATATGCCTGTAATCCCAGCAAAGGGAAGGTGGAGGTGGGGGATCAAGATTTCAAGATTAGCCTCAGTTCTATAGGAAGTTCCTGGCCATCCTGGGCTATGGGAGACTGTCTTCCAAAAAAAAACCAAACAAAAAACAATCTTCAAAAGTTCAGAACATGGACAGATCTGAGTCTGTTCTGTTCAGTGTGGGTGTTGTTCTGATAAGATCAAACTTTGGGCTCTTTAAGCTTGGGCACTGTAACCCTGTAGCTGATGGGGATGCCCAGGTGAGGACTCAGCAGGCCTGACCCTCAGCGATGATTACTTTTAATTATGTACATTCATTGTATGTACATACAAATGCGGTTGCCCAGGGAGGCCAGAGGTGTTGGATCCCCTGGAGATGAAATTTGAAATTAGAGATGGTGCTGGAAACTCAACTCCGGTTCTCTCCCAGAACAGTCCCTGCTCTCCACTGAGCCGTCTCTCTAGCCCCAGACTCGCTCCTTAAAGGCAGCGAGAACCACCTTGTGTCCTACTAGCCTCATTATTTGTGTTTTACATCTCTCTGTCTCCTCCTTGGCCCATTTCCATAAAGAAAGTAACCCAGGGAAATCTGACTCAAAGTACAGAGCTGTAAAGGGCTGTCAGCAGTCCACAGATCTCTCCCTCTCTTCTCTTCTCTTCTCTTCTCTTCTCTTCTCTTCTCTTCTCTTCTCTTCTCTTCTCTTCTCTTCTCTCTCTCTTCTCTCTTCTCTCTTCTCTCTTCTCTCTTCTCTCTTCTCTCTTCTCTCTTCTCTCTTCTCTCTTCTCTCTCTCTCTCTTCTCTTCTCTTCTCTCTCTCTCTCTCTCTCTCTCTCTCTCTCTCTCTCTCTCTCTGTGTCTCTATGGGGAGGAAAGGGAGCGAGAGAGGAAGAATTAAGAATAAGTGGTACCTTTTAGAAGTTGTCAGTAATTGATTTCTGTTGAATCTAATAAAAAAAAAGGAGGATTGTATTTTACTAGATGTCATTGCCTTTTGATTTGATGGTAAGGTAATTTGTGGTTCGTTGGGGACAGAGCTGCAGCTTGGCTGATAGAGTGCTTGCCTCACCAGGTTTAGTCTCCAGCACATGAACTGATGTGGTGATGCACATCTGTAACTCAGCAAGTGAGAAGAAAGATGCTCCAGGGTGAGAGGTTCAAGGTCATGCTTTGCTCAACAGCAAGGTCTAGGTCAGCCTGGGCTAGTAAGAGCCTAATCAATCCATCAAACAAAAACTATTGGTTCGTAAATGACTGGTCTAGGTAGTTTTAAAGGGACAATAGAGGGCAGTGATGCGTTTTCCAGTGATGCTGTATGGCTTTATGCCTATCCAAATGGAGACTCTGCTGCACAGTAGAAACCCATGAGAGCTAGGGGAAAATCTACATTGATATCTAGAGAAAGAAACTGAAAAGGTATGGTTAGCTAGCTCAGCAGTGAAGAATGCACACTGCTCTTTCAGTTCAATTTCCAGCACCCATGTTGAGCTGTTTACAGGTGCCTGTAACTCCAGCTCCAGGAAATCCAACACCCTCTCCTGGCCTCCAAGAGCACCATACCTATGTACCATCCACATCCACAAACACCTAAAAAAAAAAAAACTTTTTTAAAAAGTTAAAAAAAGAAACCTCATTAGTCCCACTTTGATCAATTAAAGGAGAGTGGGGTTGGTTGTTGTGGAGTGTCTACAGTTATTAAGAACCCCCTAGGTGTTGCTAACACGCAGTCAGGGGTAGGAATCTTCAGTGTGGGTGATGCCCAACCCATGCCCATAGGCCGAATGTGCAACTAAAGCAGGCCAGACAGCCCTCAGCAGGTGCTTAGTATGATCCAGAAGCAAACCTGACAGTGCCACATAGATGCTGAGCCACATGCTACAAACATGGGTGGAGACTTTCCAACACATAAGGAGCCCAGACTGTAAACCTCTGGTGTCGACTTACAAATAAAGTGGCTTTACATACTGTGGAGGGGAGGGGCTTGCCTTTCCGCACCTCTCTTCCAAAGAAACAGTATAACGACAAAACTTCGCCTAATAGGAAGGAGATTTCTCAAGCTGTTATCTTCTAAGTGGTTAAAGGATCCATGGATCACTCAAGGTCCCTAAGGTTACCTCTTCAAGGATCTAACCATCATTTTTTTTTTTTGAGACAGGACCTCGTGCATCCCAGTCTGTCCTTGAATTCACTTTGTAGCCAAAATGACTGTGAACTCATGACCATCTTGATTCTATTTCTTGCACCACCATGGCTGGTTTATATGGTGCTATGGATTCAACCCAGGGCTTCTTGCATGCTATACAAGCATTGTATCGATTGAGTTATGTTTCCAGACTCTCCAGCATGCATTTATATATAACATTTTTCTCCCTGAAATGTGTGTTTACAATCATTGACTACCTGTGGAAGCTATGCAAAACAAAGGAACACTGGTTAGGGATACAACTCAGTAGTGAGGTAATTGACTCGTGTGTGAGACCCTGGGCACCATTCCCACCTCTGAAAACCAAATCAACAAATAAACAAATGATGCAGAATTCTGTTAGTCATTTGCTCCCGTCCTGCTGCCTTCCCTAGGCCCACCCCGTTCTTGAAAACAATTGAACGTGAAGTTTTCTCTCCGACGTTGGTTTAGGGTGTGATGAACTAATGGCTTGTGAAATACCATGTCTTTAAGAAGTTTACAGAGTCATTCGTGAACAAACTTCTTACTCTAATTTGGGTTATGTGTCTGTGGGGGGTATACATGTGTGTAGATGTATGCATGTGTTTGTGCCCATATGAGCATGTGTGGAGGTCAGAGGTTGATTTTGGGATGTGTTCCTCTATTGTTCTCCACCTTATTGTTTGAAACTGGGTCTCTTACTGAATCTGAGCATTGCCATTTTAGCCAGACTAGCTGGCTGACTGGACAGCAAGGCCACAGGATCTTTCTGTCTCTACCCACTAGCACCAGGATTACCATGTCCAGCTTTTTATGTGGGTACTAAGGAACCAAACTCAGCTCCTCAGGCATATGTGTTGATTGCTTCACCCACTGCGCCATTTCCAAACCTCTGTCTATTTATTAATACTCCTTTCAAGGAGACATTCTCACATTCTTGACTGTCACACCCAAAGCAAGTAAGAAAGAAAGGAAGAACAAAAGAAAGAAATTTTACATTGCAACCTACAAAGACAATGCTTATCATCTATGTAATACACTCTAAGATGTTTTCAACTATTCTAGTTCATTTTGGTTTTTTTTTCTCCAAAATGCAGGTCATAATTCTCCAAATTGATCGCACTACCTACTAATAAGTCACAATCTTAAAAATGCAAAATATGCTGGGCCTGGTGACACACGCCTTTAATCCCAGAACTTGTAAGGCAGAGGCAGGTCAACCTCTGTGAGTTTGAGGTTAGCCTGGTCTACATATTGATTTCTAGGACAGCCAGAGATATACAGTGAAACCCTGTCTCACAAAACAAACCAAAAAAAAAAAAAAAAAAAACAAGCCAAAAAGGAAAAGACTTGTGTGGATGAATAGGAATGACCTCCAAAGACTCACATATTTAAATATATGGTCATTCAGGAGTGGTACTACTTGAGAGGGATTATGAGGTGTGGCCTTGTTAGAGTAGGTGTTGCCTTGTTGGAGGAATTCTATCACTGGGGGTTGGCTTTGGAGTTTCAAAAAATGTAAGCCAGGCTCATATTTCTCTCTTGCTGCTGTCCAAGGCTCCAGTTGTAGAACTCTGCAACTTCTCCAGCATTATGTCTGTCTGCATGCTTCCATGATTCCCATATTATTAATAACAATGACTAAATTTGTGAAACTGTAAGCAAGCCCCAATTAAATGCTTTCCTGCATGGCCCTGAGTCATTTAATGAGGAAATATGAAGGACCTCAGCTAGCGGCTACTCAGTGCCACTGCGCAGGAATTCTATACCCAAGTGAATGGCAGCGTGGAGCGTGACTGTGGCTTTCCAGAGCCACCAGAAACTCTAGCCCCACATTGGACGCCAACTGTAGAAATTAGCTCAATTCAGGAAATAACCAGGCTATCTAAAGAATAAAACAATTATATTTTTATTTATTATAAGGGAGAAACTCACGGAACAGGAATATGAAGTCCAAGCTCAGCTGTGCCCCATGGGAATCACAGAGAGAGAGAGAGCACCTGGGCCATGCACTCCTTTTACTCCTGGTCCCAGAAAGCCACACTTTAACTTGGATCCATCTCTTAAAGATAATTGGCTAACAAGGTTTCCCTGTCAACAATGGCCCCAAACTGACTGATAGTAAAGACCCTGGCACACAAATTAATGGGACCAGGGTGCTTAGTCATCAGAACCTGTGATGCAGAAGAGCTATGCAGATGTAATTAAGTTGAATAATTAATTAATTATTAATAATTACTTAATTATTCAGCTTATGGAATGGTGCCACATATTCTTAGGGTGGGTTTTAACAAGGTAGTTAATCCTGTATAGAAACTTCCTCTCAAACAGATGAGATGGCACACGCCTTTAATCTCACCACTCGAGAGGCTGAGGCAGGTGGATCTCTGAGTCTGAGGTCAGCCTGATCTACAAAGCAAGTTCCAGGACAACCAAGGCTAGCCATGAAGAGAAATTCTGTCTCAAGAAACAAACAAAAACAAAAGAAAGGAGGGAGAGAGAGAGAAAGACCTTTACAGATGTGGTTTAAAGGATTCTCTTAGGTGTCACAGGGTCTTCCAATTGGACATGATGTTGGCTTATTTGGGCTAGTCTAGTTTGCCAGCTTGCTGAGATCCTGCCTCTGCTTTCCAGAGATGGAATTACAGAATTTACATGGATGTTGGAAATCCAAAGTCTGGTTTTCATGCTGGCCTGGCAAGTGATTTATCTACTGAACTATCTCCTCATCCCTCCCACACATAGAAAGAAATGAAATACAACATATGCAGTATGACCCTTGTATTTGCAGGAAAGAGAAATATAATGTTTACCTTCCAGCAGCACAGACATTCTGGAAACGTGCACAAGAACTATTAATAATGCTTATCTTTAAGGAGTGGGCTGAGAGTGTACGAAAGGTATATATGTATAATTTTATGCAAAAACTTAACCATTTATATATATATATATAAGTTTTTGTATAGAATTTTTTCCTGAACACAATATACAGACCGGAGTGGCCTCAGTATGCAGCAAAGGCTGGCTTTGAATTTTCTATCCTTCTACCTTGAGGTGCCCAGTGCTAAGATTCTAGCATGCACCATCATACCTAGCTTTCTATACACTTCTTGATCTCAGGATTCCTAACTTGGGGCTTTTGTTGATCTTTAGAGAAAACCGGATTACATGCAAAGAGAGACCCTGCAGACAGAGTGACACATCTGGACCAGTGTATATCATCTGAGTTTAAAAAGCAGTTTCTTAAAAACAAATCACCCTTGATATAGTTCTGTAATCACAGGAAGACCAAGGTATATAATTCTACATTTATTGAGGAAATGTATGTGTGTGTGTGTGTGTGTGTGTGTGTGCACAGAAAGAGAGAGCATTCACATGCACGTGTAGAATACGTGTGTAGAGTCCAGAAGCCAGCCTTTGGCTGTTTTTCTTACAGCAGCTGACAACTTCGTTTGTGTGACAGGATCTCTCACTGGGACTTGAGGCTTGCCAAGTAGGCCAGGTTGGCCTGTCAGTGAGTCCGGAGATCCTGCTGTCTCCAGATCCCCAGAGCTGGGATTATAAGCACATGCCACCAGCTTTTTATGTGGGTGCTGGGCATTGAGCTCAGGTCCTCATGCTTGCACGACTTCACCAATCATTTCCCCAGTACCACCTGCCTCTTTTTATTTCTGGTTGTTTTCGAGACAGGGTCTCCCTCTGTCACCCTGACTGGCCTGGAACTCTCTATATAGACCAGACTGTGCTCAAACTCATAAAAACCTTCTTGCCTCTGTTTCCTAAGTGTTGAGATACCTGGACATCTGCTTCTTTTTTGGAACAAGGACATATGTATTCCAGACAGGCCTCAAATTCACTATAGAGCTGACTATGACCTTGACCATCTGATCCCCCTACGTCTATCTCTCAAGTCTGGGGTTATAGGGACGCACATACCATGCGAATTTTATGCAGTGCTGCGTATTGAACCTAGGGCTTTGTGGATGCTACGAAAACCTTCTCTATCAACAACACTACACTTGGTTCAACCTCATTGTCAATCCAGCCTAACAATACCTTTTTAAAGCCTTAAGTTCTTTAAGTTTGCTTGGTTTGTTTTGCTTGAATTTAAATTAGGCATGAAGATTCCAGATAGGTAAAGAGTTCATCCCCTACAGGGCAGTGGTGGCTTACACCTTTAATCCCAACACTTGGGAGGCAGAGGCAGGCGGAACTCTGTGAATTCAAGGCCAGCCTGGTCTACAGAGTGAGTGCCAGGACAGGTTCCAAAGCTACAGAGAGAAATCCTGTCTTGAACCCCGCCCCCCACAAAGAATTCATCCCCTTCATCCACAGTTACATGGCTAAGGCAGATGGACACCCAACTGAGGTTCCTTGCCATAGACTTGTGTGTGCTCATCATCATTTGAAAGTCCTTTATTTGTATTTTCATAAATAAAGCTTGCCTGAAGATCAAAACACCAAAACAGCCACACTAGTCAGCCACACAGGCCAGGCAGTGGTGGCACACACTTTCTAATCCCAGCAGCCACGCCAGTTAGCTAGAGGGGCTGGGCGGTGGTGGTGCATATGCGTTTAATCCCAGCACCAAAGAGGAATATAAGGCAGGATGAGACAGGAACTCGCTCTCTTTCGGTCTGAAGATTTCATAGAGGCAAGAGCTCTCTAGTGGCTTGGGTACTTTTCTTTTCTGGTCATCAGTATCTGTTTCTGGGTTTTTATTATTTGTGCTACAAAAGTCTGTTTGCTTTTTTTTTTGGCATGGGGTGTGTGTGTGAGCATGTGTATGCACACACACACACACACACACACACACACACACACACACACGGGTACAGACGTGCATGCATGCACGTGACAACCTTCGATGCCATACTCCAGAAGGCCATGTGCCATAGTGTCTTTCAGTGGACTAAAGTTTACCAATTATGCTAGGCTGGCTGGCCAGCAAACCTTAGGGACGCACCTGTCAATGCTAGCATTATAAACATAGGCCACTATACCTGGCATTTTTGTGTGGGTTCTGGAGATCAAACTCAGGCCTTCCCATTTGAGAGGCAAGCACTTTACTGAGTGAGATAGCCTTCAAGCCCTGGAAACTCATGCCTTGCATGCTTCACCTCAGAAATTTAGGCAAAAATTAGGTCATTTTAGTTTTTTAATTTTTTAAATTTTTTAATTTTTATCTTTAAAAATATTTATTTATTTATTATGTATACAATATTCTGCCTCCATGTATGATGACACATGCCAGAAGAGGGCACCAGACCTCATTACAGATGGTTGTGAGTCACCATGTGGTTGCTGGGAATTGAACTCAGGACCTTTGAAAGCCATCTCTCCAGCCCAAATTAGGTCATTTTAGCACAAATATGTTTCAAAGTTAAAACTCAAACCACTTTGAGCTGCCCCTAGCAAATGGAGTCAAACTTTCCTTGAGGGTCAATCCTTGGATATCCACATTGACCCCAAGGTCTCTGTCTGTCTGCCTCTCTTGGTGCTGGAAATCAAATCTAAAACTTCGTTCATGCTAAGCAAAACCTTCATCACTGAGCTTTGTAAGTGCTTTTATTACATCTATTTTGTGTGGGGTGTAACTTTGTGCCACAGCATGGATGTCAAGGTAAGGGGGACAGGTTGTGGGTGTATGTTTTCTCCTTCTATCATGTGGGTTCTAGGATAGATCTAGCATCATCAGGCCTGTTGGCAAGCACTTTTACCCACAAAACCATATCAGCCCTCTTTTTTGTTTGTTTGTTTGTTATTTTGTTTTAATTCTGAGATATGGTTTCACTAAGTTTCTCAACCTGGCCATGGATTTACTTGAATCTGTAATCCAGAGTCAGGTTGCTCATTTATTTCAAGGGAGTCCTTCCCAGTCACTCACGGTAGGGGAGCTTATGAGTCAGCTGTAAACGGTCAAAGCCTCTCCTGCTTTCTATAGCATGGAGTCAAGGCCAAGGCCCAGGTGGTTGGGCTGGACTGTGCGGGATAGAGCAAATGCCTGTTCCCTAGCTACCAGGGTCAGAAGTCCTGCCATCAGCACCAAGTGTAAAAAGCCCAGTCATTCTTGCCTGCCAACCACCTTCAAGTGTGGACAGAGCTCTTGCTCTTAACCTCTCAAAGCACAGCCAAGGACAGACTGCAGACACAGGAAAATGTCACAGTCAGGAGCAGTGGCTGCCAATATCCAGGAATGTTTGCCAGTTCTGAGTTGAAAAGGAGAAGTCTGTTAACTCCCAACTGTTAACTTATTTAAGTTTCTTAGGTGTATTAGATTAGGTATAAAACTTTATTCACAAGGTTCCAACATCTGTAAATTGTAAGCAATATACAAATTGAAACAAAAATGTAAAAATCAATTAGTATTATGTATGTAACACGATAGATAATGTTTTCCTGAAATTATATTTTCTCATGGGATGAGAGTGTGAAGCTCACTGCCATGATTATACCTAGGGTCAGATGTAAAGGCAAGTGTGCGGTGTTTGGTTGCAAGGTTAGCAGTAGATGGCTCAGAACAGGCATTGAAATATATTGTTTAAAGAATATGATTTAAATAAATTGTTTTAAAGGATATGACTTAAAGAAGAGAAAAATGTATTTTTTTTTTTTGTTTTAAGAATTTGCAAGTATAGGAGCATTTTATCTGCCAAGTTCATAATATAGGACCCTGTAGTTTCTGATCTCACCCTGAAAACAGTGAATTAAAGCCTGATTTTTACAAAGAATTTTTGTATTTTATTTTTTTTAAATATTTATTTATTTATTTAGTATACAATGTTCTGTCTGTATGCCTACAGGCCAGAAGAGGGCGCCAGACCTCATTACAGATGGTTGTGAGCCACCATGTGGTTGCTGGGAATTGAACTCAGGACCTTTGGAAGAGCAAACAATGCTCTTAACCACTGAGCCATCTCTCCAGCCCCCAATTTTTGTATTTTAGAATGTGTTGTGTGTGCATGTTTGTGCACACGTTCTGTGATCGGTCTGTGGATGTCAGGTGACAACATACAGGAGTCAGTTCTTTCCTTTCACCATGAGGGTTCCTGGGACTGAACTCAGGTCATTAAGTTTGGTAGCAAGTGTCTTTATCTGTTGAGGCATCTTGCCAGCCTAGAATATGCATTTTTAAGAAGATGTCCAAGTGATGGATATACAGATTAAAATTTGAGAAACATGAACTTATCTCCCAACTTATTCTTCATTGATTAAATATGAAGATGGGGGTATAGTTTAAAGATTTTTTTCTTTTTCTTTTTTTTAATTTGAACAGGGTCTTGTGTATCCCTAGCCTCAAACACATTATGTAGTTGAGAATCACCTTGAGTTTCTGATCCTCCTGCTTCCATCTCTTGACTGTTGGAATTTCACACACGGATTGTCATGTGGGTTTTTCTTTGCTTGTTTGTTTGTTTGTTTTGGGCTCAAATCCAGAGTTTCACGAATGTAAGGCAAGCATTGCTGAGCTACACGGCCTGTAAAGACACTTTATCCTTCTCTTCTTTTACATCTCTTTGAAATCACTTGCTCCCTCTTTTTCAGGGATGCAGGAAGGTAGGTTTAAGATGAACTCAGAGTTCTCTAGGAATGATAGTAAGTATTGATAACTTCAAAGGGCCCATCTTGGTGACTTCCACTAGGGAGGCTCCATTCGGGAAGTTCCTCTGTTTATGGGAAATATCCAGAGTAGGCAAGCATATCGAGACAGAGACTAGATTACAGCCCGGTAAAAGTTTGTGGAGGAGAAACTAGAGAATGAGCAGGAGGCGTGGGATATCTTGTGGGGGTTAGTGATAATTAGTAGTGATAGTTTTGAGGTAGAGTCAGTGGTGATGGTAGCACACCTGGGAATGGCTAACAAGCCTGCCTGTTTATGTGTGCTCTGGGGAATCGGAACGCAGGTCCTTCTGCTTCCACAGCAAGCATTTTACTCCCTGAATTATCTTTCCAGTCCCTATTTCAGGCATTTTCTTGAAACCCTGCCCACCTTTTGTTTTTCGCACTGACTTTTATTTTTACTGTCAGGTAGTGTCCTCAGGCATTCTGAGAGCTACAGAGGTGACTAAGAGGCTTTTGCCTTGGGTGGTAGCCGTGAGCAGATCACTGAGGATCAGTGATACCCACACAGGGCTAAGGATTGTGCAGTAAAATGATGATTGTGAAAAGCGCCAAAGGGATGCTTAACCTAGAGCTATCTGTGTCACAGAAGGAGAAATGATTTCTTACAGTTTAAATCTGTTGAGCTGTCTTTGATTTTCTGTAGAAGGCTGAATGGATTTCAAAACGGAGAGCCAGAGGAAAGAATACATACTTAGGGAAGAATGAACAAGCAAAGGCTGGGACTGATACATCTCTCTGTCCAACCTGAATTCACAGACAAGGTCTTATATAACCCAGGCTGTCCCGGGACTTTCTGGGTAGCTAAGGATGCTCTTGAACTCCTGATCCTCTTGCCTCAGCCTCCCAAGTGTCCAAGTGTTCATCACCAGCTAGACAAGAAAAAGTAGGAGTGGATGAGAATAAGTGATAGACATTGCTGGTTTTTGAAGTTTTGCATACATTTTCCTGAGTTGTAAAATAATTTTGTTGGCATTGGAGAAAAGAAATTTTACAGCATGTGGGTGTTGGGTACTGGGGATGGAACCCAGGACCTGTGACCTGTGTACATCCTGGGCAAGTGCTCTTCCCTCAACTCCCTAAAGAAACAACTTCTTCTTCTTCTCCTTCCTCCTCTTCCTCCTCCTCCACTTCTTCTTCATTATTATTATTATTATTTTATTTTATTATTATTTTTCAAGATAGTCCTTCAGTGTGTAGCCTTGGCTGTCCTGGAACTTGCCTCGTAGATCAGGCTGGCCTCGAACTCACAGAGATCTATCTGCCTCTGGCTTCCCAGTGTTGGGTTTAAGGCATGTACCACCACCACCCAGAGGAACTTTTTTTTTTTTTTAAATAAAGATACTCTCTGGTGGGGTACAAAGGTTAAAATCAAGAACTAACAAGAAGCCTGGTCACAGAAAAGGGCATTGACACCCCTCCCCTTCAAAAGAGGCAAGGGCCTTAGAGATGGGTCAAAGGGTAAAGGAAAGGAATTTGCTGCCAAGTCTGAAGTCTTGGGTTCAATCCCTGGGACCCACATGGGATTAACAACTCTCAAACCTTGTCCTCTGACCTACACACATAGACAAATGCACATGTTTTAGGAATATACAAAATAAAGAAATGGAAGAAAGTTAAATAGAGGCAGAGGAAATACGGGGGTACTCCCAAACTCTCTTCTCCATCATTTCAGTTGAGGTCACCCAGGCCATAGGAATGTCCTATCTATCACCAGCAAATTTGTATTACCCAGAAAACACTAGAGTAACCCTGCTCAGAGCTCTGGCACGATAATACAAACTCTCATTCTTAAAACAAATGACAGGATTTGATTTTAAAAAGCAGTGTTCCTGGCACACAGAAAGCACCCATCCTTTGTTTCACCCGTGAACGCCTTTTGCTTAGGCATTGTTTTCGAGAGGAGGAAAAAATGATTGAAAACTGCACTTCAAAACCTGTACCCTCTGTTAGCACTAAGCTGGGACAACCTGGAGCCAAGAGATCGAATTTCCCCTCTTCGCGCTATCCCCGTCTTTTGTGTCCCTAGAGTCCGTAGGTACTCACGGGAAGAGGGAGGAGGGGCAGGGCTGACAGTCAAGGAACCAATCCCGGCCGGGCTATGGGGTGTGGACACGGAGCCACGCCCTCCTCTCCCTGCCCGCTAAGTCCCGCCTCCCTCGCACCTGCGATTGCCTGCGCTCCTAGGCTCCTAGGCAGGCGCCCGCCCCTCGGAGCCGGGTGGGAGGCGGGAAGGGGGCGGAGCAGGGGCGTGGCTTCACCTCTCGCGAGACCGCCTCCTGTTGCTGAGGCCGCCGTTCCGGCACTCTGACTGGCCGGCGGCCGCGCAGCCGCCATGTTCGGTTGCTATGCTGCGGCCTAGGAGACGGGGTGTGCTTGGGGGAGGAGGAGGAGGAGACGGAGGAGGCGGTGGAGGCGAGGGAGGAGGAGGAAGGAGAGGAGGAGAAGAGGGAGGAGGGTGACCGAGCTTCTCCTTTGCACTCTCACACAGAGCCGCCTCCCTGGAGTCACCCGCCGCCTCACGCCGCGCGCTTTCCTGCTCCGCGGACGCGACATTGTTCTTTAGGACTCCTGGGACCTGTCAGAAACCGGGGCTCCGGGACTTGAAAGCGACGTGACTTCGGCCCGCGGGCCGCGTGTTGGGGGGACCGCGGCACTTTGGGGGCGCGTGCGAAGGGATTAGCTCATCTCCCCGCGAGGTGCGAGCGCGCGCCTCCCCGCGCACGCCGGCCCCGCCGCAGCCCCGCAGGATGACGGGGTGCTGGCGGCCCGCGGCCGTGGCGCGGCCGCTGTGGCGGCGTCTGTTCGCGGGGCGCTGAGGGGTGAGCACCCCGACGCCGACCACGCGCCTCTTTCCCCCGGCTGTGCGTCCGGGGCCTCCTGGCTTTTTGTCTTTGCGTTTTCTTTCTTTTTTTTTTTTCTTTTTCTCCAGCCGAGAAGACGCGGCTGTGATAACGAAGGTAAGAGGGGCGCGTGGGGACGTTCTTCGTTTGGCCTTCTTGGGTCCCCTTTGCAGGTCGTGGGCGCGCACCTGAAGCTTGCGGAATCAGGTAGCCGGAGCTACCCGATCGACTCCCCCTTACTGGGTCCGGGTACTCGGATCTTTCTGGGGCTTATAGTTGAAATCTCTGCTAGGGATGAGTGCAAGGTATAAGGGATGGGATAGATGCGAGATGGAACGTTGCAGTGTTCCTGAACTCAAGGTAAGGCTGGTTTAGAATCTTCAGTATTCCATTTGTAGTATCCTTCTTTTTTCTAATTATTATTGTTACGTTAATTGACTCATATAAGCACTTTTCTTCCTTTCTTTTTTTTTTTTTTGCGTGCTGCATGAGCACAAGATCCCTCCCATTGAACTTGGAAGTCTCTTGTGACTCTGCTTGTACCTACTTGTTTTTAGGAATCTGTAGTTGGGCCCCCAAAAGTTGAGATGTAGAACAGATCTGAACTTAGATTTTCATGATGTTTTGGAACCTTCGCTGCCTTCATAACTCTCATATTCAAAGCGAGTCTGTAGTAAAGGACAGTCCAGTGTTTATGGCTTTTTGTAAACGTAAGCGCAGTGATCTTTGGCTTTCTGACTTTAAAATTGGTGCTTCAGTGGCAATGTTTGTTAATAGTTACTTACAGAAAAATGGAGCGTATGGATTGTTTTTAATGGACAGGAACGATTCTTACGAAACCTTAGTTACGTGAATTGTCCCAAGACAGAGACAATTAAGAGATTAAAGAGAAGCTGGATTTTTAGAAATTATTATTATTATTTTTTTAAAGAAAGTTGAGATGTAGTTAAATGCACGTCTAGATGCATTTGCTGTGGTTTCTTCAAAAATGAACAGTTTACAGTTTCACTGATAATGCATGTGGATGTTTCCCTGAAACTTAGACTAGAGACTATGTTTGGCCTTGCATCACAGAGTGACATCAGTGTGTACAAGGACGATGTGTGGGGTTTAAAAACTGCTTGTTCCAGGAGGACCTGTCATATCTGCTAGCTACTTTTGGAATGAGCAATTCAAGAAATATTGAGTGTGTGACCAGATCTTGGGTCCAGATGAAATAACACAGTTCATTGGTCACATGTAAAACATGGCTGTGGAGGAAAAACAAAAACAAAAAGCCAATGTGTCTGACTTTTAAAGATAGTTGAGCTAGAAAGGAGACTGGGCAGTAAATGCCACAACTTTTTGAAAATCCTGGGTTTGTGAATATCATTGTGTCAGAGGGAAAGCATGTTTTCCAAAAGGGGAGGAGGTTGTCTTAAACAATTATTCAGTGTGCTTAAGACTAAACTAGACTTCTTATTTAAGTCTCAAATTTGAGGATCACAAATTCAGTGTTCTTTTAAAGAAAAAAAGTTAATTTGAGAAGAAAAGCTTATGAGTTAATTTAGAACCATTTTTATTCCCACTCATAATCTGAGATCGATCATCTTGTGGACACCATCTTTTTTTTTTTTTTTTGCTGTTGTTGTCAGAATACATTTCTGCTCCAATTACCACAAAAGCTATTTTTGTGTCTCTTCAAATTTTCTATGGTATTTTTATCTTTGTTTTTATTTTGTGTTGACACCATTGTACATGGATGGCCCCATAATATTGTGATCTTGTCTGATTTATAAGATCAACATAGTCTGTGTGTATGTGTGTGTGTGTGTGTGTACATGATAATATTTTTTATTTACCTAATCTGCTTTAAACATATGCTAAAAAGACTTAAACACAAGGAAACATCACTGTTTTATAGTTTTTCTTAATATTGACTTGGTTAAAGTTTGTTAAGATAGAAAAATCACAGATTCCTCAAAAGTAGTAAGAGATGTGACTTATTTCAGCTTTCTGATATCTAACTTCTAGGTGATGGGGAAATTATGTTCTCTTGTTCTCTCCTCCTCCACTGTGTCCTAATTGAGTATCTTTAAAATATCCCTAGTAACGTTGTTGCTTTAAATTTATGACACTAATTTCTAATTTAGGCTAGGCATAACACCAGCATCTATTGAACACATTTGCTAAAAATACTTTCTGGGTTGGATGTACTTAGAATGCAGCCTCAGGAAAATTCTCTTGAACTGTTCTACTGTGACCAGTATAGATGTTATTATTTTTTAAATAAGAACTTTAATAAAAATTACAGAATCCTACAAATTAGTTTTTATCAGTTTAGGCTTAGGTGCCACCTTTTGATGTATAAAGTGAAACAGTAGTAAAATATGTGATAGCAATAGAAACTTCAGTTTTTAAGAAAACTTAATGTGAACTCTATTGACTCTATTGGTTTGTATACTTTGAAATGTTTTAATTTAATCCTTTGTACATAGAGTTGTAAATGACATACAGTTTGTATTGTTATTAATTTAGTACTTGTGGCTTTTTCTCGGCTCTGAAAGGAAGATCCATTGCTACCTTTTTGAGTAAATTATGTTTAAAGAACAAAATAGGAAATTGGGAATTTAAAGGAGACTCTTATTGAGAGTACTTCTTTTCTTCCCTGAGAGTTAGGTTGTTTAAAAAGTAAGAAATCCCTTTTGTTGTTTTGTTTTTTAAGACAGGGTTTTACTGTTGAAACAGCTCTGGCTGTCCTGGAACTCTCTTTTTAGACCAGACAGACCTCAAACTCAGATCTGCCTCTGCCTCCCAAGTGCTGGGACTAAAGGTGTGCACCAGCACTGCCTGGCAAAGAGCAAGAAATCTTAAAGAAAAAAATGTAGGAGTCTTGTTTGGTAGATGTTAAGGGTCTGTTTGAATTCTTCATATTAGGAATGTAAAATTGGTGAACTTGTTAGGAATGCAAGTTTATGTGACTTAATGTAGCTAAATATAAATTCTTGCTCATAAATGAAATTTGCTTATTGATAGAAATGTACTGGTTCATAACTGAGTTGAGTTTTGTTATTTTTCTGGGTTATTACATGTTACAAAGTTTTAAAATGATACAGTTCAGAGATGTTAAATTTGCTGGCTCAGTAGAAGTATTATGAAGCCTTAAAGATTGATTTAGCTTCTGGAAGTTGGGTTTTTGGGGGGTGGCGAGGGCAGTAAAATACTGCAGAGGAACATATTGTTGTATTTTCATAGAATGTTCAATCAGTGCGGATAGTGCAAAGAAGAAGTATATAACTATTCTTTCCCGGCATAGAACAGTTGTCTAGAAATTATGATTTATTTTATATTCTTTGAATGAGAACTCAGTATAGTCATATAAGATACAAGGGACACTTAATTATGTTCACAGTCATCTTTTATTTCATTATTCCCAAGTAGAAACATTGGAAGAGAGGTTACAAATTTTTGAAGAAATTGATAAGAACAGAATGGGCTGTCTTCAGAGGAAGGTATTCATTAGGGAGGCTCACTTACTTGTATCTTCTAATAGGTTGTTCTGTAGAGTAGTAGAAAGAGGAGGATCCTCAGGGAAGAATGTTAATATTTATTACCTGTTAAGTTCCAGGCAGTGTACATATAAAGAAGCTATTTTACTTGATCATCAAGTATATTTTGTGAGGTGTATATAAGGTCAGTCTTATGTCATCTGCTCCCCTCCACGTGGAATTCAAACCATACTTGGCTCTAAGCTTATTCTTTAGAGCAGTGCAGTCCAATTACATTTTCTGTAGTGGTGGAAATACTTTCCCCTCTTTCACAGATTTATTGAAGTATAATTGACAAATATGAGGGAACTATTTTTTTCCCTACCCTGTTAGATATGGTAGCCATTAACTATGTATAGGTTATAGAGCACTTGTAAGTATGACTCTGGTATATGTGAGAAACTGAGTTTGAACTTGGATTTAGTTTTAATTATTTTAAATTTCTCCCCAAATGTGGTTGCTGGTTATGCACTCTTGAGTAGCACAGTTTTTAGATCTTGCTTCCTAGAAAATCCAAGGTCTGGCATTTAGTCTTCCCAGGTTTAGTCATGACATCAAGGCTGCTTACTTAGTTCTTGAGCTTCAGCTTAGCCTGTCGAGAAATGAAGGGATTACCACTGAAAGATTGTTTTCAAGACCCCACCTTGCTTTAAAGTTCAGTAACTTCTTATAATGTACAATGGCATTTAATATTCACAAACATTTCTGAAGGGGTTCTCCTCTCCAGTTTGTTCATTGTTCATAAAGGAATTTATTTTTAAGAAGAATATAAAGTACACAGAGGATAAGGGGTTATTTTCTGCGCATACTCCCATACAAGGTTGTTTGGTGAGAGCATTGTGTGACCCAAAGCAGTACTTTATTTTTTGTATTTATTCCAGTGCAGATCCAAGGCAACGCTAGGTAAATTCTCTGCCACTGAACATTACATGTTGGAATAAAAACTGAATCTTTAAAGATCCAATTAATTTTTTTTAAGATTAGCAATTTTAAAAAATAGGTTGGCACTGGACTTATGAAGCCACAGGAAAGAAACAATCCTTGCCACCTTACCATGTAAGATATATAACTGTTCCTGGTACTTATCAAAGTAATTCTTAACCTGTTTGCTGGTCTTGAAGACTTTTCTCTCAATTTGATCTTGCTGACCCTGTTCCTTAGTCTTGCTTAAAGTAACATTGTGTTTCCCTTCACCCTTATCACCTCAGTTTGTATGTTCTTGATTCTTCAGTCCATATGCCTGCTCTTAAGTCTTCTCAGAACTCATCTTCTTGTTAGAAGACTACTGGTCATAATGACCTAGATTTCAGATCTGGCAGTAAGTACCTATAGGCTTATATATGATTGTTTGGATAAAGCTTTGTATTAATTAAGAATAAAAAAAGTTTGTATATGTGTGTGTTCACAGCTGTGTGCTAATCCATGCAGGGTCAGTTAGAAGCCAGAAGTCAACACTGGGATGTCTTCTTCAGTCCTTCCCCCCTTACTTTTACTCACTTTTTTAAAGACTGGGTTTCTCACTGGATCTGAATAGGAGTTTAGCAGTCTAAACTGGCTACCCAGTTAGCTTATTTTCACTGCTTAGTACTTGGGTTACTGGTGCATGCCACCATTTTTAGTCTTAGCTGTTGGGAATTCAAATTCAGCACCTTACCCACTGAGCCATCGCCCCAGACCCACTTCTTACTTTTTTTTTTTTTTTGGTAAGCTTTTATCTAATGAGAACATTTAAAACAAGGGTTGTTTCTTTGTATTGCTTCATGAGTTCATGCTAAGCCCTGTTTAGTAACTTGTTTTTTTTTTTAAAGAAAGTTTTAATTTAAAAAATTATTAACATTTACCCCAGTCACTATCTGAATTGATATTTTTGTTTCTTTCCAGGAAAGAACCCTCTCCACCATATGTGTGTGTTTAGTAAAGTTTTGTGATCAAGATGCAATTTTGAAAAGAATATATTGGAAACATTGTATAGTGGAGGCCTTTCAATATAGGAAAAAGATTACAGACTTTGGAGTCAGACAATGAGTTTAAAATCTGATGTTATAATTTGCCAAGCTGCATTCTACAATATAATTGGCAAATTATATGATCTTTAAGCCAGTTGATTTTTTGTTTGTTTGTTTGTTTTTGAGACAAGGCCTCATAGTGTAACTCAGACCTGAAACTTTTTATGTAGTCCAGGCTAGCCTTGAGCAAAAGCAATCCTTTTGTCTCTGGCTCCTGAGTGCTAGTGTGGCCTTGAATTGTAGTTGAGTACTAAGAATGAATATATGTATATACATTTGAAGCATCTAGGACTATGCTTTAAGTGGCAGTTGGCATAGCAAGTTTTTGTTTTATATTTTCGTGTTTGTGAACATAACTCAAATGATAAACATTCAGATGGCTTACTGTAACTAAATCATTTGCCTAATGTTAAACATTTTATTTATGTCCTCAGTCTAAAACTAGAGGGCTAGGATAATGGTTCAGGGTTATCTCACATATCTCTGTAAAAGTAGACTGTAGATGTTCTTATTTTGGAAAAATAATTGTACCTTCTTTTAATTATTGCAGTTTTGAAAATTTGTCTTGTTGGGGAACGATGAAGCAAATGTTCCTTTATGTGTTGATCAAACATATGAACCTCTAATATAATGGGAGTGATGTTATGTATAAATGTAAATGCAGTTTGATACTTTTCTTTGAGCTCCAGTTCTAGGCTGATCATACCTGTCCACATACACAATTCAGAGTGACAGTGTGCTAAGATCTGGGGGAAATAGGATTGGCATTTGGATAAGGATGAAGTGGAACTGATGAGGGTAGAACAGCATGTATGAAAGTCAGAAATATGAAAGGGTATGTAGTGTGTTTAAGGAAACACAAGTGTATGCCCATCTCTGAGTGGGCGTAGTTTTTTTTCCTATGTGGGTTCCTTCTGGTAGGAGAGGAAGCAAGGTCACATCACTTTCTTGTGCTTGGGCAAGTCAGTCATATCTGCCTGTAGAATGCAGCTTCCTGATGACCATATTACAACCTTTAGGATGGTTTCTTTCGACTTTATATCATCTCCTCCTTGTGTGGTGGGGTAGGGGGGAAATCATCTCCTTGGTTTATCCCAGTGTGGTAAATGATTGCTTTATTTATTGATATCAGACTGGGAAAAGTAAAGTTTTGAAAGTTCTAAATATTGGAACTTTTACTCACTTCACCTTGGCATCCCTGACATGTCATAAAAAAAATAAACATGAGGCTCTAAAGTCAGTATAAATTAAAAGTCAAGTCAAAATCTTTTTTTCTTTTTGAGGCAGGTTCTCACTGTTTGCTCAGTCTGATCTCAAACTCGTTGTAGTCCTCCTGCCTCAGCCTTATGGAGTGCCGAGGTTATAGGTTTGAGCTGCTGTGCCTCGCTCAAAAATCTCCTACTCTCCCTTCTCCATTCTCAGTCCCCTTGGTACTTACTTTAGTCATTGTTTTCTTTGTGTGTGAATGTATAAATGTGGTGAAATATCTTTTCATCTTCCTGCCTTGTAAATTGACATTAGCAATAGGTGGCTGTTACAGATATTTGGATAAGCAAATAAAATTAAGTATAAGTTTTAAAAGTTCCTGATTTTAGAGTTAATGGTACAAAGCTTTAGAAGGGTGTCGGGGAGACAAGACTGCTGTTACAGTGGTGCAGGTGAGGTATTATGATAGGAGCTAGAGATGAGGAAATAAAGAATGAGAATACAGTTAGACATGGAGGAAGTCAGTGCTAAGATTTATCCTCTGGCAACTCTCCTTTGGGAAGGGAGGGCCAAATACTTTTGAGTATATTTAGTGAACCAGCTATTTTGCTGGCACCATGATTATCATGAGTTCACAGTGAACTTTTGAAAATTAACACTTAGAAGTAATTTCACACCTAATTAAAATTCTTAGGGTATATATAAAGAACTGAAAGCCCTTTATTCTAAAATTACATTTTAACATTGAACTAGCTATATACTATCTGTGTATACAATATTAGCTTTACATCTTGTTAGTCTTGACTTAATAAAGTGGACTTAGTGATGTCCTTTCAGTTGTCCAGAGGTTCCTCTGGCATTGGAATTGATACTTTTTCTCTTCTGCTGCATCTGTTTTGTTGTTTTTAGAGACAGGGTTTCATGTAGCTCAGGCTGATTTGAGCTCTCTCTGTATAGCCAAGGACAAACTTATGTCTGTACTTCCCAAATGTTGGGAGTGCAGCATGTGCCACCATGCCAGATTTATGTGATGCTATGGATGGATTGTAGGGCTTTGTGTATGCTAGGTAAACACTCTACTGACCTAGTCATGTCTTCATATCAGTCCTCGTACAGTGCACCTAATTGGATTCTGAAGTTTTGGTGAAGCTACCAAACTCTTAGCTGACGCATTCTTATCATTAGTTCCACATTCTAATGATTGCACCATTTGTAACCTAATCAGACTTTCTGAACTACTTGACAGCAAGTTGTGAACAAAATGCCTAAATATTCTAACTATAGTTACCAAAACATGAACAGTCTCCTACAAAACTGCCTGATCAGGAAATGAGCCTTCGAACAACACTAACTTCAGATCCATAAATGCCAGTCACATTTTCCCAATAATCCTAATGGTATTTCTATTTCCTTTCTAGTCCAGGAGCCTATTTAGGATCATACATTGCATTTAATTGTCATGTCTCCTCACTCTCTTGCTTAAACATTTTTTTGGCCTTTATTTTGTATTTAGTATGTACTAGGACAATTATAAATAAGAGTGAAGACAACTTTTGGAAGTTGATCCTCTCTACCATGTGGGTTCTAAAGATTGTTAGGCTTGGTGGCAGGCATTTTTACCTGCTAAGTGGTCTTGCTAGTCCCTCTTTACTCTTCTTGAGTTTAGAACAATCCTTCAGTCTTTAATCACCTTGACAGTTTCAAATAGTACAGTCCTTTTATTCTGTAACATGTCTCATTAGTCAAATGCTCCCAATGCCTGCTCACATGTACACTGAAGACATTGTTGGCAGGAGTGCCTACCACAGAAAGATGTGCTATTCTTAGTACACCAACCACCCAGAGACACAGTAGTGGCCCATCACTGGTAATGTTTGACCTTGAACACTGTAAGCTCATGCTTGCCTAGTGTCTCTACTATATACATCATGTAAAGTAATCATTTTCACCTTTTATTTTGTCTTTTTTTCCTCCCGGTTCTCATATGTTTGAGTTTTGACACAAAACTCAAAGTCTTGTGCTTCCTAGGCAGATGATTTATCATTGAGCTAAATCTCTAACCCCTCTTTTCTTTTGTGATGCTGAGGATCAAGCCTAGAGCCTTTATACACACTAAGCCCCACTGCTCTTAGGTTGAAAGACACCCCAGATTATACCGATACTTCTCATCAGAGCTTAAATGTTATCACTTAGGTTTACTCTATCAGGTATTTTCTCATTCATACTCATTCATACAGATACATACTCATGGTTCTGTTCCTGTTTGGTGGTTTTTATTAGTTACTGTAATTTGAAATTTTATTTTACTGCTCAAACTGTCCCAGATTTTGTAGTGGAACCCTTTGAAGTTGACTTCTTTGTCTTCTGGATATGTCCCCATCATTGGTGTACTTCTTAGTAAATTCTAAATTCATTTATTTTTCTTTCTTTTTTTTTTAAAAAGATTTATTTATTATGTATACAATGTTCTGCCTGCATATATGCCTGCAGGCCAGAAGAGGGCACCAGATCTCATTATAGATGATTGTGATTCACTATGTGATTGCTGGGGATTGAATCAGGAACTCTGGAAGAGCAGCCAGTCTTAACCTCAGACCCATCTCTCCAGCTCTCATCTTTTATTTTTCTGTTTCAGCTGTGGGATCGTTCCTTTCTCCAAGGAATCCTGATTTCTTTCAGTAGAGGAGGTGTTTAAAAAACAAAACAGATACTTGATGTGTTTGTTTAAACCAGTAGTTTAGCACTCCAGAATTCTCTCCAGCCTTTTCCCTTTCCATGTTTATGTTATATTTTGTTAGTGTGGGGGAGGGCGTTAAACCCAAGGACTTAGGCATGCTAGGCAAGAACCACTGACCCATCTCCCATTCTGTATTTATGACTCTCTTCTCCAGGAGTAAAAAATTGGTTCTTACTGTGTTTTGGTGTAACTACTTATTTGCTCAGTCATGTTGTGTGTGCCACTCTTTCAACCCCAGACTAGTGTCTTTCCTGCTAGTTTCCCTTTCCTGCTACTTCTGAGGCTCATAGTTCATCAGGACATACTGTCAAAGTAGGGAAAAAACTTTCTATTTAATTATTTTTCTTTAATCATAACAAAAATTTGTAGAGAAGTGTTATACCCAGTTGTCAAGGAGAATGATAGTAAAATTCAGAAAAACATGTTGTTGACAGAGGTTTCTGTCCCACCTGGTCCTGCAGTCATTCAGTCCCAAAGAAATGTACAAAGGTTTACATTAATTATAAACTGGTTGGCCTAGTTGCTTAGGCTTCTTATTAACTCTTTCTTACATCTTACATTAACCCATAATTCTTGTCTGTATTAGCCATGTGGCTTGGTACTTTTATCAGTGGGGCATTCTCATCTTGCTTCCTCTATGGCTGGGTTACAACTATAAAGGGTGGACAGCTCTGAAAAATAACACCCAAAACTGACCTCTGACCTCTACATTAATGTGCGTACATCTGCACATCCTCTTGTGTACCAGGACACACACACTCCTCCCTAACAGACACATAAACATATAAATTAATACATTTTAAAGACATATGCCTTTTGGTCTATAAGTATAAATAGCAAGACAGAATTTTCAGATTCATATTTGTTGCTACTGAAGCATCTTTGTACTCCTATGCTGCGATACCCTGGCTATCTACCTAAGTGTGATTTGGAAGCTAATGGAGTTAAAGTTGCTTAGGCTTTATAGCTCATTGATGAAAATTTTGTCCATTTATTCATAAAGAAGGTGATCCTTGTGGTCCTAATCATGATCATTGACAGATTAAGTGTCCTTAGATGGGAAGAAGAGAACTGAATGAATATAAGAATATCTGTTTATAAGGTAAAAGGTAAAGTAGAGAATTTTGGGAAAGTATCAAATGCTGCTAAGTTAAAGATTAAGCAGGAAGTGCTGTGATTTTGACTATTGGAAAGTTATTGGTGACCTTAACTAATTGGTTTTCAAGTGTATTTTGGCAAGCCAACTGTTTGAAATATAGATTATTAAGTTCTTTGGGTTTCATCTCAGACTTTATAGATTTTTCAGAATAGGTGGGAATGTGGAGGGTGTACCATAGCAGAGGAAATCTTTTGAGATGCTGCTAAAGTTATTCTGCTTTATCCTTATTTGAGACCTCTATTGCTCTAGCAGAAGAGTCATAGAGCAGGGCTTTGTTAAGAAACACAATTGAGGAAAGTAGGCATCATAAATATAAATCAGACAGTCTTCAAGAATTTTGAGAAGGACTGTTTGGATCAGAAGATTAAGAGACAGCACCAAGAAAAGAATCAGTTTTTAAGGTTGTAGATGTCTTAATATTTGTTAGTCTCAAGGGAAAGAAGGCAGGTGCAGAACCATACAACAATATCTACTACCTGAAACTGCTCTTGGGTTAATTTGGGTAGATAGGTCTCTGGTGTTGTGGGAATTTTGATCTTACTGTGACACTCTGAAACTGTTAAATAAAGTTTACTGTAAATCAGGGAGCAGAGCCTAGCGACTAGCTGACCTTGCTTTTGACTGGAGACCTAGTAAGAAATGTTCTCTTCACTTGTTCCCAAACCAAAAAGTGCTAAACTCAAGTCCCCATCCTTTCCTTTCTGTGCCTCTTCTCTATCCAAATTCTCTATGGCCTATTTGGAGGTCTAGTCTCTAGCCCCGCCCCCTGATTCAAGGTAAACTTTATTTAAAAGTTTCAGGTATCACAGGATGATCAAATTTCCTGCAACAATCTGGGATGGCTCCCTGCTCCCATTTCAGATGATTGTCATCTTAGTGAGTCTTTAGAGTAATACAAACATAATTTGTTAACTTCCCTTTTCTTCTTTTATTTTTGTATTTTGGGACAGCACTCTCCTGGAACTTGTTCTGTATACAGGCTGGCCTCAAGCTCAGAGTTCTGTCTGCCTCTGCCTCCTGAGTTCTGGAATTAAAGGTGTGTGCCACCATGCTTGGCACTTTTCATTCCTGTTCATTCTTAAGAAGCTTATATTGTCTTTCTTTAGATAAATTTGAAATCAGTTGTACAACTATAAGTGATATAGACCAGCTATTGTTAGTTATATGCAAATAGTATAGTCAAAATATGTAGTTAAGTCACAGTTTCTAACTATCAATATATATCATTTGAACCCTCTGACTTCTCAGTTTATTTTATCCATTATTTTCAGACAGATGTTTTATTTCTCAGGCTGGCCTGGAATTTTCTATATAGTCTAGCCTAACCCATGACTGCAATTGTCCTGCCTCATCTCCCTGTAACTAAGTTCTGGGATTATAGGCATGCCTTGCTTGATTATTTTCAGAATCTTGTTTCCTTTATTGAATCAGTAATGTGGCTACTTGGTTCAGATTTCAAAATAATATAAAAAGGTCTATGTAGAGAAGTTTGAACACCTTTGCTGCCTTCTGTACTCTTTATAGGTAGCCTCCTTTCCTTTTTGAACAGTATTAATACAATTTAAAAAAAGGATAGGTTATTTTTTATTTGTTTGTGCATGTAGAAACTAGCTTACCATACTGATGATGTTTTGTATTATATTTTTTTCTGCACAAAATACACCTTGAAGATTATGACTTTAATGTAGGAAGGAGGCTGCTAGTTTGTTCCCAGCCATTTATTCCCAAAATAATCACACAGAAACTGTATTAATTAAATCACTGCTTGGTCCATTAGCTCTAGCTTCTTATTGGCTAACTCTTACATATTAATTTAACCCATTTCTATTAATCTGTGTATTGCCACGTGGCTGTGACTTATTGGCTAAAGTTCCTACTGTCTGTCTCCAGCAGCTCCATGGCTTTTCTCTGACTCTGCCCTTCTTTCTCCCAGCATTCACTTTAGTTTTTCTTCCTGGTTCTGTTCTGCCCTTGCCGTTAGGCTCAAAGCGGTTCTTTATTCATTAACTACTAAAAGTAACACACAGACACAAGGACTTCCCACACCACTTTAATGTGTAGAAACTTCCTTTCTCTGTCCTTTCCAACAGAGTGGCATTCTTTATTGTGTAAATATAAAATGAAGGTAACTAATTCTGATTAGTAAAACTTTTTAGGATTTTGGTTCTTTAACTTGAGTAACTGATTATTTTTATCCCCCTTTCTATATGAACTAGTGTTCCCATAAACATTCTGCACTAATGATGTAACTATATCTTTCTATACCTCAAATCCTCTAATGCTCACTTAAACTAGCCTTTCAGACTTTGTGGCCCAGCCAAAGGCTTCTTCCACATTTCCATAGCCACAGTGAAAATTGGGTGTGCATGTAGAAGTCAGAGGACAACTTGGTGTTGAGTTGATTCCCTTCTTCACAATGTGGATCCTGGGGGTTGAATTTAGGTGCTCAAGCTTTGTGGTAAGTGCCTCTATCTACTCAACTATCTCATCAGCCCAGCTTGTAAGCGCATCTTTCGTTTATTTGTTTGTTTTCAATATATATAACACATTTCTCCTTACACTTTTTTGAGTTTTCATCAGTATATTTTGTCCAAGTTATGTAGTCATGAGTTGAGCATAGTGTGGTGACAGACTGTGATAGGTGAGGCAAGTCTGATTACCTATTTTTTTATTATCTGTGTGAATTGTAAGAAAGAAGGCTTTAATAAGTTTTTAAACATCTCCCCCCCCCCTTTTCTTTGGAGATGGGATTTCTCTGTGTAGCCCAGCTGTCCTGGAACTATCTCTGTAGACTAGGCTTCTTCTGCCTCTTGAGTGCTGGGATTAAAAGTGTGCACCACCATCATCTGGCAAAATAACTTTAACTTCTAAATTTTCTTTGTTTTGTTGCAGCACTGGGGATTGAACTCAGGACGTTGCCTTTGCTAGGCAGGTGTTCTAGAACTAAACTACTTCCTTAGCCTCTTTAATTCTTGAAAAAAAAATCAAAAAAGGAATAATATTTGATGACTTGTGAAAATTATATGAATTCCAAACTTAAATATCAGTAAAATTTTATGGAACACAACCAAGCTGATTTGTTTTTGTTATTTGTAGCTGATTTTATGTTATAATGTTGTTCCAATAGAGATCACCTTACTTTTAAAACCTCAGTTTTTAAAAATTTAAGATCATTTTTAAAATTATCTTAACCACTGAGCCATCTCTCCAGCCCCTTCCTTGCAGAAATGTTTTATCAGTTCTGGTCAGGAATATGTTTATCGGTTACTAGGATTGTTTTATCCCCTTTGCTGTGGTCGTATTACCAATTATGTGGTTAGACTTATTTACTTAGTCAATTTTAGATAGGTTAGAATTTTAAACAATTAGGAGTTAGAAATTATTTAATTTTAGAACTAGAAGGCTATGCAGAGATCTTGTAGTCTTGCAGTTAGTTCTTGTAGTCCTGTACTGTCCAGTGGATAAACATTAACCAGAAGTGACAACTTTAATTTAAAAAACATTTGAAGCTGAAGGTAATTGTTTCAGTGCTGGAGCCCTTCCTCAGTACTCATTAAAGCTAATTCTTAAGCCATATGAGCCACATTTTTAAGTGTTTAGTCATATATGGCATGGTTACATAGAGGACAATAAGATTACAGATCACAAAACATTCTATTACTTTAACAGAGGAGGAAATCATAGTTCAGAAAAATGGGAATGGCTGCCTCTAGGAAGCTGTGGGTGTTAAAATTTAGAGTATTATCTTAGTGGCTTTTCAAGCAGTCCAAGTGTTGGTGTTGTTACTAAAAAGTAGTGACCTTTACCTTTGCTTTGAAAACCTCTTCTTACATAGTAACTTCAGAATATTCATTTCCAGAGTTAATAATTAATGTAATGAAAACCCTGTTTTTGTTGCCTTGCTCATTCATTTGCATCTATTCATTTTTGTATCAAAAAACATTTTTTCTGTTTTACAGTGACTTAGGAAGTCAATTTAGAAATTTTTTGTTCTTTTTATTGTTGTTTTTCTTTTGAGAGATCAAGTGGGGGAAAAGCTAAGTTATATAAAACAGCAAAACTCTATTCCTCTTCCTCTCCCCAACACATAGGAACAGTGAGTTCTTATCCTGGATCTTAGGGTTTTTTTGTTTTGTTTTTTTTTTTTTGAGACAGGTTCTCACTGTGAAACCCTGGCTGAGCTACAGCACTCTAGGCTAGCCTTGAACTCAGAAGTCTACCTGCTTCTGCGCTCCAAGTGCTAGAATTTTTTTTTTTTTTGGTTTTTCGAGACAGGGTTTCTCTGTGGCTTTTGAGCTTGTCCTGGAACTAGCTCTGTAGACCAGGCTGGTCTCGAACTCACAGAGATCCGCCTGCCTCTGCCTCCGGAGTGCTGGGATTAAAGGCGTGCGCCACCATCGCCCGGCTCCAAGTGCTAGAATTAAAGTTGTGTGCTACCACATTTAGACTAACCTCTTAATATGTGACTTCATTCTATTTTTAGTTTTCTAATATTGTTGAGGTAGATTATATAATGGATCAAACTGAAGTTTTGGAAACCAGTGCTGTCTCTTTTTCAATTGATTGATACTCTTCTATGGTGACAGAAAAACCTAATAAGAATTATTTTAGTTTGAATAAGAGAAGTCTTTAAGATATGGTGGAAAAGGTGTCTTTGTGATTAAGTAGCTCTGTTTTCAAGTGCTTTCTCCTAATTTTGCTTGTATAATCTTGGGCTAGTCACCTAATCTTTCTAGCTATCATGCAAAGTATATGCTTGAGAGCTGTGCACAAGTTAACACACACATTCGCTCTCACACACAGGCAAAACAACAATAACAACAGAAAAAAACCCTCAGTGTTTTAACTAAGTTTATAGTTTTTGTTTTGTTTTTCACATTTGTGTGTGCAGTTACTTTTTAAAAGAGCTCTCAGGAGAGCCATGGTCTGGAGCAAACTGCTGCAGCCAAGGGGATGTTCTTTCTGAGACTTGCTGCCAGCCTAATGAACGCTAGCAAGAATAGCACTTTAGACCAGTGTGAGGTCCATAGTGGGTTGCAGGCCTTGGTAGAATAGTATGCATAGGGATTCCTAAGTAACCCTCAGGCCACATGAACTTACAGATCCATATGCTATCTGGATGATGTCTGTACCTTCATTCATAGCTACACTTGGACAGGTGTGTCTGTGGGCCGCAAGTTAGACATCTTTGCATCTTCAAAGAGATTGAAACAGTGGACTATCACTGTTTTAAGAATTAAGTTATGGGAGGGGAGAGGCAGGGAAGGGAGCAGAGAAAAATGTAGAGCTCAATAAAAATCAATAAAAAATTGATAAATTAAAACAAACAAACAAAAAGAATGAAGTGATTGACATGAACTATTCTAGTTTTTATTGGTACCTAATAAGCTTTGCCAACACTTAGTGGCATGAAGCAATCACCATTTTATTATTTATAGGTTCTATGTGTGAGAAATTCTAATGTAATAGGGCCTAGGAGTGATTTCTGTTTTCTACAATACAATATATGCTTACTGGGCTGGGAATGTCTGGGAGTCAGAATGTTTGAGGGCTGGAGAATCCTTTTCCAGACATCCTTCCTTTCTCATATGTCGAATGACTCAAGTATAAGCTCAGCCAAGGCTGTAGATTGGAGCCCTTATTTATAAACACCCCATTGTGACTGAGGAGGGGGACATTCCAGCTGAGTTTCAAGAGAAGTGTTCTGAGAGTGAGTATTCTAAGAAAATCAGATAGAAGATAGATAAAATTGCTGATGGTCCTAAAATTCATAAGGCATTTTTTTCAATATTAGCAATTAAATATCCTTCTACATACTAGGCAAGCTTTATCCTTAACCCCTCCAAATTGTTTTCTGAAGTACTTCCTACTGCCTTAGTTAATATATGAGCTATAGTAGATGCCATGCTTTGAATAATTCCTGGACCACAGAATACTTAATTGATTAAACAAATTAATCTTTTGGGTCTGATAGATTGATTTTAGCCTCAAATGTCTAGCATGTTAGATTTTATATTTTCTAGCAATGTAACATTGCCAGAGTTATGCCTCCTCTGTTACCCTCTTTCTTCATCTTTAGAAATAAAGTTAATATCTCTATATGTACCATTTATAAAAATAGGTTGACAGTATATGCATATCCATGATATTGTATATTTTCCACCTCTGGTTTTAAAGCTCAGTAGATGTAAGTAGAAGAAACTACTTGTGTTAAAGACTCGTATTTGATCTTAATTTAAATGTTTATTTATTTATTCGAGACAGTCTGTCATGTAGCTCAGGCTGGCCTTCAGCTGGCTTTGTAGTTCTAGATGACCCAGCATTTCTGATTCTCCTTCCTCTACCTCCAGACTATCATGCCCAGCTCATAGTTTAGGTGCTGAAGTTTTAAAGGTAACATGCTGCCCCCTAGGGACAGTGTACTATTCAGTCAATTTCTGTTCTTTTGCCTGCAGCATAAACTTGTATTTGGAATTAGTGTGAGATGTTAAGCAACATTACATTTTATTTTGCCTGCTTTGATTTTCTTTCCCTCACTTTCTTTTTAAAGAGAAGTAAAACTATGTTTCCATGTTTCTTAAATTGAGCTGGCCAAGTTGATTGCTCTGAGCAGATTAGTTGGAGACCAAATCCTATATCTTCATCTAATTCCTCTGACTCTTGGCTTCAGCCTTGTCTGGTACTGCAGCAACAGCAGCAGCAGTAGTGGTAGTGGCAGGCAGCCACAGGAACAGCAGCTGTAAATGCAGATGGATCATCCAAGAAGGGCTTGACCTTTTCAGCAACTGGGAAGATGTATTCAGTCTTGACATGGAGTGTGGCACTGAGGACACAGTCAGGTAACCTATCTGCAGACAAGTACTGGCAACATTTTGGACATCTTCTAGAAAGCAAGAGTGCAGAGTTTGTTTTCTGATGTTAAGCACTTCAGGGCATAAATGTTGCCATTGCCAAACACCGGTTGGATGATCAGCCCAAAGGAAAAGGGGAGATCTGTTCAGCTTGTTCAGGAGTATGACTTCACTAGCTCCTACTTTGTCTCCAGTGTTTTTCAGCTGTACATCATGCAGAATTTCAGTAGTGATTTTAGTGGTGATACCTAAAGCCTGGAAGGGAAGAAAGAGGTGTTCTCAGGTCCCAGACTAGTGTTCTGGGTTGGTACAGTTCCCTTACACAGTTAATGGCACCAGCATAGGTGGCAACCCTTCACCTTATTGGCCAGCAGCATATCCCTAATCTCAGTGACGTCCTCAAAGCCCACATTTTTCCATATATGAGGCAACAGTTTCTTCAGAGCTGGATTGTTTTCCAAATGCCCCTGAATGGCCTTGTGAATCATGGTGTTCTTGCTCATTAGCACCACAGCCTTCCCTCACAGAGACATGTGGATCTGCTGCCCAAATGAAGCATTTTAGGCAATCACCCAAAAGTTGAATGATTTTAAAAGTGGATTTCCAGTCTACCATCTCTTCCCTGGGCATCACAGTGGTGCATCAGGGATTGCCACATAGGGATGTCACCTTAAAGAGGACACCTGTTGAGTGTCCTCCCTCCCTTTTTAAAATTACTCTTCTACTGGAATGTTCTTGAGTAAATCTAGAGTTCCCCGCTCTCCAAATTAACTTGGTGGTTTTATATTTTTATTAACGTTCTTTTTGAAATTTTGCCAGCTTGGAAATTTCTTTTTTTTAAAAGAGTAAGAACTCCAACTAAGTATTCATTTAGAATAAAAGATTAGGTCATAAATAATGATAGCTAAATTCTATTAAAAATATTGTAACACTTTTAACTACAAAAACTTAGATCATTTCTTCATATTGTTGATATTTAAAAAGTTATTCTTCATTGTGCCAAAATACATGTAGTATTTACTGTCTAAATAATTTTTAAGGGCACAGTTTTGTGATAGCATGTGCTTGTTTTGTTGTGGAATCATCACTACCTCCCATCTCATTTTTTTTATTTTTAAAGACATAGCAGGTAATTTCTATTCCTCTTTTTGTTTTTGATTGTAGTACTTTATATAAATCAGTTCTCAACATGTGGTCATGACCCCTTTGGGAATCACATATCAGATATCCTGCATATTAGATATTTACAGTTCATAACAGCAGCAAAATTACAGTTATGAAGTAGCAACAAAATTATTTTATGATTGGGGATCACCACAACATGAGGAACTGTATTAAAGGGTTGCAGCTTCAGGAAGGTTGAGAACACTGATGGAAGTGGAAATGTACAATATTTATCATTTTTGGTGGGTGTGTTTTACTCAGTATAACGTTTCAAGGTTACTCTAAATTGTAGCTTGTGGCAGCATTTCCTTTCATTATGTAGATATATACCATGTTTTACTTACCCTTTTAGTAAATCCTTAGGTTGCTTCTTTTACCTTCTACCTTGATTGTTGTATAGTGCTGCTATGAACATTGCTGTCTAAATATCTCTTTAAGAGCTTTCAATTCTGTTAATATGTTTATTTTTCATTTTTTTTGGTTTGTTTGGTGGTAGTTGTTTTTCAATGCCGAAGCTCAATATTTGGGTACTTACTCTTGATAGGTAGGTAGTCTACCACTGAGCTACATACCTAGACCCCTGCCTACTTCTTAAGTAGTAGCTTTCTGAATATGAATGAAGGAAGATCTTGTCATGATTGCAATTTGCATCTACCCAATGATTAGTCATAGTCATAAGGAACGTATTTTTAATGTGCTTATTGTCTACCTGTATACCTTTGAGAAATGTCCATTTGAATGTAGTTGTATATTTTAAATTAGACTTTTGCTTGTTTTTTGATGTGTCAGGGTTTGAAACCAGGACCTCCTGCATGCTAAATATATTATCAGTGAACTACCCTTCCAGCCCTTCCTCATTTAGTAGACATTCTTTATATGTTCTGCACATCAGACCTATAGGAGATATGATTTACTAATATTTTCTTAAAGTATGCTTTTTTAAAAATGATTTTCTTGATATTGTTCTTTGATATACAAAAGGTTTGAATTTTGGTGAAATTCATTTTTTCTATTTTTTATTGTCTGTCATTTTGGTGCCATATCTAAGAAATTATTTCTCAGTCCATTGCCATGAAGCTTTCCCTATGTTTTCATTTCTTTTTTTTCTTAAAGATTTAATTTTATTTTATGTACATTGGTGTTTTGTCTGCCTTCATGTCTGTTTGAGGCTGTTAGATCCCCTGGAACTGTAGTTACAGACAGTTGTGAACTGCCATGCGGGTACTGGGAATTCCCAGGTCCTCTGGAAGAGCTGCCATTGCTCTTAACCACCGAGCCATTTCTCCAGCCCACTGTATTTTCTTTTAAGAGTTTTATAGTTTTAGGTCTCATATTTAGGTCTGTTTAATTTTTGTTTATGGTTTAGGGATGAATCTTTTTAAACAAGTGAATATTCAAGTTTTTCAGAACCATTTGTTGGAAAGATATATTTTCTTTTCTTTCTATTTTTTCAAAGCAAGGTTTCTCTGTGGCTTTGGAGCCTGTCCTGGAGCTAGCTCTTGTAGACCAGGCTGGCCTCAAACTCAACAGAGATCTACCTGCCTCCGCCTCCCAAGTGCTGGGATTAAAGGTATGCACCACCACCTTTAATATATTTTCTTTATACCTTGTCACCTGCATAGTTTTGTTTCTGCTAAGGTCATGTGCTAGAAGCTTAGTCCTCTATGTATTGTTGGGAGGTATTTGGACCTTGAAGAGGTAAAGTCTGGTGGGAAGTAATTAGTCCATTGGGGCATCATGTTCATGAATGGACTCATGTCTTTTTGGGTTAGTTCTCTCAAGACTTAGGTCTTCAAGGAGTGAGTTAGACTTTTCAAGACTGAATTAGTTAAAATAAGAGAGAGTTACTCTAAAGTAGGCCAGGCTTCCTTCTGTATCTCTTTCGAATGAATGTTCTCTTTGCTACCTCTTCCATGTCACCATATGGTGACATAATATGAGGCCCAACAGAAAATAAATATATGCTGACACATGCTCTAGAACTTCAGAATTGTGAGCCAAAGTATTATAGAGCACTATCCCCTGAGCCTAATAGCTGTCATTGTTATCAGAGCAGCTGTGACTGCTTAGAATGGACCACTGAGACTGGGTGTGCTGACTGTTAACATGTCCTCATAGAATAGTGGTGAGGAGAGTCTTTGAATCCTCACTTGATGCCAGCCTTCTGCCCTACCCTAGTTGATGGCCTTGTGGTCTCAGAAGGGGTAGAGTATGTAGAGGATAGAAGGTTAGCTAAAAGGAGAAACTTGACCTATGCAGCTGGGGGGAAGTTGCCATCCATGCCAGGGTGAGACATTTCAGTGGTGCCACTGCTTTGGAGTCACTCACACTCCTGTAGGTAATTTGCCACCCACACTTTGTAAATAAGTGTAAACTCATTGGTTCTCCGAGTTGGGCTTTGGTAGAATTGTCATTTGGTTTGTCTTAGGAGGTCTATAAAGAAAAGGAAGAAGTTTATGTCTTCTGCAAAGCCAAGTAAACTGCTTGACAAAGTATCCAAACATAAGCAGGGCAATAGTGGTGCATACCTTTAATCCAAGTACTCAGGAGGCAGAAGCAGGTAGATTTCTGTGAGTTTGAGCCCAGCCTGGTCTCAAAAACTAATAAACAAACAAACAAACAAACAAACAAAAAAGTATCCAAGTGTAATTTAGCAACACAAATAGACTGATACCTTTTCCTTATAGATAATGTGGGATTTATTTTGACCTTTATTCCTAAATCTTCATCCATGTACTGCTTAGGCTGTGATAGCCTTATAATAACTTTTGAAGTAAGAAAGTATACTTATTTTGTTCTTTTTCAAAATTTCTTAGTTCTTCAGAGTACCTTGAAGATTCTGTATAAATTTGGGATGGAAATTATTTTGTTTTTGTAAAATTTGTCATTGGGACCTCAATTGTGAAGGTTATATCAAGTCATCCATAGATCACTTTGGGTGGGTTTTTGAGAGCTGCTATGAACAATTGTTAAAACTAATGTTAACAATTCAGTACTATTTTCTAATTCATTTGTGCCTTCATTTCTTATTTCTTAGTATTTTGTACTTTTCATGTATAGTTTTGCAGTTTTCTTCTTGGTTAAATTTATTTCTGTATACTCTTTTTGACACTTTTATAAACTGAATTGTTAATTTCCTTTTGGCATCATACATTGTTAATGCTTAACAACCCAGCTGATTTTATTGAGTTAAGTTTGTATCCTGCACCTTGCTAAATTTGTCTTTTTTGTGTGTGGATTGTTAGGCTTTTCTCTACGTAAGCTCATATTTTCTGCAAATGGAGATAGTTTTACCTCTTCCTCTCATATTTTTCTTGTATCTATGACTTTATACCTATGTGAAACTACCATCAATATGATGCTAATGGTGAGATTTTCATTTATGCCATTGTTTATATTGAATATAGAATATGATATATCATTTTATTCTTTTTTTTTGTTTTTTTTCTCTTTTTTCTTTTCTTTATTTATTTATTAAGGATTTCTGCCTCCTCCCCGCCACCGCCTCCCATTTCCCTCCCCCACCCCCGATCAAGTCACCCTCCCTCATCTGCTCGAAGACCAATCAGGGTTCCCTGACCTGTGGGAAGCCCAAGGACCGCCCACCTATATCCAGGTCTCCTAAGCTGAGCATCCAAACTGCCTAGGCTCCCCCAAAGCCAGTACGTGCAGTAGGATCAAAAACCCACCGCAATTGTTCTTGAGTTCCCATTCTTCCTCATTGTCCGCTATGTTCAGCTAGTCCAAATTTATCCCATGCCTTTTCAGACCCAGTCCAGCTGGCCTTGGTGAGTTCCCGATAGAACATCCCCATTGTCTCAGTGTGTGGGTGCACCCCTCGCGGTCCTGAGTTCCTTGCTCGTGCTTCGTCTCCTTCTGCTCTTGATTTGGACCTTGAGATTTCTGTCCGGTGCTCCAATGTGGGTCTCTGTCTCTGTTTTCTTTTATCGCCTGATGAAGGTTAATATTCAGGAGGATGCCTATGTGTTTGTCTTTGGATTCACCTTCTTATTATAACATGAATTATAAGCTCAATGTCCTTTATTTATGGCTAGAAACCAAATATGAGTGAGTACATCCCATGTTCCTCTTTTTGGGTCTGGCTTACCTCACTCAGGATAGTGTTTTCTATTTCCATCCATTTGTATGCAAAATTCAAGAAGTCCTTGTTTTTTTATTGCTGAGTAATACTCTAATATGTATATATTCCATACTTTCTTCATCCATTCTTCCGTTGAAGGGCATCTAGGTTGTTTCCAGGTTCTGGCTATTACACACAATGCTGCTATGAACATAGTTGAGCATATACTTTTGTTGTATGATAGGGCCTCTCTTGGGTATATTCCCAAGAGTGGTATTGCTGGATCCAGGGGTAGGTTGATCCCGAATTTCCTGAGAAACGGAAACACTGCTTTCCAAAGTGGTTGCACAAGTTTGCATTCCCACCAGCAATGGATGAGTGTACCCCTTTCTCCACAACCTCTCCAGTAAAGGCTATCATTGGTATTTTTGATTTTAGCCATTCTGACAGGTGTAAGATGGTATCTTAAAGTTGTCTTGATTTGCATTTCCCTGATCGCTAAGGAGGTTGAGCATGACCTTAAGTGTCTTTTGGCCATTTGAAGTTCTTCTGTTGAGAATTCTCTGTTCAGCTCAGTGCCCCATTTTATAATTAGGTTGATTAGCCTTTTATGGTCTAGTTTCTTGATTTCTTTATATATTTTGGAGATCAGACCTTTGTCAGTTGCGGGGTTGGTGAAAATCTTCTCCCAGTAAGTGGGTTGCCTTTGTGTCTTAGTGACAGTGTCCTTTGCTTTACAGAAGCTTCTCAGTCTCAGGAGGTCCCATTTATTCAATGATGCCCTTACTGTCTGTGCTCTGGGGTTATACGTAGGAAGTGGTCTCCTGTGCCCATGTGTTGTAGAGTACTTCCCACTTTCTCTTCTATCAGGTTTAGTGTGTTCGGACTGATATTGAGGTCTTTAATCCATTTGGACTTGAGTTTTGTGCATGGTGATAGATATGGATCTATTTTCATTCTTCTACAGATTGACATCCAGTTTTGCCAGCACAATTTGTTGAAGATGCTCTCTTTTTTCCATTGTATACTTTTAGCTCCTTTATCGAAAATCAGGTGTTCATAAGTTTGTGGGTTAAAGTCAGGGTCTTCTATATGATTCCATTGGTCGACTTCTCTGTTTTTATGCCAATACCAAGCTGTTTTCAATACTGTAGCTCTGTAATAGAGTTTGAAGTCAGGGATGGTAATGCCTCCAGACAATCCTTTATTGTATAAGATTGTTCTGGCTATCCTGGTTTTTTTGTTCTTCCATATAAAGTTGATTATTGTCTTCTCCAGATCTGTGAAGAATTTTGATGGGATTTTGATGGGGATTGCATTGAATCTATAGATTGCTTTTGGTAGAATTGCCATTTTTACTACGTTGATCCTCCCAATCCAAGAGCAAAGGAGGTCCTTCCATTTTCTGGTGTCTTCTTCAATTTCTTTCTTCAAAGACTTATAGTTCTTGTCAAATAGATCTTTCACTTCCTTGGTCAGGGTTACCCCAAGATATTTTATGCTATTTGTGGCTATCGTGAAAGGTGAAGCTTCTCTGATTTCCCTCTCTGCTTCCTTATCTTTAGTGTAAAGGAAGGTAACTGATTTTTTGGAGTTGATCTTGTATCCTGCCACATTACTAAAGGTGTTTATCAGCTGTAGGAGTTCTTTGGTAGAGTTTTTGGGGTCACTTACGTATACTATCATATCATCTGCAAATAACGAAAGCTTAACTTCTTCCTTTCCAATACGAATCCCCTTGATCTCCTTATGTTGTCTTATTGCTATTGCTAGAACTTCAAGCACTATATTGAAGAGGTATGGAAAGAGTGGACATCCTTGTCGTGTTCCTGATTTTAGTGGGATGGCTTTGAGTTTTTCTCCGTTCAATTTAATGTTAGCTGTTGGCTTGCTGTAAATAGCTTTTATTATATTTAGGTAGGATCCTTGTATCTCTATTCTCTCCAAGACCTTTATCATAAAGGGATGTTGAATTTTGTCGAATGCTTTTTCAGCATCTAATGAAATGATCATATGGTTTTTTTCTTTCAGTTTATTTATATGGTGGATTACATTGATAGATTTTCGTATGTTGAACCAGCCCTGCATCTCTGGGATGAAGCCTACTTGATCATAATGGATAATTTTTCTAATGTGTTCTTGGATTCGGTTTGCCAGTATTTTGTTGAGGATTTCTGCATCTATGTTCATGAGTGAGACTGGCCTGTAATTCTCTTTCCTGGTTGAGTCTTTGTGTGGTTTTGGTATCAGAGTAACTGTAGCTTCATAAAAGGAATTTGGTAATGACCCTTCTGCTTCTATATTGTGGAATACATTAAGGAGTATAGGTATTAGCTCTTCTTGGAAGTTCTGGTAGAATTCCGCATTGAAACCATCTGGTACTGGGCTTTTTTTGGTAGCGAGGTTTTTGATAACAGCTTCTAATTCTTCGCGACCAACAGGTCTGTTTAGATTGTTCACCTGGTCCTGGTTTAACTTTGGTATATGGTATTTATTTAAAAAAGTGTCCATTTCTTTTACATTTTCCAGTTTTGTGTTATACAGGCTTTTGTAGTAAGATCTAATGATTCTCTGAATTTCCTCTGTGTCTGTGGTTATGTCCCCCTTTTCATTTCTGATCTTATTTATTTGCATGTTCTCTCTCTGTCGTTTAATTAGTTTGGATAGGGGTTTGTCAATCTTGTTGATTTTCTCCAAGAACCAGCTTTTTGTTTCATTGATTCTTTGGACTGTTTTCTGTGTTTCTATTTTGTTGATTTCAGCCCTCAGTTTTATTATTTCCAGTCTTCTACTTCTCCTCGGCGCGTCTGCTTCCTTTTTTTTCTAGAGCTTTCAGGTGTGTTGTTAAGTCCCCAATGTATGCATTCTCCATTTTCTTTAAGTGGGCACTTAGTGCTATGAACTTTCCTCTTAGGACTGCTTTCATAGTGTCCCATAAGTTTGAGTATGTTGTCTCTTTATTTTCATTAAATTCAGGGAAGACTTTAATTTCTTTCTTTATTTCTTCCTTGGCCCAGGTGTGGTTCAGTAGTTGACTGTTCAGTTTCCATGAGTTTGTCGGCTTTCTGTGGGTAGCATTGTTGTTGCCTTCTAACTTTAATCCGTGGTGATCAGATAGGACACAGGTGGACACTGATATTTTTTTTGTATCTGTGGAGGTTTCTTTTGTTTCCAAGTATGTGGTCAATTTTTGAGAAGGTTCCATGAGCTGCAGAGAAGAAGGTATATTCTTTCCTATTTGGGTGGAATGTTCTATAGATGTCTGTTAAGTCCATTTGCTTCATTATCTCCAATAATTCTCTTAATTCTCTATTAGGTTTCTGTCTGATTGACCTGTCCCTTGGAGAGAGAAGTGTGTTGAAGTCTCCTACTACTAGTGTGTGTGGTTTGATGTCTGCCTTGAGTTCTAGTAATATTTCTTTTACATAAGTAGGTGCTTTTATATTGGGGGCGTAGATATTCAGGATTGAGACGTCATCCTGATGAATTGTTCCTGTTATGAGTATAAAGTGACCATCTCGGTCTCTTCTGATTGATTTTAGTTTGAAGTCAGCTTTGTTAGATATTAGTATGGCCACACCTGCTTTTTTCTTAGGACCATTTACTCTGAGTAGATGCCTATCTTTGTGGTTGAGATGTGTTTCTTGCAAACAGCAGAATGTTGGATCCTGTTTTCGTATCCAATCTTTTAGTCTGTGCCTTTTTATAGGTGAATTGAGCCCATTAATATTAAGTGATATTAATGACCAGTGGTTGTTTACTCCGGTTATTCTTATTGCTTTTGGTAGTAGAGATTGTGTGTCTCCCTTCTTTGAGATGTGCTGGTAAAGGGTCGCTAGATGCCTGAGTTATTGTAGGCAGTGTTGGCAGTGTTGGATTCCTTGGATTGCGATTTTTCTTCTATTACTTTCTGTAGGGCTGGATTTGTGGCTACGTATTGTTTAAATTTGTTCTTATCCTGGAATGTCTTGTTTTCTCCATTGATAATGAACTATAGCTTGGCTGGGTATAGTAGTTTGGGTTTGCATCCATGGTCTCTTAGCTTCTGCAGTACATCTATCCAGGACCTTCTGGCTTTCATGGTTTCCATAGAGAAGTCAGGTGTAAGTCTGATCGGTTTACCTTTATAATTTACTTGGCCTTTTTCCTTTGCAGCTCTTAATATTCTTTCTTTAACCTGTATATTTTGTGTTTTGATTATTATATGGCGAGGAGATATTTTTCTTTGATCCAGTCTGTTTGGTGTTCTGTATGCTTCTTGAATATTTAAATGAATATCTTTCTTTATGTTGGGAAAGTTTTCTTCCGTAATTTTGTTGAAAATATTTTCTGGGCCTTTGAGCTGTGACTCTTCTCCTTCTTCTATTCCAATTATTCTTAGGTTTGTTCTTTTTATTTTGTCCCATATTTCCTGAATGTTATGTGTTGAGAATTTGTTGGCTTTGCTGTTTTCTTTGATCTGTTCGTTTATTTTCTCTATGGTGTCCTCAGCATCTGAGATTCTTTCTTCTATCTCTTGTATTCTATTGATTATGCTTGTTTCTGTAGACTCTGCTCGTTGACCTAAATTTTCCATATCTAGCTGGTCCTCAGTTTGTGTTTTCTTTCTTGCTTCCATTTCAGTTTTCAATTCTTGAACTGTTTCCATTACCTGTTTGATCGTTTTTTCTTGGTTTCCCAGGGTATCATTTGTGTATTTACTCATTTCTTCAAACTTTTTGTTATACTTCTCATCCATTTCTATAAGGGCGTTTTTTTTACATGTTGTTTTAGGAACTCTATTGCTTTCATAAAGTCAATTTTTTCCACTTCTTCTGTGTTAGGTTGTTCAAATACTTATGTTGTAATATCATTGGGTTCTGGTGTTTTCATGTTGTTTTTCAGATTACTGGGTGAATTCTTGCCTTGGCGCCTGCCCATCTCCTCCTATTGATCCTATCTAATGGTTCTTTTAAAAACCGGATCAGGTTTCCCTGCTGGCCAAGGGCTCCGCTTACGAAATGCCCTCGCTCTGTTTCCGGGTTCCTGCCGCAGGCCAAGAACCCTCTCACCCCTCCGAAGGGTCTTCAGGACAGGACCAGGCTCCCCGTTTGCCAGTGACCTGGCTAACCAGAGGCCTACCTCTTTGATTTAATTGTAGTAGGGCGATCTGCTCTCCTTATTGCACGCCTGACCCCGCTTGCGTCTGCCTCTGCGCCGGTCCCCCAAAGCCTCTTCCTGAATGCGGTGCCTCTCTGCTGCGTCTGGACGCCGCGGCCTCTCCGCCTCCGTGCGTGTCTATCATTTTATTCTTAATCTGCTGAGATGAACAAAGTTCTGCACCTGCTGTCATCTTTCTGCATTTCCGGGAGTATGTGGGTAGCTTTTCAATCTTTTATGGGGTATCTTCTCCTCCAGTTTACACTGTTTTTGTTTTGGTCATCATCTACTAGTTACTGATACTTCTGGATGCTATGTTATTAAATAATTACTACTGGTAATTTTTCAAAACGTGCTTTGGAAAAAAATCTGTTTGTACCAGTCAGGTTCTCAGATAAAATAAACATGCTATGCAAGTAGGAATTTTTAGGTATCTATTAGAATGATTATAATATGTAATATATGTAATTGTAATATAATAATGGTTTCCCCAGAAAAAAAAGACTTTGAGGGAGCTTCTAGACTTTACTTTTCTGACCCAGTGCATGTGAATGTACTTTTCATAGCTGATGCATGTTGGCCTGCCTGCCTCTGTTCCTCTGTTCTTCCCTCCTTCCTTTCCCTTTTCCATTTTACCTTACATAATATAACCTGATTACAGTTTCCCCTCTCTTTACTCTTCCAAGTTTCTCCCCACCTCCCCTCCTGTAGCCACTCCTTTTCTGTCTCCTATTAGAAAGCAAACTTTCTAAGGGATAAGACTAAAATAAGATAAAAACTAACACATTGGAGTTAGACAAGACAAACAGAAGTAAAAGAGCCCAAGAGAAGGCACAGAAGTCAGAGATCCATTTGTTAGAACACTCAGGAATTCCATTTATTAAAAAAAAAACAACTGAACTGGAATCCATAATATATATACAGAGGGCATAGCGCAGATCTGTGCAGTCCTTGTGCTGCCTTAGTCTCTGTGAGTTCATGTGAACCTTGACCACATTGATGTCTTCTGTTCCCCTTGGCACTTAAACTCCACCTCCTCTTCTGTGGTATTCCCAGAGCCACGAAGGAAGAAATTTGATAGAGACATCCCATTTAGGGCTGAGTGTTCCAAAATCTCTTAACTTTGCATAATGTCTATGTGTGAGTCTTTGTATTTGTTCCCATCTGCTGCAGGAGGAAGTTTTTCTGAAGATGCCTGAGCAAGGCAATGATCTATGAATATTGCAGAATGTCATCAGGAGTCATCTTACTGCTATGGATTTTTGTTTGTTTTACAACAGTAATGTTTGGTTTTACCCTAGGTCTTGGGGCTATCTAGTCTCTAGTTCTTGATCACCCAAGCCATGTCAGGTATGGATCCCCCTTACAGAGCAGGTGTTAAGTCAAATAAGATATTGGTTGGTTTCCCACAAGCTTTGTGTCACCATTGCCCTGGAATGTCTTGCAGAGAGGACAGCATTGTAGATCAGGGGGGTTGTGACTGGCTTGGTGTTTGTGTTTCTCTTTTGGTAGCATATTGGGTGCCTTCCTGTCCCAGAGACACTAGAATGTAGGGGTGAAGGCTCTATGTAGGCACCAGTTCGATTTCTCTATGTAAAGAGTTGTAAGTGTTGTCTTCAGTAATGTCTTGTCAGTTTGTGGAGAGTAACCTTTAGTCTTGGCAAGAGCATGGATTGTATGGGTATTTCCATGGGACCAACCCCTTTGGGCAACACTTCAATTAGATGTAATCTAGCCCTGGTACTAGTAGCTTCATTTGGTGATAAGAGATGGTCAATTGGGACTCTGTCTTCCCCATTATTTGGTAGTTTCATTTTGATCACCTTCATATGTATATATATTTTAGGAAACTTCTACTGTGTTAGGTTTCTGTACTACACCTCAGTGGCCCTTAATTTCAGCTGTCTTTCCCTGTGTTCCTTCCCTCAGCTTCCTATTCCCTTCCCCTCCCCTTTACCTCTTGATCCTCGCATTCCAGATCCCCCGTCCATCCATAATTATCTATTATTCTATTTCCCTTTTCTTTGTGTATTCCCTAGTCCATTACTCTCTATGTAAACTGTGTACTTCTGTAGATTGTAGCTTGCTTGTCATTGACTTAACAGTTAATATCCACATATAAGCAAATACATACTGTATTTATCTTTTAGGATCTGGGATACCTCACTCAGGATGCTGTTTTTCAGTTCCATCCATTACCTGCAAATTTCATGATTTTATTTTTCAATGTCCAAGTAATATGCTATTGTATAAATGTGTCACATTTTCTTTATCCATTCTTCTGTTGAGAAACTTCTAGATTGTTTTCTAATTTCTGGCTATTATGAATAGAGCAGCAATAAACATGGTTGAGTAAAAAATGTCTGGGGTAGGATAAAGTATCTTTTGATTATGTGCCTAAGAGTGGTATAGCTGGATCTTGGGGTTGATTCCCATCTTTCTGAGGAACAGCCACACTGATTTCCGTAATGGCTGTACAAGTTTGCACTCCTACTAGTAGTGGATGAGTGTTCACCTTTTACATCCTCATCAGCATGAGCTGTCATTTATTTTATTGATTTTAGCCATTCTGATGGATATAAGATGAAATCTCAAAGTAGTTTTGATATGCATTTCCTAGATGACTAAGGATGTTGAACTTTTTTGTTTCTCAGATACTTGAGTTTCCTCTTTTGAGAATTTTCTGTTTATATCTGTACCCCATTTTTAAATTGGGTTATTTTCTTGATATCTAGTTTTTGAGTTCTTTATATATTTGGATATTAGCCCTTATCAGATGTGTAACTGGTAAGTCTTTTCCCATTCTGTAGGCTGCTGCTTTGTCTGAATGATGGTCTTTTGCCTTCCAGACACTTCTCAGTTTCATGAGGTCTTATTTATTAATTGTTTATCTTAGTTCCTGTGCTAATGGTGTTCTGTTCAGAAAGTCTTTTCCTGTGCTATCTTTTCCTGAGTTCGAGGCTAGTCCCCAGTTCTCTTCTATCAGGTTTAGGTTTATGTTGAGGTCTTTGATAGATTTGGAGTTGAGTTTTGTGCAGGGTTATGAGTATGGATCTATTTGAATTCTTCTACATGCAAACATCAGTTTGACCAGCACCATTTGAAAATGCTTTCTGTTTTCCAGTGTGTGATTCTGGCTTCTTTATATTAAAAAATAAATCAGGTATTCATAGGCTTGTGGATTTAAGTCTGGGTCTTCAGTTCGATTCCCATTGATCGGCATGTCTGTTTTTGTGCCAATACCATACTGTTTTTTATTAAGTACAGATAGCTTTGTAGTACTATTTGAAATCAGGGACAGTGATACCTCCTGCAGTTCTTTTATTATTCAGGTTTGTTTTAGCTGTCCTGGGTTTATTGTGTTTCTATATGAATTTAAAATTGTCCTTTCAAAATCTGTGAAGTATTGTGTTGGGATTTTAATAGTACATTGAACTCGTAGATTGCTTTTGGTAGGATGGCCGTTTTTATTAATCACACTGATCCATGTGTGGGATTTTTCCATCTTCTGATATTTTCAGTTTCTTTCTTCAATGTCTTGAAGTTTTTATTCCAGGTCTTTCACTTGCTTGCTTAGTTACCCCAACTTATATTATATATTATAATATTTGAGGCTATTGTGAAAGATGTTTCCCTGATTACTTTCTCAGACTGTTACTTATATACAGGTGGGCTATAATTTTTGTGAATTAATTTGTATCCAGCTACTTTGCTAAAAAATGTTCACTTTTCTAGTGGAACTTTTTGGGTCACTTATGTATACTGTTATATCAACTGGAAATAAAGATACTTAGATTTTTTTTCCTTTCCAATTTATATCCCTGTGATCTTCAGTTATCTTATTGCTCTAGCTAAGACTTCAGAAAATACTATAATCAATAGTTATAGAGAGAGTGGACAGCCTTACCCTGTTCCTGATTTTAGTAAAATTACTTTAAATTTCTTTCCATTTCAATTGGTGTTGGCTATGGGCTTGCTGTAAACTGCCTTCATTATGTTGAAGCATGTCCCTTGTATCCCTAATCTTTCCAGGACTTTTATCATAAAGGGATGTTAGATTTAGTCAAAAGGCCTTTTCAACTTCTAATGAGATGATCATGTGTTTTTTTTTGGTCTTTCAGTTTGTTTCTGTAGTGGAGTATATTTATCAATTTATGTATGTTGAACAATTCCTGAGTCTCTAGGATGAGGATCATGGTGGATGATCTTTTTGATGTGCTTTTGGATTTGCTTTGCAAGTATTTTATTGAGTATTTTTGCATCTATGCTCATAGGGACACTGTTCTGTAATTCTTTTTGTTGGGTCTTTATGTGGTTTTGTTATCAAGGTAACTGTGGTCTCATAAAATGAACTGGGCAATGTTTGTTCTGTTTCTATTTTGTGGAATAATTTGAGGAGTATTGGTATTAATGCTTCTTTGAAAGTCTGGTAGAATCCCATGCTAAAACCATCTGTCTCTGGTTTTTTTTGTGTGTGTGTGTGTGGCGGGGGGTAGTTTGTTTTGTTTCTGGTTGGGAAACTGTTAATAGCTGCTTCTATATCATTAGAGATTATATGTTTAATTGCTTATGTGATCTTGTTTAGTGCATGGTATATGAAAATTATCCCTTTCTTTTAGATTTTCTAGTTTGATGGAGTACAGGTTTAAAGTATGTCCTTATAATTCTCAGGATTTCCTTTGTGTCTGTCGTTATGTCCTCCATTCTATTTCTAATGTTGTGAATTTGGATCTTCTCTATCTGCCTTTGTTTAATTTAGATAAAGGTTTGTCAACCTTACTGATTTTCTTAAAGTACCTATTCTTTGTTTCATTGATTCTTTCTAATTTTTTAGTTGTTGTGTTTTCATTTATTCAGTCTTCAGTTTATTTCCTTCCGTCTTTTCTTTGGGTTGTGATTTCTTCTTTTTGTTCTAGTATTTTCAGGTATATTGTTAAGTATGAGATTTTGCCAGTTTTTTTGCCAGTTTTTTTTTTAATGTAGGCACTTAGTGCTGTGAATTTGCCCCTTGTGTCCCATAAGTTTGAGTATACTGTGTATTCATAGTCATTAAATTCTATAAAGTTTTTAATTATTTAAGTAATTTCTCTCTTGACTCATTTTTTATTCAGTAATGATTTTTTTCAATTTCCTTGAGTTTGTAAGCTTTCTGTTGTTTCTGTTGCTATCCAGCTTTAATCTGTGGTGGTCCGATAGGATTCAGGAGGTCATTTCAGTTTTCTTATGTGTTTTCAGACTTGCTTTGTATCCAAGCATGTGGTCAGTTTTGGAGGAAGTACCCTGAGGTTCTGAGAAGAAGGTATAGTTTTTTGAGTATGGGTGAAATGGTCTGTAAATATCTCTTAGGCTTATTTGGTTTATATGTCAGCTCCAGCATTTCTCTGTGTAGTTTTTGTCTGGGTGACTGGTCTATTGGTGAGAGTTGGGTATTGAAATTTCCCATTAGCACTGTGTAAGAATCAATATCTTATTTAAGCTGTACTAGATTTTGTTTTTATTTTTATTTTTATGTTTGACCTTGTGTTTGACACCTAAATCTTAAGAATTTCAAGTCCTCTTAAAGTTTTTTTCCCCTTTGAGTATGTAATGCTCTTCCCTATCTTTTCTGATTAGTTTGATTTGTAATCTGATTTGTCAGATATTAAAATGGCTACACCAGCTTGATTCTTAGGTTCCTTTGCTTGGAATACCTTTTTCTATCTTTTTATCCTGAGGTGATGTCTATCCTTGATTTCTTAATGTGTTTCTTGGGTACAGCAGAAGAATGGATCCTGTTTTTGCATTTCTTCTGTTAGTTTGTATCTTTTTTTAAATAGTGTTCTGCCTACATGTATGTCTGTAGGCCAGAAGAGGGCATGCAGATAGTTGTTGCTGGGGCTTGAACTCAGGACCTTTGGAAGGGCAGGTAGTACTCTTAACCACTGAGCCATCTCTACAGCTCTCTAGTCTGTGTCTTTTTATTGGAGAGTTGTGACCATTGATGCTGAGAATATCAATGAGCAGCGTTTGTTGATTCTTGTTATTTTGGTATGGGTGTGCATGTGTGTATGTGTGTGTTTTGTGTGTTCGTGCTTTTGATTTGCTGGATGGAATTATTCCCTGTGTTTTCTTGAGTGTAGTTAATCTCTTTAGAGTTTCCTATCTAGTACCTTTTGTAGGGCTAGGTTTATAGATAGATATCACTTAAATTTGGTTTTATCATGGCATGTCTTATTTTCTCCATCTACTGTAATTGAAAGTTTTGCTAGGTATAATAATCTGGGCTGGCACCTGTGGTTTCTTAGAGACTGTAGCAATCTGTGCAGTACTTCTAGCCTTTTGAGTCTCTTTTGAGAAGTTAGGTGTAGATCTTATAGGGGAGTGAGAGAGGTTAGGAGGGGAAGATCTGAGTGATCCACAGGGAGGTGGGGGATTACAGCAGATATTCTGCAGAGTTTCTGTTGAGATTAGGGAACTGGATTTGGAGGACCGGAGGGAGAGGTGAAGCTCTGCAGTCAGACTATTTGCTTCTCTGGCCAGAGTCGCTTTTCACTCAAAAGGACCTACATTATTGGGACAAGGAAATTGGGTAGAAATCCCATTAAAATGCTACAGTGTTTCTTCTTAGTGAGATTCAGTTGTTTATTTTAAAATAAAGCTCTTCAGGGTGTAACAAGCAACCTTTTTGTTAATTTCCATACCTTTGAAAATGTTTATTTTGATATTTTACCATGCTCTTTTACTTTAGTGGAGAACTGGATTTTCAGCAGATTTCCTCCATCTTTTCTTATTCTTTGTATATAAAGTTGGATGCACTAAACATGAGAGTTGCCTTTCAGATTACTACTTTTTGTATTTAAAATTTGGAAATTTTAAAGATTAGAATTCAACAAATGGTAGCTTAATTACTTTCAAGTTTTTTCCCTGTTCTAGTTATACTTATGCAGTAACAGTTATTCTTATCATTTTTTGCCCTTATTTATACTAGGCTATTTAATTGTGTATGTGGAAAAAGTCCGTGGTGTCTCAAGTTCTTTATATAAGATAATGTAATATTTGCATAAAACCTGCCCATGTCTCTTTGTATACTTTAAGTCTTCTGTATATTATTTATACCTAATACAATGTTTTTAAAGATTTATTTTTAAATTATATCTACTTGTGTCTCTGTGTGAGTTTTGCAGTTTAGATTTTACATTTAAATCTGATTCAATCAGTACATTTGAATATAAAACAAAAATAATGATATTATTGGGTATTGGATAGTTTAGTAGGTGAAAGTACATGCTGCTAAGTTTGATCACTCACCAGATTCCACGTGGTGGAAGGAGAACATCTGGTGCTGCAGATTGTTCTCTGACACACACACACACACACACACACACACACACACACACACACACACACACACACTCGATCCCCAAACAAATTGAAGAGGGGGCATTTCAACAATGATAGAGAGTGTGTATATGTATATATATGTACACACACACACACACACACACACACACAAATGAGCCTCAGTCCACATTGCCTCTTATTTTATATTCAAAAGAACTCTGAACCAAATTTAAACATAGGACCCAAACTGTGGATTTTTTTAGAAGAAAACGTTTAGTATTTAAGTTTGAGGAACTAGTCTTAGATGTGATACCAAATACATAGTTCATTAATGTTTCTGTGTGTATTGTGGGGAAAAGTGTGATGGTGCACACCTTCAATACCAGAGCTCTATGGACAGAGGCAGACAGATCTCTGAGATTAATGCTGTCTTGGTCTACATAGAGAGTTCTAGGCCAACTAGGATTACAACAGTGAGAACCTGTCTCACAAGAAGGAAAAGAAAAAAAAAAACAAATTTCTGGCATGTTACTTTCTGACATTCCAGGACAATAAATCAATATTCCCAGGTATTCCAAGAATTTTCAAAATTACATTTTAAACATACTTCCAACAATCTTCAGACTATATGATTTAAATGGCTAAAATTCTTGTTTGAAGAGTAAAATACACTAAATTCAAGAGTACTTACAGACAAGTACCTGCAGAAATATTCAATGGAAAACATAATTTAAGATTCATGTCTTCCAGTAATGCCATAACCCTTCAAATTGGCATGCTTCGTAGGACATCTCACCTCACTGAGCTTGCCTTTTGTAGTTTTTAGCATAATCTGTATATGTTTTGTTATATTTGTACATTTATTTTTTTTGTTTAGCTTTTATACATGGGGTTATATTTGAAACTTCATGTATTCTATGTGTACATCACGTAATCTGCAGATATGGCTAGTTTTATTTCTTTCTTTATACACCCCACCATTCACCACTCACTCTTTCACTGAATTAATTGCTTTGTTCCTGATTTTTGGGTGAAAATGTTTAGACTGTAACTATTAAATTAATTAGGATGGGTAGCCATATAGACTGCGTTTCTAGATACCCTTAATCATGTTGAGGAAGGACCCTTTACTTTGTTTTTTTGTTTTGTTTTGAGAATTTTTATCATAAAAATGTAGTACATTTCAATCAGTGCTTTTCTGCATTGTTTGAAAAGCTTATGTGATTTTTTCTTCCTTACTCAGTTAATATGGTAATATGACATTGATCAGTTGTTATTATAAGCCTATCTGCACTTTAGGAATGAAACGCTTCTTGTTCAGTTCTTTCAAGAATTGATGAATTCTTCTGTATGCCTTTCGTGTTTTGAGTAGAATGCTCATAAAATATGTGTTGCCCTCTGTGCTTCTTGTGAGATTGTGTAGAGACAGTGCTAGTTGTCCCTTAAATAGTAGCCTCTTAAAAAGGCCATAGGGCACAGTCTCATTCTGAGATTCTTGGAAGCAGGATCATCATTTCGTACTGAGTTAGAGGTTGGTGTTTGCATTCTGGATGTTAACACTTTCCAAAGCTGAGCTCTGAATGATATTTTCCTCAGGGTATTAAAAGACAACAACAGAGATTCTCTATGACCAGGACAGCTGTAGTGATTTGTACAGTTGCTTTAAGAACAGTTCAGAGAGGACTGAAGGAGTGAAATCAGTTCTAGTTTCCCACAGTCACCCGCCCGACCTCTGCTGGACCCAACAGGCATGGAAGGTCCACAGAACATTTGACCTCTGCCAGAGCCAACAGGCAAGGAAGACATCCCCCCAACCCCACCTCACCCCTGCCCAATCTCTGCGGGAGCCAGCACGAGCAGACCTGACTTCCCAGGTCACCAGGTGTGACCTGAACTCTGGCCCCGAATTCACTATGAGGAGCAACCATCTGAGACTTGGATCCACTCGCATCTGGAGGAGTAACCACTGGAGACACAGACCCAACTACACCAATTGTAGGAAAAGATGTGTAGACAACAAGGTAAAAACACATTCAACCATACAAAGAGTACCACCAAAAACTAGTGGCTCTACAATAGCAAGTCTTCAACACCCCAACACAGGTGAAGCAGAAGAAAATGACCTAAAAAATAACTTTAGGAAAATGTTTGAGGCCCTTAAAGAGGAAATGAAAAATTCCCTAATAGAAGTGGAGGAAAAAAACAAAAACCAAGAAAAAGCAATCAGACAGGTGAAAGAAACGATTCAAGACTTGAAACCCGAAAGAGACAACAAAGAAAATAGAATAAAGAAAAAAAAACAATAAAGAGGAACTTCTGGAAGGAAAATAAGAGTAAATGATCAGGAGCCACAAATACAGTCATAAACAACAGAATACATGAAATGGAAGTCTCAGGCATTGAAGATACGATAGAGGAAATAGATTTATCTGTCAAAGAAAATGTTAAGTCTAACAAAAGCTTAACAGAAACTATCCACAAATATGGAACACCATAAAAAGACCTAAGAATAATAGGAATAGAAGAAGTCCAGTTCAAAGGCACAGAAAATATATTCAACAAAATCATAGAAGAAAACTTTCCCCACCTAAAGAAGGATATAAAGGTACAAGAAGCTTACAGAACACCAAATAGACTGGACCAAAAAGAGTCCCCTTGCCACATAATAATCAAAACACTAAACATACAGAGTAAAGAAATAATATTAAGAGCTACAAAGGAAAAAAGGCCAAGTAACAAATAAAGGCAGACCTATTAGAATTACACTCTACTTCTCAATGAAAGCCAGAAGATCCAGGTCATGCATTATGCAGAAATTAAGAGACCATGGATGCCAGCCCAGACAACTATACCCAGCAAAATGTTTCAATCACCGTAGACAGAGAAAACAATATGTTCCATGATAGAACCAGATTTAACCAATACCTAGTCACAAATCCAGCCCTACATTACAAGGAAAGTACTAGAAGGAAAGCTCCAACCTAATGAACCAACTACATCCATAAAAACACAGATGATACATGATCTCACAGCAGCAAATTCCAAAGAAGGGAAAAGCACACATAATAACATCACCACCAACCAAAACTAAAGTGACATGAACTAGCAGTTACTGGTCATTAATATCCCTTAATATAAATGGACTCAACTCACCTATAAAAAGACACAGGCTAACAGATTGGATACAAAAACAGAATCCTTTTGCTGCATACAAGAAACACACCTCAACCTCAAAGACAGACATCACCTCAGAGAAAGGGTTGGAAAAAATTTTTTTTCAACCAAATGGACCCAAGAAACAGCATCCTATGGAACCTTCTCAAAAATTGACCACATACTCGGTAACAGAGCAAACGTCAACAGATATAAAACAAATTGGAATAACCCCATAAATCTTATCGGATCACCATGGCTTAAAGTTAGAGTTCAACACCAACACTAATTTCAGAAAACTCACAAACTCACGGAAATTAAACACTGCTCACTTAAACCACCAGAGGGTCAACGAAGAAATAAAGACTTCTGAAAATTCAACTGCAGTGACTGCACAATATACCCAAATTTATGGGATACAATGAAAGCAGTGTTAACAGGAAAGTTCATAGCTCTAAATGCCTACATAAAGAAGCTGGAAAAACATCCCACACTAGCAAGTTAGCAAAACACCTGAAAGCTCTAGAATTAAAAGAAGCTAACTCACCCAGGAGGACTAGACAACATGAAATAATCAAATTGAGGCTGAAATCAACAGCATAGAAACAAAGCAATACAAAGAATCAATCAGACAAAGAGTTGGTTCTTCAAGAAAATCAACAAAATAGATAAACTCTTATCCAAACTAACCAAAAGGCAGAGAGAGAATATTCAAATTAACAAAATCAGAAATGAAAAAGTGGATATAACAACAGACATGAAGGAAATCCAGAGATTCATTAGGTCATATTATGAAAACCTGTACTCCACAGAATTGGAAAACTTAAAGGAAATGGTCAATTTTCTAGATAATAACCATTTACCAAAATTAAATCAAGACCAGATAGGCAAATTAAATAGACTTATAAACCGCTAAGGAAGTAGAAGCAATCATCGAAAGTCTTTCAACCAAAAATAAGTAAATAAAAAACAAAAAACAAGCAACAACAATCAGATGGTTTTAGTAAAGAATTCTAAAAGATTTTAAAAGAAAAACTAATACGAATAATCCTTAAATTGTTTCACACAATAGAAACAAAAGGAATATTGTCAAATTCCTTCTATGAGGCTACAGTTACCCTGATATCCAGACAACACAAAGACACTACTAAGAAAGACCAATTTCACTCATAAACATTGATGCAGAAATATTCAATAAAATACTGGCAAACCAATTTCAGGAACACATAAAAAAAAATCATCCACCATGACTAAGTAGGCTTCATCCCTGAGATGCAGGGATGGTTCAGCATAGGAAAATCAGTCAAAGTAATCCACCATGTAAACAAACTGAAAAAAAAAAAAAACAAACCACATGATCGTTTCATTAGATGCTGAAAAAGCCTTTGACAAAATACAACATCCCTTCATGATAAAAGTCTTGGAGAGAGCAGGAATACAAGGAACATACCTAAACATAATAAAGGCAATATACAGCGAGCCAACAGTCAACATCAAACTAAATGGAGAGAAACTCCCAGCGATCCTACTGAAATCAGGAACAAGACAAGGTTGTCTACTCTCTCCATATCCAATATAGTACTTGAAGTTGTAGCTAGAGCAATAAGACGTCAAAAGGAGATCAAGGGGATACAAATCGGAAAAGAAGAAGTCAAACTCTCATTATTTGCTGATGATATGATAGTCTATATAAATGACTACAAAATTTCTGCCACGGAACTCGTACAACTCATAAACACCTTCAGTAATGTGGCAGGATATAAGATTAACTCAAAAAGATCAGTAGCCCTCATTTATATAGCTGATAAATGGGCTGAGAACGAAATCAGATAATATAAAATATTATATTCACAAGAGCCACAGATAATTTATATCTTGGAAGTAACGCTAATCAAAAAGTAAAAGACCTGTATAACAAGAACTTTAAATCTTTGAAGAATGAAATTGAAGAAGACACCAGAAAATGGAAAGATTTCCCATGCTTGTGGGTAGGTAGAATTAGCTTAGTAAAAGTAGAGGCAAGTGGATCTCTGTGAGTTTGAGGCCAACCTGGTCTACATGAGCTAGTTCCAGGAAAGACTCCAAAGCTACAGAGAAACCCTGTCTCGAAAAACCAAAAAGGGGGGGGGGGGCAATTTTACCAAAAGCAATCTTCAGATTCATTGCAATGCCCATCAAAATTCTTCACAGACCTCAAAAAAAAATACTCAACTTCATATAAAAAAAAAATCCCAGGATAACCTAAACAATAAAGGAACTTCTGAAGGCATCACAATCCTTGACTTCAAACTCTAGTATGGAACTACAGTAATGAAAACAGCCTGGTATTGGCATAAAAACAGACAGGAGGACCAATGGAACCGAATTAAAGACCCTGATATCAATCCACACACCTATGTACATCTGATTTTTGACAAAGAGGCAAAAAATATAAAATGGAAAAAAGAAAGGGTATTCAACAAATTGTGCTGACTTAACTGGATATCAAATGTAGAAGAATGAAAGTAGATCCATATTTATCGCTAGGTATAAAACTCAAGTCTGAATGAATCAATGACGTCAGCATAAAACCGACTACACTGAACCTCAAAGAATATAAAGTGGGAAGTACACTTGAATGCATTTGCACAGGAGACCACTTCCTAAATATAACCCCAGTAACATTTGACACTGAGAACAACAATTAATAAACGGGACCTCCTGAAACTGAGAAGCTCCTATTAAAGCAAAGACCACGGTCAACAAGAGAAAACGGTAGCCTACAGAATGGGAAAAGTCCTTCACCAACCCCGTATCAGATAAAGGACTGATCTCCAAAATATAAAAAGAACTCAAGAAACTTGACATCAAAAGAACAAATAATCCAATAAAAAAATGGGGTACAGACTTAAACAGAGAACTTTCAACAAATGGATGAAAGACACTTAAGGAAATGCTCAATGTCCTTAGCCATCAGAGAAATGCAAATCAAAACAACTCTGAGATTCCATCTTACATTAGCCAGAATGGCTAAGATCAAAACTACTGACGATAGCTTATGCTGAAGAGGATGTGGGATAAATACAACGTTTTTCCATTTCTGGTGGGAGTCTAAGCTGGTGCAGCCACTTTTTAAGTCAGTATGGCAGTTTCTCAGAAAATTAGAAAACAACCTTCCTCAAGACCCAGCCATACCACTGTTGGGTATATAGCCAAAGGATGCTCAATCATACCGTAACAAGGACATGTGCTCAACTATGTTCATAGCAGCCTTGTTCGTCATAGCCAGAACCTGGAAACAACCTAAATGCCCCTTACCTGAAGAATGGATCAAAAAAATAATATGGTACATTTACACAATGGAATACTACAGAGATGGGGGGAGGGATGACATCTTGGAATTTGCATGCAAATAGATGGATCTAGGAAAAACTATATTGAGTAAGGTAACCCAAACCCAAATGACAAATATAGCATATACTCACTCATAAGTACCTTCTATACATAAAGCAAAGAAAAAAAAACCCAACCTACTGTCCACAACACCAGACAACCTATACAACTAAGAGAACACTAAGAGAGACATACACGGATCTACAAAGAAAAGAGAAAAAAGCCAAGATCTCCTGAGTAAATTGGGAGTGTGGGGGTCACTGGAGAGGGTAGATAGGAATGGGGAGGGTGGGGAGCCGAGAAAAACAAAACAAAAAAAGACTAGAGGGCATCTTTGAATAAGAATTTAAAAATAGCTGCAGCACACCGGGCGGTGGTGGCGCACGCCTTTAATCCCAGCACTCGGGAGGCAGAGACAGGCAGATCTCTGTGAGTTTGAGACCAGCCTGGTCTACAAGAGCTAGTTCCAGGACAGGAACCAAAGCTACAGAGAAACCCTGTCTCGAAAAAAAAAATAGCTTTAGCGCTATTTCAATGGTCCCTTATTGATTAATTAAACTCTGATATTTTATACCTTTTGAAGACTAGAACCACTATATATGTCAAATTATTGCACTTACGTGTAAATTGTTTTCAGTATTATTTTAATGTCTACAAGGTTCAGGTTAGTGGCCTCCATTTTATTTCTCTCTCTCTCTCTCTCTCTCTCTCTCTCTCTCTCTCTCTCTCTCTCTCTCTCTCTCTCGTTAATCTTGGTTCATTGATCTTTTAAAAGAATCTACTTTGGGTCCTGTTGATTTTATTTTGGATGGCTGTACAGGAGTCTTTAAAAATTGTTCTCTTTCATTTCATTCCCCTGTTTGCTGTGGTTTCCTTAGGCTTTTCTCTGTCCAAGTTCTTAAGGAGATTAGATTATTGATTTAAGGCATGTCTAATTTTTTTGTTATATACATACAGTTTTATAAATTTCCCTTATTAGTGGTGCTATATTTGTAACCCACAAATTTTGATCTATTGTATTTTCTGTTCTGCTTATTTCTCTGTATCTTTTGGGTTCCCTTAATATTTCTTTGTTAGTCCATGTGTACTTAGAAGTATGCTATTTACTTTCTTTGTGTTTGGAGAATTTTTTTTTTTATTTTTTCGAGACAGGATTTCTCTGTAGCTTTTGGTTCCTGTCCTGGAACTAGCTCTTGTAGACCAGGCTGGCCTCGAACTCACAGAGATCTGCCTGCCTCTGCCTCCCGAGTGCTGGGATTAAAGGCGTGCGCCACCACCGCCCGGCTTGGAGATTTTTCTATTGTTAATTTGTAGTTTAGGTCTCCTGTTTTCAGAGAACATACTTTGTATAATTTCAGATCATTAAGTATATTTTGTTTTGTGTTTCAAAGAGGCAGACAGATATCTGATTGTAAGGCCAGCCTGGTCTACAGAGAGAGTTCCAGAATAGCCATGACTGTATAGAGAAATCTCCATAATAATAACAACAATAACGACAACAGTACTATCATTCCAAATGTCTGTTTTTCCTTGCTCAATTTCCTATATTGGAATGTCTTTAAGGTGGAAATCGTATGGATTTTAAATCTTTTGAGTCATGGAATGCTTTGTTTATGTTTTTTTTCTGTCTAATATGAATGTTAGTTTTTTTTGCGCATAGAACCCAGTGTTCTGAATAAATTTCAGAACTTTGAAAGTACAATTTTATTGTCTTTTAATAGCTGTTATTGACAACAATATGGCGCTTGTTCTTTTATAGGGGATCTATTTTTTTTTCCTTTACTTTTGTAAAAATTGAAAAATCCCAGAGAGTTAGGCACATCTCACATGCCTGCAATTCCAGCAGTTTGTAATGTTGAGGCTGGAGTTCCAGGCCAACCTGGGTATATAGTAAGACCCTGACATCTCCCTTTTCCATTAAAAAAAAAAGTTGGAGTCGTTGGTTGAAATTGAAATAGAACAACCTTCACTATTGTTATTCTATAGTTTTTTTTTAAAATAAAAGAAAAAATAATGACTGGAATGAAACAATCTTCTCCCTTGTTGTCCTTCTATAATATTTTTAGAAAGCACATTAGCTAGTAACATCCCACTTGTTGAGCTCATATTTCTCTACCCTTTAAGTGTATATATTTTGGATTGGAATATGACTTTCTGAAATTTTTACCTATGAAATCTTCTATATATATGTGTGTGTGTGTGTCCTAATTTTCTTAATCTTGATTAAGAAAACAATTTCTAAACTTGTAATTGTTTTCTGTCAATGTTTTAATTTAAAATCCATATTAACTTTATTTTTAAAGCTATACCATATCTTTCACTATTCCTTTTATTTAGTGTTTATTGTCTTTTAAACCTAGATCTTGTATGGACAACTTATAATTGTTTTCTGTGAATGTCTTAAAATGCATATTAACTTTATTTTTTAAGGTATACTGTATCTCTCACAATTTGTTTTATTTATTGATTTTTGTTTTTTAAACCTAGATCTTGTGTGGACAGTAATGACCGCACGTTTCCGATTGCCTTCTGGCAGAACCTACAATGTCCGAGCATCAGAGTTGGCCCGAGACAGACAGCATACAGAGGTGGTTTGCAACATTCTTCTTCTGGATAACACTGTGCAGGCTTTCAGAGTTAACGTGAGTATTTATTTTACTTTATTTTCTCCTCCTTCTTGCCTTACTATCATCATCATCACCACCACTAGCTCTGGATATTTGTCCGAATTTAGATTTATTTGAAAACTAAAACCATTAAGTTATAGTAAGTTTGAACATTTTTATTTAAGAAAATCTTATACAAGTTTATGTCTGGTACACCTGCTCATTCAGACTAGATCTTTCAAAAAGTTCTGCACACTGATTGTTCGAAAACAGCATAGCATCCTAGTTCATGAACAAATCAGTAGTATGTGGGTGATTTTATAATGTGCACGAGGGTACCTGAATATAATTTCTTAAATACCTTCCTAATATGTTTCACTAAAATCTTGTTTGTACTGTCTATGAATACAACTTTTGTTAAACAAGTATAACTAATAAGGCCGATATTACATAAGTATTGTCTGAAAAGCATTTGTCCAACAAGTATTTCTTCTTGTTATTAATATCTAGCTTCAGTTGTTCATTGTTACTTGAGTTTCACCTATGTGGTATGTGCGTATTAGTTTATTAATTTTCATTGTTGCTTGCTAGTCTTTGTATGAGCATACCATAGTGTATTCATTTTCCTATTTCTGTTTAGTTATTCTATTTTTTTCTTTGTGTTCGGATTATTTCCACTATGGGCTCTTAAGTTCTAATTCATGTCTTAGTAATATGTCCAAGGATACATATACCTTTTTTTATTTTAAAAGCTTCAAATCTGTAGTTGGAATGGAATGGAAGAAGAGCGTACTGAATACATAGCTCCCTTTGTCCAGACTGAACTGATGTTAACATTTACTTTCTCTTTTCTTTTTCAACTCCCTGAAAAGTAAGTGGTAGACACACCAATAAGTATTTACATCTTGAGAGTCTTCTAAATTTATGTAGTCCTATTGTGTAATTTAGTGTTCTATATATGATATTATTTAACAAATAGTCCATGTTCCTATCAAAGTCTTGGCAATGACAAGGGATCTGTTTTCTGATGTATTGTGCCTATCTATACTTTGAAATCTATGATTTAAAATATTTATATTTACCAAATAAAAACAGCCTTCATTTTACTTGTGTTCATGTATAATGTGTATGGGAGTTAAGGGGAACATATCTGCCACAGTATGAATGTGGAGGTCAGATTGTTATGATCTGGCCTAGTTTGTCACCTGGGTACACTGTCTTTTTAAGAGAACAGCCCTGCCCTCTTCCAACCCCTCCCCTTTTGCCTAGAGAAGTGCTTATCTTGCCAACCCCAGCCTGTGATCTCTGTCTTTCCATCCCTCTCTGGAAGAGGTAACTTCTGCTGTCTCTTCCTCTCTCCCCCTCCTCTTCTCTCTCTGTTTCTTTCCCCCTCCCTCCGCCCCTTTTAACTGAAGAAACTATATCCAAGGTCACTCTGAATTGCGTGCCTATCTGTCTCTGTCTCTTACCTGCAGCAGCTCCTCCTGGGACCCAGCTGCCCCCTGGGGAATGGTGCCATTTTATCTCAACAGAATACAGAAGACAGTTTTTTTTCTATCACTTTAGCATGGGGGTCAAACCCAGATTATTAGGCTGCAAGGCAAGTGCCTTTGTCCACTGTATCATCTTTTCAGTCCTGTTTACTAGTTTTTTAAGCTTAAATTTTCCGTGTATTACTTAGTATTTAGCAGGATCACTAATTTGCCTTTCAAAAAATCCTAAATTCCATTTCACATTTGAAAACAAGTTTCAAAATAGCAAAAATCTCATTACTTATGAGATTATTTAACCTCATGCTTTCTAAAATGTTAAATTTTAAATTTCTTGTTTTCTACTATTAATAGATGAAGAGTAGGTTTCAAAGCAGAAATAAAAAGTAAAGAGAATTTCCCTTCATAAAAAATTTCTGATTAATATAAATTATGTATCAGACAATTGACAAAAAAATTTTTGCCTGTTATGGACTCATGAAGATTATTTTGGAGGTATAAATTTAATAAGTGTTATTTTAAGTTAACATAAGAATTTTTTTAAATTACAGGGACTATTTACTTAGAACCATACTACAATCGTATTTTCATATTTGTTTATTTATGTTTTGTTGTGGATTGAACATGGAGTTCAAACATTCTGCCAATGGACTCTGTTCCCAGACTGTTTCTATTCTTCATTTGGGGTACACTTTCACAAAGTTGTGCTGGGTTGGCCTTGAACTTGCTTGCTCTGTAGTTCACCCAAGCCTTGAACTTGTCAGCCTTCCTGCCTCTACTTCCTGAGTTGGTAGTTGTCTTAAGATTTTTATTGCTGTGAAGAGACATGACAACTCTTACAACGAAAAAACATTTAATTTGGGTGGCTGGCTTACAGTTCAGAGGTTTTGTCCATTATCATCCTGCGAGGACATGGTGATGTTCAGGCAGACTTGGTGCTGCTGAAGGAGCTGAGAGTCCTACATCTTGATCTCTAAGCAACAGGAAGTGAACTGTTTGTCAAACTGATCATAGCTTAAACAAATAAGACATCAAAGCCCACCTCCACAGTGACACTTCCTCCAACAAGGCCACAACTACTCTGATAAAGTCATACCTCCTCTTAGTGTTACTCCCTACGAGCTTATAAGGGCCAATTATATTCGGACTACTACAATGGTTTTACAGGTCTCTATCACCAGCCTGGTTAGCCATATTTTTTAAAGAGAAACTTGGGAATTTCTTTCTATTAGGTTATTTACAGAGACAGAATTCATCCCTCCACCCTGTGTGCATTTTTACAACACTTAATTTATTAAATATTAAATAGAATTTATTAAGTGATAACTCTTGCTCTTCTTAACTTACTACATGAATTCCCTTAAAAAGGTTTTTTTGGGTGTGAGCATGCAGGAGATCTCAGAAGGCTTTTAGCCTAAAATGGAGTCAGGCTGGTTCATCAGCTTACTTAAGAAAACATTTTTGTTTAGTCTCTCTCAAATTGATTTTTGACAGTGAGTGTCTTCTTTGAGAAATTTATTGAATACAAAACTTTTAAAAGTTTAAAATCAAGCTGGGTGTGGTGGTGAATGCCTTTAATCCCAGTTCTTGTGAGGCAGAGGCAAGGTGAATCTCTGTAAATTCAAGGTCAGCCTGGTGAACAGAGCAAGTTCCAGGACCGCCAAACCCCATCTCAGCCCTCCCCCACAAAAATGTAAAATCAGGCGTTAAAATAGAAATGGTCATTTTACACAGACATTAAGGGCATCATTGAATAAATGGGACCTCCTGAGACTGAGAAGATTCTGTAGAGCAAAGGACACTGTCACTAAGACAGAAAGGCAACCCACCGACTGGGAGAAGATCTTCACCAACCCCGCAACTGACAAAGGTCTGATCTCCAAAATATATAAAGAAATCAAGAAACTAGACCGTAAAAGGCTAATCAGCCCAATTATAAAATGGGGCACTGAGCTGAACAGAGAATGCTCAACAGAAGAAGTTCAAATGGCCAAAAGACACTTAAGGTCATGCTCAACTTCCTTAGTGATCAGGGAAATGCAAATCAAGACAACTTTAAGATACCATCTTACACCTGTCTAAAACACCAATGATAGCCTTTGCTGGAGAGGTTGTGGAGAAAGGGGTACATTCATCCATTGCTGGTAGGAATGCAAACTGGTGCAACCACTTTGGAAAGCAGTGTGGCTGTTTCTCAGGAAATTCAGGATCAACCTACCCCTGGACCCAGCAATACCACTCTTGGGCATATACCCAAGAGATGCCCTATCATACAACAAAAGTATATGCTCAACTATGTTCATAGCAGCATTGTTTGTAATAGCCAGAACCTGGAAACAACCTAGATGCCCTTCAACGGAAGAATGGATGAAGAAAGTATGGAATATATACATATTAGAGTACTATTCAGCAGTAAAAAACAATGACTTCTTGAATTTTGCATGCAAATGGACGGAAATAGAAATCACTATCCTGGGTGAGGTAAGCCAGACCCAAAAAGAGGAACATGGGATGTACTCACTCATAATTGGTTTCTAACCATAAATAAAGGACATTGAGCCTATAATTTGTGATCTTAGAGAAGCTAAATAAGAAGGTGAACCCAAAGACAAACATATAGTCATCCTCCTGGATATTAACCTTCATCAGGCAATGAAAGGAGACAGAGACAGAGTTCCACATTGGAGCACTGGACTACAACCCCAAGGTCCAAATCAGGAACAGAAGGAGACGAAGCACGAGCAAGGAACTCAGGACTGCGAAGGGTGCATCCACACACTGAGACAATGGGGATGTTCTTTCGGGAACTCACCAAGGCCAGCTGGACTGGGTCTGAAAAAGCCTGGGATAAAACCGGACTAGCAGACAATGAGGACTGCTGAGAAATCAAGAACAATGGCACTGGGTTTTGATCCTACTGCACGTACTGGCTTTGTGGGAGCCTAGGCTGTTTGGATGTTCACTTTACTAGACCTGGAAGGAGGTGGGAGGTCCTTGGACTTCCCACAGGGCAGGGAACCTGGTCTGCTCTTCCAGGCTGATGAGAGAGGGGGGAGTTGATTGGGGGATGGGGAGGGATATGGGAGGCAGTGGCAGGGAAGAGACAGAAATCTTTAATAAATAAATAAAAAAATAAATAAATTAAAAGAAATGGTGATTTTAGTGTAAAAACACGTGATAAATGGGTGAATTTTGGAATTGACATGATATAACTTAGAGTTACATGATATATTGGTGAGTTTTGGAATATATGAGAAATTGAACTTTTTTTCCTTCTTTTCTTTTTTTTTCCCCTTTCTCCCTCCCTCCCTCCCTTTCTCCCCCCTTCCCTCCCTCTCTCCTTCCCTCCCTTTCTCCGTCCTTCCGTCCTTTCTCTCTCTCTCTCTCTCTCTCTCTCTCTCTCTCTCTCTCTCTCTCTCTCTCTCTCTCTCTCTCTTTTCTCTCTTCCTTCCCCTTCCCTTCCCGTTCCTCTCCCCTTTCTCCTTCTCCTTCTCCTTCTCCTTCTCCTTCTCCTTCTCCTTCTCCTTCCCTTCCCTTCCCTTCCCTTCTTTTTCTCCTCCTTTTTCAGACAGTCCTGTTATGTAGTGCTAGTTGGTTTGGTACTGACTATATAGCTCCGAATGGTCTTGAAGTAATTATAGTCCTTCCTCCTTCAAGGCTCCTTTATGCTGTGAATATAGGAGCACACCTTAACTTGTATTTGTGTGTGTATGTGTGTGTGTGTGTGTGTGTGTGTGTGTGTGTGATGGGGGCTGTATGGGTGATTGTGCTTGCCTATGCATGTGCATATAGAGGCCAGTGTTCAACTTTGTATATTTTTTATCTGTAGTTCTCTATTATATTTTATTTACTTTTGAAATAAAGTCTTTCACTGGATCTAGAACTTGCTATTTCAGTCTAACCTGGCTGACACCAAGCCTCTGGCATCTGCTTACCTCCTTTCCCTACTCCAGTATGAGGATTACAGGGGCATGCCATAATACCAATCCTTGATGTGGTGGCTAGGGATTCAGACTCAGGTTCTTATGCTTGTGTAGCAAGTACTTTACTCTCTGATCATCTTCCCGGCCCCATCTATCTATCTATCTGTCTGTCTGTCTGTCTGTCTGTCTGTCTGTCTGTCTGTCTGTCTATCTATCTATCTATCTATCTATCTATCTATCTATCTATCTATCTATCTTTTATTTATTTTTATGTGATAATGTAAGCTTCTTTGAGACTACACCACAATCCTCAGTCATGCCCATCTACTTTCTTTGGGTCTATTCCAACTTTATTCTTACTCTGAGCATAGGCTGTTTGGGTTCTCAACTTGTGCCTCAGATTTACATCAAAATCTCTTGCCTCTGATTGAATCTGTAGTCCTCTGTCTTCTGAGAATCGTGCAGCCTCCAAATCTCTTCTCCTAGAACACAGATGAGGACACTGCAGAATTGTTAAGTAGATATTTGTGGCTTTTTCTTCTTTGACTCTTTCTTGTCTAATAACCTACACAATTCAACTACTTTAATAGCACCAATTATACTTTTCATATTATCATCCTAGCCAAGAGTGCTTGTTACTCTCTTTTTGGTCAGTATTTTCTTATACCATTGTTTAGAAAATACCCATGAGAACAAAGTCAATGTAGAACTTGGTTCATCTGTTTCTTTTTTCTCCAAGGATCATAGGTTGTCTGTTGTGTCTTTAAAAAAAAATAAACCACAAACACACAGAGACATATTACATGCCCCAAACATATATCTAGCTTTTGTAGGTATTTGTGGCAGGACAATATTTCAATACCAGCTATTCTGTCTAGCCAAAAATCAAAGTCTTGATTGTTTTAAAATATAAGATTATGTCACTTTATGATAATGAATTTTTACTTGAAACATTTAATATATTCATGTGTTCACAGATACCGTCTTCATTTGATCAAGATAGATAATTGAGTGAAGTAACTTCTGTCTCACTGATATATACACATATCTTGTAAAATCAAAATGGTCTGAAATACACTGATCAAGGGAGTGAAATGATACTTGATTTTCAAAGATGGAACCCTGAGCATCTGGACCATTGATGAATTCGGTATTTTTGATTTCGACTTACAGCAGTCATTTACAGGATTTCAGATACAACTTAACCTTAGTTGATCTAGGTTTAGCTTTTGTTAGAAAAACATCTTTCCGTGGCAGATCAGTTGGTAACACTGAATTAGTTAACATTTTTTGTGTTGTTTTGTTTATGAAGCCACCATCTTAAAACATTTCATAAGTATTTTATCCTATATTCTTTGTTTCTCTACTATAGTCACATTTTGTTTGAAAAACTTGATTGTTTAAGTGCAGTACCTTGTGACTTACTCTGTAGTCTTTGTGTCTATGAGTGGGTATGCATATATATGCATGTGTGGGTACATTTGTGTATATATGCATGTGGAGGCAAGAGATCATTCTTCAGTCCACCATGTTTAATACAGAATTTGTCACCGGGACCTGGTTATAACTCTGAACTTTGAGTGTCAGCGGTGCTCATTTCTTAGGATTCACAGCTCTGATCTCTTAGGTAATGGCAGCTCTCAGCAGGTAGTGTTAAACAGCTTTCCCAGCTTCTTTTGGCAAATCTTGCAGCTTTTCTAGCAACTCTTTGCTCTGAGCAGCTCAATGCAGCACTTCAGCTGCCCTCTGGCTGCTAGGCATTTTCTGTAATAGCAGCCCTGGTGTTAGCTGCCCATTTTTTTTTATTTATTTAAACTTTTTTTAATTGATTTTTATTGAACTTTACATTTTTCTCTGCTTTCCTCCCTGCCTCTCCTCTCCCCCCTCAATCCTCTCCCAAGGTCCCCATGCTCCCAATTTACTCAGGAGATCTTGTCTTTTTCTACTTCCTATGTAGATTAGATCTATGTAAGTCTTAGTGTCCTCATTGTTGTTTAAGTTCTCTGTGATTATGGCTTGTAGGCTAGTTGTCTTTGCTTTATGTTTAAAAACCACCTATGAGTGAGTACATGTGATAATTGTCTTTCTGGGTTTTGGTTACCTCACTCAAAATAATGTTTTCTAGCTCCATCTATTTTCCTGCAAAATTCAAGATGTCATTATTTTTTTCTGCTTTGTAGTAAGTACTCCATTGTGTAAATGTACCACATTTTCCTTATCCATCCTTCAGTTGAGGGGCATTTAGGTTGTTTCCAGGTTCTGGCTATGACAAACAATGCTGCTATGAACATAGTTGAGCACATGTCCTTGTGGCCCGATTGAGCATCCTTTGGATATATACCAAAAAGTGGTATTACTGGGTCTTGAGGAAGGTTATTTCCCAATTTTCTGAGAAATCGCCACACTGATGTACCAGCTTGCATTCCCACCGGCAATGCAGAAGTGTTCCATTTTCCCCACAACCTCTCCAGCATAAGTTGTCATCAGTGTTTTTGATTTTGACCATTCTTACAAGTATAAGATGGAATCTCAGAGCTGTTTTGATTTGCATTTCTCTGATGACTAAGGATATTGAGCATTTCCTTAAGTGTCTTTCAGCCATTTTAAATTTCTCTGTTGAGAGTTCTCTGTTTAGGTCTATACTTCTTTTTTTTTTTTATTGGATTATGTGTTCTTTGGGTGACCAATTTCTTGAGTTCTTTGTATATTTTGGAGATCAGTCCTCTGTCTGATGTGGGGTTAGCGAAGATCTTTTCCCATTCTGTAGGCTGTTGTTTTGTCTTGTGGACTGTGTCCTTTGCTTTACAGAAGCTTCTCAGTTTCAGGAGGTCCCATTTATTAATTGTTTCTCTCAGTGTCTGTGCTGCTGGGGTTATATTTAGGAAGTGGTTCCCTGTGCCAATGCATTCAACTGTATTTCCCACTTTCTGTTCTATGAGGTTCAGTTGGTTGGCTTTGTGTTGTGGTCTTTGATCCATTTGGACTTGAGTTTGTGCATGGTGATAGATATGGGTCTATTTTCATTCTTCTACATGTTGAAATCCTGCTGTGCCAGCACCACTTGTTAAATACGCTTTCTTTTTTCCATTTGATATTTTTTGCTTCTTTGTCAAAAATCAGGTGTTCGAAGATTGATATCTGGGTCTTCTGTTCAGTTCCATTGGTCCTCCTGTCTGTTCTTATGCCAATATTAGGCTGTTTTCAGTACTGCAGCTCTGTAGTAGAGTTTGAAGTCAGGGATTGTGATGTCTCCGGAAGTTCTTTTATTGTATAGGATTGTTTTGGCTGTCCTGGGTTTTTTGCTTTTCCATATGAAGTTGAGTATTGTTCTTTTGAGGTCGATGAAGAATTTTGCTGGGATTTTGATGGGCATTGCATTGAATCTGTGTTAGTTGCTCTTACTGCAGCCAATTTAGTGTTTTCTGCCTGCAGTAGAAAACATAAGTATAAATTCATCTGAGTGAGGCTTTATCAGGGCCTATGCTAAAGTGCAGTTGGCAATGCTAGGATGGAGGTCTCCATATGACCCAATGAGAATAAGAGGTAGGCTGCATATATAGGAAAGGGGGGAACAGGCCCACAATTTTGCATTCCTCTTTCTGCTATCTGCAGTTTCTACACTGTCATGCAGCTTGCAGGTGTACTGTTGCTAGTTGCCATGGGTTGGAGAGATTCTCCTTCTGACCAGAGTGGGAATATCTGAAGTGGTGACTTCATGGTCCAGCCAAATCTTTTCTATATTGTTGGCAATTAGATTATGCAGCAGATAAAGAGAAGTCCTCTGGGATGGTTGTGGGACATTCAAAGCTGTGGTAACAGATGTGAAGTCTCCTGGAGTTGTCATTGGGTATATCGATTACCAGGAGCTGTCAACAGCTTGGCCAAACCGTTTAAAGTAATGACAGCTCCTTTGATTTCTGTGGAAGCTGTAGACTGAAATTATAACAGCTTACTTTCATGAGATTTCAGAAGTTGTGGCAGTGACTGTCATAGCCCCGCTTGGGTGGAGCTCCTAGGAGATGTAAGGAGTGGCTATCAACTTACCCTATTTTTATACTACCTGCAGCAGTTGTATCCCAGGGTAGGATGTACTGGCTGTTTTTTTGTGTCAGCTTGACACAGAGAGGAGGGAGCCTCAGTTGAGGAAATGCCTTCATGACATCCAGCTGTAAGGCATTTTCTCAATTAGTGATGAGTGGGGAAGGGCCCAGCCCATTGTAAGTGTTGCTGTCCCTGGGCTGGTGGTTCTGGGTTTGTAAGAAAGCAGGCTGAGAAAGCCAGGGGAAGCAAGCCAGTAAGCAACTTCCTTCCATCAGCTCCTGACTCCGGGATCCTGCCTTGAGTTCCTGTCCTGATATCTTTCAGTGCTGAACAGCAGTGCAAACAAACAAACCCTTTCCTCTCCAACTTGCCTTTTGGTTATGGTGTTTTGTTGCAGCAATAGAAACCCTAACTAAGACAAGTTGGTACTTGCACAGAGGGGGTATTGCTGTGACAGACTTGACCAAGTTTTGGGGAGGTTTTTAGAAGGACTTTGGAAGTTTGGACTAGAAGAGCCATTGAGTGTTAAGAGCTCTGTGGCATGTTCTGTGGGAACTTGGAGGATAAGAATGTTGAGGGCAGTGTAGAGGATAGAGGCCTGGCTTGTGAAATTTCAGAGGGAAGTTTAAAGTTTAAAGACTATCAGGGCCATTTGCTATTTTGATTTAAGATCCTGTGGTTCTGGTTAGCTGGGGCTGAAGAATCAGCTGTGATTAACAAGATACCAGAACTACAGACGTGAAACCTCTGTATTATGGGACAATTGATGCTGGCTGGCTGGAGCTAAGAAATTAGCAGTGATTAAGAAGAAACTGACTTAACTGAGGTGAAATCTTCTGCCAAGTGTTTCCTGAGAGCACAGAGAAGCTATGTTCCACAGGTGACCAAAGTTGTAGTTCATGCTGGCAATGTTTAAGAGTTAACCAGGTGGTACTGGTTTTGAAGGTGTGAAGAGGTCATGGAGAGCAGATGAGATTTGGCTTTGTGAGAAAAATATCACAAAGGAGGGGCCATTAGTGAAGGCAGTTGAAGGCCCAGGACTGAAGGGGTCATGCAAAAAAGTTGAGGCCTAGCACCATGAAGAGAGCCTATGAAAGGTATTTGTTAAAGTGCAGCCCAGTTGCAGCAGAAGACCACAGAGTTTTGGAGTTGCCAGTACCATGGCATGACCACCAACCAACAGCAGCAGCAGTGGAGTGGAGCCAACCGGAGCTTAGAAGACAAACTGTGTGTGCAGAGGGCAGAACTGGAGAAGTGACCGAAGACCTTTGCAGGAGTTCAGAAGATTGTGAGTGAATCTCAGATTATTGGACATTGAGTTATTTATAATGTTGGCATTTGGTTTTGCTTGGTTCAGATTGTGACAGTGCCCTGGTTCTTCACTCTTGAAGAAAGTATGTAATTTAATATTGATTTTTAAAGGAACCCACATATGAAAGACTTGAACTTCTTTTAAAAGAGATTGCATATTTTAAAGACTGAAATTTTGGTGTGTTTGAATTTGTAAAGACTGTGGGACTTGGAAAAGTATGACTTCTTTAATTTTGAGATATTGGGGATGAACAAGAAAAGAAAGGCTGTGGCTTAGTAGTGATGTGTTTGTATGGGGGTAGCAGCCCAGTGGCCAAGTGTAAAGGAAGGACTCTATTCTTGTTAGCTGATGCCACTCTCCTCCCTCCTGCCAACCCCAATATAGCTTCAGCTTTTTAAATGAAGATAAGAACATTCTAAAAATAACAATGTAAAGAATTTACTTGAATGCAAAGAATTCTTTTGTATCATCCACAGAAAACAAAAACTGATTAGAGGACCAAGACTCAGTATTCTAAAGTTAGCTTTTCTTTCCAGTAAATGTAATTCGTCCAGCATATATTCTCTAGCTAATCCCCCTATAAATGAAAAGTGCCTTATTGGGGAAGATCAGCTGCTCTTGATATAGCTCACTTCCAAATCTTGAAACAATGCTGGAATTTGTTTTGTATATTTATATGCGTTGTATGTATATATATTACTTTAAAAATATTTGTTCTCTCACACACAAATACACACACACACAAACAAATATATCCATGCAGAGTTCTTACCTGGTAACTCTTTTTTCCTCCTCATTGGCAATTTGTTATAGTATTATACTTTCCTTTTAAATATTGTTCTTTGTACTATTTTCTTACTTTGTTTTTCATTATTCTTTTGAAGTCTACATATAATTCAAAATTTTATTTTATGTGAGTGTTTTTATCTGCATTTATATTTCTGTACCATATGCAAATCTGGTGCCTTTTGAGGCTAAAAGAGGGCATTGGATCCTCTAAGACCATATGGTTATGAGCTGCAGTGTGGGTACTGGGAACCAATGCAAGTCCTCTAGAAGAGCAGTCAGTGCTCTTAACTGTAGAGCTATCTTTCCTGTCCCCTAAATTTTAACATATTAATTTACTTAATTTTCATAAAAGAAGGCAACAGCTGCTATACATGAAGCGTTAGTAGTAGTATTATGACATTTTTTTCTCAGTGTGCAAGCATTTCCTTTTTATTTATGATAAACATCAGCTGATAACTTTTGACTGCTTCTTTTTGCAACTTAAAAAAATTCCCATATGTAAATAGAGATCTGGAAGTAGATAGACACTTTACATTGAATAACTTAATTTTAGAACCACATAAGCTTATATCTTAGATTCATTATGATTTTTCTTTTTATAGTACCAGGTATCAAACTGTTTCATTTATGCTAAGCAAGAATTATGTCACTAAGCCGTACCACCACCATACTATTATGTATTTTATGTGTCACCTAAAATTGTTTTTAGATTTTTAAATTTTATTTCATGTATATGAGTATTTTGTTATGTATGTATATTTTCCAAACTTATGTGTGTTGCCTGTGGAGTTCAGAAGTGTTCATTGAATGCCCTGTAAGTAGAGTTAGGGACGGTTGTTAGTCACCATGTGAATGCTAGGAACTGAGCCCAGATCCTCTGTAAGAGTAACAACTGTTCTTAATCACTAAGCTACTTTCTAGTTCCAATGTCACTTATTTTTATTATTGTATAATTCTTTTGTTTATTTCATTTTCTTTTGAGACAGGGTCTTAGAGTATAGCCTTGACTCTCATGGAACTCACTTTATACCAGACTGGCATTGAATTTGTGGTGATCTGTGATGGTTACTTTTAACTTTGAACTTAATACAATCTAGGTTCATCTGAAGATGGTTTTGAGATTGTCTAGATTAGGTTGATTTGTAGTTATGTTTGTGATGGGCTTTCTTAATTGAGTTAATTGAAGTGGGAAAACTTGTCTAGATGTGAGTGACACTGTTTCAGGACCTAGGCCCTGGACTGAACAAGAAGGGGGGTGGGGAGAGAGAGAGAGAGACTGACTGACTCTTGATTGTGGGTATAATATGACTAGATGCTTCAAGTTCTTGCTGTCTTGCCTTCCCCACAAGGATGGACTATAACCAGGAATTGTAAGCTAAAATAAGCCCTTTCTCCCTTAAGCTGCTTTGGTCAGGGTGTTTTATTGTGGCCAAAAGAAAGACAACTAGGATACAGTCTTGCCTCTGGCTTTTGAGTGATAGGAGTACTGGCATCACCACCATGCCTAGATTATAATATTACTTGTAGTAATTGTGAGACAACTTAGGTTTTTCTTAATCAGTTATACTTTGTATGAAAAGTCTACTTAGTTGCATAAAAATTCTAGGATACTTACTTAGATCTGGTCTTGTGTTATTTGATATCTAGATATCAGACAATAGTTAAACATATACTGATGTCAAAATTTAAAGTTTTAGGTATTCTGAACAGTTGCTACAATAAGCAGTGTAGAGAGACAACATAGTGTGATAAAAATTTGGGGCTAAGAACATAGTCAGTAGAACATAGTGATAGAGTCAGTGCTTGAGGTTGTAGTTTTGTTCCCCAGCACTGGAAAAACATTCCTTTTTTAAATTTTATTTTATTTTATTTTATTGTCTGCTGTGTTGGTATATACTCATTGTAATCCAGCACATAGAGGCTAAAGAAGGGTTTTCAGTTCAAGCACTGCAAGGACTGTACAGAATTCCTGTATAGCCTTGACTACTGTCTTAGTTAGGGTTTCTATTGCTGTAAAAGACACCATTGTAGCTGAGTGTTGTTTTAACTCTTTACTTTCTGGGGGCTCTCTACCCAGCTCCCAAATAAATTAAGTGGAGACTTATTCTTGCTTATGAATGCCCATCCTTAATTTGCTTGTTTCTAGCCAGCTTTTCTTAAATTATTCCACCTACCTTTTATCTCTGGGCATATCTTTCTCTATTCTGTATACCTTTTTTTACTTCTTACTCCTTAGCTAGCTGGGTGGCTGACCCCAGGCCTCCACCTCTCTTCCTCCTTTTGTTGCTCCACCCTATTCTCTCTTCTATTTATTCTCTCTACCTGGAGCCCTGCCTATCTCTCTCTTCTGCCTTCCTATTGGCTGTCCATCTCTTTATTAGACCAATCAAAAGTTTTAGGCAGGCACAGTAACACAGCTTTACAGAGTTAAATTAAATAAATGCAACATAAAAGAATTCAACACATTTTTGCATCATAAAAAATATTCCACAGCATAAATGAATGTAATACATCTTAAATTAATATTCCAACCACACACCATGACCACAGCAAATGTTTTCCAATGTAGGTAAACATTTAATTGGGTAACTTACAGTTTAGAGAATCAGTTCATTATCATCATGGTGGAACATGGTGGGACATGGTGGCATGCAGGCAGGCATGCTGGAAAGGTAGATGAAAGTTCTACATCTTGTTCAAGCAACAGGGAATGAACTGTGGCACTGATTGTGGCATGAGCATATAAGAGTCTTCAGAGCCTACCTCCTCAGTGACATACTTCTTCCAACAAGGGCAGTTACATTCAAACTATACCAGCTACCCGAACAAACGAACCAGAACATAGGCTTTGCGATATGAAAGACTTGATTTATATCTTGATCTACTACAGCTTCATCTGTGTCATTGTTCTCAATACTTTTGGCCTTAATTTGCTTGCTGATGAAGTGGGAATAATATCATCTACTATGTTAGGGCTTTCAGAATTAAATGAATATATATTAAGTTTTTAATGAAGATTCTTGTATGTGTTCTAGATAGGGAACTTCTATTATTTTGTTCTTTTTTTTTTTTTAACCTCTTTCCTTTTTGATTACCAGTACATCGATTAGACAGAAATGACCACCCAACCACCCTCAACTTCTGACAGTTTCAGATTTAGGAGTTTCCTAAATTCACACTGAATTTTGATTATTTCACAGACTTAGTGAATGCCATTTTACTCAGTTTTATTACAATGGAAAGATACAGGGAAGAGTTGATTCCAGATTATAGGATAATAATTCTTCCCTATTTTGAGTCACTAGTTTAAAAGATGAGGCTACATATTTTTTCTTTCTAGTTTAAAAGACATTTATTTATTTATTTATTGATTGATTGTGTGTGTGTGTGTGTGTGTGTAGATAGGTAGCTGTGGGAGGTGAAAATATGAGCACCCTCATGTAACGCGTAAATACAGAAAACAGAGGACAAGCTTCAGGAACTGCTTCTTTGTCTCCAGAAAGTGTGTTCCAAAGATTGGACTAAGGTTGTGAGACTTCCTGACAAGTGCCTTTACCCTCTGAGCCACCTTGCTAGCTTCCTTTCCATTTTTTTTAAAGATTCATTTTATTATTTATTATTATATGTGTATGGGTGTTTTACATTAGTGTTTGCCTGGGCACCACATGCATGGAGTCACAACTGAGGCCAAAAGAGGGCCTCTGATCTCCTGGAACTAGAGTCATAGATGGCTGTGAGCTGCTATGTGGGTGCTGGGAATCAAGCCTGGGTCCTTCACAAGAACAGTCAGCTCTCTTAGCCATTGAGCCCTCTTTCCAGTCCCCTTTTCAGTTTTGCTTTTGTTTTTCAAGACAGGTTTTCTCTGTGTATCTTAGGCTGTCCTGGAACTCTGTAGACCAGGCTGGCCTCGAGTTCGCAGAGATCTACATGCCTTTGGCTCCTGAGTGCTGGGAGCCCTCTCAGGTTTTACGTTGACCATGTTGAAGGCGGCAAGTGTTGGGGGGGGGGGGCTTTATTTGTCCCAGCCACCCAGCTAGTTTACACCCTAAATAACCACACAGAAACTGTATTCATTAAAACACCACTTGACCTATTAGCTCTAGTTTCTTATTGGCTAATTTTTTTTATTTTAATTTAATTTTTTTTTATTGAGAAAAGGAAGAAAAATAAACAAGTTTCCACCTCCTCCCAGCCTCCCATTTCCCTCCCCCTCCTCCCACCCTTCTCCCCCTCCTCCCACTCCTCTCCCCCTCCCTCTCCAGTCCAAAGAGCAGTCAGGGTTCCCTGCCCTGTGGTAAGTCCTAGGTCCTCCCCACTCTGTCCATATCTAGGAAGGTGAACATCCAAACAGCCTAGGCTCCCACAAAGCCAGCACATTGCGTAGGATCAAAACCCGTGCCATTGTCCTTGGCTTCTCATCAGCCCTCACTGTTCGCCATGTTCAGAGAGTCCAGTTTTGACCCGTGCTTTTTCAGTCACAGTCCAGCTGGTCTTGGTGAGCTCCCAGTAGATCAGCTCCACTGTCTCAGTGGGTGGGTGCACCCCTCGTGGTCCCGACTTCTTTGCTCATGTTCTCCCTTCTACTGCTCCTCATTGGGACCTTGGGAGCTCAGTCCAGTGCTCCAGTGTGGGTCTCTCTGTCTCTATCTCCATCCATCACCAGATGAAGGTTCTATGATGATATGCAAGATATTCGTCAGTATTGCTATAGGCTAGGGTCATTTCAGGTTCCCTATCCTCAGCTGCCCAAGGAACTAACTGGGGACCTCGGCTTGGGCTCCTGGAAGCCACTGTAGGTTCAAGTCTCTTGCCAACCCTTAACTAAGAATTGTGGTTCCGTGCTCCCCTATCCAACCTTCCTTTATCCCAATCCTCCTTTTTCCCAAGTTCCCCCCATCCTCCCCTTCTCCCTTTTCTCTCCCCATCTCCCCTTAGCCCCATCCCACCCCACCCCCAAGATCCCAATTTTCTACCCGGCAATTTTGTCTACTTCCCACAGCCAAGAGGTTAACTATATGTTTTTCCTTTGGTTCACCTTCTTACTTAGCTTCTTTAGGATCACCAATTGTAGACTCCGTGACCCCTATTTATGGCTAGAAACCAATTATGAGTGAGTACATCCATATTCATCTTTTTGGGTCTGGGTTACCTCACTCAGAATAGTGTTCTCTATTTCCATCCATTTGCATGCAAAATTCGAGAAGTCATTGTTTTTTACTGCAGCGTAGTACTCTAATGTGTAGATATTCCACACTTTCTTCATCCATTCTTCCATTGACGGTGATCTAGGTTGTTTCCAGGTTCTGGCTATTACAAATAATACTGCTATGAACATGGTTGAACAAATGCTTTTGTCATATGATAGGGCATCTCTTGGGTATATTCCCAAGAGTGGTATTGCTGGGTCCAGGGGTAGGTTGGTCCTGAATTTCCTGAGAAACTGAAACACTGATTTCCACAGTGGTTGCACAAGATTGCATTCCCACCAGCAATGGATGAGGGTACCCCTTCCTCCACAGCCTCTCCAGCAAAGGCTATCATTGGAGTTTTTGATTTTAGCCATTCTGACAGGTGTAAGATGATATCTCAAAGTTGTTTTGATTTGCATTTCCCTGATTGCTAAGGAAGTTGAGCATGACCTTAAGTGTCTTTTGGCCATTTGAACTTCCTCTGCTGAGAATTCTCTGTTCAGTTCAGTGCCCCATTTTTTAATTGGGTTAATTAGCGTTTTAAAGTCTAGCTTCCTGAGTTCTCTATATATTTTGGAGATCAGACCTTTGTCTGTTTCGGGGTTGGTGAAGATCTTCTCCCAGTCAGTAGGTTGCCTTTTTGTCTTGGTGACAGTGTCCTTTGCTTTACAGAAGCTTCTCAGTTTTAGTAGGTCCCATTTATTCAATGTTGCCCTTAATGTCTGTGCTGTTGGAGTTACACATAGGAAGCGATCTCCTGTGCCTATCTGTTGTAGGGTACTTCCCACTTTCTCTTTTATTAGGTTCAATGTGTTCTGACTGATAGTGAGGTCTTTAATCCATTTGGACTTGAGTTTTGTGCATGGTGATAGATATGTGTCTATTTTCATTCTTCTACAGGTTGACATCCAGTTATGCCAGCACCATTTGTTGAAGATGCTTTCTTTCTTCCATTGTATACTTTTGGCTCCTTTATCAAAAATGAGGTATTCATAGGTTTGTGGGTTAAAATTCGGGTCTTCTATACGATTCCATTGGTCGACTTCTCTGTTTTTATGCCAGTACCACACTGTTTTCATCACTGTAGCTCTGTAATAGAGTTTGAAGTCAGGGATGGTAATGCCTCCAGACAATCCTTTATTACATAGGTTTGTTTTGGCTATCCTGGGTTTTTTGTTTTTCCATATAAAGTTGATTATTGTCCTCTCCAGATCTGTAAAGCATTTTGATGGGACCTTGATGGGGATTGCATTGAATCTATAAATTGCCTTTGGTTGAATTGCCATTTTTACTATGTTTATCCTCCCAATCCAAGAGCAAGGGAAGTCCTTCCATTTTCTGGTATACTCCTCAATTTCTTTCTTCAATGTCTTAAAGTTCTTGTCAAATAAATCTTTCACTTCCTTTTTTAGAGTTACCCCAAGATATTTTATGCTGTTTGTGGCTATCGTGAAGCTTCTCTGATTTCCCTCTCTGCTTCCATATCCTTTGTGTTTAAGAGGGCGACTGATTTTTTGGAGTTGATCTTGTATCCTGCCACATTACTAATGGTGTTTATCAGCTGTAAAAGTTCTTTGGTGGAGTTTTGTGGGTCACTTATGTACACTATCATATCATTTGCAAATAACGAAAGTTTCACTTCTTCCTTTCCAATTCGATCCCCTTATGTTGTCTTATTGCTATTGCTAGAACTTCAAGCACTATATTGAAGAGGTATGGCGAGAGTGGACAGCCTTGTCATGTTCCTGATTTTAGTGGGATGGCTTTGAGTTTCTCTCCGTTTAATTTGATGTTAGCTGTCGGCTTGCTGTATATAGCTTTTATTATATTTAGATATGACCGTTGTATCCCTAATCTCTCCAATACTTTTATCATAAAGGGATGTTGAATTTTGTCAAATGCTTTTTCAGCATCTAATGAAATGATCATATGGTTTTTTTCTTTCAGTTTATTTATATGATGGATTACATTGATTTTCGTATGTTGAACCAGCCCTGCATCCCTGGGATGAAGCCTACTTGATCATAATGGATAATTTTTCTGATGTGTTCTTGGATTCGGTTTGCCAGTATTTTGTTGAGGATTTTTCCATCTATGTTCATGAGTGAGATTGGTCTATAATTCTCTTTCTTGGTTGAGTCTTTGTGCGGTTTTGGTATCAGAGTAACTGTAGCTTCATAAAAGAAATTTGGCAATGTCTCTTCTGTTTCTATATTGTGAAATACATTAAGGAGTATAGGTATTAGCTCTTCTCGGAAGTTCTGGTATAATTCCGCATTGAAACCATCTGGTACTGGGCTTATTTTGGTAGCGAGGTTTTTGATAACCTCTTCTAATTCTTCGCGACTAACAGGTCTATTTAGATTGTTCACCTGGTCCTGATTTAACTTTGGTATATGGTATTTATCTAAAAAAGTGTCCATTTCCTTTACATTTTCCAGTTTTGTGGCATACAGGCTTTTGTAGTAAGATCTAATGATTCTCTGAATTTCCTCTGTGTCTGTGGTTATGTCCCCCTTTTCATCTCTGATCTTATTAATTTGCAAATTCGCTCTCTGCCGTTTGATTAGTTTGGATAGGGGTTTGTCAATCTTGTTGATTTTCTCTAGGAACCAGCTTTTTGTTTCATTGATCCTTTGTATTGTTTTCTGTGTTTCTATTTTGTTGATTTCAGCCCTCAGTTTCATTATTTCCAGTCTTCTACTCCTCCTAGGTGAGTTTGCTTCTTTTTTTTCTAGAGCTTTCAGGTGGGCTGTGAAGTCTCCAATGTGAGCTTTCTCTGTTTTCTTTAAGTGGGCACTTAGTGCTATGAACTTTCCTCTTAGGACTGCTTTCATAGTGTCCCATAAGTTTGAGTATGTTGTTTCTTTATTTTCATTGAATTCCAGGAAGACTTTAATTTCTTTCTTTATTTCTTCCTTAATCCAGGTATGGTTCATTAGTTGACTATTCAGTTTCCATGAAGTTGTAGGCTTTCTGTGGGTAGCATTGTTGTTGAATTCTAACTTTAATCCATGGTAATCTGATAAGACACAGGTGGTTACTAATATTCTTTGTAACTGTGGATGTTTGCTTTGTTACCGACTATGTGGTCGATTTTTGAGAAAGTTCCATGAGCTGCAGAGAAGAAGGTATATTCTTTCCTATTTGGGTGGAATGTTCTATAGATGTCTGTTAAGTCCATTTGATTCATTACCTCCATTAATTCTCTTATTTCTCTGTTAGGTTTTTGTCTGATTGACCTGTCCATTGGTGAGAGAGGAGTGTTGAAGTCTCCTACTATTAGTGTGTAGTTTGATGGCTGCCTTGAGTTTTAGCAATGTTTCTTTTATGTACGTGGGTGCTTTTATATTAGGGGCATAGATGTTCAGGATTGAGACTTCATCCTGATGAACTGTTCCTGTTATGAGTATAAAATGCCCCTCTCCATCTCTTCTGATTGATTCAAGTTTGAAGTCAACTTTGTTAGAGATTAGTATGGCCACACCTGCTTGTTTCTTAGGTCCATTTGCTTGATAAGCCTTTTCCCAGCCCTTTACTCTGAGTAGGTGCCTGTCTTTGTGGTTGAGGTGTGTTTCTTGTAAACAGCAGAATGTTGGATCCTGTTTTTTTATCCAATCTCTTAGCCTGTGCCTTTTTATAGGTGAGTTGAGTCCATTGACATTAAGTGATATTAATGACCAGTGGTTGTTAACTACTGCTGAAAAACAGCTTTAGTAATGTGGCAGGATACAAGATCAACTCCAAAAAATCAGTCGCCCTCTTATATGCAAAGGATATGGAAGCAGAGAGGGAAATCAGAGAAGCTTCACCTTTCACGATAGCCACAAACAGCATAAAATATCTTGGGGTAACTCTAACCAAGGAAGTGAAAGATCTATTTGACAAGAACTTTAAGGCATTGAAGAAAGAAATTGAAGAGGATACCAGAAAAATGGAAAGACCTCCCTTGTTCTTGGATTGGGAGGATAAACATAGTAAAAATGGCAATTCTACCAAAAGCAATTTATAGATTCAATGCAATCCCCATCAAGGTCCCATCAAAATTCTTCACAGATCTGGAGAGGATAATAATCAACTTTATATGGAATAACAAAAAACCCAGGATAGCCAAAACAATCCTATACAATAAAGAATCTTCTGGACGCATTAGCATGGAATATATACACATTAGAGTACTATGCTGCAGTAAAAAACAATGACTTCTCGAATTTTGCGTGCAAATGGATGGAAATAGAAAACACTATCCTGAGTGAGGTATCCCAGACCCAAAAAGATGAACATGGGATGTACTCACTCATAATTGGTTTCTAGCCATAAATAAGGGTCATGGAGACTACAATTGGTGAACCTAAAGAAGCTAAATAAGAAGGTGAACCCAAGGAAAAACATATAGTTATCCTTTTGGCTATGGGAAGTAGACAAAATTGCCGGGTAGAAAATTGGGATCTTGGGGGTGGAGTGGGATGGGGGTAAGGGGAGATGGGGAGAGAAAAGTGAGAAGGGAAGGGGGGGTGGAACTTGGGGAAACAGGAGGATTGGGAAAAAGGAAGGTTGGATAGGGGGGCACGGAAGCACAATTCTTAGTTAAGGGAGCCACCTTAGGGTTGGCAAGAGACTTTTATGGAGGAAGGTCATTGGCTAATAAAGGAACTGCCTTGGCCCATTTCATTGGTTAGAAGATAGGTGGGAGGAGTAAACAGAACAAAACGCTGAGAGGAAGAGGAAGTGAGCTCAGACTCGACAGCTCTCCTCTCCGGAGCAGACGCCTCAGAGAGACACCATGCTCCTCGCTCCAGGGAAGATGCAGGCTATGAAGTCCAACCCAGGATGGACTTAGGCTAGAATCTTCCCGGTAAGACCGGTGCTATACAGATGATAAGAAATGGGCTAGTCCAGGTGTGAGAGTTAGCCTAGAAGAGGCTAGGTAGAAATGAGCCAAGCAGTGTTTAAATGAATAGTTTGTGTGTTGTTATTTCGGGGCAAAAGCTTAGCCGAGCAGGCGGCTGGGGTGTTGCAGATGCAGCCCCGCTGCTGCTCCTTATTACTACAAGACTTGAACCTAGAGTGGATCCCAGGAGCCCATGGTGATGTCCCCAGTTAGTCCCTTGGGCAGCTGAGGATAGGCAACCTGAATTGACCCTATCCTATAGCAATACTGACGAATATCTTGCATACCACCATAGAACCTTCATCTGGTGATGGATGGAGATAGAGACAGAGAGACCCACACTGGAGCACTGGTCTGAGCTCCCAAGGTCCCAATGAGGAGCGGAAGGAGGGAGAAGATGAGCAAGGAAGTCAGGACCACGAGGGGCGCACCCACCCACTGAGACAATGGGGCTGATCTATTGGGAGCTCACCAAGGCCAGCTGGACTGTGACTGAAAAAGCATGGGATAAAACCGGACTCTCTGAACATGGCGAACAATGAGGGCTGATGAGAAGCCAAGGACAATGGCACGGGGTTTTGATTCTACTCAACGTTCTGGCTTTGTGGGAGCCTAGCCAGTTTGGTTGTTCACCTTCCTGGACATGGACGGAGGGGGGCGGATCTTGGACTTTCCACAGGGCAGGGAACCCTGACTGCTCTATGGACTGGAGAGGGAGGGGGGAGGAGTTTGGGGGAGAGGGAGAATGGTGGGAGGAGGGGGAGGGAAATGGGAGGCTGGGAGGAAGCGGATACTTTTTTTTTCCTTTTCTCAATTAAAAAAAAAAAGAAAAAAAAAGAAGTGGATCACTCTCACTGAGGCTACCTGTCTCTGTGGTCTTGACTAGTTTGTGAATTAAAATACTTCAGTTTTTGGTTCAAGGGACAAAGTTTTTGTAAAGTTGTATAAAGCTCCTTGAGCATCAAAACTGCAGGATGTCCCTTCTGAGGCTTTGTGAGGATAAGGTAGCTCAAATCCATAAGGTACATGAAAAACAGCTTGTTTTTTACTTCTATTAACTGTAGACTCTTCTCTGTTGAATATGTCCGCTGTAGTCATTTTGTCAGTGTTTGTACTTATTCAGTTACAGTGCTCCTGAACTTGTTTTGAGAAAATGTTTCTCTGTAGCTTTGGAGCCCTTGGAACTCGCTCTGTAGTCCAGGCTGACCTGGAACTCAGAGAGATCAGCCTGTCTCTGCTTTCCAAGTACTGTGATTAAAGGTGTGTGCCACCACTGCCCAGCTTCCTGGAGAGTTTTCAAAAGTGTTACTAAATTTGACACATTGGACTCCAGCAAAGCCCACCCCCCCTTTTCCTTTTTTTTTTTTTTTTAAATTACGTTTATTTAGTTGTTTTGTAGTGGGAACACACATATCTGGAGGTCAGAATATTAATGTCTACTTTAACCATGTGGGTCCTGGTGATTGAATTTAGACATCAGGCTTGATAGTAACTGCCTTTTTTTTGCTTATTCATTGAGCCAGCCCCAGTCTATTTCATTTCAAAATGTCCAGTAGCTTTCTTTTTTTTTTTGGTTTTTTTTTTTTTTTTTCGAGACAGGGTTTCTCTGTGGCTTTGGGGCCTGTCCTGGAACTAGCTCTGTAGACCAGGATGGTCTCGAACTCACAGAGATCCGCCTGCCTCTGCCTCCCGAGTGCTGGGATTAAAGGCGTGCGCCACCACCGCCCGGCCCAGTAGCTTTCTTTGATTGTTTCCTGTCCTTTAACTTTTAATTATTTAATGAGTCTATTGCTGCTCTGTGTATGACACTACTGGGTTCAGGGAAAATGCTTCTCTAGGTGGTCTTGTGCAATCAAGGTGTCAGGTAGCACTCTCGACTTAATAGGAAATCTTCTCCAATGAGTGTATACTTTTCTATTCTCTGCCTTGGTATGAGTGGTAGGTAATCTCACTGATATCTATAGGATCATCAAGGAATCTCTTATTTTCCTGGTACAAAACTTTGGTTTTCTTTAATGACTCCAGTGTTTTTTGTTTGTTTGTTTGTTTGTTTCCAACCACAGCCTTATTGTCAGAAAGTTTAAGTGCCATACCACATGATTTTCTGGCCAAACCACATATTTTTCTAATCTTACTATTTTGTTCCTTGCTGTAAACTACAACAGCCTGACAGTGGCTCATGCCTTTAATCCCAGCACTCGGGAGTTCATAGCCAGCCTGGTCTACAAGCTTTAGTTCCAGAACAGGCCCGAAACTACAGAGAAACTATGACTTGAAAAACCAAACTAAACAAAAAACAAATAACTAAACAGCTAGCAATGACTGTACCATAGCGTGAGTGCTGAATTTCCTACATCAGATTAATTAATGCATTGTCTTTAAATTCTAGTTTTCTGAAAATCTCAGTGCACAGACAAAATGCATGTTCTTTATCACCCTGTAACATGAATGGACATTAGTCCTTTTTCTTATAGAACTTTATTTTCACCTGAAACCTCATAAAGCTGATATTCTGTCTGTATTCCTGTTAGCCTTCTCACACCTTTAAGTACTCCTTGCTTTGACTTCTTCAGCTCTTATCACCAAATTTTCCCACATTTCTCCTTTAAATGAATCCCACTTGCTTTAGAACTCTATGGTTAGTAATTTCCACATCTACTGCACTTTTCTGCTTCCAATTTTCTGTGTTAGCTTTTCACAGCTATTAACCACCCCCCCCCCCCAAATAGAAAAAGGACTAATTTTGGTTCCATCATCTCTTGGCTGTTGTTAGGCAGAATATCATTATTGGATCTGTAATAGAACAAAGTTGTTTTCTTCATGGAAATCGCGAAGCAGAAAGTCAGGAAGGATTTAGGGCAAGATTCAGCTCCTAGTGACCTTATTTCTTTCACCTCCTAAAGTTTCCAGAACCTTCCCTGTAAGCGGAGACTGCTTGTTTGTTTTCTGGTCACCCAGATCTGAATAATCACAAAGAAACTATATTAATTACGACACTGTTTAGCCAGTAGTTTAGGTGTATTCCTTGATAGCTCTTACCTCTTAAATTAGTCAATTTCTATTAATCTATGTATCACCACAAGTCTGTGGCCTATTGGTAAGGTTCTGGCATCTTTCTCCTTTAGCAACTACATGGCATCTCCTGAATTCTGCTTTTATTCCCCCTGCGTTTAGTTTTCCCTCCTAGCTTTATTCTGCCCTGTCATAGGCCAAAGCTGCTTCTTTATTAACCAATGGTAATAAACATATTTACAGCTTACAGAAGGGAATCCCACATCACTCCCCAAATAGTACCCGCAGGTGAGGACCACCTCTTCAACATATGCGCCTCAGGATGGTGTTTCATATCTGAACCATAAAAATTACATATTTCCTGTCTCTTGTGATACCTACATGACCTCTACACACTACCTGCAAGAATGTTGTCATCATATGTGGTCCCTTTACTTAATACTTTCAGAACCATAAGTCAAAATAAAGGTCTTTTTGGTTAATCTTACCTGATCTGTTTTATTGTAGTGTTGACAACAGAAAGTTAATGAAACAAGGAATGAGCAGATTGTTTCTTTTTTTATTTGTTTTATTTATTTATTTATTAAAGATTTCTGTCTCCTCCCTGCCATCGCCTCCCATTTCTCGCCCCCTTCCCCAACCAACTCCCCCTCCTTCATCAGCCCCAAGAGCAGTCAGGGTTCCCTGCCCTGTGGGGAGTCCAAGGACCTTCCAGGTCTAGTAAGGTGAACATCCAAACAGCCTAGGCTCCCACAAAGCCAGTACGTGCAGTAGGATCAAAACCCAGTGCCATTGTTCTTGACTTCTCAGCAGTCCTCATTGTCCGCTATGTTCAGCGAGTCTGGTTTTATCCCAGGCTTTTTCAGACCCAGTGAGCTGGCCTTGAAATAAAGAACCCTCTTGTTTTTTTCAATATGGCCACATTACTAAGAGGGACAAAGAGATCCAGTGGAAACCGTGCCCCAGTCCAGGGTTCTCTTTCAAAGATTATTTTTATTTAATGTGTTTGAGTGTTTGGTCTATATGTATTTATGTGCAACATTTACATTAGTGTCCATGAAGGCCAGAATAGAGCATCAGATCCCCTAGAATGGGAGTTAGGAGGTGATTGTTAACCATCATGTGGGTGTGGGGGACCGAGTATAGGTCCTTTGCAAGAGCAGCCTGTGAGTGTTCTTAACTGCCGACTCCTCTTACTAGCCTCTAAGTTGTATTTGTTAGGTCTTCCTTGTATTCTTTCAAAGCTCATTGTTTTTGAAACTTACTTCTCTTATGGACCGCAGTGTTTATGTTGTTTCTTTTAAATCAGTAAATGGAAGTACCAGGAATCCGTTGGCTAACCAAGACACAAACACTATAATTTTTTCCTGAACTTCAGGTGAATTTTTAATTAAATCACAGTGCCATACATGTATACAGTTACTAAGGTTTTGGAAATTATTACAGTACATATATATATATATATATATATTTACACACACACACATATATATATACACACACATACATACATACATACACATCCACACAGATACATATAGAAACAACAGTCTTGGTGTGTCTTTTTTTTCTCATCCATAGTCAGTTATTGAAGGTGTAAGTCACAAACAATCCCACACCAGTTTGGAATTATGATTAATAGAATGGTTATTTATTTAAAGGGGAAAAACTTACAGATAACCATCCCAGACAACAGCCCTCTGCACAAATCAGGAAGGGAGCCTAGTCTCCGGAAGCCAGAGAACGAGCAGAGGGAAGTGGCCGCTTTTTTTTTTTATTAAAGATTTCTGCCTCCTCCCCTCCACGCCTCCCATATCCCTCCCCCTCCCTCATCAGCCCAAAGAGCAGTCCAGGTTCCCTGCCTTGTGGGAAGTCCAAGGACCTCCCACCTCATTCCAGGTCTAGTAAGGTGAGCATCCAAACTGCCTAGGCCCACAAAGCCAGTACGTGCAGTAGGATCAAAAACCCATTGCCATTGTTCTTGACTTCTCAGCAGTCCTCATTGTCCGCTATGTTCAGCGAGTCTGGTTTTATCCCAGGCTTTTTCAGACCCAGTCCAGCTGGCCTTGGTGAGTTCCCGATAGATCATCCCCAATGTCTCAGTATGTGGGCGCATCCCTCGCGGTCCTGCTCGTGCTCTCTCTCCTTCTGCTCCTGATTTGGACCTTGGGATTTCAGTCTGGTGTTTCAATGTGGGACTCTGTCTCTGTCTGCTTTCATCACCCGATGAAGGTTAATATCCAGGAGGATGACTATATGTCTTTCTTTGGGTTCACCATCTTATTTAGCTTCTCTGGGATCACGAATTATAGGCTCAATGTCCTTTATTTATGGCTAGAAACCAAATATGAGTGAGTACATCCCATGTTCCTCTTTTTGGGTCTGGCTTACCTCACTCAGGATAGTGATTTCTATTTCCGTCCATTTGCATGCAAAATTCAAGAAGTCATTGTCTTTTACTGCTGAATAGTACTCTAATATGTATATATTCCATACTTTCTTCATCCATTCTTCCACTGAAGGGCATCTAGGTTGTTTCCAGATTCTGGCTATTACAAACAATGCTGCTATGAACATAGTTGAGCATATACTTTTGTTGTATGATAGGGCATCTCTTGGGTATATGCCCAAGAGTGGTATTGCTGGGTCCAGGGGTAGGTTGATCCTGAATTTCCTGAGAAACAGCCACACTGCTTTCCAAAGTGGTTGCACCAGTTTGCATTCCTACCAGCAATGGATGAATGTACCCCTTTCTCCACAACCTCTCCAGCAAAGGCTATCATTGGTGTTTTAGACAGGTGTAAGATGGTATCTTAAAGTTGTCTTGATTTGCATTTCCCTGATCACTAAGGAAGTTGAGCATGACCTTAAGTGTCTTTTGGCCATTTGAACTTCTTCTGTTGGGAGTTCTCTGTTCAGTTCAGTGCCCCATTTTATAATTGGGTTGATTAGCCTTTTACTGTCTAGTTTCTTGAGTTCTTTATATATTTTCGAGATCAGACCTTTGTCAGTTTCCTCATTTCTCCCTCTATTTATATTCTCTTCCTCCCAGTCCTGCCTTTCCTTCTTTGTGCCTCGCTATTAGCCATTAAGCAATTAAACCATCAGGTGTTTTAGATGGTTTAAAGGCAAAGAATCACAGCTTCACAGAGTTAAATGCAGAATAAACAAAAGCAACACATTTTTACATCATTAAACATTTGTTCCATAGCATAAACAAAAGTAACACACCTTAAAATAATATTCCCGAACAACCTTTTTGCAAATGTGTTGTTTTAGAATAGGTCATTTCACTTTGTCATCTTACATGCTCTAGTTTAGGTCATGTATTACTATTAGTACAGTCATCTCCTAGTTGAACTTGTTGTCTTTATTCTTTATATTTTTAGATTTATTATTTACTTTTTGTTTTATATGTATTTGTTTTGCTGCATGTTCGTCTGTGTAGCATGTGTACACCTGGTGCCCATAGAGAGCAGAAGAGGGTTTCTGATTCCCTGGAACTAGATTTATGGATGGGTATGAGCTACCTACCATGTGAGTGTTAGAAACTGAACTCAGGTCCCCTGTAAAAGCAACAAGTGCACTAAGCCATCTTTCCAGTCCCTTTTTGTTTTTATTCTTAGCATCTCCATTTCATTGCACAAAGCCTTATGGTAGCTTTTGTTTCAAAATTTAAAAATTTTATGTTTTAATTAGTTCATTATTTACATTTCAGCTGGAGGTATAGCAAAGAAATGAGACTACTTCATCTTATTCAGAAGAGAAGAGTGTGTTAGATTCTCCGTAGTAGCTTTAAAAAGTAATGCTTCGTCTTTCCCCTAGACCAGCTGATCAGAATGGGAAGAGGGGAGTGGAGATTGCAGCAGTATTTTGTTGAAGGAGCTGCGGGGCTGCGGTCTGCCGCCCAGCTCCCGCACAGCTAGCTTATGCCCCTAATAATTACATGGAAACTGTATTCTTTTAAACACTGCCTGGCCCATTAGTTCCAGCCTCTTACTGGCTAGCTCTTATATTGATCTAACCCATTTCTAATAATCTGTGTAGCCCACGAGGTGTGGCTTACCAGGGAAGATCTTAACCTGTGTCTGTGTTGGGTGGGAGAATCATGGCGACTCCCTGACTAGGCTTCTTTCTCCCAGCATTCTGTTCTGTTTACACCGCCTATCTAAATTCTACCCTATCAGAGGGCTACACAGTTTCTTTATTAATTAACCAATGAAAGCAACAGATAAGATACAAGACCCACGTCCATCACTATTTAATTTTGTTTTAATACAAGTAACTAAATGGGCACCAATATTGAGTAGTGCCATTTGAAACACATACTTTCTTCCATTGGTTGTCAATATTGATGCAGTTTTGACCAGTAAAACATGATGTATAGTCTTTTTGTGCAGTAACTTTAGAAATACGTTTGTTATCTTGAATGCTGTCATGTATGGGTATGGATCTTGGAGTTGCTGATGAAGTTGTTAAAAGCCCACAAATATAGCCAGCCCTGGAATGCAGGTGAGGCAAAAGGGAGGGAACTCAGTTCTTGATTGCCTCTCATTGGCTGATTTATTTAGCTCTGGAATCTGTTCTACCTTTATTCTTTATGTTATGAAAAAAAAAGTCCTTTCTGCTCTGTGATTGCTTCTAACTTTATTTAGAATCTTTCTGACTACTATAGCCAATGAGAAGAAATAATAGTAAAATATAGCATGCTATGTTTTCTAGTGAACACACTGATGTGTTTAAGCTATTTCTTTCAATATTAGATTTTGTTTAGCTGTTCCGGTATACCTGAAATAGTTGATACAGTTACTGTTTTTACTTAATACTTAGAAATTTATTCTGGGGAGATGGCTCTTGGAAGTAAAGTGTGCATGTATGGAAAGTATGCAAGAGCTTGAAATTAGATCCTCGGTACTCATATTAAAAGCTAGCATAACCTCACCTGTCTGTAACTCCATGTTGGGGTATGGAGACAGGAGGATCCTAGGGATCTAGGATTCTGGCCATCCAGGGCTATCCTAAATAATGAACTCTGGGTTCTGTGATGGATTCTGACTCAAAAATTAGAGAGGGGCAAGCGAGATGGCTCAGCAGGTACAGGTTGACAGTTTTGACCACCTGAGTTTAGTCACTGCAACTCACATGGTGAAAGGAGAGAACTAACTCCTGAAATTTCAATTCTTACCCCCACATGTGTGCTTCTGCATGTACATGTGCACTTGTGTAGACACATATAGATAAGTGTAAAAATAATGTAAAATTATTAAAAAGATATTGAGCACAACAGAGGAGATAGCTGACATCAACCTCTGATTTTCCATATGCACACACCCAGATGTATGATTCCATACACACACACCCAGATGGTTACTTCTGTATGCTCTCACACAAAAGGATGCTCCCACATGCGCGTGCACACACATACATATGGGTGATTCCGCATGCATACAAACAAATGGGTCCATCCGCATGCACACACACATATGGGTGCTTACACACAAACACACACACTGATGGGCACTTCCGTACACACACACACACACACACATACACACACACAGATTGTTATTTCTGTATGCATAGAGAGATAGCATAGACTTGTATGCATGTACACACACACACACATATATATATATATACACACACACACACACACACATACATAAGTTATTGTTGTAGCTATATAATAACAAAAATACCATGATAATAGCCTACAGGAGACATTTTCAATCAAAAGTTTCTTGTCTTCATATTTATTATTTTCCTCTATAACCGGTTTTCCTTAAAAACTATTTACATGTCAAACTTTATTCTCCACGAAGTCATTAGTGAAAAAAATGGCCATTGTAGTAAAAAAGGACAAAAAGTTATGCAAGGTTAAAAACATACAGTGCATACCTTTAATCCTAGTTCTTGGGAGGCAGAGGCAGGTGAATCTTTGTGAATTCAAGGCCAGCTAGGGCTACTTAGTGAGACTTGTCTCGAAAAGGGAGAAAAAAAAAGCATAAACACACTATAAAGATGGTTTTGTATTATTTTTCTTCCAGAAACATGATCAGGGGCAAGTTCTGTTGGATATAGTCTTCAAGCATCTTGATTTGACTGAGCGAGACTATTTTGGTTTACAGTTGGCTGATGATTCCACAGATAACCCAGTAAGTCAAGCAGTTGCCTTTTATTTCCTTGTAGTTTTTCTCTGTGTTCCTTATATAAAGCCCTTTCTGATTTTAATTGAAAAATTAGACTTAATTCCTTTTCCTATTTTGCTTTTCTTGTTGTTTAAAGGTATCTGAGTCTATTCCTTTTAGATATTTATAGTTATAAGTCAACGTGTAAAGTGTAGTACTAGTTTTATTGTGTCTCAGGCCTCTTGATCTAAAGCGAAAAACCTGTGAGATCAGCAGTTGTCAACCTGTGGGTCACAGCTCCTTTAACAAACCTCCAAAAGTATTTACATTAAGATTCATAACAATGGCAAAGTTACCGTTATGTAGTAGCAATGAAAATATTATAGTTGAGTTTCACTACAGCATGTGGAACTGTATTAAAGGTTGCAACATTGGAAAGGTTGAGAATTACTGCTTTAGGTGTATGTAAGTTTACTAAGATGTAATTGGGGTTGTTTTGTGATATTCATGGATATTCTAACAAAAGTCTTAGTTTGTTAGTGGAAAATTTTCAAAGTAAGAATATTTTATGAAGACCCTTCTTACATGAGATATTCCATTTCAGAACTGTGTAAATCCTCAGTCTTAAGCTCCTTAGGTTCTTACCTACTTTTTATTTCTCCCAGTCCTGGTTCTTCTAGTTAGAAACATCAGGTCAGAGAAATACAGGATAAGATCTGGTGACTCATAGAGATGCTTACTTTGACAATTAAGTATTATAAACTGCACTAAAGAAATAAACGTATTATGGGCCTAGCTGCATTCTTTGTAATTTTATGTGACTAGACTATGAAAGACTTAACAAAAATATGCTGTTTTTTTTTTATTAATGTAATGGAGTTCTGGGTCTTTGTTTTGTTTTGTTTTTTTGTTTGTTTGTTGTTTTTTCTTTCTCTGTTCAACGTGAAGCGTTGGTTATGTAGCCCATGCTGGGCTTATACTCAAGTCCTCATTCTCCCAGTATTGAGATACAGGTGTATGCTATCATTTCTGGTCAAGAGAAATGTATTTTGAAAGAAATACTTTTACTATTTAAAAAATCTGTAGTTTGAAGACAGAGTTTTCTGAATCAGTGTTTTACTATTTTATTTATGGTTTCTGGAGAGATGGCTCTGATAGCTTATGTCTCTTGTAGAGTGACGTGCGATTCCCCTCTGTATGCTATGAATACCATTGGTTAATAAAGAAACTGCTTTGAGCATATAGCAGATCAGGGCAGAAGAGAGCTAGGTGGGGAAAAGTAAACTGAATGTTGGCAGAAAGAAGGTGGAGTCAGTGAGAAGACATGTAGCCCCCCCAGAGACAGACGCTGGAATTTTACCCTGTAAGCCACAGCCTTGGGGCGATACACGGATTAATGGAGATGGGTTAAATTAAGATATGAGTTAGCCAGGAATATGCTTAAGCTATTGGCCCAACAGTATTGCAAATGATATGGTTTCTGTATGATTATTTTGTGGCTGAGCAGCTGGGAACAAACTAGTGGCCTCCTACAACAAATTGGTGCACTAATGTGACCAACTAAAACCCACTTAAAATCTGAGAGAGTTTGGGAAGGAATTCTAGGTGCATGCACGCACATACACACACACATACATGCAGAGTTAAGCACGGCTTAACACCGTGGCTCCTTCCTACAGAAAGACAATTATCACATGTAGTCACTCATAGATAGTTTTTAAACATAAAGCAAAGAAAATCAGCCTACAAACCACAATCCCGGAGAACTTAGGTAACAATGAGGACACTAAGAGAGACTCACATAGATCTAATCTACATGAGAAATAGAAAGTAGAAAAAGACAGGATCTCCTGAGCAAATTGAAAAAAGGAGGGAAAAATAAAACATGTCAGTACTCAAAAAAAAAAAAAAGAGGTTTTCCTGATTCAGTGGTAGCAGAAAAAAAGCTTCATGGTTTTGAAACAGCGGCTTCCCTGCTGCTGTCAACATAAACTCTGGCTCTTTTGAGAGGTATGGCTATGGAGCATTTAAATGGTGGGTGTGAGCAGACTGCTCCAACTTGCTTAATGGCAACATAGACCTGCTGTGAGCCTGAAAACTGGGGCTGTGAGCACTGCTCATGCTAAACAGACCTTGGCCCTGCCATATTGGACTGGGCAGCACCAAAAGGAAAAGCAGCCTTAGTCTTATTAAAGACACTTAGCATTTTAAGAAGCACTTCTAGTCAGAAAATAATTATAGATATGCAATAAAGACAAATCCAGATGGGAAATACTTCTAAAAGGGTCGCAATGTTGGATAAATGTATGTAGACTTGGGAGTGAGAAGTAAAAGAGTACAGAGAGTTATAAAAAGTTATAAAAAGAAATAAATGGTTTTTAAAAAATAATGTGTTTATATACAGAGTTAACTTGTAGAAGAAGTAATAGGAATAAAGAAAAATAAGCCATGTAAAGATAGAATATACACTGAGAATCTGGATTATGTATATTATTGTGTTTTCTTTGAATTTTTTGATTGTAAATGAGCTAAGTAGAGAGACATTTCATTAGCTTATGGGCTGCTAAGTTAAACCAACATATATGGTCTAAAGGTTCCTTGACTTCCAAATTCGCATCTAAGGATATGTTGCTTTGGAAAACAAGTTCTTTTATTTCCACAAAGGATGAGAACCTATGGAATCCTTCCAGACTAATGTGGTTTGATGGACCAAGACCCCTTGTAAGGTCACTGTAAACACCCCAAAAAATTACTTCGCCCAACAAAAAGGAGGAAGGAGTTTAGAGAGAACTATGCTTGTATTCCCATATATTGTTTATAAATGTTTGTTTACATTTAAAGGGGGATATTCTTTTTTTTTTTTGATTTTTGAGACAGAGTTTCTCCATAGCTTTTTGGTTCCTGTCCTGGAACTAGCTCTTGTAGACCAGGCTGGCCTCGAACTTGCAGAGATCCACCTGCCTCTGCCTCCCGAGTGCTGGGATTAAAGGCGTGTGCCACCACTGCCTGGCTAAAGGGGGATATTCTACAGAGATGAATAATATGCATTGATGTGGATCTTGGTTTATTGATAGAAATTTAAGGTCAGTTTTGTTATATATGTATTTCTGCTCTTGATTAAAGCATTGTGTTTCTGCAACTCATTTAAATATGTAATGTGTAATTAACAAATATAGGTTAATAGATAATCATCTATATTAGTCAATCATGTTAGTTAGGTTTTCTAGATATATAGAAATATATTTCAGTCAGATAGTCTTCAAACCTTTCAGAGACTTTCAGAATATGACATTTAAAATGTTTTAAGAACTTAGGACTTTTCATGACAGTGAGACACATCTGCTCCTGGCAGCACCAGTTATATCAAGAGGAAGATGGGCATTGGTTTACTAGCCATTTGGGCAAGAAACTGCTCTTGCCTGGGCTGCTTTATGTTCTGCTGTATAAACTGGACATTCAAGGCCCACAGAGAAATAATTGCTGAACTTGCTTAAAGGTGAGACATTACTTCAGGGTTCTTGCTTCCTGAAAAAGACTGCCAGACATTCTGCAAGACACAGAAGAAAGTGACTGACAATCTGCCAATATAGGTACAACTGTCTTTGAAATGTCCTGCTTCATGGGAAAGTCTGTTGGATAATGTGGCCCTGTTGGCTGAAGATGGATGCCCCAATGATGCAAAAGAACTTTGGGTGACTGACCTGGCAGCAAGATGCCTCTGTCAATTCTAGAGTTTTGGAAGCTGTTATAATGCATTTCCTGTTACTTAGGTAATATTATATCATTCTGGAGTCTTTAATGGAGTTGAAGAATATGTAGTTATAGTTTTCCTTAGCTATGATAAAAGATAAAGTAGATATAAATATTGTAAACATAATTCTTACTTGATACCTGCTTTGTTATATGTAATTTTACTATGTTAAGACCTTCCTTTTTATTTAAACAGAAAGGGAAGGTAATGTGGGATTCCTCTCTGTATGCTGTGAATACCTTTGGTTAATAAAGAAACTCCTTTGAGCCTATAGCAGAGCAGGGCAGAACAGAGTTAGGCGGGGGAAACTAAACTGAATACTGGCAGAAAGAAGGTGGAGTCAGTGAGAACACATGTAACCCCACCAAAGACAGAAGCTGGAATTTTACCCTTGTAAACCACAGCCTTGTAGTTTACATGGATTAATGGAGATGGGTTAAATTAAGATGAGTTAGCCAGAGATTCACTTACAAACAGTATTCCAGTTAATATGGTTTCTGTTAGATTATTTTGCTGCTGAGCAGTTGGGAACAAACTAGCAGCCTCCTACAACAGCAAAGGGCCTGGATTTGGTTTCCAGGACCCATAGGACAGCTCCATAATCCCCTGTACCTCTAGGGGATCTGATACCCTTTTCTGGCCTCTATGGTTTCTTACATACATAGTACACAAACTCATGTGGGCAAACACAGAAATACATAAATTAAATAAATTCCAAATTCCATTATAAGGCTGTTTAAATAGAATGGTCATAGAATTTTAAATCTTAAAAGAGGCTTTGGAAACTAGGTGTTGGTGGTATATGCCTTTAATCCCAGCACTTGGGAGACAGAGGCAGGTAGATCTCTGCAAGTTCGAGGCCAGCCTGGACTACAAGAGCTTGTTCCAGCAGAGGCTCCAAAGCCACAGAGAAACCCTGTCTCTAAAAACCCAAAAAGAAAAGACAAAGAAATGATAAGAAGAGAGAGAGAGAGAGAGAGAGAGAGAGAGAGAGAGAGAGAGAGAGAGAGAGAGAGAGAGAGAGAGAGAAGAAAGGTTTTGGAAAATTTCCAGGGCAGCAGTCATATTTTTCAAAGCCACTACTTGAATCCACAGAGTTAAATCCTGAGCTACTTCTTACGTTAATAAAACCAATGACTTGATTCTCCTAATTCCCTGTGCTCATTTTTCTTTTTTTACACAGAACTGTTATTTCTACTACTGAGCTTTATATTTTAATATTCAGAAAGAGCTATCTGATTCCAGAATATTTCCAAGGCAGAGACTTAAGAGTTCAGTTCTTATTATTGTCCCACTATTAATTGGTGTGTGTGTTTGTGTGTTTGTGTTGCATGCTGATGTGTGGGTGTGCAGGACAGAACAGGAGATATGTGATGTCTTTCTCTCTCATTCTCTGTGTTGTTTTAAGATAGGATCTCTCACTGAACTGGAATCTTTCTGTTTAGGCTAGGTTGGCTTACCAACAAGCTTTCAGGATCTACCTGTCTCCATGCTCTAATGCCTGGGGTTACAGGCAGAAACTGCTATGTCTAACTTTATGTGGGTGCTAAGAGTTTAAATTCAGGTCTTCGTGCTTGCACAGTAAACATTTTTATCTACTGAGCCATCTCCCCAGCTCTACTAATTATCAATGTGAAGTCATCCTAAGGCTTTGAGGATAACTAATATATTAAAAAGATTCCATTCTTTAAAGAAAACAGAATAAGGAATAATATTTATGAAATATCTGTTGTAGTTAAGAAGCTGTCTTACATATATCTAATTTAGTTCTTACTATGATTATAAGCACCATTATATTTTTAAGTGAAAAATAATGCTCACAAGCCGGGCCTTGGTGGTGCACACCTCTAATCCCAGGACTTGGGAGGCAGGCACAGGTGGGTCTCTGTGAGTTCAAGGCTACCCGGTCTTCAGAGATAGCTCAAAGACAACCAGGGCTACAGAGAGAAACTCTGTCCCCAAAACTAAAATAAAGAAATAAACATAAAACTACCTTATTCTTTTGTATAAACTCCAGAGTACCCAATTAATTTTGTCATAATCTTGTATCTTTATAAATACCTAGTCTATTTATTATTTCATTATTCTTAGTATGCACTGGTAAATTATTACATCATATAGACACTTTTATTTTTTTCTGTTTACCCTTTATTCTTTTGTTTGTCCCTCATTATTTTTTGTTCATTATTACATGGCAAGGGATCACTAGGACAGTACTGAATAGCAGTAATAGGGAGGTAGCCTTGTCTTTTTCCCCATCGGAAGAAAGTGATCCCTAGGTGTTTTTTTTTTTAAATATTTATTTATTATGCATACAATATTCTGTCTCTGTGTATGCCTGGAGGCCAGAAGAGGGCACTAGAGACCCCATTACAGATGGTTGTGAGCCACCACGTGGTTGCTGGGAATTGAACTCAGGACCTTTGGAAGTACAGGCAATGTGCCCTTAACCTCTGAGCCATCTCTCCAGCCCCACCCTAGGTGGTTTTTAAACTAAATATGCATAATTGAAATATCCTTTATATAGGATAAAATTTAATATCTATTCCTTTCACTATGAAAATAGTATTTGCTAAACACTGGCTGATATGCATTAGGAAACTAAAAAGTTAGTATATATCCACCAGGATCACTTAATTAAGTTATCCTAGTCAGCCTGTGGGCACCGATAAGAATTTCAAGGTGGTACACTCAGCTTTTTGAGAAACTAAGTTAGATAATAGCTTCAGGGACCTACAAGGATACTGAAAGAGTTCAAGACAAGCCTTAATGAGACCCTACCTACCTCAAAAGTAAAAGTATAAAAAGGCTTGAGAATATATAGTTCAGTGATAATGTACTTGTCTATCACATATAAAGTCTTTGGTTTAGTTCCCATATCTCCATCATAGACAGAGTGATTATTATCAACTATTGGTAGTAGTATAGTACAAAAGATAATTTCTTTAAATAGAGGCTTACTTTTGTGGTTTTAGCATATAGGATCACAAGGAAGAAGAATTGTGAATACTTTTTTGTGTATATGTATGTGGGTACAAGTATGTCACAGCATACTGGTGGTGTTCTGAGCACAACATAGTATTAGTTAGTTCTCTCTTCCCAATATTTGGGTCCCAAGGATCTAACTTGGGTGGTGCCTTTATTACCGAGCCATTTTTCCTGTGCTGTACTCATTTTTTAAAGTTTCCAGCTGTTTGGTGGTGGTGGGGTACTCGTGGGTCTTTCTATACATATGTATTTCTTTCTTTCTTTTTCATCTTTCAGCATGAATTGGGGTGGCTTGTATGTCTGTGGTTTTTGGGACCTTAGTTTTTCCACTGATTTCTCCCGTCAGAACTCAACTTCATTTATCTAAGGTTCTGTCTTCTTAACTGTCTTCTGACGTCTCAAGCATGTTGCTTATCTCATAAGCAATCAGAGCTTACCCTTGGGCTAAAAACTGGAAAACTTGACTCTTACGCACTGTGGTTTTTCTCTTTTTTAACTTTTGTTTTTAACCCTATGATTGGTAGTATTTATCTTTACAGATTGCTCTTCCCAATATAAAATATGTTTTATGCACTTGGGTAAATCTATTTCATAGTGTCAACTTCCCTCAAATGTTTTCTGTTTTTCAACTGCTTTTTTCATTTTGGGTTACTTTTAACATCACATGGTAGTCCTGTGCTGGTATATGCATACCACTATCTAAATTTTAAGGATTCCCTAGAAAATGGAATCTATGAAGACTTAGTAGAAAAATCAAACCTGAGGAATACCTCTAAAAAGTGGGGAGAAGGAAGGGGGTGAAGATATTATTGGAAGAAGTTAATAGCCAAAAGCTTCCAAATTTGAAGAAACATCTGAGTAATTAAAAACTGTTGTCAAACAAAAAGAATCTTGAAAGAAGTGAGAGAAAACTGTCTCAACAGGTACAGAGGATCCTCAACATTGTAATGGATTCATTAAAAATGCTGCAGGACCCCAAGCCACAGCAGTGGGCCCTGTGGCAGCAGGCAGCAAACAGCAGTTCTCAAGTGTAATGATTGTTCTGTCTCTTTAAGAGACAAGCCGCACCCACTCCCAACCCCATCTGTTGAGACAGGCTTATCTTCAGCTTCCAGCCTGAGTTCCTTCTTTTTTCTGTCTCCCTCTCAGAGAGGCAGCTTCTGTCTCTCCCTTCTCTCCTCTCTGTCTCTGTCTCTCTCATTCTCTCTCTGTTTCTGTTTCTTCCCTTCTCTGTTCCTCTCCCCTTTTCTTCTCCCTTCCATAACCACTAAATAAATAGCCAACCTCACTCTGCATGGAGTGCCTATCCATGTCTCTGTCTCTTGCCTGCTGCCACATGTCTCCCTGCCTTGAACCAGCCGCTGCTCCGGGACCTGCAGTGGTCCCTGTCTGGGACTGGCTACTCTTAGGGCCTGCTGCCTGCCGCTGCCAGGGATCCTGCAGCATATTTTTAATAACCCATTTTACTGAGAGCAGCCATTCCCAGGCAGGGAAGGCGCAGTTCCCTGAGCGGCTGCAGCAGGCCACAAGGAGAGACATACAGATGGGCACTCCACAAGACCACACTGCAGGTCTCTGAAGGCAGCTGGTCCCAGGCAGGAAACCACGTGGCAGGTGAGAGACAGAGACATGGATAGGTACGCCATGCAGAGTGAGGTTAGATATTTATTTAGTGGGATATGAAGGGGAAAGGGAGAAGGGGAGAAAAGCAGAGAGGCAGACAGAGAGACAGAATTGGGGGTGGGGGAAGTGGAGAGAGGCAGAAGCTGCCTCTTCAAAAGGGAGACAGAAAAGGAAGGAGCTCAGGCTGGAAGTTGAAGATCAGCCTGTCTCAGTGGATGGGGAGGGAGTGGGCGTGGCTTGTCTCTTAAAAAGAGACAGGACAGACCGTTACAAACATAGTAGGAGATTTCTTAATAGAAAACTTACAATCCAGAGGCAATGGAACAAATATAGTTAAAATACTGGAAAAAAACGGTAGTGATCTGAGAGATTCTCTATCTAGCAAAATTACTTCAAATGTGAGGAAGTTCAAGTATGGCACTTGTCGTCTTAGCACTGGAAGACTGAAACAGGAGCACTGGGAGGTAAAGCCAGGCTGGCTACTTAGTGAGTGTGATGGTTTGAATAGGAATGGCCCCCATAGACTCGTATGTTTAAATACTTGAGTGTTTACACTCATGTCCACAGGGAGTGACACTATTAGTATGGCCTTATTGGAATAGGTGTGGCTTTGTTGGAGGAAGTTTGTCACTAGGGGGTGGGCTTTGAGGTCTTAGAAATTCAAACCAGTTGTCTGCCTTCTGCCAGTTGATCAAGGTATAGAACTCTTAACTCCTTCTCCATCACCATGTCTTATCTGCACACTGCCATACTTTCTGCCATGATGATAATGGACTAAACCTATAAGCTATAAGTGAGCCCCAATTAAATGTTTTCCTTTATAAGAGTTACCATGGCCATGGTGTCTCTTCACAACAATAAAACCCTAAGTCAGTGAGATTCAATCTCACAAAACAGAATAAGTTGCCAGAGGTAGAGAGGTTAAGTTATTACATTACCATTAGATGTATCTTAAATGTTTAAGGCAAATTCTTCAAGTTTAAATGGAAAGGTACTAGACAGTACAACATAGCTGTACTAAAAGTTTCCCCACTGATTACTTTTGTATTGCTGTGACAAATACCTAGTAGAAACACAGTTTACGAGGTGCTAGTTTATCATGACATGGAGGAGCTAGTGGAGCAGAGCAGTTCACATCATGGTGAACCAGACTAGATAATCATGGACACTAGCTGTTACAACCTACTAGCAGCTTATGAATCCCTCGCCAACTATTCAGAGTCAAACTATAAATTTTGTCTTTTCTCTGAAGATAGAAAGTATTTACAAATAATAAGTATTTAACAAGTAAACACCAACAGCGAAACCCTGTCTCGAAAAACCAAAAAAAAAAAAAAAAAACAACAAGTAAACACCAGTATTTGAGGGAAGTCAACACTATAAAATAGATTTACCCAAGTGAATAAACCATAACTTATATTGCGAAGAACAATCTGTAAGATACACAAATAGTACCAGTCTGGGGTTAAGGAGATGAATTGAGTTTTTACCATTGCATTGCATACAGTAGGGCTTGTCACATTAGTATGTATACAATCAGTATTGAAATAAAACATCTTTTGGGCTGGAAGACTGTTTGAGTTGGCAAAATGCCTGCTGTGCATAATTAGGACTAGGTTTGATGTTACAGAAACCATATAAAAAACTAAGCACAACAGTACATTATAATTCCATCATCAAGGAAGCAGAAACAGGAAGAGCCCTTATGACTTACTGGCCTTGTTTCAAAAAATAAACTGGAGGATTTGCAAGATGGCTCAGTGGGTAAAGTCTCTTACTGTTGCACCTAATAACCCAAGTTTGATTCCTGGGTCCCATGTGGTCCTGAAAGTCGTCCTTTGACCTCAATGTGCACACATGGTATATTTATGTGCCCCCAATAAAATATATTTTTAAAATAAGGTGTTGTGATTGAGGAAGATTTCCAACATTAATTTCTCCCCTCCATATGCAACCACATACAGATGCCAGTGTGGTGATTAGAGAAGTTATACCATTTATACAAGAAAAACAATGAAAAATGTTGGAAATTACACTTGCCATAGTTAAAAAAAAACAGTAGCACTCACTAGCTAAGATACAGTAGGGATGCTGTGTGAAGCTAATCCTTTCAAAATATCAACAATAATATCGAGTATAATCAAATAATCACATAATCTAATTTCTACTGGAAGTTCTTCCAGAAAATGAGCAAATACTGGCCAAATTGGAGCACTCTACATCCCTGATTTCATGCCTCCTGAGGAACACCACCCAAGATTATTCTCTAGCCTTCACATGTATACATGCTCATGCGCACAGGTATACTCACATACACGTGAGCATGTTTATACGTTTGCATACACAGGTATGCACACAAAGTTGTCTGAGGTTTCTGTCCTGCCCAGTTCCCACAGTCATTAAGTCCCAAAGAACTCACACAGAGGTCTACATTAACTATAAACTGCACAGTGAGCAAGCGTTCACAAGCATTCTTTTATACTGCTGGATTTTGTTGTGCATCATTTAAAACATTTTGTATGTTTCTTATCTGTCTGCAGTATGTTCTTGAAATGTTCACTTGTCGGGATAACTGTGAGAAATAAACTATGTGGCTATGTTGTTTATATTAAAAAAAAAAACTGATTGGCCCGTTAGCTCAGGCTTCTTATTAACTCATAACTTATATTAGCCCATTATTCTTGTCTATGTTAGCTACATGGCTCGATACCTTTTTTAGCGAGACAGTCACATCTTGCTTCTTTTGTGTCTGGGCTGGGACTTCAGAGGAATGGGCTTCCTCCTTCCCAGAATTTTCCTGTTCTCCTTGACCCAACTATACTTCCTGCCTGCCTACTGACCAATCAACATTTATTTAAAATATAATTGACAGAATACAGACCATTCTCCCACACCACAAAGTAAAATAAAATTTATAATACTTGTTTTAAAAATCTATTCAAGATTTGAAAACATTTCTATATACACACAAAAACAATTATGCTTAGATGTTCATAGCACTATTATTCAAAGAGCAGAATAACCTAGCCATCCACAGTGACACATCTGTGGACTGGAGTAGTTTGTATTGGTTAGTTTTAGTTGTCAATGTGATAGAATCTAGAATTACCTGGGAAAGATTCCTAATAAGGAACTGTGTAAATTGCCCGTGGGTATGTCTGTGTGAGATTTTCTTGAGTATGTTAGTTGATAGGGGAAGGAAGAGCCTAAAATTGGTGGAATCATTCCCTTGGTTTGGGTCCTGGACTGTACTAAAAGGAGAAAATGAGCAAAGTGCCAGCATGTATGCATTGTTTTATTACTCTTTGCTCCCGACCGTGGATATGATGTAAATAGCTAGCTGCTTTTAGCTCCTGCAGCTGTGGCCTCCTTTCTAGAGTGAACTTCTGGAGTGGACCAGGTACTGTGAGCTAAAACAAACCCTTTCACCTTTAAGTAGCTTTTGTCAGGGTATTTTATCACAACAATTAGAAATGAAACAAAGACTTAATGACATACCAGTGTCGTTCATTAGAGTGACACTCATTTTAAAAAGCTTATGTTGTTGTGTATAGAGGTGTGGTGGCACATGTCTGTACTTGCACTGTGGAGGCTCTGGAGGGGTTTATAAGTTCAAAGCAACATTAGTTCTAATTACTGAAACCCTGTCTCAAAATCAGAGCCCAGCATAGCATTTATTTTGAATTTCTTTAATTGTGATCAAGATTGGCTATCTTTATATATTTAAATGTATTTTATTCCCTAGTTGTGAACTTACTGTTCATTGCCTATTTTTTTCTATTAATATTGGTCTTTCTTCTTTTTCTTTCTCCTCCTCCCCCCACAGGGTTTGGAACTCACTGGCCTTGAGATACAGAGATCTGCCTGCCTTTGCCTCTCAGTGCCGGGATTAAAGGCACGTGCCACCACCACCTGGCTCACTTTTTTCTTATTGATGTATAAGATTTCTTTGTGGGTTGACTTGTTTGTTGAATTTTTTGTCTTTTTGTTTTTTACATTTACTTATTGTGTGTATGTATGCGGTAGTATGCAACTGTGTGTGCCACAGAACATGTGTAGAGGCCAGAGTGCAAATTTTGAAAATCAAGTCCACCATCCTTAGGGGCTTAAATTTGCAGGCTTAGCTGCAAATGCCAGTCTATGTAAGTGAGCCATCTCGCCAGCCCAAACCTAGTTTTTGTTTGTTTTCTTGATTAAATAATTCTTTAAAATAGATTCTGTTATTTAACAGCCCAATACTACATGTTATCAGTTTCCACCTTCACAGTTTTTTTAAGGATTTATTTATTATGTGTACAGTATTTACTGTAAGCTAGAAGAGGGCACCAGATCTCATTACAGATGTTTGTGAGCCCTAAATGGTTTCGAGCCAACATGTGGCTGCTGGGAATTGAACTCAGGACCTCTGAAAGAGCAGCCAGTCCTCTTAACCTCTGAGCTGTCTCTCCAGCCTCACCTTTACAGTTTTAATCAAAAACCTAAATCCTGTCTTACTGATGTCATTCATGTACATTGTTAAGTTTCTCAATGTTTATTATAATATTATTTCTAAGCTATGTCATCTTCACACATTTAATTAAATATTTGTGTTTCTTTTCTTTTTTTTAAAGTTTCTTGAGACACGTTTTCTCTGTATAACCACCATTGCTATCCTGGAAGTCACTTTGTTGATCAGGCTAGCTTCAAACTCATGGAGATCTGCTTGCCTCTGCCTCCCAAGGGTTGGGATTAAAGGCGTGCGCCATCACACCCAGTGTATTTGTGTTTTTTATACCAGAGTATTTTAGTTTGAAGAAAAGCTGATCAAGGAGATCCAGCTTTGGGTAGATTAATCTCACATTTAGATAATCATTAAGGTAAATGTAGTTTATGACTGTGCTAATTTGCTGTGATACAGCACTGAGCAAAAGTAACTTGGGGACAAAGGGTTTTATTTATTTTGTCTTACTCAAGGGACATCAAGGCTGAAGGATCTTTGCTAACTTGCTCCTAGGCTCCTGCTGGACTGCCTTTCTAATACAGCCCAGGCTCACCTGCCATCACTAGCAATCATGAAGCAATATTGCTTCTAATTTGATTTTGCTTCTATCTAACCATTTTCCAAAATGAGGTCTTTAATTGGAACAGATATACAATAACCGATATGTTAGTTTCTCAAGGAAAAAAGAAATCTCTCTTTATTTTTCAGAGGTGGCTGGATCCAAACAAACCAATAAGGAAGCAGCTAAAAAGTGAGCATACTATTTACTTGATGTTTTGCAAATATGCCTTATAAAGATAATAGCCTAACATAATCTGATTAATTAGAGCTGTTTTTGTTAATTTTAGGAGGATCTCCTTACAGTTTGAATTTCAGAGTCAAATTCTTTGTAAGTGATCCCAACAAGTTACAAGAAGAATACACAAGGTGGGTTTCTGGAACAGTTTCTTTTGAAAACATTGGCAAAGATCTAATATGAAAAAATGCAAATAAGTAGGCAAAAATAAATGTCCATGCTGAAAACTTAAACTTCTAATTTATGCTGAAGAGTTTATAAATTGTCCTACGGTAACCCTTTCCTCCCTATCTAGATGACTGGGAGAGCTTTCAGGTGTTGAACACCCATAGCCACCTCTTCCAGCCACAAGTAGCACTGCTGAAACTGAATGAGTACATGAGATGGCACTGGCTTATATCCAAGGCATGCTGCATATTGAGAGTTTCTGGTATACATGTTTTTTTTTATCAAACGCATATTACAGGTTTTTTCTTTCCTTTTGTTGAGGAGAGCATAAGATTTCATATATATTAATACCATGTGAAGGATGTGTTTTTAACTTTTAATTCCAAAGAAAATGTTACAGGGATAAAGCACATTTGGGCCTCTCCATGCCCACCTGACTGCCCATTCTAAGTCTCAGCGTGTCACTTCTACTTGAGAATGATCTAAAGCAGCATTTCAGCAGTGTCCTTGAGAACTAGGTAAAATGTTTGTGGTAGAAATAAGAGAGGTAATGACAGTTATTGTTAAAGTAAGCTGAATAATAACCTTTTGTGTTTGGCAAAATGCAGAATTAGTAATTTAAATGAAAAGAATTAGAATCCTATACTTTCTGTACACTTCTCAGATATAAGAATATCGGTGAGTGCCTATCAGAATTACTTTACTGATGTGATAGAATAGAGCAGCAAAATAATAAATCTGTTGAATCAGTCCTTAGATTTCTGTGGAGTTCTCAATACTTACCCAAACTTTAAAAAAAAAAAGTCATAGTTCTTGAGAGTCTTTTCTGTTCGCTGATGTTGCTTTTTTGATAATGAGAAGACACTAGAGTACAAGTGCCACATTAGACAGCTGGAACACTTGCAATAGTAATAGAATCTAGGCTAATTTGTCTTGAAACACAAAGTTGTGTTTAATTTACCATTATAGCTCTGTTTTTGTTGTTGCTTTTCCTTCCTTAAAACCATATTTTATGTATCACAATACAGTTTACATACTAAATTTAGCAAATATGTTGTTGATGTTAAGTGTTTAAAATAATCTTATCATTATAAATAATTCTCAGGATACTTAGTACTTTTAAGTTTACCTAATTTTGCATAAATTCCAAGTTATATTGTATTAGTTATTTTTCTTATTGCTATGATTAAATACGTGTCAAGAAGCAACTTAAGGGAAGGGCTCATTTTGACTTGGAGTTTAGCATTCATTGGTTATAGCTCATCATGACAGGGTAGGTATGTCAGCAGGAGCATGAAGCAACTGGTGTTATTACATATATAACCCGAAAGCAGAGAGAGGAACAGGAAGGAAACTGAGTTATCAAACCTCAAGGCCTGCTCCCAGTGACTAACTTCCTCTGGCAAGGCTCTTCCTCCTTAAGGCTCTACAACCTTCCACAACAGCACCACCAGCTAAGTGTTCAAACTCGAGCCTGTGGGAACATTTCACATTCATCTAATAGCTGGGTTCAATATCTAATTCACACAGAAAACTGAATTTCCTATTAGAACCTATATGTGTGTTAATAGTATATAATGGAAACAATGAGGGTGCATTTCACTGTTAATTGAGTCAGAACCTGAAGAAGGGTAAAATTGTGTAAGCAGTTGGGAACTTGTGCTCAAGCTATCAGTGTAGAAGATTCTCTGTTTTTATTAGAAATAATGTTTAATTTCAGTGCTCTTTAATCCGTATAAGTATTGCTGTTGGTAAATTGTAGTACGTGACTACATTTTATTTAATCATCATAACTATACAAAAGTGATTCTCTACCCTGATTAGTAATTTATAATTATTTGGGAGCACTTTAAACCACAGTAATTGTCTATACCCCTAGATATTCTGGTGTAATGTGACTCAGATAGCCTCTGAGTAAAGACATGTATAGTTCCTCAGGTAATTCTAGTATTATAGCAAGGGAGCCAGGGCTACGCAATACTTTAGTGTGGGGCTGATGGAGATGGCTCAGTGTTAAGAGCACATACTGTTCTTGCAGAATACCCTACTTTGGTTCCCAGCACCATGTCAGGTGCCTCACAGCTTGCCTGTAACTCTACTTCCAGGGGATTAAGGGTACTATTCTGGCCTCTGTGGGAGCATGTATTCATGTACACATTCCCACACACTGATAACAGATACATATAGACAAAGGTTTTCAATTTTGTTTTTATTGATTTTCTGTGTGTAATGTGCTTGCCTCTGTGTCAGTATGTTTCTTGCGCTTTTTTTGGGGAGGGGTCTGTTTGTTTGTCTGTTTTGTCCTATTCTGTTTTGTGTGTTTGTTTTATATTGATTACTATTGTTGCTATTTAGATGCCTATTTTATAATGAGAGAGAGAAAGGGTGTGTACTTGGGTGGGTGGGGAAGTGTAGAGGATCTTGGAGGATTTGGGGGAGGGAAATCATAATCAGAATAAATTATATGAAAACATCTATTTTTAAAAAAAAGAAAGAAAAAGAAATACTTTGCTGTGATGATCCTGATTAGTATCAAGTGTCCCTTGGCCACAGCTGCTCACTCTTTGGGAGTAGTTTAGGTCTCACAAAAAAGGGCGTTTCCTAGATCTCCTTGCTTGAGATAGCATTTTGAATTAGTGGGAAGAAAACCAATGGCATCGATGTCTTGCATCATGATAAAATATACTTCATTTTTGGCAATTACCAGCATCATTAGAATTGATATTTTTTAAACTCCCAAAACTCCTGACAAGTGATCTTATTTCCCTTACAAATATAGAAATTAAGGTTTGTCCAAATTTTAGTAATTTGCCTGAAGTAATAGGCTGCTTTAGAACTTGAATTCTAGTTTTTATTGAGAATTCCTTTTTTGTTAAATAAATATATAAGTGATCTTTGATAAGTATAAATATTATTTGTGAAGGATTTTAAAATTATATCAAGTGCATATATTACCTTTAAAGCACAACTATAAACTGTTTTTGTACCAAAGACCTTTTAATTTTTTCTTCTTTTTAGTGATATTAGGCCGTGTACATGGTAAGCATGTACTCTGCCATTGCCTTATACCACCAATCCCATCTTTAGCTTTTGATTATGAAACTAAGAATATCTGATAAAATTGTACTGTATTGAATTAAGTAAATAATATCCAGTTTGTGTTTTGACTTTTTAAAAGTTGAATGAAGCCTATAAACTTCCTGTTTAATGTTTGAAATTATGAATTTTTTTTTATACCAATTGAGCACAGGTGATTTTGTCCAGGTATTGACTAGCTTACCCACTGTCAGGGACAGAAGGACAGTGCCACTTTGTAGGCAACCTCAGCAGCGTGTCACAGTATACTATTGTTTGTGTTAAAAGAAGCTGATACTAGAGCAATAGCAGGAGAAGGAATTCAATTAATTTTCTGATGAAAGAGCTTTCTTAACTCCAGTGGAAGTAGGCAGTTGTTCTTCTACATTAATCATAATAACAAACTGATCTGCACATAGGCTTGTCCTTGTAATGGCTTCCTGTTTACACAGAAAGGATTGCTTCCTTTCACTGTTTCTGTGTGTGTTGTCTATTTCTATATCATTGATGCTTAAGTTATCTATGCTTCCAGCTCTTCTTGCATGGACCAATCCTTAGTCTGTTGCTCCCAAGTCTCCATTTCTGGTAGCAGAAATCTTAGAAGTCTTGAGTAGTTTTATAATTGAAACAAGATATTCAAAATGAAAAATTTTATATATTAATGAATTTTAAAGACTTGTAGTCAAGCCTACTTCTGGTATTTTTTGCTAATGTGTGCATATGCTGAGTTTATTTGCTAATGTGTAGACTACAAAAGGAAATATTTAGATATTTAGTTTCATTAATATAAGTGTATAATATATAAGAACTCAAATTGATTCTAATATCTTTTTTTAAAAAAGGTATCAGTATTTTTTGCAAATTAAGCAAGACATTCTTACTGGAAGGTGAGCTATTTTTAATTTTTATTTTTACAGTATAAAAATACTTTAAATTAGCCGGGCAGTTGTGGTACATGCATTTAATCCCAGCACTTGGGAGGCAGAGGCAGGTGGATCTCTGTGAGTTCGAAGCCAATCTGGTCTACAGAGAGAGTTCCCAGCCAAGTTCCAAAGCTACCCAGAGAAACCCTGTCTCAAAAAAACCAAAAAGAAAAAGAAAAACAATAAAAAACAAAAACAACCTTTAAATTCTGTATTAAGTAACTTATGATTGATTGCTGTAACACATTTTAAAAATGGGTTTTTGTAGTATTAGTTCCTTTTATCAGACTTTTTTGGGAGTTCTTTTGAGACATTATCTTATTATATAGCCTAGGTTGGCCTCAGACTGGCAGTCATCTCAAATTCATAAGTGTTGAGATTGTAGATGTATGCCACAAATCCCAGCTTAATTAATTTAATTGTGGTTAAAATTAGTGCATATGGAAACTTCCAGAATCAGTAGTATAATGTAAACTACAGTGCATTTGAAATTGTATTCATCCTTGGGTTATGTATTTTCTTTTTTGTCTTACTAGATTGTCCTGTCCTTATAATACTGCTGCCCTTTTAGCTTCATTTGCTGTTCAGTGTAAGTATCAGCTTACTTTTAAGTCAAGTAGCATGTGGTTTTGTACACCACATACAACGCCTTTAAATGTAGGAATGCAGTAGAGACTGCTGAGGGAATGCAGTGAAATGTCCAGCTGATTAGCAAGCAATACTTTGATTCTTGAAACATTTTCTACATCGAGACCCAGAAGAATACATGATTTATTGCAACTTATTTAATGTTATACTAGAAACATGCATTCCTTTCATAAATATATATATTAATGACATTATTGATTTGAGTACAATTAAAATATTTATAAAAGAATGATGTTTTCTTTTTCTTATTAGCTGAACTTGGAGACTACAATCAGTCAGAAAATTTGCCAGGCTACCTCTCAGATTATTCTTTCATTCCCAATCAACCTCAAGATTTTGAAAAAGAAATTGCAAAGTTACATCAGCAGCATATGTAAGCATTTATTTAATATTCTGCTTATTTGGTAGAATTTATGGGCAATCTTTCTAGAAAGAGAATTGTTTCACATCATTCTTAATTTTATTGCTGTGTTTATATAGTATAGAAATTTATATTATATATTATAAAGATATATATATAATTTATACTAAAAGCATTTCATTGCTCATTTCACAAAATATATGAGCCTTGCTTTCATTTCTTTAACAGCTATAAATTATATATAAATTGAGTCTATCTGATTTTATATAACATTGTCAGTTCTTTAAGAAAGAATTTTAGGTGGCTGGAGAAATAGCTCAATGGCTAAGAGTGCCCTTACAAAGGACCCTTACAAAGGACCCAAGTTTAGTTCTGAGCACCCAGATCAGGTGACTCACAGCAGTGTGTTAACTCCAGCTCAAGGGATGTTAATGCCCTTTCTGGCCTCTACGGACATTCATACTCACATGCACATACCCAGCCATAAGTACACATACATGTAATTTAAAATAAAATAAAGCTTTAACTTTAAAAAAGAAAATTTTAGAGTAATGCATTTATAATATGCAAAGCGATGGACTTGGTAATTTTCTTAGTTTTTAGATATTGGAAAGATTTTGACTCTGTTTGGTAATGACTGAGGAGAAAAGTACCAACCCAGTGCAGTTCTTTTAATGTTCATTTAAAGGCAGTTGACTTGTTTCATTCACAGTAGTGTTCAACTTTGATTTTATTTTAGTCTAATCTTTTGTGACATTTGAAAAAGGTTTATTTATTTATGTGTATGAGTATTCTGCCTGCGTGTATGTCTATGGATCACGTACGTGCCTTCCTGGTACCCAAGGAGGTCAGAAGGGAGTGTCAGAACCTCAGGGACTGGCTGTGATGTATAGAATTGAATCTGGCTATTCTTTAAGAGCAACAAATACTCTTCTGAGCTCAAATGCTGAGCCAACTCTTCAGCTCCTTGTGACATTTTTTCAAGAAGACATTTGTTTTGTTTTCAACACAGCATCTTTGCAGTACCAGACTGTCCTGGGATTCACCGTGTATACCAGGCTATCCTCAAACTCACAAAGAGATTGACCTGCCTCTGTCCCCTAAGTGTTGGGATTAAAGTTGTGTGTCACAACTGCCTAGCCTTATGAATTGGTTTTGGGAGGAGGTGGTATATGCCTTTAATCCCTGCCCTTAGGAGGCAGGCAGAGACAGCCTGGATCTCTGTGAATTTGAGGCCAGCCTGGGCTACAGAGTGAGTTCCTAGACAGCTATGGTGACACAGAGAAACTAGGTCTCGAAAAACAAAAACAACAAACAAGCAAACAAAATTTTTTTTTTTGTTGACTCAAGTTTTGCTTTAACCTATGGTTCACAGTAGTGACAGAACAAAGATAGTGTAGCATATTGGCTAAAAGTCGTTACAAGAGTTAGACTCAGCCAGGCGGTGGTGGCGCATGCCTTTAATCCCAGCACTCGGGAGGCAGAGGCAGGCGGATCTCTGTGAGTTCGAGACCAGCCTGGTCTACAAGAGCTAGTTCCAGGACAGGCTCCAAAACCACAGAGAAACCCTGTCTCGAAAAACAAAAAAACAAAAACAAAAAAAAAAAGAGTTAGACTCATTAGCTTGAACTTCTAGTCAGATCACTCACTGTTTTATAACTTTGATCATAGTTGTTGCTCTATTTTGTAGCGCAGTTTCTAATTGGTCTTAATAATAAAAATCTGGAGTCAGATATAGGGTGTGAAAGCTGAAAGATCAGAGAAGCAGAGAAGCCAGCCACTAGTTCTTAACTCTATAAAATCCTCAGAACCAAGGGGAGCAAAATCCTGTCTCTATAAATCCTCAGACTGAATGCTGAGCTCCTCTCTCCTCCCTTGTTATATTTCTCTCTCAACCCAGCCATATCCCTTCCTGTCTCCACTTTACTAGTTCTGGGATTAAAGGCATGTGACTCCCAAGTACTGGGATTAAAGATCAATTTCAGGTAGCTCAGGGTGGCCTTGAACTCACAGAGATTTGTCTGCTTCTGCCTCCTGAGTGCTGGGATTAAAGGTGTCTGCCACCATTGCCTGATGGCTATAGCTAACTAGTGGCTTAACTCAGAACTCTGATCTTCAGGCAAGCTTTGTAGTGGCATTTCATTTTGTATTTTAATAAATAAAGCTTGCCTGAAGATGAGAATTAAAACAGCCACACTGGCCAGCCTTAAAAACCAGGCAGCAATGGCACACACCTTTAATCCCCGTAGCCACACTAGCTGGCCATAGAAAGTAGGTGGTAGTGGTGCACACCTTTAATCCCAGAACTAAAGAGGATTATAAAATGGGAGGAGACAGTCTCATTCTGAGATTCTGGAGGCAGGATTGCCATTTCAGACTGAGGTAGTGGTAAGAGCCAGTGGCTGTTTTGCTTTTCTAACCTTCAGGCGGAACCCCAATTTCTGTCTGAGTTTTTTTTAATTGTGGTTCAAAGCTTTATTTCTCAAATTATTTGAGATAATTAAAGTATCTTGAGGTAGAAATTTTGAGTCTTGCTTGTTTGTTTGAGAAAGGATTTCTCTAAAGTGTATCCCTGCTGTTTTGCTTTTCTAACCTTCAGGCGGAACCCCAATTTCTGTCTGAGTTTTTTTTAATTGTGGTTCAAAGCTTTATTTCTCAAATTATTTGAGATAATTAAAGTATCTTGAGGTAGAAATTTTGAGTCTTCTTGTTTGTTTGTTTGAGAAAGGATTTCTCTAAAGTGTATCCCTGGCTAGCCTGGAACTCAGAGATCTGCCTGGCTCTGCCTCCCAGTGTCGTGATTGTAGCCCACTCCTACTGGCCAGAATTTCTGAGTCTTAAGTGAGATTATATGTTCAAAGTTCTCAAGATGGTACCTAGTACATGGTAGACACTAAAGAAATATTAACTCTCATTGCCATTTGGTAATAATTCAAGTGTCTCAAACTAGTAAGAAAACAACAGCTCAGTATCTAATTTTGAACAGCCAGTGGGCTAAGCATGACAAATACATGAGTTTTTTAAAAAATGTAACACAATATATATTTGTTTATGTTGTAAATGTAATATATGTAAATATGTCACAGAATATTTGGAACAAACCTAGACCTTGCTTATGTTAGTATTCTACCATTGCTCAGTCTATTATTTTAAATTATTTTAAATGCTTGCGGGAGGAAAATATTTTATAGGATGAAAATTTTCTGAAATCCATTGCTCATAAATGAGCACTTATGTGAACAGACATCATCATCATCTTTTTCTGTGTTGGATGTGGCTTGCTACAAAGACAGTTTATCTAGAAGGCTTAAAAATACTATTTAATCCTTTCTAGTAAAAGGATTTTTGACCTTGGATCTGCTCTAGACTATAATCACTTGAGAATTTAAACTGAGTGGTTTAATGTGGTGAGTGTGCTGCTTTCCTGTAAAAACCATCCCTTTATAGTGAAGGCTTTTCATATAGCCTATCTGAGTAAGTTGAAATTTAAAAATTTTTCCATTAAAAGTTCCTTAAATAAGGACAAGGCTTGTACTTTCCACAAGCTAATTTGAAAAGCTAATTTTTCAGCTCTGTAAACAAAAACAGTTAAGTTTAATTGGAAGGACTATTGTTAAGGGGTCATTCATTTTGATCATGCATTGACCTTTTCAGTATCAGTGATGCAAAGGTTGATATCTTAGCTTTATTATTCTCTGCCATATTGCCTGCTAACACCATATAACTAAGTTCATTAGAACTAGATATTAAATAGAGTAGACCTTTTAAAAAGACTGTATTTTGGAGTAATCCTGAAATTTTTGTTTTGAGAATCAGTAGAAATATTTTTAAAATATGAAACTTGGACCTCAGCCTCCCTGTGGAATTGAACTTCTAAGCATCTCAGATAAAAGACTTTTTCTTCAGTCATTATTATACTATCTATTATATATTTTGAAATATATAGTAAAAAGAAATGAATAGTTGAAAGGTTAAAGTAGAGAAATTGAAGAGTACAGAAATTTAAAGACTACAGAAATTCAAGGCTACAAGGTTGCTCTAAAAACCTCTTGATACTTGTGTTTGTGTATCTGTGACAGTGTTGCATGTTGAAGTGCCCTGTAGGTTTTACGTGTGGCTATGGTGATAAACTGTGTTGTGAGAAAGATTTCAGAATTATATCTGGAAGTTAAGTGACTTTGTTAACAGCTATAAGATCAGTCAGAAGTTTTAAGACTTGCCTATTGTTTTTCTCTTTTCTCTTCTGGCCTGTAATACTTTCCAATAGTTTCTTTCTAATTGCCACTGTCTCTAGAAATTATTTTTAATTAAAATATTTTATCACTTTCCTCCTTCCCTTTCCTCCCTCTATTCCCTTCATTGCTCCTCTGACTCACTCTCAAACTGATACCTTTTTTCTTTATTATAGTTATGTATATATAATATATAAATTTATTATACACACATATATACATATGTACGCATAAATGTATGAGTACAACTTGCTTAGTGTGGCCTGTGTGTATGTGATCTCAGGACTGACAAACTATTTGGTATTCAATAACCAATTGGACGGTTCTTCCTTGGAAAAGACTAATTTTTCCCCTCTTAACAGGCATTAATTGTTTTTTTGTGGATAGGACCTCATGAAATTTCCCCTTTCTCTACTAGTATGTCTTTTGATATCACCATCGTTCAGGTCTTGTTTAAGCAGCCATATTCTTGAAGTATCATGGGTGAAGCTTTTCTATTATTTCTAGAAAACAGAATCTCACAGGAGACTTCCTGGTTTGCTGGCTCTTGTAGTCTTTACCTCCTCTTCCTCAGTGTGCTCCGAGCCTTAGGTTCAGGAGTTGTGTTGTAAATGTATTTAGTGGGGCTAGCTCCCCTATGACCCATTGTTTTTTCTGTATTATGACCTGTTACAGGTTTTTCTGTAATGGGCTCTGTTTACTGTAAAGAGAAGTTTCTTTGATGAAAGAATGAGAATTATATTTAACTACAATAAAGAAAAATTTAAGGATGTAGTGAGGAATTACAGTAGTCTAGTGAAAGGATGGTAGTAGGTTCTCTATTAAGGTCGTGGCCTCATAAACCCCAGAACTTACAGTATTCTTGTAGTTCTGGAAAACAAAGAAGTTAATATGATAAAAGTATGCTAGTGGAGTCAGTCAGATCTTACTACAGAAAACTAAAAGGAGTACTCCTACTTGGTGCTTAGTTAGATTCTTCATTTCTTCACATAATCATTTTGTCATTTGACAATTTTTACTGTGGATCTAGTTTTTGACCTGATGTTTTCTTTACAGTGGCTTATCTCCTGCAGAAGCAGAATTTAATTACCTAAACACAGCACGTACCTTAGAACTCTATGGAGTTGAATTCCACTATGCAAGGGTAAGTAAAGAAAAATTACTTAGATGTTGAGTTGGGCTTCATTTTTTAGTCTCAAAGATTTTAAAATCTTTTTATCTGTGTACAGGGCTCGGGTGATTGAACCAGGGCCTTATGTGTGTTGAGCAAGTACTCTTATTCTTAGCCATACAAACTCAACTCCTCAAAATTTTAATTCCCTGAGAGAACTAGGTAACAGGATAATTTGTGTTTGCTGTTGACGTAGTTGCAATAAAAATTTCTTCTCAATATAAATATTTTCACAATAGCATAAGTGCAAAGTTGGTGGACATAGACTGTTCTTATTTTTTCCAGGTGGTTGTTTATGTTGTAAAAACAATGTTTATAGACTGAAAGGGGACAGTAGTTTTAGAATATGTGTTTTATAAACATAAGGTTGCTTTAGGGAAGTACCTTTGTATAAATATTTGATAATCGTGATCATGCAAGATGCTGTCATATCACTGAAACTTTCATTCTTGTTCTTAAGGTTTCCAACACTGAACTGGTTATTTTTTACTTGTAAAGCCCCAAATAAAGAATATCAATGTGTCATGTTTGTATTTGTCTGACTCTCTTTATTAAAGTGGAATTTATAATTACTGGCTTTCCCAGTGTAATGTTTATCTTGTGTGAAACATTTTTCCTTTCAGAAGTTGTTACCCTCTTCCTGGTGTCTGTGAATGACTGTAGCTATATTCCTTTTTGTGAGTTATCAAGATTTAAATTCCTTTCAAGTACCTAAAGTATAACCATTTTTCAGTAGAATTATAGTCATCAGTTGAGTCAACAGTGGAGTTTTTATTCTTGAGCCTAATTAGGCTAGTATTACGTGGAATGAGGAGGAAAGGGAAAAGCCTTGATTTTCCTTAGATACATTATTGAATTTACCTTGATAAACAGGCACATGGAGGTATAGAGTCCACTGCAGAAGTTCTTACTCATAGTTCTGTCCTCTAGTGCTTTGTCCTTCAGGGCCTCCCATGATCAGGTTTGGAGCAGTGAACTCTACTTCTTATGTTTCACAGATCATATGTCTGTCTCACTTTTTAAAAGACCTGATGGTTTGATTTCCTCAAATGATTGATATCTTGTAATTCTTTAAGTGTCTCTTGAACTTCTTGCTGTTTTTAAAAAATAACCCTTCATTTTCCTTGGGGCTTATTATTTTAGAGATTAGGTTTATTACATACTCTCATTGTGTTTGTACAGCGAGGTTTTGCTTTTTATTACATGGGAGTTTACAACTGATGTAACTACATTTTTTTGGACTAGTTTATGCTTTAAACTGGTCAGAAAAGGGAGTTCTACTCATTTGCAGTTTTCTAAGTGATTTTTATTCTGTAGAGAATCTTGGCCATTAAATACAAAAATATTAAACCTTAAAAATTTAAATGCAAGGTTACTAAATCTCATATAACTAACTGTATTGTTATGTTGATTTAATTTGTAGTTTTCACTTGTTTAAACTGTTAGATACTGTTAGATTGTAAAAAGTTTCTTAGACAGTACTAAATATAGAGGGTCAGGTTAAAGGTATTTAAATTTTAAGTGGTTAGCTATTTAGGAACATGTTTTGTCCAAACCAAACAAAAACTGTCCCACATGGTGACTTATCATATGTGCACTGTGAACTTAAGGTAAGATTCTTCATCCAGGCCAACATAAATATATAATAATATGATGTTTTCAAAATATTTTTTTGTTTGTTTGTTTGCTTGCTTTTTCGAGACATGGTTTCTCTGTGAAACAGTCCTGACTGTCCTGGAACTGGCTTTGTAGACCAGGCTGGCCCCAAACTTACAGAGATCTGCCTGCCTCTACCTTCCAAGTGCTAGGACTCAAGGTGCACCACCACTGCCAGGCTCCAAAATATTTTTTAAAGGCCAAAGAAGGCATTATGTCTTAGATGTGCATACTAAGACCTCAAAAGATCATTCAGTAAATATAAAGGGAATTTTCCAAAAAGAGGAACACAGAAAGAAAACTTAAGTTTTAATTGGATATCAGGCAAAAGTGTATTTAAAATAACATATCTTTCAAAGACTGCAGAATATGGCATTTTAAATGTTTTAATAACTTAGGGCTTTTCATGACAATGAGACACGTCTGCTCCTGGCAGCACGATCTACTTCAAGAGGATGATGGGCATCAAAGAGGCTACTTATGGAGTTTGATAGCCATTTGGGCAAGAAACTGCTCTTGCCTGGACTGTTGTATAAACTGGACACAGAGAACCCGCAGAGAAAGGACTGTTGAACTTGCCTAAAGGTGAGATGGTCTTTCAGGGTTCCTGATTCATGAAAGAGTCTGCAAGATATTCTGCAGGATACAGCAGAAAGTGACTGAACTGTCTTTGAAATTTCCTGCTTCATGGAAAAGTCTGCTGGATACTATGGGCCTGAAGGCTGAAGATGGATGCCCCAATGGTACAAAAGAACTTTGGGTGACTGTCCAGGCAGCAAGATGTCTCTGTCATTTCTAGTGTTTTGGAAGTTGCTTACTTCTTGTTTACTTAGGTAATATTATATCCTTCTGGAGTCTTTGATGGAGTTGAAGAATGGTTAGTTTTAGTTTTCCTTTGTTATTATAAAAGATAAAATAGATCTAAATATTGTAACTGGAATTCTTACTTGATAACTGTCTTGTTATATGTAATTTTACTATGTAAAAGTTAAAGCCTTCTTTTTTGTTTAAACAGAAAAAGGGGAAATGATGTGGGAGTGTCATCTATCTGTTGCTTTCATCGGTTAATTAATAAAGAACTGCTTGGCCTTTGATAGGCCAGCCCTTAGGTGGGTGGAGTAGACAGAACAGAATTCTGGGAGAAAGAAAGCCGAGTCAGGCAGTTGCCATAGCTCTCCTCTCCGAGATGGATGCAGGTTAAGAATATTCCCGGTAAGACACCACCTCGTGGTGCTACACTCATTAGAAATGGGTTAATCAAGATGTTAGAGTTAGCCAGTAAGAGGCTAGAGCTAATGGGCCAAGCAGTGTTTAAAAGAGTATAGTTTCTATGTAATTATTTCGGGTAAAGCTAGCCGGGTGGCAGGACACAGTCCCGCCACCCCTCACTACATAGGACAATGATTTTTTTCCTTTCCTCCCCTCTCCTTCTCTCCCCTCCCCTTCTCTATCTTTATCTCTCTCCTTTCTTTTTCTTTCTTCTTTCTCTCTCCTCCTCTCTCTCTCTTTCTCCTCTCCCTCCTTTTTCTTCTCTCCTCCCCCCCCCTCTCTCTCTCTCTGTGGTATACAGTTCCTTACATATGTGTGGTGTACCTGAACATGTGTACATGTGCATATAGAGACTGAGTTTGATGACAAGAATCATTCTTGATGGCTGTTTTTATTCAGTTAGGCAGAATTAAACCCAGAGTTCGCTGATATGGCTAGTCTTGCTAGACAGTTTACTCAGAGGATCACTTTTCTCCTCATTCCAAGACTGGAATTACAGATGGGCTGCCAAGGTCACATGGCATTCTAAGGATCAAACTCTGGTCCTCATGCTTGTGCAGCAAGTACTTAACTGCTAAAGCATCTCTCCAGCTTCTAAATTAGTGAATTTTAATACTGCCACATTTAACCTTTTTGAAATTTGCCTTTTATGAGACAACAACAAACTGTTTGGGTTTGTGTTTAGTATAATTCAGTTTTGTTTAAAACACAATGTGTGTTTTAAAAAATCTAATCCTGTTTTAATTATTTTAGATTGTCATGTGTTTATTTTGAAGGATCAAAGTAACAATGAAATCATGATTGGAGTGATGTCAGGAGGAATTCTGATTTACAAGAACAGGATGCGGATGAATACTTTTCCATGGTAAGGATTTCTACAAATAATTTTGCTTTTATCATAATATTACCAAATATACTAATTCGTACTAAATAACCTTTAAACTGTTATAATCTAGTCAGCTTTCATGTGTGATTCAATTTATACTTTATTTTGCTCACTGAAAATGAATCAAAAGATACCAAGATAATTTGTTTCAATATTGCTTCTTAAAAGTATTATTATATTTTCTTCTTAGAGAATATACAAATATTATCATAAGAATTCTCGCTTGTGGCTGATATAAGATTTGCACTTGCTGTTTTTATTTAAATGCATCCATTGAAATACCAGTTTATAAGCTGGAAGATGCATGGCTACTGAACCAACGATCCAGTACTGTGGTTGTTTAAATTAGTACAAGCAAAGCATGTGGGTTCCACAAAGGTTTTACACTCATTCTTCCTTTGTCTTATCCTTCTGCCATCTTCTGTTTGTTGTCCTTGCTCTCATTGTTCAAGATGGGCTACCACTATGATTTATGATTTCTGTATCTCAAAGCAAGGAAAAAGAGAAAACATTTTTCTTTTTAAGGTGATAAATTAAGGATTATAAAAATCACTTTGATCGTTAATAACCTTAATGTACTCAAGGTTATTCAAAGGTTTAGCTCTTTTAAATAAAGTGAATTTAGGGAAAGAAGCAAATTCAAAATCAATACATTGTATCAGTAGGTTTCTTTTGTATATCTCCTAAAAGATTTGATCTTGTTTTCCCCCCAGTATTTATTATTTTTAATAGGCTTCCATAATTAGTTACTTTAATAATACATTGATAGAATAAAAGTAGAAATATGATAGCTAATAGAAATAAATGTCTTAGGAAGCTCTCATAACTGCCTTTTCTTTTAAAAGCTCTAATCCCAGGATTTTTGTAATGTATCACCTTTGAAACATTGTATTACTGATGGAAATGCAATAAGATACACTAACTTTGCCGGGCGGTGGTGGCGCATGCCTTTAATCCCAGCACTAGGGAGGCAGAGGCAGGCAGATCTCTGTGAGTTCAAGACCAGCCTGGTCTACAAGAGCTAGTTCCAGGACAGGCTCCAAAACCACAGAGAAACCCTGTCTCGAAAAACCAAAAAAAAAAAAAAAAAAAAAAAAAAAAGATACACTAACTTTGGAAACTGGCATTTTCTTTAAAATTAAAATCTATTAAGCAGTGCTCTGGAGGAACAAAGAAGAGGGTGGAAGGGAGGAGGGAGGAAGAAGAGAGAAAGAAATAGAATTTATTAGGTTATCTTACATGGTAGTCCTTACAGTGGCCATCTGTTTGTTGGAGTGGCTGGGAAGCCTAGAGTTCAGCCTGAGAAGTTCAGCTGTCTCAATCCAGTACTGAAAGCCTGGAAATTCCCTGGAAAGTTGTTGCTATTGAGTCAGTATCAGAAGACTGACGTTCTAGAATGTAATGTCAAGAAAGAGTTAAGTAGCATCCGTAGATGAACTCGTTCAGAAAGAAGCAGCAGAGGCAGGAGTATAGCCTAAACCTCTTTATATCTGGTTGCTGGGGATGGGTTTCAGCTAATCCTCTCCTGGAAACCCCTCACAGACACTCCTAGAGGTATGTCTCCTCTGTGACTCCAAAGCAAATTGTGATAATTAATCTTGTCAAGTTAATGGGAATAGAATTACTATGGAAACAAGCCTTTAGGCCTGTACCACCATGCCTTCTCTGCCGTGATGAACTGTAATTTCAAGCTGTGAGCCAAAATAATCCTTTCTTTCCTTAAGTTACTTTTGTCATAACAAAAAGAAAAATACTTAATACAGACAATTGTTGCCAGCAGTAAGGTTGTTGCTGTTTTGCTGTTTTAATACTTTGTGGTTCTTAAGCCTGTAGAACTAGTTTGTATGGGAAAGTGTAGAAGAATTTAGAGTTTTGGATTATAAAAACTCCAGAATTCTGTAAGCAGAACTTTATGGGTCATTGTGGAAGGCCAGGATTCAGAGAATACTGGATAGTGGAGGCCTGTCTTATGAGGTGTCCCCCCACCTTTTTTCCCCAAGACAGGGTTTCTCTGTAGCTTTGGAGCCTGCCCTAGAACTAGCTCTTGTAGATCAGACTGGCCTCGAACTCACAGAGATCCACCTGCCTCTGCCTCCCGAGTGCTGGGATCAAAGGCATCAAAGGCATGTGCCACCACTGCCGGGCTTTTTTGGTTTTCTCCTTCCTTCCTTCCTTCCTTCCTTCCTTCCTTCCTTCCTTCCTGCTCCTGAAGTCTTAAAGGGGAACAAGTACTTTATGGGGATCTTGGCTTGAGGCCATTCATGTTACATTCTGGCAAGAAAAAAAGAAAAGAAAGAAATCTAACTTTATTTGGCTCATGTCCTGAGAACTTAAGTTGGACAAATTGAAAAGGAATGGGCTAATTTATTTGGTAGAGGAATTTCAAGGCAGTATTGTGTTGTTTGCTGTTTACAGCCTTCTCCAGCCTACAGTAACCAAGAGTAAAAAGTGGAGCAGAGAGATGAAAAGTGGAGGTCTGTGAAGAAGAGTGTGAGCAAGTGTGAAACTACGGAAAAGACAGGCTCAAAGAGCTGTGATCATTAGAGAGTAGGCCCAGTGAAGAAAATCCTTCACACTGTTTTCATAGGAATGGGATCCCAAGAATACTGAAGGCTCCATCTTATGAAAAATGCAAATTTATTTCAAAAGAGAAAACCTAAACTGAGAATATTGCTCAAGGGGTTCCTTGTTCAAAAGCAACTGTGGCTGGGTAGTGGTGGTACACGCCTTTAATCCCAGCACTCTGGAGGCAGAGACAGCCAGATCTCTGAGTTGGAGGCCAGCCTAGTCTACAGAGCTAGTTCCAGGGAAGCTAGTTCAGTTACACAGAAAAACCCTGTCTTGAAAAACCAAAACCAAACCAAAACAAAACTTGTTTCCCAGGGTCACCAAATAGGCTGCAACTGAGCTCCATTCTGAGTTGGCAACAGAAATTAGCACTTTTGTGCACCTGACATTGTAGACATTAAGATATAAGATTGAGGAGGCCCTGCAGTCTTGTGTAATGGTTTTAGAGATCTGCTGAAGTCAGTTAATATGTGGGAGGGTTAGAGTCCCATTAAAAAGAAGTGGCCAAGAGGCTACTGCATGAAGTTGTGAAAGTGAAGTCCCAGTTTCAATGGAGATTCTAAGATATTGTTGATGGACCAAGGGATGTCCACTGTAGGAATGCTACAGGAGGAAATGGAATGGAACTGGTTTGAGTCTATGTATATATTGCAGGTATTGGAACTGGAGGGGTCTTACTGCCCAACCCTTTGAGCCCACATGATTCCATCATCTTACCCAAAAGCCTCACATTGAGCTACAGAAGTTCACATTTTCCTTGCAGGGTTTATTATCTTGCCTTAGTTTGATATTTGGAATGAAACTATTGACTGTATCATTGAATGTATGTAACTCGCTTTACTCATTGTTCAAGGCTCATAGTTAAAGAACTGAGAAAGTCTTTTGAGCAGTGTTGGAACTAGTAAAGACTATGATAACAGAAATAAATATCTGAAAAGTAGTTTCTACACTGGGCTAATAAACAGTGGTTCTTAGCCTGTGGGTTGCGACCCCTTTGACAAACCTCAGTCTCCAAAAATATTTATATTATGATTCATAACAGTAGCAAAATTTCAGTTATAAAGTAGCACTGAAAATAGTTTTATGATTTGGGGGAGGGTGTCACGAAAGCATGAGAAATTGTATTAAAGGCCGGAGCATTAGGAAGATTGAGAACCACTGGACTAATGAACTGGAAAGACCACCCTAAGTTTGGGCAGCATAATTTCATAACCTGGAATCTTGAACCAAATGAAAAACAGAACGCTGAATTCTAGCATTTGTTTTTCTCACTGCTTCTTGACTACGGACACAGCTACCTTTTGCTGTTGCTGCCATGTCTTCCCTTCCATAATGGACTGTGCCCTCAAAGTGTGAGTCAGAATAAACTCTCTTCCTTGTGTTATCTTTGTCAGGCGTTTTGTCACAGTAATAGGAGAAGTAACTAATAAATACATTGGTCAGATATCAATAGACCAAACATGGAGCCATGTAATCCTAGCATGAGAAACTTAGGTCATATATGTAAAAATAAGATTTGTTCATAAAATTCATAGCTAAAGTGATCATAACATAAAATGAAAATCAAAATGTGTATCAACTGAAGGAATAAACAAATTATGGTATAGTAACATGGTATAATTCTACTTAGCATTAAAAAGAGATGGACTATTGATATACTAAAAACATTTATACCCCTACCCTCATCTTTATACCAGGTCCAAAAGAATGTACTTTCCTATATATGAAACCTTAAAACATATATATGTATATGGGACAAGGCTATTAACTGTAAATGGGCACCAAGGAGACTTTGTTTTTTATTTGTTTGTTCGTTTTCGATACAGGGTTTCTCTGTAGCTTTAGAGCCTGTCCTGGAACTAGCTCTTGTAGACCAGGCTGGCCTCAAACTCACAGAGATCTGCCTGCCTCAGCCTCCGAGTGCTGGAATTGCATGTGTCACCACTGCCTGGCACCAAGGAGACTTTGTAAGATGGCAGAAGTATTACATGATTGCTCTGTGGTGGTTATGCAGTTGAACAGATTTATTAAAATTCTTGAATTGCTCACTTAAAGTTGGTAAATTGTATTATAAATGCAAAAATACCTGGTGAAACTAAAGATTGTTTAGTGTTTCATCTTCTACCTTTGAAATATTTTCTGTGTAATTGTGGTATGTTCAAGGGCAAAATCAAATGAACAATAACAAAATTCTTGCTTGTAAGTATAGATAGGATGCACAAAAATTAATTTTTATACTATATGCAAATGTCAGAATCATAATTTATTTTCAGGAGATCGTAGTTAAAATGCAAATGATAATTAAACAATTTTCAAAGCTCTGTATTATATAATCTTTGTTTTTTTTTACTGTTTCATTATTATAAAATGAGGACTCTGGCAAACTACTGATATTTTTGTGTGAACAGAAAAGAATATACCATGTAGAATATTTTATTGAATTTGAGGTGGCTTTTTAGGATGCAAAAAAGGGTTCTCAGTTGGAAGGAGACAGTGAATTTTGAGGAATCAGCTTATGTCAGATATTTGTGATGAAGACTTGATGCATCATTTAAATATTTGAAGCTGGCTTAAAATTGGGAAATAATACTCATATGCCCAAAGCCTTATGCAGGTTGGGTTTAAGAAAACCAAACAATGCATGTTAACATTGAATTATTAATTAGAAAATATTTCTATATGATATTTTATTTATGTTTTATAAATAAAGCTTGCCTGAAGACCAGAACATAAAACTAAGCCACTAGAGAGCCCAGGCAGTGGTAGAACATACGTTTAATTCCAGGATTTGGGAGACAGAGGCAGATGGATCTCTGTAAATTCAAGGCTACCCTAGACTACACAAGATCAATGCAGAAACAGATCCAGGTGATGGTGGCTCCTACCTTTAATTTCAGTACTAGGGAGGCACACACACCTTTAATTCCAGCACTAGAGAGAAATATAAGGTAGGATGCCCAGGAACTCGTTCTTTTTCAGTCTACAGGTAAGAGCTCTCTAGTGGCTTGGCTGCTTTGCTTTTCTGATCTTCAGGTTGAACCCCAGTATCTGTCTCGGGGTTTTTATTATTTGTGCTACATATTTCATGATATGAATCTTAAATATTGCTTTCAATAATTAAATATATGGGATTTAAAGCTGCTAGAACTATCAAGCCCATATCACCATGGGCTATAATGGATAATTTCCAGCTATTCTCTACAATACAAAGTACAAGAAAACAAAGACATTAAGATAGTAAAAGAAGAACAGAGAGTTTATCTCCTCGATCTGACATGTAAGGTGTTCACTGTCCTGCTGCCACAACAAAGAAAAACCCAAAAGAAACTGAAAATTGACAACTTTCTTTAAGTTCTTCTCAGAGTAAACTCCTGCCTTGAGAGTTGGAGACAAGTGACTAAAAGGGAATGGATGATCGGGAGTGCTTAAAAGGTGGCGGTGACTCGTTGCCAGGTGGCAGATGTAGAATGGATTAAGAAAAAACTTAAGGTGTCCCGTCTTCTGAGAGCCTTCAAACTTTGTGAGTTCATGAACCAAGTGCCTTTTCCTGTTTTCATGGTGAGAGCTAAGGGGATGGACTTCTTCGATGCCACTTAAATTTAATCATCGGATTAAACCGGATTCCCCACTCACATATTACAGGCTGTATCAACAAAGGTCCTGTCTAATAACTGGGGATTACAGCTAAAAAATTGCAAGAAAAGCAATTGAAAGAGACTAGTAGGAAACCAGGGACAGTGAGAGTGGCAGAATAAGGGCACTTGCAGAAGCTAAACCTGCACTTCAGGCTGCTCACAGTGCAGTAACCACAGCCTTCGTCCTGTCAGATGAACATGAAGTTTCGGCTGAGGAATGTTTACCTGATTCCTTTTAGTCAGTAAATCATATCTGGATTCAACTGTAAATTTCAAGACAATGAAAACACCAAAAACATCATTTTGCAGAGAAATAAGGGCAAGAATTACATGACACTTGTCTTTGGAAAGCCCACGAATGATGGAGTGAAATATTCGCAAGTGTTAAAAGATGAAACTCATCAACTTGGTCTATAGTTGCAGAAGCAAGAGAATTAAAGAAATCCTGTCATGTGAGAAACATTAAGCTAAATTGTAGTAATAGGGGCGGCGGCGGGGCTGCGTCCCCAACACCCCAGCCGCCTGGCTCGGCTAGCTTATGCCCCGAAATAATTACACAGACACTGTATTCATTTAAACACCGCTTGGCTCATTTCTACCTAGCCTCTTCTAGGCTAACTCTCACACCTGGACTAGCCCATTTCTTATCATCTGTATAGCACCGGTCTTACCGGGAAGATTCTAGCCTAAGTCCATCCTGGGTCGGAGCTTCATAGCGTGCGTCTTCCCTGGAGTGGGGAATATGGCGTCTCTCTCTGAAGCGTCTGCTCCCCAGCGGAGAACTGTCGAGTCTGACCTCACTTCCTCTTCCTCCCAGCGTTTTGTTCTGTTTACTCCTCCCACCTATCTCCTAACCAATGAGAGCCAAGCAGTTTCTTTTAATTTAACCAATGACCTTCCTCCATCATTTCCCCTTTTTCGGTTTAAACAAAAAAAAAAAGGCTTTAACTTTAACGTGGCAAAATTACATATAACGAAACAGTTATCAAGTAAAAGTTACAATAATCTTTATCATAACTAAGGAAAACTATAACTATAACTAACTATTCTTAACTCCATCAAAGACTCCAGAAAGATACAATACTACCTAAGCAAACAAGAAAAAAGCAACTTTTAAAATTCTAGAAATGACAGAGACATCTCGCTGCCTGGACAGTCACCTCTGTACCGTTGGGGCATCCATCTTCAGCCTTCAGGCCCATGGTATCCAGCAGACATTTCCATAAAGCAGGAAAATTCAAAATCAGTTCAGTCACTATCTGTTGTGTCCTGCAGAATGTCTCGCAGACTCTTTCATGAATCAGGAACCCTGAAAGATCATCTCACCTTAGGCAAGTTCAGTAGTCCTCTCTCTGTGGGTTCTCTGTGTCCAGTTTATGCAATAGTCCAGGCAAGAGCAGTTTTTTGCCCAAATGGCTATCAAACTCCATAAGGATCCTCTTCGATGCCCATCTTCCTCTTGAAGTAGATTGGTGCTGCCAAGAGCAGAGTGTCTCATTGTCATGAAAAGTCCTAAGTTATTAAAACATTAAATGTCCTATTCTGTAATCTTTTGAAAGACATGAAGAATGTCTATCTAAAATATCTCTATATATCTAGAAAATCTAACTAACATGACTACAAGCTTTACTATTATCGATGATTATCCATTAACAACCTATATTTCTTATTATACATTACATTTTAAAAATGAACTACACAATCACAACACCTTATTCAAGATCAGAAATACATATACATATAACAAAATTGACTGTAAAATCCATACCAATGCAAATTATTCATACCGATATCATTTCCCCCTTTAAATGTAAAAGAACATTTTATAAACCATATTTGGGAACATGGGCGCAGTTTTTTCTCTCCAAACTGCTTCCTGCTGAATGGGGGCGTCGTTAATTAGGTCTTTCATGGTATAACCTGTGTGCTAGTTTCATCTCAGTTGGCAGTTGAGCGAAGCAATTTTCTGAAGATGTTCACAGCAACCCTTCAGGAGGACGTGGTCCATCGTACCAAATCGGAATTGAAGAAATGAACAGGGTCTCATCCTCTGTGAAAACAAAATAAGAAACTCTTTTCCAAAGTATCATATCCTTAGATCCAAATTTTGAAATCATACCCTCATGATATCCGTTCTGGTTCCACTTGGCAGCCCATATAATGAAATGTCTCTCTGTACTTAGCTCCTTCACAGTCAAAAATTTTAAAGAAAACACAATGTACATAATCCAGACTCTCTGTGAATTTTCCATTTTTACATGGCTTATTTTTCTTTATTTCTTTTAATCTCTTAACTATCTGTACTCTGTCTCTTTAAAGACTTTACCTTTATTTTTTTTAAACCATTAACTTTATTCTCTATATTCTTTTTCTTCTCTCTCCCAAGCCTACGTACATTCATCCAACAGTGTGACTCATTTAGTGGTCTGAATCTGTCCTATTGTGAATCTGCAATTTTTTACTATCCAGGAGCACTTTTGATTTGTGCCTTTAAATCACTAGGCACTTAAGAATCTAAGCTATGTTAACTTTTTGCTTTTTGAGCGCGTATCTTTGACCTGGAATAACCCTGTAGACCAGGCTGTCTTTGAACTCTCAGAGATCCGCCTGTCTCTGCCTCCCAGGCATTGGGATTAAAGGTGTTTGCTACTACAACTTGAACTCACAGAGATCTGTTCGTCTCTGCCTTCCAGGCACTGGGATTAAAGGTGTGTGCTGCCACACCTTGAAGTCACAGATGTTTACTTTAAGAATTTTAACTTTTAGTCTGCATATATTTTTAACACACAGTAAACCATTTAGAAATTTTCATTGTCTTTGAATCTCTCTTTACTGTATATCTCTCTTTTTCTGACCACATGAGTCCTTAATTTACCAAGCAATATCAGTAGGACTAAAGGCGTGGCTTTGCCGGCTAGATGTAGCCCATTCCTTAGCTTTCCAGCCTCAAGGCTGAAGTACTGGCTGTAGCCATGTTTATAGCATTTCAAGGTCCCTGCCAGCCAGCAAGCTACAACAGACAACACTCAAGTCCTCTCTCTGTAGCCGGCCCTCCTGCCTCAAACAGTCAGAGTTTGCCCTGGCAGGATGGCCCAGAAAGCTGGCATTTTTAAACGGCGCAGCTTTTTTCCTGCTATGGCTGAAAACCGAAAAGCATGCATTCAGCTTTTCGTCAACACCGTTTAAGTGTTTCGTGGCAGGACCTCTTAATGATCTGCAGGGTTTTGCAGCTAAAGCTGAGTCAGGAAGCCTCTTTTAGATGAGGCGCTTGCTTGCCTCTAGCAAGCAGAGTAGACCCAAGAGAGTGCTGCTACCAAGAAACCATGCACAAAGCTGTCATTTTGTTCTAGAATTACTTCCCAAGCAGTCTCGGGCTTTATGTGGAAGCAGTTGTCCACGTGGGCACCATTTGTAGTAATAGGGGCGGCGGCGGGGCTGTGTCCCCAACACTCCAGCTGCCTGGCTCGGCCTGCTTATGCCCCGAAATAATTACACAGACACTCTATTCATTTAAACACCGCTTGGCTCATTTCTACCTAGCCTCTTCTAGGCTAACTCTCACACCTGGACTAGCCCATTTCTTATCATCTGTATAGCACCGGTCTTACCGGGAAGATTCTAGCCTAAGTCCATCCTGGGTCGGAGCTTCATAGCGTGTGTCTGCCTGGGAGCGGGGCATGGCGTCTCTCTGGGGCGTCTGCTCCGGAGACAAGAGCTGTGGAGTCTGACCTCACTTCCTCTTTCTCCCAGCGTTTTGTTCTGTTTACTCCTCCCACGTATCTCCTAACCAATGAGAGCCAAGCAGCGCCATCTGTAGTAATATGGACGGTGGCAGGGCTGCGTCCCCAACACCCCAGCCGCCTGCCCTGCTAGCTTAGTCGGTAGAGCATGAAACTCTTAATCTTAGGGTCGTGGGTTCGAGCCCCACGTTGGGCGCCATTTGTAGTAATAGGGGCGGCGGCGGGGCTGCGTCCCCAACACCCCAGCCGCCTGGCTCGGCTAGCTTATGCCCCGAAATAATTACACAGACACTCTATTCATTTAAACACCGCTTGGCTCATTTCTACCTAGCCTCTTCTAGGCTAACTCTCACACCTGGACTAGCCCATTTCTTATCATCTGTATAGCACCGGTCTTACCGGGAAGATTCTAGCCTAAGTCCATCCTGGGTCGGAGCTTCATAGCGTGCGTCTTCCCTGGAGCGGGGAATATGGCGTCTCTCTCTGAAGCGTCTGCTCCCCAGCAGAGAGCTGTCGAGTCTGACCTCACTTCCTCTTCCTCCCAGCGTTTTGTTCTGTTTACTCCTCCCACCTATCTCCTAACCAATGAGAGCCAAGCAGTTTCTTTTAATTTAACCAATGACCTTCCTCCATCACTAAGTTCTTCAGGAAAAATAGCACCCACCATTTCAGATTGAAAGAGGCAGATTATCAAAATTGATTTATAAACTTTATAATTTATATACTTTATGTATTCCTCTGGAAAATATACAGTGCTAGTAGTATATTTAAAGAACACAGCATCACCTAATATAATTGTGAACCATTTTCATTGTCCCGAAAAGATCATTTGTCATAAATCATTTTGTACCCCTTGTCTTGCCTCTTACTTCCAGCCCTAAGTATATTTCTATTTTTTCTAAAATGAGATATTATACCATGTGTTTGAGTGACTCAGTTAGCATGTTCTTAACATTCGTCTATCTTGGAGCATATATCAATCAGTGCCCCCTTTAAGGTTGAATAATGCCCTATCACTTAGTTACATCACGTTTTGTTTCACAGTTCATCAGTTTATTTTTGGACTTTATTTTTTTTGAAGGGTGCAATGAACTTCATTGATGCTATTCAAGAGAGTAGGGCTCCCTAAGCCCCCTCCTGCTATTCTGGGGGTCTGAGATGGAAACTGTGAGGGAGATGCTCAGTGTCAAGGGTTAGTTAGGACAGGGACTGCTCAGCAGCCGAGGACCTCTCTCTTGCAGTGTCCTTGCTGGGATGGGTGGTCCAGGGCGGGCTTCTTATTCCTTGGAGGCCATGTAGGCCATGAGGTCCACCACTCTGTTGCTGTAGCCGAATTCATTGTCGTACCAGGAAATGAGCTTTACAAAGTTGTCATTGAGAGCAATGCCAGCCCCAGCATGGAAGGTGGAAGAGTGGGAGTCACTGTTAAAGTCATAGGAGATAACCTGGTCCTCAGTGTAGCCCAGGATGCTCTTTAGTGGGCCCTCGGATGCCTGCTTCACCACCTTCTTGATGTCATCATACATGGCAGCTTTCTCCAGGCGGCATGTCAGATCGACGACGGACATATTGGGGGTAGGAACGCGGAAGGCCATGCCCGTGAGCTTCCCGTTCAGCTCTGGGATGACTTTGCCCACAGCCTTGGCAGCGCCAGTAGACACAGGGATGATGTTCTGGGCAGCGCCACGGCCATCTCACCACAGCTTCCCAGAGGGAACCATCCACAGTCTTCTGGGTGGCCGTGATGGCATGGACTGTGGTCATGAGTCCTTCCACGATGCCAAAGTTGTCATGGATGACCTTGGCCAAGGGGGCTAAGCAGTTGGTGGTGCAGGAAGCGTTGCTGACAATCTTGAGGGAATTGTCATTCTTGTCATGGTTCACACCTATCACAAACATGGGGGCATTGGCAGAAGGGGCGGAGATGATGACCCTCTCGGCCCCACCCATCAAGTGGGCCCCAGCCTTCTCCATGGTGGTGAAGACACCGGTCGACTCCACAATATACTCGGCGCCGGCATCCCCCCCATTTGATGCTGGCGGGATCTCGCTCCTGAAAGATGGTGATGGCCTTCCGGTTTCCCATTCTAAGCCTTAACTGTGCCTTTGAACTTGCCGGGGGTTGAGTCATACTGGAACATGTTGACCATGTAGTTGAGGTCGATGAAAGGGTCATTGATGGCAACAACGTCCACTTTGCCAGAAGTGAAGGGAGCCCTGGTAACCAGGCGTCCAATATGGCCAAATCCATTCGCTCCAACCTTCACCGTCGTGTCTCTGGAACGAGGCTGGCACTGCACGAAAAGAAGCGGCTGTCTCTAGAACAGGGAGGAACAGAGAGCCGTTTCTTTGGACTTTAAAGACTGGTGCTCCACTGTGTATTTGTATAAGTGTTGGTAGGGGGCGTATACAAAGGATTAGAATTTCTAAGTTCGCCAGGCTTTTTTCTCAAACTGTGGTATCTATCACCTTTCATCCCCAATGGGATATGTGCTAGGTTAATTTCACCATAGTCTCCCTACCATTTATTGTTAGTCTTTTGACTTAAAGGCATCCTGCTGGGTACTAAATGATATCTCATTTTAATTTTACTCTGTATTCTTTTATAGCTAATAATGTTGACCATCTTTTTATGTGCTATTGATGTTTCATCTATCCTCTTTGAAATACTCAGAAGGGATTGAAAGTTTTACGTATATTCTATTTACAAGAGGTATATACGAAACATAAAGAGGCAGATTAATAGAATTCACTATAGAAGATATATTAAGAACACGTAAATCAAAGGAAGAAGTATTATATTATAGCTATATTATTATATAAAACAAGTGTTATTCATTGTTTGATAGAATATGTTTGTAAGAAACACAAGTCATACAAGTAGACTTTTGTTAAAGACCATCATCCAGTGTAAAATTTTGTATTGTTTGATGTTTTCTGGTATTTGTAAAATGAAGATGACTAGAATTAGATTGTATTTTCTCTCATCCATTTAGAAATGAATAACATTTTTATTTGTTGCTTGCATGATGATTCCTAATATTAATGTATAAATTTAAAAGTATATGTAGTTCTGTATAGGTTTTTAAATTACTTTCTTTCCACAAATACAGGCTATTTTATACAGTCTTTTTACTTTCTGGAAATAATACCCTCTGTTATATGAGAAAATAATATATCCATGTTGTTATTTATTTATAAAGTAAGAGCACAAGATATAATAGAAAAATAATAAATTTCAACCCTGGGTCTGGGAATTTAGCACAGTATTATAGCACTTGACTGACATGTGTAAAGTCCTGGGTTCAGTCCCCCAGTAACACAAAGTTCAGACCTAAACTTGTATTTCCCCACTCTAAAAGGATCTGCCTAAGTATGACTGGTACATTTGTCTTCTCAAGTGACTGAGATTGGAGAACTTTATTCTTTGAGAGCTTCTTAATAGATACAGGTATGAGCCATGAAGATCAAAACTTAGAACCACTGTCAAATCTTAGAAATACTAGAAAATTGGGTCCCAAATCACATTTTACTAAGATCCAGTCTCTTTGGCCTCATAGCATTTAAGTGTTACAGCCAACAAAGATCTGAGTATTATGATTTTTATATGGTTATTATAAGAAGCCAAACCAGCTTGAGTCAAGAATTGTACTAATGGAACATTGAGAAATTAGTGTTATATGAATTGCATATATTTGGGCTGGGTGTTGTGGCCACAGTGAAGTCAGAGGCAAACCAGACTGGTTTACAACAGTGAATTCCAGGCCAACCAAGGCTATGTAGTGAGAGACTGTCTCAAATAACAAACAAAAATAAGTTACATATATTTTAAAAGGTAATGTATAAGTTTTTTTTAATGGTTTGTAAGATAAAGTCTTATAAAACCCTAAAATTTTATACTTTCCTTCATGCATGCTTTGTAATATTAAAAATTTTAAATGTTATTTATATTTGTTGAGACTTTAATTTGGTGAATATTTCTGAAAATAGAAAATTGGGAAATATGTAATTCATAGAAGATAGAATTTGGTTAAAAATTTTCTCAGTTGAGCACCTAGATTTTTTTTTTGTTTTCTAGGAAGCTCCATAAACTTTACATTATTGATATATGTATTAGAGATTATATGACAAAATGTGAAAATATTGGCACACATTAAACTTAAGATCATGGCCACTTACCTGTGTGCACATGGGCAGCAGTAGTTGAACTTGGGGTTATTAGTAACAAAAACAAAAATTAAAAAGAGGCCATGAAGTTAGGAAGGAGAAAGTGTAGTAGTATCAGAGAGAGTTGGAGGTATAAATGTATAAAACTTTCAAAAACCATAAAATATGAAAAAATCATACCTATAAATTTCCAAATCTTTTAATATTTTCATATTTAGCCAGTAATTTTGAACACTCTAATTCTCTTTTATGCAGGTTGAAGATTGTAAAAATTTCTTTTAAATGCAAACAATTTTTTATTCAACTTAGAAAAGAGTTGGTGAGTATTGATCTAATAATTATTGATACAAATAAGATTGCCTAGCCATAGGTGGGGAAAATGGCTCAATTTGTATAGGGTTTATACAAGTGCAAGAACAGCAGTTGGATGCCTTGAACCCAAATAAAAAAGCTGCATTCATAATCTATCTGTTTAATCTGAGAACTCAGAAGCATGCTGATCCATCCAGCTCCCTGACCTGCCAGTCTAGCTTAATGAGAGAGCTCCCGGCCTTTGAGAGACTGTCTCCAATATTCTGAAAAATACTCCCTGAGATTATCCTCTGGCATCCTAATTCATGTGCGTATGTGCACCTACATGCCTATCAACACACAGTGATAAAATAATTAAAACTTTCTGTCATTGTAGACAAAAGTGGATACATGTAAATACTTGTAATTTTCTACCATATTAAATCCATAGGAGTTCCTTTTATAGGAAAGCTTATTTTATTTTGAGAGTGCTGAATATTTGTTTCTAGTTCATGGACTTACATTTTGTATCAAAGTGATAGTATAGTGTTAAAACAACTTCATCTTATAAATTATTTTACCTGTTTTATCAAATTAACTAGCTTTGTGTGGTATGGTGACATAAACCTATAATCACAAGCATGCAGGAGGACTATCTATTTGAAGCTATCCTGAGTTATAAGGCAAGACTCTGGCACAAAACACGTACATATTTACAAATATTAATGTGCAAACAACCTAACCTGTTCTTGGTTTGCATTATTTTTTTTATAAATCTTTGCAAATTAATACATGATGGTCCTACGTTGGTTGCCAATATGTTTTAGGAGGCTGTTTGTTCATTTCTCAGCCACCCAGACTCCTGAAATACTCACATAGAAACCATATTATTTACATCACTGCTTGGCCCATTAGCTCTAGCTTCTTATTGGCTTACTTTTACATCTTAATTTAACCCATCTCCATCTGTGTATTGCCACAAGGCTGTGGCTTACCAGATAAAGTTCCATTGTCTGTCTCTGGCAGAGCTCCATGGTGTCTCACTCTTCCTTCTTCCTCCCAGCATTCAGTTTAGTTTTCTCCACCTACCTATATTCTGCCCTGTGCAGGCCTAAGATAGTTTCTTTTTTAACCAGTGATATTCACAGCATTCAGACGGGAATCTCATATCAATGTTTTAAGATGTATATGTGTAAAATTTCCTTAAAATCTTAACACTGTATTTGAATTAGCTACAATATCCATCTGTTAGAAGAAAGTGTTCTATTTTGTGATTATGGTTTATCATTTATGTTTACCAAATATGGGATAATTTTAAAAATAGAATTTTTATCAAAATGAAATTTAGTATGGGAAAGTACTTAGACCTTAAGTATATACTTGATAAACTCATATTAATATATAGAACATGACCTAGTTCTGTGCTAATGGAGGAGATGTCCACTTCCAGCTATTAACTTTACCAACAGATAAGCAGCATTATTCTCATTAGTACTGTCATAAATTAGTTTACACTCATAGCTCAGAATGAAGCTATATAGCATGTTTATTTGTGTTTGCCTTCTTTCCCTTCACTATGTGCAATTCATATGGTTGTACTGACATCCATGATGTTGCATGGTTTGCTCCTTATTGTGTGATATTCCACTAAGTGCATATGCCATAAACTATCAGTTCATTCTCCTGTTAGTGGGGAATATTATGACTAATCCTGGTACAGAACAGTCACACCGTGTGTGTGTGTGTGTGTGTGTGTGTGTGTGTGTGTGTGTGTGTATAAGTAAATATCCAGAGAAGAAAGTGTAATGAATCTTGTTATCCAGACACTAGAGAACAGATATTTTACTTGGAGTAACTAGAGAGAATATTGTAGAAGGAACTTTTCTAGTTTACCTCATTGTGGTGAATGTGTTACCAGTAATAAGAATAATAATAACAATTGTGAAGTGTAACATTTATTGAAAACAATATGTGCTTGGTAATATATGAACCATTCTTATTATTTAGTTCTCATACTTGTTCTCTCAGAGATTGTATCAGTTAGCATTAAAAGCCAAATAGGGAGTGGCTAAAGACCACACACAGGAATACTCTGCAGGTCATGTTGCCAATGTTTCTCTGTAAAACCTTTGTTTGTAACTATCCAAACTTATAGTCAGGTGTAGTGATGCACACCTGCAATCTTTGTGCTCTGGAGGCAGACATTGTGGGGTAGCTGCTTGTTCAAGGCTAGCCCTGGTTTACATAGCAAGTTTCAGACATGTAGAGCTACAAAGCAAGACTTTGTGCCTAAACCACAGCAGCAAATCCAAACTCTAATTTGTTACACTTACTCTTTTTTTTTTTAATTAAATCACAGCTTGGCCTGTTGCACCCATTCTTAAGACACTTTGTGTCCATTGTTTCATTGGAAAAAATTGTTATTGCACTTCAAATACAGTTAGTGTCCAAATTATATGCAGACTGTTTAAAGAAACTGTTTAAAAGAGAGGCAATATATCTAAATCTTAGGGTACACACACTAAGAATGTTACTGTATTATGTTCTCCGTGAGACACTCTGTCATTTTTCATAATGTTCATTGTATATTATATAACATGTAAACTGATAGTTCATGTACAAACAATTGTTAATGGTACATTTAATTTTCTAGTGATCAACAAGTTATGCTTAATCATTTTACTTTCTAATATGAAAATACATTCTTATATATGAACATTTTATTATGATTTAATAATGGAAAATATTTGCATGATGAAATTTTTTCTTGAAGAAAGCATAGGAGTTCTTAACTTTAAAGATAATTAATTGATCTTTTTGGACTGTTTCAAAACTGGTAACTTTTCATCAAGAAGTCTCATTAAGAGAGTAAAGTAGCACTGACTATATATGTAGTACACATGCCTGTACAAGTCCTTGCATATATATATTCTATCTAACAGAAAATATGTGAGTGACTTAAATACCAACTTCAGGAAAGACAGTATTCACATGGTAGCCAGATACTTAACAAGGTTAAAACAAGAAAGTTGTGAGTTCAAAATCAACCTTGGCTACATAATGTGAGAGCCTGCCTTAAAAACTAATACAAGGTAAACATGGCAACCCAAAGCTATAATCCCAGCATTTGAGAAACTAAGAGGGTTATTGCCACAAGTTCAAACCTGGCCTGGTCTACAGAAGAGGCCATGCTTTACCCAACCTTCCCTCCCCACTCCAAAAATCCACATGGCCATTAACATGAAAGGATGTTGAATTTTATTAGTCATCTAGAATAGGTGTAGGTCACAACCAAAATGTTCCATTTTTGCCTGTCTATCAAGACAGTGAAATAAGAAAGACTGAAATTAGGTGGTGTGGTACATGATTATAATGCAATACCCAAAAGATAAGGTAGGAGAACTGTCATAAGTTCTAGTCCAGCCTGAACCACATAGTGAGTTCCAGGCCAGCCTAAGTTACAGTGTGAAATGCTGTCTCAGTAAACAAATACAAAACCAAAACAGAAATTTGCAGAACTGGGTAGGATATAGATAGAACATACTCTGTTGTTGGAAGTATTAACCACTCAAGCTAAACATATATGTTATGATCCAGGAACAGAAATATATACATGTATATACAGATGATAGGAATATATATATATACACACATATATACACATACAACATTACTCTTCTATCCCAAATGGGAAATATCATATGTCTATGCACATTAGATAAACTGTTGTGGCTATATTACAATAGAATACCAAGAAAAATGAAAACAAGTTGACTAATTTATGATCATGACAAAAAAGTAATTATCATTAGAAGATAATCTAATGTAAGAAGGAGTGGAGAGTATTACCAGGGGGCATAGAACAATCTGTCATAGTCTGCATTGACTGGTCGCATTGTCTGGAGTCAGAACTCAGGAGATAGGTGCTTTGCTGTAGTGTGGTTTAGGCAAAAAAGAAAAACTAAAGTTATTCAGTTTTAGCGCTAGTCAGTTTATAATGCGATTTTGTAATAGTGCTTGGAGGTGCTGAAGATTCTTATTTTTCATCAAGGTACAATGCAATTTGTGGGCCTATTTTAAATTTAATTTATGGTCCATGATTATATTTTGAAGCAGACTCATAGCTAATAAGATTTGAAAATGGTAAAAAATTTAAACGTATTTCTAACTATGATAGAGAATGGAAGTCCCTAAAGGTTGTAAAATTACTAAAATGCATTTTACTTATCTTTTCACTTAGTTCACTGAGTCGTTGTTGAATAAACAAAACCATAAAGGAGGAGATTAATGTTTATAGGGCTTGCTTAATTTATCTGTCAAAAGTCTTATCAGATCCTGATATTTTCCCATATTCTCTGAATTTTGTCCTTTAATACAGCATGAATCTAGAGAAACATTGCTGGGATTTAATATGGTGAATTACAGAGCATGTAAAAATTTGTGGAAAGCATGTGTAGAACATCATACATTCTTCCGCCTGGATAGACCACTTCCACCTCAAAAGAATTTTTTTGCACATTATTTTACCCTGGGTTCCAAATTCCGGTACTGGTAAGTACTACTTTTATACTAACACTTTATTTGGGGAGATTTTGTTTCCCCTTACCTTTAGATTATAGGTCTAAGGCTAGAGAAAGGGCTCATAGATTAAGAGCACTAGCTTCTCTTCCAGAAGGACACAGGTTTAATTCCCAGCACCCACATGGCAGCTCACAGTATTTGAAACCCCAGTTTCAGGGCAGACATCATCCTCTTCTGGCCGCCACGAGCACCAGGCATGCATGGTACACAAACATATGACAGACAAAACACCCATATCATAAAATAGATTTTAAAAATAAATGAATTCATTAAAGATCTAAATACAAAGCATAGCAATAGAATCATTGTTAGTCACATAACCTACAGAGTCAAAAATCCTTTCTATACGTCTGTATCAGTACATCATATGATGTTTTGTGATGCATGCTAAGCTTGAAGACCTGTGCTTGTGATTGTGCTGTAGATATTTTATTTAGTAATTAGCTATATTTGTATAGTTACAATCTCAACAGATTTTATAGTTCCCAGTTTATTTATTATATATATGGAAACTTTTCTATAAGATATGTTCATTTCATTTGTAAAAGCTAATATATAGTCTACAGTTTAGCAGTTCTTGGAGTTATCCAGCCTGAAAGAATTCAAAACAACCATTAAGCAAGCAGACAAAAAGATCCCCAGATCCTGACATTTTCCTGTATTCTTTGTCTATAATTCAGCATAAATTCAGAGAAATAACTTTTCCTAAAATTGTGTCTTAAAATTTTTTCCTTTATTTTCATTTTCTGTGTATGGGTGTTTTGTCTGCATATATATCTATGCACCACATTTGAGCAATGCCCAGAGAAGGTAGAAGAGAGTCCCTGAGTTTGGAATTATAGACAGGTGTGAGCTACTGTTCAGGTGCTAGTAATCAAACCTGACTTTTCTAGAAGAGCAATCATTGCTCCTAACTACTGAGCCATTTCTTCAGTGCCCCTAAATATATTTTACTTATTCTCTTTAAAGTAATTTTTTGATGGATTCATAATGAGGTGTAGTGTGGCCTTTGCTGTGTATGCAGCATTTAATCACCAGCTATATCTACAGCCTCAGATGTGCATCATGCCCTTGTGTTGAAATATTCTAAACTCTGTCTACTACCTAGTTTAAAATTTACAATTAATGCCAATCATAATGAATTTTCTGTGCTATATGAGAAGTAATTTTCCTAATCAACTGTGACTTTGGCATTTAATAACTTTTTAAAAATTTTTTTTGGGAGAAAAAAATTCTCCCAAAGGCAACAAAAAATAACTTTGAAGAAGCCCTGATTAGTCTTATCTGTAGAAGTCTAAAATAAAACATAAAAGCCAGTTTTGAAGTGGAATCTAGTACGACTCATGCAGAAAAAGTTACTGGTGATTTAATAAAATAAATCATTTTCATTTTTATCTATTTTTATTTTTGACTTTCAATCTCTAATATTTTATGATGGAAGAAATTGTTCTATGATAAAAAATGTTTAGATATACTTCCAAAAGATTACTAACATAAACCTGAACATCTATAAATGCTCAACGTGTAATATCAGTAAATATAATAACAACATTTGTGCATGATATATCACTTAAAATATATGCCTGTCACCCATGAAAAGAAATTTAAGTATAGGAATTCAATATCAGCCATGAAGTAGCATTTTATTTTATTTATTTTTTACCAAAAAAAAAAAAAAACAGAGCAGATTCTTAAGTAGCTTGACAACATGTTTTAGCAAAGCCTTTTTTTTTTTTAACTTTTCTAAAAGCAGTATTCGGAAAGATACTATGCAGTACTTGCCATTTTAATGATTAAGTATACTGAGGAAGAGAATGTCAGGTCAATGATGACAATCAAGAAAACACAGGTACTTGCTGATAGCTTCAGCAGGGACAGGAATGTCCCGTGCACTCTCTGAAAGGGAGAACATTGATAACCTTTAAAGATATTCCTAAAATGAGTTTAATTCCTAAGTGATTACCAGTGTCATTATGCAAGGATACACACACGGTTTCATTTAGACTACAAAAAGATGAGTAGAGTGCAGGAACTAACTTCCAGTTCATTTCAAACAGGTCTTAGATAAAATAAGAAAAAAAGTAGGTTACTCAGACCATACAACATCCAATAGAAAAGCTAGTCATGATGAATCCAGATTAGAAAAGACAATTGAAGAACTAGTGTGTGGGAAAACACACACACACACTGAAATAGAAGGAACTCTCTAATATAGACAGTTATTTAAACACCAAGCTCAACAACTATCTATGTCTAGAAAGAGAAAGAAACTAAAACTGCAAGCTGGAGAGCTCAGTGGTTAAGAGCGAGTGCTGCTCTTCTAGCGTTCAATTATCAACACCCATGTCACCATTCACAGGTGCCTGTAACTTGAGCTCCAGTGGGATCAAGTGCCTCTTGCCTCTGCAGGCACCTGTACTCATGTATGTAGATATGCATATATACGTGATTAAAAATCAATATAAATCTCTTTTTAAAGGAAAAGAAACTAAAACTGGCTAAGAGAATAATAGCAATAACCATTCAGGCAGTTACTCCCTTTGGTAACTGATGGGGAACTCAGCCAATCACATTCCATTTAGGGTGTGTCCCCCTGGGGCCACAGAAAAACAGATAAACCATCCAGGTATGCTTGCCTCCTTCCTTTTGTTCCCTGTGCTCCTGGATTGCTGGGTCCCTGGGTTTGTAAGTTCCTTTTCTTCTGTTTATTAAATGCTGAATCTATTATATTAAACTGGTCTGGTTAATTCTAAATACCGATCGACCACGCCCCATCAGGTAACATTGGCCTAGTATTAGCACATTTCATATATTTTTTAACAAAACTAAGATTATGAATGTTTTGAAATTGAATGTTTTAAAATAACTTTATTGAAGCATTCACATATAGTAAATAACTATATTCAAGTTTTACAGTTAATGAGTTAAATCTTCTTGAGTGACGATTCAGTCAAGGTAGTACACTTGCTCATTATTCTCAAAAGACCCTTCATGTCTCTGTAACTCCTTTTGCCAATCATTTGTCATTAGGAAGTTGCTGGTCTGTTGTCTCTTTAAGCTGGTTTTCATTTTCTAGTTCCTCATATAAATTGCATTTTTATTATAATGTGACCACTTTTACTTAGCATAATTATGTTGTTTCATCCATGTTACTTATATTGCTAATTCTCTTATTGCAGAGTTCTACTCTAATGTACAAATATGGTTTGTTTACCATTCACTTAATAATGGATATCCATTTTCCAGATTTGGGTTATTATAAATAAAGCTTCTGTGAACATACATACATACATATATATACACATATATGCATATCTAAGGTTTTATGTGCACGTTTACTTTGTTTTCTTGGGTAAACAACTATGAATAGAATGGCGTGGTTATATGGCTGAAGAATGTTTAACCTAGTAAGGCACCTCCAAATATATCTTCAAAGTAATTAGGCCATTTATATACAATTCTGCAATGAGAGTTCTAGCTCAGGGCTGGTGGTATAGCCTAATGGCAGAGAACTTGCTTAACATGTGACAGGCCCTGGGTTCAATCCTCAGCACTGCCCCCAAACAGTATGGAGTTCCAGTTTCTCCCATGGATTCATCAGTGTTTGCTATTTTCATTGTTTACTTGGGTCTTTTGAACAGCATGGGTCTTATTTTGTTGAAGTTCTCTTACCAGTTAGTTCTTTTATGAATCTTAGCTTTTTGTCATATCTGTGAAAACGTTGTCTAGTCCACCGTACAATAACCTATTTCTTTAGTTTCTTGTAAAAGTTTCACAATTTTAGCTCTTACATGTAGGTCCGTGGATTATTTGGTATAAAATATACATTGAAATCTATTTCTTATCTGTGATGTTTAGTTGTTCCTTTTCACTTTTGTTGTTCATAAGTATTGTCTTGTTCATTTACTTTATTACTAAAATGTAGAAGTTTCACTCTTCCAATTTTGTTTTTTTAAAAAGGGATTTTGGGTGTTCTAGGGTTTTTTTTGTATTTTCATTTGAATTTGAGAATTATTAATAGTATCTCTATTCCTAGGTTTTAAAAAAAACTTTCAGCTAGATTGTGACTGTATTGATAATAATAAATTTTGGAAAACTGGTATCTTAAAAATACTGGTTCTTTCCTCTCATGAAGCTCAGTGTGTCGTTAGGTTTTAATTTGTATCTCCCAGCAATGTTTGTAGTTTTGGGCACCCATGTCTTTCAAGTCTCTATTAACCTTAATTATTTTTATACTTTTATTCTAAATTATATTTTAAAATTTCAATATTGGCTACTCCTGCCATTAAATAAAATAATTAAATTGTTAAATAGAATAAATTAAATCTCATCAGAGTGAATTATTTTTAAGCAATCTATGTGCCAACTAAATTTTTTCTTCAGACTTATGTAGCTCATTTCTAAAATGAAGTAGAGATAGAATTGCCTGAAAATGGTAAGCTCAGTCAGATTGCCATTCAAGAAGGTTTAAATCCAACATAGTAGACATTATTCAATATGTAAAATCCCAGGCACCGTAAGATCTGTGAATCAGGAGCTGAGAGATGACACAGTGCTTAGGAACACTTGCTGCTCTTACAGAGTAACTAGGTTTGGTTCCCATCATCCACATGTTAGCCCAGAACTGTCTATAACTCCAATTCCACAGGTTCTGATGTTGTAGAATTAATACTCTTTTCCAGGGAGAATTCACTCTGTACATTTAGAGATTAAGAAAAGAAAAAGCTCTTTAATTTAGTGCATATCTAGCTCTGGGTAATGCCCACAAAGAAGCTGACCTTGATTAGAATATCTTGCTAACTCATATAGTCATAGGTTAAGCATTTCCTATATGCTGTCATCCTTTACATTTCTTTTAGGCTCCAACCGCAGGCGGGTTACACTTTGAACAATTTAAGCAGAGACAGGAGACAAGAAGTCTCCTAAGGCACTTACTTAGGCAGATGAAAGATTTACACAGCAAAAATATTGCATATTGCCCAAATTATTTTAAGTACACCTGTGCATTCTTTTTCAAATAGATGTTATCCAAGGTTATCTTGCCCATCTAGCAGAATTATGCTTTTCCCAAGAATAGAACTTGGGACTTTATGATAACCCAGGACTTTTGATGTTGGTTGTGACTCTGCACTGCCCCCTCATTGACTGTTGGAGGCATGCTCTTTCATAGAGAGATGGGCATAACGGCTGGATAGAAGTCAGGGTTATCTCCTTTGTTATTGGATTGGAACCCAATAGCTAGTCAGTCTTTCTGAACAACATTTATATCCTAGCATCCTAAATTTTGCTTATCTCTAACTAGCCTTCTTAACAGACTTCTTATTTGGGGGTATTTTGGAGGCAGTAGCTCCCTTTGTTAAAATCTACTTTGTGTAGCTTATTGTGTCCTACGAAAATCTATTAGTAAGTCTTTTACAATATCAGTTCTACTCTTTTTTCTTTATTATTTAAAACAATTTAAAATTTAAATGTATTTTGATGATATTCTTTCCCCCTCCAAGTCCTTCCAGATCCTCTCTCCCTCCCTACGTATACAATACACCTTTAAGTTCTTTCTCAAAAACAAAACAAAACAAAACAAAAAAAACAAATAAAACCCCAATCCAACAGCAAATACCCCCAGAATCAAGAAAACAAAATAACTCCTTCCCCACAAAAAACTCACCCAACTGTGTACACACACACACACACACACACACACACACACACAAAATGTGGACTCCATTATGTTGCTCAACTACTCCTGAACATGAGGCCTGTCCAAGACTATGGTACACCTAATGTTACTCTATTGGAGAAAACTGATTTTCCTTATTTCAGCGGTTGTGACAGTTCAGTTGTTATTTTTACCTAGTGGCTAAGTTTTCCTTCATCCATAAATCCATAACTATTCTATTTCCCTTTCCTTTTGAGAGCTATCTGGTCCCTCTAGACAAATGGTTATCAATGTGTGGGTCCTGACCCCTTTGGGGGTCGAATGACCCTTTCACAGGAGTCACATATCAGATATTCTATATATCAGATATTTATATTATGCTTCATATTATGTTAAGAAGTATCAACAAAAATAATTTTATTGTTGGGGACACCATAACATGAAGAACTCTATTAAAGGCTTGTAGCATTAAGAAGGTTAAGGACCCTTACACTATACACTCTGGTTCTATGAATTGTAGCTTGGTTATCATTGACTTAACAGCTAATATAAGTGACATATACCATATCCATCTTTCTGCATCTGGAATACCTCATTCAGGATTTTTTCTAGTTCCATCTTTTTGCCTGCAAATTTCATGATAGCATTTTTAAATGACTGTATAAAACTCTATTGTATAAATATACCATATTTTACTTATTTATTCTCCTGTTGAGGAATATATAGGTTGTTTACAAATTCTGGCTATTATGAAACTTCAAGTTTCTTCTATGTCATTCATACCCTTTTCTGGCCTCTAAAGGCACTGCACATGCATGGTACACATACATATGTGTCAACAAAGCCCTCTTACACATAAAATAAAAATGAAAATGTAACTTTGAGGTTTGTTTCTTCCTTCCTCCCTCCCTCCCTCCCTCCCTCCCTCCCTCCCTCCCTCCCTCCCTCCCTCCCTCCCTCTCTTCCTTCCTTCCTTTCTTTTAAAATAGTAAAATCAGGCCAGTTAAGTAACTCAAGAAAATAACTCAAGAAAAGTCCTGGTCCAATAGCGTTAATCCTTAGCAACTGTCAGAATGATGAGAGAAAGGAGTTGAAATGATAAAAGCTTTTTAAAATTAAAAAGATAATTTTTAAAAAGAAAGATAGGTGAGAGGAAGTATTTGTGTCCATGGACAAAATTTAAAACATGTCATATTGTAAATGTGCATATCAACTTTGTAAGGTTTTTCTAAGCCTTCCCCACTTCCTTCCAACCAACAGCAATTCTTCCCTGAGCACATGCCTTGTAATCCCAGCATAAGACTATGTCTATATTTCTAGCCTTTCTAAGTCAGTATATACGAAGTTCCAGAATGATTTTTTGTTTGTTCGTTTGGTGTTTGTTTGTTTTTCAAGACAGGGTTTTTCTGTAGCTTTGGAGCCTGTCCTGGAACTCACTCTTGTAGACCAGGCTGGCCTCTAACTCTGCCTCCCGAGTGCTTGAATTAAAGGCGTGCACCACCACTGCCCTTCCCCCAGAATGTTTTTGTATCTTTTTGTAATGATTATTTCAAACTGAAGACTAACTTATATTTTAGTTGTTCTTTTCATTATATTTTTTATTACTCAAGTTTCTGTAATAAGCTTATGTATATGTATGTAACAGTTGGTAGTTCCTCATTCTTTAAATTCGTACTGTCACAATTTGGTATTCTAATATTGCTACAGGTTTTTATTTTATTCTAACTCTTAAAGAGTGTGTTATGGAAAATATGCAATATAAATCCCTTTGAACAATCAACTATTCCTGCTTGCCATGAACTTTGACTTGTTATTCCATCCTTTTGAGCAATAGAGTTGTATTTAAATCTACTTTACTGCTAACTCAGGATTGAGTTAGAGAAACTCAGATTTCTTTTTGATATTTTGTGTAAAAGAAAATCAATCCTTAGACTTGGTTACATAGACTTTTAAAAACAAAAAGCAAACAAAAATGGGAAAGTACGTTAAGGAAGGGTGATTTTTGAGAACCACGTATGCAAGAGGAGTAATACGCAAGGGTCACTTTTGGTTGGATTCCCTGAGTCTACACCTGCTACTACATTTCAGAGATACTATCATGGCCAGTCCAGTTAGTCCTTCCTCACAGAAGTAGTACTTCCTCAAGGTGTGTTGTGCTTCTCTGCCCTTTGTTCCCAGGTCTTCTGAAGCAGCTCCCAGCACTTGCAAGCCCTGCTTTGCATTTTTCCTACTCTTCTGATCTTCCTTCTTCTACACATTATGAAAGCAGAACCTAGCAGAACTTTAAGTGGGAAAGGAATCAAGAAAGTGGGAAAGTACAGCCCCATGATAAATGTAGCAAAGCACAGGGGTACAGAATATCCGTGTTTAGACACAGGTCATATATATTTATAGTTTCAAAAGTTAAGTTCTGTGTTTGTAGTTCTTAACTTTAAAATGTATCTGAAGCACTTTTAAATTATTAAGTGTGAATTGTCTTGCAAGCGAAGTAGTAAAGTCAGCACGACCTGTATAGCTGCATACAAATCTTTCTTTAATAGACATGCCCAAAATAGACATTGATTAACCTCCTCCCCTCATGGTAAGCAATGACTAGGAATACTGATGCTATTGTTATATTTAAGATGTTGAAATATTATTGAAAATAGAAAGTGGAGCTGGAAAGATTAAGAAGGTTTATTGCTTTCTTAACCACTTCTGTTTACATATGTTTATTCCAATTCTATATATCCAAGGGATTAAATGCATTAAACTAGTAAACGTGAATATATGGTGGTCTTAGAGGCAATATAATTTTCTATGAAACATTAACCAACATTTTTTATAAAAGTTCCCCATTTTTACATTTAAATCAATCATGCCATGTAGTTCACAGCTATTTAAATTTGCCCTAGGAATGTAGTCTGAAATTTGCTTGTGTGGCTTTGAGAATATATATTTGCCTACTTTTAAATACATTAAATATCTATAGTTATAAATGGTTCTACTTTCTGTACTAGAAATTTATGTTCATTTACAACTCAGTAACAGGTTATCTTCATCAATTCGCTGAGAACTACTCTTTCAATACCATAGTTAACTGAACACAGTGATGTACCACAGAGAATGACCAGATAGGTATCTCCTCTGTGTACACAGTGTGCTTTCTAGGAAAATCAACTTCAAGGCAAAAATGGTGCCCAGAAGCCCCAATATTTCTGATCTCATTTCTTTCCTACATTCAAAAATCTGAAATTTTCTGTATTGGGACATAGAGGGAATTGATAGGCTGTCTTCATATATGTAATAATTGGTAGCAGAAAAGGAAAGAAAAGTTTTCCAAGATACCACGAAGTTCAGCTCATCAGTTAGACGCAATGGAGACATTAGCTAACTCAACCTGTAGGGTAAGTCAGGGCTGTGGAGCTTGTTTGATACAAGGCATCTCTAACTCTAGAGAGGTTCTTGTTATCAAATTCGTGTCTATTGGACACATCTTGTAAACTGCTAAATTAGCTTTGCCTATCCCAGTGGAACTGGAAAGTAATCCAGTCTTTCCTTCTTATTCTGCTGCTTTTATTGTTCTTCTTGTCATCATAAATGTCTTGTCTCTTACAAAATTGTAATATAATCATGCTGTATGTTGTCATTTTATCCTGTAGTCCCCTTTAAGATATTATGCATATTTATGTATTTCAGTGGGAGAACTGAAGTCCAGTCAGTTCAATATGGCAAAGAAAAGGCAAATAAAGACAGGGTATTTGCAAGGTAAGTCAATTCTGTTTTAGTTATCTGAGGGTTTTTGTTTGTTTGTTTGTTACATTTTATAATTTATTTTCTGATATATGACATACATACACATGCATGTGTGTGTGCAAAGGTCAGAGGACAAACTTTGGGAGTTGGTTCTCTCCTTCCATTATGTGGGTCCTGAGGTTGAACTCAAGTTGTCGGCTGGGCAACAAGCACTTTTATTTACCTACTAATCTGTCTCACCAGCCCAACAAATCTATGAGTTTTTAAAAGAATAAACATTATTAGAAATGGGGACTGGAGAGGTGGCTCAGTAGTTAGACGTACTTACTGCTCTTATAAAAGTTCCGGTTCATTTCTTAGCACCACATAGTAGCTTAGAACTGCTTGCAACTCCAGGTCCAGGAATCTGATGCCCTCTTCTGGACCATGAACTCTTGCATGCATGTAGTGCGTATGCATATACTCAGGTGCACACACATACACATAAATAAAAAAAATTTTAAAATTATTAGCAATGTTTTCTAAATGATCTATTAAACAACATACTGTGTTTATGAAATGGAAACTAGTTTATCTAATGTCCTGGTTTATTTTGTTACATATTTATAAATGTTAATCATGCATTGAGTACAATACGTTTGAATAGCTACATCAAGTATCACTAATACAACCTTTTGTTGCAAAGTTACTCTCCTGTTACATATTTTTGAGAAATGTACAGAGTCTTATTATCCAGCTTATTTTTATATTTATTTAAGTCATGCTATTAAAAGTTAAGATACTTTTGATTTGCCTTTTTGAAAAATTTATTATCTTCCCTTCATTAAAATTTGTTAGGACCAGTTTGCTTTTTAGTGACAGAAATGATACAATCAAATTTACATTTCAAAAAAGTGTGTTTGTAAAGTATAGATTGGATACCTAGTGACTAATTAGGAGATAGTTACAGTTATACAAGTAAGAATAAAAAAGAGCTTTACTAAACACTAGTGGAGGAAAGGGAACAAATTTGATGGAACTAGCATCAGCTGCTGACCAATGACAACAGGCATAGTGAAACAGGAGTTTGTTCCTAGTGGAAATTACTTCAAAAGTTTCAAACCCTGAAGAACTACTTGTATGTCTGGCATCTACTGCTGTTAGAGACTTGAACGCTTTCATAAAGATAACAGAAGAATTTTACTTGTTCAAAATTTTATTCTAAGTATCTATTGAAATCCTTCCAGCTTTATGTTTCTGTAAGAAATAGTTTTATGTTTGGTTTTGCCATTTCTCTTTTAGTTCCTTCCAAAGTAAAAATTGCTCCTTGTTTCTAACAATGAGTGACAATTCATTATATTCTAAAATCCAAACACTATCAAATGACTTGAAAAATAAATCATCCAGGACGGCCCTACAAAGTTTATGGTGTTACTCAAGCTGTTTCTTTGCATAAACTCAAGAGAGTGTATGTGTCTGTGTGTGGATGTTGTGTCTATCTTGATCCAGTGCTCCAATCAGAAAGTTGTATGGACCTGGAAAAAGAGATTTTGCTTAGAAAATTAAAGTGTTTTCTGTACAACTCTTCAAAAGAAAAAATTTTACTTCTTATCAACATAATTCTAAGTTAGAAAGAATTTGTTGTGGTTTTTTGTACTGTCTCTTATTTGCAGTCCTCCCATATTTCTAAAAATCAAATTATTGTGTTGTTTTAATTGTTTTTATTAGATTTTAGAAATATGCAGATATTTATGCATCTTCATTGATTTGTATATTCATTATTAAAATGCTATTAAGTTTGTATAGTACTGTCTTTGTTCGCTGGGGTGTAGGTGTTTCTTTTTTAAGGTACTAGGTTCCCAAGTTTAGGGCCTTACACATGCTAGGCAAATGTTCTGTTCTGGAGCTGTGTTCTTGTCCATGGGAGCAGTTTTAATATTGCTGGGGCATCCTAATGATTGCTCTGTCCCTGAAAGTTATACTTCCTTGAGAGTATTTTATGTAAGACATTTACTTCATACATAGCTACTAAAATTCTCTAATGGTTTTATAAAGTGATAAGTCATTTGCAGATTTCTTGTCTCTCTGAATTTTAGATGGCCATATAAATAGAAAGTTAACAAAGATCTTCAATTTTAATATGTAAAATTTTATCAATAATCCTTTTCTCCCTTATATATCAACTCTTTGAATTGCTTTCACACTTTTTATGATATCTTATAATAATATTCGAAGAAGAGAGGAGAACCAAGTTCTCATCAACAGAAAAATAAGGTGTCCCAGTCAGAAAATAAACTCACCACATTGTTAACAGTGTGGTATTTTTTTCTCTGAAATTTCCGCACAGAACAGGAAACATAGACAACAAACTTGAGTGGGTGGGTCTCTGAGGTTAAAACTGTTAATAAAGTAAAATGCCTGAAATTTAGTTTTAAACTCAAGACATTTACAAACATGTCTAGTTCGTTACCAAGAATAAAGTATTCAGACAGTTTGTACTAGGTAAGTGTGCTGGATTTCCAATTGATCACTTTCCTTCTCTTCTAATTGATCTTGTTAGCTCTTGCAGCTTAGTTTAGTCTAACTTATAAGGAAAGAATAGTTTGTGACTATTACAGATTAACACTAAAAGAACTAGAAATGGTAAATTATGGTAAGTTTAAGATTTTATTATTTTAATTGAAGACATATATTGTCATTTGTGTAACTAATTCAAATATGTGCCCTCCACTATGAGTAACTGAATCTATTGGTGTCCTGAGTTCAAGTCAAGAAGTCCTGTGATTTAAACTCAAAATGGTAGGAAGAAGTATTTGTGGTTAAATTCCTTTGCCTTTTCATTTGGAAATGAAATTTGAGTCCATTTTTTGTTTATTTGTTTGCTTGCTTGCTTGTTGGTTTGTATTACCAGTAGCACCGCATCTCTTTTAGAAGATGCCCGTTGGTTTTATAGTAAAAGAAAGTAGACCAAATCAAGAGTGTTTGACTCTAAAATACTAAAATGATAGGACACTTGTATGATTTAGGTTTTAAGTATTTATTATTCATAACCTAACCTTTTAAGAGGCTAAAACGTTGCATTAAAAACTACAGTGTTTATGACTGTGAAGTCATAAAATTGAAGTGGTAAGGAAGGACAATGTAACACCCCTATTGCACTGGTGAATTTAGATATTGAGTATAGAAACTTAAATAATTTTTCTAGTATAGGCTAGAATTAGCATTCAGTGTCCCTAGTAGGCATGGTTATTTTAATGTCTCCTTCTGTGAACACAAAGCACTATGAAATACCATTCTCTCAAGCCATTCTGTTTGTGTAGTTAATATGTCACAAAGCAAATTGTAGGCTGTAACTGCAAACTTTGAAATTTGGCTACATACTGATTTTACTGTTTGAACATATCTGGATTACTTAAATTTACATTTATTTTGTGCCTTGACTGGTATTTTTCTTAATTTATGTAAAAGTATGTACATAATACATGATAAAAAGGGAAACTCATGACCAATTTTTAAGGTAATATTCTAAATCCAATAACCTTAAAACTATATATAGAAGTAAATAAATATTTTTATTGGAAAGTCTGAAAATAAAATTCACAGAATGAAGAATTTTTTGGTATTATGGGCCAACACTGAAAAGTTTGTTGCCTTTTAATATACGTTTTAAAAGTTCTTTTTAAATTTTGTATAATTTATTTTGATCATATTCACCTTCTCTCACCCAGCTCTTTCTATTCCATGCCTTACTAATTTTGCCCTCCAACTTTGTGCTTGTCATGGTTTTTGTTTTGTTTTCTCCATCAAGACCAATTTGTGCTGCCTCAAACATTCTTTACTATGTAGCCTTTCACTAGAACATGGTAGACTTATCAGTGGGTACACTGTTAGAGAAAATTGACCTTTCCTCTCCTGGCAGCTAAGAACTGTCAGTAGCTCCTCAGCTGGGGTGGGACTTGGTCTGGCTTGGACTTACACAGCTTTTGTGTATGCTGTCACAACCACTTTGAGTTCATATGTGTTGCTGCTCGGCTGTGTTATTTTATACAAATAAGTGTTTCTATTTAAATTTTTTATGATCTGGCTTTTTACATTAATATGACAGTATCTATTTGCTTTATTGTGGTGTAACAGAAAATAACATACATGATTTTTGTGAGTCTTGAGGAATTTATTACTGAGATTAAATGCCACATTGGGTGTTTTACTTTATGTTTATTTAAGTTACTTAATTCATTGAATTAACTTCCAGAATAATTCTAGATATCAAAAAAGTACACATTTATGTAGAAGAGTTTTGGGTAGTACTTGAACTTGCATATTAAAAACTTTGCTTATTAATATTCATTCCTAAAACTATAAGGGTTTATATCTCTGAATATAGTTAATACCATTTGCTCTGTGGAGATTAGCATTTTGTGGGGGATCACTTAATTCTGTTTTTCTCCTATGATAGCTGATAATAGGTAATAAAACATATCCTTTTGTTCTGGGAAGGTTACTCAGTGGATGGGAGCCATTGTTACTAAAAGTACCGGACACGAGTGAGAAGGAAACAGGGAACATACAACAACGTACTTAGGGGTTTATTAGAGGGGGTGTGTACAGGCCTGGGGAAGTTAGTGTGCAGAGGGAGGGGGTGGGGAGAGGAGCGAGGGCTTTTAAAAGCTGCTTAGTGCATGCGCACAGGGGTTTGTCGTGGCTACATCATATGCAGGCAGATGACGGGGCTCATGCATGCGTGCAAGGGCTTAACTGAATCATATGTAGATGATGTAATCCATGCTGCACATGGGTCATGTGGGGGCCCTTTAACATCCATTAAAGGGGCCAGTAGGCACTTCTGCCTGAGGACTGTTTGTACCCGCGTGACTCCTAGAACCTGGAAGTATCAGACTTATGTTGCTAAAATCATTACAATGGTTACTTTGGCAGAGGACTTAAGTTCATTTCCCAGAATTCTTATCACTCGGCTTAACAGCAGTTTGTTATTCCAGCCCCAAGAGATCTGAAGCTTTCTTGCCTCTGCAGGCACCTACACTTAAATACATACACACAAACACATACAAGAACCCATACATATAATTAAAAATAGAATAAGTCTTTAAAAAATATCCTTTTGTTACCCGCCACAAGATATTGTAGTTTTTAAAATGTTTTTACAAAAAGAAGGGAAAAGAAATTTCACTGATCATACTCTATATAAAAGAGAAGTTATAGATGTAGTATGTACGATTATCTTTTTTGGTCTTCTCCTCATTGAAGTGAAGTTTCAGAATTAAAAGTCATTGAAAAGATAATGTAGTGAGTATTGTTCAGTACATCTCATGATAAATACCACCCCGAGTACTCCAGAATAGATGTAAGCAAAGATCTGTAGCTTTGTAATTTGAGAAAATGTTTGGTAGCTAATTACTACCTTGCTTCTCTTTATTTCCTTTTTTAATTTCCTGTTTCCTATCTTATTCTTCATAGCCCCATCTTTCTTTTTGTCATATAAAGCAAATATAGCTTTTTTGAAATTATTTGATAAATACTGTCAAAACAACTCATTTTTTATAAGCAAACTCATTGAATATAATCTATTAAAATGAATTTTAAGATTTGATTCATAGTTATCTGTTATATAAAAACATCACTTTTCAATGTATTATTCAAATTTTCTACAGATCTCCAAGTAAGCCGTTGGCTCGAAAATTAATGGATTGGGAAGTAGTCAGCAGAAATTCGTTGTCTGATGACAGGTTAGAAACACAAAGCCTCCCATCCCGGTCTCCACCTGGAACTCCCAATCAGTAAGTGGCAAGCCAGCATCGAGCTTGCGTTTTGCTACTTTCTAAGTTATTGGCTAGGTATTTTATCGCCTAAACATCATAATACATAAAAATTTAAATCCTTTGATCAGATTTTCAAAAAATACTTTGATTTTATTTTACTTTTGTGTGTGTATGTTTGTTTATATGTGAGGGCATATGCATGTATGTAGTAGTTGGCATATGGAGATTAGAAGACAACTTGGGGGAATCAGTTCTTTCACTGTGTCAGTCCCCAGGATTGAAATCAGGTATTCAGATGCCTTTAATCGATTAGCTACCTTACCAGACCCAAACATGATTTTCGTTACTTCAAGCATTATTGCCCCTTTTTTGCTCCTCACTGTTAAAAGTGGTCTTACAATTGCTGTAGGGAATGAATGAGAAGATTGAAGGACAACCTTCATTTTCCTCAGCAGTTGACTTTCACAAGAAGGGTAATTAAGTATCTAGTCACAACTTCAAAATTCCATAGAGCTGTTGTTTATGTAGTCTATTTCCATGTAGATTTCCACCTCGATTTTTGTTTTGTTTTGTTTTGTTTTTTTGAGACGGGTTTCTCTGTGTTAACTGCCCTTGGCTGTCCTGGAACTTTCTATGTCCTTGAACTCACAGAGATCCACCTCCCTCTGCCTCCCACTCCCAAATGCTGGAATTAAAGGTGTCCGACCACCTCCTGGCAATACCAGGATTTCTAAGAGGGTGTAAATTGTTGGAAAATGCTTTGTCTGAATAATTGTTATTCAGTGTGATCTAGCACTTCCTCTGGCCTAAAAAATGCTTTCTAACAGCAGTCCCATAAGCTCAGGTAGAGTTGAACCAAGAGCTGTGTGCTACAGCTCTAACCCTGTCTGAACTGCAAAGGGAAGACTTCCTCAGATTTCCCACACTAGAAGGGAAGGCAAGGAAAGAGAAGTAAAGCTAGGAAAGGGGAGGAGAGGGAGAGGGGGGCAGGATGAGGTGAGGGGAAGGAAGGGAAGGTAGGAGTGTAATTGAGATGATCTAAATAACAATAGCTCTGATTAAGTTTTCTAGGAAATGAAATAATTTTAAGGATGATTTGGGGGAAAAGTACAGTATAGCAGTGGCCCTAGAGTCAATGTTTAAATCTTGAAGTTAATTTCCATCCTATTTTCTCATCTGCTAAATCCTATTTGTAGATAGACACAATGGCACATGCCTTTATTCTCAGCATCTTTGTCATAGTAAGTGTCCTACAGTTTTAATGTGGTATTAAAAGATATAACAAATAAAAAATAATTAGAAAAATGCCCTGTACATAGCAAGTGCTCAGTTATTAACTATTGCAATTATAATCATAAAGATGATAATTATGTAACTGCTGGTTAGGAATAGTGGGATTCTTCCTCATCATATAATCTTAGGAATTCAAATTGCACAAAATTAAAAACATTAAGAAGAAAACATAATTGAGACTAGACTCTATTTCTGAACATTTATTCTAGTCAGTTTCATAAATTTGAATAAGGCATAAGATTAGTAATGAGTGAAACCTAGTAATACTAGGTAGAGCAGAATGGGTAAAGTCCTTATGGTAGCTGTAGATGGCAGTCATGTATTGACTTGCTATGTTGTGTTCTTTCTGTTTATATCACTGTTAGAGATTCTGCCTAGTCAACGTAGTCAACACACACAAACATATATACCCACTTTAAGATGAAACCAGATAATCAAAAAGCATGGAAAATTCAAAGTATACTTTTCTTCAGCCTTTGTTTCTCTTCATTTAGTCGGAGTTCTGCATTCACACAAGAGGGGACCCGGGTCCGGCCATCTTCTGTTGGTCATTTGGTAGACCATGTGGTTCACACATCCCCCAGTGATGGTTTTGTAAATCAGAGATCTCCATCATCAACGCAAGCTAATAGCATAGTTCTGGAATCATCACCGTAAGACCCCCTTTCCAATGTTTTCTTAATTCTTTAGTTTAAAGTAAATTTAATTTCTTCACTTGAAATAATCTTAGAAATTAGAGTACTTGATACAAGGTGGTACTTATATAATTTTAAGTATATATTTGTAAATGTATTTATTTGTCCTTGAAATGTCTTGTTTTATTTGGTGGGTTTTTTTGTTTGTTTGTTTGTTTGTTTTTGGTGTTGTTTTGTTTTTTGAGACAGGGTTTCTCTGTTGCTTTGGAGCCTGTCCTGAAATTGCTCTTGTAGACCAAGCTGACCTCAAACTCACAGAAATTCACCTGCCTCTGCCTCCCGAGTGCTGGGATTAAAGAGTGTGCCACCACTGCCCGGTGAAATGTCTTATTGCCTCTTTTCTCTTTACCACTATGGTTACTGGCTATTCTTTGATTTTTAGTGTATGCTCTAAAGTGTTAGTTCAGGTAATATGATAGTGTAGTCAGGGAGTAGGAGAATGTAAGACAGCCTTCTTAAATTTTTTTAAAGGAAAGAAATCATAAACATAAAATGTTATGAAAAGTATCAAGGGAAAAGTAATTGAGATGGTTTTCACCCTCAGTTATAGAAAGCATGTCTATATCTTTCTTTTCTTTTTTCTTATTTCATGTATTGAGACAAGGTCTCCCTATGTAGTCCTGGCTATCCTTGATCTCAGTGATCTGGCTGTCTCTGCCCTCCAGGTATGTGATACCACTCCTGGCTATTCATATCATTTCTAAAGTATGTTCCTACTATCATTTTTTATTCTGATTGACAGATTCAGTTTCTTATTTCAGTACTGATAGTCATCAGTCTAATGCATATCCTCACATTAATATGTAACATCTTGATTGATTAGCTTATTCAGTGGAAATAACTCATATGCTTTTGACATACTTGAAGGATAATACCTACACAATAATAGATGAGTTAGAAATAAGGAGTATATGATACAGTGTATAAAGAATGTGATCAGTCTTTAAGAAAGAGTAACTCTTAGCGTAAGGGATAAAAGAGAGATGAAGAGGTCGGCAAAGTGGTATAGCCCATCTGGGAAAGCATGACCACTTGTCGTTAGACCAAACAACACCATGCTGCCAAGACTTTTAAAAGTCTAGCCTTGGTAACTTATGTCTGCATTATAAGGAATGAAAGAATATAGCAGATATATCATGCACAATGAAACCTATAAAAACTGAGTTGACAAGAGATAGAATTGATGTTGATGAAAAACTTTCATATTTTATTACTTAAAATTTTTTTTAACTAACTCTGTTGGGTTTTAACAGTCATATTTTCTGACTTTGAAGCTTTAGAAGTATGGAGTAAATCTTAAGACCTAGCCAAACAGTTCTATTTTTGTATATTAGTTGTATTCTTGAAAGGTTGCATGTGTTCTCTAAACTGCCTGTTTAACTTACTTTGAGCACCAGTTATTTTTGTGTATAACTGACCAAATATTTGAGAGAACCACTTGGAGGGGAGATAGATGTGTTTTAGTTCACAGTTTTATAGATTTCAATCTATAGTCCTTGGCTGTTGATTTTGGGCTCGTGGTAAAGGAGAAGATTATGGCAGCAAGGGTGTGCAGCAGAGACTACTCATTCATAGTGGTCTGGAAAAGCAAAAGGGACCAGGGACTAGGTACTCGCCGAAGATATACTCCCTGTAACTACTTTGTGCAGGTACGTCCTATCTGCTTAAGTTCCCACAACTTCCCAATATAACTATCTCAAGGTAGGAACCAAATATTTAATACTTGAGCCTGCAAGGAGTACTTCAATGTCCAAACTATAAGTCATCTACCCAATACATTGCTTATTTTAAAAGTCCTCTTATCATCAGTATAAATGAGCCAAAGACAAGAAGCCTATGTTTTAAGCCAAAATTATGTATTTTATTTGGACAGGATTTCTCTATGTAACAGCCCTGACTGTTTTCTAGAACTAGCTCTTATAGACCAGACTGACCTCAAACTCACAGAGATCTGCCTGCCTCTGCCTCCCAAGTGCTAGGATTAAAGGCGTGCGCCACCACAACCAAGCCAGGGCAGTGATTTCAAATGAGAAGTATACTATGTGGAGAGAGGACTATGGCTTTTTAACAATGTATATTTAAGCTGTTTTAGCTCATTGAAATGTTTATTTAGCAGTTTTTGCAAAATATCTTGTAACCACACTATCCTTCTCACGTAGCTGAACACTGCTACTATTATGCCCATACCCATCAGCTTTAGCCCATCAGATATTCCACTGCAGACCATGGTTCAGTTGATTCTGCTATGTATTTTGGCCAGAACAAGAATAAGAGAATTTTCTCTGACTCCATTGCCATCTAATTTTAGCCTCACATGCCCTTTTCTCCCAAGCCTTTGGTTTTGCGGCTAAATCCTTTCTCAGTAAACAGCTGAATTACAAGGCCAGAAAAATCTTAGATTTGGGGCCTTTTAATGCCCAGTTTTTAGACATCCCTGAGGTCCTACCAATGGACGTGTTTTAATTTGCCTTCGTACCATGCAGGCTCTGGTGCAGGCCTATATTCAGGATCATAGAAATACTTCCTGGACTAGCAGTGCTTTTGAATACTTTACCCTTAGAGGCTTGTCTTCTTGGCAGTTGAAAGGAACAGAATAGAAACAGAAAACAAAACAAAGGAACCTGTGATCCCTGACCATGGAGGCAGATCTTAAGGAAGCTTTTATTGAAGAGGAAAGGTAAATAAATACTCTGATGTAGTAATTAGTAGATCTACCAGAATTTAGAACATTTCTGGGTTACCAAAGAAAAATGGGGAAGAATGGTGGAGGGGTGTCTCTGGGACAGGGGTTGGGGAGTTAGGATGGAGATGAGCAAGTATGGATATGTATGTATGTATAAACTTGTCATAATCTGTAAAGGACATTCTTTTAAAAAATTTTTAGAATGTCTGATCTCTGAATTCTTTTACACAGGTACCTAGGTGGGCATTATTGTGGACTTACTTCACTTAGTTATATTTATGCCAGATTACAAAAATTTCATGCCTGTTTTCTTAGCAGAAACTTCTCTGGGTAGTCATTAAGTCACACTGTCCAGTTTTAATCCCTCACCTACCCACCCCCACACAACTGCCAGGTTTCTAGCAGCCAACTTCTAAAGAGGTTCATGCTGCTACTGCCAAAGGGAGATAATATATCCAAGGTTGTTACTGCCATGGCCTTTCAGTTATCTTGAGGCAAATTGTTCCATAGCAATTGAGCCTCACTTCCGTAAAAGAAATGTTTGTTGCTGTCATTGTTATAAGTTTATTATTCGTCAGTTGTAGCTCCGTACAACTTTGTACTCAGACTCTGAGTGACAAGTCTCTGTTTGGAATATGGCTAATCTCATGGCATGGAAGACTCTTTAAGAAGAAGAGTCGTCACGAATCATGAAGTATTTCTTAAAGCTTCCTTTCGGAGATGACACAATCCATATTTTCACTACCAAAGCAAGTCATGGACAAGCCTGAGGTCATCCCTGCAGGAGGGTAAAGGGCAGTCTTTAAAATGATAACATCATTTAGGCATCTATTCTCAGTCCTACAAAGTGAGTAATGCGTGGTCAGTTCTATCCTTGAGTATATCAAGGACCATTTTCAGTGCTAGAGAATTGATTCACTAAAGAGCACTTGCTATTTTTGCGCAGGACCCAGATTCGGTTCCCGTACTCACATGACAGCTCATAACTGTTTGTAACTCAGGTGCCAAGGAGTCCAGTGCCCTCTTCTGGCACTAGGAGTGCATTTGATATACATACATATATGTAAATAAAATATTAATACGCATAATAAATTTAAGAAAGGATCAATTTTAATTAGATATAGTAGCATGCACCTTTAATCTCAGCACTCAAGAGATAGAAGCTACATATGATACATCTTTAGTAATCCTGGGAATCAGCATTATCATATACTAACGATAACTTCTTTCCTATGTTCACTGCGGGTATTCACAGTAGCTAAATTATGGCAAAAGCCAGCGTGCCCATCAGAAGAATGGATGAATAAAATGTAAAATATAGATACAATGAAGTATTAATTATTCAGCCATAGGAAAAAACGAAATGTTTGTTGGGATTTAAATAGAACTAGAAATCATCATGTTAAAAGAAGCCAGACCCAGAAAGAGAAATAAGTTTTCTGTCATAGAGTCTGAATTTAAACGGGGACTGTTGAAAAATACCAAAGGCCAGGAAGATAGTGGAGAACAAATGTGATAAAAATATACAATATACATTGTATATATAAAATATCATAATAAAGCTTTTAGTCTATTAAAATTTTTACAATTAATGTATGCTTACTTTTAAGAGGAAAAAAGATTCCTATTTCTATTCTCTTTTTCCAACCTCACTTTCATGGATGCCATCTTTAATAGGATAGAAGTTGAACCATTGCTTCTTCCTTTTGGCCCTTGTGAAAAATCACAAGTAATATTCTATAGACTGTTTATTCTTAAAAGTTATAGTTTCTGCCAGGTGGTGGTGGCACACGCCTTTAATCGCAGCACTTGGAAGATAGAGGCAAATGGATCTCTGTGAGTTTCAAGGCCGGCCTTGCCTACAGAGTGGACAGGCTCCAAAGCTACTGAAAAACCCTGTCTCGAAAAATCAAAAAAAGAAAAAGATTTACAATTTCTACCTGAAATATCTCCTGAATATCTAGCCATCAGTTCCTACTGCCACAAATGAGAGAGTTATATATTGTTTTCTCACCTGACAAGATTCCATGCATTTTTGTCTCTTCTATGACCTTAAATACTCTGATCTCTGTCACATCGTTGCATTTATTAACCTCATGAGCCATGGTAAAGGAGGACAATCATTTAAGATCATTAGACTATACCTACCAGGAGGTTTTTTCCATTCAACACCCAATTTTCAGGGTTTTTTTTTTGAGGTTATAAGTCCATTTCTTCTCCTTCAAACCCTTCCCCCTTTAGCCCCCTTTTCTGTCTTTCAAATTCGTGACCTCTTTCACTAATTGTTACATACATGCTAGTGTTCATTCATATAATAAATTATATATATAGTTTTATATATACTTATATATGCATATATATAGTTATATGTAACATAAAACCTACACTGTCTGTTATTGGTCTGTATGTTTTCAGGACTGACTGACTGGTATCGGATAAATAATTGGTGTGTTCGTTCCTGGAAGAGTATTTCTCCTACTCTCAGCATTCCTTAGTTATCTATAGTTCTTTGTGTAGAGTTCAGGCCTTGTGAGTTTTCCCCGGCCCCTTTGGATGATCTGTTGTCATTGTCCTTGCTTAGTTCTTGTATAGGCAGCCATGTTGGTTTCACTTTTTGGGTGTGGCTTCTGATATTACCATGAAATACAGTCTCACAGAACCCCCTAATCCTCTGGCTCTTCCCACCCCTTTTTCTGCAATGTTCTCAGAACCTTAGATGCAGAAGTTATGTAGATGTACCCATTGCAACTGGACTCCATGACTTTACATTTTGATTGGCCAGTTTTTCTCTAGTGGTTTCCATCTGTTGCAAAGAGTTCCTTGATGAGAGGCGAGAACTATACCTATTTGTGTATATAAGGACAAATATTTAGAGTGTAGTTTGTGGTTATGCTAGTTTAGTAAAGCAGTGGCTATAAGTTCTTGTCCAAGATCTGTGAGCCTACTAGCACTGGGAAACTGGCTAGCTTTTCAGTACCAAGCATGATATCTCTCTTGTTGAGTAGATCTTAAGTCCAATTAGAAAGCTGTTGGTTACTACTAAGGTTTGTATGCCACTGTATACCCTTAGGGTTATTGTACCTTGCTAATGACTATGGTTCATAGGTGCTATCGTGGAGCCTTTTTGTACCATGAATGCTAGCCTTCAGTGAGGAGGCATGCTAGTCAGTTCCAGCTCAGGGAGCCTCTGGGCCATGTGTGTGAAGTACATGGTGTCCGCGGCAATAAGACTTACTTTCCGCAATTCTATTTTAACTTCTCGTTGCCTACAGTGCTCTCTGGCTACCCATGCCTCCATTAAAAAAAAATTAAAAATTAAGAAAAAATGTTTGGAAAGGTATGAATATTATTACAGCAAATTAATATATTATCTTCATAGGAATGTATACCTTTAATTTTGTGTTTATTGGTTTGATTAAAAACAGATTTACTAATTTAAAAATAATTTTTTTAATTAAAAGATAGCATTTCCATGTAAATATATTCAAAACCTCTCTATACTAGACATGGTTGGTATCTGGATTGCTTGATCTAATTTAGAATAAAATATTTCCATCAGATGATTACTAAAACTACTCATTTCTGGCCCTTTTCTTCTCTAGATCACAAGAAACTCCTGAAGATGGGCAGCCTCCAGCTTTACCACCCAAACAATCTAAAAAAAACAGTTGGAACCAAATTCATTTTTCTCACTCTCAGCAAGATCTGCTCAACCATACTAATGAAACCTTTGATGTGCCCTGTTCTCCTGAAAAGTCCACTGTAGGTAGCCTCACTTTGTTTTGAACTTTTAAAATCTTGAATGCAGTTTATTTTGAGCCATACCGTGTTTTAGTTGTAAATGATAATACTTTGTCTTTTTTTTTTGATTCTTTTATCCTGATTTATACAATTATGGTGTTATCTTTTTCTCCATTTGAAAAGTGCCCATTGCTTTGAGTTACTGACTTAACAACTTAGTGGTAATTTCAGTGTGCAGCAGTGTATGTGCACTGTATATTTTAAAAAACAATTCATAAAGTCGGGCATTGGTAGTACATGCATTTAATCCCAGCACTTGGGAGGCAGAGGCTGGTGAATCTTTGTGAGTTCAAGGCCAGCCTAGTCTACAAGAGCTAGTTCCACGACAGGCTCAGAAAACTACAGAGAAACCCTGTCTCAAAAAAAAAAATTAAAAAAAGAAATTTATAACTTTTGCTTCTCTAGAATATGCTTTTGTACAATAAAATGACGAGCTGTTAGAATCCTAATGGTTTGTTAATTTTATTACTTTCTCAAGAAGATTTAAATAAGCCATAAGTGATGTTACCAGTTTAAGAATATCATATGTATATATGTTTCAGGAAATTTAAAGAGATATTAGGAAGCTAAATACGATACAAACTTGCGTTTTGATAATAGTGGGTATGCAATGACAATTAACACATGGTAGTTGTTATAACTTGCAATCTAGTTTGTTTTTCTCAAAAGTATTTAGAACAACTGAAAGATAGCTTAGTGGTTGAAGTATGGCTACACAGACACTCAGAATGTATAGACACTTGGATCTTTGGTGGCTTATTGATCAGCCAGCCAAGCCCCACATTGTAAGTCCCTGGTACTAGTGAGAGATAGTTCCAAAAATTAAGAGGGATAGCATCTGAGGTCTGCTACCCAAGATTGCCCTCCAGCCTCCACCATTAGGCTCACACACCTATGCACATACTTGCAAATACATGTGCACCTATACAAACAACTATGCACACACACACACATACATGAATAGAGAATCATCAAGAAATGTATGTAGTTATCTAAATAAAGGCTCTAGAAACTGAGCCTTCAGTCCACCAAGTCCTAAGAATAAGGAAGATGAAGGGGCACTGAGAATATGCAGGCAGAAAGGTAGAAAGAAAAGTAGGCAATAGGATGTAATAAAATTAAGACATAACAGTGGATTTAGCAATGGGAAAATATTTGTTGCCCTTAATTTAGTTATGGAATAATAAAGATGAAAACCTGTATTACATAGATTTAAAGAATGGGAGATGGCTGATTCTTCCAATTTGCCGGCATTTCTTGCTAGTAAAATGGAAGGAAGAATGGGAGAATGTATTTTCAAGTTATTAGGCAAAGAAATTTATTTTCTTCAACTAACATTTTTCTTAGAATTATAATTATTTACATACTATAGATAATACAAACAGATATAATATATACTTTATTTGTAATCTGAAAATTCTTTATTTTTGTCTTTTCAAGCCTAATGGTGGCATTCCACATGATAATCTTGTTCTAATCAAAATGAAACCTGATGAAAATGGAAGGTTTGGATTCAATGTAAAGGTAACCTGGAATTTGTCCATATTTAGTTTTTATATTAAGATGTTCTTAGTTTGGTAGTATTTAACTTTTTTTGTGTTTTCCAGGGAGGATTTGATCAGAAGATGCCTGTAATTGTGTCCCGAGTAGCACCAGGAACACCTGTAAGTTATCCAAAATTTTATGTAAATACTGCTTTTAAGAGCGCCCACCCACTGAGACAGTGGGGCTGATCTATTGGGAGCTCACCAAGGCCAGCTGGACTGTGACTGAAAAAGCAGGGGATAAAACCGGACTCTCTGAACATGGCGAACAGTGAGGGCTGATGAGAAGCCAAGGACAATGGCACGGGGTTTTGATCCTACTCAACGTTCTGGCTTTGTGGGAGCCTAGCCTGTTTGGATGTTCACCTTCCTAGATATGGACGGAGGGGGGAGGACCTTGGACTTTCCACAGGGCAGGGAATCCTGACTGCTCTTTGGACTGGAGAGGGAGGGGGAGAGGAGTGGGGGGAGGGGGAGGGAAATGGGAGGCTGGGAGGAGGCGGAAACTTTTTGTAAAAAAAAAAAATAAGGAATAGTATATGCAGCCCAGCGGTGGTGGCACACACCTTTAATCCCAGCACTCGGGAGGCCTGGTCTACAAGAGCTAGTTCCAGGACAGGAACCAAAAAGGCTACAGAGAAACCCTGTCTCGAAAATCCAAAAAAAAAAAAAAAAGAATAGTATATACTTTGGGGCCAGGGGTGATGGCACATACTTTAATCCTAGCACTCAGGAGGCTGAGGCAGGTGAATCTTTGTGAGTTTGAAACCACGAGACCAGCTTGGTCCATAGAGGGAGTTCCCAGAACAGCCAGGGCAACAAAGAGAAAGAAACCTTGTCTTGAATAACAACCACCAAAAAAGAATATATACTTGGGGCCAGATATGATCAGCACTCAGGAGGCAGAAGCAGGCAGATCTCTACTGAATTTAAGCCTAGTGCAGAGTTCCAGACTAACCAGAGCTACAAACAAAAAAACAAACGTACTTTCTAAAATGTTTTTATGTGTATGAGTAATATGTTTGAATGTATGTTTGTGCACCTTTTGTGCATGTGGTGCCCTCAGAGATCAGAATGCAGTGTAGCATCCCCATGGAACTGGAGTTATGGCCAGTTGTGAGCTACAATATGAGTCTTAGGAATGGGTCCTCTACAAGAACAGCAAGTGCTCTTACCTGCTAAGCCGTCTTTCCATCCCCATTGGTACTTTTAAAAAAGTTAGCTTTAGCATGTGTGAGTGTTTTCCGTGTCTGTATGTATCTGTATCACATGATGCCTGCTGCCTGTGGAGACCAAAAGAGGACATTGGATCTCTTAGAACTGGAGGAAGATCAGCAAGTGCTTTCATCCCCAGAATTGTACTTTAAAAAAAAATCATTGGGATGGATTGGCTGTTAAGAACACTGGCTGCTCTTCCAGAGGTCCCAGGCTCAAATCCCTGAACCCACATGGTAGCTCACAGCTGCCTGTAACTCCAGTTCAACGTGATCCAGTGTTCTCCACAGCAATCAGACATTCTTGTGGAGCACAGGCATACATGTGATTAAAACACCCATACACATTAAATAAAAATAAATCATTTATTTGCTTAAATAATAAGGAAGAAAGTTAATTATTACTTTTCGGGTGCCAAATGTTAAATCTAAAGACCATATTGTAAGTTGCAGGGAAGATAGATTTTTCTTGACTCTGTGTCTTAGAAAGAAGCTATCACTGAATGATGCTACAGTGCTAAAGGGTTCTGTCCAAACAGCCTCCTTATTCAACACATGCAGATGAAGGTGGAGTTTATTTCATTTTTGTTGTTGCTGTTTGCTTTTTTCTTTTCTGTTGCTGTTTGCTTTTTTCTTTTCATTTACCATAGTACATTATTTGCCTACTTTTTGTTTTAAAAATATTTTAAGTGGATCATTTTTAAGTCCTAATATGTACATTCTAAAAAGCATTGAATCTGAAACAGTAAGTCCCCTATTACTCAGTCATGAATTTTCTGTTCATCATTGAATAATTCTTATTGGTGTGTTATCTGGAAACATGCTAAAATATTAGCAGTGTTTCTCCTGGAAAATGGAATTACTGGTATTTTTCACTTTTTTTTGTCTTCCTATTTACTTATCTGAATCATGACCCCAAATGTGCTTTGCTCTTATGAGGTGTATGTATTGCTGGTGACTTACTCCCTTCTGCTGTGCAGAAAGACTGTGCTTGAGAAATTTTGGTTGAATTTAGAACATTTTGAAGCAATAGAACTTTTTAATTTTTAAATTATTTCATTAATTTAGATACCACCACAGCCTTCCAATGTTGTGAACTTAAAAAAAAAAGTTTAAAGGAAACAGTTTCAAGTTGTTTTTTGTTTGTTTGCTTTGTTTTGTCAGGGCTTCTCTTTGTAACCCTGGTTGTCCTGGAACTCATTCTGTAGACCAGTCTGATCTTGAGCTCAGAAATCTGTCACCCTCTACCACCAAGTGGTGGGATTAAAGGCATGTGCCACCACCACCCAACCTAGTTTCAAGTATTGTAATATCAGTTTTTTTTAAAAAAAAAATAGTGTATTCGGTACTTTAGAAATGAAAAATTCACATTAATTGTTTTCTTCCTGTATGGAAACCTTTTTTTTTTTCTTTTCCGTTTTCTGAGACAGGGCTTCTCTGTAGCTTTGGTGCCTGCCTGTCCTGGAACTAGCTCTTGTAGTCCAGGCTGGCCTCTGCCTCCCGAGTGTTGGGATTAAAGAAGTGCACCACCACCGCCTGATGGAAATTTTATAATCAATGTCTGTTCCTCTTACAAAATTTATCTAATATGCAAGTGTCACTTTTCAGGTCAGAGAAAAATGCAAATAAAAATAACAAAGGTGTGTTAAATAAGAGAAAATTCCCATCAGTGATAAATGGGTATAATAAAAGACTCATAGAAGACTTATGTCCTCTAATCCATAGACCACTTCCTCTTTTCTGCCAGAATACTGCCCACACAGTAATGTGATAGGACAGCTTCTTCTGCTAAAGTAGCATCTCTCCCAGTACTATAGCAACCATTCTGCTTCATTTTGGGTATCCTAAACATATTTTTATAACAGCACATAATCAAACTGGTACATAGATGCATCTCCCTACATAAAGGAAATAAATATGCATTTATTTCATTGAACAAATAACCACCAAAAGAAAACCTCACAAACAATAAAGGCTGACATTTTAATATTTGAGATTTTAAAACGTTTGATTTAGTTAGCCTCATTTTTATCTTCACAATGCTAGAACATAAATCAAGGTAAGTATCTTCTTGTTGCATTTTTCTGAGTGCGGCCTGTAAGATCAGACATCTCACAAGCAGTGGATAAGTTTAACCTTTGTAGTAGTGTTCTTTCCAGTAGTCACACTATCTTACTGAGTGTTATGACATTGTCTGTAGGAAATTGAGTAGATTGGTCCATTTCTCCTTTCCTTTGTCACAGCATTTCTTCCACTGCCTGGCCAGCCATCTTTATGCTTGGTCTCATGTTTTTATAGAACATGTTATTCATATTTCTTTTTCTTTTATTTTCTTTATCTTTTTAATCATTTTTTTTTATTTTATGTGCATTGGTATTTTGCCCTTACATAAGTCTGTGTGACGGTGTTAGATCCTGAAGTTACAGATTTAAGCTGTAATGTAGTGCTGGGAATTGAACCCAGTCCTCTAGAAAAGCAGTCACTGTTCTTGAACACTTAGCTGTTTATCTCCCCTGCCCCAGTGCTTGGTTTTGAGATGATTTTTGGACCGAAGCACTAACAGCAAATGTATACTTTATGCAATAATTCTCAGTGTGTCCTGAAACCTAAAATTTGAAGGATTTCATTCAGGAATTACTGTTATTTAAGCTATGGGAACTAAAGCTGAATATATTTTAAATAGTACAAAATTAAGGCTGCTTGTATATATGCACTTTGATATCTTTTCCGAATCTTTATGAGCATGATATGCCATGAAGAATGAATTTGTTTAGTGAACCTGGGAAACAAAATAGAATATTTCTGCTTTTCAAATAGATGAAAGTGTGTGTGTGTGTGTGTGTGTGTGTGTGTGTGTGTGTGTGTGTGTGTGCACTAGACATTGTCATCTTTCTCAGTCACTTTCTACTTTGTTACATTAGTTTTTGAGATGGTGTCTCTCTGGACCTGGAGCTCACTGATTGGCTATGTTGACTAACCAGCAAGGTTCAGGGATTCTGTTCTGCCTTCCCATACTGGGATTACAGGTTCAGGTTCACACTATAGCATTTGATGTTCATGTGCTTTCTGGGGTTTGGAAGTCAGGCCCTTATGGTTACTTAGCAAATACTTTATTGACTTAGCCATCTTCCTGGCCTTGCATGGATGCTTTTCTATATGTAGTTTTGGTTTTCCTGTGGATGCTTTTCTATATATAGTTTTGGTTCTCCTTTTATAGTCTATAAAAAGTAAATTTCTCAATCATTCACTTAAAAAATATAATGTAACCATATTGCAATTTTAACATTGCTTGAAAGATTCCCCTGGGATCTATAAGCTGTAAGGAAACAAAATAAAGAACTTAGAAGGAAGACATCAGGAAGTAGTGTGGAAGGAAGTCAGGACACAGAAGGGAAACATCGGGGTGGAAAAACAGAACAGAAAATGGATAGAGTAGAACAAGCGAGAGAAAGAATAATAAAATGAAGAACTAAGCTTTGGCCCTTAAAAAAAAAGTAAATTTCTATATTTTCAGGATACCATAAACATATCTGAACACTTATCCACATTATATTATAGGCTGACCTCTGTGTCCCTCGATTGAATGAAGGGGACCAAGTGGTACTGATTAATGGTCGGGACATTGCAGAACATACCCATGATCAAGTAGTCTTGTTTATTAAAGCCAGCTGTGAGAGACATTCTGGGGAACTCGTGCTTCTAGTTCGACCTAATGGTAAGTACTCTATATAGCACTGAGTAGTTATAATTTGTTATGGTTTATTACTGGACTTGAGAGTAAGTAGACTTCTTTAAACACATCAACCTAGTTCTTACTCAAATGACAGTGACATCTGTCATTTTTGGAAACAAAAATCCCAAATCTTGGTTCTCTTATCTCCCATTCATCTCTGTTGATACAGTGGCTTTCCTACTGTTTCCCAAAAGCCCCAGCCTGTTACACTTTAAGGCCTGTGTACTTGTTATTTCCTCTGCTCAGCAAATAATTCTTGGTATTTATTCTACTGTACATACCTAAAGTGGCTCTCCTCTTCAACCACTTCGTAGAAGTGTTATGTAGTCAGTTAGTGAGTGTTTAATGAATAAGTAAATCTCACCAGGTAACACACGCATTTAATCCTAGCACACAGGAGGCAGAGGCAGGTAAATTTTTTGTGTGTTCAAGGTTTCAGGACAGCCAGGGCTATATAGAGAAACCCTGTCTTTCCTGTCTTGGGACGAGGGATGGGAGGTGGAGGAGAGGAAATTTCTGTTCTACTTCTAGAAAACTTCAGTAACAAGCCATAGTTAACAACAACAACAAAACCAATTTTAACTATATTTTCATTAGGTGATGCCCTTTTGACTAATCATATCAAATCTTCATCTGGACATACTAGCATTGTCTGCATTTGTATTCATTGTAGCACTAGCACAATAGCCAAGTTATGCAGGAAGCTGTGTCCACCAGCAGAGACTTAATCAGCACTAGCCATATGTCTTTATGCACAGACTTGTATTTTAAAAGGTGTGCATGTAGAAAAGCGTCTTCATTACAGCAGGGATATAGGAGGAGAGTGGTGATGTGATTGAAACTCATTGTATTAATGTGTGAGAATGTCACAGTGAGATAATTTTAAAGAAAAGAAAACTTCCCTTTTTATCTTTGGATAAAGCAGGCATCTTCTTTTGTCTTCTGTATTTTGTGTTCTTCTCCACGGCATTCACAGACTATTCATTTTGGTTCTGAGGAACTTGTTTAAGCTTCATACTATGTTTTCCAAGCTCAATTTCTGAACAACAACAACAATCTCTCAGTTTTGCCCTTTTGTTCTCAATAACTCCTGTAGCACTCAATGACAACGGTTAGTAGCTATTGAGTTTTCTTTCTATCGAGGGTGTTATGTATGCTCTCACTTAATTCTCAGAGCCACCAAACATGATAGATCAATTACTCTCAGAGTTGAAAATATTTTTAAACATTTTATTACCTACTTACAGGTTCATGATGAGTACAGAGCCAGAATATAAATAAAAGTCTCTGTGATGACAAATGCCTTATTACAATTTGGATTGTTTCTTTTATACTTCACATTCCAAGAGGAACGCAGCTAAAGCCTTGTAAAGGAGTCTAGACTGAGACCTCTGCTCATTTTCAGTGTGGATTTATCATCTTTTTTTCCTCCCAAGTATGTTACATGATGTTTCCTAATTGAACAAGATGGCTAAGAAGCAGTCATGTGCAGAGATATTTATATACAGGTGAACCCTTTATGAGTATGTTAATAGATCCCATTTTAAAGAATGGAGTTAAAGATCTGGAGATGGCTCAACAGTTATGAGCATTTGCTGCTTTTACAAAGGACCAGCATTTAGTTTCCAGCATCCACATGGTGGCTCACAATGGCCTTTAACTCCAGTTCCAGGGGATCTGATGCCTTCTTCTGGCATCCATAGGCACCAGACATACACTCAGTAAACATATACACATTCAAGCAAAACATCCATACATGTTAAAAAAATAATAATAATAAACAATTTTCTTTAAAATGGAGCTGACAGGGAGAAGTGAGGATAAGCTGTAGGCCTGGCATTTACAGGCCCAACATCTGGGATTTGAACTTTTCTTATACTAACAGAGCATGAAGTATATTTAGTGACTAATTCAAGAAGAAAGGGTCAAGCCAGGTGGTCACTAATCCCAGCACTCTGGAGGTAGAGTTCCAGGACAGGTTCCAAAGCTACAGAGAAACCTTTTCTCAGAAAAAGAAAGAAAGAAGAAAGAAAAGAAGAATAAAGAAGAAAAGAACAGAAACAAAAAAAATGAAGAAAGGGTCAAGCAGGCTTGTTTAGCTTTGCATTCATTTTACATGCAGCTTATATGATAAAAGCCAACATATCCATACATATAATGGTGTACAGGCTTTTGTCTGTGCTATTGACTCATGTCCTAGAAATTAAGGGCAGGTCTATCAGATCTTCAACTCAATACTGCCTCATTTTCTTCATTTTTGTAAAGGTGGGTGGGGTGTGTGTGTGTGTGTGTGTGTGTGTGTGTGTGTGTGTGTGTGTGTTGTGCACCACATGGGCACAGGATCCAAGAATGTTAAAAAAGGATATCTGTTTCTCAGAATTTACTGATAGGAGGTTTTAAGCTGCCATGTGGATACTGGGAACTGGACCCAGATCCTCTACAAGATCATCAAGTGCTCTTGACCACTGAGCCACCTCTCTAATTCTGCCTCATTTTCTTAACGAGTCTTCAAATTTTAAGCATATGGCTAAAGAATCCTTTTTTCCAAAGGAATATGTAAAGCCTTTCAAACCCACCACCATTCTTGATTCTTATACAATGGCATCAGTTAAATCTAGTGAAATTATTAATATCTGAATCTGTAGAAAGTATCTGATAATTTCTTACTGAATTCTCCTAAGAGTCTTATGTATGTTTTTTGTTTTATTTTAGCTGTATATGATGTAGTGGAAGAAAAATTAGAAAGCGAGCCAGACTTCCAGTATATTCCTGAGAAAGCCCCACTAGATAGTGTCCATCAAGATGACCATTCCCTGCGGGAGTCAATGATACAGCTAGCCGAGGGGCTTATTACTGGAACAGTACTGGCACAGTTTGATGTAAGTGAAATCATTATATTAAAACAGTGTTTGCTAGTTAGTTTGAGAGTGGTAAGAACCTAGCCTTCTGTGCATTATGATTTATAAGGTAAAATGATAGTCTTAGAACTGGTTGACATTAAGAGTTCTAAAATTTAGTTTTTAAATTTATTCCCATAGTACTTGTTATGACTATATAAATAAGTGTCATTTTGAAAAAAGGGTAAGAGCCAAGCAGAGTAGCTTATACCTATAATCTCATCACTTGCAAAACTGAGGCAGGAATATGTTCATAAGTTTAAGGTTACTCCAGAATAGTGAGTTCCAAGCCACCCTAAGCTGTAGAGTGAGGCCCCTCTCAAAATTTAAAAAAGTAGTAAAGATACCTTAAATGGTTTTCCCTATAGTTACTACCTCTTTTTATGACAGGTAGAAGATGAGAATAGTATATTGTAGACTTCAAGTTGTGCAGAGCCGAATGTGACGGCACACCCCTTTGCTGTTCTCACTTCCATGGCAAGCTCTGTGAGCTTGAGGCCATCCCAGGCTACATAGAACAAAGACCTCATCTCAAAAAATAAGATAAAGATAAACAAAATGTCCAAGTTAAAGAAAATAACTTTGGTATTTCAAGTTCATATTTTGTCATAATTAGTCTTTCTTTAGTTTTGTCTCTACAGTTTTAAAATCCCTCAGATCATTATCACCAAAGAACAAGAATGTTCTTCATTGCTAATTTTTATTTTGATTAGTGAGTATATAATGAATTTTGAAAGTCTATATTTAAACCAGACATGTTCAGCCCATGGATCATATACATGCAGGATAGTTATTTTCCAAATCCAGTTCAACACATTTGTAGATGACTTAATTTGCTTACCGTTATTCAAACTGAGGATTTTCCCATGTGTTTAAACAGAAAAGGCCTTCAGTATTTGTTGTTTGTTGTATATAAAAGCTTGTAATGAAACATACAAGATATGCATCTTTTTTTCTTTTAAAAAGCATCTCAGTTTTTATATTGTTAGTACTTCTAAACTAAAATAAAGCAAGGTGTTCTCTGTAGGTTTTCTATTCAAATATTAGGTTCTTTGATAAACAAAATAGTTTTCAGATTTTTCAGAATATTACAGATACATAATGCATGTCAAAAGCTACAGAACTGACACAGTGCTGGGTCAGCTCTCTACTCTTCTGGAGAGTATCATAGTGTGGGGGGTATGGGGTTGATGTTTCCTGTTAGAATAGAAACTAGTCTGCAACACAAAGCAGAATCATTTGTGATTTATTGGGCTGTTTGCTTGTTTGTTTTTAAAGCAATTGTATCGGAAAAAACCTGGAATGACAATGTCTTGTGCCAAATTACCTCAGAACATTTCCAAAAATAGATACAGAGATATTTCGCCTTGTAAGTATCTATTAAATCTTGCCACCATAAGCTTAATCTTTTAAATAAAACTTTATTAGAGATTTTTGTGACCAGAGTATGGATCAGTGGTAGAACATTGTGCTTAGCATGTGCCAGGCTTTAGTGATTTAATCTGAAATATCAAAACAAAAAAGAAATCCATTGTTTCTTTTAAAATTTTTTAGATGATGCTACACGGGTCCTTTTAAAAGGTAATGAAGACTACATCAATGCAAACTATATAAATGTAAGTTTTTTTGTTATTCTTTTGTTATTTGAAATAATTGAAACTATTGAAAAATTTAAGGTTAATTCCTTTTTATTGAGGGTCTAACTTTAATTGAATATTATTTTATCATATTAATGTTTTAAAGAATAACTAAGCGACTGTTGGTGGTGGCACATGCTTTTAATTCCGCCACTCAGGAAACAGAGATAGGCAGATCTCTATGAGTTCGATGTCAGCCTGGTCTACAGAGTGAGTTCCCAGACAACCATTGCTACATAGAGAGAAAAAAAAGAAGAAGAAGAAAATTAAGTCAGGCCAGGCAGTTGTGGCGCACGCTTTGGGAGGCAGAGGCAGGCAGATCTCTATGAGTTCTAGGATAGCCTGGTTTACAAAGCTACAGAGAAACCCTGTCTCGAAAAAAAAAAAAAGGTGGTGGCACACGCCTTTAATTCCAGCACTCAGGAGGCAGAGGCAGGCTGATTTTTGTGAGTTCGAGGCCAGACTGTTCTACAAGAGCTAGTTCCAGGACAGGCTCCAAAGCTACAGAGAAACCCTGTCTCAAAAGACAAAGACAAGAAGAGAGAGAGAGAGAGAGAGAGAGAGAGAGAGAGAGAGAGAGAGAGAGAGAGAGAGAGAAGAGGAAAGAGGAAGGAAGGAAGGAAGGAAGGAAGGAGGGAGGGAGGGAGGGAGGGAGGGAGGGAGGGAAGGAGGGAAGAAGGGAAGGAAGGAAAATTAAGCCAGTTTTGGTGGCACATACCTATAATCCCAGCATTCAGGAGACAGGCCTAGAGAATTTCTATGAGTTCAGGGCCAGCCAGGGCCTCATGGTGCATCCTTGTCCATCCCACTCCAAAAGCTTTAATAATTTGGTGCTAGTATATTAATATGTAATTAGACGAGTACAATAGAGTAATTCACTCCAGAAATAGCCTAAGTTATTATTACTAGAATACTAGAATAGGCTTAGGTTATGGTAGTGGCAGCCTTTTAAATCACTAGAGATAAGCATAACCTATTTAGTGAATTATTTGTGTCATGTGTTCAAAATGTATCATTGTGAGGAGGATTATTTCCCCACAACTAATGAAGGAAAAGATCACTTTTTCCTTAATTTTATAATATAGAAATTTTTAAATGTATAGGATTAGAGCAAAATGTGAAATAAAGGGACTGGAGAGATGGTGAGCAGTGAAGAGTATTGGCTACTTCTACAGAGGATTAGCATCCAGTTCCTAGCACCCACCCACACTGGGCCACTCACAACCATTTGTAACTCTAGCACCAAGAAATCCGGAGCCCTCTTCTAACCTCCACAGGCACGCACATGGGCTCTCTTTCTCTTTCTCTCTCTGTGTCCATCCGTGTCTGTCTGTCTGCTTCTCTCACACACAAATAAAAATGTATTTTTTTTAACTGTAAAATCAGCTTTCACATATACATCACTTAGCTTTGGCCATTGTGGACTCATGGGCAATGTTATTTCCCTGTGTTCCCACATCCAAATTGTTATATAGGATAATTGTATACCACTTTCTCAATCTACAAGTACTTCACCTATTCAACTTTGATGCTGACATCTGTGAAAAAATACATCAGTGTATAAATTTGAAAAATGGAATCATGAAAGAAATATGTGAGAATTATTAAATATTTCAGGTAGGAGAAGAATTTTGTTAAGCTGGATGGATGGCTGCCTAAGCTACAAATAAATAGATCGTTGGTGAATGTCTCTGTGTTTAAGAGACTGAGGATCCCTTGTACAAGATTTCAAAATTAACCTGGGCAGCACAGCAAGACCTCATCTTAAAAGGGCAACCAAAGAGTCACATTTTGTCACATTTTATCTGCTAATCAATGTGTAACTTTACTCAAAACTTTAAAATAAGGATAATAATGGAAAATCTTTATATTTTGGTACACTTAAGGGTACTAAGATCAAATGACAGTCTGAATTTTTAAAATGCTGTAAAGTCTTACATGTAGGCTGGGACTATTAGCACACACTTAAAATCAACACTTGAGAGTCTAGGGTAGAAGACTGCCAAGTTCATGACTACCGGGACTACAAAGGAAGACACTCTGTCTCAGTTGAAACAAAATGGATGTAAGGCAGGAAATGAAATGTAAGCAACATTGAACATCGTAAACTACATGGCTATTTTCAAATGTCTATAAAAGAGACAATAGTATGAAGTGGTTATCTAGCTTTAAAGTCTGCCAACAAGTGGCCATATTATTTCAGTGATACCCCGTAGATTATTTTTAAGTCAAAATATATCACTTTATATGTATGTACAGTTAATTCTCACTATTTGAGGTAGTCATAGATCCCTTTGTACAAAGTTTGTACAAATGATAAACTAGGGAATAGTGAGTCATCATTTCTAGGGTAAATAGAGAATTAATGATTTATAAGTGTATAGTCATACTTTCATCAGCTAATCAATACATAACTTCATTTAAAGATTTATTTAGTAGTAACATTGTTGATTTGTTAACTTTGAATGCATAGCCAACAGCATTGAAGTATAATTCATACTTGAAGAAAGCTAATCTATATCATATTCTTGCACCTCAGAACACTAGACAGCACTTCATCACTGTGATTGTAAATGATGCAGTTATCCACAATAAACACAAATGTGAAGTACATGGCACTGCACAGTACTGGTGGCTGCTTGTGGGCAGTATAAGAGGGGAACAAAACAGTTTTATTTGGTATCAGCTGGACACATGCTTCTCCAGTGACTCATATTGTTTATTGGCCCCTAGTATGCCTACAAATGGCCAACAAATCTCTCCTGTTTTGAAGTTACATAGGAACTTTACATTATGGAGCCAGAGAGTCGGTAGAACAGTTAAACTTGTTGTCCAGTCTTGAAGACCCAGAGTTAAGAGTCTAACACCAACCCACATAACAAGATGCATGTAACCCTGCTTCTGAGGTGTCAGATTTAGAGGATCGTTGGGGCTTACTGGCTTTCATCAAAATTCGAGACTCAAGTTTCAGTTGAAAGGAGAGACCCTTCCACAAAGGAACAGGAAGAGAATGATACAAGATGACACACAGTTCCTCCTTCTGGCCTTAGATCATTACTTGTGAGATTTTTTTTTTTAAAGGAAAAGCAAAACTGGAACTGGAAAGACGGCCTTTTGGTTAAGAGCACCGACTACTCTTCCAGAGGATTTGGGTTCAATTCCGAGTATCCACAAAGAGGCTCACAACTGTCTGCAACAGTTCCAGGGAATCAGACACCCTCACACAGATAGACAGACAGACAGACATGCATGCAGGGAAAACACCAATGCACATTAAAATAAATAAATAAAATAACCAGCCTGGTGGTGGTGGCACACACCTTTAATCCCAGCACTTGGGTGACAGAGGCAGGCAGATCTCTGTGAGCTTGAGGCAAGCCTGGTCTATAAGAGCTAGTTCCAGGCTACAAAGCTACAGAGAAACCCTGTCTGGAAAAACAAAAGCAAACAAACAAACAAAAGAAAGAAAGAAAGAAAGACCCTCGTAACTATTAATACTTAGAAAAATAATAACAACACAGTTAAATGAAAGTATAGTCAACTTTAAAACAAAGTACAAGTTTAAACTACATAGAAGTACTATTATTTACCTATTAAAGTTAAAGACCACAAATTTGATGATAATATATGCAAGTCCAGTTCTTTATCTGAAGCCTTAGGGTCAAATATGTTTTGGGATTCAAAATTTTTAGATTTTGTTTTTTTAAAGTATATGTAGGCTATATACCAATGCTGTAGGAAGTAATGTCCCTAGCAGGTTATGGGATAAGGTCCCATTAATTGTTTTATTGATAGTATATAAATATTCTGAGTCCGACTAATAAAGTATAAATACTTTTAGGTCAGTCCAAAGTCAAATTTTGCTGTCAAATGATTTTAAATGAAGTCATGTTTAAAATGCCTTCAAGTCGAGGACAAGTCTTAAAACACCAGAAGCAGTTTTGCATTTCATACTATTGGTATTTTCAGAACTATAGATAAGGGATTATAGATATATTAGCAATTATCATTGAAAATACAATCCTGTGTGTTGTTGGCTGAAGTGTAGGGTAAAACTTTTCTAGAGGAAGTATCGTATTTTCAGAATTTAAAGTATGCATATGTACACTTTGATCCAACATTCTCATTTCTTCCTGTTGCTCTTATTTTCATCTTGGCTAAAAATGTCAAGTTTATAGAAGTTTTCAGTTTAACCTTGCTATTGCTAACAAACATATTAACAGTGCCATAAAGTAAATTACAGTTTTTTTTTCTGAAGGGATATTAAAAAGAAAGAAATTTAGGTATTAATTTTGGCATTATCTTTCAAACAATAGGATCATATATTGTGTACTATCATTTTAAAAATAGTTTTACAGAAAAATGGGAAAATAGTTGGGTACAGACTATCTATGTGAAAGAGATACTAGAAACTAGATAACTGAAATTTGGTTTGAGAGGGAGATATCAAGGATATTTGGTATTCATTTGGTATTCTCTGCATTGCTATGGGTAGATATCACCTTGTTAAAATCAACCTCAAATGTAGTTTAATTGTATTCCCCAATATTTTTCTTATTTCATTCTATACACAAGTTTAAACATCATCCTAATAGCTCTTCATGTTCTTTTATGAGATATTTCATATGAGAATTTTTTCCTCAGGAAATTTACTAATAAACTATTTATAGATACTTTTAAAATATTTTCTAGCAAATTCTCTGCCTCTAAAACAAGTTTCTCTGTAAAGCTGTCCTTTAAGTCATAGTCATGCCAGATATGGTCATATATATTCTTATAATGTTTGGGAGGCTGGACTACATAGTGAGACCTTGTCTCCAAGAAATAAAGAAAAAGAAAAAAAAGTGTGGTGTTTTGGAAAATATTTGTTTTTAAGTTCCTCTCTCCACAATTGAATGATAAATATGTTTGACTGGAAATTTGCCAGGAAATTTTCTTTACAGATGAAATTATTAATGAAGATTATTGTACTAATCAGTTTATTGAGATTAGTTGTGTTTAGTTTAATATTAATGGATGATTTTCATCCTCCCAATCATAGTAAAAAGTCAAAATGCAAAAAATGTAATGTCTTTTTCTTTTTAGATGGAAATTCCTTCTTCAAGTATTATAAATCAGTACATTGCTTGTCAAGGGCCATTACCACACACTTGCAAAGATTTTTGGCAAATGACTTGGGAACAAGGCTCCTCCATGGTTGTAATGTTGACCACACAAGTTGAACGTGGCAGAGTAAGCTGTAGTTGAATATTACCCATTACTTGGGCTCTTTTCAAATTACATTGTATTTATGTACTCAGAATATTCTTTTTGTAGCCTGTAATCTTTTCTTGTGATTTCATGATTTGATATTATAACTAAATACTTCAACCCATACTTGTGTTAAAAAATGGTATCATTCTTATCTTTCTTTAAAATCATGTATATCTAAGAGGCCTGTGTATGGAATATGTAAAGATTTCTTACAAGCTACATGTTAAATGGCAAGGTGATTTAAAAATTTGGCATGTGGTCTAAATAGACAATTACCTATGATGGTACACCGTCCGTTAAGCACATAAGAAGATATTGGATTTCCAAAAGTAAATGTAAATCAAAATCACAGTGAGACACTACTATGTATACAGTAGCCTGAGTAGAATAAAAGGTAGGCAGAGTGTTGACCATAGAGTGGAGAAAGTGAAGCACTGCACTGGAAAAGTGTGGCAGTTCTCAAAAGTTAAACATAGTATTTCTGTAGGGCGTTAGTTTCAGTACTGTATATACTCAAGGAATTGAAGAGACGTGGGCCATGCCTTCACAGAATTAGCCATGAAATGGAAATTCACATATACCAAATAAAATGTAATATGTTTAAATTACTGAAGAATATTTGATAATAATAATAACTGAAGTACTGATACTAGAATTTGAATGAGCCTGGATAACATTGTACTAAGTGAAATGTTCTTACAACAAAAATTATTGTATGATTCTACTTTTATGAAACATCTAGGATTGGCTATTCCATAAGTATAAAATAGATTAGTAGATGCCTAAGTTGAGAAAGAGAATGGAATGGAATAGAATGCACAGCAAATACTAATGAATATAGGGTTTTAGGGTATGGTGAAAATGTCCTGAGAGTATTTAGGGTGGTGGTTGTACAGTTCTATGAGCTATACTAGCAGCAATTGCACTTTAAATGAGCCAGCTATATGATAACAGGACTAGGATTAAATAGTACATATCACACATGTACACACACACCTGTGGTAAAACTAATTAGGATATAGGCAAACAGATTGCTTACTATTACAAAGGGTTGTAATATGCATAATTACTGGGCGAGATAGCTAAGTCTGTAAAGTGCCTGCCATGCAAGCATGGGAACCTGAACTCAGGTCTCCAGCACCCATGTAAGAGGTATGGTAGCATGTATCTATAGCCCTAAAACTGGAGGGCCAGGACAGGTGGATCCCTGAGCTCATTGTCCAACTAGCTTGCCTAGCCAAATTGGATGAGCTCCAAGTACAATGACGGACCCTATCTCAAGAAAAGTTAGTGATGGAAATACACCCAATATTGGCACACACATGTGTTACATGCACACTCATATATGTGCATATACACATTCATACAATACATACATACACACATAAAAACATTATTAGTTGGAAGATTTAAGTGAAGGGTATATGAGAAATTAATTATTTTCTGCAAAATTGAAAGTTCTTAAAAATTAAAGTACTTGAAAGTCAGAGAATTTAAATTCCTACACCTAAGTGTATAATTTTGTGTAATTGATCCTGTTGGTAATCAGGTTAAATGTCACCAGTATTGGCCAGAACCCCCAGGAAGTTCATACTATGGATGCTATCAAGTCACCTGCCACTCTGAAGAAGGAAACTCTGCCTATATCTTCAGGAAGATGACACTATTCAACCAAGAGGTAAGGTGTCAAGAGTGTCTGTAAAGACTTTGAAAGCTAAAATTATTTTTAATATGAGTTAGTGTGAAATAAAAATTACTCGACTGTTAATTACAAAGATGGTTTAGTAGTTAAGAAAACTTGCTGCACAGTCTTCAGCACTAGAGTTCAGATTCCAGCACTGATATAACAAGCCAGTCACAACTGTAAGTCCTATAAACCCAACTCTGAATATCAGACAGAATGATCCTTGGGGCTTTCTGGGTCCACCATAACTACGAGCAATGGCTGGGTTCAGAGAGAGACCCTGTTCTAAAGGAAAGACTCTTCATACATTCACATAGAAAATCAAAAAGTATAAGTAGCCCTTAAAAGGTCGCAACTATTTCTGTGAAATCCTTTCCTTCTGTTGAAATACTGGATTTTAGTGCATTTTTATAGTATGGCAAGAAGAAAAGGGAAGGTGTTTATGTTCTCCTTCTAAAAGTAAAATGACATGAATGTTTACACTTTATGGGTAATTCCTATGTCAAAATGTGTAACTTTTCATTTTCATTTAGAAAAATGAGAGTCGTCAACTCACTCAAATTCAGTACACAGCCTGGCCTGACCATGGAGTACCTGATGATTCAAGTGACTTTCTGGATTTTGTTTGTCATGTACGAAACAAGAGGGCTGGAAAAGAAGAGCCAATTGTTGTTCATTGCAGGTATTTTATTTCCTGCCCTTAATAAATGAATAATTGGCTGCTAGGGGAATACATACTGTATTTTGGCCTTTTATTGTGATTAATACTGTGATATTTAGAGTGAAAGCTGTGCTCTAAGGGTGGAAGACAAAGGAAATATTCTAATATAACAGTGTCATAAACTATGGAAAGGGAAAAATAGCTATTTTTCTAGTTCTTTTCCTATTTTAATATCTCTGAAATTAGAATGTGTCTTACAACTGGTAACTTAGACCTGATGTAATACTACCTTTATCTTCATGTGTTTGTGTTGATATAACAAGATATTCAGAACGGTGTAATTTATAACAGCAGGAATGTAATTTTCAGTTTTAGAGTGCAAAACTAAGTGTGACCAGCAGAGGCCACTAGAACACAGACATGGGGACTTAATAAAGTGAAGCTAGCCCTGTGGGCCTCTGAAGTTTAGCCAGTAAGGAAAGCTGAATCAGATCCAAATTGTTCCTTTGTTTGTTTGTTTCTTGTTTTTGTTGTTGTTGGATTTTTTTTGGCCTTGTGTTTCCTCTGGATTTTTTGCCCTACTATACTTTTGTTGGTATTTTAACTTTATCTTACTGATTTTTTTTATTGCTTTAATATTTTTGAAATGAGGTCTAATATAACCTATACTGGTTTTATACCGTTTTTGTAATTCGAACAACCCTGAACTGCTGATCCTTGGTCCTCCACCTTCCCAATTCTACGGTTACATGTGTGTACTGCCATTCCTGTCTTAAAAAAATAAAGCTTTTATGTCTTTATCTTTTCAATTCCCTTTTTATGTTTATCTGTGTTTTTCATTATTCAGCCAGCTTTCTTTTTCTCGTTTTAATCTCCTGTTTTTTCTCTTTCCTTTTATAACTTGCCTTTACTCTTCTTTTTCCTTTTATTTAACATTGGTTTTTTTTTTTGCATCTGTTTTCTCTCCTTTACTGACTTCTTCCTTTATTTTATTCATTACTATTTCCACGTTTTCTCTAAACGATTGTCAACTTCACAGTTTACTTTCCGTTACTTTTGCCACTTTCTCTTCTTTGGTCATTGATGGTATATTATGGACTTTGATCTATTTGTTTATTTGTTTTTGTTTTTCAAGACAAGATTTCTCTGTGTATCTCTTGCTGTCCTGGAACTTGCTGTGTAGACCAGATTGGCCTTGAACTCAGAAATCTGCTTGCCTCTGTCTCTTAAGTACTGAAATAACGGTGTGATCAACTACTGCCCGGCTGGGCTTCGGCCAGTTTTAACTGCATGTCACATTCAGTCTGGTGTTACTGTTGATGAGCCAATTTGTTTTCATCTCCCTTAGTGGTATTGCAGGAAGGTTTAGCCTGCAAGTGTCGGCTGCTCACTAAGCAGATCCCCAAAGAAAACCTGAATGGAAATCCACTCCAACAGAAGCACAAATTAGGACACAGACATAATCCTCGGTTACTAAATTCAAAGATACTAAGACAGATAAAATGTTGGGTAAATTCAAACATCTTCCTGTAAAAATTATCAATAACTTCAAGGAAGATACAAACAAACAGATGAGCCAGGCGGTGGTGGCGCACGCCTTTAGTCCCAACACTCGGGAGGCAGAGGCAGGTGGATCTCTGTGAGTTCGAGGCCAGCCTGGTCTACAAGAGCTAGTGCCAGGACAGGCTCCAAAGCTACAGAGAAACCCTGTCTCGAAAAACTAAAAAAAAAACAACAACAAAAAAAAAAACAGATGAGTGAACTAACATTGGGACTTGGAATTAATCAAAGAAATTGGGGTTAATAAAAACAAATAGAAATGTTGAAAATGAAAATCTCAGTAGAGCAAATTTTTTAATAAAATATAGAATGTAAAAAGCAGCATTAATAGGCTAGAGCAAACACAACAACAATAAAAGAACATCAGGATTGTGGACCAGTCTGAAGAGTGCTATCCACACTTGAAGGCTTGAAAGCAAACAAACAGAGGCACAACCAGAGCTTTCAAAACTTGTAGGCCACAATCAAGAGACAGAACCTCAGAATCTGGGGTAGAAGGAGTCAACATGAAAGCTAATGGCCAGAAAATCCAGTCAATGAAATTAGAGCAGTTTTCCAAATCTAGGGAAGAAATAAACATCTAAGCCCAAGAATTATTTAGAACCCAAAATTACATGACCAGGGGAAAACCTCTCCATGATACAATGTACTCAAAATGCCAAAAATATAAAACAAAAATCAGTATTAAAAGCTGTAAGATAAGCCGGGCGGTGGTGGCACATGCCTTTAATCCCAGCACTCGGGAGGCAGAGGCAGGCGGATCTCTGTGAGTTCAAGACCAGCCTGGTCTACAAGACCTAGTTCCAGGACAGGCTCCAAAGCCACAAAGAAACCCTGTCTCGAAACCCCCTCCCCCCCAAAAAAAAGCTGTAAGAGAGCTAGAGCCAGGCATACCTTGATACAAAGGCAGGAAGATCTTTGTGAGTTTAAGGCTATAGTGAGCCCCTTTCTGAAAAAAATGTAGGTAAAAAAATAGCAACTCAGTTATAAAGCCATTGGCATAGGGACTTGAGAGATGGCTCAGCAGTTAAGAACACTGGCTGCTCTTGTGGAAGGCCTGGGTTTGATTCCCAGCACCCACAGAGTGGCTCATAATTATCTATAAACCTAGTTCCAAAGGATTTGATACTTTCTTCTGACTTCTTGTGCCAGGAATGTATGTGATGTGCATACATAAATACATATGTGTATATATACTTCAAAATAAATAAATAATTCTGATAAACAAGGTTGAGATAGTAAATTGTTTGGCGAGGGGGCAAGCACATCAGAAATTGCAGTGCCAGAAAAGCGTATATTGAAAAATAGTATATTTCAAGCCCTGACCGTGAATAACCAATAAATCTGCTGTATCTAACAAAGCTACCTCTTATGTGAACAGAAATAAGGACATTTCAACACTAAAACAGTTCCTGATCACCAAGTCTGCATTGCAAAAATATTTAAAGGGATCCTAAAAAAAAAGAGTAGAAAAGATAGATTCAATCAAGAGAGCACAGGAGAGATTAAATTTCATGAGAGGACTAAATGAACAAAGGATACACATAGTAAGACAGTGCAGTTGCTAATGCAGATAGTGAAAGTGAGAAGAACAGACTATTAGTCTAACCAACCACAACAACAACCTGTAAGATTATAGGAAGGAAGGAGGAGGGAATGAAAAGGAAAAACAGAAGAACCGTGCCTCTAACATAATAAAGACGAACTTCAACAAACCTGTAGCCAACTTTATTCTAAATGCAGGAAAAACTGAACACATCTCTTCTATAGTCAGGAACAATACAATTTGCGTATTTAATATAGTACAATATAATATACTTTATTCAGTATAATCTCAAATCTTAGCTAGAATAATGAGATAAGAGAATGAGATGATATAAGTCATAACGGAAAAAGTTAAATTAGCTCTAATTTTTAGGCTTGTGGTCCAAATTTGAAAGATCCTAAAGATTCCATGAAAAAACTTAGCTTTGAAAAACACTTTTAGCAAAATAATAGGATTTAAAAAAAGAGAAAAAAATACAAAATAAGCATCTTTCATATTTACAAGTAACAAATTTGTCAACAAAGAATTCAGTTTATAATAGCTTTAATGAATAAAATACCTAAGACTAAACATAATGAAGGACATTAAAGACCTCTACAATAAAAAGTTTTAAATACTGAAAAAGTAATTGACTACACTGAAAGTCGAACAGACCTCCCATACTCTGGATTTCCAGAATAATTGTAAAAATGTCTGTGTTACTAAAAGTAACTTACAGACTGAATATAAACCTTGTCAAAATTCTAGTGACATTCTCTACAGAACTGGAACAGATAATCCTAAAACTCACATGAAAGCACAAAAGACCCCAAATAGTGCTCTGCCCATCATAAGCACTGAGTATCGCAGTGCCTGATCTCAAACTATACTACATCGCTATAGTGAGAAAACTACTGGTGGAGACCAGTGAACTAGAATAATGGGCCCAGAAGTAAATGCATACAGTTACTTCTACCATTTTACACGTGTTTAAAACATACTTTTTCTTTGGTAGCTTAGGTCTCTTGTTAATAAAAGAAAAATATTCTTCAGCTCCAGCAGACAAGAAACAGTCTATTCTTAATTCAAAATATCATATGAACAGCCTTGGTAGACTATTTTGAGGGACTCTTAACTTCCCTCTGAAACTTCACAAGTCAGGCCTCCATCATCTTCGTTGCTTTCAACATTTTTTTCTAAAAACTCATTAAGCTTCAAACACTTAATGACTTTTTCAGCTCAAAACTTCAAATTCTCCACCTTTCTCCCATAAGGCATAAAAGCCACATAGTCAGGTCCACCACAGCAAGGCCTCACTCTTAGTACCAGCTTCTGCTCTAGTTTGGTTTTTCTCTTGCTATGATCAAAACACTACCCAAAGCAACTTGCGAAGGAAAGGATTTACTTTACCTTAGTAGCTTTTTAATCATGGAGGGAAGTCAGGGCAAGACTCACAGCAGGAACCTAGTTGCAGAAACTGAAGAATGACCACAGTGGTTACTCCTTTAGGGCTGTTGACTTGCTCACCTCCTTTTCTTATATAGCCTAAGTGTACCTGCCAAGGGCACTCCCACAGTAGTCTGGACCCTCCCATATCTATCAGCAATTAAGACAATGTGCCCACCAACACATCCCTACGGGCTCTCGGTGGAGGGAGTTCCTCAATTGGTTTCTTCTTAGGATACTCTAGTTCATGTTGCGTTGATAAAAAGTGACCAACCACACATATATTGGAGAAAAGACAACCTACTCAATATATGGTGCTGGACAACCTGGATAGCCACTTTTAAAAGAATGAAACTAGATTCATATTTCTCACACTGCATAAATATCAGTTTAAAATGGATCAGAAACCTTAATATAAGACTTGAAAATCTGAAACTCCTAGAGTAAAACATGGGTCAAACACTCATAGCACAAGCAGAAACTTTCTTTTTTTTTTTAAATTAACTTTATTTTATGTGCATTGATGCGAAGGTGTCATATAGGATACCCTGAAACTGGAGTTACAAGAAACTTTCTAAAAAAGAGTACTAGCAATACTAATTATAAAATAATGGCAAGAATCAACAAATGGAACTGAATCAAAGTTAAACCTCCTGCATGACAAAGGAAATAACCAGTGGTGTGAAGAGACACTGTTTGCCAACTAGAGATCTGATCTATCAGGAATAATATCTAGAAAGAACAATAACAAAATATCCACTCAGTAAACTAATAGTTCTCAAAAGAAGAAATACAAATAGAGCTGGAGAGATGGCTCAGAGGTTAAGAGCACTGGCTGATCTTTTGGAGGTCCTAAGTTCTTCTAGAGGTCCCGAGTTCAATTCCCAGCAACCACAAGGTGGCTCACAACCATCTGTAATAAAATCTGGTGCCCTCTTCTGGCCTGTAGGCATAAAAGGAGGCTGAATACTGTGTACACGATAAATGAATGAATAAATAAATAAATACAAATAGCCAATGAATGTGTGAAAAAATGTTCGACATCCTTTAGTTACCAGAGAGATGAAAATTAAAACTAGATGACATTCCATCTCATTCCACTCAGAATGGCCATCATCAAGAATATAAATGATGGTGAGCATGGGGAGGAAGATGAACCCTTATTCACTGCTACTGAGAGTATAAATTGCTCCAGCCTCTGTTGAAATCAGTATGTAGGTTCCCTGAATATGGAACTATCATATATATCACTGTTCAGTATATACTTGAAGCACTAATGCCAGGTCTACATACATCACAGAGAAGCTTAAATGTTTGTACTTATTGCTACACTAATGACAATAGCCAAGGTATGGAACCAGCCTGGATGCCCAACAACAGGTGAATGAATGAGGAAATGTGCATATGGACAATGAATTTGGTGTAAAGAAGAATGAAAATATCATTTATAACAAAGTTGATAGAACTATAGATTATTATATTAAAGTAAGCCAGGTGCAGAAAGACAAATTTTGAGTATTTTTGCTGATATTTACTGAAAAAAAAAAGCATATGACAGGCAAGTAAGAAGAAGAAGACTACAAGATTGAAAGAAAAGAAGGGAAGTGGGAGAGTTCATGGGAAAGCTAGAATGTTCTATTTTTTGTCATAGAGTATCTAGATTTAAATATACACATGTACTTAAATGTATACATATGAGCTGAAAGCAAAGAAGACTGATGGTGGAGGGAGATCTTTGTGGCGGGGAAAGGGGGGTAGTAGGAGGAAGTTAAATATGAGCAAAGTATCGTATACATGAAAAATGTCATGAAATCCATCATTTTATATTCTACCTAATAAAAAAATTTAAGAGGCCAGTATCAGGGCTGGAGAGATGATGGCTCAGTGGTTAAAAGTACTTGTTTCCACAGAGGACCAGGGTTCAGTAACCAGCACTCACATGGTGACTGACAACCATCTGTAACTCCCATTGATGAGGATGTTACCTTCTTCTGACCTGCAGGCAACAGGCACATGCACATGGTGCACTTACATATATGTAGCCAAAACATTTACATTCATGAAAACAAAATATTTTTTAAAAAACAAATGAGATTCAGTGTCAAAAATGGTGAGATATTTGTGGTTTCTTTATAGTAGAGAAATCTTCAGTAGCTACTATAGTTATGCTTATAGGTTATGTATCCAGGAGGGTTTTTTTTTAATATCTCAGTGGTACGTTCGATATAAATTAACTTTGTTTAAAACATTGACTTATATGTGATATAAAACATAATTGTCATTTATGTAATTGTTAATGTATTATTTTAGATCTACTTTGCATTTTAAAATGGTTTTAAAATATTTAACAGTTGACTTTCTTCCATGAAGTAAAACCTTAAAATGAAATTGTTTTTCTTTATTGTGATTTGGTACTTTGATATTTCTGCAGAAAAACTACAAGTTTAACAATTGTACCACTAAAACGTTGCACATCTCTCTCTCTTTTTTAGTGCTGGAATTGGAAGGACTGGGGTTCTTATTACTATGGAAACTGCCATGTGTCTCATTGAATGTAATCAGCCAATTTATCCGCTAGATATTGTAAGAACAATGAGAGATCAAAGAGCCATGATGATCCAGACACCTGTAAGCACTATATTTTATGTGTACATGTATCTCCTACACATGCTTGTCCTACTTACCAATCTTCATTCTATATCTTTTCTTCTTACACACAGACAAACACACATATTTATGACAGAGTCCTACTATGTAACTCAGACCAACCTAGAACTCACTCTGTACCCCAGGCTGGGCTCCAACTTCTCAGCCTCCTGACAAGTATGTGCCTTAAAGCCTACCTCTAAATTATACTTTCATATTTTTAATTCTTACTCAGAAATTATTATTCCATATTTTAATAGTCACCATCACTTGGTACTGTAAATAAAAATGCAGTGGAATGCTGCTATATCCATCCTGTCATATATTAGGATAGCAATGCCTGCTTGCTTCCTGGTTCCATTTAATTGGAATACTTTTTTTTTAACCTTTTACTTTAAGATGGTTATCTTTAAAGCTAAAGTGAGTTTTTTGTGGACAGTAAGGGATAGATTTTTGTGTCTTGATTGGAGAATTGTGGCCATAAAGCTGTTTTTGAAAGGTGTGTATTGATTGTAGTCATTGTATTTTATTCATTGATTTAGTTGTTTGTATTGTTAGTTGTACCAATAATTATAGCATCATAAGCTATACTTATTCCTTTCTTCAGAACTAAATATTGTTTCCAGTATTCTCCACAGGGCTAGTTTGTTGGACACAATTTTTTTTAAATATTTGTATCATGGAAAGTTTTTGTTTCTCTTTTAACTATATCTGACAGTTTTGCTGGGCACTTTAGTCTGAGCTAGCATTCATGGTCTTTTAGAACTTGAGTATATTGTTGTAGCTTCTTGTAGCATGAATAATAAAAATCCAGAGAAAGAAATTGGGGTTCAAGCTGAAGATCAGAAAAGCAAAGCAGCCAATCACTAGAGAGACCTTTTTACCTTTACCAAATCTTCTACCGAAAGGGCAAGATCCTATCTCCACAAATCTTCAGACTCTACACTTCATTGAGTTCCTGTCTCTTCCCCTTTATATTCCTCTCTCTAGCCAGGCATATTGCTCCTGTCTCTACCTCCCTAGTGCTGGGATTAAAGGTGTGAACCACCACTACCAGGATCAGTCTTGTGTAGCCCAGGATAGCCTTGAACTCACAGAGATCTGCCTACCTCTGTCTGTTTGGGGATTAAAGGTGTGTGCCACCACTCTCTAGCCTGTATGGCTAGCTATTGTGGCTATCTTGAACTCTGATCTTTAGGCAAGCTTTATTTATTAAAACACAAAAAAGATACCGCTATATTTCCCATCTTTTGTCTAAAATAAAGACGGTTATAACTAATATAAGAAAAACTATGCAATAACAATATATAATAACAATAAAAATATATAATGTATACAGGCAATAACAGTATATAATCTATACAATAACAATATATAGTGTATACAGGTAATAAATGCATCAGTGATGTCTAGTCCATTTACATTTGACAAAATCAGAGAAAATACTCCATTAGCTATCCTATCTTGGTGAATCCAAAGTCTTCTACCTAATTTATTTTCCATCATAAAACTTGCTTTCTGCATCTGGTAATCAAGGAAAACTATAACTATCTAGTCATCAACTCCCTCAGTGATTCAAAAAGGAAATAATATTAATTGAGTAAGCAGGAAGTGCAAGGAACAACTTCCAATAAATGTAAGAAATATAACAGAAACAACTGGTTGCCTGGACATTCACCCAAAGTTCCTCTGCAATATTGGTGCATCCATCTTCAGACTACAGGCCTAGAATATTCAACAGACTATTCTGTGAAGCAGGATATTCTGAAGGGCTGTTTCACTTTGTCTTGACAATGTCTGGCAGTCACTCTTTTTTGTGTCCTGCTTGTCCAATTAGGACAACATACTGTCAGCAGTCAAGCCAAGGGCATTTTCTTGCCCACTGGCTTAGATTTGCCACAAAGAAAGTAAACTCCATGTGGAGTTTCTTCTATGTCCATTATCTACTCTGAAGTAGATTGGTTCTGCCAGGAACAGACGTGGGTCATTGTCTTTTTTAAAAAAAAATAAACAAAAAGAGCATATGTTATTAAAATATCTTAAATGCCATATTCGGTAGATCTCTGAGGTGTTTGAAGTTGACCTGTCTATCTAAAGTATATCTTTGTATGACCTTTAAAACATACCTAATCTGACTACAAAATCAGTTGTAATGGGTAATTATCTACTAACCTGTATTTCCTTATTATCCTAAACAGTTGGTAATAACAATTTTCAAGGAATAGAAATTTGTATTACATTGTTAAATGACTTGTGTAGGTATAATACCTTGAACAAGAAGTATATGTCAGTATGTTCTACCAAATTAATCTCAAATTTGTATCAATATACAAAATTTGTATACAACACACATAAGTCCACTCCAATGTAAAATATTTAAAAATTGTGGTTGCTTTTTAAAAGTAGACTCAATAGTCTATCTTTTTATCTTATTTCATTTCAGAGTAGATTCAATAACCTACCCTTTTATCCTATTATATCTATATCCCCCTTTTTCCTTTTCCAAACAAGAACCTTGAATGTAATTTTCTTTGTTTTTTTTTAATCATTACAGATAACAACTTGTGACCAATCCCCCAAATAGTGACAAATATTTGTAACAAAATGAAAGAACAAAAGCCACCCACCCCACATCTTGGGAATATGGTTTTTGTCTTCTTAAATTTACTTTCTGCTGTCTGGGGAAGAGGGCTTCTTTAGGGGATCCTGAAAAGAAAAATTTGGGTTGTCAAGTCTTGGGAGAGGTAACTATACCATTCATTTGTTGTCCAGTCTCTGCGCACCTGGAAAGTGCAGGGTTACTCTCAAGTCCTGGCTAGAGTAATCTGTTAGGCTGGATCACCTCGAAATTGTTCTAAGCAGTTTGTAGTCCAAAGCTGATCTTTACACGGTGTTTTTCAGCTTAGTGGTGTTATCATAGTCCTGGAGGAATCGTTGTGGTGGGGCCCCCATCCTCCTTTTGGAGACTTCAAAAGTCACGGTTAGACCTGCTCATGATTCATTGTAGAAAACTGATAGAGACTCAAACCCAAAATCATGTACAGGAAAGTAGATGAAACCTTTTCCTAGAATTAGTTAGTACTATATATGACCATTAATATCATGACAAAAGTTTAAAATATATATTAATCTTATGAAATGTAAACCTTATAAAATGTATACCTTAAGAAAAACTGCTATAGAGTCATTATAAAACCAAAGAATTATGAGCTTAGTATCAATATTTGTTTTTCTTCTGTCCCATATTATTTATGGCTCTACTAACATGACATGAAGATTTTGGATTTTACTTTAATAAACTTGCTTGGGTTTAGAGAAGGGAGAGCCCACTTGAACTCCAAAGCCAGCTTCAATTATAATTAGACGGAGACCACAAAAAGACATATTTGCATTATATGTCTGTAGAGATCAGCAGAAACGCCAGGCAGTGGTAGCACATGCCTTTAATCCCAGCACTCGGGAGGCAGAGACAAGAGGATCTCTGTGAGTTCGGGGCCAGTCTGGTCTACAAGAGCTAGTTCCAGGACAGGCACCAAAGCTACAGAGAAGCCCTGTCTTGAAAAACAAAAAACAAACAAACAACAACAACAAAAAGAGAATAGCAGAAACAAACATTTAGGAAGATTTATAACGTTTTATCCTGTTGGAAATGGGATATCCCAATAGGCCAATTTACTCTTTTCTTTGACACATTTTTTTTTTCTGGATGATTTGTCTTTTTCCTTAGATGTCTCATTTGTCCAGTGGTCTTCAGATTCCTTAGCTGAATACCTTTATTCTCTTGAAAAGACAGAAACAAAACCCTTCCCCAACCCTAATTTTGAGGAGATTGTCTTTGGGCAAGTTATAGTGATCAAATGAAAAGCACTTGTTAGTTTTATATGTTAGTTTAGTTTAAATGGCCATGCTATTCAATGATCTATCAGCTCTCCTAATTGAGAGATGTCTCTTGTTCAAATTGAATTTTTATCAATTTTGATGGTATCCCTAACTTTTCTTCTCCTGTGGAAACAAAAGCAAAACTCCTTCCCCAAGGTAATACATGTTCTGTTTTCCATTCTGAAGTCAGTACATCTTTAAAATATATCAGCTGATTTAATTCTTTTGTTTTTTTCTACTATCCAGTGTTTCTCCACAGTTGTTGTTTCTTTCTCATTAACATTTAGAAAATTAATAAAGCATTATAAAATCTATTTCTGGGGGTATACATCATCCCTTTCTGTTTATTTAACATAGCCTTTAGAGTTCAATTCGATTATTCTACAACTGCCTGTATGATTGTGTGATATACCTGTAATATGTTTTATATTATAAGCAAAAAACTGATTCATTTTCTTAGAGACATATGCTGGAGCATTGTCTATTTTTATTTGTACAGATATACCCATGATGACCATAACTTCTAGCAAAAGTGTGATTACTGAATCAGCCTTTTCCGAGCTGAAAGCAGTTGCCCATTGAAAACCTGAATAGGTATCAGTGGTGTGGTATAAATATTTTAGTTTTCCACATTCTACAAAATGGAACATATCCATCTGCCCAATTCCATTCCTTTGAGTACCCTTTGGGTTACTTTCTCAGGTAGTAGTGTTTGATTATATCAAAAACAAGTAGGATATTTTCTTATGATTTTCTTACCTTGGTACCATGTTCATGGAAAACTCTTTTTTTTTTTTAAACTTTTACTACTGACATGACATTCCTTATAAAATTCTCAGGCCATCAACATGTTCCCAATCTATCATTGTTATCTTATTGGTGTAGCCAGAACTTCAAGAACTATGTTGAATAGATTTGGAGAGAGAGGACAGCCTTGTCTTGGTCCTGATTTTAGTGGAATCGCTTTGAATTTATCTCCATTCAATTTGATGGTGACTGTCAGCATGCTGTATATTGCTTTTCTTATGTTGAGATATGATCATTGTATCCCTGATCTCTCCAAGACCTTTATCATGAAAGGGGTGTAGGATTCTGTCAAATGCTTTTTCAGCATCTAATGAGGTTATCATATTTTTTTCAGTTTATTTATATGGTGGATTACATTGATAGATTTTCTTTTTTGTTTTGTTTTTTGAGACAGGGTTCTCTGTAGCTTTGGAGCCTGTCCTGGCACTAGCTCTTCTAGATCAGGCTGACCTAGAACTCACAGAGATCCTCTTGTCTCTGCCTCCCAAGTGCTGGGATTAAAGGGGTGCACCACCACCGCCCGGCTACATTGATAGATTTTCATATGTTGAACCATCCTTACATCTTTGGGAGGGAGCTGACTTAATCATGGTGAATGTTTTGTTTTTGTTTTGTTTTTGATGTGTTCTTGGATTTGGTTTGCCATTGTTTTATTGAATATTTTTGCATCCATGTCCATAAGGGAGATTGGTCTGTAATTCTCTTTCTTGGTTGAGTCTTTGTGTGGTTTAGTTATCAGGGTAACTCTAGCCTCATAAAAAGAGTTTGGCAATGTTCCTTCTCTTTCTATTATGTAGACTACTTTGAGGAGTAGGTGTTAGCACATTACCTCTTCTTTGAAGTTCTGGTAGATTTCTGCACTGAAACCATCCAGCCCTGTTTTTGTTTTTGTTTGTTTGTTTTGTTTTGTTTTGTTTTAAATTTCCTTACAGGTTATAGGTCAATTTAAATTGTTCAGTGGCCTTGATTTAATTTTGGTATGTGGTACCTATCCAGAAAATTGTCCATTTCTTTTACTTTTTCCAATTTTGTGGAGTATAGATTTTTGTACTAATGACCTAATGATGCCCTGGATTTCCTTGGTGTCTGTTATGTCCCTCTTTTCATTTCTGATTTTGTTAGTTTTTGATGTTCTCTCTCTGTCTTTTGATTAGTTTGAATAAGGTTTTGTCTATCTTGTTGATTTTCTTAAAGAAACAGCTCTTTGTTTCATTGATTCTTTGTATTGTTTTCTTTGTTTCTTTTTATTGATTTCAGCCCTCAATTTGATTATTCCCTGTCGTCTACTCCTCCATAGTGAGTCTGCTTCTTTTTCTAGAGCTTTCAGGTGTGCTGTTAAGTTGATTGTGTGAGATTTCTCTACTTTCTTTATGTGGGCTCTTCATGCTATGAACTTTCTTCTAAGCACCGCTTTCATAGTGTCCCTTAGGTTTGGGTACATTGTGCTCTTCATTTTCATTGAATTCTAAGAAGTCTTTAATTTCTTTCTTTATTTCTCCCTTGACCCAGGAGTGGTTCAATTGAGCACTGTTCAATATCCATGAATATGTAGGCTTTCTGCAATTAGTGTTGTTAAATTCTAACTTTAAACCACGGTGATCCGATAAGAAGCAGGGGCTTATTCCAATTTTTTTTTTTTTTGTATCTGTAGAGATTTGCTTTCTTACTAAGTATGTGGTCAATTTTAGAGAAGGTTCCATGAAGTGTTGAGAAGAGCATATATTCTTTTGTGTTTGGGTGAAATGTTCTGAAGATGTCTGTTAAGTCCATTTGAGTCATTACATCTGTAAGTTCTCTTATTTCTCTGTTAAATTTCTGTCTGGTTGACCTGTCCATCGGAAAGAATGGAGTATTGAAGTCTCCTGCTATTAGTGTGAGGAGTTTGATGTGTGATTTAATCTTTAGTAATGTTCCCTTTACATATGTTGGTGCTCTTGTATTTGGGGCTTAGATGTTCAGGATTGAGACTTCATCTTGATGGCTTGTTCCTGTGGTGAGTATATTTTGATTGAATTAATTTGAAGTCTATTTTGTTAGACATTAGGATAGCTACACTTGCTTGTGTTTTAGGTCCATTTGGTTGGACCTATTTTATAACCTACATAATTAATAGAATCTCATTTTTTCAGGAGCAATTTATAATCCTCAACAAGGCAAAATTTACTTCTTCAAACATTCTTTTTTGAAGTATCTACATTTGAATCAGATAGTAAAATGTTGTCCTTGTAATAGTAAACTGTAGATTGAGGAAATTTCCTATGTATCATTTCCAACAACTGCCTTATAAAATATTGACACAAGGTGGGGTTATTTAACATTCCCTGTCTCAGAGCCTTCCATTGATAACTCTTATCAAACTGAGAATTTTTTTAAGTAGGCACTGTGATGGCAAATTTTATAACTATAAGAGGCCATCCTTTATGCAGTAGAGAAAGAAAGAGAATGCCAGATGGTAGAGGGCCCACTGGCTGAATCACCTTATTAACAGCTCTTCGATCTGTTACCATTCTTCACTTTCCAGATTTTGTTTTGTTTTGTTTTTCGAGACAGGGTTTCTCTGTAGCTTTGGAGCCTGTCCTGGAACTAGCTCTTGTAGACCAGGCTGACCTCGAACTCAGAGAGATCCGCCTGCCTCTGGCTCCTGAGTGCTGGGATTATAGGCATATGTCACCACTGCCCGGCATAAACATGAATTTTTTGTTTGTTTTTTTTTTTTTTTGTTTTGGTTTTTCGATACAGGGTTTCACTGTAGTTTTACATCCTGTCCTGGAACTAGCTCTTGTAGACAAGGCTGGCCTTAAACTCACAGAGATTTGCCTGCTTCTGCGTCCCAAGTGCTGGGATTAAAGGTATGCACCACCGCCGCCCAGCTTTCAACCATTTTAAAGGTAGGGCTGTTAGTGTTTTTGAAATATATCAACAGCTGCTCTGCCTTGTTCTTCTTCAACCTGAGTGGTCAGTGACTGTTCTTTATAATACCTTGTAATATTTTTCCCAGAAACATGTGTCAATTTATGGTTTATTTCTAAGATTGGGGGAATATTAATCTCAGTGTTTCATTGCTGTAACAAATCACATCCCCACAAATTCATTGTTATGTTAGTCACATATGGTTTTAATATTCTTCTCTGTCCTTTTGGCCCTATACATTCAACCCATCTCATATTGTGCTTTAACTATGATAAAGTTTCAATCTCTAAAAACTGAACATTTACATCCTGTAGGGGCCAATTTGGGTGCCAAGAATGAAATTATTGTTATATCCCTACCTGTGTCTACCAGACCTTTAGTGATGTTATTTATTTGTATTTTTAATTTTTTTCTTTGTTCATTTATAGAAGTTTGCCAAGATAATCACTTTATGGTTTCCCCTGATTCTTTTTGTTCTCTCTTCTATAACTATTCTCTTATCAAGAGCAGTATGTTTTCTTACAATAGGCATTAGGTTCTTTAATTGCTTTGGAAAGGAGTTTCTTTTAAGATGGCAGGAAGCAACTGAACCATATTTGGCATAGGGGCCTCAAGGAGTTTCCCTAATGGTAAAGGATTTCCTTGAATATGCCTTGTTGACCTACATCCATTAGTCCAATGCCTTCCTTTGCCACACTTTCTGCATAATCCAGAAGGGAGGGACTTTTTGAATGGATTATGCTTAGAGAAAACACTGTTTCTAGGAACACCCTGTTTACAGTCCATTTTAAGATGACCTTGTTTGCTACAATTGAAACACTTGATATTTCAATTTTTCTTCAGATTGCTGGAAATCACCTCTCTTATCCAAGTACCATCATGGTCATGAGATTCAATATTAATTGTATATTGGATCCATTCCTCCAAAGGTGCTGACCTTGCCCTCGATGGCCTAATCATTCTTTTATATTGAGAATTAGCATTTTTCAAAAGCCAGAGATTCAATTATTATTTGTTTAGTTTCTGAATTTGGTATCATTGTATCTGATATATATGATCTATCTGATGTCAGTCTTTGTAAGAAATCCGTGAAGATTTCTTTTGGCCTCTGTATTACTTTAGTAAATGGTTCAATCTTCTTTCCTACTTCTTCAGTTCTGTTGCAAGCATTCAAAGCTACTGCATGGCATAAAGACAGGATGCGACAATCACATCCTTTCCACAATAGCATAATCTCCTTCTCCAAGAACTTGATCTGGGAGATTTTCATACCTTTAGCTTTATCCCCTTGTTCAGTAGTGTTACCCTCTTCTCTGATCTAGGTACTCCATTGCAATTTTAGACCAGGCTCTAAAACAGCTTTAACCAACTCTATCCAGTCTTTAGGGATAATTCTATTACAAACTGACGACAAGTTTAACATTTGCTTCACAAAAGGTAAATATATGCTGTATGAGTCTATTGCTTCCTTGAGTCTTCTTAAATCTAACATTGGCTTAGGAATTCATTCAGTTCTTACAGAGCCTCTAGCATTTGGAAATTCATGTAAGGTTACTGGATGCATTAAGGTTGTTTGTTTTAAAACATTAGGTTGGGGGCTGGAGAGATTACTCAGTGGTTAAGAGCACTGGTTGCTCTTCCAGAGGACCCAGGTTTAATTCCCAGCACCCACATGACAGCTCACAACTGACTATAACTCCAGTTCCAGGGGATCTGACACCCTTACTCAGACATACATCCAAGCAAAACACCAACACACATGAAATAAAAATAAATAATTAAAAAAAAGAAAACTTGAGGCTATTTTTCTCTGTTCTTAATAATGCAGCATTCAAACTGATTCTCCATTAAATTCCTCTGTCTGGATTTGAATATCTCTATTAATCTATTTTATTAAGTTTTTCTAAAACTTATATCTTAGCACTCAGATTAACCACCTTTTTAGTAATAAAAATGATAATGCTAATAATGTTTACAATTGATATTACATAGATCCCATCTAGATTAGTTATCCTCTCATTTAATCATTCCAGTTTTTTTTCTTTCATTTTTTTTCCCCCCTGAGACAAGGTTTCTCTTTGGTGCCTGTCCCGGAACTAGCTCTTGTAAACCAGGCTGGCCTCGAACTCACAGAGATCCACCTGCCTCTGCCTCCCGAGTGCTGGGATTAAAGGTGTGCGCCACCACAGCCCAGCCTAATCATTCCATTTTCAAACTGTCCATCATATTATTATACAGAGACCCAAATCTATGTTAAGTAATTCCTCCTTTTTTGAAGTCATAATTTTGTTACCAAATCTGCTGATGATGTTGATGAAGATGTGAGGCTGAATGCTGCTGCATTGAGCAGTAAAAGCCTGACTGGATTTTAAGGCAGCTACCTAGTTTGGCAGCAGCCCTAATAGGAGATTCAGGGAGGTCCTGCCAGGAGACAAAAAAGAAGAACCTGGCCTATGGTAGGGCAGTGACTCCAGCCACATTTAACTCCAGCCTATACAGTGGCTGTTTCTTGAATTCGTACCCCAAATGTTGGGCATTAAAAGCATGAATAATAAAAATCCAGAGACAGAAATTGATGTTCAAGCTGAAGATCAGAAAAGCAAAGCTACTAGAGAGACCTTTTGCTTCTACCAAGTCTTCAGACAGAAGGCACAAAATCCTTTCTCCATGAATCCTCAAACTCCACACCCGACTGAGTTCCTGTCTCTTCTTTATATTCTTCTCTCCACCCAGCCATATCACTCCTGTCTCCACCTCCCTAGTGCTGGGATTAAAAGACTGTGATTTCCAAACATTGATATTAAAGGTGTGAACCACCACCACCTGAATGTGTTTCTGAATCAATCTTCTGTAGCCCAGGGTAATATTGAACCCACAGAGGCTGTCTGCCTCCCATCTCCTGATTTCGGGGATTAAAGGTGTGTGCTACCACTCTCTGGCCTGTAAGGCTAACTAGTATGTCTCCCTTGACCTCTGATCGTTAGGCAAGACATATTTATTAAAACACAAATAATATACCACTGTAGGTTCTTCTGACTTTCAAAGTTTCCACTGAAAAATCAGCTACTATTCTGATGGATTTTTTCTTTATATGTAGCTTGTGTTTTTTTTCCCTTGAAATTCTCTGTGCTTTTTCTTTATGCTTTCCATCCAGTCTATTTGTAAGATCTTCTGACTTTTTTAATTGGGTTACTAAGTTTTCCAATTCTGTCTTCATTCCAGTTTGAGTTTTCTTTAATATTTCCCTTTATTGAACCTTAGTTTTCAACCCTATATTCTCTTCAGTTCATTCATCCTTATTTGCATTTTTTGGGACAGCACTCAGGAATTTATTCTCTTTAATCTTATTCTCTTTAAGTTTATTCTTTCCAAGTTCACTTGAGCTATTTCACCGTATCATCTTTAAACTAGAATTTTTTTATGAAGTTTGTGATGGTTCATTTTTGGGTTTTGGGGGGTTTTGGTTTTTGTTTTTTGAGATGGGATTTCTCTGTGTAGTCCCAGCTCTTCTGGAACTCTCTTTATAGACTAGGCTGGACTCAAACTCAGAGATCCACCTCCTGCTTCCTCCCAAGTGTTGGGACTAAAGGCATGTGTCTTGGGGTTCATTTATGTGATTCTCATTATACATCATACAACTAATGTATAGAACTGATAGATTTTGACAGGAGCTGATAGGTTTTATCTTGGGTTTTCATTTTGCTTTCAACTTTTTGATAAGGCCTACACACATGGAATTTCTGTTCATTCAATTCTAATATATGGACACAGCAGACTGGGCCCAGACCATGGGATAGGTAGGTCAGACTGGGTCTCGAGTTAGATATGGTGAGAATGGGATGAAGTCAGATGGATATAGGGGGTTGGGCTGACATACAGGAGGCTGGAGAGTGGGGACATGGTAGTAGGGGCTCACCAGATTAGACAGCAGATGTAGGATCTGGGACTGGAAAGGGTACTGATGAGGTAGGATCTGGCTCATTGGATTGGTCTGGGCCTGGAGGTTGGGTGTGGCTCAGGTTTGGTACAGTCAGGTGCACAAGGTTTTGTCCCCCCCCCCCTTTTTTTTTTTGGTTTTTCAGGTCAGGGTTTCTCTGTGGTTTTGGAGCCTGTCCTGGAACTAGCTCTTGTAGACCAGGCTGGTCTTGAACTCGCAGAGATCCGCCTGCCTCTGCCTCCCGAGTGCTGGGATTAAAGGCGTGCGCCACCACCGCCTGGCTTGTTTTTCCCCTTTTTTAAATGTGATAAAATACACATAACAAAATTTAACATTTTAACCTTTTTAATGTATTATTTCAGTAGTATTGAGTATATAATAAAAATTATTCATATGAAAAATTATTCATACCCATTCTCCCAGGCCTCCAATAACCACGATTCTATTTCATATTTCTGAGTTTGATGTATTGTATAAGTAAGTAGTAATACTGTAGTGCTCCTCTATTTCTGACTGTCTAGGTTCAGATAGTTAATATTTTCCTTTCTCTTTCTTTCTCTTTCTTTTTTTTAGATTTTCTAAAACAGGGTTTCTCTGGAGCTTTGGAGCCTGTCCTGGAACTAGCTCTTATAAACCAGACTGGCCTCGAATTCACAGAGATCCACCTGCCTCTGCCTTCTGAGTGCTAGGATTAAAGGTGTGAGCCACCACCACCCAGTTAAATAGATAGTTAATATTTTCATAGTTCATTTTGTAGCCACGTCAGAATCTCCTTTCTTTTCAAGGCCGAACCATATCCCCTTGTTTCATATACTATATTTTGTTCAATCATTTCTCCATCGGTGGACTTGTGGCTTGTTTATAGCTTTTGACTATTATGAATAAAGCTGCCATGATGGAGGATATATAGAATATTTCTTTGAGACTACAGTTTGTTTTCTTTCAGATCTATACCCAGAAGTGAAGTTGCTGGGTTTTAACAATCACAATGGTTGTTTTTATAGTTTATTTGAAACTGGTGTTTAGATAATGGCCTTGTCTTAGCTAGGGTTTCCATTGCTGTGAAGAGACAACTTGATGACAACAACACTTATGAACAAACACATTTAATTTAGGTGACATCTTGCATTTCAGAGGTTTAGTCCTTATCATCATGGTGGGGAGCATGGTAGCATGCATGCAGACATGCTGATGATTCTACATCTTGATCTGAAGGCATATATTATAGGATATGACTTGGACTTATGTAACATATATGGGACCTTAAAACTCACCTCCACAGTGACATACTTCCTCCAACAAGACCACACCTACCCCAGCAACCCACACTTCCTAATAGTGCCACTCCCTTTGGGGGCCGTTTTCTTTCAAACAACCACAAGCCTGCATGCTTGAATTAGCTTTTATGTTTTCTAAATTCTAAATTTCCTTTAATCAAAAACTTTCTTCTGTACCTCTTGTCTTTTTTGTTTTTTCATTTAATGAAAAAACCAAGTTCCTTGGTCTATTATCATTCCCAGAGTCTCTATTGGTTTGGTTTATATTTCCTCAGATCAGTCCGTAGGCTCAAGCAGTTCAGGTTGGTAATTCTTTCCTTAGGAAGCACATGGTATTTGATCATCTTTCTTCTTGGGATATTAGCATCATTGGAAGAGCTATGCCTCTATCTGTTTTATTGGATTTTAAAGCGATGACATTCTATTTGTTTGCTTGGTGTTACTGGGTTGCTCCCAAATTCATATTCAACAACTATTGCTATTTAGACCAGGCCTAACTGCCTAGAAATAACATCATCCTCAGTGAAGTGGCTAGACCATTTCATCGGTTAACTAGAATGGTTTTCTAAAAAGATTTATTTATTTTTATTTTCTGTGTATAATTATTTCACCTGCATATATGTATTTGTATTATGTGTATGTTTGGTACCCTTGGAGACCAGAAGGGAAAATAGATACCCTGGAACTGACGTTAGAGATGGCTATGAGCCACTCACTATGTGGATACTGGCGATTGCACCCAGGACCTCTGGAAAAGTAGATGGTGCACTTAACTTCTCAGTCATTTCTCCAGCTCCTAAAATGATTCTTTTCCTTGATTTACAAGTGCTATTTCGTTTTTTATTGTGTTTTACAGTGCTGGCGTGGAATCCAGTGCCTCACACATGCTGCACAAGTGCCCAAATTTTCAGTTTCCATTTACTAATCAGTGCCAGCAACTGACTTTTGCTTGTTTTGATACAATTTAAAAATTGTGAATCTGCTGGATGTAGTGATGTATGCCTTTAATCTCAGGACTCTGGAGGCAGAGGCAGGTAGATCTCTGTGAGTTCAAGGCCAGCCTAGTCTACAAAGTGAGCTCTAGGACAGCCAGGGCTGTTACACAGAGAAACCCTGCCTCATGGTGTGGGGGGGGGGGGGGGGGGAGGTTACTCTTCTGTTTTATCTCACATTGCATGTTACAGTTACAAAATGACAGCCCCGAAATCACATACACAGAATGGTTATAACTGCTCTTGGTTTCCCACAGTTCTCTTTGAACTTGAATATAACTACAAAACATAGTCAATTACTGTCTTCAAAGCCCTCCAAATAACTGATAAGTGTGTTATATCATCAGCTTGGTATGGACATGTTACCAATTTTATATTTTAAATCTATAAAAATAGAAAGGTAGGGACTAGAGAGTTAGCTCAGTGGTTAAGAGCACTGACTGCCCTTCCATAGGATCCAGGTTCAATTCCTAACACACACGGCACCTCAACTGTCTACAATTCTAGTTCCCAGGGGTCCAGTACCCTCATCCACATAGATACAAGAATGCACAGAAAAAAATAAATCATTAAAAAGAAAAAAGGTTTATTTGATGGAGTCTGATCTCTGTTCCTCTCCTCCCTTTTTCCTCTATCCTTTCTTGAAAATATTTTAAGGATTTATTGAGTTATTCCTTTTAAAAAAGTTAAACTAACAGTAAAGTTTTAAATATATATGTATATTTCTTTTTTTGGTTTTTGTTTCTTTGTTTGTTTTTTAAGACAGGCTTTCTCTGTATAACAGTCTGGCTATTGTGGAACTTGTTTTATAGACCAGGCTTGCCTTGAAGTCACAGACATCCACCGACTTCTTTTTCTTTTTTTCTTTTCTTTCTTTCTTTCTTTCTTTCTTTCTTTCTTTCTTTCTTTCTTTCTTTATTTCTTAAGTTTTTGTTAATCTCTGATACTTCTCTCATACCAGGGCAAAGGTTTTCTTTTTTTTTTTATTGAGAAAAAAAATTTCCGCCTCCTCCCAGCCTCCCACTCCTCCCCCCCCCCAATCCTCTCCCCGTCCCCCCACTCCTCTCCCCCTCCCTCTCAAGTCTGAAGAGCAGTCAGGGTTCCCTGCCCTGTGGAAAGTCCAAGTCCTCCCCCCTCCATCCTGGTCTAGGAGGGTGAACATCCAAACTGGCTAGGCTCCCACGAAGCCAGAACATGAAGTAGGATCAAAACCCAGTGCCATTGTCCTTGGCTTCTCAGCAGCCCTCATTGTCCGCCATATTCAGAGAGTCCGGTTTTATCCCCTGCTTTTTCAGTCACAGTCCAGCTGGCCTTGGTGAGCTCCCAATAGATCTGCCCCACTGTCTCCGTGGGTGGGTGCACCCCTCTTGGTCCTGACTTCCTTGCTCATCTTCTCCCTCCTTCTGTTCCTCATTGGGACTTTGGGAGCTCAGTCTAGTACTCCAGTGTGGGCCTCTGTCTCTATCTCCATCCATCGCCAGATGAAGGTTCTATGGTGATATGCAAAATATTTATCAGTATGGCTATAGGATAGGATCATTTCAGGTTCCCTATCTTCAGCTGCCCCGGGAACTAACTGGGGACCTCGCCTTGGGCACCTGGAAGCCCCTCTAAGTCCAAGACTCTTCCCAACCCTAAGATGGCTCCCTTAATTAAGATATGTGCTTCCCTGCTCCCCTATCCAACCTTCCTTTATCCCAATCATCCCGTTGCCCCAAGTTCTCCCCATCCTACCCTTCTCACTTTTCTCTCCCCATCTCCCCTTACCCCTCTCCCACCCCACCCTTAAGATCCCGATTTTTTGCCTGGCAAACTTGTCTACTTCCCCTACCCAGGAGGATAGCTATATGTTTTTCTTTGGGTTCACCTTCTTATTTAGCTTCTTTAGGATCACAAATTATAGACTCACTGACCTTTATTTAAGGCTAGAAACCAATTATGAGTGAGTACATCCCATGTTCATCTTTTTGGGTCTGGGTTACCTCACTCAGGATAGTGTTTTCTATTTCCATCCATTTGCATGCAAAATTTGAGAAATTGTTTTTTACCGCTGAGTAGTACTCTAATGTGTATATATTCCACACTTTCTTCATCCATTCTTCCATTGAAGGACATCTAGGTTGTTTCCAGGTTCTAGCTATTACAAATAATGCTGCTATGAACATAGTTGAACAAATGCCCTTGTCATATGATAGAGCATCTCTTGGGTATATTCCCAAGAGTGGTATTGCTGGGTCCAGGGGTAGGTTGATCCCGAATTTCCTGAGAAACCGAAACACTGCTTTCCAAAGTGGTTGCACAAGTTTGCATTCCCACCAGCAATGGATGAGGGAACCCCTTCCTCCACAACCTCTCCAGCAGAGGCTATCATTGGTGTTTTTGATTTTAGCCAATCTGACAGGTGTAAGATGATATCTCAAAGTTGTTTTGATTTGCATTTCCCTGATCGCTAAGGAGGTTGAGCATGACCTTAAGTGTCTTTTGGCCATTTGAACTTCTTCTGTTGAGAATTCTCTGTTCAGATCAGTGCCCCATTTTTTAATTGGGTTAATTAGCCTTTTACGGTCTAGTTTCTTGAGTTTTTTATATATTTTGGAGATCAGACCTTTGTCAGTTGCGGGGTTGGTGAAGATCTTCTCCCAGTCAGTGGGTTGCCTTTTTGTCTTAGTGACAGTGTCCTTTGCTTTACAGAAGCTTCTCAGTTTCAGTAGGTCCCATTTATTCAATGAGGCCCTTAATGTCTGTGCTGCTGGGGTTATACCTAGGAAGCGATCGCCTGTGCCCATCTGTTGTAGGGTACCTCCCAATTTCTCTTCTATCAGGTTCAGTGTGCTTGGACTGATATTGAGGTCTTTGATCCATTTGGACTTGAGTTTTGTGCATGGAGATAGATATGGGTCAATTTTCATTCTTCTACAGGTTTATGATCAAGTAGGCTTCATCCCAGAGATGCAGGGCTGGTTCAACATACGAAAATCTATCAATGTAATCCATCATATAAATAAACTGAAAGAAAAAAATCATGATCATTTCATTAGATGCTGAAAAAGCTTTTGACAAAATTCAACATCCCTTTATGATAAAAGTCTTGGAGAGATTAGGGATACAAGGGTCATACCTAAATATAATAAAAGCTATTTACAGCAAACCGACAGCTAACATCAAACTAAACGGAGAGAAACTCAAAGCCATCCCACTAAAATCAGGAACACGGCAAGGCTGTCCACTATCTCCATACCTCTTCAATATAGTGCTTGAAGTTTTAGCAATAGCAATAAGACAACATAAGGGGATCAAGGGGATTCGAATTGGGAAGGAAGAGGTTAAACTTTCATTATTTGCAGATGATATGATAGTGTACATAAGCGACCCTAAAAACTCCACCAAAGAACTCCTAAAGCTGATAAACAGCTTTAGTAATGTGGCAGGATACAAGATCAACTCCAAAAAATCAGTCACCCTCCTATACACAAAGGATATGGAAGCAGAGAGGGAAATCAGAGAAGCATCACCTTTCACGATAGCCACAAATAGCATATAATATCTTGGGGTAACTCTAACCAAGGAAGTGAAAGATCTATTTGACAAGAACTTTAAGGAATTGAAGAAAGAAATTGAAGAGGATACCAGAAAGTGGAAAGATCTCCCTTGCTCTTGGATTGGGAGGATCAACATAGTAAAAATGGCAATTCTACCAAAGGCAATTTATAGATTCAATGCAATCCCCATCAAGGTCCCATCAAAATGCTTTACAGATCTTGAGAGGACAATAATCAACTTTATATGGAAAAACAAAAAACCCAGGATAGCCAAAACAGTCTTATATAATAAAGGAACTTCTGGAGCCATTACCATCCTTGACTTCAAACTTTACTACAGAGCTACAGTATTGAAAACAGCTTGGTATTGGTATAAAAACAGAGAAGTCGACCAATGGAATCGTATAGAAGACCCAGATCTTAACCCACAAACCTATGAACACCTCATTTTCGATAAAGGAGCTAAAAGTATACATTGGAAGAAAGAAAGCATCTTCAACAAATGGTGCTGGCACAACTGGACCTCTCCTTTTTCTAAATAATGTCCCTTGCCTTTTAATATTTCTTTATGTGACACACACACACGAGAGAGAGAGAGAGAGAGAGAGAGAGAGAGAGAGAGAGGGAGGGAGGGAGGGAGGGAGGGAGGGAGGGAGGGAGGGAGGGAGGGAGAGAAACAATGCAAGTCTGTGTATGGAGGTCAGAGGAGGATATTAGGCATTCTTTGTCACTCTCTACTTGATTCTCATGAGTAAGGGTCTCACTGTCTGTCCTTGGAGCTCAACCAGCAGCCAGCAAATCTTAATGTTCTCCTATGTCTGCCCTGGCACCCGCATAAATGTCCAGCTTTTCTCACGGGTGTTGGAGATAGGAATTCAAGTTCTCATACTTGTTCACACATTCTTACCTGCTGAGTCATCTCCCCAATCCCTCTTTGCCTTTTGCTGTTGTTTTGCTTTTTGGTTTTTGCCCTTCTTAAACAGGCCAGTGTGGTATTCATTATGTATCCCATACTGGCCTAGAACTTATGGAACTCTTGGTTCAGTCTTCCAAAAATAAGTGTATGTGTAAGCCTCTTTGCCTGAACTATCTTGCTTGTTTTCACTTAAGAAAATATCCTGATACATAGCATAGTGCAAATGCCTTTAATCTCAGCACTCAGGGACAGAAGGATCTCTGTGAATTTAAGGTCAGCCTTCTCTACACAGCAAATTGATGGCTACTTAAATGGATTCTTTATTTTTTTAATTTTTTTATTTATTTTTTAAAGATTTCTGTCTCTTCCCCACCACCGCCTCCCATTTCCCTCCCCTTCCCCCATTCAAGACCCCCTCCCTCATCAGCCCAAAGAGTAATCAGGGTTCCCTGCCCTGTGGGAAGTCCAAGGACCACCCACCTATATCCAGGTCTAGTAAGGTGAGCATCCAAACTACCTAGGCTCCCACAAAGCCAGTACGTGCAGTAGGATCAAAAACCCATTGCCATTGTTCTTGGGTTCTCAGCAGTCCTCATTGTCCACTATGTTCAGTGAGTCCGGTTTTATCCCAGGCTTTTTCAGACCCAGGCCAGCTGGCCTTGGTGAGTTCCCGATAGAACATCCCCAATGTCTCACTGTGTGGGTGCACCCCTTGCGGTCCTGAGTTCCTTGCTCGTGCTTTCTCTCCTTCTGCTCCTGATTTGGACCTTGAGATGTCTGTCCGGTGCTCCAATGTGGGTCTCTGTCTCTGTCTCCTTTCATCGCCTGATGAAGGTTAATACTCAGGAGGATGCCTATATGTTTTTCTTTAGGTTCTCCTTCTTATTTAGCTTCTCTAGGATCACTAATTATAGGCTCAAAGTCCTTTATTTATGGCTAGAAACCAAATATGAGTAAGTACATTCCATGTTCCTCTTTTTGGGTCTGGCTTACCTCACTCAGGATAGTGTTTTCTATTTCCATCCATTTTCATGCAAAATTCAAGAAGTCATTATTTTTTACTGCTGAGTAGTACTCTAATATGTATATATTCCATACTTTCTTCATCCATTCTTCCATTGAAGGCTATCTAGGTTGTTTCCATGTTCTGGCTATTACAAACAATGCTGCTATGAACATAGTAGAGCATATACTTTTGTTGTATGATAGGGCCTCTCTTGGGTATATGCCCAAGAGTGGTATTGCTGGGTCCAGGGGTAGGTTGATCCCGAATTTCCTGAGAAACCGAAACACTGCTTTCCAAAGTGGTTGCACAAGTTTGCATTCCCACCAGCAATGGATGAGTGTACCCCTTTCTCCACAACCTCTCCAGCAGAGGCTATCATTGGTTTTTTTTATTTTAGCCAATCTGACAGGTGTAAGATGGTATCTTAAAGTTGTCTTGATTTGCATTTCCCTGATCGCTAAGGAGGTTGAGCATGACCTTAAGTGTCTTTTGGCCATTTGAACTTCTTCTGTTGAGAGTTCTCTGTTCAGCTCAGTGCCCCATTTTATAATTGGGTTGATTAGCCTTTTAGAGTCTAGTTTCTTGAGTTTTTTATATATTTTGGAGATCAGACCTTTGTCAGTTGCGGGGTTGGTGAAGATCTTCTCCCAGTCAGTGGATTGCCTTTTTGTCTTAGTGACTGTGTCCTTTGCTTTACAGAAGCTTCTCTGTCTCAGGAGGTCCCATTTATTCAATGAGGCCCTTAATGTCTGTGCTGCTGGGGTTATACGTAGGAAGTGGCCTCCTGTTCCCATGTGTTGTAAAGTACTTTCCACTTTGTCTTCTATCAGGTTCAGTGTGTTCGGACTGTTCTTGAGGTCTTTAATCCATTTGGACTTGAGTTTTTGCGTGGTGATAGATATGGATCTATTTTCATTCTTCTACAGATTGACATCCAGTTTTGCCAGCACAATTTGTTGAAGATGCTCTCTTTTTTCCATTGTATACTTTTAGTTCCTTTATCGAAAATCAGGTGCTCATAGGTTTAATCTCAGCACTCAGGGATAGAAGGATATCTGTGAATTTAAGGTCAGCCTTCTCTACACAGCAAATTGATGGCGACTTAAATGGTTTCTATTTTTTTTTATCTTCACAGAGTGGATATATATTTTTAGACACTTTTCTAGTTTTTTTTTTATTTTCTAAAAGTGGGAGTGCTTTATCCCAAATAAAATAATACCATCTTATTTGATGCTTTCAAATTTCTGTTTATAGTTTCAGTGTTTTAACATTCCTATCAGCAGTGTCTTGAGTTTTGTCAACAAAGTATAATATGAGGTGTTTTTTGTTTGTTTTTTTTGTTGTTGTTGTTTTGGTTTTTTTTTGTTTTTTCCCACCATTGGTAAAAAATTATGCCTCTGTACTTTTTGGCCTGCCCGCCCTCCCTCCCTTCTTTCCTTCCTTCCTTTCTTCCTTCCTTCCTTCCTTCCTTCCTTCCTTCCTTCCTTCCTTCCTTCATAAGAAATACAAGTGAGGTTTTAGGTTTTGGTTTTCTAGGTTTTCTAATAATTCTGTTTTTTTTTTCTATTTATATTTTTCAGAGTCAATACAGATTTGTCTGTGAAGCTATTTTGAAAGTGTATGAAGAAGGCTTTGTTAAACCCTTAACAACATCATCAAATAAATAAGAAAACGAAAAGGTTGGGATAAGTATTGGGAAACTGATTTTTGTTACATTCACTGTGCCATAATACTGATTGCAGGAAATGGCATCTCTCACAAAAAAATGAAGAACTCAAACAAACTTTGAAAACTTCAGCACTATTGCACTTTATGTTTAAAAAAGTCACTCAAAACCTATAACTTCACATCTTTGACTATTTTGTGCTTTGCTCTGAACAAATAGCGGAAACTGAATATGTTCAGGGTAATTTGTGGAATTTTGAGGCGGTGCCATGCAGTCCCCTCTGGTAGAATTGCCCCAGCAAGGCTCAGAACTCATCTCTGTTACACACCTGTACCTTGAAAGCAAAAAGAAGTAAACATCAGGAGTCTGCTCTGGTCTTTCCAGTGGTTCATGTACTTACTCTACTGATTGCCAGATTTTATTTTTCAAACGTTAGCAATACCATTCTCAACATTAGCCAGTACACTGCCTGTGGATGCAGCACATCTTCCCTGACATCCCAGTAGGGACCTGCTGTTGAGAAGAAAAGTGGAACTTGGTTCCCAGGAAATGCTGCACAGTGTCCATTTACCAGCATCTTATAGAAATTATAACTATGAATCTATGGAATTTCTTGGATTTAATGATGTAACTTATATTTATCATAAGGTTGGCTTATTCCAAATCATGTGACTTCACACTTTTGATGTAAAGGAATGCATGCATCGTGTCTTAACCCCTTAAGTGCCTTGAGATATCTTTGTTTAATGAAAAGGCACTCATTTGACCCATAGGAGGTATGTATACTGTACATTATTATAGTTTTATGAATTTTTAATAGGTTCACAGTGTAAAAAAAAGCAGATTATGTTGAGAGTTATACAAGATGGGTAAGGAGATTGTTTTTACTCAGTGCTTGCTTGTACTTTGCTGTAAAAGCCAGAATATCTGTGTTCTGCTGATAGTGCATTCTGCTGCTGTGGAATTGTTCACAATCTGTACATTCCTTTACTGCAGAACAGGGCTTAAAGTTCAGCAACTTGTCCTACAGAAAGGGTTTATTCTTCAAATTTCATATTTGCTTCATCCCTAACTTAAAAAGTGATCTTTAACATGTATATTAAAGATAAATATATTAACACTCTAAGCTACAATTACAAAGTTAGTTAGTTGAGTTTGTTCCTGTCTATACCGAAGTGTTACCCTCCAGTACTCATTCCAGTTCATATCAGGCTGTCTTCACACTGGTCTTTCTTTTTATTTTTATTTTTTGTGTTGTTGTTTTGTTTGGTTTGGTCTTGGTTTTTCAAAACAGCGTTTCTCTGTATAACAGTCCTAGAACTTGCTGTATAAAACCAGGTTGACCTTGAACTCACAGAGATCTGTCTCCCTCTGCCTCCTGAGTGCTGGGATTAAAGGTGTGCATCACCACCACCTGGCCACACTGGTCTTTTCATTGGAATTCTTCAGACAAAGAGTTAAATACTATTGACTTCTTCTAAATGTGACCCCCCCGCCAAATAGTAAAATGCAGGTTTTCTTGTCATTTTTGTATATAGTTATATTACCTAGTTTATATTTATAGATGCTTATTAAATTATAAGCATGTTTAGTGAGGTGTTTGATTGTTCATCTTGACTGAAGATCCAGCTCCCATTACAGATGTGTATATTTTCCTTGTCAGCTTCATTTGTTTTTAAATCTATGGAAATAGATCTTTAAAATTGCCCAATTTAATATGAGAATTTGCTCACCTATTTGAATGTTATTTTATATGGATATAGTTAAAGTAGGCACATTTGCTAGTGGTTTCAGAATATTTCTGTAGTCTTGATAAAACATAGTTTCCAATAAATATTTTGGACTGCTATTTAGTTTGGAGGGGTAACATACTTTTAAGAATCTTTAATAAAATCTAAATTATCATACTCATATTCAGAATTCATAATAGTAAAAGTCAGAAAGAAGTTAAGCTCCTAAACAGTAATGGCCAGGGTACCATTGTCATTTACAAATACTATTTGTCTTATTTTTTTAAAGAGGCATAAACATAATCTTATGTCAAACAGAAGTCCACCTATTTTGATTTTACATGCAAGACAATATGAGCTAGTCAGTGAAAGATAGTTACACTCAAACATTCCATTCTCTACCAGAGGCAAATGTAATTTAGGCTAGTAGGATGTCATTACAAGTTAAAAAGGGAAATCAAGTTGGAGATCTATATACATTATAGAACTACTTTATTTCATTGATATATTTTAGTCTAAATTTTAAATGTCTGTCCTTGCCATATGGGTAGACTGTGAGAACCATAGGCAAAAAGAGAAAACTTGTGTAGAAGATAGAAGGCAATGGCATGATTCACTCGCTCTTTAATGGAAAGCTTTGTTCATACCTCTGTAGTTAACGCTGATGTTGGCAATGAGCATTGCTGCCATTTAAATCATTGATGCTTGTCGTTCAGTGACAAGTGCAGAATTAAATTTATATTTCTCATAAGGACTGTCCTCTATCATTATTTTACATGTAAAAACACCCCTTTTAGAACATTTGTTAGGATCTTAAGCTAAAATAACCCTTCACAAATTGTTAATATGGATATGCTAATTCAACTTCCTTAGTTATCTAGCATAGAACACTGTCCTTTATACCTAAGCATTTAATCAGTTTACTAATCAAAATAGATTTCTAGAAATAATGCTAGTTTTCATACGTATGTAGTGCTAGACTTCATACATACTGATGTAATATTGTGTGACAAAAAAAAAATCCTGAATTAAACTACTTTCCCTTTTCACTACCCACCCTTAAGACACACACACTGACAAACTCAAGAAAGAATGCATTTATTCTGACAAGTGGAAATCAATATTGATGGGTCAGGGGCTTCTGTACATGCTAAAAGTAAATGTAAAGCTTTTCCCTCTCTGAGTTCAGGTGATTTTTCTGTGCTTATTTAAAGTGTTTTATTGAGTGTCTGGTTTTCGTCTGCACTGCCTAGATACTCTGTAATAATAATTTGGAGGAGACTAGCATTTGCAAAATGAATAGGTTGTACTTGTTAAACTAATCTATCCATTCAAAAATGAGGCAGAATACAGCCCAAGAAAAACTTTTGTGTAGCCTTCTGGGTTAAGTAGTTGGGAAAGGTCAATGATTAGCCGTTTTGACCTAAGGGTAACATTGTATCAAAACTGACTAAAATGCAAAGTTATGCTGAGCCATTAAGACAGTTACTTGAAGGTTTTAGGTACTACTGTACATGCCTTCATAGAAAAACATCAGTGCATTGGTTTGCATGTGTATTTCACAAAGACGTGTACACAAACGGAATGGACTTTTAATCATGGGGTTGTTTATATCGCTTGGCTGGTCTGATCAGTCTACTTTGTTATTTGAGCAAAAAAATCTCTTGTATCACTAGAAGTGGTACTACAACTTGAAAGCTATAAGAAGTTGAAAGACTTATGTCTAGTCTCTACTTCCTTATGATAGGAAGAACTAGAGGCTCAGCAATTAATTTAACAGAATCTGGTCAACTTCAAGTTTTCTTTCTTTCTTTTTTTTTTTTTTTTTTTTTTTTGGTTTTTCGAGACAGGGTTTCACTATGGCTTTGGAGCCTGTCCTGGAACTAGCTCTTGTAGACCAGGCTGGTCTCAAACTCACAGAGATCCACCTGCCTCTGCCTCCCAAGTGCTGGGATTAAAGGCGTGTGCCACCATCGCCCGGCCTAACTTCAAGTTTTCTAATTCTCAATCTAGTGTTTCTGTATTAGACTAGTTCAATAAATTGCTTGTAAATTTTAGCTTTTTCTACGTGGGAAGCACGGTCAGTGTTGTCCCTTTGAATCTTTGACACCTTAGAAGTTTGATATTAGGCTTCAAAAGTGATGCCAATTAGGGATTGGGCCGAATTTGCTAGGTGTGCGTCCCTAAGAGATGAATATAAGCTGTTGTGAACTAGTGAGGCTGATACACATACAGTAGGCAAGCTCACCTGCAAGTAGGAAGTCAGTCTTAAAGCATTTAGCACATAGAACTGAGATTTAGAACTTATATCTACTTACGAAATAATTTATATTCATAATGTGAACATGTGATAAAATTGAAGTATGGCTTATCAGGAAAAGAGAAGGAAACATGAATTTATAGCAGTGTGCTATCTAGTGTCTGTGTTTTGAATATTAAAAATATTCTGATGGTAAAGTTGCCAAAGTAGTTTTGAATTCATGTAAGTTGTTTATACCACAACATTGTGGGATATGTTTACAGGCTCTTCATAGTACTTATTTTGTAGTTCTGATGAATTTGTATTTAAGTCATTTATAGTAAATATATGATGATAAATATTTGCTGGAATAAATATCTCAGTAATATAGCAAATCATAGCTAATAGACCCCACAGTCTGCTTTCATACAAGGTGCTGCATCCACAAAGCGAGTACTTTGTGTTCACATTGCTCACCTCCCACATCTGCATCAACCCTCCACTGCCATTCCTGGAGCCATCTGTGGTGCTTCCTCCAAGTAAAACAGCTGTGTCATTACAATTCAGTGGATCGAATTTATTAAATATTAGAATTACTCATCAGTTGACAGATATTCACTTGTGTCTCAGTGTGATCACAAACTAGTGACTTTTATGAAATTCTTAGAGAATTATTATACACATAAAAGAAATTTGCATAATAAAACTTTTTGAGGGCTAATTGCTTATAGATAATTTCATCAACTTTAAGAGTATAAGAAATCAGTTCCAAATTGTTTTGGGTTCTGCTTTTTACCATAATTCTTATTTTTCATGGATTTCATTTTCTCTTAGTAGCAGTAATTATAATAAACTTCTCTATGTTAACAGAAACAATAAACCATGTGTTCCAGCCCATACTGCTTTATTTTCATACCCTAAGTAAATTTGTTTTGAGTAGATACCATAAAGTTACTTTCTGTTTTCATATATAAATGTGTTGCTGCTTACTTTCTGTTTTTGTGCTTCAATATACTGTTGATTTCTAAAGTCATTGTTTGGTTTTTAGTCCTTCAAAGCTAAGTGTGCAGTCATTACTCATAGCTGCTTGACAACAATTTATCTATATGAACTAGGTATGGTTCAGTACATAATCAAGTAAGCCAGTAGTACTTTTTCTTTGCAGAAGGTTATTAGCAATATTGCAAGGTAAAAACTACACTGTTAAAGAAGAGTTCAAAAGTTTAGCTTCCTGGAGCCTTGCAAAATTTCCAGTATAAGGATGAAAAAGAAAACCTTGTTAAGGTCATAAAAGTTTCAAGTAAACATTGTAGAGTTTTCCTATTATTATGTAAATGATATACAGAAAATATTTTTCTATGAACAGAAGGTTAAAACTGTTAACTCTAATTTCATTGTTTAAAAGGGATAAAACGATGTTTGTATGTCTTTCATGCTGTAAAGAAAATGAATGTATCTTTCAAACATTAGAGTTATTACTTGGTTCTAAGTATATGTGTTTGTTTAAAAAGAGTGAGTGAGAAATCTGCAAAGGAGAAAGAATCGTGTCATAAGTCATTATGTAAAACGCAGTGTTGGAAGAAATGGAATTTCGTTGCGAATGGTCACTGTCAAAGCATATTTCACACGTAGTGTACGTTCATTCCACATCACTTTGTTTTTGGCTCTGCAAGCTTTCCTTAAAAATTGTATATACTATTTTGAGTGTAAAGTATTTTAGTTTTACACTGGTGGGGTGTGGAAGAATATGTGTTAGGCTAAGTGTGCTGCTGCATGTGTCTACCATGGAGGAAAGTTCCCAAGTTTGTCAATGTCGCAGCCACCAGTGGGGGCATCATTGTAAGAATGTGAAGCTAGAAACCCATGCCTAAGAGCGCTTCAGAAATTATGTGCAGAGGCCTCTGACCCTGATGATGAGTTTCCCTTTTTCTCTTCATTGACATGGATAGTAAGACCACGGGGCCCAACCCTTGTGACTTCTAACCGTGGTGGCTTATACAGCTTACAAGTTTATTCAGCTAAGTGAAAATTCTTCACTTTAAACCAGTGCCTGTAGGCATAATTAATTCGTTAAATAGCTCCTTTAAAATCTAGTAATTATCAATTATTAAACTTTATGAAATTGGGAATTCCTTGTTTTAATGTTTCCTAAACCTCCATAATGATTTTAACTCATCATGATGTACCCTGAACAATCTAAAAGTAATCCAAGGTTAGTGTCAGATTTCCTCAACCCCAGAGTTATAAAATTTGGCACTATTAATTCTGGTGACTTATAAGTTACATTGTTAAGTAAAGTTGCTGTCAGGGATCATCAAGGAAATAGCTTTCTTCAAATAGTTGCTGCTTTGTGGTGTCCCTAGATTATATGTCATAGCATCCACGATTGTCATAATTGGGCCTGTTTTACCTTTTTTTAAGTATTTGTTTTCTGTTCTTAAATTATAGTATTCCATTTTTTTGCCTTCCTGGGCAAGGATGTTTCAACCCAGCTCTGTGATTTCCTAGATTCATCTTTCCCAATCTTTCAGTGAGTTAGCAAGACTCCTCATTCCTGAATCCTGTAGAGTAGGTAATATGTAAGTGCTAAAATTGATTTCAAATAGCACTTTATTTTATGCTTACTACTGACTTAATTTATACAGTAAAAATATCTATCCTAGGAGTTTTGTAAATACAGAAAAAATTGGTTAGTATTAGAGTTTATTAGATTGACCCCAAGTTTAAATGCTTTATAATGATCTCTTTATAGCTTCTTTGATATTTAAGAGGTAACATATGTGACTTTAGCTCTGTGATTTTTTTTTCCCGCAATTTGTATAATACAATAGATGCTGCCTAGCTGACTGTGTTGCTGGACTCAGTTCTCTCAGCTAGCTTCAGCCAAGCTTGGTTTACTAAAATTGTTTCTGCTCTGCATTTTGTGAACATCACATGACTACTTGGAAATTCTTTGTTCTCAATGTAGTACCTAGATGTTAAGTAGATACTGCACTACAAGTATGTAGTTTATATAGAAGACAAAGGGCAGGATGTGTGTTACTGTACAGTTTATATTAAGCTGTTTTCATATTCTGTCAAAACAGTATATCTGCTGTAAAAAAATAAAAGTTGTCTACTCCAGTGTTCTTCAGCATCAGAACATACCACTTATGAACTATGCTGTAATCTTTTCAGATAAGAAAAGCTAGTCCTTGTTTTCTACAGTGTAGGTTTAACTTTAGGACTGATAGTTCATACTTATCAGTACTATTTCTAAACTGTAGTTTTAAAATTATTTCTATGTAGAGGGAATTTTGATTTGGGAACTTTCTTTTCTTGTTATAGGTGCTATATGTAAATATGGAGTGAGAAGTTTGCTTGGTTAAAAGTCTACTTTATTTCCTTATTAAAATATTTTTATTTGTTTCCATTTGTTTTGTGCTGAATGAATAGCAGAATGGAATTAGTCCCTTAATGTTGTCAAGTACCTTTTCTCCCAGTTGTACAAGAATATCTCCGTATGGTGTGGTCTCATTATCAAGAAGCAAAGAAGCTAAGAATCAAAACTTAAATGAATTTGATCAACACTGGGTTATTTGAAATGATCACTGTGCATTTGTTACTGCGGTTTACCATGTGTTTGAAAGGCTTTGTGTGTTTGTCTTAATTTCAGTGAAAATTAGAATCCTTTATGTTTTTACACAATCTACACAAGCCAACAGTGAACAGGATAAAAATGCTGTTTTGCATTGAAACTGTTTTAGTCCTAACATCAATTTATGTTATGTGAAATGCTATTTCACATATTTTGTTGGGCATATTTCATTTTGATTGAGTAGTTGTTCAGATACAAATGTGAAAAGGGGAAAACACCTCTAGCTGTTAATGTTCAATTGAAAAATAAAGGTGTGCTTTAGTAATCTAATGACTTGGTTTCAAGTTTATTGAATTGGAATTTATTGTTGGACTCCATTATCGATGATGTAGTCACTAATGAATGATCAGTTAGAAGGGATGTTTGAATGCTAAACATGATTTTGTTTCCAGAATTAGTAACACACATAGTGGCTCTTCTTGAGGGAACGGGGAATGGTATATGTGTGTGGTGTGTGGGCATGTACATATGCTGAAACAGCGACCTATGCTCAGACTTTCAGAAGCCAGGGGAGGGTATCTGGTGGTGTCCTCTATCAGTCTTTACCTTATTCTCTCACGGAACCTAGAACTTAATGTCAGCTAGACTGGCTGGCCAGCAAGCTGTACTTCCTGTCTCTAGCAACCACAGCATGGGGTTGCAGGCATACATACCTGTACTCAGTTTTTTACATGGGTTCTGGGAATCCTAGCTCAGGTCCTCATACCGGAGCAGTAAGCAGTTTTTTTTGTTTTGTTTTGTTTTTCAGACAAGGTTTCTCTGTGTGACAGTCCTGGCTGTCCTGGAACTCACTTTTGTAGACCCAGCTGGCCTTGAACTCACAGAGATTCGCCTCCTGAGCACTGGGATTAAAGGGATGAGCCACTACTGCCCAACTGAGCAGTAAACATTCTTACCCATTGAGCCATCTCCCTACCTGCCCAAAGAATAAAAGTATCTGCAGTCTCCTTCATTGGGGCCACACCTCCTCCACTAACCCCAAGGCAGGACCTTGCCACTCAAAAGAATTGTCTTGAAATCAACCTGAATTATCATCTTCCCAGGTGTAGTCTGGTGTGCCATTTTGCATATTAGAGGAAGGTTAGGAGTAAAGCTTCAGTTTCGGTTTGGTTTTGATTGGGAGGGTTGTTTGAGTGTTTTGTTTTTATAGGTAGCCTTGGCTTGCCTTGAACTTGATCAACTGCCTGCATCTGCCCTTAAAGTGCTGGTATCAAAGTGTTGTACCACCACACTCTACAACCAATAACTGTTTCAGGTACCTATGTGTGTGATAAAGGACTCATTATGGCAAAAGCAGGTACAATGACATAGTGACTTGTGCCTGTAGTCCCAGCTACTTTTACGGCTGAAGTAGAGGATCACTTTAGGACAGCAGTTCAGGGCTAGCCTGAGCTATAGAGACCCTGTGTCTCAAATAAGAGAAAAAAATTATGAGATACATTTTGAGGAAGACTGAAGATGATTTGATTTATGGCAATCTCATACCAACTCCCCATCTCTGAGAAAAGCCCCCTCAAATCTGGTGAAAAGTGCAGGCATGGAATCCTAGTACTCAGAAATTGAGGCAGGTGGATTCAAATTGTGTGCTCTCTAAGAGTCAAAGTCAACAAGGTCCAGGTAATTCCTGGAATATTGGGAGTTATAGTTCTTGGAGAAATAAAATGGGAAATACAGTGGCCTTATGGTTTTGTCTTTAAAACACCCTACAACATTTGTCTCATAGCCACTCCCCAGGAACCAGATGTGGATCTGACCAGAGTCCCATCTTTTTGGTTGTAGTAAGAGGAGCAGTGGGCTAGCTTATACTCCGAAATAACAACACACAAATTGTATTCATTTAAACACTGCCTGGCCCATTAGTTCTAGCCTCTTCTTGGCTAACTCTCACATCTTGATTCAACCCACTTCTAATAATCTGTTGGCCACTTGACTGTGGCTTACCGGGATGAGTCTAACCAGTGTCTGTCTAGGGCAGGAGAAGCATGGCATCTGCCACACTTCCATTCTTCCCAGCATTCTGTTCTGTCTACTCTGCCCACCTAAGGGCTGCCCTATCAAAAGGCCAAGGCAGTTTTCTTTATTCAACCAATGAAAGCAACACATAGAAAGAAGACCCTCCTACACCATCTGGTCAATACTTAAAGCTGGCTTCAAATTTGGCTCAAAATTGTGTAACTGGTTTTACTCACACAAGTTTCAGATTACCAGCAACTCTGAGCTATATGAAGCCTTGTGGCAGTGAAGCCCCATTATACCAATGATGACCTCTGTTCAATTATATTTTCTTCTGGGGAATACATGTATTTGTTTATACATAAATATTTATGCTTGCAGTATTATATGATATAGCTTGCAACTTTTTTCATTGTGGAGTATTTCCATGTTAACATATTCACATCTATCTCATTCTTTAAAACATTATTTATTTGGGGGGTGAGGGTCATGAGTGACCATGTATGTACTTGTACCGCACTCATATAGTGGTCAGAAGAAAACTTGCAGGAGTCAGTTCTCTCCAATGTGAGTCCTGAGGCTCATGTTTGGTGGTGTCTTTTCTTGCAGAGCCATCTCACCAGCCCCATCTCATTCATTTTACTCTGTTGTCATGTGGATGTTGCATAATTATATTTTACAATTATTCTATTTCTGTGTGTATCTACTAGGTAAGCTAGATCCCTGACCTGCTCCCCCATTTTGAGACTAGTGTTACTTCAAAAACTTATACCAGGTAGCAGAAATGACACTGATTTCTTGGTATTGTCCCTAATCAGTCGGGGAACTTCAGTTTTCACTCTTTCCACCCCAAAGCCCCTATCCCCCCTTGCTGTGGGTAGAGCTATGTGTAGTAACCAGCTGTTGCTCCATTGGCCCCAGCTAAGGTGCCTCACAGGTGACTAGCAATATTCTGGCAACACCTCTGGTGCAGAGAGAGCTGTTCTGCCAGGCTTAATCTGGTGCAGGTGTGGTCAGTGCCAAATCCCTGTACATGGTGTCTTCTGGGTCCTCCCTCTACACACACTAATGTTCTGGCAAGATCCCATGAGACCCTCATTCCACACCCTTTCCCTTCACACACATCCCTTCTGCTCTTGTTCCTTTCCTTTTAGTTCAGCCCTTGAGCACATCCCCACAGGCCTTTTGCTCTTGCTGTTTCTTTGGCTCGTCCAGGAGGTCTACTGGCTATCTCCTCACCTACTTTAGGTCTGAACTCAATGTCACTGTCTTTAAGAGGCCTGCCTCCTTGCTGAATTTGCAGCTCTTCATTTCCTGTCCCTACTCCCTGCTATTAATTTTCTCTTTAGTGTTTACTAACAGCTAACGAACCATGTGTATTGAATCCAGAACACTTCATGTACTCTAGTAATGGAGCTATATGCAGCTCTTTCTTCTTCTTCTTGTTCTTCTTCTTGTTGTTCTTGTTGTTCTTGTTCTTCTTCTTGTTCTTCTTGTTCTTCTTCTTCTTCTTCTTCTTCTTCTTCTTCTTCTTCTTCTTCTTCTTCTTCTTCTTCTTCTCTTCTTTCTTCTTCCTCCTACTCTTTCTCCTCCTCTTTCTTCTCCTCCTCCTCCTTCCTTCTCCTTCTTCAGATGGTGTTAGGTATATTGGCCTCAAATTTCTGGGCTCAAGTGATCCTCCTGCCTCAACCTTAAGAGTACCAAGGACTACAGGTACACTGTGCTACCACACAGGCTTGACCATAAAATAAACTTGTTTAATTATGACAGAACCTCGAAATGTAATCTAAAGTGCCCTTGATCTCACTATTGAGCCTCCCACAGGACTAGAGGTTTTTGTCACCTTTGGTTGCCTTGAGGGACTTTTGTCTTTCTTCTTTATCTGTCCTATCTCCAGGGCCTACAGCACAGCAGGCCTTTTGATTATCTGAAGAATGAAGGAATGGAATGTTGCCTTTCCACTCAGGACCTCCCTGACCAAGGTACCTTAATCTTCAGCCTGTTATTTGTCTTTCCTAGCTTTGTTTTTCTACAGGACACTTATCACCACTTGACACATTTATTTACTCTCTTTCTCCATTATAGACTGAAAGTTGCTTTAACAGTAGAGGCTTAAATCCACTTTAATCCCTAGGAATTGGGGATAGGGAAGCAAGAAAACATTCAAATAAGTACTTACAAATGGTTGAACAACTGGATAAGAGAGAAAAATATATACCAGACTACATTAAAAATAGAAACATTTATTTTTGCTGTGCTAGGGATTGGATCCAGGATTTTGTACTAGTCTAACATCCTACCATGGAACTGTATCCCAAACTCAACATTTGATTTTAAATTATATAATCAAGGAAGTGAACATTTGCTGGGTGGTGGTGACACCCACCTTTAATCCCAGCATTCAGGAGGGAGGGGCAATCGGATTGCTGAGTTGGAGGTCAGCCCAGTCTACAGAGTGACTTCCAGGATGGTGCTGAGGGCGCGGGGATGGGACAAAAAACAAAAACAGAATACTAGTGGGGTTGGAGAGAGAGAGAGAATGAATATGGGAATGAATATGGGAATTCAAAACATAAAACCAGAAGCTCAGTGGGTAAAAGTGCTTACACCCAAATGGGTCAGCTTGAGTTCATTCCCAGTACTCAAGTGATAGGAAAGAACTAACTTTTTATCTTCAGACCTCCCCACACTTGAACTGTGGCATACATACACCCTTCCTTACTCACTGCACACATATATATACACACAGGGACAATGTAATTTAAGACAAGCTTTTACTATGTAGTCCTGACTGTCTTAGAACTCACCAGGCTGCCCTTGACCTCACCAAAGATTCTCTTGCCTCTGCCTCCCAAATTCTGGGATTAAAGGTGTGCATCAACATGCCAGGTATTTTCCCCTCTTTGTTGTTTTATTTTTTGATTAGTGAACCAGTGTAGCAGCCAGGTTTCCAAACGCCTAATAGGGCCCTCTGAATAAACCTAAGTTTTGTGTGCAAGTGCAACAGGTGACTCCTAAACTGTAGTTTCCTATTCCTCTTGGCTCCACCTGGCGTCGCCTGCTTAAATTCCTTCTCAGGAGGCTGATTTCCGGGGCGGCGCCATCGCCCCTTTAAGAGCCAAGCACCCTGTCCTTCGGGGCGGGGCTTGGGTAGGGCTTTAAGGGGCGTGCCCGCGGGCGGCCGGGGTCCTCCGGGGATTAGCGCAGGGTGGGCTCGCCCCTCGCGCCGCCATTTCTCTGCGTTTTCGGAGACCCGTCCTCCCGTCGGGCTGGCTGGGGGTCTGTTCCCAAGGGTCGCGCGCGCCTGTCTTCGTGGTCTCGGTCGCTACACGGTCTTCACCCCCCAGGAAAGGTAAGTGTGGCCCCGGGTGTCCAGTTCGCTCCGCTCACGGAGCGTAGCCTGCGCCGCGCGGGGTACGCGGCCCGGCTCCCCGGGCGACGCCGCGGGCTGGGAGGGGAGTGGCGGCGGCGGCCAATGGGGCTGGGCGCTGAGTTTCGGGCAATACCGAGCGGCGGCCGCCGGGGGCCCTGCGCGTAGCTGGGGTCTTGGGCGTCGCGGGAGGAACTCTGTGCCCCCCTGACCTCCGTGTACCCGTGCGGTTAGGCGAAGGTCTCCTCGAGTGTGTCAGCTCGTCAGGATCGTGGGTAGACGCACACCCGAGGGGACGTGCAAGCTTGCTCGCGACCGACTGAAACTCGGGAATCGCGTGAGGCAGGTGCGTTCCCGGGAACCGCCAAGGCCGAAGGCGCTTCCCGCCCCCACGCGTAGCTCGCATCGGGTAATGATGGGTCCTCGGGTGGGTAGCAGATAATTGTGTCTGTGTCTGTGTGGTTACTGCAGTCTCTCGGGTTCTGCTTTAACAGCGAGAAGACCCCAGTCTCCGAAGTTGTTTGGCAATAGTTTAAAATTACTAGTAGTGTTTTCTTCGTAAGAGTTAGAGATTAGCCCACCAATAAATCCTTAACGTAACTCACAGCTACGATAACCCCAGTTGCAGCATAAACTGAGGCTGAGCCTCACTTACTGCAGTGGGTTACTTGTATGTGTCTCCCTGGTCGCTTCAGAATCTTTTTAACAGCCTCCCCCCCCCCCCCCCCCCCCCCCGCCGCCGCCGCCTGTTCTTTCTTTTCTTTTCATACTGGGAACCTAATTCGCATTTTGGAGCTCACTAGGCTGACCTAAATCCTTAAACATGTTTTTTGTTTTGGGACTTTAACTTGTTTGGGAAAATCGATGTGCGAAATTTTCCTGCGTTTAGTTTCTCAGTTACGTTTTCTATTGCGGGAGATAACTGGGATGAAAGATACTGGTGCCTTTAGGACATTTTCTGTATGTTGGCAATATTACTGTGGAAAAAAAAAATCAGTGGCTCGCCCCAAGATACATGTGCTTTACCGCTCAGGAATGTCGTGTTGGATACCCACAGTTCGATCCCTAGCACTGCAAAAAGAAGAACCAAAAGGGGCGGAGGTGCAGTTGGCCTTCAGTGCTGTATGGTGTACACAGACGTGACAAACTTGAGGAGGAGGGTGGGTAATGCAGTGCTTGGTTAAGTAGGAAATTGTTTCAGTTTTCGTTTCTGTGATTGAAAAGGAAATTTATTTACTAGAAACTATGTAACTCCTGGCCCCAGATTTTCATTTTGTTGTATTTTACAGACAGTGTCTCTCTATGCAGCCCAGGCTCACTTGGAATTTGCTATATGTACAGCCTAGGTTGACTTGAAACCTAGAATTCTGCTTCTGCCTTCCGCGGACTGGGATTATTTTGTTAGTCACTTTTATTATCCTCTTTTAGGATTTGCTTCTTCAAATAGTACCATGTTCTAATGTATTTTTACCCTATAACATTGGTTTTTTTATTGATTGTCTAACATGTATATCATGGCAAACAGTTTGATCATCCCTTACAATAAACAAGCCAGCCGAGGTCCCTGCCCTTGTGCAGGGAGGGAGACTAGCCAGTAACAAAAGTCAATTAAATATTTAATTACGGTTTCTTTCCATGTTTTTTAGAAAAGCCCTTGTACTAACAGGGCCATCGATTCCAGCCTCGGGATCAGAGGGTGCTTTTCTGGGTGTAAATACAGAGTTAATTATCTAAAGAGGGGAAAGAATGGGAGATGAGTGGACAAAGATTATCCCAGAAAGATGAAGCCGCTAATGAAGAAAGTTCTGGAATTAGAAATATGCACTAGAGCAGCTACAGCAAATAGCTAGAAGGGCGCCTAGGTCCAGAAGGAGGAGCCAGAGCTGTCAAAGATTTCAAAGGGAATCCGATTTGTGGTGGTTGATAATCCACCCATCCACCAACTGGAGCACTGAAGACCTGGGGAGGGCAGGTGGGATGAGGAAACAGAAATGGGGGGGGGTACTTTTTTTTTTCTTAACTCTCAATTTTTTTTTTTTAAGATTTAGAAACTTAAGTCACACATCCCATATATTTTTATGACCTCTGGATTAACTCTCTACAGAGAACACCTTCCTTAAATCATCTGCATTTTGTAGTTTCTATGTATGTGTCTGAGGATGTATGTGGATTATATCTCAAAGTATTATAATATCCTTTTCAGTTTGCACTTAATTTGATTCTTCACTTATAAATTTAGTCTAAGACATGTTGACAGAGGTTTCTGTCCTTCCCTATCCCACAGCCATTCAGTCCCAAAAAAACACACAGAGGTCTACATTAATCATAAATATGTTGGCCTATTAGCTCAGACTTCTTATTAACTCTTACATCCTACATTAATCCATAATTCTTGTCGGTCAGCCACGTGGCTTGGTAGCTTTTATCAGTGAGGCAGTCGATTCCTCTGTGTCTGAGTGTCGACTGTAGACTGAGTCTTTCCTCTTCCCAGAATTCTCCTGTTCTTGTCTTCCCACCTCTACTTCCTACCTGGTCACCCCGCCTATACTTCCTGCCTGGCTGCTGGCCAATCAGCGTTTTATGAAAACAGTACAAGACCATTGTCCCACAGCAAAGACAGGTTTGGTCTTGACTGGCCTGGAAGTCTATGTAGATCAGTTTATACCATCACTCACTGAACTCTTTGCATTATGATAAATGTATGAATTTCTTAAGTCAGTTAGGCTAAGAGTAATTTTGTTCCTGTGACTTAGAAATAGAATTGCTGCATATAGCCTATGCAATTTAAAAACTTGTTCAAATAGGATAGTGTGTGAAGATGTATAGAAGCATTCTCCCTCCTCTTCCCTGCTGCATGGACATCCCACCAGGGACCTCGCCTCCACTGATGTGTGTTAGTCCATACGTGTGAGTATGTCAGAGACAAGCCGTAGGAACTCTTCCACCATTCTGTACTAGGTGTACAGGGACAGACGTCTTTTTCTGGACTTTGCTTGTGCAGTGCTGGACATGTCAGGGGCAACCCACTCTACTTTTAATTTATTTTTTGGTTTTTTGAGACAGGGTTTCTCTGTATCTTTGGAGCCTGTCCTGGAACTCCCTTTGTAGACCAGGCTGGCCTCAAACTCACAGAGATCCGCCTGCCTCTGCCTTCTGAGTGTACTTTTTTTAAAATTGTTTTTATTGATCTATGTATTTTTCTCCACTCCCCTCTCTCCCTCTCCCCTCCCCTTCAACCCTCTCCCATGATCCCCATGCTCCCAATTTACTCAGGAGATTTTGTCTTTTTCTACTTCCCATGTAGATTAGATCTATGTAAGTCTCTCTTAGGGTCCTCATTGTTGTCTAGGTTCTCTGGGATTGTGAATTGTAGGTTGGTTTTTCTTTGCTTTGTTTCTAAAAGTCACTTATGAGTGAGTACATACGATATTTGTCTTTCTGAGTCTGAGTTACCTCACTCAATATAATGTTTTCTAGATCCATCCATTTGCCCACAAATTTCAAGATGTTATTTTTTTCTGCTATGTAGTGCTCCATTGTGTAGATAAACCACATTTTCTTTATCCATTCTTCAGTCGAGGGGCATTTAGGTTGTTTCCAGGTTCTGGCTATGACAAACAAAGCTGCTATGAACATAGTTATTTAGCACATATCCTTGTGGCATGATTGAGCATCCTTTGGATATATACCCAAAAGTGGTATTACTGGATCTTGAGAAAGGTAGTTTGTAGTGATATGAGCAGCGGGTCTGCGTCCCCGGCACCCGACCGCTCGCATGGCTGGCTTATGCCCCGAAATAATTACACGGAAATTGTATTCTTTTAAACACTGCTTGGCCCATTATATCTAGCCTCTTCTCGGCTAACTCTCGCAGCTGGACTAGCCCATTTCTAATAATGTGTGTAGCACCCCAAGGTGCCCTTACCGGGAAAGATTCAGCATGTCTGACCTGATGGCTTGCTTCATCGCATCTGGCTGGGAGAGGGGAGCATGGCCTCTGTCTGAGGCGTCTTACCTCACTTCCTCTTCCTCCCAGCATTCTGTTCTGTTTACTCCTCCCACCTATGTTTTAACCTATGAGGCCAAGCAGTTTCTTTATTACTTAACCAATGACCTTCCTCCATCAGTAGTTTCCTAATTTTCTGAGAAATAGCTACACTGACATCCGGAGGGGTTGTACCAGCTTGCATTCCCACCAGCAATGCAGAAGTGTTCCCTTTTCCCCACAACCTCTCCAGTATAAGTTGTCATCAGTGTTTTTGATCTTGGCCATTCTTACAGGTGTAAGATGGAATCTCAGAGCTGTGATTTGCATTTCTCTGATGGCTAAGGGTGTTGAGCATTTTCTTAAGTCTTTCAGCGATTTGAGATTCCTCTGTTGAGAGTTCTCTGTTTAGGTCTGTACCCCATTTTTTTTATTGGATTATTTGCCCTTTTGGTGACCAATTTCTTGAGTTCTTTGTTATTTTGGAGATCAGCCCTCTGTCCAATGTGCGGCTTTTACTTGTTTATTTTTTATTTGTGACAGAGTCCATGCTGCCTAGGTTGGCCTAGAACTTGCTATTGGCCAGGGATAATCTTGCCCCTTCTGCCTGCCCAGTACTGGGATTACAGGGTGTGCCACCGTGCCTGGCTTCTATCTGATTGTTTAGTCTCGATCTTTTACTATGTAGTGACGGGGGGTGGGCACACTTCATGCCAGTTGCAGATTTGGATTTCTCCTTCCAACTTATGTGGGTTCTGGGGATTCAGTTCAGATGTCAGGGTTTGTGTCCAGGATCTTTACTAACTGAGCTGTCTTACAAGCTGCCTTTTTTTTCTTCTTCGGTTTTTGTTTTTTTTGGTACAGGACTTCCATATGTAGCTCAAGCTAGCCTGGAATTGGCATGTATATAGGCCATGTTAGCCTAAAACCCAGAACTCTCCTGTTTTAGCCTTCCAAGTGCTAGAATTATTTGAGGCTTTCTTATTCTCATTTGAGATGTCCTTTTTTATGTTACCCATTTTCTTCTATTGGGTTGTTTATCTAGTTAATTTGTTTGTTTTTGCTCTCTGGACTTCTAACCTAGGGCCTCGTATATGAAAGGTAAGCACCTGATCACCAAGCTGTATCTCTATAGAGATGATTTGTAATAAGGGATAAACTATACAATAAAACTTCGAAATACCTTTTTTCAGAAATTGTTTAAAAGTCCTTTATTATTCTATTTCTTCCTAGAACTTTCTCATTTTTTGCTTGAAACATGTGTTATTTCACGCTGTCACACTTCTATGAAAGGAACTTGCTATTCTTCACAGTATTGGATTTATTGTTGAATGAAACAGCAATCGAAAAAAAAGGTGTTTTTCTTTAACTCGATAGACTGCAGGAGCAGTTGTTTGTCAGTGCCAGAAAGAAGGTAAGTGTTAGAAAAGCAGTTTATAGTTTCTTAGGAGATGCATTTATAATGCATTTGGAATCTTTTTCTTTTAAAAGTCTTCTGTGATAAAAAAAATTAGGTATATAAATATCAAAAGAAAAATAATGATTATGCTTTCAAGTTTTTTCAATAAAGAGTAAAAGAATAGTTATCTGATTATAATAAAAGGTTCAGGAGAAGTGTGATTATAATGACTAACATAACTATCAGGGTGTTTTTCTGTGGGTATAAAGGAGCTGGGTTAAAGGAAGTAGTAAGGGTTCATTAAACAGAGCTTTAGAAGTCTAAGGCCCACAGGGAAAGGAGACTGGGGACCTATTAAAAACCACAGAGCGGGTGGATATAGCTGGTCAGCTCTCCCAAATTTTAGTTCTCTCCTTGGGTTAAAATCTAAAATACATGTAAAACATTATCATAAAATATATTTTGGTAATCTTTAGTTCGTGGGTATTTAAATTTGAATGTAGTAGTATGGTTTTAAAGTTACCCTTTTAAAAACCAGATCAGTAGCCACATCTTTTCATTTGGAGGCTTTAAGGCTTTAAAAAAGTAACTGTGTCTGGAATTCTGCACCTCCTCTCCCCTCTCTGAGCTGTTAGGTGAGCTGAGAACAGCTCTGTCCATACTCACCCTCTCCTCCGGCAGCTCTTCCTCTGGTGGTAGTTACTGTAGAGTTATGGTAGAATGAGTGTCCCACAACATGGTGCTGTTTGCTGTGGATCCCTGTGTATGCTGAGGCTTTTTCCTTTCCTATAATTAGTAATTGTGCATAGTTAACCTTTACTTTTTCAGAGTCTCTTAGATGTAAACTAAAGATACTAGGTTTACAGAGGAACTTAAAGGGTTTGCATTGTATGTGTTTCCACATGTGTATTTATGTTTTCAGTTATAATGTGCAATCTTTTAAATATCTAGTAGCTAGTTTAACTATTTGTTTAATGTTCTTAGTAGAACATTAAGCATAATATTTGACAAAACAGGAGGTTAACTTTATTTGTACTTTGCTGAAATAGATAATTACTTGTGTTTTGAATGTACAGTTAAAAACAGCCACTGAGAGTCTGCCTCAGCAGTGTCTGGCACTGCTGTATAATGTCTGTGGGGCTATTATCTACCTTAGGTACCACTTACTGGCCCAAAACATTTGTTGAACGTCACGAATGATTGCTTTCTCCTGCTAGATCAGCTCCTTATAAAAACTAGACAGAAAGTTTCAAAAGTTGCAAGCATTGCTCTATCTTAATATTTATTTCTTTCTTTTTTTGGGGGGAGGATTTTTCGAGACAGGGTTTCTTCGTAGCTTTTTTGGTTCCTGTCCTGGAACTAGCTCTTGTAGACCAGGCTGGCTTCGAATTCACTTTTATTTTAAAGTCTACCTTTAAAAATTATTTTGACATGAAAATTGAATGTATTATATGCAACACACTTTGAACTATGTATAAGAAGGTGATGTGTTTTAACTTTTTCCAGAGGGCTTTTTCTAAGTACCACCATTAAGTTGACTACAAGTCTCCCTCACTATCAATTTCACTGCTGGTTTTGTAGTGGCAGAAATGCTGAGCTTCCTGAGAAGAACGCTTGGCCGCCGGTCTATGCGTAAACATGCTGAGAGGGAGCGACTCCGAGAGGCACAGCGTGCTGCCACGCACATTCCTGCAGCTGGAGATGCCAAGTCCATCATCACGTGCAGGGTGTCCCTTCTGGATGGTACAGATGTTAGTGTGGACTTGCCGGTAAGTAGGGCTTTGTTAGCTGCCAGCTGTGTGTGAGATCACTACTGTCCTGGGGGTTAGGCAAGATAGGCTGCGTGGATCAGGCTCTGAGCTACTCAGGTACACGGACCTGTGGGCAAGAGGACCTGGGATTAGTGGCAGCTGTGAGAGACATTGAACGATAGGGCAGTTTGGGACTGTGCATGTATACACACTTGTGTGTTTCTAGGCAGGATCTCACTGTGTAGCTCAGGTTGGCCTTGTCTCAGCCGCCAGGTGTGGCACAACAGGTACGTGCCATCAGGCTTGAGATTCAGAACTATTTACAGGTACCAAATCTCTTACATCTTTGTTCTGTTTCAAAGACTTCACAAAACACTATAAACTATGTGATTTTTGACACAAGCTTCATTGAATGTTTCTTGATGTCTGCCATCCTATAGACTCTTTCCTAAAATTCAGTTTGAAAAGTCTGTTTAGTAAACTGATAGCTCAGTGTGGCTGTGGTGCGAAATTGAATAAATTCTGAAAGACCTTAAATTCAGATGTTTAAACTGAAGCTTCAGGTTCAGACTTTCTTAGTTTTCATTGGTGGTAATGGTTTGTCTTGTTTGTTTGAGGCAAGGTCTCAGTATGCATCCCAGGCCTTCATGAAACTTGGGGTCCTCCTGCCTCAGCCTTCTGAGTCCAGGTGTGCGCGCTATGCCCAGCTCTCTAGAGGTGTCTGCAGCTCATCATCATGGTGTGGCTTTGTTATCTAATGTATGTTAGACTGCTTGCTCTTAGAGTTCGTGATTCTGTACACTTTAAGGTATCTCAATTTTCTTCCTGGAAGGGCTGGTTGAGGGTTTTTGAGCTATTCCAGCATGAGATGCTTAGTAAGGATAGTTTTATTGTTTATTTTTTATTTGTTAAGAATCTTGAAGAGTTTGTGAGTCCATTTATTAGATACTTTGTGGAAAGCATGAAATTGCTATGTGAGCGCCCAGGAACAATTCATTACCTAATGTTTGAAGTATGAAGTCTTAGGGCTGGTGATGGGTAGGCTGATGCTAAGAATTTCTAGGAAAGAATTTGTAAAGGGCGGTGTGGTGCTCTTGAAGAGCAGCAAGCACTCTTAGCCCCTGGGCTGCCTTTCCAGCCCCAGATTTGTTTATTTTTATATGTATGAGTGTTTTGCCTACATTTGTGGCCAGTTAAATCTTGATAAGGGTACCAAGACTATTCAGCAGAATATTTTTCCCCAACAAATGATATCTACGTGTGAAAGAATAAAGTTGAACTCTTTCCTCATACTACATATAAAAATTAAGATAGCTCAAAGATATAAACATAATAGACCGTTTGTTTGTTTTTGTTTTCGCAGCCCTAGCTCTGCAATCCAGGCTGACCTCAAACTCACAGACCTGCCTGGCTCTGCCTCCTGGGTGCTGGGGTTAAAGGCATGCATCACTACCAAGAGTCTAAGTAGACACTGTTTTGTTAGGATAGACAAAATACATGAGAAGTCAGAGTCGGGTAGGTTATAGTTTAGTGGCAAAGCATGTGCTTACATGCATGAGGCCCAGGCTTTAAACCTGAGCACCAAAAACCACAGTAAAAAACTACTTCACACTCAAGTAAGAGGGCTCAAATGGCAGATAATAACAAGTACTGGAGAAACTGGAGAGATCGGAATCTTCTCCATTGAGACTGAGAGATGTAAAGCAGATGCTTTAGGAAACAGCCCACGGCTGTTCGAATGCTAGAACACTGCTCCCTTGTAACTAGGTGTTCCCACTTTCCAAGATACCCAGGAGAATTAAAGACATGCTTGCATGAAAATGTGTATTGTTTGTAATAGCAAAAAGGACATCAGGATGGATAGGTAACTTCAGATCGCTAGCCATAAAATAAATGAAACTGATATTCTGTAACAACCTGGATGACTCTTGAAAATGCTGTGCTAGTGAAAGACTCAGCCACAAGAACCACACACTGTGATTCTGTTTTAGAACACGGAGAACTATAGAAATGAAAAGGCAGATTAGTGGTTGCTTGGGAACTGGCAGACAAGTGTTGGAAACTAATAGCTATAGGATATGGAATATCTCTTAGGAGTAATGAGAATATCCTGAAGTCAGTTGTGATGCTTATACACACCTGCTGTGTTTACTAAAATCCGTTGAATTACTTATTTGGGTTGTTTTTGAGGCCATGTCTCTCTATATAGAACTAGCTGGCCTGAAACTCACTGTATAGAACAGCCTACCCTCATTCTCACAGACATTGCCTGGTCTGCCTCAAATGCTGAGCATAAAGCTCTGTACCACCACAGCTAGCCGAAATCACATACTTAAATCATGGGTGAATAATAAACAAAAGGTCTATTATTTCAATTAAGCTTTTGTGTTTTTAACTTCTACCCATCACAAAATAGAGCATTTTTGTGAATATATCTGTTTTACTGCATATTAGTTTTGGGTTGTTGTGTTTTTGTAGCCAGGGAATATATTTAAAGTAACATTTAGTTGTAATTATAATGATAGACTTGATTTGGAACAGGGAGAAGCTAGAAACCACTAAAGCAGTGTAGGTACAAGGGATTGTGAGATTGCAGAAAGGGGGATGTTTAGCACACGAGCCCGGTGAGGGAAGGAGCAAGGATGAGTAGTGAGCACACTGTCACTGGGTCGTGTTCATAGTGTGGACAGTTATGAGAGTGGTCACCTGTCACAGGGAGGGTGGAGAAAAGCCCTGCACAAGGCATGTGTTAGCAACTGGGTTTTAGAAACTAAAAGGAATTCTCAGTGGTAGTTCAGTTCTGAATTTTCTATAGTCCTTTGAACATAGCAACCGCTCTTAACGTATTAGTTGTTTAACAAGTACGTGAAGAAGAAGGGGGGAAGAAAAGCACAGCAGCTAGAAAATGGTTGAGCAGGGAAACCCTCAAAAGAGGTAGTGGGTGACTCCTAACAGGATCTTCAAGACACAGCAGGACTGATGTGGGGTGCACTGAGAGGAGGAAGTGGACGTGAAGCCCCACTCCTAACCAAGACAGCTAACAAAGAGAACCTCATTTTTGTCAATGGATTATTATTGGACATATTAACTATACTCCAGAGGAAGCCCTGTGTCAATGATAGTGGGCCAACACAAAACAAACTCCATTGTTTTCTTGTTTTTGTTTTGCTTTGTTTTTGTTTTTACATTTTGGCATATTTTGTCTCACTTTTTTTGTTTTGTTTTGCTTTCATTTTTGTAGTGTTTTTTGTTGTTGTTTGAGATAGATAACAAAACTGGGTGGGGAAGGTCTGGGAAGGAGTTGAGGGAGGGGAAACATGATCAAAATATAGTATATGAAAGTTAAAAATTATAAAATGTAATTAAGAGATCTAAAAGAAAAGAAAGCCCTGCAGATTTGCACACAGGAGGCATTTTCTCTTCTCAGATATGTCTAGGTTTGTATCAAGTTGATAAAAACCAACAACCAACACGAATGCATTGAACCAGAGTTGATGAGATTCAAACAAGACATTGTGGGAGAAAGTGTACTCTCTGTGGCTCGGAGGATGACACCCGGGCCAAGTACAGCCGGCTCTGACAGACACAGTGGGAGAGTGAACAAGCTATGCTTCGGGGGATACTTTGTTCCAGTCTGTACTTTAATCTGTAAATAGTGACTAATAAGGGATTGTGAAGAGCAGGATAATTCTATTTAATAATTCTACATCCCATGGGTAGTTTGTACCACTTGATCTTCTGACTCTTGCTTGTCTCCAGTCTTTTCTTTCCCCCACGCCACCAAAGACTGTCATGACCTCCCTCCTATCTTTATTTTGCTTTTACATAGGCTGACAGAGCTTCAAGTTTTCTTTTAGACTGAGTTTGAAACCTAAATCCCCTGAACCTATTGGTACTTTCAGGCAGAACTAACAAGATGCAGTCTTTCTTGTACCTCATTTGTCACATTTAAATTGGGGTTCTTAGCAAAGATGATTGCAGTTATTCTGACATAACTATTATGAGCCAGTTTGTTTTCTTGCAGACTGGATTTTGAATGAAAGTTTTTAGAATATCCATGCTATTCCAGCAGCCAGATTATTTAAAGAAATTCTTTTTTAGACCAGGCTGTGGTGGTACACGCCTTTAATCCCAGCTCTCAGGAGGCAGAGGCAGGCAGATCTACATGAGTTCAAGGCAAGTCTGGTCTATAGAGCAAGTTCCAGGACAGCCACAGCGGTTACATAGAGAAACTGGAGAGGGAGGGAGGGAGGGAGGGAGGGAGGGGAAGAAGAGGAGGAGAAGTTCTCTTTTAGAATTTTTTTTTTTTTAGATTGGGCATCACTAATTTGAGGAATTTGAAAATGCCATGTGTTCACTATTGGATGGCTTAGATCAACTTTCTATTAAAGAAGGTGGAATACATAACCTTGAAAAAAGGCTGTTGCTCTTTCTACCTTGCAGAAGCCCATTCTCTCCCCTAGAACACAAGTACTATATTTCACAAAGTTGGGACGATGCTTGGACAGAAGGAGGTGGAATGTTATTTTAAAGACCATATTCATTTGGTTTTGAAACAAATATGGAATGTTGATGGAATGTGAAATTAAATATAGAAGTATATCTTAGAATTAATGTCATAGAAGTTGGATACTTTGGTGCATTAGAAGGTAGGGAGGGGATCCGGAGTTCAAAAATGTTTTGTATTCCATTTTTGATGATGGTACTTAGCAAAATTATCATAATTGTTACTTTTTAAATTTGTTAACAGTGGGGCCAGAGAGAGATGGTTCATGGTTAAGAATGTGTACCGTTGTTGTAGAAGACCCAAGTTCAGTTCTCAGCACCCACATCAGAGCACTCACAACAGCCTGTAAACTCCAGCACCAGAGAGACCCAATTTCTCCACACACACCTGCACCTACATGCACATACCTACCCCACAGTCAACTGAAAAATAGATGGGAAAACTTTTTCAAGTTTGTTATCTGTTCTGTTTTCTTTTTGTTGTGCCCAGTAACAACTGTTCCCTTCCTTCCCACCACCTCTGTCTGTAGACTATATTCAGATGGCCAGCTTAGTTTTTTTATTTGCCTCTGTACTTTAGGTTTTCATGATTTAAGAATCTGACACTTAAATACCGTTCTTCCTCTTGTTCCCTCTGCTCTTTATCAGTGCTGGATTTCTTCCTGATATTAAACCCCTTTCTCTACTGTAGAACTTTGCATTTCTATAGATAATTGCTTTACTCATATTTTATTGAAATTTTCCTTGCTTTAAAGAATCTTCCTATTTGAATACTGTTTCCCATTTATTCTTCATCTTGTTATGCCCTTTAATATTATTACAACTATTTTCTTGTTAGAATATAAGCCTCTTGAAGACAAGTACCTTCTTTTGTTTTCTTTTGTAGTTGGCTAGAGCAGCACCTAGCATATTGTAAAGGCTCTATTAATATTTATTAAATAAATCAAAGAAATTATGAACAATATTTGAAATGAATCTTTGATATAGACTAGATTTATACCTTGATGAAGTTAAAATCATTCTCAACCCCAAATTCTTTAATGAGATTTTCAGGTCTTTGGGACAAGAAAGGCATTTCTGATTTCTTGCCTTAAGACTAGCCCATGATCCTCCAAAACCACAGAGAAACCCTGTCTCGAAAAAACCAAAAAAAAAAAAAAAAAAAAAAGACTAGCCCATGAAACCTAGGAAATAAATGGAAAAATTAGCAAGAGTTCTGGTTCATGCCCACATCTCTTCCTCCTCTTTTCTCTCTCCTTTATCTCTTCCCTCTCCCCTTGTGTCTTTTTCCCCCCTCATTCCCCCCCCCCGCCCCCATAATGGATGTGGGGTTATCCTGGCTGCAGATTGAAGTGTAAATGGAATGAAGATAACTGAATACATGTCTTGTTTTCACCCCAGTGGTATAGCAACAGTAACTCTGACATTGGGTGTAAGTGTCTGTAAAAACCCTAGTTCCACTGCCTAAAATATACTGTCAGTTCCAAAAGAAACTTGGGACAAATGGCTGTCTGTGGTTCCTATTAACATACCAAAAGGCACGCTGGCCTCCAGGCTCCCTCTGTATCACCAGTACCTGTTACAGAGTACATGCGGGCACCCTGGCCTTTCTCACCCCACCCCCTACCCTAAATTTCTCCAGCTCTTATAGGCTTCCCTTCCCCCAGCTTCTCATTCTTTTGTAACCTGCTATTTCAGCTGTAGGCTCTTTTGGGCTTCTTTGCCTGCACTCTCTGTCTTTATCCCTCCCCATACACACACCTCTCTCATGGCCAAGTCCAATCTGTGGGCCATGTTCAGCCCACTGCCCTCTCTGCTCTCTGCTCTCTGCTCTCACTCTGGCTTCACCCTCCCTTAGATGTTCTACATAGCCATACCTTGGAGCAGTCATATCATCAGCTTCATAATCTCTGTCTCCAAAATTCCCACTCCAAGAATCCCTTTACCTAGATAGAGTTCCTTCCCTCCTGAGCTGCAGTGGGTTACAGTTAAAGGGGTAACTCTTCTAGAAGTGGGCCTGAATTGCTTAGGAATTGTCTTTGTTGTTGTTGTTGTGGCTTTTTTTTTTTTTTGGTTTTGGTTTTTCGAGACAGGGTTTCTCTGTGGCTTTGGAGCCTGTCCTGGAACTAGCTCTGTAGACCAGGCTGGTCTCGAACTCACAGAGATCTGCCTGCCTCTGCCTCCTGAGTGCTGGGATTAAAAGCGTGCGCCACCATCACCTGGCTAGGAATTATTTATTGACAGTAAAGTCATTGACTGTGGCTTTGTGACTCTTGGGGCTCTCTTCTCAGGGTTCTCCCCACACCCATTGTAACTAAATTGGAATAGTCATAGACTTTAAGGTTAGATTGTTTTTTCTTGTTATATTTAATATGGAGAGGGTACGCTGCACAAATACACAGAAGTATCTTGGAAGTCAAAAACAGTAAAAAAAAATTACAGAGAATACTTAGGCAAACACAGATGAAATAAAAAAGTCTTAATAAGTTTTCTAAGAGATCTTTAAAGGTTAACAATGTGAGATAAAGGTTGCTTGAAAAGAGTCCAGTGGAATCCCAGGTGGGAAAGTACAATTAAATAAAAAATACAGTTGATGAAATTGGGATCAAGTAACATAAAAAAGAAATTGGTTTGGGGCATGGTGGTGTAATTCCAGCACTCCAGAGGCAGAGGCAGGCAGACCTCTGAGTTCTTGTGGTCTGCAGAGTGAATTCCAGGACAGCCAAGGCTACCTGTTTCGGGGAAGAGGGGAAAGAAAAGAAAAAGAAGTTGGTGAGATCATATTTGGGGATCTTCCCTTTGAGGAAAAGAAGCATTAAAAATTAAGAAATAAGCGGAAGACTAAAGAAGTACCTTTTTCTCCCTAAGATCAGAAATAGGGCAGTGACCCTGCTTAAGCCACTTGCTAATCATCTTCTTGCTGTTTCAGAAAAAAGCCAAAGGACAGGAGTTGTTCGATCAAATTATGTATCACCTGGACTTGATTGAAAGTGACTATTTTGGCCTGAGATTCATGGATTCGGCCCAAGTAGCTGTGAGTATCTTTTGGAGGTTCTGTCGTGACTACAGAAATGGCAGTTTTCAGATCTGCCACTTTAGATTGTGTAATTTGCTTTTAGAATATTCAGAGTTATGCAGCTATCATTATTTCAGAACACATTGTCACCCTTGAAAGCAGCCCTGGGTATTATCACCTCTCCATCCTTGTTAGCCTTCTCCAACACTGTACTACTTCTATTCATTTTCATTTGCCGATTTTGAAAATTTGATGTAAATGATCATCTAGTTACAACCTTTCTTGTCCAAATGTTTCCAAAGTTAATATTTGTTGTATGTAAATTTTTCAGTATTTGATTCCTTCCTGTGGCTGAATAATTTGTATCACATTTTGTTTATCCAGTAATTGATGGGCATTTTGTTTGGTTCTATTTGACTGTTACGGATGCTGCTCTGCACATCTTTGTTCTTTGGGGCATATTTCAGTTTTCAGGGTTATGCACCTAGGAAGGGATCGGAGTTATCTGATGAAATTTTGGAGTGCATGAGATTGCAGTGTTCCGTAGTGGCTACACTAGTTCACATTCCCACGGCAATGTAGAAGGGTTTCTTTCTCTCCGCCCCACATCTTCCTCAGTATTTGTTGCTTTTTGTTTCTTGATAGCCATTCTATCTAGGGTGAGACAGGATCTTGATAGTAGCTTTGATTCGTCTTTTTCTAATGAGCCTAAAGAGGTTGGATTTTCATTTATTGGCCAACTGTACTTTTTCATTTGAAAAGCGTGCGTTCAATTCATTTGCTCATTTATTGTGTATTCTGTATTTTCTTAGTTGTTCAGTTCTTTATGTTCTAGATATTGATCTTCTTTGAGATAGATTCCCTACCATTCTTCAAACTCTCTCTTGACGCCAGTGATTGTTTCTTTCACTTTATAGGACTTTTAGTTTTATGTATTTAGAGTGAGTGACTGTGTGTGTGTGTGTGTGTGTGTGTGTGTGTGTGTGTGTGTGTGTGTGTGAACTCCATACATGTATACATTTATACTGGCATACACATGACATGGTGTATGTATGGAATTCAGAGGATAATTTGGGAGTTGGTTCTCAAATTCCACTTTGTTGAGGTGGCATTTCTTTTGTTTCTGCCACTGCATGGCAGACATAATTTGAGCTAGTTGGCTTCTGAGTTTCCAGCCCATTTTCTTGTCTCCACCTCCCATTTTCCCATAGAAGTGCTAGTATTACAGGTATAGACCCCTGCAATGGGTTTTTAAATCTGGGTTCCAGGGTTCAGACTCGGGTCCTCAGGTTTGTAGAGCAAGCACTTTTATCCCCCGAGCCAGCTCCCTAGTTCCATGCATGCTTCCAAGTACTGAGAAGTTTGCATCCATGCTCGTTAAAGAGATTCTTCCTTTTTCCTCCTCCTCCTCCTCCTCCTCCTCCTCTTACTCCTCCTCCTCCTCCTCCTCCTCCTCCTTCTTTTTTCTTCTTTTTTCTGTTGAGTCTTTACCTGGTTTTATTATCATGGTACTACTGGCTTTATAGCAGAGAGGTTTAAGGCATTCCTTCCCTTTCTATTTTATGCAATACTTTAAAGAACGTTGCTGTTGCTATCTTTAGAGGTAGATCTGTGTCTGTGGCCGGGCAATGGTGGCACATGCCTTTAATCCCAGTACTCAGAGGTGGAGACAGCTGGATCTCTGTGAGTTTGAGACTAGCCTGCTCTACAGAGGGAGTTCCAGGACAGAGTATGTCTGGACCTGGATTTTTTTCTCATCAAGAATTTCTTTACTGTGCCTTCAATATTGTTTTTAAGATGTATTTTTATTTGATGTGTATGGATGTTTTGCCTGAATGTAGGTCTGTGCACTGTGTTTACATTGCCTACAGAGGCCAAGGCATCAGATCCCCTGTAACTAGTTATAGATAGATGTTAGTCACCATGGGAGTGCTGGCAATTGAACCCCAGTCCTCTGGAAGAGCAGTTAGTGCTCTTAACCTTTGAGCCATCCCTCCAGCCGCTCAATATTATTCTTGTTTAGTCTCTTGGTTTAATTTTGGTAGATCATGTGTCTAGGAGTTATTTTGGGTTTTATTTTTTTTCCAACTTACAAGTTTTCAAATGGTCCCTCATAATCATCTGGACATCAGTAGTATTGTAATTTCTTTGTCTCTAGTTTTATAAATATAAGTTTTATTATTATTATTATTATTGCCTGTGGATCACCAATATTATCCTTCCAAAGAATTGTCTCTGTTATGTTGATATTTTATATATTTTTTGATTACTGTTTGATTAATTTCAACTCTATCTGTATTATGTATTTCTTCTGTGTTTAGTTTTGGACTTTTTGTTCTTGCGTTTTTAAGACCTTGAGGTGTTCTATTAGTTCATTGATTTCTCTAATTTCTTAATATGAACACTGTTTTAAAGATTTATTTATTTTCATTTTATGTTGTGAGTGCCTGCATTTATGCACATGCACTGCATGTATGCCTGGGTCCAGAAGAGGATCCAGCTCCGTTGGAACTGGAGTTACCTTTATGGGTGCTGGGAACTAAAGCATAGTTGTCTGGCGGAGTAGGAGCTGATGTGGCAGCTGAACAGTCTCTCTGCTCCAGCACATGCGCACTCTACTATCAGTTCCTTGCCTGTTGCTGTGATAAAATACCTTAGGAGAGCCCCTCACGGAAGCTCTGCCCTCTCTGCCCTCCGCAGTGCCAGGCGTGCCCGTGCTGCACATACACATAGACAAGACAAATGCAGAGAGTAAGTTTGTAACTTAAGAGCTATTCACATACTGAAGTCACTTACATTCAGTCATGATTTTAGCATTTTAAAAATTTTTAACAAAGGTACCTTGGAAAATATTTTGTGATGTCTGGTTTGGGTCTTCTTTTGCCATGACTTATGACAGACTGTTCACTCTAAGGAAAGCAGTCGCTCAGGAAGTGTTAGTCAGCGTCTAGACTAAACAGAAGTGATTTTTTCAGTTACAAATCTGCTTTTCTTAGCATTTATGTTTTTAACTTTTCTAAAATAGTTTAAAATGTTAAAAATGCCTCTGCTGACATGTTTCATGTGGAGACTGTTCTGAGAGATGGTTAACATTTTTATGCTTCAGGCTCTTTGCCCTTTGAGCAGTAGTGGTGTGTTTCTTCAGTGAGCCTGGGACGAGGGTGTGTGTGTGTGTGTGTGTGTCTGTCTGTCTGTCTGTCTGTCGGGCCTAGGATGAGGATATGGGGGGGGAGGTCTGTGACAAGGGTGTGTGTATGTGTGTGTGTGGCTGGAGGACCTGGGATGACGGTGTGTATGTGTCTTGATGTTTCAGAAGCTTCCTTGCTGACTCTTTGGTTTAGTTATGTCTGGTATGTTTGTGATTATATCATTATTGCCTTTTAAGATACATGAATTAATTGTTCTTCTATAGCCACCTGCTGAGGGTGAAATACAGCTTTCTGCATTTTTTTTAATATCTTAAGTTTCGCAACTAAACTTTTTAAGGTGTGAACTATTTCAATTTTACATTAAGCACCCAAGCGTCTGCCTCTGCATGCCTTCCATCTTTATCTTCTTAGCAGTTTGAACATGACTCTCAGAGACTCTGATTCTAGGAAGTGCATCAGCGCCTGTCTCTGAGTTCTGAATTTTCCAGTCACTGCTCTTGGAATGTGGAGGAGATGAAAGAAAACAGACTTGAGAATCCACAAACATGAACAAGAGCAGTGACTCAGGACTCCCCCAGCTCCTACATCGCACTTTAGAATATGTTTGTTTGCTTCTCTTACTGGCGTAAGACACTAGAATCGGTAGAGAAGACTGGGATTACTGCTTGCTGCAGCACCTTCTCTGCTGGGATAACTTTGTGTTTAATGGTAGGACATGGGTAAGAGTGGGAAAGTATATTCATGAGAATTGTCTTTGAGGTTTTGTTTGTTTTTACACTTTATTATTTTTGTTCATGCGTGTGCCTACATGTGATATGCATGTGGAATTCAAGGACAACTTGGGGGAGTTTCTTCTCTCTTCCACTGTGGTCCCAGAGGTCTAAGTCATCAGATTTTGTGGCAAGTTCCCTTTCCTCCTGAGCCATCTTAATCCTGAATAGATCCAACTAGGAAAAGATTTTTGAACAACTGGGAATGATTTTAGTAAGTCCTCCTTTTCCTTCTTATTTTTCCTGAAAATTTATAATTAATTGGCAAGAGTGATGGAGCACACCATTAATCCCAGCACTCAGGAGACAGTGGCAAGAGGATCTCTATGAGATGTAGGCCAGCCTGGTCTACACAGCAAGTTCCAGACCAGCCAGGGCTGCATAGTGAGATCCTGTCACAAAGCAAGAGAACAGGACAATTATAATTAGCCTGTTGATTTTTCAGTGTACTTTTAACTGTCCTTCAAATACAAGAACATCAAAGAGGAATTATTCTAGTTTGAAGGAAGCTGAGACAGAATCAAGAGCAACCATTCATATCTTGAGGGAATGTGTACCGTTTATAGGGGATAGATCTTGGGGGTGGAGACTGATGCCTTTATAATTTTTTTCCATGTATTTGTGGGGTAGAATGCAGGTACCCTTGGAGGCCAGAAGAGGGCACTGGATCCCCTGGGGGCTGTTGGTAACAGGTGAGCTGCCTGGCATGGGTGCTGGGAACTGAACTCGGGTTCTCTGAAAAAGAAGCATGTGCTTATAACCTGGCGTATCATTACTCTAGCCTCTGTTGTTTCACTGTTACTCCCCGAGTCCATATGATTATCTATATCAAATGTTATAATAAAGGAGCTATTATTCTTAGCAACGAATTGTGTTCATAACACATAATCTTTTAAATATCTTTTGCAGTTTTATTTATTTTTTCTTTTCTGTATATGAGTGTTTGGGCTGAATGGATGTCTGTGTACCACATATTACAGTACCCACAAAGACCAGAAGTCATCCTATCCTCTGGAACTGGTGTGCCATATGATTGTGAGCTGCTTTGTGGGTGCTGGGAATTGAACCCAGGTCCTCTGGAAGAGCAGCTGCCAGTGCTTTTAACCGCTGAGCCATCTCTCCAGCCCCTCACCAGTCATATCAGTTACTATCTTATTATTGTTACCTCAGTCTAAAAGAATATACATTGTGTGTGTGTACCTATTTGTACATTTTGATGAAACAATTTATAATACTTCACAGTGAATCCTTTAACATATAGCAGTATTGCCAGACATGGTGGCACCTGTCTTTAATTTCAGCACTCAGAAGGAAGAGGCAGAAATTCAAGACCATCCTGGTCTACAGAGTTCCAGGATAGCTGGGGCTATAGAGAGGGACCCTGTCTCAACCACCCCCCACATTCCCCCAAAATAGCAGAATCCATTTCAGATCTTTAAGTGTTTGCTTTCATTTTTAATTGCTTCATTGTGCTTTTGTCACTTTCAAATGTTTCAGCCAGTTCATCATTGGATGGTTGTCTTATGCTTTTCTTAAGGAATTGCTTGTAGGAGTGTCATAACATTAGGCCACTTCATATTTGAATAGTGGTTTCTGTGCCAAGATGAAAGCATTATTTGTTGCCCCATGTTGAAGTCATCATTCCTAATAAATCTGTTTTCTGCCTACTAGTAGGATTTGTACAACTGAGCATTTGCCTTCTGAAATGTATTTAAAAGGGGCTGGCCCACAATGTATTAAATGAATTGGCCAAGTAGCCTACCCAGCTTGGAATCCAGAGGAAACATACATAGGACTGGGATGTGACTCAGCTGCAGGACCCTTGCAGGACTCTTGTCTAGCATACTTGAGGCCCTGGGTTCAGTCTCCCCCATGGCCAGACTAAGACAGAAAACTTTGCAGTCGCTGCCTGATGTGTTTACAGAACATCTTATTCAAGGGTAGAGGGCACCCTGCTTGCAGAGTAAGAGCTCTGTAAGTTTCACTTGAGGGCTCTGAAGAAGAAGAAAGGAAAGAAGAGGCTCAGCAAATAATAGGTGAGGAGAGCAAACAGCTCCAGTGCAGTGCAGCCTTAGCATTCTTGCCTAGCAGGGTGGTTGAAACTGCGTCCATGGCTCTGTGGACTAACACAGGAGCACCCCCTTCTTTTGGTGTTTGGAGTTGAAAGTGTGCTGAAGTGAGCTCACCTATGTGAATCGTAGCTGGACCAATGCCGCCTATCGTTGTGAGGGCCTGAGATAAGGGGTTTGTAATGAGCTGGAACTGCTTTGTCACTGGAAACATCAGGAGTCGTTTCAGGTTTGTGTTATGAGCATTTCCCAGTGAAGAGGCTATAGAAATTAAGAGGCTGTTTATTACTGGCTCAGAACTGTCCTGAGCACCATGCCAGGTTCTTCTAGCATCGCCACCATGAAGAAGGTAGTTCAGCAACTGGGGCTCAACCATGTGAAGGTTTCCCAGGCAGCTGCAGACTTGAAAACAGTCCAAGTTTCAGAGTGATCAGCATGACCCCACTGCTCACCGGAGTATCTTCAAGTACAAATTCTTTCAGACCCCAGAAAGTCTGCCCTTTTTTGAAGTCATGTATCTTGAGGATTCTCAAACCACTTCTTGTGAACCAGTGAATATTTTCAAGAGAACTAAAAAGTCTGTACAAAAGCTTCTATATAACATGTGCCGTAATATACAATCCTCTGCTTGTCAGCCCTGAACATCTGCCTCTCTGAATTTTCATGGATTTCTGTTTCACAAGATTCAACTAGTTCGTATATACTGACTGTAGCATACAATGAAACAGAATTTTTTTTAAAAAGACTGTTACTGTTGAAAGCAGAACTGCTTGTCAAGTGTAAACATTTTTATTTGTAAATCGGAAGGACAGTGACTACTTGTTGATAGACATTGTCATGATTTTGGAAAAAAAAATCTTGCTTTTTAAACCCTTCAGGCCCTTTAATGAGTACTAAATAATCATTGTTTTGCAAAATTCTAGTAACATTTTCTCTTCTCTGTGTTAGGGTCTGCCACTGAATCTTATAAAGGAATGGAATTTTTCTCCCAAAATGTTGTTTATGTACTATTTATAATGGTACTGTCGTGCGTGCACACAATAGCCATCTCTAGCTGCAGCCCTCTTCTCTCTAACTGAACAGTTTCAAGAGAGCCATTTATTTGGGAACTGGGGGAATTAAGTTTATAATTTAAGCCGTGAGAGCCACCTTGAAATAGAGAATTCAGCCTGTCCCTTTGGTTTTCCCTTTGTGAAATACTGCGTAGTGTTGTCCACGAAGCTGTAGTAAGCAGTAACTTGTTAAACATTAAAGATCTACCATTTGCATAAGTACACAATTTTATTTTTTCATTTGCAGCATTGGTTGGATGGTACAAAAAGCATCAAAAAGCAAGTAAAAAGTAAGTATTGAGAAATTATTTGTGAAATTGTGCAAATAAAATATATCAGAAACACCTTTTTAATAGTAAGAACATTAGAAAATCATGTTTTCTATGAGTCTCTTTATCATCTGCCTTTGCAGGGTGGGCTGGGGGTTATGTCAGTCAGATTGGTCTCAAGCGCAGAAACCTTCCCGGCCTCCTCGGTGCTAGGAATATTGGTGTGTTTTAATGTGCCTGGCTAGCATGGCGGCCTTCTAAACTTCATGTCATTGTAATGTACCAATTCAGTGCCCAGTAGTGTGGGTTGAATATTAATCTAGACTCAAGAGTCTTGTAACTTGAGCTTATAGGAGAAATATTTGCAGCTCACAAACTGGCTTGAATTCTTACGAAATATTTAACTTCTCTTTAGATAATTACTTGTGTTGCTATCTTGTTGGGCTTTCCCCCTCTGTTTTTGTGTGTCTGTTTTTGTTTTGGGAGGCTCTACCTGCCCCTAAGAAACGTTTTGAGACCTTAAAGCTGTAATAGTTTTTTTTTCCTTTGTCTTTCCAGAAATTCATGATACTGGCTATGCACAGTGGCCTAGGCTGAGAAATACATGGTAGATTTACTCTGTCCCCTTTGTCTGTGCAGTCAGCTGACATAGCCGGTCACACACACATGTAAACCGTGTGTCTAGTGCCATCATAGGTCAGAAAAGGGCACAGAATCCCCCGGAACTGGAATTGCAAGCAATTGTGAACCACATGGGTGCTGGGAATCAAAGTCAGGTCCTTTTCAAGAGCGACAACTGCTCTTGAGAGAGCCGTCTCTCCAGCCCTTCCTTACCTCTGTTCTTTTAGAAGAGTGATGGCGCAGCGCTAGAGAGGTGGCTCAGATCGGGAGCACAGGGGACCCACCTTCAGTTCCCAGCACCTGTATTGGTGGCTCACAACTGCTTGGAGCTCCAACTCCAGGGAATCTGACACTTTCTTCTGGACTCTGTGGGCACCTGCATTCACACATGCACATAACACCCTCATACACATAATTAAAAGTAAGACTTAAGACAATGAAGTGAAGCCATTCACATGAAATAGATTATTATTGACTTGGGGAAATACCAGTGTTCGGTCCCCACGGCCTGCTTGTCCCTGTAGTGTCAGATTTCAGGGCAGCTTAACTTTTGTCTTTATAAAGTACTAGGACAGGACTGCTGAGAATTCAGCAGTCAGTGTGTGCACTGGACTGAGTTTGAAGTGCGGGATGCTTGGCCTTGCAGTTACTTACGTTGGCATTCCTCAGCCTTCACTAAAAGTGTAGCTCAGCAGGTTTTCCGGGCTGTTTGATTGTACCATTAAGATTATGCACTTGGCCCTGAGCTGTTGGAGTTAATGTAGGGCTGGCTGTCCTGGGCTGACAGGTGGATGTGGTAATGCCGTGCTCTGGTCGGCACACTCTAAAACGCCTGTGTCAGGTTCCTGCCTGGCTCTGCTGTGGAATAACGCTACAAGGATCTGTTCTTTTCCTTTATACGGTGGTAACTGTCAGCCAGTTCACCGGTGAAAATTGTTAGTAAGTCAATAACACTTAAAGCTCTTTTCTTTTTTAATGGCAGTTGGTTCACCCTATTGTCTTCATCTTCGGGTTAAGTTTTATTCCTCGGAACCAAACAATCTTCGTGAGGAGCTAACCCGGTAAGGCCACTATTAAGGGTTATGTCAGGGGCTAAAACTTTCAGAAGGGCATTCCTAGGATTTCTCAGCTTAGCAATAAGGTCTCAGGTGAGTTTTTATATTTGAACAAGATGTTTAAAATGTCGGATTCTAGTCAAGTCAAGTAAAATAGCTCATGCCTAAAATCTCAGCACTCAAGAAACCAAGGCAGGATTACTGAATTCAAGACCAGCCTGGGCTCCATAGTTACTTTCAAGCTAGCCTAAGCTACAATGTGAGACCCTGTCTTAAAATATTAAGATAAAAGTATATGATTCTTATTTGTTGTTCAAAACAAAGAGAGTTGGCTTTCATGCACCCAGCAGAGGTGACTGGTGAGTCAGTTCATGGGTTTTTTTGTTTTGTTTTGTTTTTGTTTTTATTTTGGTTTTTGAGACAGGGTTTCTCTGTGGTTTTAGGGCCTGTCCTGGACCTGGCTCTTGTAGACCAGGCTAGCCTCGAACTCACAGCATTCCTCCTGCCTCTGCCTCACAAGTGCTAGGATTAAAGGCGTGCTCCACCATCTCCCGGCTTGGTTCATGGATTTTAAACAGAACTGACAATGTTTTGATAAATTACAGTCTTATTGACATTCACTGTGATCTGACTTTTGTTACCACCTTCACATAGGTTGGTTCCTGACTTCTTTACTTAATAAATACCATCAATTAACAACAATATTAGATGCCAATTTGAGTAATTCTGGATAAAGCTTCAGGTTGTATCCATTTCTTTCTTTTACCCTGCCTTCTTACTGCAAACTCATGGCTTCTCTACACAGTCCTTGCTAAGTAACAAGGGTGAGTTGTTAGAATATTGGGAGGATTGCTGCTGTTATCCTTACGGCTCTCGTGTAGGTGAGTGTGTTGTCAGAGTTAAGGCTGGTCATAGGGATCATTTAATAAATATCTGATATTTTCTCTGCAGTGCCTCTGCTCCTCTTCTCTTACCTTCAGGTGTGCACCTTCAGGTGCGCTTTCTTCCTCCTCTCAGCGCCCTTTTTCATTCATTGTTTTTCCCTTACAATTATCTTGTGGTAAAATTCTATAATTAAAAAGTTCTCTCAGGGTATGGTTGTGCACACCTTTAATCCCAGCACTTGGCAGGCAGAGGCATGTGGATCTCTGAGTTCTGACCATCTAGGCTGCATGGGTGAAATCCTGTCTCAAAAAAGGGGGGGGGTTCTCAAGTTAAAATGATTATATTTTTTTTCCATAGTAGATTGTTCTATTTGGTTATTGTGTCTTTTATTTTCCTTAGGTATCTATTTGTTCTGCAGTTAAAACAAGATATTCTCAGTGGGAAGTGAGTATTAAATTATTTAGTACATAACTACAAAATTCCTGAGTAGTAGAAACCTAAGTTAGAAAATAAGTTCAGCCCAGGGCTGGCGAGATGATGGCTCAGCAAGTAAAGGACCTGAATTTGCGCCCCCAGCACCCATGTAAAACCCAGGGGCACTGTGGCATCTTAACCCCAGTGCTGGGGCTCACTGCCCAGTCACTGTAGCCAAAACAGTAAGGAGGAAAGGAACAGAGGAAGAGTCTTGACATGGCCCTCAGGCCTTCTCATGTGCACACGTAGGCAAGTGCACTTACACATGTGCACACAAATAAGTTCAGGGTTGTGTAAAGCAAATGCTCAAAATGTAATATATATTAATGTTGTTTATCTTAAAGATTATGAAATTGACTTAGCCAATTTGTCTTTTGATCTCAGATTAGAGTGTCCCTTTGATACAGCCGTTCAGTTGGCCGCTTATAATCTGCAAGGTAAGTGGTTCTTGTGCTGGATAAGACGGGAGCATAATTCTTTTGTGTGATGCATGTCTGAGGATAAAGAATAACTTCAGAGATGGCTCGGTGGTTAAGAGCACTAATCAACTCCTAGCACCCACATGGCAGTTCACAACTGACTGTCTGTAACTCCAAGATCTGACACCCTCACACAAACACACATATAGGGAAAACAACAGTGCACGTAAAATAAAAATAAATAAATTATATTTAAAAAAATTTAAGCTGAGCAGTGGTGGCACACGCCTTTAATCCCAGCAGAGGCAGGTAGATCTCTGTGAGTTCGAGGCCAGCCTGGTGTACAAGAGCTAGTTTCATGATAGGCTCCAAAGCTACAGAGAAACCCAGTCTCAGGAAACCAAAATTAATTAATTAATTAACTAATTAATTAAATTTTAAAAATTGTACCCATCTTCAACTCTTGACTTCTGCTTTGATTTGTTTTAAAATACTTTTTTTATTTTTATCTTTGGACAAGATAAAAATTTTTATTTACAAATGTTCTGTTTCTCTAAATGTACACAGAAGGAAATATTTGGATTAAAATAGGTTAAAAATGCAAAAAATAAAGACATTCTGATTAAAACAAAATCAAGGGCACTTGTAGAAGCTGTTCAAAAGCTCAAAAGTAATATGAGTTAGCTACAGGACACCAGAACATGGGGAACAGCCTCAGGACACCAGGACATGGGGAACAGCCTCAGGACACCAGGCACCAGGACATGGAGAACAGCCTCAGGACACCAGGCACCAGGACATGGGGAACAGCCTCAGGATACCAGGACATGGGAACAGCCACAGAAGGGGCTAGAACACATGGGGAGCAGTACATCAAACTTACTGGGTCGTCTGCTAAAATACTTTTCATTTTTAAAAAGTTTGTTTTCTGCCAGGCAGAGGTGGCGCATGCCTTTAATCCCGGCACTTGGGTGGCAGAGGCAGGTGAATCTCAGTGAGTTTGAGGCCAACTTGGTCTACAGAGTGATTTCCAAGACTGTTACACAGAGAAAATCAAAAGAAAAATAATTATTATTTTTCATTGGCTTTTCCTCTCAATTCTTTGCTCTTTTAATTTTCTTTTTTTAAATGTTTAAAATTTTATATTTATCTTATATGCATTTTATTTTATATGCATTCATGTCTGTGTGGGAGTATCAGATCCCCTGGAACTAGAGTCACACACAGTTGCCTTGTGGGTGCTGGAATCAAACCCACATCCTCTGGAAGAGCAGTCAGTGCTCTTAACCACGAAGTCATCTCTCTTGCCCAGCCCATTCTTTTTTTTTTTTTAATTTACTTTAAGTATCTAGGTATTTTGTCTGTTGTTATATCTGTGCACCGTGTGTGTGTGCCTGGTGCCCATGAGGGCAGAAGTAGACATTGATTCCCTGAAACTAGAGTTATAGTCAGTTGTAAACTGCCATGTGGATGCTGGGAATCAAACCCAGGCTCCCTGGGAGAGCAGCTGGTGCTCCCAACTAATGAGCTCCTGCTCTCCTTCCATCTGTAGAACTTTGAGACAATTTGCAGCCCACCTGCTAACTGAATAAATGTTGAGACTGGACCCTAAGCTGATTCTTTTCCATAAAGAGAACACAGTGACATAAGAGTAAATTACCGTGGTTGTTCATGGCTGGCTTTCTTCATGCCTGAAAAATGATTTCGTGAGGAACCCAAATATAACGTAAACAAGATCAGTCCAGTGTACATTGAAAAGTGCCTGCTGGTCACGTTGAAGTATTTTTTTAATAAATGAGATAAGTGGGAAACTTACCCAAATACTTCTGTATAAGTATTTTCCCCAAAAGTGAACATTTTAAAGGAAATCTGTAATTTGAGTCTCCCTGTTCACCCATTAAAAGAAAACATTTTTCTGGAATATCTCACTGTATACTATAATTAGAGTTATATTTAATGATGCTCAGGACTTTAGATTTTTGCTCTCTTAGTGGTTGTACATCTATTGTAAAATCAGCCATCTTTGTCACTGTGTAGATAATAAAACAATATGCACGTTTTGCAGTAAACCTAATAATTTTCCTTATTTTACTTATTCATTATTAAAAAAGCATATTTTTCTGGTGATAGGAATTTTTACCTGCTTGATTTTTTTTTTTTCACTGTTGTGGTCTGTCTCCGAATTAAAACTTGTTTTCTGTCTATCTGCATAATGAAGGGGAGACATTAGTTTGGAAATGCTCTCTGTATTCTATTTGTCCCTCGTGACAGCCACTGTGCTTAAAAGTGGGGTATGTATGGGACTGGGGATTTCGCCTGCTAGGTGAGAGTTCCTGATCTGCAGATAGAGAGATACTAATCCCTGGCACCCATATGGAGATCTGGCAATTTTGTAGCTGACACAGGCAGATCCAAGAACTTGATGGCCATCTAAAACGGTGAGACACCTGGACTTAAGACAGTAAGTCAGAAAACCATCAGGGGAGACACCTGCCATCCTCTTCTGACCTCTACATGCGCAGGCTTAGGTGTGTGTCCTTGGACACTCCAGTACATACCCGCCCCCCACACATACACACACGCAGGATTTATACTTGTTTTTATTTAGCACATTTGGCTCACTAGTGCTCGAAGCATTAGTCTAGAGGACATAGAAACTCCAAATGAGTGGTTACCATTGGTATACATTATGCTAAAATAATTTCTTCACGTATCCTTAAAAATTTTTTTAGTATTAATACTTTTGCAGCCAGGTAATGGTGGCAAACATCTTTAATCCCAGCTCTTGAGAGGCAGAGACAGGTGGATCTCTGTGGGTTCGAGGCCATCCTAGTCTACAAGCGCTATTCCAGGACAGGCTCCAAATCTACACAGAGAAACCCTGTCTCGAAGAAAAAAAAATACTTTTACATTCCAGACAAATACTGTATCTTACACTACGATGCTATATACTGTGCATCTTGAATAGTTTTTTTTATAGCTAACAGCTAAAACTGTCTTAAGAATTACAATGTCAAAGATGTTTTTTTTTCTCTGTGGAAATACAGAAATATTATTTCCAAAAGCTAAGCATTAGTATATGAATAAATTAGGAGAAAGGTATAATTAAAAATACACCACCAACAATTGTGATTTATGTTGTCTTCTCTATTATCATGACAGAATATCATTACCAAGGCAACTTATAAAGGAAGCGTTTAATTTGGCACTCAGAGTTACAGAAGGTTAGAGTCCTTGACTGTCATGACAGGGAGCATGGGAACAGGCAGGTAGACATGGCGCTGGAGCAGTAGCTGTGAGCCTGCATCTGATCCACAAGTATGACGCAGAGAGGATGACTGGAAATGGCACGAGAATTTTAGACCTCAAAGCCCAACCTTACTAACACACCTCCGAAAAGGCCACCACCTAATCCTTCCCCAAAACTTCAACTCACTTTGAACCAAGCATTTAGCTGTAAGTGTATGGGAGCCATTCTCAGTGAAACCACAACGTTTGTGTGTAGCTCAAATCCTAGATGGAAACTGGATTCTTGGGGGGAGTGGTCTAATCTTTATGAGTGGCTGGCTGGTAGCTTAAGAAACAATTTTACTAATCCTCTTATTCTTTGTTTACAAAATGTGTTTTTGCCTGGCGGTGGTGGTGCACACCTTTAATCCCAGCTCTCGGGAGGCAGAGGCAGGCGGATCTTTGTGAGTTCGAGACCAGCCTGGTCTACAAGTGCTAGTTCCAGGACAGGCTCCAAAACCACAGAGAAACCCTGTCTCGAAAAACAAAAACAAAATGTGTTTTCATACAGGTTTTTTCTATGTAGCTCTGGCTGTCCTGGAACTTGCTGTGTAGATCAGCTAGCCTTGAACTCACAGAGATCCATCTGCCTCTGTCTCCAGTTGTTGCACCTGCACTACGGGACGGTACGTGAGCCAGGAGCTATGCTGGAGATTTAAAAGCATACACACAGACAGAGACACGGGGACACAGGTCATCATTGGAACAAGAATGCCAACTTTATTGTGCTCCAGGGAAGTTTATATTGGGATCCTTAATTGATAGCCACACCCCAGCTCTTGGGATTTCCAGTGTAAAACCCATCAGAATTCACTCCCCTGCCATCAGAACTCATGAGGGTCTAGGGCAAGGAGCAGCTGCAAACACAGGAAAACAAGTTGTTTTGCTCAGTTCACTCCAGCAGGCAAAGGGTCTGAGGCAGGCAAAGAAAGTCAGGGGGCCAAGGGTCTGCACCCCCATCATGCAGTGCTGTAATTAAAGGTGTGTTCCACCACTAGGATTTTCCCAGTATTTACTGGGAATATTAACACAGCATAACTTTGTTAACTATATTTGTAGCTGAGCTTGGCGACTATGATCTCGCTGAACATAGTCCTGAACTTGTCTCCGAGTTCAGATTTGTGCCCATTCAGACCGAAGAGATGGAGCTGGCTATTTTTGAGAAATGGAAGGAATACAGGTAACTCATAATTTGATCATACTTTTTAAACATCATCACTGTCACTATTTTGTATTTATTTTCTTTTGTTTCTGTTTTTCACTAAAATCACTTTATGCTTATTGTGTTATAATTACTATGTTTTAAATTTCAGAGGTCAGACACCAGCACAAGCTGAAACCAATTATCTGAATAAAGCCAAATGGCTAGAAATGTATGGAGTTGATATGCACGTCGTCAAGGTAAGCTCTATTTTTCTTCCTGGGGCTGGAAGGATGGCTCCAGTTATGAGCATGTGGTGTTCCTGTAGAGGTTCTGCTCTGGGTCCCAGCACCGTGTGGAGCAACACACAAATACCTGAGACTCCAGCTCCACAGGATCTGATGCCCCCTGCTTGACCCTGTGTGTCCATATACATAATTTTAAAATAATAAAAGTAAATCCTTTTTTAAACATTAATTCCTTTGCAGTTTTAAATATAACTGTGAATTTTGTAGTGTGAGGGAAAGCATGAGTTTGTATAAAACACCTCTGAGAATTTTTTGATAAGTGGTAGGTAGGGAAAATATGGCTGAAATTAGATATTAAAGACTAGAATCAGCTGAGAGTGGTGGTGTACAACTTTGATCTCAGCACTGGGAGGCAGAGGCAGGGGGATCTCTGTGAATCTGAGGCCAGCCTTGTCTACAGAGTGAGTTCCAGGACAGCCAGGAATATGTAGAGAGACCCTGTCTCCAAACACCAAAACAAAAGACTAAAATCTATAGAAAGATACATTATAAAAGAAGAGAAAACTAAAATTCTAGAAATGTATTTGGATGCTTGTAAGATGTTGATTTTTAAGTTGAGAAAATCTTTACTAGCTTTTAAGGTCATCATTATTTGATGCTGTTTTATATCACTTAAGCTCACTATTGAGTAGACTTTGCTAAAATAAAATAGTTCAGTAAGCAAGGTTGATACTTTGTAGCTTGAAGAGGATTATTTTTTTACTGAAAACATCTTGAATATAAATATTAGCCTGTATATAATCTTTAATGAGAAAAATCACCAGTTGTGTGAAAACTTGAAACCTGTTTCTTGTGTACAAACAGAATACATTTTATATTCTCTCCTTAAATTAGGCTAGAGATGGGAATGACTATAGCTTGGGACTAACTCCAACAGGAGTCCTTGTTTTTGAAGGAGAAACCAAAATCGGCTTGTTTTTCTGGTAAGCAGTGTGGATATCAGAAGTCCTCTTGTTTTTAATGGGTCAGAACACTTATATCGTTAATAAAAACTGTGGCAATGGAATCCTCAGCAATTTGCAGTGAAGTTGTGTTTGCTGTTCTGCTTACTCGTCTGCAGTCTCCCCAGAGCAGATCTCAGTTCTCCAGCTCTGTGCCCCAGTAGTGTCGGGGGGTCAGTGTGTGTCCTTATGAAGCATTCTTCCCACGGTGACTCTCACTGTTAGTGTTCTCCCCATTCCTGCTGTCAGGCTGGACTCCTGCTTCCTGGCCTGTTTCTGTACTCTGAGATGGCACGCAGATCTCACAGCCCTAGAGCACTGAACTGGGAAAGTGTCTGCGTTGTTGCATTTTTGTCACAACTAATGCAGCATTTGGCATGTGATACAGACACAGCTAAAGGTGGCCCATGTTGCTGCTTTTGTAACATGCCAAGGCTGTTGGCTTGAAGCCTTCTTACCCATATCAAATTCAAATCCAGGTTACTGGTAAAATACAGTAGAAGACCCTAAACATGTATTTTCTTAAGTTTTTACTTAGGGTTACAGAATTCATTGTGTCACATTAGGGGTGTACAAAATACATATATTTCTTATTTCCTTCATATTTTTAATGTTATATGGGCAACGTCAGTTTATTAGTTGGTTGCTTTTGAAGTATGTGTTTGCCTCCCTTTAAAGACTTTGATGGGCAGTGCTGGCTGCCTTAACCTTCTTATCAGTGTTCGGACATAAGGAGACATGTCTGATATAGAAAAGGATTGTCCCCTAATCTGGCTATTGCTCTTATATTATTACAGGCCCAAGATAACCAGATTAGATTTTAAGAAGAATAAATTAACTCTGGTGGTTGTGGAAGATGACGATCAGGTAGGAACTGTGCTGTGTTACTTACTTAACAGCATTTGTAAGTTAACAAATGGGGATGGACCTCAGAACAGTAACTTAGCATTGCTTATACTTTGAAGTAAATTTCTTATTCAGGTCAGACCATCCTAAAAATGTACCTTTGTGCCATTACTCTTAAAGATTATATAAAAGCTTATCATTTATTATTTCTTTGTTGGTAATGTATCTAAGTGTGCAAAGGTTACATTAGGTGACTCTCTTCCTTATTTCTTAATAAAAGAGCTAAAAGAACAAGCCAGCTGCCTTTTATTGGAACACTTTAGAGGCAGGGACAAGTGGATCTCTAAGTTCAAAACCACTCTGGTCTATATAGTGCTGGCAGTGAGGCCTTGTCTCAAAGACACAGATTAAATAAAAAATCCACCTGGTGATATTTTTTACAATAAAATGTGATTTGATATTTTTTGTTAATTTTATTTTTTATTTAATTTCAATGTCCCATTTAAAATGATTTTTATGTATTTCTCTTAGCTTTTTTATCATATTCGGGCATATTTTCATGTTCCCATTCCCCTTATAATTGACTTTTTGGTTGTGCTTATATAAAATGTGATAAGCAGCAGGCAGCAGTCAAGTTCTATCATCTTTTCTGGAGTTTTGCAGGTATTTTATAAGCCCTTCCTGTTTTAAGTTTGACTTCCTTTAGTGATTGGAGGACAGGTAAGTAGTGTGCTGCATTGTGATAGTAACCTCCTTCCACTCCTCTGTAGTTCTTAAGGATATGGAGACCTGATTGAATATAGTGGCTAGCCAGAAGAGTGGACTGTAGCTTAAGGCGAGGCCCTTAGGTGGCTGCACTGTTTTTTCTTCAGTTTTTTAATATGAGCATTAGATAGGTCACTTTTATAAAACCATCTCTGAGTTTTCTGGTGTTAGATAAATGAAATGATACATTACCAGAAAATGGGCTTATGGGAAGCACTGCTATTCAGTCAGTACACTTTGATATTCTTTTCTTGTTACAAGTAAACCTGTACATTTATTAAACAGAAAAGGAATTTTTGTTGCTGATATAGTATGTTGCTTTTTACTTCCCAGAATGAATAAGAAACATATTCTCAGGGGAATTCACGTGCAATTGATTATCCCATGGAGAAGTTATTTTAATAGTGTAGTGATTAGTGGGAATGTGGGAATATATGATCTTGGCCAGTCTGCAAACAGATAGACAGTTATGCTCGTGACATCGTTTTCATAATTAAAATGATGCATAACCAAGAAGAATGGAATTGATGTGAAAGAACTTAATAATACAGTAAGTGGGTGTTATGGTACTAGTTTTGAATTTTCAAAAAGAAATTTGTATTTGAGAATTTCTTATCTGCATATAAAGTGCTTCCGCCAGCTTTACCCTCATTGCCTCCTCACTAGTTCCTCCCACCCCCCTTTTTCATTTGTTTTGACAGTATTTCATTCAAACTACGGTGTCTGTTGTGTGCGGTGGCTTTAATTTTGGAAGATTTTGATTTTTTCTCCCTTGTTTATGTTTCCTGAGATGTATTTTATAAAACAAAAGTCCAGAAGATACAAAGGTTCCAAGTTCTAGTTTGTTTTGTTTTCAATGGTATTTTAGATTTCTATTTTGCTTAGTTCCTAGGAATTTACCTACCTTTGTATCTTGCTGAAGTTTGATGATTTTCAAACTTTCTGACCAAAAATCCTACATTTTGGGCCAGTGAGATGGCTCAGTGGTTAAAGGCCTTGTTTGCAGACCTAATCACCTGAGTTTGATCTTTGGGACCCTTGTGATGGAAGGCAAAACTAACTCAAGTTATCCTCTGACCTCCGTGTGTGTGCCATGGCACACAGGCTGGTACACACACACACACACACACAAGTTCAAGTTATCCTCTGACCTCCGTGTGTGTGCCATGACACACAGGCTGGTACACACACACACACACACACACACACACAAGTTCAAGTTATCCTCTGACCTCCGTGTGTGTGCCATGACACACAGGCTGGTACACACACACATACACACACACACACAAGTTCAAGTTATCCTCTGACCTCCATGTGTGTGCCATGACACACAGGCTGGTACACACACACACACACACACACATACACACACAAGTTCAAGTTATCCTCTGACCTCCGTGTGTGTGCCATGACACACAGGCTGGTACACACACACACACACACACACACACACACACAAGTTCAAGTTATCCTCTGACCTCCGTGTGTGTGCCATGACACACAGGCTGGTACACACACACACACACACATACACACACAAGTTCAAGTTATCCTCTGACCTCCATGTGTGTGCCATGGCACACAGGCTAGTACACACACAAGTTTGTTTGTTGGGTTTTTGTTTGTTTGTTTGTTTGGTTGGTTGGTTGGTTGGTTTTGTTTTTTGTTTGGTTGTTTGTTTTTTTGCCCTGGAGCTCATTCTGAGACCAGGCTGGCCTCAAACTCAGAGATCCTCCTGCCTCTGCCTCCCAAGTGGAGGTTTAAAGACGTTCACCGCCATTGCCCTTGCTAAGCTTTTCCCCCCTTTTACATCACATGGAGTTTATACCTCTAATGTCAGACCTTTAGAAGTAGAGGTAAAAGGAACAGGAGTTCAATGACTGCTTCAACTACAATGAGACTTTTGTACAATGAGACTCAGTTTCAGAAAACAAATGCAAACAAGAAAACAAGTTCTCTACTCTCTAAAGTGGAGGTGGAAAGCAACAAGATGGTGATAGTTACTTGGTTTTGAGGCCAGGCTTTAAGATCACATTCATCCCCCTTTCCTCATTTCCTCCCAGGTTGACCCCCTCCCTTTTTTCATAAGAAACTATCTCTCTGTTCAAATGTTCTGATCCTCTGGCTCTTATAGTACCTCCCCCTCCTGCAGTGTTCCCTAAGCTCTAAACTGTAGGGGTTATAGTATAAATATATTAATTGGGGACTAACGGCCCATGGCCAATTTGGTCTCTCTCTGCCTTTTGACCAGATGTGTTTTTCTGTAATGGTATCTGTCTGCCTCCGAAAGCAGCTTCTTTGATGAGGGGTGAGCATCACATTTAATTGTGGATCTAAAGAAATGTATTTAGGATACAGTTTGAAAGTACACTGGTTTAGGAGTGTGGCTATAGTAGGTTCTCTAGATTCCATGGCCTCACCAGCCACAGGTAGTTGGCTGAGTTTACAATGCCAGATTCCTTTTAGTAAGCAGACCTCAAGTTCATCAGTTAAGTGACCATTGGTTGCTGCCCAGATCTGAGTGCCACTCATCATTGCACCTTTAGGAATGAATGCCTTGCTGTGGCTTGTAGGCATTAGAGTCAGGGCTGCTACTCACTGCTTTTCTTCCTTAGCAAGCTTTTATGGCTCCTTCCAACACTATGAGAGTAGTTTGGTTGGGGTTTTTTTTTGGGGGGGGGAGTTGTTTGTTTTTACTTTTGATTTTTCAAGACAGGGTTCCTTTGTGCAGCTCTGGCTAATCCTGGAACTTGCTGTGTAGACCAGGCTGGCCTCAAACTCAGAGATTTGTCTGCCTCCTAAGTGCTGGCACTAAAGGTGTGCACTACCATACCCATCGTAGCACTTTTTTTTAATGGCCTCTGGACTTTTCATGAGTGTTGTATGTGACTGTCTATATGGAAGTGTACATGGAGGTGCACATGTGTGTACATGTTTATGGGACCAGATATTAGGTGTTGATTACTTTCCACCCTGTTTTGCAACAGGGTCTCTACTAAACCTGAAGCTCACCTATTTGACAAGACTGGTTGGCCAGCACCATAGTCGCCCATCCCCCAAAAGTTTCCGAGAACAAACTAGATGCTTTTTTATTTTTTTAAGGTTTATTTTATTTTTAATTATATGTAGTGGGTGGGTGGGTGGTTAGTGCAGGTGAACTTGGAGACGTGAGCTCGCCTTGAGCTGGATTTAGAGACTGCTGTGAGCTGCCTGATGCAGGTGCTGGGAATCAAACAGATGTCCTGAAAAAGCAGTGCTCTTAACCACTGAGCCATGTCTCCTGAAACTTTACTATTTACCTTTCTGCATTGATTTATTTTGACACAAGGTCTCTGTTGTCTTACTGGCCTGGCGCTTACTGTGTATGTAATGCTGGCCCTGACCTAGTGGCATTTTACCTGGTTACTAGGATTACAGGCATTCGCCACATGCTTAGCTGCCTTTTGGTATTGGTACAGTTGTATTTGTATTGCAGAAATAGGAGATGTGACTTAATAAACACCGCTTTGTCTCTTTTAGGGTAAAGAACAAGAGCACACCTTTGTCTTTAGACTGGATCATCCAAAGGCCTGCAAACACTTGTGGAAATGTGCAGTGGAGCACCACGCCTTCTTCCGTCTCCGAGGACCTGTCCAAAAGAGTTCTCATCGATCGGGATTCATTCGACTAGGATCACGATTTAGATATAGGTTAATTCCCCTAAGTTTTGACATTACCCTCTCTTGCATACAGACCAGAAAAGTTAAAACAACACTGATTTTACTGTATCAGAAACAAAGACAGAGAAATAAAGTATGTTGCCAAAGATACTTATTGGCTAAAATTTTTAAAGAAGTAATGTTACTGTTAATAATTTCTTGACTAGACAGGAAATCAATTATTGATTTTGTATATACTATTCAGGCCACAATTTACATTTATTTAACAAGGTGGATTCTCCATCTGACAGGTTGTGTTCATACAGAAAATTGTATGGGGAATTAATATGAATAATACTGTTTGTAGTAATGAGGCAAGCAGGCCTGCTTTTCATCCCACCTGGCTTCTGCACAGCTAGCTTTCCACCCGAAATGACAACACACAAACTGTATTCTTTTCAACACTGCTTGGCCCATTAGTTCCAGCCTCTTATTGGCTAATTCTCACATCTTGCTTTAACCCATGTTTAGTAATCTGTGTAGCACCACAAGGTGGTGGCTTATCTAACCTGTGTCCATCTCGGGTCGGAGAATCATGGCGTCTGCCTCACTTCCCTTCTTCCCAGCATTCTGTTCTGTCTACTCCACCCACCTATGCTCTGACCTATCAGTCCAAGCAGTTTCTTTATTAATTAACCAATGAAAGCAACACATAGAAAGAAGGCCCACCTACATCGACTGTAGGTCTCTAGAAACCCAAAAATCAATTGCTTTCACTGACTCCTTTGCCATGAATTTGAAACGCTTCAGTTCTTGTTACGTTCAAGTAGCTGCTCAGGTTGAGTCTTGAGTGTGCCATTGGAATCAACTAAAGAAGGGATGGCCATGCCAGTAAGGTAGCAAGTCATGCACAGATTCTTAATATAATTTCTCTTCTACCATGTCAGAAATGCTTACGCGTTTTCTTCTTAGCTGGAAACCAAAGAAGTACAAGAATAGTTTTTAAAAGCATTTCTGGAAAAAATTTTTTTGTGAAAATAATAGAAAAAGTAACTGGAGCTAGGGCTGAGGACATAGCCCATTGGTAGAGTGCTTGAAAGCATGTATAAGCCTGTAGTTCAATCCGTAGGACCACAGAAGGAGAATTAACTGGAAATCTTGTTCTGGATTACACATTTACATTGATACATGTGGATAGGAAATTAGAGAATGCATGGACATTCTCTCCTGATTTAATATGTTTGTGGGTGATATACATGCTTAGGGAGAAATCCTGTATTATTACTGTTACATAATTTACCAAAACCTGGATGATTAAAAAAAATTTTGCTAAAGAGGAAAAGTCACAACTATTGGTAGTGGTTCCCTTTTGGATGCTTTGCAGGATAATCTGAGTGCAAACATCTTACTCCTCTGCCTGATTGCCTTAGATTGTCTTACTGTTGACTTGCCTCATTTATTTTAGTGGAAAAACTGAATATCAGACCACAAAAACTAACAAAGCAAGAAGATCGACCTCCTTTGAAAGAAGGCCCAGCAAGCGATACTCCCGGCGGACCCTACAGATGAAAAGTAAGTCCAGTCCTGTTCAAGGCTTGTCCTTCTCTTCCAGTCGTCATGTGCTAGCACTCCTTGTGTGCTATTAAAACTGTTCTGTATGAGCTTCATACGCTACATTATAATGACTTCTGTAATTAACTGAGATTAATTTTAATAGTAAGCACAGTTCAGTAGATGTCCTCAGCGGTATTTTTGTTTGCTTTAGAGCAGTATTTTCTCTCTTGTCTTTCAAATCTCATGATGAAATGCCACTCCAACCCCTTGAATTTTTTTTTTTAATTTTAGCATGTAAAGAATACATTAAATTTTTTATTTGGGGGCTTGTCCATGCATGTGTGCATGCATGCTGTTTTATGAACCATGTCAGTGCCCTGAAACTGGAGTTGCAGGCAGTTGTGAGCTGTCATGTAGATGCTGAGACTTGAACCAGGTCCTTTGGCAGAGCAGCAAGTACTCTTAACTTCTGAGTCATCTCTCTAGACTGGTGAGATAAAGGCACTTTATAAATGGTTTAGTGGATAAAGGAGCTTGCCGTCAAATCTGATTAACCTGTTTAGTCCCCAAGACCTACGTAATGGGGAAAAAAAAGACTCCACAAAGTTATCTGCTGACCTACACACACACACACACACACACACACACACACACACACACACACACATACACACATCCCGCACAGAGACACACAGTAAAACAATATAAAAATGAGTGGATGATACTGTAATTACTGTTAAATTATCAATGTCTGTCATACATAGATATTTACAAATTCATAAATATCATTTGCCACTTAAGATACTTCAACTCTGTAATGTAGCGTGAATTCTAATTGGTCTTAATAAATAAGACCCAGGGTCAGATATTAGGGGGTGAAAGCTGAGAGATCAGAGAAGCAGTGTGGCCAGCCAATAGAGAGACCTTTTACCTCTACGGACTCCTCAGACCCAAAGGGCGATCCTGTCCTCAGACTGCATCCTAGAGAGGTGGCTCAACAGTTAAGAGAGTGTGCCTCTCTTGCAAAGGACCCAAATTTGGCTCCAGCACCCACATCAAGTGGCTCAAATGTACCCGTTACTTCAACGCAAAGGGTTCTGATGCTGTCTTCTGAGGACAGGGGACCTGTGCTCTTGTGCGCATAGCCAGCATAGCCACACTCTGGTCCACATAACAAAAGTGAAATCCTGGAGAAGAAAACATGTGCAGTGTTTTATTGAAAAATACAAGAGGCTGCTGCTGGCGATGCTGGTCTGCCCTGCAGCATGGCCTCTGTGTTTTCACAGTTAGTCATGGTTTTACTGTGAATAGTACAGCAATTTGTCATGCAGGGTGAACTAATAAGATGTTATCTTTTCTCTTGTTCAGCAAGCACAACAAAACCTGAAGATCTTGGGTGAGTAATTCCTTGCAATGTAGGAACTGAGACAATTTACATATTTAGATAATTTATATAGTTGCTATCATTAATTAAACATATTTGTTGGAGACCTTGCCGAATGTCAGTTTCATAGGTATCGGGAGGATAATAGGGAACAAAGAAACATCAGATAAAATTGACATTCAGAAAAATTTAGCTGCATATAGAAGTAGAATGTTGTTCATATTGATAACATCAAAGAAGAAAGGTGGGTTTGCAGAGAAGCAATTTTATTCTAGATGGGATTGCACTTGATCATGGTATACAGTTCATGCTACCATGTTACTGGATCTGGCTTCCTAGTATTTGTTGATCTGTGTGTCTGTATTCATCAGAGGTATTGGTCTGTGCTTTACTTAGACTCTTTATCCAGTTTTGGTATGAGAGCAATTCATGACCTCACAGAATAAGTTGGTAAATAATCCTTCCTCTCCTATTTTTTGAGATTTTTGTAAGGATTTGATATGAATTTCTTAACACTGATAGTATTTATTAAAACCATCTAACTTGGATTTTCTCTAGGCCACTTTTTAAATTCTTAATTCAATCACCTTTTGTAGACATATTTTTTAACCTATCTTAATTCCTAGGAATACAGTTTGTAGTTTTCCAATCTTGTTTCTGTAAGACAATTATGTTCTACCTGATTCTTTCTGATTTCTCACTTTTTTCTTGGTCAGTCCAGCTGAGTATTTGTTAGTTTGTTAGCCTTTCTTTAATTCTTGCTCTATTATTTGTTCCTTCTTACTTAAGATTTAGTTTGCTCTGGCTACTTCTTCCTCTTCTTCCTGCTTTCCTTCTTGTTTTTTTGTTACCCAGGACCTCGTGGGTGCTAGCTGCACAAGTGCTCTACGACAGAGCTACATCCCCAAATGCTTCTTGGTTTTCTTGTTTCCTGTTTGTTTTTGAGACAGAGTCTCATTTTGCAGCCCTGGCTGACCTGGAACTAACTGCTTGCCTACCAGGCCTAGCCTGTTTCTTAGTTGTTTGAAACAAGCTCTTTAGATGCCCCACTAGCCTTAAACTTGTGGTCTTTCTGCCTGACCTTCTAAGCCCAGGCCTTCAGAAGGCTGTACCACCACACCCAACTTCTTGTTCTCTCTGTATTATCTGAAGGTATGGCTTGGTCATTTGAGACCTTTGTTTATTTTTCAAGTTTTTGAGACAAGGTCTCTTTAGATGCCAAGTTTGCTGTGTACCCTGACTAAATGTGAACCTCTGATCCCGGGGGCTTCAGCCTTTCTATACTGCCTGATTGGCTTGAACTAACCTCGGCTGGCGGAAGCGTCCAACTGTCAACTTCCCCTTGAGCATTATTTAATTGCATTCTGTATCTCTTGGTATGTTTCGTTTGCACTGTTTTGCTTCATCCCACATTGTTGTTGTTTTTTTTTGGGGGGGGGGGTTCGAGACAGGGTTTCTCTGTGGCTTTGGAGCCTGTCCTGGAACTAGCTCTGTAGACCAGGCTGGTCTCGAACTCACAGAGATTCACCTGCCTCTGCCTCCTGAGTGCTGGGATTAAAGGCGTGCGCCACCACCGCCCTCCCAGCGCCCCACATTGTCTTCTAACCCATGATTTCTCCTTAGAACTATTAGTTATTTAGGAATATATTGTTTAATTTCCCCATATGTGTGAATATTGTAAATCTGTTTTTTGTTAGAAAGTGTATTGATGGGGGCTGGAGAGATGGCTCAGTGATTAAGAGCATTGCCTGCTCTTCCAAAGGTCCTGAGTTCAATTCCCAGCAACCACATGGTGGCTCACAACCACCTGTAATGAGGTCTGGTGCCCTCTTCTGGCCTGCAGACATACACACAGACAGAATATTGTATACATAACAAATAAATAAATATTTTAAAAAAAAGAAAGTGTATTGATTATTATTTCAGTCACTTTAAATGTCCCTTTAAAAGACATAATTATAATGGCTCCATTAATTTCAGCAGTATGTGTTAAAATGTTTTTCAAAAACAACTTCCGGCGGTGGTGGCACATGCCTTTAATCCCAGCACTCGGGAGGCAGAGGCAGGTGGATCTCTGTGAGTTCGAGGCCAGCCTGGTCTACAAGAGCTGGTTCCAGGACAGGAACCAAAGCTACAGAGAAACCCTGTCTCAAAAAAAAAAAAAAAAGCAACTGTATATTGATGTCTTCCAGAATGCTTATTAAGCAGTCAAATTCAAAGCATACACAGCTTTAATCCCAGCACTTGGGAGCCAGAGTCCTGGATCTGGATGAGTCTGAGGCTAGCTTGGTCTACTCTTGCAAGACCTTGTCTCAAAAAAGACACAAAATAATAATTATAATAACTATTATTTTTACTTTATAATTTATAAATTATATTGTAATTCTATGTGCTATAAATTTTCGTATATTATACAAATATAATAATTATTTTAATAAAACCAGCAAACAACCTTTCTGTGGGTTGTGGGTGGGTGTCAAATCTTTCTGAATTTGAAATTCTTCAAAGAGGCTTCTTATTTTCAGATACTGAGTAGTCAACCATACCTTAAAAGAAATTTCTATTACATTTATTTATCTGTTTATTTAGTGTGCTTAAGTTTGTAGCAATGCATATTTAGTGTGTAGTTGTGCATTAACACAGTACCATGTCAAGGTGAGAGCTGCACCGTGAGGGCTCTAGGGATGGCACTCCTGCTGACCTCTGTGTTTTCCTGTACAGTTTTCTTCACTTAGAACTGTTGGAGCCAGGTTATGATTAGTGATCCATTACAGAAACACTTTGCTGTTGTGAACAGGGACTCTTGATGCTGTTAAGACTAAAATGAATATGGAGTTATGGGGAGCCAGGGGTTTCTCTTGTAAAGCTTCAGATTAAAAAGGAAGTTTTATGCCTCTCTGGGCTATCTGCTTTGGGTTGTTTGTTTTTCTTTTGAATTATTTAGAAGCTGTACTTGCCAAGAAATTGGGAAGGAATATTAGCTCTTTGTGTATTTTAATAGTGTTGTTGTCATTGATCATATCTTGCTTTCTTGAAACAGACTAGGACATGACATTTCACCCTAAAGGTATATCATGAAAGTAGTAGAAACAAAAAGAAAATATTTAAGCAGAGACATGATGGGGAACAATTAAGTTTTTTATTTGTAAAGTTAAAGTCCCTTCTCTAAGGTGTTTTGAAATTCAGATTTTTAATCAGAACATAGTATAATAAACATGGTCTCTTTTCTAGAATTGGAGTTAATTTCACTTTAATGGATATATGTCACTGTCTCTTCATTAGTGATGCTTTTGACTTTAGAAGACCACAGAAATAGGCTACTTAAGAAATGATGGCCCCTTCAGGATCCATCGCTGATGCATGAGCTGGCTTTTTGTACCCCATTCCCTGTTGTGGGATGCTTTGCTCAGCCTTGATGCAGAGGGAGGGACTTGGTCCTGCCTCAACTTAATGTGCTAGACTCTGTTGACTCCCCATGGGAGGCCTTACCTTTTCAGAGGAGTGGTTGGGGGGTGGGTTGGGGGAGGTAGGGGAACAAGGAGGAGGAGAGGGAGGGGGAACTGTGGTTGTTATATAAAATGAATAAAAAAATTATTAAAAGAAAAGAAAGAAATGATGACCCTTTGGAGGGAGGAAAGAGAAGGGAGAAGTGATTATAATTATAATCCCAAACGTTATAAAAGGCTCACAGCTCCAAATAATCTGAGTTAGCCTGCAAGGATATATACACTTACATGTATTACTTACACACAGACACCTACACATAAATAAATCTTAATCTTAAAGTGTGTGTATGTATACATATATAGTAGTCTTTCAGAAGTTAAATGAAGAGACAGCTTGTTCCCACTGAAGGTTGTTAATAGCTAATCATCTATAATAGTCAAGTTTGTAGTCATGTTAGTTAGATTTTCTAGATGTGCATGGATATATTTTAGATAGGTATTCTTCATATCTTTCAAAGACTACGGAATATGCTATTTAATGTTTTAATAACTTAGGGTTTTTCATGACAATGAGACATGTCTGCTCCTGGAAACACCAATCTACTTCAAGAAGAAGATGGGCATCGAAGAGGATCCTTATGGAGTTTGATAGCCATTTGGGCAAGAAACTGCTCTTGCCTGGACTATTGCATAAACTGGACACAGAGAACCCACAGAGAGAGGACTACTGAACTTGCCTAAAGGTGAGATGATCTTTCGGGGTTCCCGATTCATGAAGGAGTCTGCAAGACATTCTGCAGGACACAACAGATAGTGACTGAACTGACTTTGAATTTTCCTGCTTCATGGAAATGTCTGCTGGATACCATGGGCCTGAAGGCTGAAGATGGATGCCCCAACGGTACAGAGGAACTTTGGGTGACTGTCCAGGCAGTGAGATGTCTCTGTCATTTCTAGAGTTTGAAAGTTGCTTATTTCTTGTTTGCTTAGATAATATTGTATCTTTCTGGAATCTTTGATGGAGTTGAAGAATAGTTAGTTATAGTTATAGTTTTCCTTAGTCATGATAAAAGATAAAATAGATATTAATATTGTAACTGTAATTCTTACTTGATAACTGTTTTGTTATATGTAATTTTACTATGTTAAAGTGAAAGCCTTTCCTTTTTAAACAGAAAAAGGGGAAATGATGTGGGAAGGTCATATTTTTATCTGTTGCTTTCATTGGTCAATTAAAGAAAACTGCTTGGCCCTGATAGGTAGAAAATTAGGTAGGCGGAGTAAACAGAACAGAATGCTGGAAGGAAGAGGAAGTGAGCCCAGAGGTCATGCTCCCCTCTCCCGGGCAGACGCAATGGCTCCGACCCAGGATGGACGTAGGCTAGAATCTTCCCGGTAAGCACACCTTGGGGTGCTATACACATTATTAGAAATGGGCTAGTCCAGGTGCGAGAGTTAGCCGAGAAGAGGCTAGATATAATGGGCCAAGCAATGTTTAAAAGAATACAGTTTGTATGTTGTTATTTTGGGTAAAGCTAGCCGGTGGCGGGAGCTGGGTGGCGGGAGCTGGGCGGCGGAACACAGCCCGCAGCTCCTATTACAACAACTAGGCACCTTTCTTTCATACAGTCTCAGGACACCTGACTTTGGACTGGCATGCATGCCCTTCACTCTTGACCTTGCCGTTCTGTTTCATGAATGGTTTTGCTCCAGTGAGCCATGGAGAACAGTGCCTTTTTTATAGTCTAACTATTTGACCTGAAACATTTCTCAACCTTTTACTTTGCTGCTTCATAAAATGTACCAGTTTGAATAGCATGTTTGTAAATTGCTGGTGTCGGTCTCTCCTGGTGAGTTTGTACTAAAAGTACAAACTTAGTACCCTTAAGAAAGGGTAGTATTTTCAAGGATAGTTGGTGTTCATGGTTACTAATACTGTGTTCTTTTTCTAAATGAAGAGGCCTTGGTATGCTGCACAAGCTAGCCCCATGATCTGAACTCAAGAGACTCTCCTTGAGCTTCTTAGAAAAAAGAGAAGAGGGAGCTGGGAATCAAATTTGGGTCTCTTGGAAATCCAGGACCCTTAATAGTCAATAATAAAGTAAAGTAATAATTGAGATTCAGTGGTTAAGACTGCTTGGCTGTTTTTCAGAGGACCCAATTTTGATTCTCAGTTCCCACATTGAGCAGCCCACAACTACCTATAACCTCAGCCCCATGAGATCTAAGCCTTCTTTTGGCATCTTCGGGTACCCTATCCAGGTGTTCACATGGATTCACATACATAAATAAAAATAGAATGAATTGTTTTCTTTGTTTTTAAATGGGAGAGGTAGAGATAAAGGCATCTGCCCCAGAGCCTGATGTCCTGGGTACAGTTCTCAGGACCCGTATGGTGGAAGGAGATAACCTCTGGCCGGTTTTCCTGACCTCCGAACATGTACAAAGTAAAGGTTTAAAAAAAGAAAAAACTTTTAAAATTCTTGTTATTTTAAATAAAGGGTGTTTTGCAAATGTGTAATGTTTCTGATGAAGCTTAAATCCCATTACCATATTATCCATACTAACTAGAACAATTCTGTGTAAATTATATAAAACTGAATGAATACTTTGAGTACAGGTTGTAAGTGAAAAGAGAATATAGAATTATTAATTTGAAAAATTAAGAAAGCACATGCCTTTAATCCCAATACTTGGGAAGCAGAAGTAGGCAGATCTCTGTGAGTGCTAGGCCAGCCGGGTCTACAGACCAAGTAAGTTTCAGATCAGCCAGGACTATGTAATGAGACCTTGTCTCAAAAAAAAAAAAAAAGGAAAAGAAAAAAATTGGAAAGAAATAATAACCTAGAATTTTATATGTAGAGTATTTTAACCCTATAATGCTTTATTTTATTAGTGATAAAAGAAAAATTATAGTTATACATATATAACATTAAAAAATAAAAGAATGTAAAATTACAGGTAAACTTTATATATGTGTGTATACCTATGTCAGACTTATCAAATGACTCCACAATTCTGCTCTTGGATTTCATTGTCTCAATCAAAGCATGGATTAATACCTTGAAGACATCTAAGATATGTATTTACATGGGTGGACTTATAAACACAAGATGTCACTGATATAGGTTCCATGGAAAGATTTCAAACTATGCAAACTATTTCAAGCTTTAACATGCAAGTTAGATATGTATGACTTTGTTGAACTTATTTTACATACTTTTTAAATTTTTATTTTATGTGCATTGGTGTGATTGTGTTAGATCCACTGGTACTGGAGTTACAGGCTGTGAGCTCTCACGTGGGTACTGGGAATTGAACCCATGTCCTCCGGAAGAACAACCAGTGTTCCCAACCACTGAGCCATCTCTCCAGCCCCTTGACATACATTTTAAGGAAACAATTTTAATCAGTTCTGTTCTATTTGGGTCTTTATGTTTGTTTGTTTGTTTGGTTAGGTTTTTTAAATTATATTGCTTTAATTTTAATTACATTGCTCGCTCCCTTTCTTCCCTCAGTCCTTTTATACAGGGTTTTTAATAGGTTGTTTTCTTTCATTATAGTGTTCATGATACTTCAACCCAGAATAATGACTCCCAACAGGTAAGACAGTAGTAAGTTTCTAAAACACCAGAGCACATATTAATTGGATATTTGTAGTGTGTGATATTTTACAACGTTTATGCGTTTCTCACCTCCAACACTTGTCCTTGTTTTACTAAGATACTGCGAGTAAAACAGATGATTTGTAAACATTTTCTATTATAAATATGGGGTATCAGTACATTGTGAATGTTCATTTATTACCTAAAATTAGTGTATTAAAATTAAACATTTGATTACATTACATTTATGTACTATATAGATGGCACTCCATTTTAATGTTGTATTTCTTGGTGTTAATATTTCTATTTGTTAGATTTTGACCATACATATAGGCAAAACAAATGCATTTTATTATTTTTCCACCAAGGCTTGGGGTGTGAGGTCTCCTGTGCCTGTGATCCCTTCCTCAACCTCTGGTCCTGTGCTGGTGGAGATAGAGAATCTTCCGCAGAATTCTGCAGCAAACCAACGCGACAGGAAATGGTTTGTTAACTTCCTAAACCAAATATTGCTTGCACAGTTGTATTCTAAACTTTTAAGCTATAATCTTGAAGCACTTTAAATATGATTGAAAACAAATTATTCATATTTGTGAGCTGAAAAGGAACAGACTGAGCAGTCAGAGGGCTGGTGAGCGTTAGGTCTGGGATGAAGAAGGGGGGATGGCTGTCTTAAAGGCAGAACATAAGACTGCTGACTTTCGCTGATGTGATCTGGGAATGGCTGGTTAAAGTCTAAAAAAGAAGAAAGAAAAATATTCCAGTTTGGGGAGCTCAAGAAATAATTCAGTGAAGGTAAAGCTATTTTTATAAAATGTAAACACACAGATATGAATACTTTGTGGCTTGTTGGATTTTATCAGGTGGGTTTGTGCTTTCCTAGAAAGCTGTGGCTTGGGGAGGGCTCCCTGGAAATCATTTGGGCTGAGTGGTACTATGGATATATCGTCTGTTCAAGCTTTGTGCCTATTTATTGAATGCACTAGATGATTCATGAGATTTTTCTCTTTTTCTCTTGCTCTTAGTTTGTTAATACCTGAAACCTAATGAGTTTCTGTGGTGATCTCAAGGTTTGGGTCGGCTTTCTGTGCAGCCAGCTCTTCCTTCATGGTGGTGGGTCAGCAGTGGTTGGTGGCTCTCTCTGTCTGTGCTATGTACTCTTTCCACTGGTATCGTTGGCTTAACTAACCACAGGATGCTTTGCCTGTGATGGTTGGATATGTTTTATTTCAGTTCCAGATAATTTGCAGTTAAAATTAAGGAGGATATATTCTCCCTTGTTTTGTCCATATATGTAGGGTATGATATAGGGTATTTAGGTATGTATACATATGTGCATACCAAAAGAGTAACAAATGAGGGCTACATATGAACAATTTTATTCTTTAAGATATAAGTTTTGGGTTCTTGCTAAAGATAGCAGCCCAGCAGGCAGTTAAAATACATCTCTTTAATGTGCCACTGAGGCCGATGTCACACACAGTGAGTAACCAGACTTCAACTGTCTTAATATATGCATGTCTTTCTTTAATACCAAGCAAGAATCTGATTAGTTTTCTTCCTGTGCTATGACGCTAGGTCTTTATTGAATTCCATTTTAATGAGTACATATTTAAGTTTGCTTAATTTGATTTGTTAGACATTACCAGTTGCTTTGGTGTAGTCTTTAGAGAGAATATTGGATTTCAGTTCCAAGAAAAATGAAAAAAATTGGAGCCATGTGCCCTCTTCCTTTCTCTGGTTGTGCTGACAGCTCCTTTGCTGAAATGGAGATGACCCTGAAAACCTGATGAGCTTCAGAGTACGTCAGCAGGGCCCGGAACTGACACCCACTGGCGTGTCTTATAGCTAGTGACTCTCTCCAGGCTTCTGTAAAGTGCGTCCTGCCTCCCATTCTTTGTGTCTGCATGCTTAGATTTCAGAGGCCATAAAGCAGTCCTCCTTTAGAAAGTGGTCACAAAGTCTGGAAACTGACTGGGTGCCAGGACAGCCTGTGGAACATCTTACCTCTAGCAGATGGTTCGGGGCCAGTTTAATTTAAGCCTATTTCCTGTTCAGGTCTTCAAATTTTCCCCCCTTGTATCTTAAATGAAACCATTAACTAGGTGAATGATTTAATGTCAGTAACTTAGGATTTGTTAAAGATATTTCATATCACTTGAATACATGAATTGTTTATTAACAAAAAGCCCGATGACACTGCTTGCAAGGCTGAGACTAGAGAGAGGCTTTGTTGAGTCCTGGGATTTGAGTCCATCCTAGCAGCAAAGTAACCTTATCTCAAAACAAATAAAGCATGCCCATAATCCCGGTGTTTGAGAAGAGGGTGCAGGTACATCATGATTCCAGGCCAGCCTGGGCAGTGTGATAACCCAACCCTATCAAAAAAAAAATGTATAGAACTTAGGAAATCTGGTGTCTGTAAACCAGAACACAAGTCAAATTTAATTTCTATATCAAGGGGTCATGAAGTTTGCTTATGAAGTCTGATGAGCAAGTTGAATTTCAGTGAAGGAAATAAAATGATACTAATAGTTAAAAGTACACTTCCATGTTTATTTTGAAAATTTCCTTTTTAGTTTTCCCAAGGAAAAATATTAAAAATTAAGTTAATATTTTATAGAATTTGAAAAATAATACTACTTTTTTTTAAAAAAAATCTAGATTTTAGTTGCCTTTTGTATTTGAAACACTCATTTTCTGGTGTTGGTCCTGTGAAGGATGTGCTCCCGTTGCACATCTCAAGAGTGTGGCAGGTGTTTTCTCTCTACTGGAGGACTGACTCGTGTGACTCCCTAGGCTGCACACGCCCATGCCTGTGAACTTCTGCATCTAAGTCCCCTGTGCTTATGGCACTTCTGCGCTCTATCTGTGCCTGCTGCTTTCAGCTTGTGCTCCTATTAACTTGGATTACAGAAAGGACAATCATTATTGTTAATTTGGAGCACTGATATAAACTTGGTCAATGCCTAAGGGAAGGGCTTTTATTTTTAATGCTCCTGAATTTTATTTCCTGGATTATACTTTTTTAAAATCATGTAAATTTGAAGATCATTTTTATAATTGCCCTTTCCATATATGTCCTTGCCTTTCTGTAGAATTCTTTCTAATATTTGAATAAAGCTCACTTAGAATTTTTGTGCCACAAGAATTCCAAACATTTCTATGTTGGGAGTGTCCCAGCAACAGCAGGGACAGATAACAGAATGTTTTGCCCTCTTTGACTTTCCTTCACTAATTAATTCACTTAACTGATTCTAGTTACGTGTCTTTTCGTATCGGTGCTTTCCGTTACATGATCCATGTAACTGTGTGGATTTCCCCTTCTGCTATTCTTGAATGTTAGCGTTGCATGGTAACTGCTCACCATAGTGGTGCATGCTGGTCACATGGCCTTTCTCCATTACACATCCGTGTTCTCTGTTCCTGTTGACTAACTGTACTCCCACTCCTCAACCATCTAGGCTCTCTGCTACCAGTGACTGCTGTCAGCGTGGTGGAAACCAGTGGAGCACAAGGGCCTTGCCCCCACCCCAGACTGCACATAGAAACTACACTGACTTTGTTCATGAGCACAATGTGAAGAATGCAGGAGCCCACCATGATGCTCATTTTTCTGGCCGTGCAGCCATGACCGAGATATGAGCTGTTACACCTTTTAGGCCATGGGACTCTGCCATCCAGGTTGATAATGTGTTTTGTGATGTTTATAGAGGATTGATTCCATTGGGAGCATTAGAGAGAATTTATTTCATACCGAGTCACTAGTTATACAGTGCTGTAATTGACCTCTGTGGAAGGGTAGGGGATTGGAAAGAGCTGTAAGCTGTCACTGGTGATGGCAGGCGTTACTACTGTGTTGAAAGGGGATGCGTACCACTGTGGCCTTGGGAAGGGTGTTCAGAATTTTAACATTTAACGCGTCACTCAGAGAATCTCTTAGGATGTTGTGTTTATGGTAAACTGTCGATTGTCATCCTCCCACATGTCATCTGAGTAGACAGAATTTAAAAAATAAGACGCAAGAAAGCACACCCAAAAGGAGCCATGATCAGTCATGGTATCCCAGCCTTTTGTGGTGCCGTAGTAATACCGTTCTCACATACTGCATTCTAAAGTGACCCATGCCTTAGTTTCCCTAAGTACCTGTGGTTGTAATAAAAATTTACTATACTTTATTTTTAATAAACATATTTTGTTACCACAGGCCTAGAAACTGCAAAAACAGTATGATTCACGTAGAGATAAGACTGAATGGTTACATTACTAGCTAGTGGTTATACCAAATACAAACGGAAAGCTTTCTTTGCCTGTAACTTTTTTCTTTCTCATTGAAAATCCTTGACAAATCACCCAGGTATGTAACACCTTCCTAATCTGGCTTTATATAGCCTTAAAATAAAGTTCTGAAGTCAAAAGGGTACCATTTGAGAGGAGTTGCATATATTTCACACTTTTAGTCTTTTTTGAACCTTGCAATGTAGTTAATTCAAGCTTTTTGGTTTAATTCATTGGAGGCAAACCAGGTGGTAGAGTACATTTCTGATGATGGAGACACTACTGTAAAGAAGCAGTGTTTCTTCTTACAGATATTTTAAATTTTGGAAAAGTTTCTGAAGTTTATGTAAGGAGAAATTTGAAGGTTTATTTTGAGAACTGTTGATACTTTGAACTAATGAAGCTTTTTAATAAACAACCTATTGTTTACTGACCCTGCTTACCTCAGAGGTTGGCTTCGTCCTACTGGTTCTCCCTGCTGGGCAAAGAAGACAACTTCAGTAGGATATGATAGTAGGTTCCTGATAGAGATATAATAGGGCTTGTTGGTAGAAGACAAATGTGTAAACCAAAACATTTAGAGCATGAAATCTGGGCAAGTCTTGATCTGCTTTATCATCATATAAGGGGATCATTGCCTAAATTTGTTATAAATAGATATGGGATGGATGTTCAAAATATTAACAATCCTGAGTAAGAGTTAGATAGCCCAACTTTTAAGACAATCATTACAGAGGGTGCTTTAAATAGGCACTAATTGTATGGCCCTTTGAGGTTTCTTTTGCTTTGTTTTGTTTGTTTGTTTCTTTTTTGCTTAGATTATAATTACTAAATATTCTCTATGGTGTTTGTTTTTTCTTTTTCTTTTTAAGACTTGTTTATTCTTGTTTATTTTGTGTGAATGGGTGTTTCACCTGCATGTATGTCTGTGTATCTGTGTACAACATTAGTGTGGTGCCTCTGGAGGTCAGAGGAGGTATTGGATCCCTAAACAGGGCATTGCCAATGGTTGTTGCTGCCATGTGGGTGCAGGGAATTGAACCTGGGTCCTCTGGAAAAGCAACCAGTGCTCTTAATGCCAAATCATCACTCCAGCTTGTTTTCCCCTCCCAAAATGTTTTAAGAACAGAAGCTCTGCTTTGTGCTGTGAAAAGACTTGGTGGGTATGAATATAATTAAAGGCACTAGCATTTTCCTAATACAAGTGAGTCAGAATGAATACAGGCTTGTCTGTTCCTTTATGAAGTCTCATGGCTCAGTATCACCTAACTTTAATCTTGAAACCTGAGGTATGACACTGATAGAATGAAAGCCTCCTGTATATTTTAGGATATTTCATTTTAAAAGTCTAAAGACTTACAACTAAAGAGTAATATTTTCAGTTTATATTGGAGGTAGCTATTTTTATTCTTAGAATTTGAGATAGCCAATAGTGTTTGATCTGAATGGTTCTGAATCACATCATGGGTTTTCTTTCTTTGAAGCTTAGTTATGGCGTAATTATTGTTAAATTTCTAATGGGAAAAGAAATTAGAGACAATAAGGGACAGAGGGCAATAGACTTGTGTCTCCTAAGGGTCCCATGTGCATTCAGCTCTCATATCAATAAGCTGATCATCTCTGCTCTAAAATCCTAAGTCCCCAGATAACTGATGTGGTAACAGTTTCCTGCCTGTCATAGGTTACAGTTTAAAGGCGGCAGCAGAAGCAGAGCAAAAGTATTCCATCTGTTAACTGTCAGGCCACGTCTGTGAAACATAGATGACTCAGGTGTGTGTGCGTGTACATGTGCGTGTGTGCACATGCAAATATTTGAAAATCTAAACTGAACTGGAAAACATTTCTGGTTCCAAGAATTTTGGATATGGGCTATTGAACCTGCACTGTAAATACCTGCTCTCGACTGGTGGCCTCAAGATGGCCATACACGCTTCTGTGGCAGCGAGGTTTACCAGTGGTTCAACCTGGATAAATAAATGTCTGTACCATATTTCTACTCTCATTGTACTATCTGTTCAGTGACCAGAGTCTTAGACTTGAAGTGGAGAGTGAGTGATTCAGAAGGTAAGGCCACGTGTCCTTAACCCTGATGCGCCCTGCATTTGACCCTGGAGCCCACGTGTAGAAGGAGACAAAGGGCTACTCCAAGTTGCTCTTTGACAACTATGTGTGCACACATACAAATAAAAGTAACTATGAAAAATCAGATTTTGAAGCTAACCTGCACATATAATTCCATCTGTTTTGAAGACTGAAGTTGAAGGTTCCTTCACGCCTGGGAGTTTGAAACAAACCTGAGCAACATAGTGAGACCACTATCTCAATGTCACAAAATAAATAGTCTAGACTAGAGAACCCTTCCAGAAGCACATGCTATGGTGTTGTCCTTCTGATGAAAGGGAATCGTCAGCACAGAGCCCCCGTGTTTGTGTATGGAGCAGTGTTTGGCTGGTTCTAGTGAATATAGTTGATATTTCTGTGGTGTTTTTATAGATGGTGTAATTGAAAAAGAAAAGCTAGTGATCTTCATAAATGAGCTGGTGATCATTCTTTTATGGTTAAAACTATTCTGCTGGGTATGGTAGTTCATCCATGAAAGAGGGTGAGGCAGGAGGATTGCCATGAGTATTAGACCCTCAAGAAAAATCAAAATTCTTAGGTTTTTAACCTGTCTATAAGTATGATCTCATTTTTCCAATCTTGAAATGCTAATTACATAGACATTTTAAATGAAGTTACAGAAGTCTTTGTCTGTCTGTGCCTGTTTTTTTTTATTTTTTAATTTGAAGATTGTAAAAAAAATTATTTATTTTACAAGAAATTCAAGAACAACCAGTTAAATTCTTATCTGCATGATACCCATTGCAGCCAGATGTTGTAAAAGGAGCTGCGTTCCCTGCGCCCAGCCTCCTGGTTAGTTTACACCCGAAATAATTACACGGAAACTGTATTCACTGCCCAGCCTATTAGTTCTAGCCTCTTCTTGGCTAACTCTCACATATTAGTTTAACCCATCTCCATTAATGTGTATCGCCACTTGCTGTGGCTGACCAACATGAGTCTAACCAGCGTCCATCTCAGAGAGGAGAGCCATGGCGTCTGCCTGACTCTGCTTTCTTTCTCCCAGCATTCTGTTCAGTCTACTCCACCTATCTAAATTCTGCCCTATCAAAAAGCCAAGGCAGTTTCTTTATTTGACCAATGAAAGCAACACATAGAAAGAAGAACCTCCTACACCAGCCAGAAAGCATTAACCGCTTATGTCCTGAAGAAGGCCGCTAGAAAGAGCGCACTAAGAGGAAGGGTTCTCCGATCTCCTATAGTCAGCACAAAGGGCTCAATAAGATCCAAGTGTTGTCAGTCACAAGGGCTGCTAGACGTTGAGGATAAACTAATACACCTGGTATTTAAAGCAGCTAATATACAAACATTTTAATATTGTATCAGCTTAATTCAAATAATAAATTGAGAGTCCTAGCACATGCCTGTAATCCCAGTACTTAGTGAGGAACAGGAGTTCAAGGTCAGCTCAGTTACATAGCAAGTTCCAGGCCAGACAAAATACACAAAAGTAAAAACATCTTTTTTACGGAGAAGTGACCTACAAACGTGCACCCCAGTGTGCACACTTACAGACAAGTGTTAGGTCAGCTGTAAAAGGTTAAACTCTTGAGTGGAAATTATTAATTGCTAACATTACCTGACATGTAAAAGCTACTATGTAAATATATCAGGATATAAAAACATAGAACATATATATGACTTAAAAATTTTACTAAGTGTACTTTGAGCGATGCCATCTGTTTAAAGATGATGAAAATTATACTGAGTGTTTGTAGTATTTAAACAGTGAGGCAGCTTGTTTTTAGGGTAATACAATTAATTTGCATGCTCTCCTCCCAGTGCTGGGGATTGAAGCCAGGGCCTTGCACATGGTAAGTGTTCCATCCACAGCTTATTATTTCTCTGCTTTACTGCAGAGGTATTTACTAGAAATTTGATTGATGTAATGATTTTGATTTGTTAACATTGCTAGGTGACTTTTATATGGTCCTGTGACAATTTTGTCTTTCCATTTTGCCAAATCAGTAGCTAGGGGAGGTTGCTAGGAGAGTCCTGAGTCTTGATTTTCAAGAGAAATAAGGGTACTTCCTGTGCAGGGACCTGGCTTCACTCCTGCCCGTTTGTAGTCACAAACATGAACCACAGCGGCTGGGAAATGATTGTTCTGATGGTGGAAGCGTGGATAGGCTCAAACATTGGTGCTCTAGCCTTTCTGTCAACAAGCTCTTCTTTCCTAACCTAGATTTCCAATGCCTCTGATTTTAAGTTTGTTAGGCATTAGATTTGAAAATAATACCACATTGCATACATTTATTTTATTCTTAATATTAGCGCTTATATAGATTTATAAAAATAAAGCATTGGTGCCAGTAATACTTAATGTTTCTCTTAGGTTTTAGTTTTATTTTTCATTGTTACTGTGTGTACATTCCATGGTACATGTGCAGGTCAGAGAACAACTTTGTGGAGTCACTTCCTCCTGCCTCATGTGGTTTTTAGAACCTGAGCTCAGCTTACCAGGCTTGCAAGGCGAGTTCTTCTACCTGCTGAGCTGTCTTGCCAATCCTTCTTTTATTTTAACATAAATTATACCACAGCATTAATTATGTCTTTCTTTCAGAATTGTTATGAGCACTCACATGTAAAATGCTTTGACATAAAGGCTTGACTTTGGAATATAATCTTGGTGGTATAGAAATTATGATATCATAATTTAACCAGAAAGACAGGTTAAAAGTTCTTGCCACCAAGCTAGTGACCTAAGTTTGATCCCTGGGACTAATTATTACAGGTTATCCTCTGATCTCCACATGGTGGCATGGAACACACACATGTACACAAATTAATTTTAAGAAAAATGAACACGCACATGAATCACACCACTTCCCACATACAATATGTTAAATATCATTTCATTGATTCCTGCCTGTAGCTGATTAGTACTTGTACTTTGAGCAGTGCATCAGTTTAAAGATGATGAAAAGCAGTCTGTGACCTTGTTACTGGTTGAGAACACATTCTTGTTCTCATGATTTTTTTTCACTAATTAATTGGCTAAGGTTGTGTTCCCAAGAAGCAGCTAGCTGTGGCCTCAGTTGGAGGTGGCAGAACTTGAGTGAGCCTTTTACAATGTGTTCCTGACAGCTGGCCAGCATTGTGTTTATACTGGCAGGAAAAAGATAACCTGACCTGGAGAGCAACATTCTCCGAGGATTGGGACTGAAGACTTCTTGAGTATCATAATCTTCCACCTCCTTTTTAAAAATAGATTCAACAGCAGTAATTCTATTTGTTGCTGTTGTTGGGCAAAAAAGTTTTGGTTTAGCTAATTTTTTTTTTTTTTTTTGGTTTTTCGAGACAGGGTTTCTCTATGGTTTTGGAGCCTGCCCTGGAACTAGCTCTTGTAGACCAGGCTGGTCTCGAACTCACAGAGATCCGCCTGCCTCTGCCTCCCGAGTGCTGGGATTAAAGGCGTGCGCCACCACCGCCCGGCCCTGGTTTAGCTAATTTTAATAAAGAAGAATGTAGGTACCTTCAGTTTGTGGCTAGGATTTGCAACAAATTGAATATTCTTTAGTAAATACCTTGCTACAGGTGCTAGTCATTGCTTCTAAACTAAGGGCTAATAGTGGGAAGGCGGTTGCTAGCTTGCCTGTCTGTAGAGCTAGTGTGGCTGCGCTGAGAGGGTATGCGGAGCACCTCAGAGTGGGCCATATTCACATAGCATAGGTTTGCCTGTAGTCCAGCCATGGAGCTTTAGGGCTTCATATTTAGTCTCTAGGAGTTTGAAAAGCTAGATTTAATAAATTACATTAATTCTTCCTCGGGGAGAATTAGCATTAGCAATACCTTGGGGAGTGTTTGGAAAGAAGGGAAGATTTGGGTAATTATGTGTATCCAGGTTATCAGTCAGATTTCACAATCCTCTTGAAGCGGTAATGTGGTGAATTGGAAATATGGTGATCTAGCACCTGGGAGATGGAAACAGAAAGATCCAGAATTCCGGGTTATCCTGTGCTACATAGTGAGTTAGTTTAGAGCTAGTCTGAGCTGCATGAGACTTGCCTCAAAAGACAAGCAAATAAACAAAAGTATTTGATGAATTGGAAAGGTGGTGACTATTGATCCCCCCCCCCAAAAAATGAATTGATTGACTAAGGAGGTCTTGGGAATTCATTTTTAAGTTTTTAAGTGAAAAGTATTTGAAAATCATAATCTTTTTTTTTTTTTAGGTTGGGGTCTCTGTATGTAGTCCTGGCTCTCCTGGAGCACAATATAGAGCAGTGGTTCTCAACCTGTGGACTATGACTCCTTTGGGCATCAAACCTTTTCACCAGGGTCACACATAAGATGTCCTGCATATCAGATATTTACATTATAATTCATAACAGTAGCAGAATTACAGTTATGAAGTAGCAGTGAAGTAATATTATGCCTGGGGTCATCACAAGATGAGGAATTGTATTAAAAGGTGGCAGTGTTGTGAAGGTCGAGAAGCGCTGGTATGGAGCAAGCTGGCCTCGATCTCAGAAACCCACCTGCCTCTGCCTCCCCAAGCACTGGGATACATTTTAATAAATATTCTTGTCTGCAAGTTTAGGAATGCCTTCCATCACACACATGTGGAGGTCAGAGGACAGCTTTTGGGAGTTAGCCTTGGAAACTCGGGCCATCAGGCTTGCAGGACAAGTGCTTTCCCTGAGGCGAGCCTCTCTGTCCTTATTTAACTGTCAATCAAAATGCCTCTTTGATTATCCCTTCTATATATATATATACTCACTGTTTTTGTATGTCCTAAAGTTTCTTGGCCTTTCTCTGTTCACTTTTGGTTAAATCTAGCTGCGCCTCTAAATGGTGAATATGAAATATATATGACATTTTTTAGTGGAGTCACATAAGTGTGGCCAGAGTTCACTGCTCCCTGTTACCCTAATCACATTCCCTACTGGGGCAGTATTTCTCCTCTTTCAAGCTATAATGGCCTCCTCATTTTAAAGTCTGAATTCTGTTCTGTTCTGTTCTGCTGTGTGAGAAACTAAGCAGTCAGCTCTTCTGTGCACTCACTCTGATCAGTGGATGTGTCTGTCTGAGCATCTCTCCTGTCAGTGCCCCGGTGAGTCCTCTGTTCTGTATTCTACCTTCTCTTCTGTGCTAGCAGATTTTTCCCAACTGGCATATTCTTATCAGCACAAAAATACCCTGTTAGAGTATTTAAAAAGAAAGTTCCCTTAATTCTTGTCTATTGCCTCATTTCTTTGTTCTACTGGTAATGAGAAACCTTTTGCCTCCAGAGAGTTGTCTGCTCAGTACATTCGCTTGTCTTTTAAGCCAAGTTGGACTTGTCTTGGACACAAAAGGACTTAATAGGATCATGCAGGGTGCATACTGCACAAAGAGTACAACACTGCAGAAGAAATTCACATATGTTAACAGTGGCTTTCCAGTAGACGGTGCTGTCTCAATCACTGTATTGTATGTTTTATAAGAAATAGGAACTTAGTTTTAGGAAGTGCATATTAATACCTCTGCCGAATTGCTTTGCTTGGTTCACAGGTGACCTCTACATTTCTCTACCCATAATCAATTTACAGTGAAATTTATTAGCATTCATACCAATTGCTTTCTTCCCCCATGAAATACCTTCTTCACTTAAGGACATCACTCTCTTGTCTCCTAACCTCCCTAATATTTGTAGTTTTCTTTGCCAGTCCTCCTCTGCCTAGCCCTATAAACTGTTTAGGACCCTTTTTGTATGGGTTCACTGTAGGTAATTTCATCCAGTGTTATCATATTAAAGGCTATCTATGGGGCTAAGGAAATGGTTCGGCAGGTGCTGATGTCCAAACAAGAGAACCTGAGTTTGGATCCTCAGCATCCACATAAAATCAGGACACAGTGGTATATATCTAAAACCCAGTGCTAGAGAAATGGAGGGAGAGACAGGAGGGTCCCAGGACTTGCTGAGATAACCTAGTCAGAGTTAGTGAGAAACCTTGTTGCAGAGGCTATAAGTGAACAGTGACTGAGGAAAACACCCGATGTTTTCCTCTGGCTTCTACATGTGCACACACGGTACATGCATACACCACACAAAAAACTGAAAAGGTTATGTATATACTTATAGTTTCTCACTTGCCTCATGAGTCTGCTTCTTTATTTCCAGATATACATATTATACTGCCTGTTTGACATTTTTATTTACATATTACAGGTATCTCATTTTTAAGAAAGTATTTGAAAATAATGTTGGGCTTACTGAGAGTTGCAAAGATGCTGCTGAGAACTCCCACACAGCCCTCTTTTTTTCTTTTTCCTAATGGGTTGGGGGAATCAGTTGGTAGTGTTTCATGCATTAGATCAGTTCCAAGAAGCCATGTTTTTAAAAATCCAGGTGTAGTGGTTTTCAGTTGTAATCTCAGTGCTGGAGAAGTGAAGACAAGAAGATTGCTGGTGCCCATCACCAGCTAGTTGAGGTTGTTCATTGACCTCTACACAAGCATGTGTGCACACGTAACAGAAAACCCCTAAAGTTACCATTGCTGCTTTCTAAGATGGAGAAGTTTTGCCAGTCTTTACACAAATGTTCCAGGATCTAATGCAAGGTCCCATGTTGGATCAAGTCACCTTTAATCAGAATGCCCTCAGATTGGATTTGTGTGCTTTTTGCATATGATTAGATTGAAGCCATGGATTTAGGGGGAAATTGTGGTACTGTGGCATCCCAGATTTAAGAGTTCCAAATTAAGCAATTGGTCTTTTGACCTCATTAGCTTTTCCATCTCTACAGATTTTCCTAACTTGACCGATCACGGTTCTTACTCTCCTATTGTCAGTATGCCTTAGTTCTGGCTAGAGCTTTTGAATTGGAACCCTTGGAGTGCACAGGGCTCTGCAGATTCCATGCATACTAAACATCACCTTTGCTCCTCTTTGTCTCACACTTATCAACTGGGAAATCCTATGAGTTAACAAAATGTGTCCAGAATCCAACACTGGCTGCCATCTCTACTCTGCTTCCCCTTTCAGGTTTCTGTCCTGGTATCTACCTCTTACCTGACTCCAGCCCTTATTCTTTGATTATTTGATTTTTCCCTTCAGTAGCCATTGCAGCCATAACTTAGATCATACTACCCTCTGCTCAACCCTTCTACTATTTCCCTCAACAGCTAAAACAAATCCTCACATTGGCAAACATTCTCCCACTTCTGATTTCCTGCCAGTCTTGATCTCGCTCATTTGGCTCCAGTGACTCACCTCTGTCACTTGCTGTTTGTATTGCACTGCCAGATGCCACTCTGACCTAAAAGTTCATATAATTCATTTCAACATTTTCAGGGTTTTCTTAAATACAATTTTTATTCTTTGAAATTTTCTTACATATAATGTCTTTTTATTCCACTCCATTTATCTCCCACTCCTGGAATCCCTCTTCCCAATGAGTTCATCTTTTTTAAAATAATAACCTGTTGTGTTTAATTAGGTTTGCTTACATGGGTGTGTGTGGTTATTTACTGAATGACAAGAAAATTAGCCAGAATCTACGTCCCTGAAGAACGGTGACTCCTCCAGTAGCCACTCACTACCAGTAGCTCCACAGATAGAGACTATTCATGGTGGAATGCTTATGAGTAGCCGTAGCTCCAGCGAGTTCCCGAGTTCAACAGCTGCGTGGTGTCTGGAAAAGAGCATTTTACAGCACTCTTCTCCATCCTCTGGTTCTCTGGATTCATATAGATGTTTTGTTTCTGGCCATACACTCAACAGTCACTTAATCTTAGCATTTTGATCAATTATCTCTATTTTAACCACCACCCACTGCAAAAATAAGTCATACTGACCAAAGTTGAAAGCAGCACTAATCTATGGGTAGACTTGAACACAAATATTTAGAAGGCAGTTTGGCAATATGTCCATCTAACAAGCTAACGGTAAGTTGGTTCTCCGGGTCTGTGATATGGCAGCTATTGTATTGGCTTCTCAGTAGGTTTGCAGTAGCAGTCATGGAATTCTTCTGTGGAGCAGCCCTCAAATTGAATCAGAAAGAGGTTGGTTACCCCCAAAACATTCATATCACTAATGCACTAGTGGTCATAAATTGTGTAGTGGGTCAATATTATAGCATACAGGGTCTACCACTGGGTAAAACTGTAGGTGACTTTTCTCCCCTCGTGTCCTACTGGCACTATACAAGCTAGCCAGCAGAGAGCAGAAGATCCCAGGTCATTGCCAGCTTGATTTCTCAAGACACTGCCACCTGAGTATATGGTGTCTACAGCAATGGGATCTTACCATCTGGTTCGGCTGAGTGACAGTCTCAGCATTTCTATTGCTGTGAAGGGACACCGTGACCACAGCAACTCTTAAAAAGGAAAATATTTAATTGGGGGTGACTTACAGCTTCAGAAGTTTAGTCCATTATCATCATGGCAGCATGCAGGCAGAACTGGTGCAGGAGAAGGAACTGAGGGTTCTATGTCTTGACCCGCAGGCGACAGGAAGTGAGCTATGACACTTACCTTAATCATAGGAGACCTCAAATCCCACTCACACAGTGACACACTTCCTCCAAGAAGGCCACACCTCATAATAGTGCTACTTCTTTTGGGAGCCATTTTTTTCAAGCTATCCTTTTCCACTCCCCAGCCCCCAAAGGCTTATAGACATATTATGATGCAGAAATGCATTCAGCCCAACTTCAAAATTCCCCATAGTATATAACAGTCTGAAACTTGTTTCAAAGTCCAAAGTTTCTTCACTGTAATCCCCCTGTAAGGTCAAAATCAAATAGGAGATCGTATACTTCCAACATAGAGATGGGGCAGGATATACATTACCATTCCAAAACATAGGAAAGGGGGCATAGTAAGGACTGAAAACCAGCTGGGCAAACTCCAGCTTGAATCTCCATGTCTGACGTTAAAATATTCTTCAGATCGCCAGCTCCATTCAACTTTGTTAGCTGAAGCACACTTCTTTCTTCTGGGCTGGTTCCGCCCCCTCAGCAGCTCTCCCCAGCAGGTAGCCCACAGCTCTATCTCCAGCATCTGGGGTCTCCAAGGCAATCCAGGCTGCAGATTCACAGCTCCACACAGTGGCCTCTCTGGGCCTCCTTCTGGGGACACTGCTGACACATGCCTGGCCTCAGCGGCTTTCCTTAGTCACGGAGGGAAATCCCATAATGCCTTTCTCCTTGACTCTCCTATCCTTGACTCTAAAGCCATAACTGTGTGGCTGAAGCTGCCAAGTTCTGCTGCTTGCTGGGGCTGGAACATGGCTCCCTTGTTCAGTTTCATCTTCACCAGCTTTCTGGTTTCCATGGTTTTCTTCACTGCCTAAACTTGGCTATTCTGGAACTAGCTCTGTAGACCAGGCTGACCTCAAACTCAAAGATCCACCAGCCTCTGCCTTCTGAGTGCTGGGATTAAAGGCCCACACCATCACAGCTGGCTCTAAGCTTTTTATTTCCTTTTCACAAATTGAGAAGTTAGCTGGGTGGGATCTTGCTCTGAGGTCACCACTCCCTTTATTCTATTTCTTAATCTGTTTATCACCTTGAGCGCAGGGTTTAGCTTCATTCCAGTTCTTGGTGTTCCTTTTTCTCAAATTGTACATTTTTTTTTTATTTTTCCTTGCTCAGATTGCTCCTCTTTATTATAAATCTTCATTAGAGTTAACATTAGTAACCACACAACAGAGTCTACACTTGGCTGTTTTGAGATTTCCTTTGCCAACGGAATTAATCCACAGCTCATCACTTTAGCCTCAGGCAAGACTTCAGAAAGAGACAAAAAGTATCCACATTCTTCACCAAAATATCACAAGGAGAATTGCTAAGTAACGTACTAAAATTCTCTGAAACTCTTGAGCCAGGCCATCAGGTCACACTCAGCACCACAGTCTCCCATGCTCCTACTGGAATGATCCTTTAAACGGCACTTCAGTGTTGAGTTGCTTTTCTGATCCACAATCTCAGTGTCTGTATTCCTTCAAACAAAATGTGGTCCAGCCTAACAGCAATACCCCAGGCCCTGGTACCGGCTTCTGTCTTACTTAGGGTTTCTATTGCTGTGAAGAGACACCATGACCATGGCAACTCTTAAAAGGAAAACATTTTAATTGGGTTGGCTTACAGTTTCAGAGGTTTAGTCCATTGTCATGATGAGGACATGGTGGTGTGCAGATAAGCATAGGGCAAGGGAAGCACTGAGAGCTCTACACGTGACCTGCCAGCAACCAGAAGTGAACTGTGACACTGGGCTTAGTTTGAGCACAGGAGACCTCAAAACCCACCCCACAGCAACACAATTCCAGCAAGGCCACACCTATTAGTAGTGCCACTCCCTTTGGGAACCACTTCGTTTCAAATCACCACAGTGGCCAAGAGCAAATGCCTTTGTTGTCTGGGGAGTCTCTGGGGCCTACCTGACTAATAACTCAGTCAGGAGGTAGCCCACACCAAGAGCAAGCCATGTCATCTTTAAGTTTCTTATCTGTAATGTATCCTGACGACTCTGAAATAGTTGTGTGAACCCTTAATCATGGCGTTCTCTAGTCATGGCACCTTTATTTTTTTCTCCTCACTTCATCTTTTATAGTACTGATTATGGATTTGTTGTCTGTATTCAGTAGCTTGACAGTTCCATTAAAGGAAAACATTTGCTTATCATGAGAACATAAACTTTGTACATATTATTTGAATAAGTGAATGCCATGTGAAATACACTCGAACCATTGTCCTTTATTTCAAGAAATTGGCAAGCTGGGAACAGGCAGTTTTCCAAATGCCAGATATGGACTTGCCATTTGGAAATCTAAGCCTTCGGAAAGGGAGCTTGAGGTGAGGAAGCTCTGGGTAATTACAGAACGAGGTCCATAGCAGCAGAAGTAGCTTCTTACAACTGGATTTCCCTGGCAAAAGAAATTTTAAAGTAGCAAAATACATGGTGTATGTAATTGAGGAATGTCTAATCACAGTTGAGTAAAGTCTAAGTCTAAATGGTGATGATGCTTCTGGGCCTGGCATTATTCTAGAAGGACAGCACAAATATTTACTCCAGGGAGCTGGAGAGATGGCTCAGTGGTTAAGAGTATTGCGTGCTCTTCCAAAGGACCTGAGTTCGGTTCCCAGCAACCACATGGTGGCTCACAACCATCTGTAATGGGGTCTGGTGCCCTCTTCTAGCCTGTAGGCATATATGCAAACAGAATATTGTATCCATAATAAATAAATAAATTTAAAAAAAAATATTTACTCCAAACATTTCCTTCTTAGAGCGCTGTAAGGTACTTAGGTAGGTGAAGAAATACATATGTCATTCATCCAAAAGACAACTTTGAGAGTTCTAATTTGGGTAGTCTGAGAGCCTAGACAGGTAGGTAGGTAGGTAGGTAGGTAGGAGAGAGAGAGAGAGAGAGAGAGAGAGAGAGAGAGAGAGAGAGAGAGAGAGAGAGAGAGAGAATGCACACGCCAGCCTTGGCAGGGCCTAGGGTAAAAAGGTGGAAGGAATGCAATAGCCATTCTGCTTTGGAAGATGGCCCTGGAAAGACCGATGGTAATATATGCTACATCCATGTTGTTTGTGGCAAGTAAAACAAGTACAAAGTGGAGGAGATGGCTCCATCATACAGGTGCCAGTACACAAGCCTGACAGCCTGAGCTCTGTTCCTGGAACCCCACGCAAAGCCAGCAGTAATCTCAGCACCTTCACTGTGAGATGGGAGGCAGACACAGGAGAATCCTAGTACAGCAGCAGAAGCAAGGGACACTCTCACTCCCTCCCACCTCTCCCCCCGCTCTCCCACTCTCTCTAACACACACTGCTCTCAACCATTTAGAAGCCAAATTTGTTGGTTTATGCTTGCAATCCCAGAATTTGGGAGGATGAGGCAGGAAGAAGAAGTTGTATCTGAGATATGGGCCTAGCTTTTCAAAAAGGTAATCAAGCCATGTATATTTTGTACACATATTCCTTAAAAATAAAATTGTCACCAACCTAGAACCTGCCAGGTAGACTAGGCTAAACAATGAGTCCCTGGATTGTCAGTTCCTGAAGATGGTGAAATGTCACCCACATCCTGTATACCAATAACCAAGACAATAGAATGTAGTGGCATTTCAATTGTATTTTAGTAAATAAAGACTGCCTGAAGATCTAAGAATAAAACGGTCCTACTGGTCAGCCTTACAGACCAGGTTATGATAGCATGCACCTTTAATCCCAGTAGCCATACTAGTTGCCATAGAAATGGGGTAGTGCATGCCTTAATCCCTGCCCTAGAGAGGATTATAAAACTGTCAGGCGGTGGGGGGGAGCTCTCAGAGACAGTCTCATTCTGAGATTCCTGAAGGCAGGATCACCATTTCAGACTGAGGTTGAAGTAAGAGCCAGTGGTTGGCTGTTTTGCTTTTTGGATCTTCAGGTTGAACCCCAATTTCTGACCATGAGTTTTTATTAATCATGCTTTGTTGCAAGAAGAGGGCCTGCTTGTTCGTCCTGGCCGCCCAGCTGGCTTAACCTTGAAATAACCACACAGAAATTTTATTAATTAAATCACTGCTTGGCCCATTAGCCCTAGTTTCTTATTGGCTAAGTCTTACATCTTAATTTAACCCATTTTTATTAATCTGTGTATCGTCATGTGGCAGTAACTTACCGGATAAAATTCCTAGTGTCTGTGTCTACAGTGGATCCAGGCGGATCCATGGCTTCTCTCTCTCTCTCTGACTCTACCTTTCTTCCTCTCAGCATTCAGTTCTGTCTTCTCCACCTACCTAAGTTCTGCCCTATCATGTAACAGGGGGGCTTGCTTGTTGGGGTTTCTGTCCTGCCCGGTTCCTGCAGCCATTTAGTCCCAAAGAAAATCACACAGAGAGTCTACATTAGTTATAAACTGATTGGCCCATTAGCTCAGGCTTCTTATTAACTTTTATAACTTATATTAGCCCATTATTCTTATCTGTGTTAGCCACATGGCTCAGTACCTTTTTCAGCAGGGCAGGTCACATCTTCCTTCTTCAGTGTCTGGACAGGACTGGGGAGGAAAAGGCTTCTCCTTCCCAGAATTCTCCTGTTCTCATTGACCCAGCCTCTACTTCCTGTCTGGTTGTCCTGCCTATACTTCCTGCCTGGCTACTGGCCAATCAGCATTTATTTAAAATATAATTGACAGAATGTAGACAATTGTTCTGCACCACTATCAGTCCAAAGTAGTTTCTTTATTCATTAACCAATACAAGCAACACATAGAAGGACCTCCTACACCAATGCTTCAATGGAAAACATATTTATACATATAAAAGCCTGTTATTGAAGTGTCATAGCAGCATTCTATGTCAGGAGTGGTACCTCAAGCCATAGTCCCAGAATTTTTCCTCTTCCCCAACACTAAGCCTTAAGTATACCATCTCCAGTAGGCCTGAGACGAGCGTTTGAGATCTCACAAGGGTTTTTCTTATGCCTAAGTGGTATTTCCACTTAATTATACGTCAAAATTAGTAGCTCATAACTGAATCTGGTGGCTTGATCTTTTATTCTGAGCTGTTTGGGAGGCTGAGACAGGAGGATTGTAAATTCATGGCCTGCTGAGTAAAATCCTGTCTTAAAAAGTAAAAAGAGGACTAGGAACATAGCTTAATGGTAGAGTATTTTGCCTAGCATGCATGGAATATAGGGGGATACAGTGGCTTCTTAAGTACATTTTTTTGTATGTGTACCGTCCTAGATTCTTAGACTAGAGCAGTGACTTGACAGTTCCTCCCATAATGAATGGCACACGCTTGCAGAAGGCTGCCAGTGTACACGCAGACAAATATGCAGTGATTGTAAGTAAAGGTTGAAACTTTGCAAACAAGGCAATGTCTCTGTGAGTGGCTATAGTATGAGAGGTGGAATTGGAAAAGATGATCCAGTTGAGATAAGGAGTGAGCCACAGAAAATAGTTTTCCACTAGTTCAGAGGCATCGGGAGAAAGGAACATGGTGAAGGATAGAATAAAAACTGGCAGGAAGAGCTTCTTCAAGGAAGAGTTCTGAAGGAGCTAAACAAGGAACCCTGCACCCGAGGCGCAGGAGAAGAGTCTGCTTTGTTCAGAGCCTATAGTAAATTTTATAGAAGAGAATGACATGCCAATTCCTCCTTTAAAATATTTCCTTTTTCAGGGGCAAAAGTGGATTTCCCTCCCTGAATTCATTGACAGTAATTTGCAGATAATGAGTTTTAACCTTCAGATTCTTCAGTGCGTATATTTTAGGAGAAAAACGCAGTAATTTTTTCCATATCTATGAGGCAGTTACTGCATAGATTCAGAAAATGAAGGAGCTAAAGAGATGGCTCAGTGGTTAAAAATGAGTACCAGTCCTGCAGAGGGCATGAGCTTGTTCCCAAGCACCCAGATCAGGTGAGTCACAATTGCCTGTGTCTCTGCTCTAGCCTCAGAGGGCACCTACCTGCATATATCCACACACAGAAATAATATACAGAATTTAAATCAAAAAATTATGATAAAAAGAGAAAAAAAACACTGTTATAGTTCCTTCCACATTCCAACCTCTCGTTTTCCCTAATGCTTTCATTTGTATCAATATCTTTGACCCATGCCAGATTATATTTAGTAGTTTATTGTGTTTCTTGGGTCTATTAATCTACTAATGGTTCTATTAACTTAGTAATGCTTCCTTAGCCATGCCTATTTTTTTAACATTTGTGTTCTTAAATAGTATGTTTCAGACAGTTTAGATTAACCTGAATGTTTCCTCATGGTTGAGTCCAGGTTATACGTTATTGACAAGGACAATATGTTTATAATTCATCAGACAAGAGAACACTTGATGTCTTTTTGTCCCATTACCAGTATTTGGTTATTTGATTGTAATAGTTAAAAGTAATATATATCAAATTTTTAAAAATATATTTGGCATTCTTTTTTAAGATTTTATATGTATGAGTGTTCTGTTTGCATGTATGTATGTATAAATTGTACCATGTGCGTGCCCGGTCCCTAAAGACTCAAAAGAGAGTCTCACAGTCTGCCCCTGGAACTAGAGTTACTGATGGTCATGAGCCACCATGCACTTGCTGGGAATTGAACCCAGATCCTTTGCAAGAGCAACAAGTGCTCTTAACCACTGAGCCATCTCTCCAGCCCATATATCTATCAAGTTTTATGTTCTCAAGCTACTTATGTTTATAATTATTTTACTCTCCCTCAAAAACATAACCCAGGGCCAGGGAGATCATGCAGGCAAGGCACGTGCTGCCAAGGTCAACCACATGGGTTCAGTCCCCAGGACCCAAATGGTGGAAGAAGGGAACTGATTCCCACACAAGTTCTCTAACCTCCACATCTGCTCTGTGGCATACACAATAAATAAATTAAAATGTAATTTTTAGAAGATAACATTTTTCATGTAACCTGATTGTAAAAATTAGGTATCATTTGTGATGGTTGGCCAAATATCATTCTGATCTGGTAAGTTGGTATTCTGCAGTAAGAGCCTGCAGCTCTGTCTGCTTGCACATGACTTCATAAACTCTTTTTTTTTAAATATTTATTTATTATGTATACAATATTCTGTCTGTGTGTATCCCTGCAGGCCAGAAGAGGACACCAGAGCTCATTACAGATGGTTGTGAGCCACCATGTGGTTGCTGGGAATTGAACTCAGGACCTTTAGAAGAGCAGGCAATGCTCTTAACCTCTGAGCCATCTCTCCAGCCCTACTTCATAAACTCTTGTATTCAGCCTGAAGCTCTGTCTGCTTGCACATGACTTCATAAACTCTTGTATTCAGCCTGCAGCTCTGTCTGCTTGCACGTGACTTCATAAACTCTTGTATTCAGCCTGCAGCTCTGTTTGCTTGCACGTGACTTCATAAACTCTTGTATTCTGCAGTAAGAGCCTGCAGCTCTGTCTGCTTGCACGTGACTTCATAAACTCTTGTATTCAGCCTGCTTGCTGGTCCACTGCTGCTCCAGGTTTAGCTTGTGGGACCCTATCACACTGCACCTGGACACTCTCACCTGCCCCCCCTCTTACCAGAGCTTCTGCACTTAGCTGTGACATCAGCTATTCTTTTTTTATTTGTTTTGTTTTGCTTTTGTGTTTTCAAGACAAGGGTTTCTATGGGTAGCCCTGACTGTACTGGAACTAATTCTGTAGACCAGGCTGGCCTTGAACTCACAATGATCCACCTGCCTCTGCTTCCCAAGTGCTGGGATTAAAGGCTTGCTCACCACCTCCGGTGACATCAGCCATTCTTTAAGACACCAATTTTGGTGTAGTCTTTAAACTCACAGTCTGACCAATGGGTCTCTTCCTACTGCTGCAGACAGCACTGCGTCTGGACTCAGTCAACAGGCTGATAAAGCTGGAGCCGGTACTTGTGCTTCTTGGCTTTTTTGGATTTCTTCTTCCAGGTTTCCTTCAGTCCTAGCTCCCAAAGTCTTGGGGTTTCCAGATTTTCCCACGTGGACAGTATATGTTAGTTTCAGAATTGCACCCGCATACCACTTTGCACAGCACAGCCCCATTCAGGTTCCATCCAGTACTCCTTTTGTAGGCAGACAATAACCAAACACTGTGTTTCATTTATCCTTCCGTTGGCTCTGGGTTTTTCTGTGAGTATACTATTGCATTTTAATTAGTCTAGATCAAAGGTATCCAACTTTTCAGCTGGATGAACTCAGCCATTATATCAGCCTTGAAATTACCACCGCAGTGAAGATGCGGGGTGGGTGTCTTCAGTGTAGTTTATGTTTACATTTCCTTCACGAGCCACCTGCATTTCCCTCTAAACTGCCCTTTCTTGTTTATAATTTTATCCCTTTTTAAAAACCAGCCTGCTAGCCTTTTTAAGTGGTTTATTTTTTCTGTATATGATATAATTTACTAATATAATTTTGGTTCATTTCACTATTTTACTTTGGTTGTTTTTTTTTCTAATACAAAATTTTTATTTTCATATTAAGATGCTGACTTGCCTTTTTCTTTAATAATTTCTGCTCCTTTAGTTCTTTTGTTACTATTGTTTAATTGTGGAAGGACATGCACCTCTGACTGACTGGTACCAGTTCCCAGTTCTTCTGTCTCCAACTCTCAATTGCTAGGATTACAGGTGTGCACCATCAGTCTGCTTGTGACAGTCTCTCTGTATGTAACCCGAGCTGGCCTCTCACTATAGTGATCATCCAGCCTTGGCCTCCTGAGTACTCGGATTGCAGGTGTATGTCGTCACTCTCACGTGACTTCCCATGGAACTCATGGTGTTGAGTCAGCCAGGCATCCACATAGACTGAATTGGGGCTGGGGGCTGGCTCAGTGAGTAAAGAGTCTGTGAGGTCAGTCCTCGGAACTCGGGAAAGCTGAGTGTGTTGGTGGGCATCTGCTCCCTGAGCGCTGGGGTGGGTGAGTACAGGCGTGTGAGGGGCTGTGTCGGAGGAACTGGTGCATCCTTCTTAGAGCTAGCCAGACTCGCCAGGTTGGTGAGGTCCTGGTTTGGTGAGAGACCATGTCTCAGAAAACTAGGTAAAAAGATGAATATTAACCTCCAGCCTCAAGCCAGGTGGTGGTGGCGCACGTCTTTAATCCCAGCACTCAGGAAGCAGAGGCAGGTGGATCTGAGTTTAAGGCCAGCTTAGTCTACAGTACAAGTGCCAGGACAGGTTCTAAAGCTACACAGAGAAGTCCTGATTTGAAAAACCAAATAAATAAAAACAAAAAAACTGGGGGAAAAAACAATCTGGCCTCCACACAAACATGTGTTCACATTTATGCCTACACACATAGTGAAATTAGACTGTTCTTTTAAATAATATCAAAAATTAGTTCCAAATTAATAACAGACCTAAGTTTAATATAACTAGAAAATAGATACAATATTTGTGACCGTGGATGGAGAAAAGATCTATCTGTTAGACACAAAATTTAAAAGGGCATGTGATAGAAGATGGGTAAGTGGAAGAGTTGGTCCGCTCGGCTCTGTGTTTCAGTGGGGACCCTGAGCAGTGAAAAGGCCAAGTACCAGTGATCTTGTGCAGAAAGATCAATGACTGTGAGACAGTCTGGCCTCTGATTGTTTTGTATTGTTTTTGAGATGGAGTGCTCACTTTGTAGCCCTGACTAGTTTCAGATACACAGGGTAGACCAAGCTGGTCTCAAACTCAGAGATCTGCCTGCCTCTGCCTCATGAGTGCTGGAACTAAAAGTGTGGGCTACCATACCCAGCTAGATTTTAGAATTGTGTAGTCTTTCTAGTCAGTAGTCCCTTAGTTAGTAGTTACCTGTTTCACACTTTAAAACGTTTTATGATTTTCTCCTTTTGTTCCTTGTATGTTGTGATTTTGTGTGGCGCCTGCACCACCTGGAACCGTGGTTGGGCAAGGGTCTGGAGAGAAAGAACACATAGAGATGCGGGCCACTCTTGAAGCAAGAATGCCAATTTTATTGTGTTCCAGGGAAGCTTATATAGTGCCCACGCCCCAGCTCTCAGGATATTCCACTGCAAGCCCACCGGAAACCACTTCCTTGTTATCAGGAACTCATGAGGGTTTTGTGCTCAGAGCAGCTGCAAGCATAGGAAAACAAGTTGTTTACTCCGGCAGGCAAGAGGTCATAGAAAGTTCAGGGTCTGAGGGTCTGCAGTCCCTAACAGCTCCCCTTTTCTATATAATTAGACCAGGCCTGTCTTAGACTGCAGAAGCACAAATTCACATCTTACCTGTCACCAAGACACGCAAGACCACCTCTGTCTTAGGTTGATTGTGACAGGCTCCTGTCTTACCTGTCTCTGGCTCACTGGCCATGTGACCCATACTGCGCTTGGAGGAAGCCCGCTTACTTGGGCAAGCATTAGCTGCTTAGCAACAATATTAAAGCGCTTACTGTTGTTGCTGCTGATGCCTGTTGTAAAGGCAGAGCAATAAAAACTCTCCCCCTATTAGAGTTCCTAGGGTGACGACAGTCCCAGACCAGCTTTTCAGCAAGCCTAGGCCATAAAGAATGCCCTTAGTTAGAGAATCTATGGAAATAGGAAGAACACTAGTCTCATTAACCTCAAGGAATGCAGTAAAAGGAAGAAATTGCATGTTTCATGGTCCCTTATGAATTCAGCGGGCTGACAGTAGCACTAAGGTTCTTGACTGGCTCCTGCGTGCCACAACTATGATTTAAGGAAGGGGAGCAACTGACCATATGCAAATCCTTTAGAAATCTAACTGCCCTTGTAAAGGGGCAGTCTGTAGGTTAAGTTGGAAAATGCCCTGGCGAATATGCTCATTAAGGGAATTTTGGTCTCTAAAGCAGTGGCAATCTGTCTGGCTAGGGAATCAACAGTGCTAGCCACAGCCACCGTGTAGCTGATGGCAATTCTGGCTGCTGCAGTGAAGGCCACAGCAGTGACAATAGCGACCATTATAGCTGTGGTATCTCAGCGAGGATGGCTCAGGACCAGCTGATTCACTGGGATAGGTACCAAGCCTGGAACCCGGACCACAGCGGCAGTCATCTCATTCACCCAACAGCTGCTTCAATGATACGAAACTTGTGAACAGTAAAGGGCAGAATCATTCGAGGTATGGTTAGTTAAAAGAAAGAAAAATGGCCTGATATACAGACAGCTACACAAAAAGTCTTATTTTGGTGCTGGTCTCCGTGACTCTTCTACTTCCCTCCCACTAACAGGAGGGGCAGTTGCTCTGTAAAAGGGTTCTTTCTCCTGAGGCGGGGCAAAAGAATAGACATTTTCGAAATGACTCAGAATCACTACGATCTGAGATCCGAGCCTCCTCAGGCTCCGCCAGCTCCCTGGATCTCCCCTGCATGATGCTAAGGACTCTCTGTCCCGAACATCCTCCAGCATCCCAAAGGCTTCCCCAAGCTGCCCCCCGACCCCACAACCTTCAATAAGCATAGACTAGCCTCCATATGGAAAACGTAGCGATTGGAACAATCATTTAGGGAATTTGGGCATAGTTCTCTCCAGTTGCTTACTGCATTTTTTGGGGCAAAGTAATTTTGGGAGGTGCTCATGGTGACCTTTCTGGGGGTCTTGGTCCATCAAACCACATTAGTCTGGAAGAAATCCTTATGTTCTCATCTTCTGTGGAAACAAAAGCAGAACCTCTTTTCTAAAGCAACAAATCCTTCAAGATACCTTTAAAGTATATATGCTGGTCCAGCTTAGCAGTTTATACAATGAAATGTCTCTCTGTACTTAGCTCCTTCACAGTCAAAAGATTCAAATAAAGAGTCCAGATTCTCTGTCTATATGCCATCTTTACGTGGCTTATTTTTCTTTATTCCTCTTACTTTTTCTACAAGTTTACTCTGTCTCTTTAAAGACTTCATTTTAAGAATCCGCCTCCATCCTTACAATTCACCTTCTCTTTGTTACTCACCTGCTGAGACTTCTCAAGCACTGGTCCCTTTCCTCATTCAACTCGAGTTTCTCAAGGCAAACTTAACTTTCGTCCCCAGCTTCAACTCTAACCAAAGGGACAACAAAGACCATGAAATGAAGTCAGAGGATGCTGAGGTGATGGAATACCAAGTTTTTAAGTGTGGCGTACCTGGTAGTAGTTTGAGCCTTTCAGATCTCATTTCTATGATTCGCTAGGTGAGTCTGTCACACAGAGTGATTCTGTTGGCTAGTGCTCTTCACTACAAAAGCATGTGCTCTGAATACTGAGTGCTCTGTGAATTCTGTTTTCACTGTGTCAGTAGAAAGTGTGAGTACCACAACTTCCCTCTCATGCCTTCAAGTAGTTCTTTCCCAGGCCTTGCAGGAGGTTTCTAGTAAATGCCAGCAGGATTAGCATTTATGCATCTGCTCATCTCCAGGACCCTGTCCTGTTTGCTCCCCTGGCACTCGCCCTTTGACCTTGTATCAGCTACTTTTCCCTTTTTGTGACAGAAGCAAATTAAGGGGAAGGGATTTGTTTAGACTCCCAGATCAGAGGAATGCAGTTCATCCTCTCAGGAAAATATGATGACAGGAGCAGCTTGGGCCATGGTGCTGACCAGGAAACATAAGGTGCTCACCAGTGCTCGGCTGGCTGTCTCCTTCTTCCCTTTTATGTGATATGTTTTAATCTGTCTGTACATTGGTATATGAGTGTGGTCAAAGGACAACTTCTGATGCTGGTCCTTCCCGTGCTGTTGGTTAGAGTCTTTTGTCCATCATTGAGATGTTTCTGTCTCTGTTTTGCATCTCCTTGTAGAAGCATTGGAATACAGATTTTTTTGCCTGTTGCATCTTTCCTCCCGTGGGTTCTGGAGCTCTAAACTCATGCCCTTATGCCTGCAAGGGAAATGCTTTATCTGCTAAACCATCTCTCCAAACCCCCTTTTTCCTTCCTTGTTCAGTCTGGGCCCCCAGCCCATAATCTGGTGCTGCTCACATTCCAGGTGCCCCTCTTCTGTTAAACTGGCCTGCAAACACCCTCAAGGACACAACCGGTGGTGTCCTCATTAGTAGCCCAGGTGTTTGTTCCCAGATCTCATCCTATTCTGTCACCTAAGGTAGTCCCCTGCTCCCCCGTCCCTGCCTCTGCACTGTGGCCTAAACGTGTTCTCCGTGCTCTCCAGGCTCTCAGGGCGTTCATCTCCTGTTTCTTGGCTCTCAGAATGATTCTCTTTTGTTGCCCCTTGTTGTCGTTGGAGAATAGTTTATTTTCTGCCTTCAGGTTATTTCAGTCAGGAAGTCAATTCATTCCCTTTTGCTCCATCTTGACTGGAAAAAAATATATCCAAAGATTGTAAAAAGTAAATAAAGCCAGTTCAATAAATCTTGTCAATTAATTTTTCCAACATTTTTTTGTTTGTATTTTAATGATAAATTTACTGATTTAAGTAAATTTTCTGTACTTTTACAGCTTGCCTCTGAATGTCGAATTGCTAAATAGCCCAGACTTACTAGAAACAACCATTGGTGATGTAACAAGGACATCAAATACAAGGACATCCCTAGCACCAGATGACATTAATGTAGCCACCAGGTCAAATGAATTAGAGGAGCCCAAAGTGGAATCTGAGAGTAAGTACCTGTTCTGTAACGTCTCAGGGACATTTACAACATTTTTGTTTCACATATTTATTTGGTGGGGTATACCATGTTGTGCACGTGAACATTGGAGGCCACTTTGCAGGTTGCTTCTCTCCTTCTACCATGTGAGTTCCAGCGATCAAACGTAGGTCCACATCCTCAGGTGTCGAATCAAGCACCTTTACCTGATGAGCTGTCTCCAATCCCAACACCTTTTGATTACATCCTTTTTTTGCTGTTTAATTTTTATCCTGACTAGTTTTTCCTCCCTCCTCTCCTCCCAGCCCCTCCCTCATCTCCACTCTGCCCTGCCCCAATCCACTCCTCTGTTTCTGTTAAGAAAAGGACAGCCCTCCCCTGAATATCAACAAAACATGGCATATCAAATTGCAGTAAGACTAAGCACCTCCCCTTGTATTAAGTAAGGCTGGGCAAGGTGGCCCAGTATAAGGAATAGAGTCCCAAAAGCCTGTAGAAGAGTCGGAGATAACCCTGTTCCTGCTGTCAGGATTCCCACAAGAGGACCAAGCTACACAACTGTCGCATATATGCCACATATATATAGTCTCCCTGGTTGTCAATTCAATCTCTATAAGCTCCTGTGAGTCCAGGTTAGTTGACTCTGTGGGTTTTCTTGTAATGTCCTTGATCCCTATGGTTCCTACAATCCTTCTTCCCTTTCTTTAGCAGGATTCCCCAAGCTCAGCCTACTGTTTGGCTGTGGGCCTCTGCATCTGTTTCCATCAGCTGCTAGGTGAAGCTGCTCTGGTAATTGAGCTAAGGCACCAATCTTTGAATGTAGCAGACTATCATTAGGCATCATTACATTGACATTTTTTTTTCCCTCCAGTCATGTCTGGTTCTATCCTAGGTCTCTGGGTCCAGCCTGTGGGTCCTGGCGCTCCAGGCAGTGTCAGGGGTGGGCTCCCTCTCATGGCTTGGGCCTGAGACTGGACCAGTTGGTTGGCCACTCCCACAATGCCTGTGCCTCCCTTACCCCAGCAGATCCATAGGCAGAGGCAGACTGTAGGTTGAAGGTTATATAAATGAGTTGGTGTTCCATTCCCTCTACTGGAAGTCTTACCTGGTCACTAGAGATGGCCAGGCAACTCTTCTGGCTGTGAGTCTTAGCTGTGGTCATCCTCGTAGATTCCTGGGAGTTTCCCTTTCACTGGGTTTCTATCTCATCCTAAAATACCCCCACTTTCCAATCATCTTTTTTAGTACTTCCCCCCGACACACCTCCCCACCTGCCCCCAGTCTGTTCACGAAATCTTTTCTATTTCTCCTCCCCATGGGGATCGGACCGTCCCCCTTGAGTCCTCCTTGATAGCTAGCCTCTTGGGTCTGTGGATTGTAGCATGGTTATCTTTTACTTTACAGCTAATATCCGTATATAAAGGGAGTACCTGCCGTGTTTGTCTTTCTCGGTCTGGGTTACCTCACTCAGCATGATTCATTTTCTAGTTCCATTCATTTGCCTGCAGATTTCATGCTGTCATTGTTTTTCTAAAGACAATAAGTCATTAGACATTCTTCACAAAGTTGGAGAGAGATGGCTCAGAAGTGACAGATGCTCTTGCAGAGGACCTGAGTTTGGTTCCCAGCACCCACATTGCATGGCTCACAGTAACCTGTAACTCCAGCTCTAGGGGCCTACATCAACACATATACACCTACCCACACACAAATACTCCTATACATGTAATTAAAAATAAATCTTAAAAAAAATTCCCAGCCGGGCGGTGGTGGCACACGCCTTTAATCACAGCACTCGGGAGGCAGAGGCAGGCGGATCTCTGTGAGTTCGAGGCCAGCCTGGTCTACAAGAGCTAGTTCCAGGACAGGAACCAAAAGCTACGGAGAAACCCTGTCTTGAAAATCAAAAAAAAAAAAAAATTCTCCATTTTTGTTTTAATATCTGTCAGATATTAGTGTTTCCTTTGTCATAATTTCTTTTAGATAGTTAAATTCTTGCCCTGGTCTCTACCTTCTTTAGAAATGGTTGCTCTTCCTCAAAGTGAGAAAGATAAACGATAATAAACCAAAGCCTTCACATCTGGATCCTGCCAGAGGCAAAACTACCTTAAAGCAAAGTACTTCTAGGATCAGAATAAAAATAGCCTGCTGTTAGGAGAATTCCTTCTTGGGGGAGATGTGAACAGAAACTGAATCCTCCTCATAAGGTCCCCAGGACAAACCAAAGTCTGATTCCACCAGAGGCAACAGTGAGTTGATTGTGCTTACTTCCAGAGTGTGAGTGAGAAGTTAGAGGTGAGTGTTGGTGTCCCTAAAGCAGCTACACTGGAAGGTCTGCACCCAGCATGGCTGAGAGCTCCCCAATAGCCGAGTAAATGGATCCCTGTTAGTCCGTCTTCCCCAGCCTGTATACTCTAGCCCCTCCCAGACACTTTCTCTTCAGCTATGTGCAGTTAGGATGGAATTGTATCCACATGGCTAGGGAAAGTGCTAGACACTCAGGTGAGGGTCCAGTGACCCAACTCCCCTTCCATCAGGGAATGTCAACAGTCTCCAGACCAAGCATGGTGGACTCACACAAGTGCATTTGATCTCATGAGTATGATGGCTGCCTGTGTTCTACATCTTATTTACGGAGATGGAAATGTTGATTTTATTTACATTCTGTTTGATATCATATAAATTTTAAAAGTTTAGTTGTTCCTTCAGTGCCATAATAACTTGTATTACCAAAGAATTATGAAATATATAATTGTTAGCTGATTGAAGTAGGTGAGAATGACATGGTATAATGGAGTAGGGTTCCCCATAAATTATCAAGTGAGAGTCTAGAAAGATGGCTCAGCCAGGGCGGTGCTTGTTGCACAAGTCTGATGATAGAAGTTTGATCTACACATAAAGGTAGAAGAAGGAAATGACTCAACACAGTTGTCCCCTGACCTCCACACACCCACGGTGGCATGCACATCCTCCCTCCTACACACTCATCATGTACATACAGTAATAAAAATATGTAAATTTTTAAGAGATCAAGATAATTTTCTATATCCTTTGAAGTCATTTGTGAAATTATTTATAGTGATTTACTGGTGAGTCTTAGGAGCAGTTTACAAGTGTAACAAAGCAAATTTTGTATCCATATAAGGAAAATATTTTAAGTTCCTTCTGCTATACCCTAGATATAGACATCTAAGGGTATGTTTTCATTATAGAAGGTATTCAAGAAAGGCTTGAATGCTATTGAAGTGGTGACGGAAGAAATTCTTCCCAAGAAGGGTATCTTGTTAATGGAACTGAGTTCATAGTTATACCATTTCCCTAAAGCCAATCAATGAGACTAGTTAGAGGATTCTTATAATATATTCTTATATAATACTCTTATATAATATATGTATTCTTATATTAATAAAGAGCAGAAGTCCTGCAGTTAGGGAGATGGCTCCACTGGTAAAGTGGTTGCCACAAAATCATAAGAACCTAAAGTTCGGGGCTGGAGAAATGGCTCAGTGGTTAAGAGCACTGCCTGCTGTTCCAAAGGTCCTGAGTTCAATTTCCAGCAACCACATGGTGGCTCACAACCATATGTAAGGAGATATGGTGCCCTCTTCTGGCCTGCAGGCACACATGCAAACAGAATACTGACAATATTGTGTACATAATAAATAAATAAATTAATTAATTAATTAATAAATAAATAAATAAAGCTTTAAAAAAAAAAAAAGAACCTAAAGTTCAGATCCTCGGCACCCACGTAAAATCCAGGCATGGCAGCACCTGTCTATGACCACAGCAGGGCAGGGAGGAAGGGCAGAGACAAGAGGATTTCTTCGCTACCCATCACCTAGCTCACCCTAGCTAAATTGATGAGCTCCAGGTTCACAGAGAAACCCTGCCTTTAAAAAAAAAAAAGTGTTAGTAGAAGAAGACTTCTGGTCTCTGTGCTACACATATCTTCTCACACAGACACACACATACACATACAACATTCAAAATTGTTTAGAGAGTGAAAGTCTATTTGGTCTTGTTTTGTTTTGACACAAGGTCTCAGTATGTAGCCCAGGCTCACCTACAACATGCTGTGTAGTTTGGGCTGGCCTTGGGATCACTTGCAGTGATTCACTTGCCCTAGCCTTCAAAGCCTTGGGAATGCAAGCATATATTCTCATGCCCAACTTCATCTTCTCTGTCTTCCTGTCCAATGTACTCTGTATTTTATAATGGTTACAGTGTGAAAATGAAAAACGATGTTAAGTAATTTGAAAAAGAATACACCTGGCATCACACATAGAGGCACATGAACAAGGCGAAAGTAGCTCAGCCACAGGGCTTTTCCACAGGGTGCACCAGCAAGCAGATCAAGCAAGCCAGCGCTCCAGGATGGGAAGGTCTCTTGTTTTGATCCTGTCACAGTGTAGTCCCTGTGTCACCCCATTGGTGGAAGCTCACCTTTATAGACTGATGTGATTGGCTAATTCTTAAATGCCATTAAAGGAAGAGTTGCAGTAGAGTCAAGTCTCAGGAATGTTTGGCATCCAGGGCTCTGTAAACAGGCCTGTATGCAAGAGTTTCACAAGGTGGAGGAGGTTTGCAAAATACTGGCTCTGGGTGGTTACCTATCTTTGAAAGAAAAGACTTTGCAACACACACCCTATGGTCCATTTTTTTTTTCAACTCAGCCAGCATACACTGACCTTCTGAAGTCTCTAGTAACAAATTATTGTTAAAAGTTGCTAGGAAATGTTGGCTGAGAGTGGTCTGATGGACACCAAGACAAGGCCCCTAAGGGATTTGTTAGCATGGCTTAAGGTGAGCCACCTTCAAGGAGTGGCCCTTGGACGTGAATCTGACCAGAACCAGTTTGAATGTTAGGTCTTTTAGTGAGCCTTTACATTTTCCTCTTGGAAGAGGTAACCCTGACTTATTTAGAAGCAGGTCAGATGCCAGATGTCTCTGGAAAGCATGAAGCTACCATGAGAGACAAGAATATTTCTGGCTTTCAGCCAAGAAACCGGTTCCCTCCAGGGAGGGAGCATATTCTTACCCTAAACTGTCCGGCCAGTTTGTGCCCCTGTCCTCATCACTCATCACCTCCAGACAGAACCCTGGCTGCCACTGTAGAATCGGGGCAGTGGCAAGTGGCACTGGGAAGTTTTAGTGGGCAAACATTTTGATCTATTCCATGTGGTTGCAGTATCCAAGATGGTAGTAAAGTCACATGACCTTCCCAGTCTTAAGGATGTCACATTCCTTCCATCTTGATGGTAATAAATCCACATGCTTCCTTTCTACTGTGGTGAGTTCAGTCTGTGATAAAATGAGCCCACCTCACATTGGGATTCAAGTCTGTGTGGGATCCACATGTTCCACAGGCTGAGTGGAGACTCTCACCTTCTTTTCTTTATATATAGTTAGGTTAACATGGGCAGAACAGGAGACAGTCCATGTGGCCTAGGCCCAGGAAAGCAAAGATACAAGGAGGAGTCCATGTATCTCACCACAGTTGTATTTGTGAACACCAACCAGTGTCATCTGGATCCCATGTGATATCTGCACAGCTTCACAGTACATGCGTGTGCTGGCAAAGGAGCCTGTTAGTAAAGCAGCAGGAATGGGAGGTGGCTTCACGCCCATGTGTGTGCTGTGGCTCTGAGAGCCCTGGGTCACCTGGGCCCCGTGTTGTCCCACCTGAGCATAGTGGCCACTGAGATGAGACGTGTGTGACTCCGACATGCTGCACTTGTGGAAGCTGAGCAGCCTTGTGCGGTGCTTTTAGTAAGGAAAACAACTGCCTGGGGACCACACGGTCTTAAGGCTGTGACAGGCCACCACTCCAAGTGGTTATTTGCCCTCCCTTGCCCCAAACCTGATTCTAAAGTTTCCCGGCTTCTCTGAGGGAACCATAGTGGAGAAGAAAATTTTATGTCCAGAGAGAAGTTAAGGAGCTAAACATAACATTTAGTTTCCGCCCTGTGGCCATCAGTCAGTCACAAAAGCCTGAGGGAGTAAGATCTGAGGTTTTCTCTTGGAGGGCGGGGGGAGGCTTTGAAGATCCCTTTCAGGTTGCTAGATTTCTTTAATCTCCATTTTCATCAGATAAAGGACTGGGGCCCTTTCTCCGAGAGAGAATGTAATCGGTTGTCCTAGTCAGTGTTCTGTTGCTGTGAAGACACTATGGCCAAGGCAGCTCTTACAGAGGAAAGCATTTGATTGGGGCTGACTAAGAGTTTCAGAGGTTTAGTCCATTATCACATGGTGGGAAGCATGGGGACTCACAGGCAGACATGGTGCTGGAGAGGTAGCTGAGAGTTCTACACTCCAGTCTACAGGCAGCAGGAAAAGAGAGAGCCACTGGGCCTGGCTTGGACTTTTGAATTCTCAAAACCCACTCCCAGTGACACACTTCCTCCAGTAAGGCCACACCTACTCCAACAAGGAAATACCTCCTAGTCCTTCTAAAGTAGTGTCACTCCCTGGGGACCAAGCATTCAAACTAAGAGACCATGGAGGCCCTTCTTACTGAAATCATCACATCAGTCTCTTCCTGAGCAGTGAGATTCTTGTTGCCAACATGTTCGGTTAGGAGTTAGTAGACCAGACCCAGTTCTTATGGAACCCTTGAATTTGGTCCAGAAGACCAAAGGCTTACAGGTGGTCCTTGGGTCCACATGGAACAACAGTTCTTTATCATCTGTGGGTTTGGTTTTATTTTTTGTTTTTAGTTTTCTCATTACCCTTCTAGTTGTTAAGCACAAGTCCCAATAAACTATCAGAGAAAGTTTATTCTTACTTTCATTTTTTCTAGAGCTTTGTTTATTTTTGCGATTTCCTATCCTGACTTCCAAATCTGAGTCCCTTAGAAACTGAATCCCCACTTCCCTGGACTAGAGGCTTCTTTTACTCCAAGACAGCCACTTTGCCACGTCTTGTCAGGTTGATACAAATCCCTTAACTGGATCTGAGAAACGCTCTGTGCAGTCACCTGAGCACCGGTGGAATTGTGGACTGAGCTCCACATTCCCTTCATGCTCAGAGCACATCTCATCACTTGAGCGCAGTATTCAGGGCATCCCAGAGCCACATGAATCTCATCACTTGAGCGCAGTATCCAGGGCATCCCAGAGCTACGTGAATCTCATCACTTGAGCGTAGTATCCAGGGTATCCCAATGCCAAGTGAATCTCATCCACTTGAGCGCAGTATCCAAGGCATCCCAGTGCATCTCATCTACTTGAGCGCAGTATCCAAGGCATCCCAGTGCCAAGCACATACTTTGCCACTCGTCATCAATCTTCTTCCTTGTTCTGTGCATGGAGTTTCCCCGGAACTGCGGAGCTCTACTGGGCCCTTACCCATATTGCTGAGGAATTTTACATTCTGGGATGGGACTGATCCAAGGAACGTCACTCACTGGGAACCTGGGGACCATTACAACAAAGCTGTGGAACATGATCTCCCCAAGGGAGGGGGATCTGACTACTCCAGATAGATTTGAAATCCAGGATATCCCCAAATTGTAAAGGAATATTCCTGCAGTCACACAAAGAGAAGCACAGAAGTAACTCAGCAAGGCAGTTACAAAAGGGTGCTTACCCCCAAACCAAGCAAGCACACAAGGTGGGAAGTTTACTGTGTCACCTGATGGTGGGAGCTCTGCCTTACAGTCTAACATGATGGGCTAATCCCTACTCGGTGCAAAGGGAAGGGGTGTGATAGTCAAGTCTTGGGTCTGGCATCCAGAGATTGTCTGAACAGGAATGGACCCAGAGTTTCATGACAGAATGTTGGCCCTTGGTGGACTACTCACCTCAGAAAGAAAAGTTCTTCTCATGGTAAGAGTGGATGCAAAATAGTAGCTGGATTTTTGCATGGTGTTGGTTTTGCTCATTTGTTCTGTATCCCAGAAGGTTTGTCAGCCAAGCAGTTTTAGTTCAAAACAAGAAAATATTAATTTATCAGTGCAAGCTAAAACATTTGTGGTGTCAGCATTCATGCTAAGTTTGGTCAATAATTTAAAACTTAACACAGCCAGAAATAGGAATTAAGTAAATGGATAAGAAGGATTTAGTAAAGACCAGCACTGAGTTGGTGACTTTTAGCTCTGAGCATAAGATCCCTGGAGAGTTTAAGAAATGTGCAGTATCTAGAACAGAGGTTCTCAGCCTGTGGGTCATGACCCCTTTGGTGATCAAATGACCCTTTCGTATATCCTACATATCATATTTATATTACCGTTCATAACAGTAGCAAAATTACAGTTAGGAAGTAGCAGCAAAAAGAATTTTATGGCTGAGGATCACCACAGCATGAGGAGCTGTGTTAAAGGGTCAGCCCAGCACTGGGAAGGTTGAGAACCACTGCTCTAGAGAGTCTGTTAAATTATTCTTGACCAGTGCGATGGTTCAGTGGGTAAAAGTGCTTGCTAAGTAAGCCTGGCGGCCTGAGTTCATCTGCAGACCCCGTGGTGGCAAGAAAGAATGAAAAGGATGCAAACAGCCTCTCAGCTGTCCTCCCACCTATACATGCACACACATTCCAGAACAGAGATTTTAAAGATTACTAGACAAGTCTGGGAATTGGGAATTCCTTGAAGGCCCTAGATATGGTTCTAATGTGCAGCCACAAGAAGCCCCTGGATTTATTGACAGGCATTTTCAGAAGGTCCCTTCAACGCAACAACCCTCCTTCCTCTAATTTTTTTTTGGGGGGGGGGTGAAGGGACAAGGTTTCTCTCTAGCCTTGGCTGTCCCAGAACTCACATTTTAGTGGCTGGCCTTGAGCTCAGACCTGCCTGCCTTTGCCTCCCAAGTGCTGGAGTTAAAGGTGTGCACCACCACCACCCAGCTTATTCCACTCTTAATGAAGAAAGCACAGAACTTCAGTGCGCACCCTCCTGTAACTGTCAGAGCCAGGCAGACTAATGAAACAGATTGTTGTTTTTTTTCTTCTAGCATTAAAAGATGACACAGAGAAGCTTAAAGAGCTTGAAATGGAGCAGAATATCTTGCCATCTCCTCGACCTCCCATTGACATTAATGTCAACAGCCAGGTACTGGGATCTTTTCTGTGTCTCCTTGTTATACAGCATCATCCTACTTCCCAGAAAGACATTTGCAGCTGGAGAGGGGTTGGTTGGTTTCATCTTACAGCTTACTGTCCTCCATGAAGGGAAGTGAGAGCAGGAACCTAGGGCAGGAAGTAAAGCAAAAGCCATAGCGGGTGCTGCTCACTGGCTTACTCTCCATGACTTGCTTAGTGTGCTGTCTTCTACAACCCATGACCACCTACTGTGGTGCAGCACCGCCCACAGTGGGCTCCACCACATCAGTCATTAACCAGCTGCTCACAGTTTGCCAGCACTCCAGTCTGATGGGAGCGGTTTCTCAGGTGAGATCTCCTGTTGTGGTGGGAAGTCTGTCTGTTGAGCTCTCATAGACCTGTGTTCCCATTTTAAAGGGTGAAATGTGTGACTGTGTAGATGGGGAGGAGGAAAGTTGCATGACAACATTAAGAATTTTAATGAGAAGCTGGGCGGTGGTGGCACATGTCTTTAATCCCAGCACTCGGACAGCAGAGGCAGGCAGATCTTTGTAAGTTCGAGGCCAACCTGGCCTACAAGAGCTAGTTCCAGGACAAGCTCCAAAGCTGCAGAGAAACCCTGTCTCAAAAAACAAAATAAACAAACAAACAAACAAACAAATCTTGCTGCACAAAGAAACACTTTCTCAAAACACACACACTCATGAAATAAAAATAAATGCAGAAAAAATAATTTTAAGGTCAGAAGCAGGCATAGCTCAGTGAGTTAAACACTATCATAAAAATAAATAGAATTTAAGGTTTTTCATGATGGATGTTTGTTTGTTTTTGAGACAGGATTTCTCTGTTCAGTTCTGATTGTCATGTAACTCATTCTGCAGCCCAGTCTAGCCTCAAACTCAGATCTGCCTGCCTCGCCTCCTAAGTCTCGGGACTGACGAGCTCATGGTGGTTTTTTAAAAGACACACTGAGGGGCTAGAGAGATAGTCAGTGGTTTAGAGCACTGGGTTTGATTCCCAGCACCACATGGAGGCTCACCCATATATTAGCTCACAGTCCTGTCACTGGAGTCTCAGGGTATGTGATGCCCTCTTCTGACCGCTATGGGCACTGCACTTACCATGCACATACAGTCACATTCGTACACATAGTTTAAAAACTACATAAGCACAGTGAAAAAGCACTATTGGGCTGACTGAAAGTTATAGGTTAAGTGGTTTGTATATTTTTTTATCTTAATGCCTGTGTTTTGAGGTTTGAAGTGAGAATGGTTGTAATGTGCCAATGATTAAGAAGTACTCAACTCTGCAACATCTTCGGAAAGTGGGAAATGTCAGGACATTTGAGTGAGCCCTGATTGTAAAAGGACATAGAGGATTACTGTGAGCTGAGCTTGGTTCAGAGCCAGAATTTCAGAAGGTTGGGAAGCTAAAGCAGAAAAATCGTAAATCCAAGATCTACCAAGGGTGTGGCCATTTCAGCATCAACCTGAACAGCTCAGTGAGAGCCCATCTCTGAATTCACCAAGAGAAAGGGGTGCATGAGGTCTGTTCAGCCCACAGTAACAGAGAGACAGAGGTGGGGGGGACAGGGGAGGGAGAGACTTTGATAATAGGAGCTAGGGATTTGCAGGCAAGATCAAATCTTAAAAAGTGGTTCTCAGACTTTTTTTCTATCAGAATTATATATGAAAGCTTGTTAAAAATTCAAATTTAGAGGCAGGCCCACTGGTCTTTGGGATGCTGAGCCAAAGGATAACTAGCTCAAGGCCAGTCTGAGCTAAGGAGAATCTCTCAAAAAAACAAAATTTTTAAATTCAGATTTTTGGGTGCTTCCTAGAGGCTGAAATAAACTCCATTGAGAAACATCAAAATTGGAATAAGTACATCAAATTTGTTCAGACCTGGAAAGTGGTATCTAAACTAGGCAGTCCTAGGCCCGGCAGCTATTCTGTCATAAATTACTGTTTAAGTTAAGCAAAATATTAAATATAATACGGATTGTTTATATTTCTTTTAAATGTATTAGTATACCTCCATTTATTTCTGCTAGCTAATTTGTCACTATTTATTAAGTGGGCCTATTATTTGTGGTTTTCATCAGTATGTTTGAGAATGTTTACATATTTTAATGTTTTCAATATATTAATTGTTACATATACTTTGTTACAAAACGTCAACTCCTTCCATGGTGACAACTCCAGAGTTATAAACATGAAATATGAATGCTCAGGACCTTTTTATATCATAGGACCTAATTCCTATCTTTAAGCAGCTAAGGTACTTAATGATTGAATTAAGACATTCATGGAGGATATGTGACTCCTGCTGACGTTTACCCCAGGAGGACTCCAGATTAGACCCCCTAGGGGCAGGTTCTTTGGTTCTGGAGCTCCTTCTCTGCAGTAGATGGCTGCAGGAGTGAGTAGCTCGAACAGGAGATGCCTGAAGTGTATTATTTCCTGGTTGTCTGAATACAAACGTTCAACATTCCTGTTTCCACATAACTATGGCCTCTCAAGAGTGATGTTATTTTTTAATATTCAGGAAGAAGTGGTAAAGTTGACTGAGAAATGTCTTAATAATGCCATTGAGAGCCCAGGATTGAATGCAGTAAGGGTTCCTCCTGACTTCAAGAGCAATATTTTGAAGGCTCAAGTAGAAGCAGTGCATAAGGTAAGCTTTCTCCAGTAGCTATGGTCCTGATGTGTGCTGGCCAGTTTTATGTCATCTTGACACAGTTACAGTAATGAGAGAGCAGAAACGGAGAAAAGGCCTCCAAAGGTTGGGTTGCAGGTAGGCCTGCTGGGCATTTTCTTAATTAGAGATTGGTGGGGTGGACCCTGCTCATTGTGGGTGCTGTCACCCCTGAGCTGGTAGTCCTTTGTCCTATAAGAAGGCAGACTGAGCAGCCATGAAGAACAAGCCAGGAAGCAACACTCCTCCATGGCCCCTGCATCAGCTCCTGCCTCTGGATTTCTGCCCTGCTGGAGTTCCTCTCGTGAATTCCTTCGGTCTTGAGCATCCCTGTGGAAGTGTAAGCCAAATAAACCCTTTCCTTCCCAAGTTGCTTTGGTCATGGTGTTTCATCGCAGCAACAGTGACTCTTAGCTAGGACATGATACCTGATAAACACTAAAGCATACATAACAGCTTAGATAATAAATGTAAGATATGAAAGTCTAGGCTTTAGAATCTCATTTCTAGTCTGTCCCCTTCCAACTTTGTGTTTTGGGGCAAATTAGTTTATTTTTCACGCTTTGTTTTCTCTTTTAAATAAGATAATGATAATGCCTTCCTTAAGATGCTTTGTAAGAATGAAATAAAGTAATAAATGCAAAGTAGAAACATAACAAACACTAAAAAGTATGGCCCAGTTGAGCATGGTAGATACACAGTACTCAGGAAGCAGAGACAGGTATATCTCTTGAGTCCCAGGCCAGCCAGGGTTATATAGTGATACCATGTCTAAAATAAAATAAAATAAAATAAAAGGCCCTGATAGTAACAGTCACTGTAACAGCTGATGTGATTAACATATAATCTGAATTTCTTTAATGTTCTTAGGAAAGGGCCAAGGAACTGGTTTGTCCTCTGAGACTGGTTTCTTGACCTTGGACTTCCCAGCCTCTAGCAGAGTGGTGTGAATGCTTATTTGTATGCTCTCTGGCTCACGGCTTCTTACAGCAGACTAAATGGACAAAGACAACATAATCTTACATTTCAGTTGTTCGTTTCTGATTGAATAAAATGAGAAATAATTTTAATACCTTTAAATTACAAGGACCTTATTTTATAGTGACAACCACTTTATAAAGAAAATTCTAGGAGCAGATGCCTTCATGGTAAATATCTACCCAATTTTTTATTTTTTATTTATATATTTTGAGAAATGATCTCTTGATTGTGTAGCTCTGGCTGTCCTGGAACTCACTGTGTAGACAAGGCTGGCCTTAAACTCACAGAGTTCTGTCTGCCTCCCAAATGCTGTGGTTAAAGATATGCACCACCATACCTGGCTTTATACTATATTTTTAAAAGAAGCAATAACAATAATATACAGATTCTTTCAGGACAGAAAGAAGAGTTTCCTGATTTACACTGTAAGTGTCTTTCTCATACCAAAACATACAGTTATACTTTATGATCAACAAGGTGTGTGTCAGCCGGGAGGTGGTGGCGCGTGCCTTTAATCCCAGCACTCGGGAGGCAGAGGCAGGCGGATCTCTGTGAGTTCGAGACCAGCCTAGTCTACAAGAGCTAGTTCCACGACAGGCTCCAAAGCTGCAGAGAAACCCTGTCTTGAAAAACCAAAAAAAAACAAAAAACAAAAAACAAAAAACAAAACAAGGTGTGTGTCGGGAGAAAATTTAGTTTATCATTCAAAACCCATACAATTTACATATTTACAAATATGTACAGTTAGGCCAGGGGTGGTGACACAAGCCTTTAATCCCAGCTCTTGGGAGGCAGAAGCACATGGATCTCTGATTTTATAGGGGCTACCCCGTGACCTTTAAATCCAGTACAAACTTAAACATTACCTAGTTTGGCTGCCAGCATAGGAAACAGCCTTAGCCCACTCTGAACCACAGTTCTGTGTGTTCTAACCCTGAAGAAACACTTCTCAGAAGATTTAACCTCAGCAATGCTGGTCTCTTCTTAATCACAGTGGATTTTTCAGTCTCAGTAATATTGGGTAAAACTGAGCTCTTCAGAAAAACTTCTGGATTTCTTACTTAAAATATTCCTCACATTTGAGAAGCCAAATATATAGCTATACATATTCTTTTTATCATGTAAATTTGAAAAAATGCTGGTGTTGAATCTTTGTGAATTTTGTTTGCATTGGGTAAAAAAATCTGTAATGTCTTGAGTAGTTAATGGCTGTGTGGTAAGAAAATGTGCCAAGCATATTCAACATTCAGAACTTTATTATTATTATTATTGTCTACTGACCTGGTTGTTGGATAGAATTATATTAGGTGTGGTACTGGTAAGATATAATTACCTCTTATTTGAACTGAAGCAAGTTAATTTTTCTGTTTTTACAGGAAAGAAAGATAAATTTGTTACTTGAGTATTTTTTCAACGATTCAGTGTTTATTATTATTTTATTTTCTTAGGCTTCAAGAGAAGATAGTTTAACTCAAAAAAATGCCAGCATTCAGGATGCTGCCACAAACAGGTACAATCCTGGCGAAAGTGAATTAAGTTGATTTTCTTATTTGTTTTTCCTGCTGCCTCTTCTTTGTCTATCATATTTATTTGAAGGACAGCTTGAATTCACTCTTCACTGTCCAGCAGAAAGCCAGCTAGTGTCTAATTTAGATTGTCTGAAGATATTCTTTTTTTTTTTTTTTTTTTTTTTTTTTTGGTTTTTCGAGACAGGGTTTCTCTGTAACTTTGGGGCCTGTCCTGGAACTAGCTCTTGTAGACCAGGCTGGTCTTGAACTCCCAAAGATCCGCCTGCCTCTGCCTCCCGAGTGCTGGGATTAAAGGCGTGTGCCACTGTTCTTCCCTCTTTGATTTTTTGTTCATCCCTGTATCCTATGGGTCTTTTGCCTGCTGTCTGTTTTCTTTATCAGTTTCAAGTTAATGGGTAGTGAACCGACTCCCCTTAACCTTTCTATTGGACACAGTTACTTTTTTAACAGACCCACTCAGCCCTTGTTTGTCTGAGAGTATCTTCATTTCTCCCTCGTTCTTGAAGGATGTAGGATGAGATGATAGTTCTTCCTTTCCTAGTAACACTTCTAAATATGTCACACAATGCTGTCTCATCTTGGATTTTTCCATTTGTGCTGTTTTGTTTTGGGTGTGTTGTTGATGATTTGGCAATTTTATTTTTAATTGAAAAAGAGTTTTTTCATACCCTATCTTCTGATCGTGCTTTTTCCCTCCCACAACTCATCCCAGATCCTCCCTACTTTGCTACTCCACAACCTTTCTTTCTCTTTAAAAAACAAAATCCCCAAACCAAATGGAAAAAAGTAATCTTTCTCTCTCTTGCATGCACACACACACACCACAGACACACAAAGTCAGAAACAAAATATATAAGCAAAATCTAATAAGACAAAAAGATGCCCAAACAAAGCAATTTGAAACAAAAAGATGGCACAAATAATGTCCATTTTACGCTGGCCATCTCCTGCTGAGACCTCCCCTGAAGTATGGCTTATATACTTAGTGAGATTCTCGTGGAGAAGACTAAATTTCATTTGCAAGAAGGTGTCAGCTGCAGATAGCTTCTTAACTAGAGATGGGAGCCTGTGCCGTGGCCACTTCCCCCTTTCAATAATGAGACCCTGTCTGGCTTAGACCTGTATAGGCCCTGTGTTTGTTGCCAAAGTCTCTGAATTCATATGTCATCAGTCCTGTTGTGTCTGGGGTCATCTCACTGTTTGATGGAAGTCATCCATACTCTCTGGCTCTTACAATCTCTTCCTGTTTTTTCAACATAGCTCTCTGAGCCCTAAGAAGAGGGTTTGAAGACATCCAATTTAGGATAGAGTGCTCCAAAGTCTGACTCTGTACATTGCACAGTTGTAGGCCTCTGTGTTAATTCCCATCCACTGCAAGAAGCTTCTCTGAGGATGGCTGTGCAGAATGTCACGAGGAGTCATTTTATAGCAGGACTATAGTGTTTGGTCTTCTCCTAGGCACATGGCCCATCCAGGCTTAGGTTCCTGGCCACCCGAGCAGTCAGGTATGGGTTCTAGCTCCTGGAGTGGGCCTTAAGTCCAATCAGAGACTTATCCCCACAACATCTGTGCTACTATTGCACCAGCATATTTTGCAGGCAAGATCACAGGACTGGCCGATAGTTACCTTCTCCTCTAGTAGTATGCAGAGCACCTTCCAGTACCATGGACACCAGCTGGAGGAGTAAAGCCTCTATCACAGAGCAGCTTGACTTCTCCATGATTAATGAGATGTGTCAGTGTTGTCTTCAGCGATCGGTTGTGAAGACCAACAATGACCTAGGCCTGAGGTGTTTGGGGTTTTCTTAGTGCCCCTTTGATTAGACATAACACATTCCTGCATTGAAGGTTGGTTTCATTTGGCAAAAGATGTCTAGGTCTAGATGTCCTCCCTTTTTGACTCCATTTGGATTTCTTTCATGTATGTATATGTTTTAGGAAGCTTCTTGTCTGAAACCAGCTTCATAAGAGAACCACTTACCACGGTAGGGGCATGGGGATTAGAAAAATTAGTAAAGAAAATGAAGATGCGAGTGAAAATAGCAAACAGAAACATAGCGTAGTATCGGGAGGGAGTTCCAGAGAAAACTGAAAATTCACCCACGTTTAATTTCCGTTTGCTTAAATACCCCGACCCCAAAAGGTAGGAGTAAGATTTAAAACAAAACAAAACAAAAAACTGCATTAACAGACTAATTGAAAGGTTATGGACTACATTCTTAGTTAAATATTCTGTTGCTAAAACAAAACAAGTAATGCTCACACCCTAGACCAAAACATTCTGTAGGCAAATCACTCTCTGGGTGGAATCCATTGTTATCTCGCTAAGGGAATAGGAACCTAGTTGGATCTTTAGACTTTTGTTTGGGGTAGAAACATCTACTTCTTAATACCTGAAATATCAGGTCTGGTTATTAGCCACACCTGTTGTCTGAACTGTTGACAACTTTGAAAGAACAGAAGTTCCAGCTCTCTGACCATTAGTCAAGGTAGAATGGACCCATACCTATGGACCCTGTCGGCTTCTACAGTAGTAGGTTTCTTAGTTGTCCTTCCCCATATCCTACCTTATCCTTCTTTTCCATCCTTCTCCCCATTTAATATCCCTCACACACCAAGGTTCCCCCCTCCCCCATGTCTTCATAACAATGTATTCTATTTACCTTTCCTTAGGAGGTTCTCTCCTGTTCCCCAGTCCCTTCCTAGGTACCTAGCCTCTATGTTTATACAGATCATAGCATACATATCAGAGGCTTAAAAACCAGCATTCATGAAGCTGGAAAGGAGGCTCAGTGGTTAGGAGCAGTGACTGCTCTTCCAGAGGACCATGTTCAATTTTTAACATCCACATGGCAGCTCACAACTGTCTGTAACTCCTTTACACAGACATGTGTGCAAGCAAAACACCAGTGCACATAAAATAAAAATAAATAAATCATTAAAAAAAACCAACATCCCCGTATGTAAGAGAAAACATGCAATGTTTGTATAATTCATTTAGGGTGGTTTTTTTCCTAACTCCATCCATTTACCTATGAAATTCATAATTTTGTAACAGATAAATAATACTCCATTGTATAAATGTACCACATTTTCATTATCTGCTCATCAGTTGATAAACTTAGACTGTTTACAATTTCTGGCTATTATGAATAGAGCAGCAATGAATGTGGTTGAGCAAGTGTCTCTGTAGTAGGTTTAGTGTCCTTTGAGTATATGCCCAAGAGTGATATAGGTGAAGGTTGAGGTAGATTTATTCCAAGCTTCCTGAGGAACCAACACACTGGTTTCCATAGTGACTATATGAATTTGTACTCCCACCAGTAATGAACAAGGGCTCCCCTTCCTCCACATCCTCATCATCATCAGCTATCATTTGTTTTATTAACCTTGGCCATTCTGACCAGTGTAAGATGAAATCTCAAAGTAGTTTTTATTTGCATTTCCCTGTTGACTAAGGATGATGAACATTCTGTTAAGTGTTTCTCAACCACTTACGTTTTATCTTTTTGAGAACTCTGCTTAGTTCTATCTCATTTTTTAATTGGGTCATTTGTTTTTTTTGATGTCCAGTTGTGTGTGTGTGTTTTTAGTTCTTTATGTATTTTAGACAGTAACCCTCTAACAGATGTATAATTGGTAGAAATCTTTTCCCATTGTGTGGCCTGCCACTTTGTCCAAATGGCAATGTCTCCTTTGCCATGGTGAGGCTTTCAGGTTGTTGGTCTTAGGCCTGGGTTACTGGTGTCTTGTTCAGAAAGTCTTTTTCTGTGTCTGAGCTCAAGACTATTCCCCCACATGCTCTTCCCTCAGATTCGGGCATCTTTCGTTGAGGTCCTTGATCCCCTCGGAAGTGAGTTGTGTGCAGGGTGATGAATGTGCATCTATTTGCGTTCTTTCATGCAGCCATCCAGTTTGGTCAGCGCCGTTTGTTGAAGATGTTGTCTTTTTTCCAGTGTGTATTTCTGGCTTCTTTATCAAAAACCAGGTACCCATAGGTGTGTGGACTCAGTCTGGGTCTTCATTTTGATTTCATTGATCGATGTGTTTGTTTTTAAGCCAATATCATGCTGTTTTTATTACTATAGCTCTGCAGTCCGTCTTAAAATCTAGGATGATGATACCTTCATCAGCTCTTTCATTATTCAGGATTGTTTTAGCTTTTTTAGAGTATTTCCATATGAAGTTGAAAATTAGGTTTGGAAAGTTCTGTGGAGAATTGTGTTGGAATTTTAATGGAAATTGCATTGAGTCTATAGATTGCTTTTGATAGGATGACCATTTTCACTATATGAATCCTACCAATTCATGAGCATGGGAGATCTTACATCTTTTAATGTCCTCTTCAATTTTCTCAGTATCTTGAAGTTTTGTTTTGTTTTGTTTTTGAATACAGTGTTCTGTCTGCATACATGTCTGCATTCCAGAAGAGGGCATCAGATCTCATTATAGATGGTTGTAAGCCTCCATGTGATTGCTGAGAATTGAACTCAGGACCTCTGGAAGAAACAATCAGTGCTCTCATATTTGGAGCCATCCCTCCAGCCCTTAAAGTTTTTATTATACAAGTCTTTCACTTGCCTTTTTGGTTGTGTGTGTGTGTGTGTGTGTGTTGTCTTACTGCTCTAGCTAAGAATTCAAGTACTATATTGAATAGGTATGGAGAGAGTGAACAACCTTTTCTTATTCTTCTTGATTTTAGTAGAAATGCTTTGAGTTTCTCTCCATTTATGTTGGCTATTGGGCTTACTGTAAATTGCCTTTATTATATTTAAATATGTTCCTTGTATCCCTAGTCTCCTAGTTTCCTTGGTGTCTGTTGTAATGTCCCCTTTTGATGTGGGAGTGTCATATATCAATCTGTTGATTTCATTGTTTAAGCAATAAAGAAACTGCTAGGCCCATTTGATAGGCCCACCCTTAGGTGGGTGGAGTAAACAGAAGGGAAGGCTGGGAGGAAGAGGAAGTGAGGTCAGACTCCACAGCTCTGCTCTCCGGAGCAGACGCCTTCAGAGAGACGCCATGCTACCTGCTCCAGGGAAGACGCACACCATGCCCCAGCTCCGACCCAGGATGGACTTAGGCTAGAATCTTCCCGGTAAGCGCACCTAGGGGCGCTACATAGATTATTAGAAATGAGCCAGAGCAGTGTTTAAAAGAATACAGTGTCTGTGTAATTATTTCGGGGCATAAGCTAGCCGGGCAGGGCAAGCGGCTGGGGTGTTTGGGGACGCAACCCTGCCGCCGCTCATATTACTACAAATGACGCCCAGACGTGTGGCTAACTAAACCCACTTAAAAAACCTGAGAAGGCTTAAAAATAAGGGAGAGAGAGTTTAACACAGATTTTTGCTGTTTGTTGGTGGCGTGCTGTAGAGAGATTTCCTGATTCGGCAACAGCAGCAGAAAAAAAGCTGCGTTATCTTAAAGCGCTGCTTCCTGGGGCTGTGCTGCCAGTGCAAACTCTGGCTTTATGTTTGTGTTCCCGCTTGGGATCGGAAGGAGAGTGCTCTGGGACCGTGATGATGACTCAGAGCTCCCCGCCTGCTCCTGGGCAGAAGGCAGAATCAGGCTTAGGCAGGCGGAAGAGCATGGCGGATTTCTGCTGCCATACAGAGATGTGTTTTCAGACTGCGTAGTGCTCTGCGTGTCAGATCTGGATGTAACTTGGATGAAAAGAATTTCTGTGCTGCACGCTCAGTCTCAGAATTAAAGTGCTGAGTGCCGCTCCTACCTGGTAGCCTCAAGAGGCTTCCTGACTCAGCTTTAGCTGCAAAACTCTGCGGCTCATTAAGAGGTCCTGCCACAAAACACTTAAACAGTGTTGATGAAAAGCTGAACACATGCTTTTCGGTTTTCAGCCGTAGCAGGAAAAAAGCTGTGCCGTTTAAAAATGCCGGCTTTCTGGGCCATCCTGCCAGGGCAAACTCTGACTGTTTGAGGCAGGAGGGCCGGCTACCGAGAGAGGACTTGAGTGTTGTCTGTTGTAGCTTGCTGGCTGGCAGGGACCTTGAAATGCTATAAACATGGCTACAGCCAGTACCTCAGCCAAGAGGCTGAAAAGCTAAGGAATGGACTGGATCTAGATGGCAAAGCCACGCCTTTAGTCCTACTGATATTGCTTGGCAAATTAAAGGCTCTTGTCATCAGAAAAAGAGAGATATACAGTAAAGAGAGATTCAAAGACAGAAAATTTCTGAATGGTTTAAAGTGTGTTAAAAATATATGCAGACTAAAAGTTAAAATTCTTAAAGCAAACTTCTGTGACTTCAAGGTGTGGTAGCACACGCCTTTAATCCCAGTGCCTAGAAGGCAGAGACAAACAGATCTCTGTGAGTTCAAGGTGTAGTAGTGTACGCCTTTAATCCCAATGCCTGGGAGGCAGAGACAGGCGAATCTCTGAGAGTTCAAAGACAGCCTGGTCTACAGAATTATTCCAGGTCAAAGATACACGCTCAAAAAGCAAAAAGTTAACCTAGGAATGTCACAGCTTAGATTCTTAAGCGCCTAGTGATTTAAAGGCGCAAATCAAAAGTGCTCCTGGATAGTAAAAAATTGCAGATTCACAATAGGACAGATTCAGACCACTGAATGAGTCACACTGTTGGATGAATATACGTAGGCTTGGGAGAGAGAAGAAAAAGAATATAGAGAATAAAGTTAATGGTTTAAAAAAAAAAAAAGGTAAAGTCTTTAAAGAGACAGAATCAAGTAAAGTGATAGAGTAAAAATAAGCCGCGTAAAGATGAAAAATTCACAGAGAGTCTGGATTCTTTGTATTATTGTGTTTTCTTTAAAATTTTTGACTGTGAAGGAGCTAAGTACAGAGAGACATTTCATTACGTGGGCTGCCAAGCTAAACCAGAATGGATATAAGGGTATTACGATTTCAGAATTTGGGTCTAAGGATATGATGCTTTGGAGAGAGTCTTCTTTTGTTTTCACAGAGGATGAGACTCTATGGATTTCTTCTATTCCGATTTGGTATGATGGACCACGTCCTCCTGAAGGGTTGCTGTGAACATCTTCAGAAAATTGCTTTGCTCAACTGCCAACTGAGATGAAACTAGCACACAGGTTATACCAAGAAAGACCTAATTAACGACGCCCCCATTCAGCAGGAAGCAGTTTGGAGAGAAAAACTGCGCCCATGTTCCCAAATATGGTTTATAAACGTTCTTTTACATTTAAAGGGGGAAATGATATAGGTATGAATAATTTGCATTGGTATGGATTTTAAGGTCAATTTTGTTATATGTATAAATGTTTCTGATGTAACTTTTACTTGATAACTGTTATATGTAATTTTGCTATGTTAATGTTAAAGCCTTCCTTTTTTTTGTTTAAACAGAAAAAGGGGAAGTGATGTGGGAGTGTCATATATCAATCTGTTGATTTCATTGTTTAAGCAATAAAGAAACTGCTAGGCCCATTTGATAGGCCCACCCTTAGGTGGGTGGAGTAAACAGAAGGGAAGGCTGGGAGGAAGAGGAAGTGAGGTCAGACTCCACAGCTCTGCTCTCCGGAGCAGACGCCTTCAGAGAGACGCCATGCTACCTGCTCCAGGGAAGACGCACACCATGCCCCAGCTCCGACCCAGGATGGACTTAGGCTAGAATCTTCCCGGTAAGCGCACCTAGGGGCGCTACATAGATTATTAGAAATGAGCCAGAGCAGTGTTTAAAAGAATACAGTGTCTGTGTAATTATTTCGGGGCATAAGCTAGCCGGGCAGGGCAAGCGGCTGGGGTGTTTGGGGACGCAACCCTGCCGCCGCTCATATTACTACACCCTTTCATCTCTAATTTTATTAATTTGGATCTTTTCTGTGTATCTTTGGTTTATTGGGCTAAGGGTTAATTAAGTCTCTCTGATTTTGTCAAAGAACCAACTCATTTCATTATTCTTTGTAAATTTTTTGGCTGTTTGTTTTCTATTTCACTGATTTTGGCCCTGGGTTTGATTATTTCTTGCCCACTGTGTCTACTCTTTGGGGGTGTTATTTGTTCTTTTTGTTCTAGAACTTTCAGGTATGCCATTAAGTTATTATATAAGATCTCACCAGTTTTTTATGTAGGCACTTAATGCTGTGAACATGCCTTAAAACTCCCTTTATTGTATCCAATCGGTTTGGGTATGTTATGTTTTCATTTTCATTCCATTCTAAAAGTTGTTTTCTGTCTTAACCTGTTTTTCATTCGATCGTGAGTTCAGTTTCCATGAGTTTATACACTTCCTGTTTTCTGTTGTTGATACCCAACTGTAATCTGTGGTTGTAAGATAGGAAGCAAAGGGCTTCAGTTTTCTTCTGCTTGTTAAGACTTGCTTTTTGTCCAAGTATGTGGTCAGTTCTGGAGAAAGGTCCATGAGCTGTTGAGAAGAAGGTGTATTCTTTTGTTTGTGTGAAATGTTCTGTAAACATCTGCAAGGTCCATTTTGAATTCCGTTGTTATTTAACTCCAGCATTTCTCTGTTTAGTCATATATATAGTATACATCTATACATTTTATTTATTATGTATACAATATTTTGTCTACATGTATTCCTGCAGGCCAGAAGAGGGCACCAGACCTCACTACAGATGGTTGTGAGCCACCATGTGGTTTCTGGGAATTGAACTCAGGACCTTTGGAAGAACAGGCAATGCTCTTAACTGCTGAGCCATCTCTCCAGCCCCCTCTGTTTAGTCTTTTGTCTGTTTGACCTGTCTATTGATAAGAATGGGGGATTGAAGTCACCCACTGTCACTGTATGGGTATCAGTGTGTAGTAGTGTTTCTTTTATGAACTTGGGCGTCGCTCTGTTTGGTATACCAGTGTTTAGAGCAGCAATATCCTCTTTCTTGGTGACGCTCTAATCCATTGACTTCGTGTAGTTACCCCTCATTGGCTAGGCACGATCAGGACCTCTGAGAGCTCCAGGTTGGCCCCTCTCAGCCCAGTAGGCCTTAACTTCCTACATTTCCACCCTTTATTTTGTTACATGGGTGTTCAGTGGGAGCCAGAGTTCTTTGCTTAGGCCTTGTTGACCCCACCTGAGGCGGGCTCAGCAACTGGACTGTGCCTGTCTTTGGTGGGCCTGCTGACCAAGCTCTTACCTGTCATTGACTGCCAGCCCTCAAAGAGCATTCATTCCTGGAGACCTGCCAGGGTGGGGGGACTAGGCAGTAGCTTTTTGAATTACAGATAACCTGGCATTTATAACCTCCTGCAGAGGACTACAAAAAGGATGCCCAAGAGCCATTAACACCTGAAGAGTCACCTTAGTTGCTGTCCGCTGATGTCGGATCTGCTACAGGAGATATTTAAAGAGAATAAGGATTAACAATACCACCCTGTTAGTTAATGCATATGTGAACATCCAGAAGGGATCAAATAGCCTTTTTATATTATGCTAAACCTTTTCAAAAAATGAATAGTCAAAGGCTATAACTTCTTCCCTAAATAAATCATCTTGTTGGGGGGGGGCAATGAGAGCAAGAATGGGGAGTATATACATTACCCATCCTGGGTTATTCTCTGTGATAGAAGCAGGCTGATCCATGGTCAGGTGCACATCTCTTACCAGAACCCATATTGGCGTCATGGCAGTCTGAGGAAAAATACAAGCCTATTCTCTCCCAAGGGTTAGCAGGAGGGCTGGTGGCTGCTGTTGGAGGGACATGGGATCTCTCCATCTCACCAGGGGCAAGAGTGTGTTCCTTCCCAGAGATGTCAAATGCTTGTAAGCTGGGCTGAGCCCTTTGTCATCAAAACTGAGAAAGTTCATGTAGAAAAGGACCTCTGTAAGGCCAGATGAGGATCTCTCCTAGCCTCTGGCGAGATAGTCCTGGCCAACAGCTCCTTAAGATCTCTTTAAGCTCACTGATTCTTCTGCGAACCTTACTAAATCTGCTGTTGAAATCCTGTGGCAGATTTTTCATTAAAAAGTCCTACTTTCTAACTGTAAATCATCCATAGAGCCCTTCCTCTGCCTGTTGTTGGTGTCCTAATCTCCTGTAGTTCTTGCTTTCTGAGGGATTTGACCCAGTTGCACCCTTTGCCCAGTAAGTGCAGTTGTCTCTGCTTTCTGGGGGAAGCGTCTGCTCCAGTCTTCCTTGTGGATGAGCCACACTCTGGTGAATTTGGAACGTGGACATTTTGATCTTGATGATGTAATTCTCGGCAGCAGAGTCTTCTCTCCCTTAGGCTTTCTTGGTTGTTTTTGCTGTGTGATTATATGATAGCTGGAGCCTGTTCAAAGTGACATTTGGAGACTCCTTTATGAGCTGCAGCCTCTGATGCCTGCTGCCCTAGTATAGAACTCAGTAGTGATTTGACAGAGATGTCATATGACCAGAACCAAAAACTGTACTTTCAAGAGACCCAGCACTCTCTTCTGGCCTGTGTGAGCATCAGACACATATATGATGTTTGTACATATATACAGGCAAAATACTAATACACATAAAATAAAAATTAGTAAATCTTTAGGGGCCAGGGAGATGACACAGTGGGCAGAAGGCGCTTGTTGCCAAGCCTGACAACCTGAGTTTAATCTCTGGGCCCATGTGGTAGGAGGAGAGAACTGACTCCCACACATTGTCCTCTACCCTCCTCACACGCGCCTGTGCCTTGGCACCACAGTGCCTATACAGATATATAGGTTCAAAATGTAAACTAATAGAATAAAATGTTCCTGGGCTTGTTTTGTTTTGTTTTGTTTCTTTGTTTTTCAAGACAGGGTTTCTCTGTGTGACAGCCCTGGCTGTCCTGGAACTAACTCTTGTAGACCAGGCTGGCCTTGAACTCACAGAGATCCACCTGTCTTTTCCTCCCAAGTGCTGGGATTAAAGACGTGTACCACCAACACCTGGCAATAATAAAATTTTTTAATAGAGGAAAATGCTCTTGAAAAGTCTTTCTGCTTGGCAGTGTGTTAGGATGGTTTGCAGAATGTAGATGACTGCAGGGCCAGGCTTGGTGGTGGTGCTGCCTCACTTGCTCGGGACCCGAGCTCCAGTCTGCTCTTAGCAGGAGACCCATGTCCTCCCTTGGCCATGCATCGTTTTCTAAATGCCTCCATTTCGTGTGGGCTCCCAACGGTTTGGGGGGTTTTTTCCATCCCAGAATTTCTTGCTCTGTGACTTCGTCTCTCAACCCTTGTGTTTCCATTGTACTGGTTTTGTTGATGTTTGGGTGGTGGCTTATTTGTTTGTTTGTTTGTTTTTGTTAGGTTTTTTGGTTGTTTTGTTGGGTTTTTATTTGTTTGTTTGCCCTGAGCAGCAGGTGGCTTACAGCGTTTCCTAGGGACATCTTTTTGTTCAACTCAGTGTTCTGTGAGTTCTGAGTTAGACAAAGTGCACTTGTTCCTTGCATCATTTTCTAGGAATTCATGGGCAGATTAAAGCAGAATGAGAGCAAGCCTGTAATTCCGCCTGCAAGAGGCTGTGATGCAGTGTCCTGCTCTAGCCCTTTCTGCTCCCTGGGAGACAGGCTGTCAGAGTCTGGTGCTGTACTAACACCATCAAACCCAAGTGATCCTCCTGTCTCTGCCAACTACAGTGTTAGAGGTACGTACAGGAACTTGTATGACCACACCCATCACTTTACATGGGTTCTGTAGTACCTCTATTATGTCCAGGTTATTACCAACCGTATATTGGTGTGCATGGTTTTTAGGCTTTGCACCAGTAAGATAAAATACATGTGTCATCCAGTTTTGTGTTTCTCTATTTCTGAACTTTTGTTTCTTCACTTACTGCCATCCTGCAAGTCTACCATGGCTGTCCATTCTTACTTTGCATTGGTCTTCCCCACACAGCAGTTATAAGGACTGCTTAGCTGGAGGGCTAGGCTGGCGCATGTGCTGGTGGCTGGGAGACCTCTCCTCTGCTTCCCAGTGGGCAGCACTGCGAGCTCCGCAGGTTGCCTTCCTGGAGAGTCTGAGAAGCACTGCTTCTCTGATCTCTCAGTTTTCACCCACTGATATCTGAGAGATCAGAGAAGCAGTGCAGCCAGCCACTAGGATGACCCTTTAGACCAAAAGGGCGATCTGTCCTCAGTGCACTTCAGCCTGCATCCTCAGACTGTGTCCTCAGGCTGCACTGAGCTCCTGCTTCCTCCTACTTTATATCACCCATCTCCCCCTCCCTAGTGCTGGGACAAAGGCGTGTCATCCCACGTGTTGGGATCACCTTTGTGAGCTCTGTTTCTCTTTTAGACTGGATCAATTTTGCATAGCCCAGGGTGGCCTTGAAGTAACAGAGATCTGTCTGCCTCTTTTTTCCAAGTTCCGATTAAAGGTGTGTGCCACCACTGCCTGGCCTCTAGTAGCTCTGCGCTCTGATCTTCAGGCAAGCTATATTTGCTAAAACACAAACAAAATATCACCACTGCTAGGTCTGCAGAGTACAGATATTCCACATCCTCTCGTCTGTTAGGGTATCTGGAGCATCCTGGATGTTGCTTCTCCCTTATACGACAGCTCTCCATCCTGTACCCTCACCATGGTTCCACTGGTTCCTCACTCTGCTCCTCTGTCTTGGCTATGTATCAGATTTGTGATCAACTTAGCTTTTTCATTCATGTATTTTACATCTTTAGTCCCAGCACTTGGGAGGCAAAAACTGTTAGTTCAACGCTAGCTGGCCTACATAGTGAGTTCCAGACAGCCAGAGAAAGTGATGAGACCCTGTCTGAAAAAAGATAACAGAAAAAGAAGGGGAATAAAGTCAGTCTGTAGAACTTCCTCACTTCCCATTTTTTTACATAGTTTCTCTGGATTTGAAGCTATAACTATCCTTTTCTAAAGTGTATCATTCTGAATTTTCTGAAGGTTTTAAACTACACTGACAACCCTTAGTAGTTTGAGATACTATGAATTGGTGTGCATGTGTGTGCGCGCACGCGTGCCGTGCGTGTGTGTTTGTGTACTAAAGACAAATGTTTCCTCATTTAGTGTGGTTTGGGGAAGGAAGCAAGCTAGTGAGCTGTTTAGATCTAGCAGCAAAGGACTCTGACTCGGATAACAAATCTGAAGGTTTTCCTCCGACTGCCCTGTCTTACTCCTCTCCATGGCCTTATTAACCCTCCCGAAGGGTTCTGCAGCAGTGCCAGCTGTGTGCACATCCTCTCTGATCTGATTCTGTTTCCTCCCAGCACTATAAATGAGGATGTGCCCCCGAGCAGAGAGTCTCCCACTCCAACGCACGCCACAGCTGCAGACAGTGGGTCTGCACTCAAGGTAAGAAGATTGCTTTTCATTTTCAAGAGACAGTAGTGAGTTTAACCTCTCATGTGACCAGGGACATCTGGCCATTTCTCAGTGGCCCTTGGGCTTGAGGTGGGAGGAGCCTTCTCCCTACGGAAGACCCTGGGGCTGCCCTGCCTACCTATTCCCGAAGAGTTACTAGACGCTTCTCTCCCGTGTCTGTGCTGCTGGGGGCTTTATTTTGAGACAGTCTTGGGTGCTGGCCTTGCCTTCACTTTTTTCGTCTCTAAGACACACTGTTCTCTTCAAGTGGACACGTTAGACGGTGTCCAGCACACCTGTGATTTTGCTGAAATTCACTGTATGATTTTCCTAGGAAAACATAAGCTGTGTGAGTGGGCTGATTCCTGTTTTGTTTTGTTGAATCACAACCTTGCTGTGTAGGCCAGGTTGGCCTTGGTGCTCAGTCCTCTGCTTCCCTTTGCCCAGGCTAGGATCATAGCAGTGCACCAACATTCCTGGGTAACCTGTTCTGTTCATTGCTGTATTCCTAATGTCTCAAACAGCAGATGGCAAGTAATAGGAACTTTTATGATTTTAAAATATCCTGGCGTGCCTCCAGCGGGCTCGCAGAGCACCCGCTAGCCCCGGCAGATCCCCAGCAGGGCGGGCGGGTGCCGGGCCTTGGCTCCAGAGTCCAGCACCCGAGTGGCGGCGAGTTCCAATGGCGGCGAGCAGGCACGTGGGTAGGGGCATATGACAGACACATAGTATGAATCAGAACTGAACCTTTATTGCTTAGAGGAGAGAGGGAGAGAGAGAGAGACAGACACGTGTGAGCATGCCAAGAGGGGACAGAGAGAGAGAGAAGAGAAGAGAAGAGAAGAGAAGAGAAGAGAAGAGAAGAGAAGAGAAGAGAAGAGAAGAGAAGAGAAGAGAAGAGGGGGCAGGGGGCAGAGGTTGCTGGGAGTGGGCGTGGCTTGTCCCTTAAAGGGACCAGAGACCAAAAGAATAACAGGAACTGATTATAAAATGTGGCTAACAACAGGTGCGTCTCACTGGTTGTATTACAGGACCACCAGCTCAGTCCAGTTCCACTCTTATGTGTCTGCACCCTAACCAGTGCAGAACTCACAGAAACCCAGACTTTCTAATTTAACACAAGCAATTTCGCCATTTTTGTTGCATAACGTATATTAGTTGTAGAAATTTACCAGATACTTCACAAAAGGGAAAACTATAAATCACCCTTAACCCTAGTATGCAAAGATAGTACATAGTTAATATTTATATATAGTATATTTCAGTTAGGGCTTATTTTAGTCTGGGTTTATATTGCTGTGATAAAACAGTATGATCAAAAGCACCTTGGGGAGGATTTAGCTTACATTTCCACATCATAATCCATCACTGAGGGCAGTTGGGGCAGGAACTGACGCAGAAGCCATGGAGGAGTGCTGCTTTCTACAGAACCCAGGACCACCAGCCAGGGTTGGCACCACCCACAGTGAGCTGGGCCTTCCAGTTTGGCCATATCTGTTAAGATTTTTTAATATGCTGGGCTGTGGTGGCACACACCTTTAATCCCAGCACTCGGGAAGCAGAGGCAGGCGGATCTCTGTGAGTTTGAGACCAGCCTGGTCTACAGAGCTAGTTCCAGGACAGGCTCCAAAAACCACAGAGAAACCCTGTCTCAAAAAAAAAAAAAAAGATTTTTTTAATCTTTTTTAAACCAAAACCAAATACATATATTTATACTTTTTATCAACTTAAAAAATAATTGTTTAATTTATGCAAAGATTGTGCAATTATAGCCAATAGCTTCATCTAGAATTGAACAAATAGCACTTTGGTAAACACCAGTTTGTTTAGTAGATGCCCCAAACCATACCAAAAATATAGCTTCCCTTGAGCTCTCTCTTGCCAACCAGTCCTGCCGTTGGAACACTTAACCTTCCTTCTTGATCACATTCTTCTACTGCCTGGGCATTGGCTCTCTGCCCTTCCATATTGAACACCACCACCACTCGAATGTTCTTTCCCTTCTCATCTTCGAAGAATTCAGCTGGGACACCATGACTGTCCTATCCAAACCTGTTAGCCGACCACAAACCAGTTGCTGACTTAACTCTTCCAGGTTTTTCTATGTAAATGGAGTAGCTACGTGAGTATTTACAGAGCACTTCTTTTCCTGGGTCTGATTATAGTATAGATTCTCCTCCTCAAAGTGGAATCATTGGTAGCTCATTTCCAAATGTCCTTTTCTGTTTAGAAGGTCCACACTAGCTGGGCCCAAGTCACTGTTAGAAATTCAGAGACTGTGGGAAAGTGAGGTGCAATGCCGGATTGTTCATGGATTCTTGCCTTGTCTTCTGCAGGATGCAACAGATGAATTGGATGCCTTACTTCTTTCTCTAACTGAGAATTTGATGGACCACACAGTCACACCTCAGGTAAATATGCCTCAAAACAGCAAGGCAGACTTGTTTTGAAAATGTTCCTGTAGGTTCCATTTCTTTTCTAATTTAATAATTTAGTAAAACTTTTCATTTAATAAGAGTTATGGGACTGAGAAAATGGCTCACTGGGTAAGACACTTGCTGCATAATCATGAGGACCTCAATTGGGATCCCCAAAACTCAGATAAAGCTGGACACAGTAGTGCACATGAAACAAGGCAGAAATAGAATTTCCAGAAACTCTCAGACCTGGTAGCCAGATGTTCACAGCAAAGCACAGGAAACCCTCAGACAGACAGACTAGCACCTAAGACCAGCACGTGTGCAGTGGGGTGTGTGCACACCCATACAAGCACAAAGAGCTTGGATTTGCCCCTTTAGCTTTGCCTTGCTTTCCTCAGGTTCTGCTTTGAATAGCATTTCACCCTGTGGAAAGCACATGTCACCATGAACCCATTCATAATTCAACGCCTCATTAAATAACATGAGAGAAAACTTGGGTCCTGCACCAGCTTGCAGAGTTAAGACAAGGAGCTCTGTGGTCGAGAGCTCTTACTGCTCTTGCAGAGGACCTGGGTTCTGTTCCTAGCACCCATGGAGTGGCTCACAACACCAGTTAACTCAGGTTCCCAAGGATCCATTGCCCTTTTCTGATCTCAGCGTTCACTGAACACTTGTAATGCCCTCATATGCATATAGGCAAAGCACTCAGACACATAAAATAAAAATAAAAAAAAAATTCAAGAGTGAAGATAATAAGCCGGGCGGTGGTGGCGCACGCCTTTAATCCCAGCACTCGGGAGGCAGAGGCAGGCGGATCTCTGTGAGTTCGAGACCAGCCTGGTCTACAAGAGCTAGTTCCAGGACAGGCTCCAAAACCACAGAGAAACCCTGTCTCGAAAAACCAAAAAAAAGAGTGAAGATAATAATCTGGGCTTGGTGGTTTATGCTTATAACCCCAGCATTGAGGAAAGTTGCTGCAAACCCAAGGCCAGCTGATCCACAGAGCAAGTTCCAGGCTAGCCAGGGCTATAGCAAAAGCCCGTCTAAAACATATGTTAAAACTATAAGGACATGTTTATTTATTTTATTTTATAGTTTTACAAAAAAGTGGGGCATAATTAATGAGTAGTATTGAAAATCTCAGCCCTGTCTACCTGGAAGGCAGCGTCCTCAGTACCATTGCCATGAGCAGATAAGACACAGTTCATTTCCTCAGCTAGACTGAAGTGTAAAGACAGACAGAACTACTTCAGTGCTAGTTATTGTAAGCAAGAGCTGCTTGTGGGGATCAGATGCCTCTCAGGAGTCAGGGGGCACAGATGGCACTTTCTGTTGGTTGTGTAAATCATTAGTGGACAAACTTGAGTGTGTGTGTGTGTGTCAGAATTAGCCAGAAGGTGTACTGAACAGATTGTTGGGCCTCATTTCAATTTCAAATTATATATAGATATATCTTGGGAAGACCCCAGAATTTGCATTTCTAAACATGCTCCCTTGTGATATTTGGTGATATAGACTACCAGCTTATATCAATAAATAAGACGTTACCGAAGGAGAAGAAATAATCCCAAATCTGATCTTGAACCATAATAAATCTTGAAAGAGACAAGAGATAGCCTCCAAAATTAATGCCAAAAATAACCTGAAGCCCAGAGAGACATAATTCCTAAGAGCATAATTGACAAAACTTACAGTATGTTTGTTCTTTGTCTAGTGGGTAGGTGAGCTACCCAAAACCACAACCGTAGTGTGACAGAGTGGCCCACACAGAGGCAGGAGGATCTACTACTTCCTCCTAGACTCCAGGCTTCTGCACACATGAATACAAAAAGTCACTGGGACACGCACATAAATAAATTAATTAAACAGACCAAAATAGATGCTGACTAAGTCAGCAATACACTCAAGCTTGCCTTGAGAGTAAGGTTCTTATTTAATGTTTTGTCTAGATTACAGCTCCTGCTCTTGGGCCTTTCCAGGGATCAGGATAGAGTCGATGCAGTGTTTGCCCTGGGTTCAATCCCTGTAGCCTAGGCTGACCTAGGAGTAACCTAGGAACTAGAAAGTTCCTGCTTTCACCTCCTAGTGTTGCGATTACAGGTGTGAGTCTCCACCACGCCTGAATTGTCTGACTTTGACATTTTTGGCACTTGTTTATGTATCGTGTGTTTGTGTGCTGTGGGTGCACATGCAGCACCACTGTGAGGTGAGGTCAGAGAACAACTTGTTGGAGTTATCATGTGTGTCCCAGGTAGGTATCTACCGCAGGTGGTCAGGCCCATGCGAGAGTGCCTTTATGCCACGAGCTATCTCACTTACCCTTGTCTGACTTTCTAATTTTGTCTAATGAGTTTGTCTCAGTTTCAATTAGATGAGTTAAATTGGCTATCACCCCCAATATTGTGATACCATTTAGGGTTCCTCTTGTGTAAAGAACCTCTAGTAGTGTTTTGTAGAGATGAGCGGGGCTCCGTTCCTGCCGCCCGGCTCCCGGCCACCTGGCTAGCTTATGCCCCGAAATAATAACATGGAAACTGTATTCTTTTGAACACTGCTTGGCCCATTAGTTCTAGCCTCTTACTGGCTAACTCTCACATCTTGATTAACCCATTTCTACTAATGTGTGTAGCACTACAAGGTGGTGGTTTACCGGGAAAGATTCAGCATATCTGACCTGGCGGCTGATTCCATGGCATCTGACCTCACTTCCCTTCTTCCCAGCATTCTGTTCTGTCTACTCCACCCACCTAATTTTCTGCCCTATCAAAAGCCAAGGCAGTTTTTTTATTAACCAAATAGACAAAGTACCCATCTACGTCAGTGTTTTCCTGTTTTAGCTGGTTCTCTTCCATAGTCACTTCAAGTGCTATAGTTTAGACATCAGTTTGAATTTGTCCACCCCACTGGGTAGACTATTCATTCTACACAGAGGAGAAATAGCCTCCATGCTTCTAAGCAAAGCCGGTCTAGCAAGGCCCTTGCTCCTGTCTTTCCATAATTTACAGACCAGTTTACTATTTTACTCTCAGATCTTCAGGCAGTCTTTATTTATTAAAATACAATTGAAATGCCACTTCCTCCTCCCAAAGCCCGTAACCTTTGAGGACCAGAACCTCAACTGGCCTTAACAGGTTTGTTTGTTTGTTTGTTTGTTTAAAAAACATAGTGATTAGATTTGGTCACTGCGTGGTCTTAAGCACCAGTGTGAAAATATAACCAAAATTAAAATATTGATAATATAAAACAAACAATGGGCTCACTCTCTGTATGAATGACTACAGTCACAGCTGTTCCAAATGGAATCAAACTTAAAGGATTGTCACCCTCTCCCTGCTGCTCTTTGTATATTCCTGATTATTCTGCTCCTCTCTCCACTTACAAAGTCAGTAATATCAGACTAAGCCCACAGCAAAAATCACCATCCCCTTGGTGAGCAGTTGTGCACCTAGATCTCTGGACCTGGGTAAGCGTAGGTTAGAACTGTTAGGGTCTTGATAGTGATGCTACTAATCTCTGGACCTTGTGCCTCCAGCACTGTTTTGTTTGTTTCCCGGCCACCCAGACCTGAAATAACCACTTAGAAACTACATTAATTACAACACTGCTTGGCCTGTTAGCTTTGGCTTCTTATTGGCTAGCTCTTACACCTTAAATTAACCCATTTCCATTATTTTAGATTTTACCATGAGGCTCATCACCTACAGGCAAGGTTCTGGCTGGCAGCTCCTGTCTTTCTCCTCTGGTGGCTACATGGTGTCTCTCTGATTCTGCCTTCTTTCTCCTAGCATATTCAGTTTAGTTTTCCTGCTTAGCTCTATTCTGCCCTATCACAGGCCAAAGCAGCTTTTTTATTCATTAACCAATAAAAGCAACACATATACAGAAGGACTTCCCACACCACAACGCTGTCTTAATCCTCCACTCATTTACACTTGAGCCATGTTCAGGTGCTCCTGTGCTAACTTAACTCCAGTACCTGGAAGTCAGCAAGAGTGGAGACCATACATCCTTCTAATGCCCCCGTGTCTGCTGGCAGCTACTATTCTATGTGTGTGTGTTTGTGTTTATGTGTGCACACTCTCACACACACACAAATAAATAAATATAATTTAAAAGATTTTTAAGAATAATAAATGAGCCAGGTTAGTGGCAGTGCACACCTTTAATCCCAGCACTCAGGAGGCAGAGGCAGGCGGATCTCTGAGTTCAGTGCCAGCCTGGTCTACAGAGCCCATTCCAAGACAACTAAGACTACACAAAGAAACCCTGTCTTTTAAAAAAATGTAATAAATGAATTAACAGTAGCAGTAGTGTTCTTAACTTATAATCTTTCCTGTTATGGAGATTCTCAAAGATTCTCAAAGTCCTAAGCCTGGGGCTAAAAGTTATGTCAGCTCAGGAGTCTCCATGGAAACTGCACCCTGCGGTCATTTCACAGTAGGAAATATAAGTCAGTCTTCCCTAAAAGTAAGTGGCTGTGAAATTTGTTTTAGGTGTCTTCGTCATCCATGATCACACCCCGGTGGATTATTCCAGTAAGTCCATACTATTCAATTCTTTTGGTTACAGTCTCAGAAGCTTAAAGGAATCTCACTTTCTTGTTTTTCCTACAAATGTTGGGGTCATTATCAAAGCTCTGTTAATTTAACAGCTTCAGATTTGTGGCTCAACTTTTCTGTAAATGCTAAATGATTCAGACAGATAAATAAAAATCTGAGGTGAAAGGGGCTGGAGAGATGACTCAGTGGTTAAGAGTGCTTACTTTTTTTGCAGAGGGCCTAGGTTCGGTTCCCAGCACCCTGATGGCAGCTAGCTCATAACTATCTGTAACTCCAGTTCCAGGGGATCTGACTCCACAGACACCAGGCACATGTGTGGTACACAGACATGCATGCAAGTAAAGCATCCTTACACATATTAAAATAAATAAGCAGCTTGGGGGCTGGCAAGATGACTCAGTGGGTAAACAGCCAGGAGCATCAGGCCCTCCTCTTTGCTGCCCGGTCAGTGAGGCTAATGGGAGGCTGCTGGGGAGTGAGTGCTGTTGCCTCAGTGCTGACGCGTGCGTCTCCTACTGCAGAGTGCTGCCGTCTCCAACAGGCTCACAGGGTGTGGACCGTCTGTGGCCGGGACCGAAGGGTGTGGTACTAAAGACGGATTCTCACTCATCTCCCCCCCAGCACCGTTCTTGGTGGATGCTGTGACCAGGTGAGGAAATTACTACTCATCTGCAGCTTTTTCTGGTAGGAGAGAAATAAGAAATGTTGATTATATTTAAAATAACAATGTTAGTTTTTGTAAGGTCCTAATTGAATTTGATTGAAAGTATATAGGTCTTTGAATATTGTTTAACATAGTATTTTTTCTTGCATATTGATAATTTTCAAAAAAATTTACTGGGATTTCTTTGTGAAGAAAATGTTAGTAGACTTGAGATCTACTAACAGGTTGTTGTTTATCCTTTCTTCTTTACTCTTACGACTGTGGCCTGCTCTCGTTACTACATATGACACAGTGCAGTATGAAGTAGGGTACGGCGTCCCCAAGGTGAGAACCCTCACAGCTTTTACTAGACAGGCATGTGAACATGGGTCCCGGGGGCTATGGAACGTCCCCTCTCTGCAGAGGATAAGCTAAGCCAAGTTCAGACAGAAGCAAAATGTGCTGCTCTTGTGCTCAGCACAGCACTGTTCGTACTATCCACGATAAGCTTGGCTGGTGAAGAAAGGGTTAAATATATTTTAGGCTGTAGTCAGGAGCCAGGAGCCTTCACTATGTCTCTCCCTTCCTTGCAGCTCGGCTCCTCTGGCTGAAGACCCAGCCTTGAAGCAGAAGTGCTTACTGACCACTGAGCTCTGAGGGCTGCTGCTCCCGCTGGATCTGGAATGCCCCCACGCTACCCCGTCAGCCCTGGATCCAGCCCAGTGAGTCCTTTACTTGGAGAAAACCTTCTACCTGGATTTGACTTCAGCTCCATGAAGAAAGTAGCTACATTTTCCGTCCGACTGGAAGTCTACCCCACATAACTGAAGATAACCTCCTCTTCCAATCCCCCATCATCGAAATTCATTAGTTCCCGGCAAACTCGTGGCTCCACCTAGCGGTCCCAACTGTTTATAGCAGCCTTTGGCAAGGCTTGCTGTCCAGAGCCCTTTCACTGCCATTTCCTGTGATGTCAGGGTGAGCGCACCTGACCCGAAAGCCTGCTGGAGAAAGAGATGGAAACACTGTAGGTGGATCCCAGGCCAGCTCTCACAGTCGCAGGACTCTAGGGACGCTGAGAGATGGAGGTTTTATGTCAGCCACACTCTGTGGCCTGAGCAGTTACTGTCTTACTGCTCTTAGGAACTACCGAGTGATCGTCTCCAGCCTTGTGCTCCCCAGACCCCTTTCCTAGAGGAAGGATCCGCATCACTCCTGTCTGTAACTTTGCAGCAGGGCAGGGAGCAGGTATCTGGTCAGAGACCTGAGTCCTCCGCCTGCGGCCTGTGCTGTCCATGCTGAGCCAGTGGGAATGCAACCCCATTACATTCCCTTACAGCTGTGAAGGTCAGCGCAGCAGCGCTCCAAACCAGGACCTGTTTAGACGCAGCCTCCGGTTCCTTCCCGCGAATGCTGAGTGAAAAGAAAAGGGAAACACCGGGCAGACATGGGGAATGGTGGCGAGAGGGACCGGGTTCTTGAAGAATCCACTAGAAAGCTCTGCACAGTGTGGTGAATGAAGGCAGCCCACATTAGGGTTTTGTATCTGCTTTAAAGTTCTCTAGAATTCCATACTCTCTGTACCCAAAGAAGTTGTGGTGTTGAAGTGGTACGTGCTCACCGTGGAAAAGTGTATGGATATGGACCTGAGCCAGCACAGAGAATGACACTAAAGTAGCTCAGATGTGTGGGCTGGAAGATGAGCACCTCAGCTGCCGTGGGGACTGGGGAAGCCACTGGTGTTGCCCTCTCACCAAGCACCGATGTTATCTGGTTTCTGCCCGTCATGTGATGTGTGTATGGTTGAGCACTCATTCTTCTCAGCTAAGAGAACATCCAGCTCTGTGGTTCAGATGCTGTGATCTGGACTACCCTGGCTTCCCCATTGCATATTGTGTGTTCAGGCAGATGCTAGTATCTAACTGGGAAGCTTGGGGATTCGGCCTTACAGTTTTGAGGGGAGCTGGACAGTTAGAAAGCACTTTTGCGAAAGGAGACAGAACTGCCCTTCTCGCTGGCTGGCTCCCCTTAGCTAGTAGGCGGCTCGTGCATTTCCCTGGCAGTGTTTTGCCAGTCCTCAGTATTAAGACATTCCTCACAGTGTGGGACCTAGAACCCGGGGCTTGCTCCAGGACACTGGGCTGGGTCCTGGGCGGCCTACATAGTCTGCTGTGCTGCTAACCACACAATGGCTAAGGCTTGGTGGCTTAGAAGTCCTACGTGTCTCATCCTGTGTAGGATCGAGCACTGTCCTTTCAAGACAGAGTAGCTGAAAGTACCCCATAACATCTGTGTCTCCAGGTACCTGAATTCTTGCAGAGTATTGCTAGGGACTTTGTTAGGGGTCACTTGGATCTCCAGTGAAAAGAAATCCTCTGTCCTAGTGTCGAGTCTTAAGTTAGAACTAACGCTTGAGTGATGCATTTGCCCTGACAGATCAGACACACGTCAGACTTGTCAGAGGGTGTTCTGCCCCTCAGAAAGGGCAGCGGTCTATCGCGACAGACCCGGGGGCACCTGGAAGTGGTAGGTGGGAGTATGTGAAGCTGTCAAGAATGGGTAGAGTGAGGCGGAGGTGACAGCTGGGTAGGAAGGGGCAGTTGCCAGTGCTGTACCTTTATGTCACACTGGAGCTAGTGCCCAGAGCTGCCCTTCTGTGCCCAGGGAGCAGCCAGACAAAGTGCCTGGGGTCAGTAAGATGTGAAATTAGAGTCAGCAGTCCTAGACTCCACCTCAGCTCTGGAAAGGAGTCTGTCTGTCCATGTGAATATGTAAATGATCTGGAGACCAGCAGCCCTCTCCACACGGGCGGCACTCCCGGCTGTCTCTCCTGATCCTCAGGAGGCTGCTGGACAGAGCCAGGAGCAGACTCCTTAGCATCTTACATTGCTTTGAGAAAAATTCTTGTGGAAACGTTCTTTCCGTGTCCTGCTGTGGTGGCACTTCTTTGCACAGGCTCAGGCGCCCTGGGTGTGTCTGCGGATGAGACCTCTGCGCTGTTTCTAGGATCTACTGCTTGCTCTTCCTCCCATTTCTGGCTAAAACTTGGACCTCTCTTCTCTTAACTGAGTCCCAGGAAGTCTTGTTGTCATTTGCAAGATTGTGTAGTCACTCAACTGGTGAAAAACTTGGAGTTTTTTGTTTGTTTTATGCTTTGGGTGTTTTTTGTTTTATGTTTTTTTTTCAGACAGGGTTTCTCTGTGTAGCTCTGGCTGTCTGAACCCCCTCCATAGACCAGGCTAGTCTGGAACTCAGAGATCTGCCTGCCTCAGCCTCCCAAATGCTGGGATTAAGGGCATGCTCCACCGCCACCCAGCAACTTGGCTATTTTCTAAGCAAGGGTTTTAAGGAACAAAATCCTTGTCTTCTCATTTAGCAAGTATCATTTACTCATTTGTTGTTTTACTTTGTTCTGCTGTTTGGAGACAGAGTCTTGGTGTGTAGCCCAGGGTGGTCTTGAACTCACAGGAGTTCTCCTGTCTCACTTTCCAAGTACAGGAATTTCAGTCATGAACCGCCAGACCTAGCGTATGTTGTACTGACAAGGTTTTGGTTGGTTGGTTTTGGGTTTTGAGTTGCTAGGGACCAAAACCAGGACCTTGGACTGAGAGTGGCAGCACCTGCCTATAACCCCAGCACTCAGCAGGCAGAGGCGGGTGGATCTCTGTGAGCTGCAGGCAGAGGCGGGTGGATCTCTGTGAGCTGCAGGCAGAGGTGGGTGGATCTCTGTGAGCTGCAGGCAGACCAAGGCCTGAGGCCCTTGTCTCACTCCCCCCCTGATCCAGAGCTGGAGAGACCACAAACAGTTCACCACTGTGCTGCTGCTGCCCAGCACCACCAGGGCCAGTGCCCGGGAGCATAGCTGTGCCCACTAAAGCTTGTTTATAACCAAGCTCCAAGCCAGTGCTTCTCAACCTGTGGGTCACCACCCCTTTGGGGGCCACATATCCGATATCCTACATATCAGATACTGACATTGTGATTCATAACAGTAGCAAACTTACAGTTATGAAGTAGCAACTAAATAATTTTGTAGCTGGGGTCACTGTAACAGGAAGGGTCACAGCATTAGGAAGGTTGGGAACCGCCGCAAGTGCTGCTCCCCGGCTCTGAGAGCAGTGGAGTACTGCTTGTCCGTGAAGCTGCAAGGTGAGACCAGGTCTCAGCCGCGAGAGTCTCTGTGCGTTCCTGTTAATCCATCTCTTGGCCATGGAGTTGACTGAACTCGGATACACGTGTGTAATAAAGAATGCATGTTTATAGATCATTTGTACCTTTTACTGAAAAAGAAAACACCTGAGTTTGTGGGCAGTCAGGATGGACTTTTTTGAAACATCCCTGTGCTGCCAGGATAGGGGAGCTCGGTTTGCGCTGGGGTAACTTGTCATGAGCTGAATGCTGCTGTGGTTCAGAGTTCTTGCTGGAGACTTGCTGGTGGGGCTGCAGTCCTTCCTCTCATTGCATTGTGGGGGGTGATACCTGCTAATTCTCAGGATTTCTTCTTATCAGAGGAGTGTGTGTGTGAGAGAGAGAGTCTGTGTTATGTTGTGAGTGTGTATGTATGTGAGTGTGTATGTGTTTGAGAGAGTCTGTGTTGTGTGTGTGTGTGAGTCTGTATGTATGTGAGTGTTTGTGTGAGAGAGAGTCTGTGTGTGAGAGAGTGTATGCGTGTGTATGTGAGTGTGTATGTGTGTGTGTGTCTTTTTATGGAGCCCTTTGCTCTCCTGGTTTTCACATCTGGATACAGTAGATGGTTATGAGAACTCTCACCAACTATTTTGTGTTTACTTTTCTACATGGTAAGCTCTGCAGTAGCTTTGAAACTGTAATTTATTTTTGTATGAGGTACACTATATTCAGTGAATCCCCATTGTATATGGCTTGTGTTAGAAGCACTACCCTGAACTGTGAGTAGTCTGTACACTGAACACGATCTGTAGACATGACCCATTCAAATAAAACGATGAGAACATTCATGTTTTATGAGCTGTTTTCTGAGCATGCATGGTCCTGGCTGGATCGTTGAGTCAGAGCCACTGTTAATAGTAACCAGATGGAGTGAATGGGAGCACTGGTACTGTTTTGGGAATTTGTGTCAGTGTGGGTACGAGAGGTTGGGAGTGGAGATGTTGCTAAAGCCCAGACTCCCGCTGGTGGCTGGGAGGTAGCTCCGTGGGCAGTGCCTCCCAAGCATGGGCAGAACCCACAAAACCAGCCATGGGCACACGTCTGTGATACCAGCACTCATGCAGTATCTCCTGAGGCTCGCAGCCCCATCCACCTGGCGTGTCTCGAGGTGGGTGGCCAGGATCTACATGTGAGGTTGTCCTCTGACCTGCACGTGTGCTCCTGCACTCCTACACATGAGTGCAGAGAGACAACGCACGAAGCTTTCTTAAAAGGTATTGGTCGTAATGGGACATCCCTGTAACCCCAGCCTCAGTGTTCAAGGCCATCACAGGCTGTATAGCAACACTGTCTCTAAATAAAAATAATAAAGCCCTCATTGGTTCTACCTAGTCCACCTTGGAAGGCCAGTGTCACTCCAGGGATTTTGTAACATCTTGGGACTTGAATCTCCACTGCTTACTGCCCACAGGCATAGGGTCAATCATCCCGACAGAGTCCAGTGCTGTCGTCTGAAAGGCCACATGCGTGCCTCATCCTGCTGTCCCCAGCCCTCTTAGGTGCGGTGTTCTGTGAACAGCGTGGCTGTCCAGATCATTTGGCAGGCTTCTGCTGGGCCAAGACACCACACCACATGTCGCAGCCACCCTCGTCCCGCAAGGATGACGCGACCACCGGAGCTCTTCTCACTGCAGTTTATTTCAGGACCTTTATTCACTTTCTCACTTTTCCTCTCTCTCTGACCTCTCTCTCCTCCTTGACCTCTCTCCTCGGGCAAACCTCTCCCAGCCCTTAAGTAGGCATGGGCTGCCAACCCCAAACTGCCAGGTGGGCACTGCCCATAGGTTCACGCATATGCAAGCAGCTGATGATCACTGCGTGATCATAGCATAGGTCAGGCCTTTAGCCATAGGAGTTGATTATACATCTCCATCAGGTTTGACACCACGCAGCTCGCTACAACCACACAAGGTAGCAAGGCTTCTGGGAAAGTGGAGACATTTTCCAGCTCCCTCACTCCTTTGCCTAGAGAAAGGACCTTTTCTAGGCCCTTCAGTTGTGCCTAGAGGGCAGAACATGGGCTCACCCACCTGTGCTGTACACTAAAGAAAACGCCAGACATAAGCGACAAAAGCAAGACAAGCCACGGGAAAAGTGAATTGTCTTCCACATCCACAGGAGGCTAGGTGTGGACAGGTACCCAGCAGCTGCTCCTTGTCTCCATCCACAGGAGGCTAGGTGTGGACAGGTACCCAGCAGCTGCTCCTTGTCTTCCATCCACAGGAGGCTAGGTGTGGACAGGTACCCAGCAGCTGCTCCTTGCCTTCCACATCCACAGGAGGCTAGGTCGTGGACAGAACAAAGGGGGTGTTGGTGTGGACAGGTACCCAGCAGCTGCTCCTTGTCTTCCATCCACAGGAGGCTAGGTCGTGGACAGAACAAAGGGCGTGTTGGTGTGGACAGGTACCCAGCAGCTGCTCCTTGTCTTCCATCCACAGGAGGCTAGGTCGTGGACAGAACAAAGGGGGTGTTGGTGTGGACAGGTACCCAGCAGCTGTTCCTTGTCTTCCATCCACAGGAGGCTAGGTCGTGGACAGAACAGGTACCCAGCAGCTGCTCCTTGCCTTCCACATCCACAGGAGGCTAGGTCGTGGACAGAACAAAGGGGGTGTTGGTGTGGACAGGTACCCAGCAGCTGCTCCTTGTCTTCCATCCACAGGAGGCTAGGTCGTGGACAGAACAAAGGGGGTGTTGGTGTGGACAGGTACCCAGCAGCTGCTCCTTGTCTTCCATCCATAGGAGGCTAGGTGTGGACAGAACAAAGGGGGTGTTGGTGTGGACAGGTACCCAGCAGCTGCTCCTTGTCTTCCATCCATAGGAGGCTAGGTCGTGGACAGAACAAAGGGGGTGTTGGTGTGGACAGGTACCCAGCAGCTGCTCCTTGTCTTCCATCCACAGGAGGCTAGGTCGTGGACAGAACAAAGGGGGTGTTGGTGTGGACAGGTACCCAGCAGCTGCTCCTTGTCTTCCATCCATAGGAGGCTAGGTCATGGACAGAACAAAGGGGGTCGTGTTAGTGTGGACAGGTACCCAGCAGCTGCTCCGCCCAGGCTGCGCTACCCTGAAAAAGGGGGCAGATGCTGAGCTATGAAACACCAAGATAAACTCAGGCAGAGCAGATCCTGAGTCAGTTATGGTCAGGGGCCCTGATGGGTCCTGACTTCCTAGCTCAGTGTGGTCCATTCAGCGAGTATTCATCTCCCTAAACTGAGGTTCCACAACTCCATGCTGAGGTTGAGCAGAGAGGGGAGGAGGGCATCTCACCCAGGGAGAACATATGTCCTAGGCCAGGTTGACAGCTGTCTGACTCAGGCTCCCAGGAGAGCAAGATGTTAGGGAGAAACACTGTGAGGACCAGCTGCCCTGGCTCCTCAAGGCTGGGCATCAAGTGAGTGCTACCACAAAGCCCAGGATCTCACCCCCAGCACCACATAAACCCGGGCATGGTGGTCAGTACCTTCAATCCAGCACATGGGAGGTGCGGCAGAAAGATCAGGAGTTCAGGTCATCCTTTGCTACATAAGGCCAGCCTGGGCTACAGGAGAGCCCCCCCACACACACACAAAAGAAAACAGATGACCTGGCCTGGACCCTCACTGTACAGAGAGGAACCAGCTTGTCCCAAGCTTCCGGCTCAGCTCACGACACTCCAGGGCATCGACTCTGCTCTCTGCTGTTGCCCTGAAGCAGAGCTGCCTGCGGCAGAGTCGAAGCCCCACAGGAACTTATCTGTGAGAGCAGACCCTTCCCAGAGCAAGGGACGCGTCCACACACAGACCTGGGGGCTGTGTTTGTGTGCCTCCACGCTTCCTCTCCCTGGAGTGCAGCCTACATTCCCACCGTTCCTGTCATCTGCTCCCAAACCCCCATGTACTGGTTTGTAGGAGCCCTGGGTAGTCAGGCCTGGGCAGCCTCCTGCTTTCATTCCAGCAGACAGAGGCAAGCGGGTCTCTGAGTTGGAGCCCAGCCTGGTCTACATAGCAAGTACCAGGACAGTCAGGACTACATAGAGACACCCTGTGCTGAAAAACCAAGAGTGTGTGTGTTAGTTCTGGGCACCATACAGCTTCCTGGAAAAGGCCACCCTCTCCTTAGAACTCTTCCTTGAGTTGAGCCTGGCTATTTTGTTCTGTTTGTTTTGGACATGGGGGTCTCATGTTCAGTGCCAGCCAGGAACTCACTGTGTAGCTTGTGAGCTGCTCACTGTGATGATCCTGAATTCCTGCTTGTTCTGTCTCCATCCCTCAGATACTGGGATTACAGGCACCCACCATCTCATCCAGTTTTTGCAGTGTCGGGGATCTAACCCTCATGCATTCTAGGCAAGCAGTCTGCCAAGTGAGCTGCATCCCCAGCTGCCCCTTGCTGAGACTTGTTTCAGGTTACAGACCTACGGAGCTGGACACTCAGGAATCTGCACTGATCTCAGGTTGGCAGCTGATTGCTGGGCTGAACTGTGTGTCAGGCAGGCTCGAGGAGCAGCTGACAGAGGGGCCTGTTCAGGGAATCCGGTATAAAAGAACTGGCCTCCACTGGTAGGAAGCGCTGAGAGGCTGAAGAAAAGCAGATAGATCCAGGATAGCAGGGTGTGATTTTATCTGGACTCGCAGAAGCCTGGTCCAGAGCAGCAGCTGGGCCGGTGGATCTTTTAGGGGGATCCTCAAGTCAGTGGGTGGAGCTGGAATGTACCTCATTTTTCTCAAGCTGCTATCAAGGATGCCAGGCACATTCCTGATGCCCACGGACTAGAGTCTGATTATGAAGTTCCACACCACTTTAGAGGTTTGCCTCAGTAGTATGCTGGGTGACTTCAGGGGAGGGAGACCACCAGGGTTACTAGAAGCCAGAGTGACAACTCAGCGTGGCTACAGGTCACGTTTAGATCCCCACGCCATCTTCGGAGTAAAAGTTCATGGCCTAGGATATGAAGTCCTGTGACACTGGCAAGCTGCCCATGTAGAGCAGTACAGAATTTCGGAATACAAATGGACCTTGTTGTAACCTTGTTCACCAAACTTCTGCCTGGGCCTTGTAAAATGAGAGTGCTTTAAATGCTACCTTGTTGTAGGAGGTCGCTTGCTCATCTCCCAGCCGCCCAGACTCCTGAAATAATCACACAGAAACCATTATTTGAATCATTGCTAGCTAGCTCTTCTTCTAGAATTAACCCATTTCCAGTATTTTATATTTTACCACGAGGCTCATGGCCTACCAGCAAGGTTACAGCACATCTATCTCTGGTGGTGGCTCCATGGCTTCTCTTGGCTCCATCGTCTTCCTCCCAGCATTCAGTTTGGTTTTCTCCACCTAGTTCTACTCTGCCCTATCAACAGGCCAAGCCAGTTTCTTTATTAACCAGCAGTATTCACAGCATACAGAGGGGCATCCCACATCATTACCTTGTACTGTGGTGAGGATTAAGAAAGCACAGGTTGCAGAAAGGGCCGCACACAAAGCGGGGAGGTGGCTCAGTGGGAAAAGCGCTTGCTGCCCAAATCACCAGCAACCACTCGGCTGGGTGTACTGGTGTAGGCATGTCACCCAACCCTAAGGCTTGCTGCCCCGCCAGTCTAGCTGAGTGGCAAACTGTGGATCAGGGACAAACCCTCTGTCAACAAATAAGGAATGAGGACTCTGACTTCCACACATACAGCAAGTATCCGATACACATGACAGTGCACTGTGGCGGCTTGAATGATGTAGCTCTATAGCCTCAAGCATTTAGTAAATACTTGGTCCCCGCCGTAGGCATTGTTTAGGAGATGTGGCCTCGTTGGAACAGGCATGCTACTAGGGGCAGGTTTTGAGGATTTGAAGACTTGGTGATTTTGAGTTTCTCCACTTGCTGATTGGGATTTGAGATGTGAACCTTCAGCTGTTCCTGTCACGGTGCTGCCAGATTCCTGCTACGATGGAATCTTAACCCTCTGGAACTCTAGGCCAAATACCCCCTTCCTTCTGGAAGTCACCTTGGTCCTGGTGTCTTATCACAGCTTGGGACAAGAGCGTGAGAATGAGCTATTGCTCTGACAGACCCGACCATGCTGGGGTTGGCTTGTTTGTCTGTTTGATAAATGTAGAAGGCTTTGGCCCTTGGAACTGAAAAGTGGCTGAACCTTGTAGGTGGTGCTCAATGGGCCATCCTGATAGCTGTTTGGAAGACAGTGCTCAGGCAGCATGAACTCTGGAAGCCCAGCTCAAGGAGCAAACTGGGCTTGTCATAGCTCGGGTTTCTAGCCCTGGGATAGAAGACCACGACCAAGGGCAGCTTGGGGAAGGCTTAGAAGGTGTGGTCTCGCAGGAGGAGGTACGTACCTGGGCGGGGCTTTGGGAGGAGGTACGTTAATGGGCGGGGCTTTGAGAATTGGCAGTCTTGTGCTCTTTCCGGGGTGCTTTCTGTTTCTGGCCTGTCTGAAGACGTGAACTGTCCATTGTTCCTGCTGCCGTGCCTGCCAGCTGCTGCCAGGATTCCGTCACAGTGGACTCTTAACTTTCTGGAACCATAAACTAAAATAACCCCTTCCTTCTGTAAGTGCTGGGATTAAAGGAGCGCCACCACTGCCCAGCGTTAGTTACATTCTTTATAGGAGGTGGAGGCCTGTCCCATGGTATTCGTAAGTCAGCTCTCTCCATCCATCCCGTGTATCCCAGAGCTCAAACTCAGGTGGGGCATGGTGGCCAGTTCCTTTGCCTGCTGAGCCATCTCTGCCCTGAATGCTGATGGTGATGGTGGTGTTCCGAGCCTGCCCTCATCGCCCCACTGCGTTCCCACCCACGGGTGACTCCCACAGTACTGAGTGGACCCAGCCACTGTTTATGGGGCCTGACCTCACCTGCAGAGAGCTGCCTGAGACACTGCACCTGCATTTCTGACTCTCCCCTCGGGGTTTGCTGAGCGCCTCAGTCAGGAGTGTTCTCGGCAGTCCTTCCTTCATCCATACCCACCTTTCCTTCCTGTTGAAACGGAAGTGAGTTCCGACCGGCCCGTCCCACAATCCTCCTCTCCTGGATTTCTCTGGGTACCGCTTCACTTTGGCACGGAAAGCTTCCCGCCTATTTCTGATGTGATATGAACAGGCCAAGCTCTCCCTGTCACACCTCCTAGCTTTTCCTCAGACACAGCTCCTGAGGGAATTGCTCTCTGTGTCCTGACCCCAGGAGCCCCGCCCAGCCTTGCCTGGCCTCGTGGTGGCCTTTGCTGTTCTCAGCAATGCTTGGGCTTGTCCCATTTCTGCCTGAAAGCGACACTCGTCCCTGTTGTTTGGCAGGACAAACGACAAAGGTATGCCTGTGTTCGGAGAGGTGGGGCGAGGGGAGAGCACCAGCTGACTGCACGGTGTACACGCGGGCCACGCCGCGTTCTCCTGCCCGCCTGACGCTGTGTGGCTTCCTTTGTTAGCGCTGTCCTCCAAATCCCCAAGCTTGGCAGGCAGCCCGCATGACTCCAAAGCCTCTCTACCTCTGGGTGTTCAGTCTGCATCACCCCCTCACCCCTCCTCTGGTGCCCCATTTGGGTTTTACGTGAACAGCTCAGTGTGGAGAGGAGCAGTTTTTGTGTTGAAGGCTGTCAGCCAGACAAGGGCCCATGTTCCCTGAACCTCCCTAGTCCCCTTTGGGCAGATTACCAGTCGCATTAGATTGGGACATCGGTTTCCCACCCATGAGGTAAGACCCGGTCACCACCTACATAGGAATAAATGAAAGAAGCCATTTGGTGAGTGTATTTTCAAGATGATTCTTCCGCCAATGTCTAAAGCAAATCCCCATGATTGTAGGAGAAGTGGTTGGCCGGCCGACCTAAGCTTAAATCGCCTGGCCCAAACCAGCCTGCATGAGCATGCGCGGCAGGTACTTCCTCCCTGAGCCTAAGGCCTGCCGCTACACCCAGAGGCTGCTGATGCAGAGGCACCTGACCAGAGATGCCCATGAGAGAAGGAAAACAGCAGAGTCCATGCCTGAGCCAATGGGACTTCGGGAGGGGATGTACAGGCAAGCCTGATTTCCACAATAAACGGAATAGTACTCTTTCGATTCTCAGTTGTTGACTCCCCGCCTTCTCGTTCCCTCCTCCAAGGGGTGTCCCTGCAGGTTCCCCCAACACATAATGACCCCAAAACATTCTCACTTCTGTGAATAAATGTCCCCCAGAAGGAGCCGCAGCTTCCACTGGCCCTTCCAAAGGGCTGTCAGCGTCCTTCATGGCGAAAGGTTTGCAGTGATGTGCACCTGGAAACCAAAGACAATGGATCTGGGCTATATTTTAATCACCTAAATAGCCGTTCCTGCCTCACCTCTTTTTAGGATCTAAAGTCCTGTAAGAGATTGAAAACCTTTGGCCTGGGCATGGTGGTGGCATGAGCCTCTGGAAAGGCTCTGTGGAGGCAGAGGCAAGCGGATCTCTGTCAACATCAGCTTCCCCTCCACTACAAACTCCAGGCTGGCTAGGGCCACACTGAGACCCTGTTTCAAAAAAAAAAAAAGGAAGGGGTGGGGGTGGGGAGGATTTAGTTCAGGATAGAGTGGAAAGGGGGAAACAAAACAAAATCTTCAAAACGTATTAACAAAACCATAATTTTCACTAACCAAAAGATGAAGTCGTCAAATGCCGTCTGGGCCGAGAGCTGAGGCTTCTCCGCTGCCCACTTAATGCTCCCGCCAGCGTATTTGAAAAGTGCCTTCATATACGACTGTCTTTGTTCTGTTGCTTTAAAAAAGCTTTATAATCTGATTCCACACTAGAACATGGAATTCGGGCTGACCTTAATCTGTGTTCCTGGTCAGGGTCACTCATATTTGTCCCTTTGCAGTAAGAGCTCCGGTTTATAGCAATGCTTCAAAGAGAAGGACATATGCTATTGTGAAATGTGAGAGACTGTGGCTGTGAGCAGTCATGAAAACCCACATGCCATCTTCCAGGGGGGTGATGTAAGATTTCATAGTAACAGAACAAAGAAAGGTACACAAGGCATTTTTGAAAGTCATTTCCACCAGGTACACAGGTCACAGCGAAGCAGAGAGACCCCTGCTCTGGCCTCATCAGGTGACTTCTTAACCGTGGGTTGACGAAAGCGAGGAGTCTGTGTGCATTCCAAAGACCTTACCTAACAGTCACAAGGATTTTAGATCACACACAGAGGTCGACAGTGAATGGCTATGGGGCTGATGCTAACACCACAGAATGACTCCCAGCCTGGTACAGCCCAGCTCTCTGCAAACAACCATTCAGCCGTGCGGAACGTCAGACACAGGTGTGCCCTTTTCTCTGGAACTCGATCTCACACTCCAACTCAGCACACTGCTGCCTCCTGGAGACCCAGACATTGTTGATTTGATTTTATTGTGTGGTATTTGTTAGGAATATTTTCCTAACATGAGCTTTCCACTGACGCAAAATCCCAATCAAACCAAATCAAAACAAGCCAAATTAAGAGATATCCAGGTTTAATGGGGGTCCCCTGAGGGGCCGCAAACACAACCACTGGGAGGAAGGAAAAGAGACCATGTGTTCCTCTTTTGGGAGTTCTTTTAAATACTCTTGGGACATGGTCCTGAAGGCCCACCCCCCGGGAGGGTTCAGGACCTGGCCTGCTGGGATTTGGAGTCCAGAATGCTAACTCTCAGGGTCAGGGGGCTAGGATAGATGCAAGGGGCTGGGGCCCAAGCTCCCAACTTAACAGTATTCACCAGAGAAGACTGCTGGGTCATGGTTTAAGCCAATAGAAAGTCTTTATTAGCCGACCAGCCATTACACTATGTATTCAGGAGCCCAGTGTAGCCCTGAGCCTTTCTCGGGGTAAACTTTTAAGCTCAAAGAACATTTCCTAGAACAGTTAGCTAAAAGAGGAACAACAGAAGCCCGAAAGCAAGGCTAGGACATATAGAGACTTTCCCAGGCTTTGATGGAGTAGGCCTTTGTTTGAGTTTTGTCGGGTGCTGTCTACATGCTGAGGTTTACAGCCTGAGTAGCGCTTTTATTATGGAGTCAGTTGTGTTAAGGTTTAGGGCCTGTTACACATCCATCATAGTTCCCTCCTCTCCTCTGCTGAGCAGTCGGCAGTTCCTGCAGCACCTCTCCAGGTCTTTTCACATGTGTGGTGGTTGAGGTGCATGCCCCAGCACACATGAAGGTCAGAGGACAACTCACTGGAGGTGTGTGGGTCATCTGGCTTAGTGGCAGGTGCCTTTGTCCTCAGAGCCACCTCGTTAGCCCTCTGAAGTCCACTGTGCTGCAGACGGGCACCAATGACAGACTGAAATACGGCTTTTACCCATCTGCCTCGATGAGACCAGTGAGCACATCGGACTTGCTCCCTGAGCACGGTGACACAAGAATTAGCTCCATCATCACAATCCCACCTCACTCATTGTGGAAGCGTTCTTTTTCTGTGCTCACATTTTCTTTTATTTGAGGATTTCATGCATGAGTGCACTGCGTAATTTCACCACATGGAGTGAAATATTTGTTTAATTATTCTTTATCAATAAATACTCAGGAGTCAGCTATCAGAATAAGAACCTGAATGATCGGAGAAGTGGAGAAGCCACCATTGACCTCCTCTCTCCTCCCTTGGTCCATAAAAGGGGCAAGAATCTTTCTCAGCCCCTCCCTACTACTTCCCGTGTCTCTCTATATGTCCTCGGTCCTCCAAAATCTTTATGGCTAATTTTGGTCAGCTAGTAGCTAGTTCCACCCACTGATTAAAAGTAAACTTTATTGACATTCTCGGGAGTGTAAAGTATGATCAAAATAACCCAAAACATTTCCCCCTTATTGTCTAAATAAAAAGGAAGGTTTTGATTGTAAAACATTAAAACTATATACAATAAGAACAATTATCAGGTAATTGCATCCACAATGCCCAGTCCATTTGTATTTGGCAGATCTGGAGAAAGCACTGTAATTATCTTCCTGTCTTAGTTCAAAGTGTTGTACCTAATTTACTTTCTATCCCAACTTGTATTACCAACCCAAAACTATCTTTTTAGACCTCAAACATTTTCTTAGATAAACAATTTAAGCTTTTAAGTCTCTCAAACTTACATACTTTATTCCTCTTTTGTGAGGTTCTTCTATGAATTTGATAACAAGGAAGACTGTAACTATCACTCTCTCATCTTCAACTCCACCAGAGACCTGAGAAGGACAGAATATGACCTGAGTAAACAGGGAGTGCAGAGAAAACAACTTCCAAAACTATAGAAACAGCTGGCTGCCTGGGCAGTCATCCATGGTTCCTCTGCAACACTGGGGCATCCATCTTGGCCTATATTATCTGACAGACTTTCCTGTTAAGCATGAATTTTGAAGAGCTGTCCTACCTTGTCTTAGTTGCTTTCTTCTATGTCCTGCCTGTCCAATTTGGACAGCATAGTGTCAAAGGTTGAGGCAAGGGCAGTTTCTTGCCCAGTGACTAACTTTGCCACATTGAAAGCAAACTCCGTATGTAGGTTTTTTGATGCCCATCATCCTTTTTTTAAGTAAATTGGTGCTACCAGGAGCAGATGTGTCTCACTGTCATGAAAAGCTTTATGTTATCAAAACATCTTAAGTGCCATATTCTGTAGGTCCCTGAAATGTTTGGAGACCATCTGTTTAGAACACAAATTGATTGTTATACATGACTAACTATTAGTATAGCACAAATTATACCTTTAAGGACTAGAACTTTACATTACATTTTGAAACGAACTGCATAGGTACAATACCTTAAACAAGAGAAGAAATACATACACAATATAACAAAAAACCCTTACATTTGTATCAATGTGCAAAAATCCATACCAACATAAAATAGTTAAGACTAGTAGTTAGTAGTTGCTTTTTTAGTTTAAAGGTAGATCCAGTAATCTACCCTTTTATTCTATCATTCCTATAGCCCCCTTTTCTTTTCTGACTAAGATCCCTGCATCTAATCTCCTTCACTGACTATGACCAATAATAAATTGCAACAACCCCTCCCCCCATGATGATAAATGTTCATAATCCATAGAATGACTGAAAACTGCCCACCCCACCTCTTAGGAATGTGGCTTTTGTATTCTTAAAATTAGTTCCTGTTGTCTGAGGGTGATGGCATCTTTAGAGGACCCTGAGAAAATTGAGAGCTGTTGATCTGGTCTCAGTGTGCTGGGGAACTGCAGGGCTTATCTGAAGTCCTGACCAGTAGTCTGTGAGGCTGGGCCATCTCCGCTAATCACCGTGAAATTATCCCGAGCAGTTTGTAGTCCAAAGCTGGTATTTGGATGGTGTTTGTCAGTTTAGGGGCATTACCACAATCGAGGTGGAATCATCATTGTGGGTCCCTGTCATCCTTTTGGAGACTTCAAAGGCTATTGTTAGGAATGGTCACGGTTCACTGCAGAAAACTTAAACATTCCAAATGTCATATGCAGCAGATCTCAGAGAGATTAAAGGACCACAATCTGTTAAATACACCTGGGGTTTACAAGCTTACTTCCTAGTTACCTGCTTCAGACTCAATCTGGAAATCACATACAGGAAGTTAAATGGACCTATTTCCAGAATTAGTTAGTACACTATATTACTATTAATATCATGACAGAAAATTTAAATATATACATTAATCTTATAAATTTTGAGATATATTTTCACCTTGAGAAAAATTTTAAAGATTCAAAATAAAACAGAAGAATTATGTGATTAGTGCCAATAGAATAGTTCCTTAATTGGTTTTTTTTTCTGTCCCATACCTTGTGGCTCGTCTACCATGAAACAGAGATTATGGTTTTTTCTTTAACAACTATGTTTGGGTTTAGAGAAGGAGAGAGCCACACTCCAACTCCAAAGCCATCTGTAATCTGAGAACTACAAAAGACCATTTGCATTATATGTCTGTAAAAAAAAAGCAGAAACAAATATTTGGGAAGTTTTATGAAATTTCATCCTGTTGGCAATTACTCTTTTTCTCTGGATGATTCGTCCTTTTTCCTCAGGTGTCTCATTTGCCCAGCGGTCTTCAGATTCCTTAGTTGGATGCTTGTATTCTCCTGGAAAGATAAATGCAAAACCCTGTCCCAACCCTAACTTTGGGGAGTTTCCCTCTTTGGAAAGATATATCTGGTCAAATGAAAGGCATGTGTTAGTCTTACAAGTTAGCTTAGATTGAATGGCCACATCATCTCATCAGCTATCTATTGCCTCTCCTCATAAAGAGGTCTCTCTTGTTTGAATCTCATCTTTATCAGTGTTGATGATATCCACAGCTTTTCTTCTCCTGTGGAACCAAAATCAAAACCTCTTCCCCAACATAACACATATCCTGCTTTCCATTCTGAGGTTAACAAATCTTTAAAGTATACAGGCTGATTTAATTCAGCAGTTTTTTTTCTATTATCCTATGTCTCTCTGCAGCTGTTGTTCCTTTATTGTTAGAGTTTAAAAATTTAAAGTTAATAGAGAATTGTGTAATCTATCTCTGAGGGTCTTTATTACCCCTTTCTGTTTATTAAACATATCTTCTAAAGTGTGATTAGATCTTTTTTAACTGCTTGTAGGATTGTGTTGTATAGCTGCAATATGCTTTATATTGTAATATGCAAAAAACTTTCATTTTACTAGAGACACATGCTGACATGCTGAATCATTACCAATCTTAATTTGTACAGATTTTTTATAATGGCCATAACATCTAACAAATGTGTAATTATAGAATCTGCCTTTTCAGAACTTGAAGCAGTTGTCCACTGAAATCCTGAATATGTATCTATGGTATTGTGCATATATTTTAATTTTCCAAACTCTACAAAATGAAACACATCTATTTGCCAATTTTTATTTCCTTGAGTACCCTTTGGATTACTTCCTGCAGGTAGTGGAGTTGGTTATATAAAGAACCATAGTACATTTCCTTATAATTTTCTTGGCTTGATGCCAAGTGATAGAAAAACCTTTCTTCAAACTTTTGCTATTAACATGGTGTTTCTTATGAAGTTCTGAGACTTTGACACATTTTCTACAATAGCTGATCAATTTCATCATCACCTTGTACTAGAGGGTCTGGTAGATTCGTAAGGGATCTGATATGTGTTATATACAAGGAATGATTTCTAATTCTGATTATTTCTTGTCATCAAATAAGTAAAAAAGTTAATTCTGAGTCATCTGGAATAAATTCAGCAGTTTCAATAAAACAACTCTTTCTGCCTATTAAGAAATTTGGGAAAATCTAGTAATACCATGAGAATAGCATATAATTCTGACTTTTGAACAGAATAATAAGGGCTTTGAGCCATTTTAATTAAATTTCCTGACTTATAACCTGCCTTCCCTGATTTGGTTACATCAGTATATGATGTAGAGGCTCCAGAAATTGGTGTTCCTCGTACAGTGTGAGGAAGAATTCAATTAGTTCTTTTTATAAACTTCAGTCTCTTGCTTTTGGGATAAGTGTTGTTAATCTCTCCTAGTAATTTCCCAAAAAAACTGAAAGCTCTTTGTTATTGTTCATTTTCTGCCCACAATGAGCCGATTTAAACATTAGTATAAAAGTATCACAATTTCTGTTGGGTCTATTTCTGATAATTGACAAAGTCTCAATTTTTCTTTCGGAATCAATACTTTCTAATCTGCTTGTGTAGTAAAAATCTCCATTCTAAGATAGTATCTTCTCTCTGCCTGAAAATTCCTATAGGAGAATGCATAGAAGGTAAAATAACCAGATTATAATGAAGCTCCCGATCCAACTGATCCACGTGCGCATCCTACCAACGCCAATTCTCTTTCAGCCTCAACTGCTAACTTTCTTGGACTATTTAAGTCTTTATCGCCTTGTAAGGTTTGAAATAAATTGCTTAGTTCTTGAGTTGTCAGTATTAACTGTAGCCAGTTAATATCCCCTGCAATTTTTGAAAATCATTAAGAGTTCATAATTGATCTCTCATGTTTTGTACTTTCTGTTGTTGAATTTTGTAAACTTATCTTATATCCTAAGTAATTAATAGAATCTCCTCTTAATAGAATCTTCTCTTTGTATTTTTTTCAGGAGCAATTTGTAATCCTTAAAAGGCAAAATTTTCTTTACTTCAAATATTTTTCCTAGGGTACGTGCATCTGAGTCAGCTAGTGAGATATCATACATAGAAAGGTAAATTATAGACTGAGGGAACAATTTACAGTTCATTTCCAGTGCTGTTGTATAAAACACTGATAAAGGTTGGAGCTGTCTAACACCCTTGTGGAAAAATTTTCCACTGACATCTTTTATCAGTCTGGGAATGATTATAAGTAGACACTGCGACGCCACGTTTTTCTCTATCCTGTTCTTATAAAGGTATAATTTTTAAAAGCAGTCTTTTAAATCAATCACTATAATTGATCATCCTTTAGATAATAAAGAAGACTAGGGAATTGAGTCAATATAGAGCCCATTGACTGAATCATTTTATTAATAGATCAAGTAGCAGGAATAGACCCAGCCCATCAGAAATTGTAGTACCTTCTAGTAATGATGAAATTGATACATTATGGGCAGAAAGTGAACCCAGGCAAAAAGGTTGCAGAAATTTTGGGGAGAGATTAACAACAACTATCCAAAAGCAAGAGAATTCAACTTATAAGGAGAACTAACTGGATCCTTCCTCACATTGTATGGGAAATACCAATATCTGGAGCCCTAAATTCTATACTGATGCAAATAAATCAGGAAAGGCAGGTTACAAATCAGAAAATTTAAGTAAAGTGGATCAAAGTACTTATGATTCTGTCCAAAAGTCAGAATTACATGCTATTCTCATGGTACTAATGGAGTTTATGGAATTTCCCAACATAGTTACTGATTTGAAATATGTGGAAAGAGTTGTTTTGCATATTGAAACTGGTGATTTTATACCAGATGATACAGAATTGACTTTTACTATTTATTCAGTTACAAGAAATAATGAGGAATAGGAATTATCACATTTACAATATAACACACATCTCATCCCATACAGGTCTTCCAGATCCTCTAGCATGAGATAATGAAGAAAATGATCATCTATTGATTGGAAATGCACTGGAAGCCTCATAATTTTATTAAAAACATCATGACAATAGCAAAGGTTAAAAAAGAGACTTTTCCATCATATGACAACAAACCAAGGAAATTATAAGGAAATGTCCTACTTGTTCTTTATAGAACAAAACACCACTACCTACAGGAAGTAATATAAAGGGTACTCAAAAGAATGAAATATAGTAGGTGCATGTGTTCCATTTTGTAAAATTTGGAAAACTTAAATATGATGTGGGAAGCCCTTCTGTATATGTGTTGCTTTTATTGGTTAATGAATAAAGAAACTGCTTTGAACCTATAGGAGGGCAGAACAGAGCTAGGTGGGGAAAACTAATCTGAATGCTGGGAAAAAGAAGGCGGAGTCAGGGAGACACCATGTAGCTCTGCCAGAGACAGACAACAGACAGACCTTGCCAGTAAGCAACAGCCATATGGAGAAACACAGATTAATAGAAATGAATTAAATTAAGATGTAAGAGCTAAAAAAAAATACTCAATTAAAAAAAAAAAGATGAAAGAGCTAGCCAGTAAGAAGCTAGAGGTAAAAGGCCAAGCCGTGATTTAATTAGCACAGTTTCTGTGTGGTTATTTTGGGAGTCTGCGCAGCCAGAAACAAACAGGCGGCCTCCTACTACAAAAATACATACACCACACCATTGATATCGATTCAGGTTTTCAGTGGAAAATGCTTTGTGTTTGGAAAAGGCTGTTTTGGTAATCACACAGTTGCTAGAAGTCATGGCCATCATGGGTATACCTGCACAAATAAAGACAGACAGTGCTCCAGCACATGTCTCTATGAAACATTTTTTTACTTATTGTAATAAAAGCATATTACAGGTATACCACACAATCCTACAGGCCAGGCAGTTATAGAAAGATCAAAGTGAACTCTAAAGGATATGATAGATAAACAGAAAGGGATAATAAAGACCCCCATAAATAGATTGCATAATGCTTTATTAACCTGTGTTTTCTAAATGAGAAAAGAAGAACATCTATGGAGAGGCACTGGATAGTTGAAAAGCTGGAATTAATTAAATCAGCAGGTATACTTTAAGGATGTGTTGATCTCAGAGTGGAAAACAGGACATGTGTTATGTTGAGAAAGGGGTTTTGCTTTTGTTTCTACAGGAGAAGAGAATCTATGTATACCATCAAAATTGATAAAGATTCAATTTGAACAAGAGGTACCTCTTAATTAGAAGAGATAAGAGTTCATCAAGCAGTGTGACTATTTAATCTAACAAAATTAATCTATAAAACTAATAAATTTATAGTCTAGTTGAAGATTAAAGCTGGCTTTGGAGTTGGAGAGTGGCTCTCTCCTTCTCTAAACCCAAGCATGCCTATTAAAATAAAATCCAAAATCCATGTATCATGTCAGAAGAGCCACCTGATATAACAGAAGAAAAAACAAAATTAAGGGACTATTTTATTGCCACTAATCTCATAATCCTTTGGTTTTTATTGACTCTTTAACAGCTTTTCTTAAGTATAAATATTATCTCAAAATTCATACAATTATTATATTTTTTAACTTTTTGTCATGATAATGGTCATATAGAGTAATAACTAATTCTAGAAAAAGGTTTCTTCTACCTTCCTGTTCATGATTTAAGGTTGGTCCTCTATCAGTTTTCTGCAGTGAACCATGACCATGCTTAACAGTGACCTTTGAAGTCTCCAGAAGGAGGATGGGGGCCCCACCACAACGATTCCTCCAGGACTATGATAACACCACTAAGCTGAAAAACACCACCTAAAAATCAGCTTTGAACTACAAACTGCTTAGAATAATTTTGAGATGGCTAGCCAGTGCTCTTAACAGCTGAGCCATCTCTCCAGCCTCCCCCTCCCCAACTCACAACCTTGCCATAATTTAAAGTTCTTACAACCAGCCAGCTAGTTGCGATGTTTGGAGGCGTGGACCAGGGTTTATATTTTGTTTGTTGTGCTTTGAAGCGGACTCTCATGAAGCCCAGGTTTACCTCAAACTCACTAAGAAGTAGAAGATGGTCCTCCTGTCTCCCCTCCCTAATGCTAGGATTGCAGGTGTGTGCTGCCACGCCTGGTTTAGGCAGTGCTGGGGATGGAAGGCAAGGCTTTGAGCACACTAGGCAAGCACTCTGTCAATTGAGCTACATCCCAAGACTGGGTGTGGGACTTCTAACTCAGCTGGTATTTTCATTAAGCCTTATTTTATTCTGGGGCAGTGGGGATAGGAGACAAAAACAAAAGCCTGATGCCAGAGGTTAACTCCCCTGGAGAGAGACACAACATTGTCTAAGCTCAGCCAGATTGAGACAAGACACTCAAAGAGGGAGGAGTGATGCCAAGAAGATGGCAGAGGAAGCCTCAACATTCCTCACACACAGCAAGAAAAGCAAAGAGAGACTCGGTGGATTGTCTCAGCCTTTAGAGTGCTTGCCTCATGCGCACAAGGCCCTGGGTTCTAGCCCCAGCTCTCCATAAACGGAGTGTGCTGTGCACAGCTGTACTCCTAGCACTCTGGAGCTGGGTGCAAAAGGATCAGAAGTTCAAGGTTACCCTCAGCTACGTGGCCAGCCCAAGCCCAGCCTGGGCTATGTGAGGCCTCTTCTCAAAAGGGAGGGATGTATTGACCAGGGGACAGAAGGAAAGCCAGCAGAGGTGTCAGGCTAGGGCAGTGGTAGGTCCTGCTCCTGTGGCCATGACAAAATGTCTGAAAAGAAGCAACTTATGGGAGAAAGGGGTGGTTCTGGCTTACATTTCCATATCTGTCATCACAGGAAAGCCATGGGGGCAGGAGTGGGAAACGGCTGGTAACACACACGCGTGGGAGTGCTCAGCTGGCTCCTTTTCAGTCAGTCAGGGACTCCGGCCCAGGGAAGGGTACTAGTCCTTCCCACGTCAGTAACCTAACCAAGGTGGTCCTTCTCAAGTGTGTCCCCTGGTTGTTCTAGGTCCTGCTAAGATCACATTAAGCTTCACAGGCTCTAAGTAATGACTTGTCCCACAGTGTGAACACGTGCTTTCCCCAGTGCGGTCACTCAGCCCTCACCTGGGACTGACATGCCCTCCCTGGAAGGGAAGGTGAATCCAGCTCAGGCCCTTTGGTCTCAGATAGCAGAATGAGTCGGCCCTCAGGCCTTCCTGCCCAGGCTTGTTCACTAGGGCACACATTGTCTTTACCAAGTGCCCATCAACTGCTCTCTGTGCCTTTGACCCGTGAGTCTCACCTGGGCATGTAACTACCCACCAAAGTGCCCCTGAAGCACAGAGAGGAGGGGGAGAAGGGAGGAGGAAGGGTAGGTGGGTGCGTGCCAGACAGCTCAGAATTGGGACATGTGGCACTGTCTGGTTATGTAGTGAGTCTGTTCCACTAGACTCTAGTGAGGAGAGGTAAGGAAGCCACATGACCTCGTTTCTCCAGCTCTAAAGGCTGCAGAGAGAACCTCCACCAAGGCCAGCCCAATCCTATCCTCCTCCTGCCTTCCTAGTAAGTAGTTGTGAGACAAACTTTTCCTGGGGAGACGCAACACTCATGTCTGCTCACCCCAGGTAGAGAGCCCACACTGACCAGAGTCCAGATACCACCAAAGTCCAACATGGAGAACCAATGAGTTTTACTTACAGGAGAATAGATGAGGGTTTACTTAGAGATGCAAAAAGGATTCCAAAACAGTTACATCACCAAGGTTCACCCCAGCATGGGTGACAGCTCACAAAGCTGGGAACCTGGAGCACCCTGCACAGCCTGCAGGCAGCTCAATGTTGGAGAATCCTTTCCAGGTGACTCAGTTGGTCCGTTGGCCTAAACCTTTTCCAGACACCGGAGCTGGCTTCTGCTTCTTCCAGGAATCTGGTCTGGTCTGAGTCTTATTTGAAGCTAGGCTTTTCTGAGTCTTCTTGGCATCTCTGTTCCCATTGTCTGTTTACTCAGGTAGGGAGGGGCCTAGTGAATTCTGTCGGCTTCAGAGACTTCCTGAAGTTATTTTGAGTTGTTTACTTTCCAGCTTGAGGAGCTTCCCTGCAGGATGGAGTACTTCAGTCTCAGGAAGGCCGTCACACAGGATCAGGTGAGGTATTTCCATGGCAGCACGAGTAGCCCCAGTGTCTGTTTGTGATCAGAATCATGTAGCCTATGGCAGTGGCTCCAGCGGCAGCCTCTCCAGCACATGCTTCTCTGACTAGGTTTCCAACTGGGGCTTCCAGTGTCCCAGCATGTACTTCCTGCTGCCTGCTTCCTGTGAGCTCCCTGTATCCCAAAAGCTTCCTGTCCTAACCCTGAGCCCTGGAGATTGTGGGGTGGTGACTGCTGACCAGGCCACCATCCTCTCTGGCTTCCACATTTCCCAATACCCTCTACCTGTATGGCTCCCCTATACCATCCTGTCCCTTCTAAAGTAACCCTCCATGGAAATCCCTGGAATCCAGCTTTTTGTTTGTCTATTTAATAAGTGTGTGCATGAATGTGTGCAATGGCGGGGGGGGGGGATGCTCTCTGTGTCATCCTAAAGAACACAGGCCACATCCTTTGAGACAGGGTTTTAAATTGCTTTGGAGTTTGCCAATTAGGCCAGGCTGTTAGCCGCAACCCCCAGGGACCACCTCCTTCCCTACAGCTGGAATTACTAGGATACTCCACGGTGTTCAGCGTTTTTTACATGGTTTCTGGGCTAGATCTCAGATCCTCGTTAAAGGCTAGTGCATTACAATGGCACAACTCCAGCGCTTCTTCCGCCGTTTTTATTTTGATCTGCTTTCTCTTTCTGAGACAAGATCTCATTCCAGGCTGGTCTTACACTGAGCTTGTTCCCACCTGAGGAGCGCTGAGACGGGCACCTTCACAACGCTGTCCTGCACAGCTGCTGTGGTCTTCCCGCTGTTCACAAATGGATCTGAACACATCACATCCCATCTCACGCCCAGCAGGTTCCTTCCAACAGCAACAACTTTTGAAAACTACAGAACGTTTGTAAGGGAAGAACATCATTCATGATCACACATTTTGATTCCTTCAGAACCTTCCTGTAACACTATCAGTTCATGGAGTGACAGCTGCCCGTGTGGTTGAGTTATTGTCCCTTGGATACATACTCCCTCACCTGACTTGACTATGGGCTTGACTATGGGCGTGGACCACTGCAGTTGAGTGCACTAAACACCTGTCACATGTGAGCAGGAACTGTCTGTGCTTGCAGACTTTGACTTGGCCTCCTTGCTTCGGCCATAAAGGGCAAAGTCCAAGATCGCTGCTCTTTCAACCTGGCATCCTAAGCAGGACACATCAAGACGACCTGGACCAGACCCCAGACTTGAGTGTAACCCACAGTCAGCTTGCGGTTCCGGGGAGGGGTCTGTGGTAACAACTCACTGAGATTTTGTGTGTGCAAGTACATCTGTACAACAAATTACTACTGTTCATGTGCACACACATGTGCATGCGTGCTACAGCAATCTGGTGGAAGGCAGAGGATTTTCAGGGCTCTACTCTCTCCTTCCAACACTGGGCGTCGGGCTTATGTAGCAAATACCCTTTCCTGCTGAGCCACCTTGCTAGGCCTTAAATTTTTTTTGACTTTAGGTTTGTGTTTTTTAAGAGTCTCTCATTGGCATAGGGTTCAACAATTTGGCTAGGCTAGCCTGCAAGCCTGGGGGATACAAGCTCACACCACCACATCTGGTTTTTGTGGAGGTTCTGAGGACCAAAGTCGGGTCCTCACGATTAACAGCAGCGAGTTCAATGAGCCAGTTATCCAGCCCAGCCATTGAGGTCTGGAGTTACGGTGCTGTGTGGCCGTTACACCAAGGCACAGCCCTGTCATACACCTAACTGGAGTACGGTCACTGACCGACCTACCTGTCTTTGAGGTGAGTGGCCTGACTGGACAGCTGATCTGGCGGGATGTTTGCAGCGCTCTCCTGACACTGGCTGTCCAGCACTATACACATAGCTTGGAAGATGACAGGCTTTGACATGGGTTTGTACTGAGTACCACAAACCTAATCATCCTTCAGAAACACCTGCTCGTCCATCACTACAAATTATTAATTTTGAAAATTATTTTATGTGTATAAGTATTTTGTCTGAAAATATGTCTTTGTACCGCATGTGCCTGGTGCCTGCAGAGCCCAGAACAGGAAGCCGGATCGGACCATCTAGAACCGGAGTTACCAACACCACCTATGTGCTGAGAATTGAACCCAGGAACTCTGGAAGTGCAACCAGTGAGATGGCTCTACCCTGAGTCACCTCTCCAGCCCCCAGCTATATGCCTCACCAGGGCCCAGGCTGGTGCTTTCCAGCTCTTTTGTGGAATGGAGTAGAGAAAGGGTGGAAAGAATAGTGGGTGCCTGAAGCTCAGCGGAAGTTCACCCAGGAGCCAGCAGCATTCTTTCATGCTTTTGTATCTGACTTCTCAGCTTCCTTCCTGCCTCCCACAAGCATCTTGCTCCACAGGCACCTGCTATGTGCTTCCCATAAGTGTCACAAGGAGCCCTGAGGCTTTGTTCCAAAAGCGACTCAAGGATTCCCTGTGTAGGATGCGCTCAACCATTGCTGCTCCTGGCTGCCACTCACATCTGCCGCTGGTTCAGACCAACTCTGTGGCAGATACGCAGAACCCCAGGTAGCTTTTCATGTGTTAGCTAACATGTATGCAGATGTTAACATGGTTTTGAATGGCGCTAAAACAGTGGATTCATCCTGTTTGTGTGCATGTGTAAACCCGAAGTGAACATCAGGTGTCTTCCTCTATTGCTCTTTATCTTTTAAAAATTTATTTTATGTGTACAGGTGTTTCTCTTGCACCTGTGTCTGTGCACCGCTCGTTTGTCTGTTGCCTGCACAGACCAGAAGAGGGCACTGGATCCTCTCAAACTGCAGCCATAGTTAGGAGCCGCGCTGTGTGAGTGCCGGGAATCAAGCTGTGGTCCACAACCAGAACAGCCAGTGCCCCAGTGCTGAGCTCCTCCAGTGCCCCAGTGCTGAGCTCCTCCAGTGCCCCAGTGCTGAGCTCCTCCAGTGCTGAGCTCCTCCAGTGCCCCAGTGCTGAGCTCCTCCAGTGCCCCAGTGCTGAGCTCCTCCAGTGCCCCAGTGCTGAGCTCCCCCACTGCCCCAGTGCTGAGCTCCCCCACTGCCCCAGTGCTGAGCTCCTCCAGTGCCCCAGTGCTGAGCTCCCCCACTGCCCCAGTGCTGAGCTCCTCCAGTGCCCCAGTGCTGAGCTCCTCCAGTGCCCCAGTGCTGAGCTCCTCCAGTGCCCCAGTGCTGAGCTCCCCCACTGCCCCAGTGCTGAGCTCCTCCAGTGCCCCAGTGCTGAGCTCCTCCAGTGCCCCAGTGCTGAGCTCCTCCAGTGCCCCAGTGCTGAGCTCCTCCAGTGTCCCAGTGCTGAGCTCCTCCACTGCCCCAGTGCTGAGCTCCTCCAGTGCCCCAGTGCTGAGCTCCTCCAGTGCCCCAGCCCCCCACTCCATCGTAAACTCTGTTTTATGTGAGTGACAGCCAGAGCAGAGTTGGTCTCTTTTCATCATGTGGATCCCGGAGATCAAACTTAGTGGCAAGCACCTTTACCTCCTGGGCCATCTCCTGGATACTTCACCAGGACTGGGAACTCAGTGTTTTAGAACGGCTGCCGGGACCCACCCAGCTCCACTGCTCCCATGCTGACGTCACACACATCCTGAGGAGTTAGCCTGCAAAGCACTTTCTCTACCACACTGTCTCCCCAGTGCTAGATTCGCCTTTTTCTTCAAATGGGACATTTATGTAATGGAACCCGGTTTAAGTAATTCTCAGTAAGCTACTAATAAAAAGACACACCTCCATTCTTCTCGGTGATATGAGCACTCCAGTTTAACTTCCAAGTATTTATTTCTTCCCTATGAGAACCTTATTGAGAAGGTCTGGCTTTTGTCCCATTTTTAATTTCCTGGGGTGACTCCAGCACTTCAAGAAACACTGTACTCATCTTTAACAACAACCTAAACATTTGTTCCTTTGTTACTGATAGACCAGAAAGACTGGACCTTACAAAAGACCGCCCCCTGCTGGCCACTCTCCCAGCGCTCCAACAGTAATGCTTTACATTAGGACAGATCTCAGAAAGGCCAAACCACGAGCTGCTTAACTTGGTAGCTCCTTAAGAGATGATGCCACCTGTGAGGAAAAGCCAAGGAGGAAAATGACTGTCATATGGCCTGGCACCACACTGGCGCTGAAAGACCCCTACCTAGCAGCATTAAGTTAACAGCAGCAATAACGCTATTTTACAAGGCTTGAATTTTTGAGCAATATAATTAGAAGCTAGGACAGGGGAGTTTAACTTAGAGATAAGGGCTGTGGTCAGCTTAGGGGCAGGGACGCTGAGCAAGGCAAGATATCTCTGGTCAACCATCCGGACTGTCAGCAGGGGACTTGGGGTCCAAAGGAAGAATGACACCCTAAATAGGCCAGAATAGCATGTATATCTGATTTCTTGGAAACCACGAAATTGTACTCAGTTTGAACCCGAGCCTTATTTGAATTGCCCAATCAGAACCCTGTAACTATGCATCTCGCTTCTGTTCCCACGCTTCTGCTTCCCTACCCTATAAAAAACCCACTGTTCCAACCTGAAGGTGCGCAAGTCCTCCGAAAGACTTGTTGCCCGCAGGTACCTGTGTTAACTCAATAAACCTCTTGCTGTTGCAGCCGTATGAGTGGCCTCGCTGTTCCTTGGGAGGGTCTCCCCAGACTGAAAGGCAGCCCACCTTGGGGGTCTTTCATTTTGGTGCATTGGCCGGGAAGTGGAGACCCCTGCCCAGGGATCATCGACCCACCACATCGGGAGGTAAGCTGGCCAGCGATCGTTCTCTGTGAATATCTGTGCTTCTGTGTTTCTGTGTATGCGCATGCGACCGTATCTGTATCTGTATCTGTATCTGTACTAGTTAGCTAGCTAGAATCAGTATCTGGCAGATTCGCGGAGAAGCTGACGAGCTTGTACTCCCGGCTGCAGCTCTGGGAGACGTCCCAGAGTGTCTGGGGCCAAATTTGTGGCCCGTCCGTATTCTGTGAATCCTACCAAAATAGGACTGTTCGGGGCACCCCCGCTGTCTGAAGGGTATGTGATTCTTCTGGGAGACGAGAGATCCGGACTCTCGCTGTCTCCATCTGAAATTTTGATTTTGGCATCACGCCAAAACCGCGCCAGCGCACCTGTATTGTCTGTGTATTTTTGTGCTTAATATGTTCTTTGTTTTGTATATCTGTTTGTACTCGAGTCTAAATCTGGTACCATGGGGCAGTAAGTAACCATCTCTTTGACCCTAACTCTATGAAAATCCAAAAGGAACGCTGACAGCCTGCCCCTCCTTCACTTCCCTAGGCTGTGCTGCTGAACTGCCCTGCTTGCTGTTGCGAGGGGGGAGGGAGCAGGGCTGTTATCTCCTGCAGCACAGCCTGGAGCCAGGCCTAGGCGGGGCAACCAGCTCCAGCTCCGAGCAAACTTCTCAGCAGGATGCAGGGCGGGGCATGGCAGCAACCCTGGCCCAAGTCAGGGAAGGGGGCAGCTGTGGCCCCCACATCTGCAGGTGAGTCCCCTCCCCGGCCCAGCAGCAGCCGCCTTAGCTGTTACCAAGGGCGCCAATGCAGAGACACTTGAACTGAGTTGAGGCTTCCAGGTGGCCCACCAAACCTGACCTGAGGGAATGCCTCCTGGGGCCTCTGGAATCCCATTCAGAGAAAAGCTGTTAGATTGCTGTGAGTACTGAGGTGGGGTATGGGAAGCTTGTGCTATACAACTAGGAGCTCACTGTGGACAGAGCTGAGGCTGAAGCCAGGTCCTGGGAGGATCCCCAATGGGGTTCCCTGTGGAGAAGGCTTGTTTTCCTTGGAAAATAAGATGCTAGAGACTGAATGGCAGCCCCCATCTGCAAATGCCATGTAAAACCTTGTGCCAAAGATCTATGGCCCTTGCCCAGGGGAAATAACTGGTGCTAACGCCAGGGTCATGGAACTAAGGCCTCCTGTGGAGACACATGCCAGCCAGTTGGGTCCAAGCTGGTGCTAATTCCTCCCCACAGGACCCAGTAAGCCTGGGAACCTGCAGTAGGCTATTTCTCTGGGATTGGATACCCTATTAAAAAGCAAAAGGTCCCCTAAAGAACCTGGACCTTTCCGTTTTGGCAGTGGGGCAAGAGATTGCAAGTAAATATCCCTGTGGCTGTTGGTAAATGATGAATGTGGATTTAGGAGTGGCAGGTAATGGAGTAAGCTGACATTAAAAGGACCTACCAGCTCTGATAACATCTGTCTTCTGGGGATACTCTATACCAGTCATCATGTGCTGCATCCAGGTAAAAGCCTCTGGTTTAAAAATTGGAAAAATTAAATTAAGTCACTTTAAAATAATATGCTTATAAAAAACTACAGATTGTTGGTTTTTATATTTCTTACTATGCAGTGTGTCCAGAGAAAAGTGAATTCCCAGCTCTGTTTAGATGGGTGCAGGACTACACTGTCTTCAAGAACTATTGCTGTAAAAGCCCTGGCACAGGGCCGGGGCCATATGAACAGCCCAGCTGAGCTTCTAAGCCAGCCCATGTTTAGATCTAAATTTAACACTTGTCTGCTCACAATGCTTGTGATAAGGAGGGGACCCCGCCCACATGGCCACATGGCAAAGATCTGCTAAAGCCTCTCACCCCACCACAATTGCAAGGGGGTGTTACTAAATGATGAGGTAGAGATAAAATGGCCCTTTTGACTCTTTATAATGTTTATAAATATTTAAAAAAAACATGGCAAAGATTCTCATTCATTATTAATATAAAAAGGTACATTTTAGGTTGTTGTCAGATTCTGTCTATAATAATATAAAGGATGTCGCTAAGTTTTTAAGGTAATATGTTATCTAATTCTGAAAATCCACCATGCTAATGTTCAAAGTAGCTGTAAGCATAAATTGTCAAATGATATTTTTAATCCTGGTCAGTTTTACAGGAATAAGATAAAATCTCAGAATTGTTTAATTTGCATTTCCCTGATGATTAAGGATGTTATATTTAAGCAAATTTTAAATATCTTTCAGTCATTTCAAGTTCATTTTTTGAGAATTTACAGTTTTGGTCTGTGACGTAATTGTACTGAAATATTTATTTTTATGAGGATTAAGCTTCTAAATTCCTTATATGGTTTTAACATAATTGATAAAGACACCTTTCCTATTCTACAGGCTGATATTATGTTCTGTTAATTATATCCTTTGTTATACAAAAAGCTTCTCAGTTCTGGAGATTTCAATTACTGATTGTTTCCTTTAATGTCTACGCTACTGAGGCTATGTTCAAAATTCTATTTATATTGTTGCCCTTATGTTAAGGTCTTTAATTTGTTTGGATTTCAGTTTTGTGCATAGAGATAAATATGGATCTATTTTCATTCTTCTACATGATAATGTCTAATTAATTCTTAAAGGGAGAAACTGACAGTCAAAATGTTGGGCTCATGGCAAATCTCAGGGGGGGCTGCAAGGCACCCCACTAATTCGGCCAAGATAAGAGAGGTTCTCCAGGGGCCAGTTAAAATCTGTGTTCTTTAAATGATTAATAGAAGTTTACAAGCATTTTTACCCAACCTCTGAAGGTCAGCAGACAGCAGTAGTCATGGCCTACATAGGACAGGCAACATCAGATATAAAAAAAGATACAGCAAATAGATGGGTTAAAAGATTATACTTAGTAAAGATTTGAAAAAAAAAATGTTAAACAAGGGACAGAGAAAGAAAAAAAGCGAGAGAGAGAGAGAGGCGGGAAGCAAAAAAAAAAAAAAAGAGAGAGAGAGAGAAAAAGAGACAGGACTCAGACAGATAAGGAGCGAGCCTGGGCAACAGAAGATCAAAGACAAATGAAGAGGGACACTGGAACTGAGTAAAGAATACGAACTGGACACCTTACGAACTATAAATTTGGGAAAAAGACAAATAAATGACTCGTTCCTCCCTGGTCACTTCTGAATGTATGACCAACGCCTTTTGTTGACCAAACGAGGGACTTTTGCTTTCGCTGCTGTTTTCAGTTCTGCAGGAGATACAGGCTGCTTGTCTACCTCTGCCTCTACCACGCCCTCCTCACCGGGATGACCACCTCTCCCTGCCGTCACCGCTGAAGAAATCCTCACCTCCTAGCAACTGCCTTGATGCTGTGCTTGCTCTAAAGCCTGCATGAGCCCTGACTGCTCACTCTACAGTCTTGCTCTCCTCACCCATGTCAGACCGCGATACAGCAGTCACAATGCTACCACAGATGCCCTCCTGTGCCAGACTACTGCTCCTGTGCTGGGCTGACGTTGATGGACTATGGATCCTGCCAACATCTGCATAAAAGACAGGTGAATGGCAAAATGGCAGACTAAGCTGTGCCAGGCAGAGCTGAAAATGAGGGCAAAGCTTGCCTGGGGCACAAGGCTGGCGGTCCAAGCTGAGCAGGCACACAAGACTGAAGGTAAGCGGAAGGCGGGGGCAGCATTGGTGGACAGGAAGCAAATGATCTAGGCCAGTAGCCTCCCTTCAGAGATGGCGGCCCGACCAGAACGCTGAACTTATGGCTTTGATACAAGCTCTACAGATGGCAGAGGGAACGTCTATACTAACAGCAGGTATGCTTTTACCCTCACCTGTATACACAAAGCAATATATATTTGCAGAAATTTTGAGCCTCCAGGAGGCCACACATTTGCCAAAGAAGATAGCCATCATACATTGACCAAGATTGAGACACCCAATATGATGGCTAAAAAGATCATAAAAAAAAAAAAAAGATCATCCTAAGGTTGGGGATGCCCAAGATAATCATGTCCCATAATAGACCTGCCTTTGTTGCCCAGGTAAGTTAGGGTGTGGCCAAGATATTGGGGATCAATTGGAAATTAAGCTTACCAACCCCAAAGCTCAGGTCAGATAGATAAGATAAATAAAATTCTAAAAAAACAAATTGACATAATTGGCCCTGGAGACCAACAAAAATGACTGGACAGACCTCCCTCCCTCCTGTCCTGTTCTGGGTTCAAAACACCCCGGCATCGTTGCCACTAGTTCTGCTGCCTGGCTAGTTAGCTGCCGCTCATGTATTTGCTGAGAATGGCTGACCTTGATGATGGAATCCTGAGCTCAAGGCTTGCACAGGGCAGGCACATCTGCTATAAGATGGGCTTACATCACCTTTAAGGCTCTTCTTTCCTAAAGTCAGAAACCCACAGGGCTCTGCTCATTTTTTAATGTCTTTTAAAGCACAATATCACACAGCAGAAGCAAAAGGCAATTCTGTTCTCTTCCTCCTCTGTGTGTCTGGGACAGATTGACAGGAATTATTTTGTACTGTTTAAGACTTTTCCAGATCAGACCGTTTTGTGCAGATAACTGCAGAGATAAGCAAACACACCTAAAGCCTCCTTACCTCTGGACAGGTTTTGTTTTTTAAAGCCTGGGTATTTATGTCCTCATTGGCTGTCCTCTGGCTTTAGGGCTTTTTGTTTTGTTTTAAACATTTGTCATCCTGTATTGCATTTTCTCTCATTGTTTGTTAAAGTTCTCACAATGGACACAACCCTGTACATTTGGATAAAGCTGATGCTACAGGATGCAATGGAAACCCGTAAATGCCATGTGGTGCCAGCTGGACCAAAACTGACCTCTCCGGCACATTCTCTGGAGTTGAGGATCAACACTCCCGGTGTCTACAGTAAAAGATATTTGTCTTCATAATATTGAACTTGTCTCTTATGAAAAGGCATGTGTTTCTTAGGGCTGAGTTAAGCTCTTTGTAGTCAATAGACTATTATCGCCACAGTGTTGGGTGCTATTCTCGGGTCTACAATGGTTCACAATGTCTACCATATAGTTAATTTCAAGCCTCATTCAGACAATTTTGCCAAGAGCTATTCTGCACACCCTAGAGGTGTTCTACTATCTTCTCAACAAGGATAGTTTAAAGGATGGTTTATAAACCGCCTGGTACAATTTATAAAAGACAGACTTTCAGCTATCCAAACCTTGGTCCTCACTCAGCAATATCATCAGCTTAAACAATATGATCCAGAACATGTTAAGAATGCCCGCTAGTTGAATAAATGATTTTATTCAAATTCACAAAAAGAAATGGGGGGATGAAAGACCCCTACCTAGCAGCATTAAGTTAACAGCAGCAATAACGCTATTTTACAAGGCTTGAATTTTTGAGCAATATAATTAGAAGCTAGGACAGGGGAGTTTAACTTAGAGATAAGGGCTGTGGTCAGCTTAGGGGCAGGGACGCTGAGCAAGGCAAGATATCTCTGGTCAACCATCCGGACTGTCAGCAGGGGACTTGGGGTCCAAAGGAAAAATGACACCCTAAATAGGCCAGAATAGCATGTATATCTGATTTCTTGGAAACCACGAAATTGTACTCAGTTTGAACCCGAGCCTTATTTGAATTGCCCAATCAGAACCCTGTAACTATGCATCTCGCTTCTGTTCCCACGCTTCTGCTTCCCTACCCTATAAAAAACCCACTGTTCCAACCTGAAGGTGCGCAAGTCCTCCGAAAGACTTGTTGCCCGCAGGTACCTGTGTTAACTCAATAAACCTCTTGCTGTTGCAGCCGTATGAGTGGCCTCGCTGTTCCTTGGGAGGGTCTCCCCAGACTGAAAGGCAGCCCACCTTGGGGGTCTTTCAGCGCATGCCATCTACTCTCAGGGGGCACCATGACAACTCTAAGGTAACTCTTGTTATCTACCACTGACTGCTGACACACCGGATCTTCATTCCCGGTACCGACAGCATTCCACGTCAGGAACAACCCAGCCTCTCACGCAGTCTTTAAGGACAGTCGCAATAAACATGTATCTTCACACAGAAGCTTTAAAAAAATACTTTTAACACAATACAATGGTATTGCCAAGAGCTACAATTCAACAGAGAACACTGCTAAAACATTCATATAAATACTAACATGTGCAGATTCACTCATTAGAAAATTCGCCTATTAGAATACTAAAGACCTGTGCCAGCAAAGTCCAAAGAAAACAACTATCTGAACAGGAGGAACACTAGAAATACCAATTATGAGGGCTACGGAACAGTGGGGGTGAGGATTTGGGACATGTGCCATTATGTCACAATGGACACAGTCTAGAATACAATTTTAGACTAGCAGTGTACAAAAATACTTTTTAAACAATACTTTTGGTAGGCATAAGTAGCGCTTAAAAACAAACAGCTATGTAGTTTTCAGGTCTTCTGAAGGCCTAGAAACAATTTACCGCCTTTGGCTAGCTCTTAAGACACGGACCTGGACAGCAAGCTCTCTCGCACATATATGTACACACACACTGAGACTAACACAGCCTCCTTCCTTGTTTACGGTACACACTGACAACGGCAAGAGGCTTCCATCTCACGAAGGGTGTAAAATGAGGAGGGCCCATCCCCAATTCCAGGACTGGATGATCACAGAAAAAAAAAAAACCCAAAGTGGAGCTCATGGGCACATGGTTTGTCTTTCCCCTAAAGGCCCAGCCTGTGAGTTTAGTCTGGCATATCAATGTTTAGCTTGGGAGGTGGCGGAATGTACTTCCCAGGACTCTGCGTTATAACTACCCTGGCCTTCTTTCCGAACATTGGTGCAATTTTCGGAGCTTCTGGAACCGATGCGTCTTCTGCATCTTCACTGTCTTCATGATGGAGATCGTAAGAGATATTCCCATATTCTCTTAAGAACGGGAAGACTTCAAGTAAAAACTGGCAGAAATCCCTGCGAATACCAAACCACCAATGATTGCCCCCTTTCCGCCTAAACGTCGTGGCCATCAAAGTCAGTAATGAGAGCCAAAGGGGGATGAATATGGAAATGTACGAGAACGCATTGTGATCATCCAGTCTGTGAACTAGCAGGACCTCAAAGGTGAGCAGGGGTACAACAATCGTGATCCAGCTGATGGCCATGGTCACATGTGTTCTTCGCTGCTCAGCAACCACATCCAGGGACCGCAGAAACAGGAGGGACCACACGATGTAATAGAGAACCACCAGGCAGAGAAACGACATGAGGATCCACAGGGGCACAAACACCACCAGCCAAGGCCAGTGGATAATCCTGTCCAGCCTCAGGGCGATGAAGATGAACTGCAGGATATTGACAGAGCACAGGATCTCCAGCTCCAAGGACCTGTCATGGCGGAAGCCCCAGACGCAGGCAGCCACGGACACCGGGGAAACGAAGAACAGGGGCATGAAGACCAGCAGCCAGAAGTGCGTGCCCCTCTCCACCCTGTCGCAGACTAGGATCTCAAACATCAGAAGCAGCAGGTGGATGCCCACGGCAATCAGCATGGCTTTGAACTCCACGCAGGCTTCCCCCTCCGTACGGTAACGAGGGTTGCGGGCCCATACGCCCGCACCCACCGAGGCGCCCACAATGACCAGGAGCTTCCACAGCCAGATGGGCGCGAAGACCGCCCAGTAGCTCCACTGGATGATGCCGTCCAGGCGCAGGGGCAGCAGCACGGAGAAGAGCAGCAAGCAGGCATAGATGAGGAACTTACTGGGATTGAAGTCCTGGAACAGGCCCCTGGGGTTCATGGCGAAGGTTGCACCGCCTCTAGATGGACATCCGCCCGCTGTGCGGAGGGAGGGGGCTGCAGACCGCCGCTCAGAGAGGCCGGAACACGTGCGCGCAGTCACGTGGCCCGGCCGGAAGCGAGCCGAGGACACAGCGTGAGCTGGCGGGGAACGGTGCGGTGCCTACGCCGGAGGCGCTACCCGGGCCCGGGAGCCCAGGCTTGGGTGGGTGTCCACGCCGCCCGCCTTCATTCCGCACCTACGTGGCCGACGCCTCGCTGCGTGCGATGTCAGGTGGGACCTGGCGCACCACGGACTCCGCGACCCCCGGGTCGCTGACTGTGAGCGGCCGAAACCTCCGGAAGACGCTTCCTGGAGGAGGCCGGAACATGGAGGAGGGAATGAGCTCACATCCTCCCGGCAGGCTTGGGGGCGGGGCCCAGAGCGGGCGGGGTCGGGAACCCAGGGGGCGGGGCGGGGCGCAGGGCAAGGCGGGGCTGTCACCGCAGGGCCGGGGCGCGGAGTTTGGGGGACCGCCCTCCCGACCCCCGGGGGGCGCGCGGCAGGCGCTGGGACTCCTGCGGCGCGAGTGTGCGGACGCCTGGGTGTGCAAAGCAAAGGCGGGTGGCTGGCGGGCGTGGGAGTCAGAGCGCTAGCAACTGCAACTGTCCAGCACGGATGGACTTGCGCGCGTGGAGCAGAGGCTTTGCCCCTGGGCCCCGTGAGAAGGTCCGGTGTGCAGGCAGTACACCGATTAGGGTAGTGCCAGGGGCTGAACTCCACTTTGGCAGAGCGATTATCGATTCTCAGGCTGCCCCCAAAAGGTTGTGCGGAGTCACCAGAGAAGTGGAGGGGTGGGTACCCGGGAGGATATCAGACACCACCAGGCCGGGAGCAGGTGAAGAAACTGAACACGGAGAAGGCTTGGTTAGCCGCAGAATTAGGACTTGGATTCAGTACTCCCAACCTTGAGTCCCGTTTTCTTTTATTTGGCCCTGCTTGAGTCTGATTATTTTAGAACTATGTTAGGAAAGGACCAAGGCTCAAGAAATTTAGTTTGTAAAGCGGGGCCTGCCACCCGCCGGCTGAGAAAGGAAGCAAATCCAACCCTCTCTGTCTGATTAGCTGCGGTGGCTCTGTGGTTTGGAGCACCATTTTCTCCGACCTGCTGGGCAGAACTAGACGATTCCCCCCTACCTTCTCCGCCCGCTCCTGCTTAGCGGAGTCCTGGTTGTTCGTCCTTTTTGCTTTTCAGCCCTGGGCCTAGCCTTCAGGTTCCCTGACACGAAAGTCGTAGGTGGTTAGAGGAAAACGGGGGATGTAGTGGGGTGGGGTAGGGGTTGCTGTTCTCTGCGGAGGAAGGGCTGCCCAGGGAGAAGCAGAGACCCCTACTGCCCCTGCTCCCAGCCCTCCCAGAGAAGAGTGGGAACCACCATTTAGTCCCAGGCTTTCCTCAAGCTTGGTGAGCATCAAGAAGTTGCATACGGGCTGGAGGAGGCCAGTGCCAGGCAGCAGAGAGGGCTCCCCAGCTCAGGAGCCACCACCAGTGCCCAGGGCCAACTCTGAACAGACAGAAATGTCTGCAAGGCCCCATAGCAGTGATAGCCTGTGCTTGGGGGTGGATGTTACAGTCTGTTTTCCAGTGCTGGCCTGTGCTTGGGGGTGTTACAGTCTGTTTTCCTTAGCGGGCTCTTTAGTACTCCCACATTTCAGAAAGAATGTTACCATAGGAAACCGGTTTTTCTAAGTGTGTGGTGTGCTTGTGTTTGCACATTCAAATACGCGTGCAAGTTGGGAGTGGGGTGGGGAGGTACATGTGGGGGCCTGAAATTCACATCGGGTGTCAACCTTGATAGCCCACTGTATTCATTGAGGCAGAATCTCTTGCTGAACCCAGATCTTCTCCCAGATTCTAGCCCAGAGGACTCCTTGTCCCTGCTTCCCAAGGACTGGATTGTAGGGCACTGTCACCCAACTTTCTGTCTGTTCCACCAATGCAGGGCAAGTACTTTATCCACAGGCACAGCTACCCTGAGGCGCACACAAACTGAAGCTTAAAATGACCCATTTCCCGGAGTGTGTGGGGTGCATTGCTCTAGACCACCAACATGGGCCTATGTTTTCTGAGGGTGCATGACTTTGGGGAGACTGAGAGCCCAGAGGACAGGAACCAGTGTATTCTAAAGGGTGGGAAGGCCCTGAAATGTGCTCCCCCCTCCATGTCTCTCCTGAACTCACACGGTCACCTGCTGACACCTGTGTGGGGGAGAGGGTGTGTGTGCAGAGGACAGTGATGTCTGTCTGTCTGTCATTCTTCACCTTATTCCCTCGACACAGGATCTCTCTTTGAACCTGGGGGTAGGTTGAACAAGGCCCAACATTCCTGTCTCCCCAGCCTCCCCTGTCTCCCCAGCTCCAGAAGCCACGCCCAGCTTCTTTCTTACAGACCTCTTGGGATTTGCCCTCAGGTAAGCACAAAGCGCTCTTCCCAGCCCCCACCCCCTAGGTGACACCTGGCCGCGTTTTCTGTCAGCCCCTGTCCCCAAACAGAACACGTTCCCACCAATGCCTACAATAGCAGGGCCAGCTCCCTGTACCTCCTCTTCAGGTTGTGGAGGTGGAGGAGCCCATGCTGTGTCAGGCTACCAAGCCTCCCCCTGCCCTATCTGGGACAGAAAGATAAGCTCCCCAAAGTGAGGACAAAGGAAACAGTGTATGAAAACCTGCTGTCAGGTTCCCAGCACTGGTGGCTGTTGTCACTTGCTGTCTCTGCATTAAATCAGATGTCCCCTCTCCCAAGGACAGGAGCCACATCCTCGAGCTTCCATAGCAGTCCTGCTGCGTGACCTTGCCATCCAGTCCTCGTGCCCACACAGGCCTGTGTGAGGAAAGTACTGTGGGGCTGGGGTGGCTGACCACACACACGCACACACACACACACACACACACACACACGCACACACACACTGTTGGGGCTGAGGTGGCTGACCACACATACGCACACACACACACACACTGTTGGGGCTGAGGTGGCTGACCACACATACGCACACACACACACACACACTGTTGGGGCTGAGGTGGCTGACCACACATACGCACACACACACACACGCACACACACACATGCACACTGTTGGGGCTGAGTGGCTGATCACACATGCGCACACACACACACGCGCACGTGCACACATACACACCCAGGCTGACCAGCAGATTATGATGTCACCTGGAGCCGATTTACAAGATTCTGCTCCACCCAGGGCCTGGGCCTTCCGCAGCTCCTTGCTGGTGTTCTCCTAGCATCTGAGTCCTGTCCCCAGGCACCGACTCATTACTTCCCCAAGGGAGCCAAGGTTCATTGGGACCTTTGAAACTTGGTCTTGGGACCCTAGTAGCTTTTCCTGTATGCAGCGTTCATTCCTTAGCTTGTATATTAACTAGACAATCACAATCCAAGCATCTGCCCTGTGACCTGCCCTGTCCTAGACACAGGTGCATCATCGAGCTTCTCCCATGACTCTGTGCCGGCCCCTTCCCAGTTCTAGTGTGTGCCACCTCCTCCAAGAAGCCCTCCATGACCACACCACCTAAATTGTCACCTCCCTGCATACCGCACCCTGATTGTTCTTCCTGTTTCTTCTGTGCATGTGTATGAATGCCACAGCATGTGTGTGGAGGTCAGGGGATGACGTCAGTGTCTGTCCTCACCCTCCCACCTTGTTTGAGGCAAGGTCTCTTGATGGCGGCAGCATACACCAGGGTAGGCAGCGCTTGAGCTTCTGGGGTCTCCTGTCTCCGCCTTCTCTCACTTGAGCGAGAACCGGGATTCCAGATGGTGCTATTGTCCAACTCGACCTGGGTTCTGAGGATCCACACTCAGGTCACCAGGCTTACATTGTTAAGTCCTGTACACTGAGAAATTTCTCCAGTTCTCTTTCTCCTTTTTTTTAAAATCTTTTTTATCTGATCTCATTTTACAAACCTATCCAGTCCTACCCCCTCCCCTCCTCCCACTCTTTCACCCTCCTCCACCCACTCTGTCACCTCCGCTCTTCCAGGTGAAGCGGCAGACTTTGTTGACTCCGCAGGGGAAGCCTTGCCCTCTCCATTTCTTATATGCTCACTAATTGATAATCACTTCAGAAAAATGTGGGGCGTACTGAGTGCTGGAAGAAGGACGTGAAGGTTTCCAGCCTTGCCACTTCCAGAAACCACTGGGTATTGATGGTGCTGTTCCTTCCATTTGTCCTAAACAGGGAGGCTACTATCCGTTTGCCTCTCCTGTTGTCATAGGACAGCTCACTTGTTTTTCAGTATCTTGTAACAGTGGAGGGAGAACAGGTATGTTTGCTTTGACTGTTGCCTAGGTACCATAGCAACTGAAGCTAATTTTTTTTTGTTATTGTTTGTTTGTTTGTGACAGGGTTTCTCTGGGTAGCCCTAGCTGCCCTGGCACTAGCTCTTGTAGACCAAGCTGGCCTCAAACTCACAGAGATCCTCCTGCCGCCACCTCCCAAGTGCTGGAATTAAAGGTGTGCACCACCACTGCCTGGCTGAAGCTAATTATTTTATTTTTAAGACAGGATCCCAGGTTGGCCTAGAACTAAGCGCAATAGCCCAGGATGACCTTGAACCTCAGACCCTCACGCCTCTGGGATTAGGTGTGCTCCACTCCGCTCCAGAGTTTACACAGAGCCTGGGGTAGAACCCAGGGTGTGTGCCCTCGTGAGTGCTAGGTCAGCAGTCTCCCACAGAGGTACAGCCAGCCCGCTTGAGGCAGCATTTAGTTAACTACCTGGCAGAGTTTGCTTGAGGTGTTTCCAGTAATTCTGACATAGACGGAGACAAGCTGTGTGTACTGACTCAGAGCTACTGTCAGGCAATTGTGTCCTCACCCTGCAGAGCCATAGTCCAGACTGCATTTCCTACCTTTCTGTCTCCTTGACGAGGCTGTGTACACTTCCCCGTACCCCAAAGATGCCGTCTTTGAACCCTGCTTCTCTTAGAGGCTGAAATGCTCCAGCCTGGGCATCCAGTCTCTCATTCACAGTATGTGACACAGTGGAGTCCCCCACCCCCAGAAGCAAGAGCCACACCTGTTCAGGATCCCAAGAGGCCAAAGGCCTGGGTTTGCTGATTAGAAAGGTGAGAGCCAGGTGACCCGGGGCTAACTTCTGCTCTTTAAAGGCACTCATGGCATAGTCCAGTGTGTTACCTGACTTCCTGTGATTATCAACACTTTCTCAGTGTGTTCCTGGCAGGCCACTGGCTTCCACCAATCCAAAAGCTAAGACTGTCCCCAGAGAGCACCTAAAGTCTGCTGTCCCCACCCACCTGTGGTTCTGTAACTAATAGGGTCTCATGTGACCACCTCCGTGGTGGATCTCTGCTTTTGGAGCAGCCTGAGTCTATGTTGCAGGGCCACGGACACTCATTCGGCTCAGCAGTCAACTGTCTCCTTTTCTGCATCAGCATGGTGGTGAGGTCCTAGGAAAACCTACTTGGCCTCACAGACTCCATCTTAAGACATCTGGTGATCAGGGGTTGAACTCAGTTCCAGAAAAAAACCATGGAGTGTGCTGTGGCAGCAAAATTGGAGCGAACGCCACAGTCAGAACAAACACAGCCAATCAGAAGACAGGGCGATAAACGTTACGGTCCAGGTGTTCCTCAGACAGCCTGTCAGCAGTCTGTGGTTCACACCAATCGCCTGAGCGATGATTTTAAAGATCACCTTGTCCCATACCCCCTGACCCAATCCTGAAACGCCAAGACATGGAACTCCCTGCTTGCTGTTTCTCCTTTAAAAACTCCCGCTCCCCTGAAAGCCGCATTCCCTCCATCAGCTGTGTGGAAGTCCAGCTCGAGCTTGTCAATAAAGGCCTTCATGTGCATCGGAAACTGGGTCCTCAGGGGTCTCACTGGCTCTGTTCCCTCAGCTGTGGAATCCAGGGCTAGCCCACTGAGCTGTCCCTCTAAAATATCTTCATTTCCAACCATACTTTGTCCTGGGATTCTCCTCAGTGAAGACATGGATGCTAGTCTTACCTGACTGGAGGGCCCCAAGGGTAAGTGCACTGATGCAGGGATGTTCTGGAGCTGCGTCTCTGTCCCTCGCAGTGACAACAGGATCCCTAAGCTCTCTGCTTTTTTAAACTGTGGCCCTTGCCCCCATGTGTGCTCACGTCACTGAATGCGGGGGTTGCTAAAATAATTTGGTAGTAGCAAGAGGGTTTTGAGCTTGAAATCAAACAGGTCCTCAGTCAGAGCTGTTGCTGATAATGTTTCTCCCCCCTGTGTTGTGGCCTGTGACTTCATCACAGCCTTCTCAACATGCAACACACGCACTTCCCACTGCGCATGCGTCAAGCAACTAGCGCTGCCCGAAACCCTGTACTCAGATTTGAGATTGCTGTATGTTATGAACTGTAGGGTTTTACTGTCTTGCATACAAAGTTTTCTGCTCTTCGAGAGCCGTGCTTGTTTAATGTGGAGAGCAGGCTGATTTCCCCACGCCAGCACATCGCCAAGCTGCGCTGTGTTAGCTGTTTGAGTTGCTGCCCTAAGTTTCAGAAAGCATCCCTCGGTGAGTCTGGGCTTAGGGGGAGGACAGAATTTCTCAGTGTCTGAAATGGCCCTGCACATGCTGTTTCTCAGCACTTAGGTTAAAAAATTTAAGTCGCTGTCAACTCTGAAAAATGATTTATGAGGGCTGGAGAGATGGCTCAGTGGTAAAGAGCATGGATTGCTCTTCCAGAGGACCTGGGTTCAATTCCCAGCACCTACATGGCAGCTCACAACTGTCTGGGATACGACACTTCACACCAATGCACATAAAATAAAAGTTAAATAAACCATAAAAATATTTAAGAAAAAAGAAAAAAAAAGATTTTTGAAGGCATTCTGCGTTATCAAGTATTCGGGCAGGATTTAGCCCTTTCTGGCACACTGCTATGTAAATTTGCTTTCATCCTTAAATTGTGTTGCCAAAAAATTTCTTTAAAGTAAATTTATGATTCATCAGTGAATGTTTGATTTGTGTGCCTATTTTATATGCCGGGAACCTGTAAAAGTACCCGGTGAGGTGGAATGGGAAGTGGGGAAGTTGTGAGGCCGGGACAGCGGTGTGGTGAAACGTTCCCCGAACCTCCTCTCAGGCTGCAGAGCTTGGAGCTGGGGTGCAGGAGCCGGGGTGTGTGGAGCACAGTGCAGACGTGGGAGGTTTGCCCGTGCTGTGGTTAGAGTGTGAAATGCCTCCCACAGGCTCGTGGGCTTGAAAACTTGGTATGGGAAGAGAGGCGCTGTTCCAGGGAGCTTGTGGAACCAAGGGGTGGAGCATGGCTAGAGGAAGTGGGTCCTTGGGGTGGCCTCTGCTTCTCCATCTGTACACAAACGAATCCCACCATACCGTCTCTGCCGCGATGCACTATAGCTCCTCAAACTTTGAGTCCAAATCAACCTCCCTTGAGGGCTCCCTGCCAGGCATTAGGTTGCATCAGTGAGAAAAGCGGCTGCACTGGTTTGCCTGAGAATGTCTCTAGTAGGGCTCCTGTGTTTAACTGCTTGATCCCACAGGACTGGTTGGGAAGGGTTAGGAGGTGTGTAACCCTATTGGAGGAGGTGTGCCATATGGTGGGCTTTGAGGTTAGTGTGTACTTGTGCCCACCCCCTTTGGAGATCAGGCGCAAGGTCTCAGCTACTGATCCAGTGCCAGGACTGCCTGCCTGCTCCCACCATGGACTAGCCCTCTGGATCTGTGAGGCCCAAACACTTCTTTTTTAAGTTGTCTTGGTCCTGGTGTTTTGTCATAGCAATAAAAAAAGTAACTAAGCCGGGCAGTGGTGGCGCACACCTTTAATCCCAGCACTCCGGAGGCAGAGGCAAGCAGATCTCTGTGAGTTTGAGGCCATCCTGCTTTCTTTCTTTTTTTTTTTTTAAATATTTATTTCTTATGTATACAATGTTCTGTCTATATGTCTGCAGGCCAGAAGGGGGTGCCAGACCTCATTACAGATGGTTGTGAGCCGCCATGTGGTTGCTGGGAATTGAACTCAGGACCTTTGGAAGAGCAGGCAATGCTCTTAACCTCTGAGCCATTTCTCCAGCCCCCTCAGCCTGCTTTCTTATAGAACCCAGGACAACCTGCTTAGGGGTAGCACCACCCAAAATGGCCTGGATCTTTCCCCCATCAACCACTAACTAAGAAAATGCCCTACAGGCTTGCTACAACAGGGTCATACAGAGACATTTTCTCAGTTGAGGCTCCCTCCTCTCCCATAACTGACATAAAACCAGCCAATATAAATGCTGTCAGTGGAATTTAATGGACAGTCCTACTAGGAACTGGAAAGATAATGGTGCTAAAAACCAATAAGGACTATGGAGGCCCAGCTCAAGAGGTTTCAGAGGAAATACTATGAGCTAAAGATCATTTTTATAATATTTTGGCAACGAATATGGCTACTCTTGTCCTAAGACTCTATCCAAGGTTCCACGGAAGAGTTTTGGGCTCATTTCATCGACTGAGGAGATTTTAAACAAGCTGATGTTGACTCTGTCCTGAGTTCTTAATGAGCACTCTTATGCATGTCGATCATAAGAAAGATCAAACAGGGCAAAAAGAAACACAAAACGTACAGTTTGTGGGGAAAAAGGGCACTGGGAAACTTAATGTTGGAGCAGTCTTCTACTCCAAGAGAAAAGGCCTGTTGTGAACTAAAGAGTGGCATCCTCAGGGCAAGACCCCACCCAGCTAAGCTTCCAACCTGTGAGAAGGCCATGCCTGCGGGATCTCCTGCTCTGCCAGTAAAGGAAAGCATCAGTAAATCAAACAGGTACAGATATAATTCCGAGAGGGACCCAGGTTCCAGACCAAGCAGGCAGCAGAACGCCACAGCTGCAGCCACCTGGTTCTGGCCTCAGAGTCAAGGACACAGGAGTCGGGGGACTGTGGAGTCTTCCGCCAGGCCAGGTGTGAGGCCGGGGAGTTCCTGAATAGAGGCCGGGAGACCCTTACATAAAGCTGTTAAAAACAGAAGCCTGGATTGCCTTGGAGACCCTAGGGGACTGGAGCTGCCAGTGCTGTGGGATGTCTGCCAGGGAGAGCTGCAGACAGGGAGTGGAGACAGCCCAAGAGAGAGAAGTGTGTTGCAGTCAGACAAGCTGGAAGGAAACAGACATGGCGATGGCTAACGTCATGCTTTACTATGGCTCCAGCACCATACCTGACTGCCCGCTGTCCTGCTCCTGCCATAACGCTCATGGGCCAGCCCCTGGAACTGTGAGCCCCAAGTTAAATGTTTTCTAAGTTGCCTTGGTCCTGGTGTTATGTCATAGCAACGGGAAAGTAGCTAAGACAATATCTAAAACATCCATGTTAGAGCGGAGGAGCCGAGGAGCCTGGCTCAGGGTCCCGGGCAGCCTTCTGCCTCTCCATAGCAGTGTGTGTGTGTGTGGGGGGTAGGTGGGTACTGACACTAACAAGTATGCCCTCAGGAGAAGAGCCTGGGGTCTTTGAAACTCTTGGCTAGCAGTTGTTCTTAAAGAATTATTGCCTAAGGAGATCCCAAAGCTCAAAGTGAAAAATGAAAGAAATTTTGCCTATGAGGGTCATTTCCATTGAAAGCACTGCAATGCCTGAGGATATATGTGCATCGTGTGTGTGTGTGTGTGTGTGTGTGTGTGTGTGTGTGTGTACTATGTTTAGTTGGGGGGTTTCTCCCCAGGCCCCTGGTATCCATCTTAAAATGTTGGGCAGGAAAACTCCATTCCAAGTCCCCTGCCTTGGGAGTGGCAGTAGGCCAGACTCTGCCTCCAAGAAAGCCCACCAAACAGTGAGATCTTCCTGTGTGTGTGGGTGGGGGGGTGGTGTCAAGAAAGTCCTCCAAAGGGTGACCCCTCCCCAGGGAAGGTCAAGACCACTCCCACAGGCTATTTAAACTACCCCCCAGAGAATGAACATGTGGTCTCCCAGCTTTCCCCGGTCTCTCAGGTTCTCCTGGGGGCCACCCCAGAGCGCTGTAAACCTGGGCGTCTTCTAATTTGGTATGATTGGGATTACTTCATCAGTGGAGAGGTTTGTTGGCAAAAGAAAATACTTAACATGCTGGAGCCCACAAAGATCAGAAGTCACCAGATTCCCTGGAAGTGGAGTTACTGGAGGCTATGGGACTGAACCTGGTCCTTTGCAAGAGCAGTAGATGCTCTTAACCACTTAGCCACCTCTCTGCAGCCCCACCCTGAGTTTTTTTTTTTTTTGGATTGAGATCAGAGCATTGAGATTAGCATTTCTGCTCCTGAAGTCGCTCCTCCACTCCTCCTGACAACGGGCTGTGCAGACTCCAGTGATCAGTTCTACTGTGTATTGCAGTCCAGAAGTCTGGGTGGACTCAGTTCTCTTCCTTCTACCAAACTTGGGGACTGAAGGAGATGCCTGAGTCAGGCCCAGGCCGGGTGAACTCCTGGCAGTGTTCCGATGTCTGACTCCAAACACCACAGCAGGTGTGCCTTACCCAGAGTAAACTCCTCAGGCAGGGCTTGCCATGGCTGCTTCTAGATGCTTCTTCCTTCTCATTCTGTTCTGCCATCTGTCCCCTGGCAGGGTTGTACCTTTGGTTCTTGCCCTCAAGGGTGTCTTCTTGCTTCCGTTTGGAGTGCAGAACCATGGTGTAAAGCTTGAACTTCTCCAGAACAGTCTGTTCCTCCCATCTCTGCCACTGCTTCACTTAGCTTATGGTGCACTCTGTGCGCCTTGGGTAAACATCCTGTCATTGTGCCTATTTGAGTCTGCACCCAACACTCACACCAGAACGCTCACACCAGAATGCTCACACCATAACACTCACACCAGAACGCTCACACCGTAACACTCACACCAAAACGTTCACACCAGAACGCTCACACTGAAACGCTTACACCAAAACATTCACACCATAACACTCACACCAAAACGTTCACACCATAACACTCACACCAGAATGCTCACACCGTAACACTCACACCAGAACACTCACACCATAACACTCACACCAGAATGCTCACACTGAAACGCTCACATCAAAACGTTCACACCATAACACTCACACCAGAACACTCACACCAGAACACTCACACCAGAACACTCACACTAGAACACTCATGTTGTAATAGGAGCGGCGGGGCCGTGTCCCTGGCACCCAGCCGCCCACATGGCTAGCTCTAGCTTATGCCCCGAAATAATTACATGGAAACTGTATTCTTTTAAACACCGCTTGGTCCATTATATCTAGCCTTTTCTCGGCTAGCTCTCGCACCTGGACTAGCCCATTTCTTATAATCTGTGTAGCCCACGAGCTGGCTTACCAGGAATGATCTTAACCTGCGTCTGCCTGGAGTGGGAGAATCATGGCGACTCCCTGACTCAGTTTCTTTCTCCCAGCCTTCTGTTCTGTTTACTCCTCCCACCTATGTTTTAACCTATGAGGGTCAAGCAGTTTCTTTATTGCTTAACCAATGAAATCAACAGATAGAAAGATGACCCTCCTCCATCATTTCCCCTTTTTCTGTTTAAACAAAAAAGAAAGGCTTTAACTTTAACATTACATATAGCAAAACAGTTATTAAGCAAGAATCACAGTTACAATATTCATATCTATTTTATCTTTTATCATAACAATGGAAAACTATAACTACCTATCCATTCTTCAACTCCATCAAAGACTGCAGAAGGATATAATATTACCTAAGTAAACAAGAAATCCAAAGCTCTAGAAATGACAGAGACATCTCGCTGCCTGTGCAGTCACCCAAAGTTCCTCTGTACCATTGGGGCATCCATCTTCAGCCTTCAGGCCTATAGTATCCAGCAGACATTTCCATGAAGCAGGAAATTTCAGAGACAGTTCAGTCACTATCTGCTGTGTCCTGCAGAATGTCTCACAGACTCTTTCATGAGTCATGAACCCCAAGTTCAGCAGTCCTCTCTCTGGCGGGTTCTCTGTGTCCATTTTATGCAACAGTCCAGGCAAGAGCAGTTTCTTGCCCAAATGGCTATCAAACTCCATAAGGATCCTCTTCGATGCCCATCTTCCTCTCGAAGTAGATTGGTGCTCCCAGGAGCAGACATGTCTCATTGTCATGAAAAGTCCTAAGTTATTAAAATATTTTAAATGCCATATTCTGCAGCCTTTGAGAGATATGAAGAATGCCTATCTGAAATATATCTCTATATATCTAGAAAATCTAAGTAACATGACTACAAACTTGACTATTATTTATGATTATCCATCAACAACCTATATTTCCTAATTATACATTACATTTTAAAAATAAACTACACAATCACAACACCTTATTCAAGATCAGAAATACATACACATATAACAAAATTGACCTTAAAATCCATACCAATGCAAATTATTCATACCTATATCATTTCCCCCTTTAAATGTAAAAGAACATTTATAAACAATATTTTGGGAACATGGGTGCAGTTTTTTCTCTCCAAACTGCTTCCTGCTGAATGGGGGCGTCGTTAATTAGGTCTTTCATGGTTATAACCTGTGTGCCAGGGTCATCTCAGTTGGCAGTTGAGTGAAGTAATTTTTTGAGGGTGTTCACATCAACCTTTCAGGAGGGCGTGGTCTATCATACCAAACTGGGATAGAAGAAATCCATAGAGTCTCATCCTCTGTGAAAACAAAAGAAGACTCTCCCCAAAGCATCATATCCTTAGACCCAAATTCTGAAGTCATACCCTCATGATATCCGTTCTGGTTCCACTTGGCAGTCCATATAATGAAATGTCTCTCTGTACTTAGCTCCTTCACAGTCAAAAATTTTAAAGAAAACACAATGTACATAATCCAGACTCTCTGTGAATTTTCCATTTTTACATGGCTTATTTTTCTTTATTTCTTTTAATCTCTTAACTATCTGTACTCTGTCTCTTTAAAGACTTTACCTTTTTTTTTAAACCATTAACTTTATCTCTATATTCTTTTTCTTCTCTCTCTCAAGCCTACATACATTCATCCAACAGTGTGGTCTTTTATGTCGGAATCTGTTTTATTGTGAATCTGTAACATTTTTTACTATCCAGGAGCACTTTTGATTTGCGCCTTTAAATCACTAGGCGCTTAAGAATCCAAGCTATGACATTCCTAGGTCAAAAACAGGTACTGCCTGCTGGCCCCGCCCAGTCCAACATGGCAGAGCCGCTCGTGCCTCTGATCCTTGCACATTGCACCACTAGCATGGCGGAGCTGCTTGTGCCTCTGAGCTGCTGCACGCAATGTCCCTTTTCTAGGCACACAGCAGTCTAGTTGCCATCAAACAAATCGTAGCACTTTACTCCAAATGCTCCATTCAAAAGCTCTGTCTCCCGCAGGAGCCAGACAGAGATTGCAATGGCGGCACAGCCCAGAAAGCCGGCATTTTAAAACAGCCAGTTTTTTCCTGCTGCTGAGTCAGGAAAATTTCAAAATGGAGGACGTACCATTTTGTGCTAGCTCTGGGGCCGCCAGGTAGGAGCGGCACTCAGCACTTTAATTCTGAGACTGAGCGTGCAGCACAGAAATTCTTTTCAACCAAGTTACAGCCAAATCTGACACGCAGAGCACTGCGCAGTCTGAAAACACCTATGGCAGCGGGAATCTGCCGTGCTCTTCCACCTGACTAAGCCTGATTTGGCCATCTGCCCAGGTGCAGGTGGGGAATGCTGAGCCATCAGCAGGGTCTCAGAGCACTCTCCTTCCGATCCCAAGCGGGAACACAAACATCCAGTCCCATAAAAGCCATTGAAATGCTTTAAAGCCAGAGTTCATGCTGGCAGCACAGCCCCAAGAAGCTGCGCTTTAAAATGACGCAGCGTTTTTTCTGCTGCTGATGCCAAATCAGGAAATCTCTCTACAGCACACCACCAACAAAAAACAAAAATATGTGTTAAACTCTCTCTCCCTTATTTTTAAGCCTTCTCGGGTTTTTTAAGTGGGGTTAGTCCATCACGTCGGGCACCACTCTGTAACAGACCCAGAAGCTAGACAAATACTTCTTGAATCTCTAGCTTTTGAGAATGCAAACATAGAATGCAAAAAGATAATTGGGCCTTTAAAGTCTAGATCAGCACCTATGGATGAATGGATTCAGCATACAATGAATGTTGAGATGTTTAGCTATAATGATGAATCTTGGGTAGGAGAAGCGATTTCCAAAGCAATGAGGAGACATCAAACTGCCAGGTGTTTTAATTGTGGTAAATTAGGACATTTGCAAAGGGATTGCAGGCAAAGAATTTCTAGGAATAATATCTCTTCTGTAAATGACAAAAATAGGAGACCTCGGCCTTCAGGTATATGTAGGAGATGCGGTAAAGGCTGGCATTGGTCCAACGAATGTAGGTCAACAACAGACAGACGGGGCAATCCGATATCATCGGGAAACTCCTTGGGGGGGGCCTCTCACAGGCCCCCCAAGCCAACAGTGGCCCAGTCATTCCCAGTCACAGTGGAGAACGTGCCTCACCAAGAAAATTAAAAGCTCCAATTTTTGCTGTAAAAAGTAATACTGGTCTAAATGATGAATTACGTGTGGAGGATGAGTCAAAAAACCCAGTAGGACAGAGTAAACGTATATTTTGGCAGACTTCTATTAATGATCAAAGACCAAAGCTAAGAGTCTGTATAAATGGCACTTTTATTGAAGGCTTATTAGACACAGGTGCGGATGTAAGTATCATTACCCCAGAATCTTGGCATCCAAATTGGCCTCTTCAAGAGGTAGATGTTCAGTTCCTGGGAATTGGAACCCTATCTCGTGTAAAACAAAGCACAAGATGGGTTGAATGCATAGGGCCCGAAGGGCAAATAGGAAGACTAAGGCCATATATAGCTAATATTGCCATAAATTTATGGGGCCATGACCTGCTACAGCAATGGAATACCCAGATTAACATTCCTGTAGTTCCAGGAACTCATAATTCTGGGAAAGATATGATGAGGTATTATGGAAAAAGATCACCAGCCATTCAGGCTGTACAAGAACATACAGCAAATACCAAACCTTTAGAGGTACCAACAGCCCTACCTTTAAAATGGCTAACTGAGAAGCCAATATGGATCAAACAGTGGCCTCTAGCTGAAGATAAATTACAGGCATCGGAACAGCTGGTGCAAGAGCAACTAGATGCTCACCATATTGAAGAATCAACCAGCCCTTGGAATTCTCCTGTGTTTGTTGTAAAAAAGAAATCTGGTAAATGGAGAATGGTGACAGATCTAAGAGCTGTCAACAAAGTAATTAAACCTATGAGCCCACTACAATCTGGAATTCCTTTGCCTTCTCTGTTACCAAAAGGATGGCCTCTTATAGTTATTGATTTGAAAGATTGTTTTTTCACTATACCGTTACAAGAAAAGGATAGAGAAAAATTTGCCTTCACAGTGCCTACTTACAATAATTCTCAGCCTAATAGGAGATATCAATGGACTATCCTCCCACAGGGTATGCTCAATAGTCCTACATTGTGCCAATATTTTGTAAGTAAGCCATTGGAAATAATTCGTAAACAATTCCCCAAGTCCATAATTTATCATTACATGGATGACATCTTGTTATCTGATTCAAATAAAGATACTTTAGAAAGGATGTTTGAAGAAGTAAAGAAAGTCTTGCCTAGGTGGGGATTACAAATTGCCCCTGAAAAGATTCAAAGAGGAAATTCTATTAATTACCTAGGTTACAGAATAGGGTTAGAGAAAATTAAAACGCAAAAGGCACAAATTAGGAGAGACCGGTTAAAGACTCTTAATGACTTCCAAAGATTGTTAGGAGACATTTCCAGTCTACGACCAGTTGTTGGGATAACACCTGATCTAATAGTTCATTTAAACAAAACCTTAGATGGTGATAAAGATTTGAATAGTCCAAGAAAACTGACAGCTGAAGCAGAAAAGGAACTGACAATGATTGAGGAAAAATTACAGGAGGCACATGTGGATAGGGGGACCCAAATCTTAGCTGCATCCTAGTCATATTGCCTTCCAGAATTTCTCCTACAGGGATTTTAATGCAGCGGGAAGATATTATTTTAGAGTGGATATTTATACCTAATAAACCAAGTAAAAAATTAAAAACTTATGTGGAAAAATTCTCTGAATTAATTATAAAAGGTAAGCTGAGACTTCGTCAACTAGCAGGTATAGACCCAGCAGAAATTATAGTGCCTTTTACTACTGAAGAAATAAAAAAGTTATGGGAAGACAATGAACCGTGGCAAAGAGCTTGTGCTAATTTTTTGGGAGAAATAATAGCAACTATCCCAAAAGTGGTAGACTTAACCTCATAAAAAGAACTTCTTAGATTCTTCCTAGAATTGTACGTGATGCTCCAATAACTGGAACCCGTACGTTCTATACTGATGCAAATAAATCAGGGAAAGCAGGTTACAAGTCAGATGAATTGAGTAAGGTGGAACAAAGCCCTTATAATTCTGTCCAAAAGGCAGAATTATATGCCATTCTTATGGTGCTAAGGGATTTTAAAGAACCTCTTAATATAGTTACAGATTCACAATATGCAGAAAGAGTTATCTTGCATATTGAAACTGCTGAATTTATACCAGATGACACAGAGTTGACTTCATTGTTTATCAAGGTACAAGACATAATCAGGAACAGGCTTTGTCCGATATACATAACACACATCCGGTCCCATACAGGTCTGCCTGGTCCTCTAGCCCAAGGCAACGCTGAGATTGATCAATTATTGATTGGAAGTGTGTTGCAGGCCTCAGAATTTCATAAGAAGCATCATGTCAATAGTAAAGGCCTAAAGAAAGAACTTTCCATTACTTGGCAACAAGCTAAGGACATTATAAAAAGATGTCCTACTTGTTCTTTCTATAATCAAACACCGTTGCCTACAGGGAGTAACCCAAAGGGTACTAAGAGAAATGAAATCTGGCAGATGGATGTGTTCCACTTTATGGAATTTGGTAAATTAAAATATGTACACCACACCATAGACAAGTATTCAGGTTGTCAATGGGCTACTGCCCTGAGCTCAGAAAAGGCTGATTCAGTAATCACACATTTATTGGAAGTTATGGCCATCATGGGTATACCTGCACAAATAAAGACAGATAATGGTCCAGCATATGTATCTAAGAAAATGAAATGCTTTTTTGATTATTATAATATAAAACACATTACAGGTATACCAAATAATCCTACAGGTCAGGCAGTTATAGAAAGATCAAGTCGTACTATAAAGGATATGCTGAACAAACAGAAAGGGACCGAAAATACTTCCAGAAATAGATTACATAATACTTTATTAACCTTGAATTTTCTTAACACTAATGAGAAAGGAACAACAGCAGCAGAAAGACAATGGATAATGGAAAAGTCTGCTGAACTAAATCAACCGATTTATTTCAAAGATGTGCTGACCTCTCAATGGAAGCCAGGAGATGTGCTACGTTGGGGAAGGGGTTTTGCTCTTGTTTCCACAGGAGAAGAAAAATTGTGGATACCATCAAAATTAATAAAGTTTTGATTTGAAGAGGAGAAACCTCTTGGAAAGGAGAAATGACAACTCATACACAATGATGATATTCATACAGGTGGTAAGGAAAACATATAGAATGGGGGCAGGGTTCTGTTCTTATCTCCACAGGAAAACACTCATCTTTGAGAAATTCAAGGGACCCTGGATGTTTGGATACTGACAGATGGAAAAATACCTGCCCAATAGGAAATATCAAGAAAACTGAATGGGTTGTGTAAGTAATATTAAACCATATTTCTAAATTTATAAAGCTGGTTTTGAAGTTGGACTCTGGCTCAGTCCCTCTCCAATTCCAAGCCTGTTAGTAAGAGAAAAACCCAGAGTTTCTGGAGTTTCTGTCTCATGTCAAGAGCCATGATGTGGGACAGAAAGAAATATGAGGTTAGAAAACATCTTTGCTTTTCTTCATATCTATCATACTTTTCATTGAATATATCTATCATGCCTTTCAGTGAATATATATATATATATATGTATATATATATATGTATATATGATTAATGTTTAAGTTTTTCACAATGAACAATGAGTTTTTCCTGAAGTGACATTTGAAGTTTCCAGGAAGAAGATGGGGCCCCATAACAACAACTCCACCTGGTTGATATGACGTCATGATACTGATAGCGCTACTACAAGACCTGCTTTGGGTACCAGCTGCACAAGACAGTTCCAACTTGGTCAGCTGAAATGGTGCACATCTTATACAACATTTTGGCCAGACCTACACAAAATACTCAGAGACTATTGGCAATTTTAAAAGACATTGATCTTGAAATTTAACCATCATTTTACTTTCACAGGATTCCCCAGAAAGAACGTCGCCCCCATGACAACTGGAAGTAATTCTAGAGGACGACGTCCCCTCTCCCAGTAAAGTTTGCCCTTGGGTTTAGGGACATCATTTAGGGGTTGATTATAATTAGTATACGATTGAGGGTTGGGGGAGGAATTTTATAAGCTCAGGGATCATTTAAAAAAAAAGGGACATTGGGATAATAGATTTGTAATTGTGAGTTACTGTTTTTAGGCAAATATATTGGTATAGATTCTTGTATATTGATACAAAGTTAAATTATATTGACTATTGTATACATGCATGTTTCTACCTCTGTTTAAAACATTTTTTATGTATTGACATATATCGTATTGATATATATATATATATTTACCTACTGCAATGTATATTTGTACATTGTTTATATTTGGAGGTCATTGTCCTCATCTTTTTCACAGTAGTTTATTTTCTTAGTCTTTAAGTTAGATAGATATTGAGGATTATATACATTAATAGTCATCTAAGTTCATCATTTATAATTAGACTAATCAGGTTCTTTAAATATATAGAGATTATACTCAGTATAGATAGATAATCTTCAACTTCTTCAAAGAGCTGTAGAAAATGGCCTTTAATCTAACTCAGAGTTTTGTGGTAGTGAGACACAATTGCTCCTAGCAACACCGCTCTATTCCCGAGAGAATGTTGAGCACCAAAGATACTCCACCTGAAGCCTTTCTTTTTAGCAGAACTGGCCTTTGGGCAAAGAAATGCCCATACCTCAACGACTGACAGAGATACAGAGCATGCATCAATGGATAAAACAGGACTGTCATATCCTGCCAAGACAGGGTAAGGTAGTTTTGAAAAGTTGCTTGCCTTTAAAAATGGTATGTCAGTTATGTTAGGCCTTAGCCAAAGTTGGTTACTTCAACGCTGCTAACGTGACTTTGGGTGATTGCCCAGGTAGCTAATTGTCTCTGTGATTTGTTGCATGTTTTGGAAGTTGTTTTACTGAACTTCCTAATTACCCAGGTAACATTATTTCCCTTCTCAGATCTTCGATGGGGTTGAAGACTATATAAATGTAGTTACTTTCTCTCATGACTTGGCCAAGTTATTTATTATACAAGACCTAAGCTAGTTAGAATAGGATATTTGTACTTATTGTATATAATTTCATAGTAGGTTTAGAACTCTCTTATTTAAACAAAAGGGGGAGGTGTTGCGGGAGGTCCTCCCACTCCTCCAGCCTATAGCCGCTGAGATACCAGCCCATTGGGGCATGGTCTCTCTCCATTTGAAAAAGTGGCCACTTCCCTCTGATCTCTCTCTTCACTTCCTGCTCCACCGGCGACTAGACTCCCTTCCTGGTTGCGCAGAGGGCTGTGATCTGTAAGTTTTTCCCCTTTAAATAAATACCACCCTATTAATCATAATTCCAAACTGGTGTGGCATTGTTTGTAACTTACGCCTTCACACTCACACCAGAACACTCACACCAGAACACTCACACTAGAACACTCACACTAGAACGCTTACACCAGAACACTCACACTAGAACGCTCACACTAGAACGCTCACACCAGAACACTCACACCAGAACACTCACACCAGAGCTCACACCAGAACGCTCACACCAGAATACTCACACCAGAACACTCACACTAGAACACTCACACCAGAACGCTCACACCAGAACGCTCACACCAGAACGCTCACACCAGAACGCTCACACCAGAACACTCACACCAGAACGCTCACACCAGAACGCTCACACAAGAACACTCACACCAGAACACTCACACCAGAACACTCACACTAGAACACTCACACCAGACACACCAGAACGCTCACACCAGAACACTCACACCAGAATGCTCACACCAGAACGCTCACACTAGAACGCTCACACCAGAACACTCACACCAGAACACTCACACTAGAACACTCACACCAGAACACTCACACCAGAACGCTCACACCAGAACACTCACACCAGAACACTCACACCAGAACACTCACACTAGAACGCTCACACCAGAACACTCACACCAGGTCAATTTGTGCAGTATTTCGTGGGGAAACCCAGAAACCTGTGTTCCTAAACTGGATTTGATCTTTTTTTGTCCCAATCCATCACTCACTTGATCAACACTGTTCGCTTAAGCTTTTTTTAAAAAATTAACAGAAGCAGGGCAGTGATGGTGCACGCCTTTAATCCCAGCACTTGGGAGGCAGAGGCAGGCGGATCTCTGTGAGTTCAAGGCCAGCCTGGTCTACAAGAGCTAGTTCCAGGACAGGCACCAAAGCTACAGAGAAACCTTGTCTCGGAAAACCACACACACACACAAACCAACAACAAAAAACCCCCAAAGGAACAAAATTATAGAATCACTGATGTAGGAGAAACATGCTTCTAAAGCAGGGATGTGTAACTGTACACACACATGTTACTACACACACAGGTCACCGCACACACACGTCACTGTACATGCATGTCAATATACACACATAACTATACACATGCCGTTGTGCACACACGTCATTGCAGACACACATCACTTCATACACACGTCACTGTACACACATGTCACTGTTCATACATGTCATTGCACACACACGTCACTGAATATACATGTCACTGACACACAGTCCCCTGGGTGGGATTCAGATGTCTAGGGTGGCCTCGAATTCACAGAGATCTGCTTGCCTCTGTCTCCAAGTGCTGGGATTAAAGATGTGTACCATCAATGTCTGGCTCTATTTCTAACCATGTGTTTCTGATATAATTCTTTGTCCTGGGGCACAAGAACCCGGAAATCCCGGTGAGTCTCCTGGGACTCAGATCTGTACCTATGACAAGGGAAAGAGACAGGTAAGCCCCACCTTTAGTTTGCTGGACACACACACATACCATTGAGACACACACATACACACACATATCATTGAGACACACTCGCTCACTACACATACACACATATACACATGCACACACGGGCGCAGACACCTCTGAGATACACACACTCTGGTTGTGGAAAGTGAAAGCTGCAGGCAACTGTGCAAGGGAACACTAAGCCCGGAGAGAACTGAGCAGTGGGCTCTGTCTCAGAACTGCTCTGAACTCTGAGGTCACAGGACCTTGCCCTGCAGAGGAAACTGTCCCGAAGCTTCCTGTCTGCAAGGTAGGTGGGGAGGGGGATGCTTCCTGTTATTCCAGGGTTTCTGCTGGTGGTGTAGTTCTTAAAATCCCCCCTCTGCTCAGCCCCTCTGAGGTCAGCTGCTGTGGCCCAGTCACCCTGGCTCCCTGACTTGGTCTGTGTGTGTCTCAGAACCCAGCCTTGGCCTGCCTTCCCCTGCTCCCTTCAGTTCTCAGACTCGAGTAGGTGAGCCTCATCCCCACTCTCCCAGAAGTCTCCTGCTGCCTGCTTATCACTTCCAGGAGGACCACATGCACCCAAGCCTGTGAAATCTCCTCTTCTGAATGTCATGGTGTGGCTCAGCTCCTGTCAGGCACAGGAAGACAGTGGTTAGACAGTCTTCTTGGAGCAAGCAGGGCTGGGGGTTAAGAGAGGATGCAGAGAGGCCTCTTGGAGAGTCCATTTCTGTTACTGGAGTTGTTTGGGTCAGAGCCTGGGCCTTGCAGCCCCACCCAAACCCCCAGCCTCCCGCCCTCCACACAGCCCAGGCCTGAATGGAGAGGCAGGAATGTGCATAGCCAAGCAGTCCTGGCCCAGGTGTGGGCCTGTCCATCACTGACTGACCCACCATTGCCTCGGCTCCACTCTTGCCTACGGGATGGGCTGACTGATTGTCACAACTGTGAAATCTCCTCCTCGGAGACAAGATCCCCGTGATTGGTGCCAGGTAGGGTCTTTTTGTTCTCCCACCAGTAGACTCCTGTGGAAATTCCAGCTCCTTCGGGTCCATTGTTTCAATTCTTAGCCAAAGAGCGGCACGGGTGACCCTTCGTAATGTCTCCATTGCTGCCTGGACAGGAACTTTACCTGCACTAGGACAGGAATGACAGCCAGGAGCAACAGAAGGACAGGATGAGGAGCGGCCACAGTGGAGGGTATCAGTGGGTCCAGGGTCCAGCCATCATGTACTGAACCTTAGGATGAGGGACCAGGTGAGGCTAAGGGACTCGGTGTTATCAGGGACTGAGGGAGGCGCTGAGAAAGGGGTGGCACCCTGCACACTGGCTCCTTGGCAGGGCAGGGAGGGTAGAAGGGCTGGGAGATGTTAGCCCTGACTCAGAATGAGTCACTGTCTGTGTCCTGGCCCTGTCACTGCAGCCCTCCCTTCCTGGAATGTAAGGTGGGAAGTATGGCTTGTTCTTGGGGTTGCCTTGTGTGTCTCCAGTTCTGGATCCCACAGTGGGAATCCAATTCCCTTGAGTCTCTCTCCCTCTGGTACTTGCTCTCGATAGAACTCTGGGCCCAAGGAGAGCAACACAGGCACCCTTCTGCTGAGCTCACCTCCACCCCCAGTCCAGTTCCCGCCCTCATCCCCAAATCCCCCATTCCCACCTTGGGTGCAGGTAAGTCTGGTGTGAGGAGCCTTTGAACTCAGCAAAGATGGAGGAGGGCCCTCAGGTAGTGAGCTCTTCCCGTTCCCCTCCCGGGCTGCAGGAGGGTGGGTGTGACTCCCTGTCTGGGTTTATTGCCCAACAAGGCCAAGGAGAGAAAGACCTGCCTCCTAGATGCCCGTCAGGTGCCAGATCCTATCTCTAGGTGCCTCCACTTTCCCCTCTGGCTGAGGTCTTGAACTTCTGACCCTCCTGCCCATACCTCACAAGCATGGGCATTGTATGTGGGTTCCACATGCTCAGTTAATGCCATGCTGAGGGGAACCCAGCCTGGTCAAGGGGCCTCAATGCCAAAAGCATCCTTAACATGGGTGGCCAATGAGCCCTCCTCTGAACGACTGCCCTGGGTCTCCCTTACTCCTCCCGTGTCCCCAGGAGTCACGTGCTGACTCAGGGGAGGGAGGGCCTGTGGCCCAGGTGACCACAGGGGCAGTAGCTCTAAACTGTCTCTTTGTGTCAAAAGTTGGCAGCAGATGGGGGATTTCTGGAAGGTGGGTGGGGGAGCCAGGAAGGAAAGCACCATGGACCTGGTGTTTCCCTGGAAACTGGAAAACAAAGAAAGGATGGGGGGTGTTCTACCCACAGGCTTGTTTTTTTCCCTTTAGAAGGAACCAGCCTGGATCCGAAAGGGGAGGGCCAACGTCCTTCAATTTCAAGGGTTCCCCTCTAGTCCATAATCTGTGTGTGTGTCCCAATGTGGGGCCCAGTTCACCTTTTTTTGGGATCGATTCACCAGCCACGTGGCACACTGGGCACCGACTCTCCCTCCCATGGCCCTACAGCACGCTGCTGCTCAGTGCTTCCCGGCTCGTGACCCACACGCTGCTGCCTGCAATCCCCACGGTGCACACAGTCTGCAACTCACACTGACAGAAAACTTTGGGTTTTCTCTTTTTCCTGGTCCCCGACTCTCAGAATTGTTTGATCGCCTTAATAACTGCTCTTAGTTTGTTAAACAAAGCATATTTTTGCAGTACCTAAGTGCTGTTCACTGCTGCTAGCGTCTCTCGGCCATGTGGCTGCAACTGCGCCACCCTTGCTTGGCTGCAGAACCAGGCAGGACAGAAACCTCTGTCAACAAATGGTGCCAACGCGGACAACTACATCCACATAAAACCTGAGAGAGCTTGGGAAGTAATTCTAGAAACAAAGGAACAGAGTTAAGCATGGCTTCTCGGTAGCAGCATTTTCTCAGGTGGGCTCTCTTTGCTAGAAGCAAGTGTGTCTCATTTAAGAGAGGCCTCCTAACTCAAAAACCTTGCAGCTCTTTTAAGAGCCCCCCCCCCCCATAACACTTAAATGGTGTTGATGGATAACTGACAGCATACTTCTTGGTGGTGGCGGCATGGACCTTAAAACTCCATAGAATTGTGGCAATGAACATGCCTTTGGCCAGTACCTTTGTCAGAAGCTAGAATCTCAGCAAGCTAAGGAATGGGGTGAATTCAGTCATCAAAGTCATGGCTTTAATCCTAGCCATATTGCTTAGCAAATTAAAGATTCATGTAGTCAGAAAAAAAAGATACACAGTAAAGATAGATTCAGACCAAAAAAAAAACCTTTAAATGGTTTACAGTGTGTTTAAAAAATATATGTAGGCTTGGGAGAGAAAAGAAAAAGGATAAAATCCTTTATAAAAAGTTGTGTGTGGTGGCACACATCTTTAAACCCAGCACTTGGGAGGCAGAGGCAGGCGGATCTCTGTGAGTTCCAGGACAGCCAAATATACATAGAGAAATCCTATTTCAAAACACCAAAAAATAAAAATAAAATAGAGTTTAAAATAAAGCCATGTAATGATGGAAATACACAGAGAATCTAGATACTGTTTGTTATCGTGTTGTCTTTGAATTGTTTGATGGCTGAGGAAGGAACAACAGCTGCCAAAAGACATCTGATTACAAATGCTGCTGGATTAATCCAACACATATATTTTGAAAATGCCTTGACTTTAAAATATAAGCCAAAAGATATGTTACTTTGGAGAAAGGTTTTGCTTTTGTTTCCACAGGAAATGAGAGGCTAGAGATTCATTCTGGATTAAGAAAACTCAGGTTTGGTCAGGGACGACCACCTGAGAAATCTCCGATAGGAGCGGATGGCCCAGATGTCTGAGTTCTGCATCCAGAACAGCCTCAAGACTGCTGGCTGAGATATTCAAGCCTCATAGGATATCCCAGTCAGGACTTGATCATTATTCTAAATTTTCTTTAGGTCCTCATAAGATTATCAGTGCCCCCAATCAGCAGGACGTAGCCTAGAAAACTACACCCACATTCCCCAAAATGGATTATAGATGTTTGTCTTTGTTTAGAGTGTTGGTTACAAGTTGTTATGGATAATGGTCAAGAAAAAAGCTAAACAAAGGAGACTAGATTCAGAGTTCTTGTTTTGAAAAAAAGGGGGGGGGAGTGTTGTGGGACAATGGTCTTGTACCCTGTCACTTGTACTGTTTGAATAAAATGCTGATTGGCCAGTAGCCAGGCAGGAAGTATAAGCAGTGTGACCAGAACAGGAGAATTCTGGGAAGAGAAAAGGCTCAGTCTGCAGTCACCCAGACACAGAGGGTACCTCAGTGATGAGAACACCTCACTGATAAAAGGTACCAAGCCACGTGGCTAACACAGACAAGAATTATGGGCTAATGTAAGATATAAGAGTTAATAAGAAGCTGGGCGGTGGTGGCGCACGCCTTTAATCCCAGCACTCGGGAGGCAGAGATAGGCGGATCTCTGGGAGTTCGAGGCCAGCCTGGTCTACAAGAGCTAGTTCCGGGATGGGCACCAAAGCTACAGAGAAACCCTGTCTTGAAAAACCAAAAAAAAAAAAAAAGAGTTAATAAGAAGCCCGAGCTAATAGGCCAACCAGTTAATAATTAATGTAGACCTCTGTGTGTTTCTTTGGGACTGAATGGCTGCGGGACAGAAACCTCTGCCAACAAATGTGTGTGTATTTCAATGTATATATGTGCACCATGTGTGCACAGGATCCTGAATAGTCAGAAGAGGACATCGGGTCCCCTAGAAGTGGAGTTACAGGCAGCTGTTAATCACCATATGGGTGCTGGGAACGGAACCAGGTCCTCTGCAAGAACAGAGTGTGCTCTTAACTGAGCTGCCTCTCTCGCCCCAGTTCACCTTGTTGTTGAGGCACCAACAACTAGAACTTACCTACTAGACTAGGATGATTGGGTAGGGAGCCCCGTGGATTTCCTGTCTCTGTCCCCAGCACAGGAATCACAAATGTGTGCCACCACACCAAGCTTTAAAAACAAAACACAGGTTCAGAGGGTTGGACTTAGGTCTCCCTGCTTGTAAGGCAGAATGTCACTCTTCCCGCCGCCACCAGGCCCGAGAGCTGCCACTGCAAACCAGGTCTCTGGGGCTCCAAAGTCACAGTAGGTAAACCACCCTTCAACAGGAGAAACAGCAGACCTACCCAGTCTTGTTCTAGATCATTCCAAGCCCTCCTCCACCAGAATGTATTCTTGTTCCCTCAGTCACGCCTCCCCTACTTGAACTGTTGAGTCGTGAGGAAGTTCGACTTCTAGGTACCACACTCAGGAGTGGGGACTTCAGAAAGGGCCCTTGCAAGCATTGCATGCAGCTACCTCCTCGGACTTTGGGCAAGGCAGAGAGCTGAGTTCCCAGGAAAGAAGGAAGCCTTGGTCAGAACCAGAACTGGAGGATCAACAGTGCCAGTACGCTTGGCTGGGAAGAAAGTGGTGGCCCAAAGGTCCTGTACCCATCACTACTACAGTCCTGTTAGAGAAGACACGTGTGTGTGTGTGTGTGTGTGTGTGTGTGTGTGTGAACTCGCTGATTACCATTTCCCAGCAGGGAAGGCCCCAGGGATGGGGTTGCCAGAGGGAAGAGCCCTTACCACTGGGTCAGTTCCCTTCCTCCACCCTGGAGGGAGCTATTCCTGGTCCTGCCCTAGAGGTGGCGCTATACCAACTGACACTCAGCTTTGGTTCTAGAAGTGACAGGTGTGCCATTTTTGCTCAGTATTCATGAGTCAGCCCCAGCCAACCACAGATGGCCAAGAAGTTCAGTGCTAGGTACTGTCCTGATGAGAGGAGAACGTTTATCAAACAGCACAGACGATGCTCCCAGTGCGCAGGAAATGCATCTGGAGGAGGGAGTGTGCATAATCTGCTCACCATCAGTAGATCGGAGGAACAGTACAGGTCTGCCTGGGCGTCATGTATTCTTGCTGCTGAGACCCTGGCTTCTGCCAAGAGTCAGAGTTCCTGAAGAAGCGGCATGGAGGACAAAGGCCCACCTGAGACCCACGATGAGATACCACAGTACCCTTTCCGTAGCAGGACACACGTCCTCTCTGAGAGCCCCTGCACCCGAGTTCTGCTTCTTCCTGCCTGTCACTCTGGGGTGGGGGTGGGGGCTTGCATGTCTAGACCTCGAACATGACTCTGCTGATGGGGTCCCACTGCGTTCTAGGCGGGGAGCGTGAGTCAGCCTTTCACATAACCCACGCATCCTGTTTGTAAGGGACGGGAACACACTCCAGGAAAGGTGGGTCAGGGCCTGTGAGGCTGCATGGGAGGGGGTCGGGTGGGACACGGGACAGAGCACAAGGGAATTCTGGCCTGTCCGTGACCCAGCTCCTGACTCTGTTTCCTGAACTACTTTCTCTTGTGGGTAGAATTGAGCTAGCGTCTGATCAAAGGGGCCCGCTAGGGAAGAATTCCATACATGCGGGGGGGGGGGGGGGCGGGGGGGGATCCGAGGTAGCTTTTGTTGGCCCTCACTGTTTAAGCCCACATTTGTGTTTGTGTTGCCAACTCCATGTGTAACCTTACTCAGCCCTGTGTACCTACGGCTCAGAGGTGCTGCTCCGATTGGCTAGCTGGGGAACAGATGCAGGGCCAGAGGTTTAGTGACTCTAATACAACGTCTGCTGGTTACATGGAGGCTTTCTCCTTTAGCCAACACTTCCTGCTGGAGAGCAGGCTTCAGTGTGACTCTCAGGCCATGATCTCTGCCTGCTGTTTTAAGATGCCTCCTGTCGGGTCTGGAGAGATGACTGGGGCTAGGAGCCCTTGGTGCTTTTGCTGATGACCCTAGGTTCCGTTCCCAGCACCCACGCGATGGCTCACAACCACCTGCAACTGCAGTCCAAAGGATCCATACCCTCTTCTGCCCTACGCAGGCACCGGGCACCCACATGGTATACATACATGCAATGCAGGTAAAACACCATGCACATGAAATAAATCTTTTTTAAAAAGCAGCTTCCTAGTTCCTCTCCCCTAGGGCACCAGCTGTTTTTTTGTATCTTTCTTTTAAAGCAATCTTTTAAATTTAAATCTATCCATCCATCCATCTATCTATCTATCTATCTATCTATCTATCTATCTATCTATCTATCTATCTATCTGTACAAAAGAGACAGAGACACACAGAGACAGAAAAGGTCAGAGGGCATCTTGGAGTTAGTTTTCCCTTCCCATTATGTGGACCCCAGGGTTCCAACTTAGGTTGAGGCTAGCTGGCGTCTCTGCAGGTGTTTTATTCTCTTGGAGCCATCTGGTTTGCCCCAAGACTCCGCTTCTTCCCGTGCTGTCAGTGGGAGGACTGGGTCTGTTACTTGTTGGCATGGAACCATTTAAACAAAGCACAAAGCCTCAGATATAATATACATGTATCCTAATTTAGAATTATCAACAAGAGTAATTACATAGTGCGGGTTACTGTTATCACTGTTCCCCTCCTTAAAGATTAGAGACAAGCATTGAATTATTTATTAATTGCCATACAGTGAAATGCTCCGTGGAGTTTGTATGGGGCGGTGGGAGGTGGCTAGTGTTCAGCTAAGGAAAATCGACCCTAGTCGAAATCCTATTAGATAGAAAATTACAAGCTCCTGGGTTTAAGAGGGTGATAGGAGGGCAGCTTGTTTGTAGTCTTGTCAAGTTAACAGCTTTAATTCCTTTACTACTTGCATGACAGAGGCTAAACTAGAGGCGGCGCCACCTGGAGTTTCCAGCTTCAGGCCAAGGGTCTCCAAAACTGCTTGTCCGCTTCCACACCAGGACGCAGGCCACACTTAGCCATCTCGTCCTCCCCACTGCCTTCTATCAGCTCTGTCCTTGTTTTTTTTTTTTTTTTTTCTACTACTCTGGCCTCACTTTGGCTTCCCCGGGAGTGCACCCGCCCACGCCCGGCGTCCCCAGACAAGTTCCCAAGCTCCGCCACTGCAGCAGCGGTCACGTGCGCCAGTCCCTCGGAGGAGGCGAAAGGAAGGAGGGGTGGGCGGGGCCGTCCCTCAGCACCACGCCCTTACACTCAAGACGCTTCCTCATTGGCGAAAGTTTGGAGGTACCGCTTCGGATTGGTCGGTAGGCGTGGCCTCGGGGAGCGGAAGGGAGGGCCGGCTCTGGAGAGGCCAGGGTTGACCGGCGGACAGCGGGAACGCGCTCCGGGGGGTGGGGACGCGAGCTCACGGCTGCTCAATGACAAATCGACTGGGTACAGCTGGGGTCCGGCCCCAGGACGGGGCGGGGCGCGCGTGAGAGCGGCGAGTCTGGTTGTGCGTGCGGCCGGAGCAGCGGTGGGACGGGTTCCCCAGGTAAGGATGCTGCGCCCCGCAGGGACCCTAGGCACGGAGTGCGCTCTGGGATAGGGAAGTGGATGCTCTCCCCGCGCGATCGCGGGCCTCCTTGTTCCACGTTGGGAGGGAGGGAGGGAGGGACACGTCCCCTGAAGAAAGACAACGCCCCGGGCCGCGCCCCGCTTGGCTTGGGAAGGTGTCCCCTGGGAAAGCCGGAGGGCCTCCCAGCGAGATCTGGGGGTGCTGAGGGCATGGGGGAGGCGCCCCAGTTTCTCTTTCCTTTGCTGCTTGTCCTTCCCTTTTCCCACAAATGACCACTTCCTGCCTTTTTGGGCCTCCCGCCGGAGTTGGTCCACTTCCTCAGTTCCTTTCAGAGCGATAAAATGTTGCCCAAACTTCTTTCTTAAAGGTAGGAACTTGTTCTTTGGGTGACCTGGGGCTTGGATTCTTGAAGTTTGGAAGGGACTTGGTTGGTTGTGAATTACTTTTTGATCCGGTCTTCCAAATGCCTTTCGGAGTGTGACTAGCATTAAAGGTGGCTTCTAGAAGCACGGTGGCTGGAAGGATTTTCCTGGCCTGGGCGTCTTGACTCCAGGTGCTTGGCTCTGACCTGGAGCCTCAGAGTGCGCCACACCCACAGCGGCGTCCTTCCTCCCACCGCGTTCATTTCCAAGTGAATACTAGAACCTTGGAACTTTGACGTTTAAAGGCTGTTCTTCTGGGGAGCGGGCCTGGAGTCTCCAGTGGACAGATTATTCTTTGATTTGCCTTCAGCCCTTGTAGACAGAGAACCCCTTGCTCCGCCTTGATTTCCTAATCACTTTTCTTCAATTTGGGGGATATTGAATGATCAAAGCTTATCATAGAGGAAGGACTTGGGTTAGCTGTGCCAATTGCTTTAAAAGAGCAATATTCTTGGATGTCAAGTCTGAGAACACATTAAAGTGGTGATGAAGTTGTAAGGATTAGGGAACCAGGAAAGGAGGTCCTGAATATTGGGAAGAACAGGGACTTGAGCCAAGGTTAGACGCAGGTGAACTCCTCGTGTGTTAGACTTGGTCCTTTGTAGCCCAGGCTGACCTGGAACTTATGTAAGGAGAATGACCTTGAACTTATGATGTTCCTGCCTGGAGTCTGCGTGTTCTACTGCGCAGTGCTAAGGATGGAACGGATGGAACCCGGGGCTTCTTGTATGCTCAAGAACTCTACAGTGGCTCAGGAACTTTCTTAGTGCTGTGGTCTAGAGGAGGTCCCTTCTCTGAACGCCAGCATCAATGCAGCTGTGAAAAGGTTGGTCAACCACCCCCACGGTCAGGACTCTGTGAGTCTGAGTCCGGGAGGCAGCATTTAAGATACTCTCTGTGGGAGGGGCGTGAATCTGGGATTTGATGGAATGCTGGCCAAGAGTCGCACACCATCAGCAGCCTGTGAAGATGCTGGGAGTTGGTGGGACTCTCTGGGTCCTCCCAGGGAGTGTGGAGATGCTGTGTCTTCTTGACTTTCTTTCTCATCCACCAAGAGGTAAATAGCTTCTGCTATCAGGTGCTCCCTCCATGATGCACCGCTTTGCAACAACCCCCAAAGCAACAAGCCAATAAGCCATGGGCTGAAGCTGTGATGTATGTGTGTGTATGTATGTATGTATGTATGTGTGCTTCCATATGTGTGTGTATATATGTATTTTAGATTTTTATTTATATGTTGTGTGCATATGTTTATATGTGCATATATATGTATTTTAGATTTATTTTTACTTGTATGTTGTGTGTATATATGTATATTTATGCATTTTTTAGATTTATTTTTATTTGTGTGGTATGTGTGTGCATGTGTGCACATGAGCGCCCATGTGTGCTTATATCTTTGGAAGTCAAAAGAGGACATGGATGGGATTGATCCCTGGAGCTAGGGTGACAAACGATTGTTCGCTGCCCCACATGGGGGCTGGGAACCAAACTTGGGTCCTCTGTAAGAGAGGCAAGTGCTCCTAACTGCTGAGCCATCTCTCCAGCCCTTGCTGCTTTGTTTATTATTATTATTTTTTTTTTTTGGTTTTTTCGAGACAGGGTTTCTCTGTGGTTTTGGAGCCTGTCCTGGAACTAGCTCTTGTAGACCAGGCTGGTCTCGAACTCACAGAGATCCGCCTGCCTCTGCCTCCCGAGTGCTGGGATTAAAGGCACGCGCCACCACCGCCGGGCTCGCTTTGTTTATTATTGTGTGTATACAGCACACGTGTGAAGGTCAGAGGTCCACTTTGTGCAGTTTGTTCTTCCCTTCCACTTTTACTTGGGTTTTCAGGATCAAACGCAGGCTGTCAGGCTTGTGTGGCGAGCACCTTACTAAGGCATCTCGATGGCCCTGGAGGCTTCTTTTTAGAATTATGTATACAATATTCTGTCTGCGTGTATGCCTACAGGCCAGAAGAGGGCACCAGACCTCATTACAGATGGTTGTGAGCCACCATGTGGTTGCTGGGAATTGAACTCAGGACCTTTGGAAGATGAGGCAATGCTCTTAACCTCTGAGCCATCTCTCCAGCCCTTTAAGTGGAGTCTTAAGTCTGTGACATAAGTGGGAAGAAACTGAGGTACAGTCCCCTGTAGGTGCTCTCTTGATTCTGCCCACTCCAGAGCCTTTACTGTGTGTGTTAGGAGTTGGACGAGGGTCTTGTGCACGGCGAGGCACACATTCCGCCGCCCGTGTGGCATCCCAGCTTCTCCTCTTCCTTTCCAGTTCCACCTGGGAACAGTGACTGCTCTTTTTGTTTGTTTGTCTTTGTTTTAGGAGACTTGGTTTCTCTGAGTAGCCTTGGCTGTCCTTGAACTCACTCTTAGACCAGGCTGTCCTTGAACACACAGAGATCCACCTGCCTCTGCCTCCCAAGTGCAGGGATTAAAGGCGTGCACCACCGCTGCCTGGCAAAAATAACTGCTCTTATCTGAGATCCAGCAAGGTTTTACTGTGCCTGAGGCCGTGTTTTTCCAGGATTCTCTGTAGAAAAATTGTGGGTGTAAGTTACTAGATAGCTTTGGAAAATAGGACCTAGACACTAAAGGTAGGAAAATGGGAATTGGAACCTTATATGGAATCTGGAAAGTTCTTGGTAGATGGTGGAAATAGAGATGTTGTCTGTTCTTTGTGTTTTGTCTGTTTGATTTGGTACTACGGGTGGAGCCTCAGAATTTTTAATTCCTAGGCTAGGATGATGGCTCATGGGTTGCCTTACAGGGGTAAGGACTAGAGTTTGGGTTCCCAGAACCCAAATAAATGCCCAGTGGGCACAGCAGCCTGCCTGAAATTCCAGCATGGGAAGGAGACAGGATCCCTGGAGAAAGTGGGCCAGCACGTGAGATTACCCGTATCAGCGAGCTCTAGGCTAGACTGGGTGATTTATGACGTGAGCTTCAACCTCAACATGCATGTGCACATGTGTGCAAAGCACCTACAACACAAGCAGATAGTGCACACTTATGTATACACACGCACACACACACACACACACACACACACACACACACACACACACACGGAAGGAAAAAGATCTTTTTTTTAATCCCCTAAGATAGGGTTTCTCTGTAGCTTAGGACCCTGTCCTGGAACTAGCTCTGTAGACCAGGCTGGCCTTGAGCTCACTTGCCCGCCAGTCTCTGCCTCCCCAGTGCCGGGATTAAAGGTGTGTACTACCACCACCTGGCAAGATCTTCACTCCATTCTGGCCTTGAAGTTCTTCAAGGTTCCTGCCTTGGGGGTGGTGGCTTAAGGCTCCGGGAGAAGTTTGAAGGCTGGGAGTTTGTGCTGTACCGTTCAGTCGTGGTGAGTCTCTCTGGATTCTGTGACTAGAGCTCTCCCCCGCCCTGCTCATTTCATTTCTGAATGTGGGGGTCATCCTTTGGAGACTTTGAATCCAGAGACACTGTCATAACAACCAGAGCTGTTGGCATGGAATTCTGTGAGCTGTCTGTCTGCAGGAAGACAGAATACTAGAACCCCACTCCCTGAGCTGCTGAGGACTGAACCCAGGACCTTGTGTATGCTAGGCAACTACTCTACCACTGAGCTAATCCCTACAGCACAGGAGAGAGGTGTGTGTATGTGTGTGTGTGTGTGTATGCATATATGCATGTATATGTATGTATACGTATGTGTACGCATGCACACACGCATTTGGAGGTCACAGGACAGACCACAGGGTCTGTCATTCATCTGAACTTTGCCCTGTAGGTCAGGCTAACTGGTCTGTAACTTTCCAGAATCCTTTTAGCTCTGCATTCTACTGAGACTGGGGTTTCAGGAATATACCAGGCCAGGCTTCCTACCATGGGATTGAACGCAAGTCCTTTCACTTGCAAGGCAAATACTTTACCTGCTGAGCCATCTCCTCAGCCCTGAGCCCCACTATTTTTTATTGATTTTATTTTTTCTTTCTTAATTTTTTAGTTCCCTATGCTAAGAATTGAATGTAGGACCTTGTATGTGAGGGGCAGTTTCTCTCTCACCGAGCTAAACCTCCATCCTGGCTCCAATTACTTCTGAGCAGCACCTGTTAGATGAGCCAGAAAAGGTCAAAATGGGGCATCAATCTTCAAGGGATCTGAGTCACCATGTGGGTCCTGGGAACTGAAGCCAAGTCTTCTGGAAGAGCAACCCAGTTCTCCTAACCACTGAGTCCTCTCTCCAGTCCCAACTGTGAACTTCTGATCCTCCTGTCTCCACCTTCTCAGTGCTGAGCTAACAAAGGTGCACCTCATCCATGGTCCACACAGTGCTAGGGAGGAGCCCAGAATGTTACATACGCTGGGCTCACTCTCCACAACTGAGTTGCCTCCAGACCGCCACTGGCCTTCTTGAAGACTCGCCTCTACATTTTTTTTCTTTTGTTGTTTTCATTTTTGACACAGGCTCTCTCTTGTAGTTCTGGCTGTCCTGGGAACTCACTCTGTAGACCAGACTTGCTGAGTCTCAGAGAGCCCAGACTTGCTGAGTCTCAGAGAGCCCCCTGCCTCTGCCTCTTGAGTGCTGGAGCTAAGGCATGTGCTGCCACCGCCCAGCTTCTTTTTTGAAAAAGTTTTAGACTAGACACTATTGAGATGATTTTTGTTATGGTGCTTCCCAAAGCATGAGGACGCTGTAGGAGATAAAGATACCTCTGGAGTGCCTGCTGTTCTAGAAACTTCCATATCATACCTGAACCCTCAGGTTCTTTCTTCTGGTTCTTCATTGTCAGCTCCTAGAATTAATCGGTCAAATATGCAGTAGTTTTAGAAATTAGAAATTTAAAACTTGTGGGTCCCCAAACTAAATGGAATGCAGAGATTCTTTTAAATCAACTCCAAAACAAGTGGATGAAAAAAAATTGTTGACAAAGTGATCTCCTTGGCAAACAGCTTAAAGTGGTTATTGGTCTGTGTAGGGTTTTTGTGGACAGTTATTTTTGTGTGTGGAGGTTGGATTCTCTCTCTCCAACCGTGTGAATCCTAGAGAGAGAACTCAGGTCGTCAGACTTGGTGACAAGTGACCTTCATCTGCTGGACAGCTCACCAGTTCATCTACTCACTACATGTCCGCCTCTCTTCTTTTTGAGACAGAGTCTCACTGTGGAATTCTGGCTGGCCTGGAAGTCGTCATCTAGACCAGGCTGGCCTGGAACTCACAGCTTCACCTGCCTCTGTCTCCCAGTGCTGGATTAAAGGCGTTCAGCTCTATGCCCAGCCACCTTTCTTTCTGAGATACGGTCTCTTGTTGAACCTGCAGCTTACCCATTTTGCTAGACTGGCCAGCCAGTGAGCCTCAAGGATCGTCTTGTCTCTGCCTCCTGTTGGGATTACAGACCCGTCCCAGCAGGCATGGGTTCCGGGCATCTGAATGCAGACCCTTGTGCTTGCAGTCAGCGCTTTACCCACAGAGGCATTTCCCCAGCCCCATGCTCTGGTCTTTTGTCACACAGGCTGGCCCTCCCTCTACTGCAGGTCTGTCTCCTACTTCTGTTTTTTTTTGAGACAGGCTCTCAGGTAACTAAGACTGTCCTTGGACTCCCTGTGTAGCTGAAGAGAGCCTGAACCTCTTGTCTCCACCTCCCAAGAGCTGAGATTACAGAGGTACACCGCGCACCAGCTTTGTGTGCTTCTGGAAATGGAATCCCGGGCTTCAAGCCCATGAATGAGCGCTCTGCTAACTTGAGCCAGTTCACTGTAGGAAGGAAGCTCTAGGTGTAGTGGTTGGAGAGGAGGAGCTGGTGGGGCAAGGTTTGTGGACCCTATTTAGAAGAGGGTTTAGATTTTACCAATCAATGGTGACCCTTTGGAGTGCTAAACACATTACTGTTCGCTGCTTTAGAAAATTCACATGGGCTAGGGAGTCAGTTGATTTGCTTAGGTGCTTGGCATGCAAGCACAGGGCCCTGAGCTTGATCCCCAGGACCCATGTTAAAACAAAACAAGGCTAGTAAGAGCTGGCACGGCAGCCTGAGTTTGTAATCCCAGTGGAAGTGGAAACAGGAACTTTCTGGGATGTGACCAGCTGGCCTGGCTTATTAATGGACTCCGGGCCAATGCCGGACCCTGTCTCAGAAATCAGCTGTAGAGGTGGGGACGTGGCTCTGCTAGGAGAGTGCTGCCTGGAGTGAGGGAAGCCCTGGGTTCCATCCCAGCATCACATAAAAGCAGGTATGAAGACGCACACTCACTCCGAGCGCTGAAGTAGCATCAGGAGTTGACAGCTGTCCTTGACGGCACAGAGAGTTCCAGGATACCCAGTCTATAAAGGACAGGAACAGATTGAAGAATATACCTGATGTTGACCTCTGACCTCCTATGTGTACATGCATGAGTGCATGCGCACACACACACGCGCGCGTGCGCACACACACACACACACACATTTCAGGGGCCTGTGTGGACACGGTTTGAAGAGGGGCTGAGGTGGCACAAGGAGTCTGGCAGCTGTGGCCGGTTGCTGCAGCTTGGTAGGGGCAGAGAAGGTGGAAGAGTGGGGTGGGTGGGAAAGGTCCTGTGGAGCCCGAGTCAGGAGACTAGTGAATAGAACTGGGGAGAAACAAGGGGATGCAGAATGATTCCCAGGTCTGGCTTGACTAATGTCTGATGTCCCCGCTCCTAGGGGCTTGAGTTGCTGTTGTGGGGGTTGGGTGGGTGGAGAGGGAGTGTGTGTGTCCTAGTGTGTGGAGGAGTGTGTGTGTCCTAGTGTGTGGAGGAGTGTGTGTGTCCTAGTGTGTGGAGAGGGAGTGTGTGTGTCCTAGTGTGTGGAGAGGGAGTGTGTGTGTCCTAGTGTGTGGAGAGGGAGTGTGTGTGTCCTAGTGTGTGGAGAGGAGTGTGTGTCCTAGTGTGTGGAGGAGTGTGTGTGTCCTAGTGTGTGGAGAAGGAGTGTGTGTCCTAGTGTGTGGAGAGGGAGTGTGTGTGTCCTAGTGTGTGGAGAGGGAGTGTGTGTGTCCTAGTGTGTGGAGAGGAGTGTGTGTCCTAGTGTGTGGAGAGGAGTGTGTGTGTCCTAGTGTGTGGAGAAGGAGTGTGTGTCCTAGTGTGTGGAGAAGGAGTGTGTGTGTCCTAGTGTGTGGAGATGGAGTGTGTGTGTCCTAGTGTGTGGAGGAGTGTGTGTCCTAGTGTGTGGAGAGGAGTGTGTGTGTCCTAGTGTGTGGAGAGGAGTGTGTGTCCTAGTGTGTGGAGAGGAGTGTGTGTGTCCTAGTGTGTGGAGAGGAGTGTGTGTGTCCTAGTGTGTGGAGAAGGAGTGTGTGTCCTAGTGTGTGGAGAAGGAGTGTGTGTGTCCTAGTGTGCGGAGGAGTGTGTGTCCTAGTGTGTGGAGATGGAGTGTGTGTGTCCTAGTGTGTGGAGAGGGAGTGTGTGTGTCCTAGTGTGTGGAGAGGAGTGTGTGTGTCCTAGTGTGTGGAGAGGGAGTGTGTGTGTCCTAGTGTGTGGAGAGGAGTGTGTGTGTCCTAGTGTGTGGAGAAGGAGTGTGTGTCCTAGTGTGTGGAGAAGGAGTGTGTGTCCTAGTGTGTGGAGAAGGAGTGTGTGTGTCCTAGTGTGTGGAGAGGAGTGTGTGTCCTAGTGTGTGGAGAAGGAGTGTGTGTCCTAGTGTGTGGAGAAGGAGTGTGTGTGTCCTAGTGTGCGGAGGAGTGTGTGTGTCCTAGTGTGTGGAGAGGAGTGTGTGTGTCCTAGTGTGTGGAGAAGGAGTGTGTGTGTCCTAGTGTGTGGAGAAGGAGTGTGTGTCCTAGTGTGTGGAGAGGAGTGTGTGTGTCCTAGTGTGTGGAGAAGGAGTGTGTGTCCTAGTGTGTGGAGAAGGAGTGTGTGTCCTAGTGTGTGGAGAAGGAGTGTGTGTCCTAGTGTGCGGAGGAGTGTGTGTGTCCTAGTGTGTGGAGATGGAGTGTGTGTGTCCTAGTGTGTGGAGGAGTGTGTGTGTCCTAGTGTGTGGAGAAGGAGTGTGTGTGTCCTAGTGTGTGGAGAAGGAGTGTGTGTCCTAGTGTGTGGAGAAGGAGTGTGTGTGTCCTAGTGTGTGGAGATGGAGTGTGTGTGTCCTAGTGTGTGGAGATGGAGTGTGTGTGTCCTAGTGTGTGGAGAAGGAGTGTGTGTGTCCTAGTGTGTGGAGAAGGAGTGTGTGTGTCCTAGTGTGTGGAGAAGGAGTGTGTGTGTCCTAGTGTGTGGAGATGGAGTGTGTGTGTCCTAGTGTGTGGAGATGGAGTGTGTGTGTCCTAGTGTGCGGAGGAGTGTGTGTGTCCTAGTGTGTGGAGATGGAGTGTGTGTGTCCTAGTGTGTGGAGGAGTGTGTGTGTCCTAGTGTGTGGAGATGGAGTGTGTGTGTCCTAGTGTGTGGAGGAGTGTGTGTGTCCTAGTGTGTGGAGAAGGAGTGTGTGTGTCCTAGTGTGTGGAGAAGGAGTGTGTGTCCTAGTGTGTGGAGGAGTGTGTGTGTCCTAGTGTGCGGAGGAGTGTGTGTGTCCTAGTGTGTGGAGATGGAGTGTGTGTGTCCTAGTGTGTGGAGAGGAGTGTGTGTCCTAGTGTGTGGAGATGGAGTGTGTGTGTCCTAGTGTGTGGAGATGGAGTGTGTGTGTCCTAGTGGGCGGAGGAGTCTCTATTCTAGTTTCCCTCCCTTGTTGTGAGAATCACCCTGGCTGCAGGAGTTTAGGGAAGACAGGACTTATTTGGCTTACCTCACTGAGGGTTATCAGGGCAGGAACTCAGGAAGGAACCTGAAAGTAGGCCCGCTTGCTCGTCCATCTTTAAGCAAGGAATTTACTCACAGCTGAGGAAGTACAACAGAAACCATGGGGGATACTGCTTGGTGACTCGCAGGCTCATGATTGCCCTGTATCTGATTGCCTTGTTTCGTCCAGGTCCTCCTACATGGATTAACAATGTAACAGTCCTCTACAGAGTTCACAGGCCAGTCTCGTCTGAACAGTCAGTCTCTCAACTCGAACTCCCTCTTCCGGTGGATCTAGGCTGTGTTGGCAGTTAAAGCTGACTAGGACACTATTTATGTATTTGTTTATTTAATTCACATGTGTTGGCGAGTACACACTTTTGCACACTCACAGGCCACCTTTCAGGAGTAAGTCCTCCCCTTCCATCATGTGGTTCCCAGGAATCGAACTCGGGTTGTCAGACTTGGCAGCAGGCGCCTTTACCAAGAGACCTTGCCAGCCTGCAGAGCAGATTTCAAGGGTGGAAGAATGAAGACTGGAGAAGTTTATTTTGGAACTGTTGAGTTTGAAATTCCTGGAAGACAGCCAAATGAGGTGAAGAAGCCCAAGGGGCCTGGGCTCTGGCCTGGGCAGGCCGACGGAAAGCCACCTGAGGGGATGCGATTAGCCCAGGGGGAGTGTGGAGGGTGAGGCAAGGGTCAGTCTGAGCCTGAACCACAGGGAAAAACCTGGGGAAAAGCCTTGGAGCAAGGCTAAGCCCTGGGGAAAGGAAGTCTGACGTCTAGAAGGACGGGCACTGCCAAGCAGGCACAGGGGCAGCAGTAGAGCCTCAGTGGGGAGGGAGTGCCGTCCTGGATTGGGATTTAAAACCACATTCAATGTGAAGTTACATGAGGCTGGTGACGTGATTTTTTTTTCTCTTGAATTCCTTCCCTGGCCAGCTTGCTAGTACAGGTACCAGGGGGAATGGTGGTGGAGGTGAGAGCCAGGAGGACCTGATAAGGTGTCACCTAAGCCTGGGGCGGCAGTGGAACCCGGGAGGAATGTGCTGGGGTCAGCATTTGTAGGTGCTGAGATGGCAGGTGGAATTTGAGCTAGCGACTGGAAAGATTGCAGGTTTGGGGCTCTGGTGTTTGGATGTGATGTCCCCCAACAGAATTATTTGAACGCCTGGTCCCTAGCTGGTGGTGCTGTTTGGAGTGATTCGGGGGTGTAGTCTTGTTGAAGGAGCTTTTGAGAGCCTTTTGAGTTAAAGCCTCACAATTTCCAGTTTGCTCTCCTAGCTTTGTGCTTGTAGTTCAAGGTGTGAGCGCTCGGTGGCTGCTCCAGTCACCATGCCTGCGGTTGCTGCCTTGCTTATCCACTGCCGTGGACCCAAACACCCGGAACCAAAACATAAGATGCCTTGGCTATGCTGTTTGTCACAGCAGCAGAAACATAACTAATACAGGGCTCAGAGGGGACGCTGAGACAGAATGCCCCCCTTTTTAAAATAAGAGACTTACTAAAAGAGTTACTTAATGCTGTGGGTGGACAGACAGACAGCAGCATATTAGGGCGTCCGAGGTGAGATCAGGTTTACATGGCAGAGTGAGGGAGGGGAAGGCTCTGTGCTCCGTGGTTGGTGGGCATAGTGCATGGTTGGTGGGCATAGTGTGAGGTTGGTGGGCATAGTGTGAGGTTGGTGGGCATAGTGCGAGGTTAGTGGGCATAGTGCGAGGTTAGTGGGCATAGTGCGAGGTTAGTGGGCATAGTGCGAGGTTAGTGGGCATAGTGTGAGGTTGGTGGGCATAGTGCGAGGTTGGTGGGCATAGTGCGAGGTTGGTGGGCATAGTGAGTGGTTGGTGGGCATAGTGAGTGGTTGGTGGGCATAGTGTGAGGTTGGTGGGCATAGTGTGAGGTTGGTGGGCATAGTGTGAGGTTGGTGGGCATAGTGCGAGGTTAGTGGGCATAGTGCGAGGTTAGTGGGCATAGTGCGAGGTTGGTGGGCATAGTGTGAGGTTGGTGGGCATAGTGAGTGGATGGTGGGCATAGTGTGTGGATGGTGGGCATAGTGAGTGGATGGTGGGCATAGTGCGAGGTTGGTGAGCATAGTGCGAGGTTGGTGGGCATAGTGAGTGGATGGTGGGCATAGTGAGTGGTTGGTGGGCATAGTGAGTGGTTGGTGGGCATAGTGTGAGGTTAGTGGGTATAGTGAGTGGTTGGTGGGCATCGTGCGAGGTTGGTGGGCATAGTGTGAGGTTGGTGGGCATCGTGCGAGGTTGGTGGGCATAGTGTGAGGTTGGTGGGCATCGTGTGTGGATGGTGGGCATAGTGTGTGGATGGTGGGCATCGTGCATGCTTGCTGCCAGGCTGCCATGGATTCCTGCTAACCTGGGGCTTGTGTGCAGTCAGCCGTGAGAGTGGGAGGTGAGAGAGCAAGATTCCCGGAAGCGAGCCAGTGGGAGAGCTTCACAGCATGGTGTGGCCCTGGCTAACTTGAAGGATGGAGGTGGCATGGAGGACCAGAGGAAAACCCAGATCAGTGAGGGTCATGGTAGGGTGATGTTGGGTTGAGTGAAGGAAAGGGATTCTGGAGAAGAGGCCTGGAACTTAGTACTTCTGAAGCCGTGAGAGTCAGAGCCTGGCTCAGCAGCCTGTGTGCGGTATGCCAGCTAAACAGATGAGTTACAGCGAGAAACAGATAAAGGAGACTTAGTCAGCATGGCCACATTGGGAAGAACAAACAAAGTGACCCCCTATAAGTCCATCTTCAGGGTCCTGACATGAAGTTCAGGTTTAATCAGAGATCTAGAGGTGTGCAGAGCCAAAGCGGCCTGGTCCAGGTGTGGTTCTGCCCAGCGCTGACCCTTCATTGTCTGGGCTCCGGTCTCTGCAGCAAGGTGGGCTGACCGGCTGTCAGCACTGTGTGAAATGGACCCAACCCCCCACCCCAGCCTGGCACCAAGGCCCCGGGTCTACTTCTCTCAGCACGATATTCCTGGGGAAATGCCAATTTCATGGGGTCATTGTCCGGATATTCTCAGAGCCACATGTCCCTCTTGGAATATTCTGGTTCCTCCCTGCACCTGCATGAGCAGGCGGTTCCTGAGGACGATGCTCCCAGAGCAGAATTAGGATTAGTGTCCTCCATCCCTGAGGAAAGCGGGCAGGAAGGAGGTCTGGCAGTGACTGGCATGGCTCGGGGCTTTATGGTGGGCGGCGAGACCTTAGCCATATGGGCATTTGCAGCAAGAGGGAGCCTAAGGAGAGCGAACAGGAAGTGGTTGGGGTGGGGGTGGGCATAAAGACATTAATCTGCTGGGCACCACGGAGGAATGTTCTTATGAGCCTTGCTGGTAGTGCCACGGTTAGTTTCCACCGTCAGCTACGCCACTTGTGCGCCCCTTCAGTGTGCCCGCCAGGCACAGCTCACTCCTGCCTCCTGCTCCATTTTTGCTTCTCTTCTTTCTCTTCTCTTCCATGTTCTCTCTGTCTGTCTGTCTGCCTCTCTCACATCCTCACTCTGACACGGCCTTTTACTCCACTCTTTTACATACACCCCCCCCCAAAGCCTCTTGCACTAACTCTGTTGGGCATGGTGTGTTTGCTTGGTGGCATACCCATTCACCTTTTATAATCCTTTCACCAAGCGCTTGGGAACAGGTGGATGACGAGGTGAGCTGAGAGGCCTGGTTATGGGGAGGTGCGGGCCATCCTCATTCCCGTCCCAGAGCTGTGTTCAGGGTGTGCTGGCCCAGCAGAGTGAATCCCATTCTAGCACCACCCCTCCCACAGCCGTGGCTGGGGAGGCAGCTGCCTCCTCTTGCTGTACAGGTCGCCTGGGCAGGAAGAGGAAAGACGTTAACATTAGAGCAGCCAGAGCCGAGGGTGCAGCCAGGACAGACAACTGTTGTGGAGATCAGTTGAAGATGTGTTACATTCGTTTTTGCTGTGGAACATTTGTTTAAGGATGCAAAGATGTGTTGCATTCTTTTGTGTTGTATTTGTTTAACTCTGTGAAGCTGTGTTGCTCTGCCTGTCTAAACTCCTGATTGGTCTAATAAAGAGTTCAACAGCCAAGAGCAAAGCCGTAGAGAGGGACAGGTGGGGGCTGTCAGCAGAGAGAATAAATAGGAGAAATCTAGGCTGGGGGAGTGAGAGAGGAGTGAGAAAAGGAGAAGAGAAGACACCAGGGGTCAGCCACACAGTCACCCAGCTACACAGTCACACAGTCACCCACCCAGCACACATCACCCACCCAGCCACACAGTCACCCACCCAGCCAACAGTCACCCACCCAGCCACACAGTCACCCACACAGCCACACAGTCACCCACCCAGCCACACAGTCACCCACACAGCCACACAGTCACCCACACAGCCACCCACCCAGCCACACAGTCACCCACCCAGCCACACAGTCACCCACACAGCCACCCACACAGCCACACAGCCACACAGTCACCCACCCAGCCACACAGTTACCCACACAGCCACACAGTCACCCACACAGCCACCCAGCTACACAGCCACACAGTCACCCACCCAGCCACACAGTCACCCACACAGCCACACAGTCACCCACCCAGCCACACAGTCACCCACCCAGCCACACAGTCACCCACCCAGCCACACAGTCACCCACACAGTCACCCACACAGCCACACAGCCATCCAGCTACACAGCCACACACCCACACAGCCATCCACGCAGCCATCCATACAGTCACACAGCCACACAGTCACACAGCCACACAGTCACACAGCCACACAGTCACACAGCCATCCACACAGCCATCCACACATCCACACAGCCATCCACACATCCACACATCCACATATCCACACAGCCATCCACACATCCACATATCCACACAGCCACACATCCACACATCCACACAGCCATCCACACATCCACATATCCACACAGCCATCCACACATCCACATATCCACACATCCACACAGCCATCCACACATCCACACATCCACATATCCACACATCCACACAGCCATCCACACATCCACATATCCACACAGCCATCCACACATCCACATATCCACACAGCCATCCACACATCCACACATCCACACATCCACATATCCACACATCCACACAGCCATCCACACATCCACACATCCACATATCCACACATCCACACAGCCATCCACACATCCACATATCCACACAGCCATCCACACATCCACATATCCACACATCCACACATCCACATATCCACACATCCACACATCCACATATCCACACATCCACACAGCCATCCACACATCCACACATCCACATATCCACACAGCCATCCACACATCCACATATCCACACATCCACACAGCCATCCACACATCCACACATCCACATATCCACACATCCACACAGCCATCCACACATCCACACATCCACACAGCCATCCACACATCCACATATCCACACAGCCATCCACACATCCACACAGCCATCCACACATCCACATATCCACACAGCCATCCACACATCCACACATCCACATATCCACACATCCACACAGCCATCCACACATCCACACATCCACATATCCACACATCCACACAGCCATCCACACAGCCACATATCCACACAGCCATCCACACATCCACACAGCCATCCACACATCCACATATCCACACAGCCATCCACACATCCACACATCCACATATCCACACATCCACACAGCCATCCACACAGCCACACATCCACACATCCACACATCCACACATCCACACATCCACACATCCACACAGCCATCCACACATCCACACAGCCATCCACACAGCCACACAGTCACCCACACAGCAACACAGCCACACAGTCACCCACACATCCACACATCCACACAGCCATCCACACATCCACACAGCCATCCACACATCCACACAGCCATCCACACAGCCACACAGTCACCCACACAGCAACACAGCCACACAGTCACCCACACATCCACACATCCACACAGCCATCCACACATCCACACAGCCATCCACACATCCACACAGCCATCCACACATCCACACAGCCATTCACACAGCCACACAGTCACCCACACAGCAACACAGCCACACAGTCACCCACCCAGCCACACAGTCACACAGCCACACAGCCACCCACACAGCCACACAGTCACCCACACAGCCACACAGTCACCCACACAGCCACACAGTCACCCACACAGCCACACAGTCACCCACACAGCCACACAGTCACCCACACAGCCACCCACCCAGCCACACAGTCACCCACACAGCAACACAGCCACACAGTCACCCACCCAGCCACACAGTCACACAGCCACACAGCCACCCACACAGCCACACAGTCACCCACACAGCCACACAGTCACCCACACAGCCACACAGTCACCCACACAGCCACACAGTTACCCACCCAGCCACACAGTCACACAGTCACCCACCCAGCCACACAGTCACACAGCCACACAGTCACCCACACAGCCACACAGTCACCCACACAGCCACACAGCCACACAGTCACCCACACAGCCATACAGTCACCCACACAGCCACACAGTTACCCACACAGCCACACAGTCACCCACACAGCCACACAGTCACCCACCCAGCCACACAGTCACCCACACAGCCACACAGTCACCCACACAGCCACACAGTCAACCATGGAAAAAAGAGAAAGAAAAGAATAGAGAATAGAGAAAGGTAGAGGCCCAGAAGCGAAAGGTAGATGGGATAATTTAAGAAAAGCTGGCTAGAAACAAGCCAGGCTAAGGCTGGGCATTTATAAATAAATCTCCACGTGTTTTCTTGGGAGCTGAGTGGAGGGCCCCCAAAGAGTAAAAATAAACACGAAAACCAAAGAAACTAACCACAGACAACCCAAAACGCCCGTGGAGCTGTTTGGAAAGAAATATTCTCGGTATTAAAAAAGAAACACACACAAAATGAAAGTGACCCCGCAAGGGAATTTCTTCCTTTTTTTCATTTTATTTATTTTATGTTTATGGTTGTTTTGCCTGCGTGTATGGCTGTATACCACATGACTACAGTACCTGCAGAGGCTAGAAGAGGACATGGCTCCTCTGGGACCAGACTGACAGGCAGGCGTGAGCTACCTGTGGAATCAAACCTAGGTCCTCTGAAAGAGCAGTCAGTGCTCTTTATTTTATTTATTTTTGGTTTTTTGGAGCCTGTCCAGAACTAGCTCTTGTAGACCAGGCTGGCCTCGAACTCACAGAGATCTGCCTGTCTCTCTTCCAGAGTGTTGGGACTAAAGATGTGTGCGTCCCCCACTGCCCGGCCGCAGTCAGTGCTCTTCACTACAGAGCCCAAGGCGATTCCTTCTTTACTAAAAGTTGTGCCGCCACCACCCAAACCAGGATAGCAAGCAGCAGACGTGGCCATGACGGCCCCTGTCTTTTACCCCTATAGCAAAGGGAGGTTGTCTGTTCTCTTTGGCTGTGGTTCAGCCTCACAGTCTGCTCCCAGGTGGCTGACGTCGAAGGCAAGGGGCTCCGGGCCACCAACTTTTGGGAATGCAGAAGGCAGTGGGGCGGGTAGACAAAGTTTTACAAGGTAGGGGAGATGAAGAGATTCTAATTCCTCTACATAAAAGTTATAGGAAGTAGGGAAATTTATTTAATATTGATCCTTGGTAGCTAGCCACGTTTGATAGGAAAAATTAATCCCGTTTTCTCACAAGCTGGATGCAGAGGTGTTGGTACTCTGGGGACTAAGACAGGAGACTCTTGTAAGCCTAAGAAGTAGAAGCCAGCTTAGGCAATATGATGAGAATTTATCTCAAAAATAAATGCAGGGGGTGGCTGGAGAGATGGCTCAGAGGTTGAATGTTTACTGCCTCTACAGAAGGCCTGGGTTCCAGTCTCAGCACCTACATGGCAGCTCACACCCTCATGTAACTCTGGTTCCAAGGGATCTGATTCCCTCTTCTGGCCTCTGCAGGCACTGCATGCATTTGCTATACCGTAAGTATATTCAGGCATTTAACATCAAGAAATAAGGGTTGAGGGTATGGTTCATTCAATGAATTGCTTTCTATGCAAACATGAGGGTCTGAATTTGATTCCCAGCACACATGTAAAGTAGTTAGGTGTAGTGGGGTTAGAAGTAGAGACAGATGGAGCCTTAGGACATACTTGCTGATATATTTTCTCTGTTGAGTTCTAGGCTAGTGAAAGACCTTGTTTAAAAATATAGGGCTGTCTCTGAGGAACAACATCGGCTTTGTTCCCTCATGGGCACACATGCTTACACACACATACATGCACACATATACACACATACATACACGTGTATGCGTGCACATACCACACACACACAAATATCAAACATGTACAGAGACACATATGTGCGTGTACACACACACACGCCAAACCATGAAGAGCCACTTACAGAGGCTTCTGAAGGCCAATGAATTTATCTTTCCAGAAGCAAGGGCATGAGTGAACCCTGCTGATGGAGACACTAGTGTTCTTGGTTCTGTCCCAAGAATGCCCTTCTATTTCTCCAGGTGATGACTGAGCTTGGTGGAATGGGCTGCTTGACCACACAGCAGTGTAGGGAGTGCGGATGCCGTGCTCAAGGAGACCACTGGCTTCTGGTGAGCTGCTGGACACAGGGCCGGCCTCGGAGGGAGAAATCCTCCTGCCCGCCCCGCTTCTTCCTTAAGAACCAGACCCTCATTTGTCTTCACACAGCCTTGGCCTGGAGGCTGGAGCCTTTCTCAGCACTTTATAAAACTCTAGTGACATTTGAACCTGTGTGTAAAAGATGTTAGTAATGTGGTGTTTGAGGGCTGGAGCCGTGGCTCAGCGGTTCAGAGCATGGACGCTGACAGAGGCCCTGCATTCAGTTCCCAGCACCCCATGGAGCTGTATCTACATCTAGGGCGCTCACGCTTGCTCCCTTCTGATCCTATGGGCATCTGCGCTCCCCTGTTCACCCCTTCTCCACATATACACAGAGTTAACAGTAAAAATCTTTAAAAATGAATGTTTTGAAAACACTGAACAGTGCATTTCCAGATTTTACAGACTGGCAGCTGTAGTTCACCAGTGATGCCAAGAGGCAAGTCCACACCTCGAGGGGAACACAGGCGGAGGCAAGGCCCTGGCTGCAGCTGCTGGAGAGGCAGTGTCCTTTCCTGCCTCCTGCGGGTGGTGCTCATTTATGTCCTGTGTCAATGGCCTGTGAGTGTTTCCTGTGAATTCCCCTGGGTGACCCAAAACACATCCATTTTGTTTCCTTCCTTTAAAACAAAAAGGGTTATTTTTAGTTGTGTGTGTGTATGGGTATGTGGATGTGAGTACCATTGTCAGCAGAATCCAAATGGTTTTGGATCTTCTGGAGCTGGAGTTAAGGTGACCCGACATGCACGCATGTGTTCCTGATGCCCCTCCTCACCGCTCGGCCACCCTGCTTTTCTTCACCCTCCCCTTCCCTTCTCTCCCTTCCCTCTCTCTCCCCCTTCCTTCTTGTCTTCCTTTCTGTGTGGGACAAAGGACCTCATTATGTTTCCAAGGCTGGCCCGGATCTCCTGATCCTTTGCCACCCGAGTTTTTAAAATGCAGAGTTGTTTCCTCCGGGGTGATGAATGGAGTGCTTTTTAGCTATGAAGTTTTTCCATTGATTTCTTGTGTGCATGTTTATGGTTTATGTCTGTGGACGTGCATACCTGTGCATGTCCATGAGGGAGGCCAGAAGTCAAAGTCGGCTGCTTCCTGTCACTTTCCCTCTAAGTCAGGGTGTCCCAGTGAAACTAGAGCGCTCCAGTTTGGCTCTGTTGGCTCCGGTGGGGGGGCTGCCTGTCTGCACCCTCCTATGCTGGGGTTACTGAAGTGTGTTTGTTGTTGGAGTGGAGTTGAATGACAAACACTTTACCAACAGACCCTTCTCCCAGCCCTGAACTTGACTTTGAGTTATGCAGTATTTATTTACAGGCCGGGGATCCAAGTGCTATTTCATTCATACTGGAGCCGGCTGTTTGAGGAGAAGAGACCCATTCCAGTTGAGATGTTCATAATTTTGGTTGTGCAAGAAGTGGCCCAGAAATTGAAAAATGTCATAGTTTGAGTTACTGTTGCTGTGCTGAACCACCACCACCAGAAGCAGCCTGGGGAGGAAAGGATGGTATGCCCTGAGCCACCGTTCATTGAGGGAAGCTGCGGCAGGAGCTGACGCAGAGGCCATGAAGGGTCCTGCTTACTGGCTTGCTTCCCCTTGCTTGCTCAGACTGCTTTCTTACAGAAACCAGGACCGCCAGCCCCGGGATGGCATTGCCCACCTTGGGCCAGCCTCTCCCTTTTTGATCACTAATTTAGAAAATACCCTGTAGGCTTTCTCTACAGTCTGATCCCATGGAGACATTTTCTCAGTTGAGGCTCCCTCCTCTTAGATGACTCCAGCTTGTGTCGAGTTGACATAAAACCAGCCAGCACAAACGTGGAATTTGCTTTGGCGTTCACTTACCATCGGGTGGCTTCAAATTTAGTACTGTGTGTTTTGTGTGAACACAGCACCCGTGTGGAGGAAATCAGAGGACAGCCGTGGGTGCAGGCCCTCCCTCACCTTCCACATTTTTTTTGAGGCAGGGTCTCCATTGCTTATTCCACTGCGTACTCAAGTTCGCTGTCCCTGGAGCTTTTGGAGATTTTTCTCTTTGTCCTCCATCTCCCCATAGTCAGCTAGGATTAGAGGCTCATGCTATACACCCAGCTTTCTATATGGCATCTGGGGATTCGAACTCAGGCCGTGCACACTTGTGCAAACTTTTCATATTTCCTTTTGTGTGTGTGGGTGCACTTGTGTGTGCAAGAGCATAAGTGTGTGGAAGCCAGAGGACAATCTCTGGTGTTCCTCAGAAGCCACCCACCTTGTGTTTTGAGAGGTCTGTCATTGAGACCAAAGGCTTGCTGAGTAGGTAGACTGGGGCAAGGGAACCCCACAGTCCTTCTCTTGCACCCCCACCCAGTGCTGGGATTACAGGTACACACCACCAAGCTCGATGTTTTCTCATAGGTGCTGGGAACCAGACTCAGGCCCTCATGTTTGCATGCATGGTTCTCATTGTGTTGACAGAGTCATCTCTCCAGCCCCCACAGACAGACTTTTAAAAATAGGTTTATTTTTAATTTTGCATATGTGTGTTTATCTGTGTGTATATGTGTGTGTGTGTGTCTAGGTGCCCAAGGAGGCCAGAAGAGAGACTGTGAGATTCCCCTGGAACTAGCTTTGTAAGTGGTTGTGAGCAGCCCCAGGTGGGTTCCGGGAACTGAACTCCAGTGAGCAAGAGCAGCAAGCACTCTTAACTGCGGAGCTCTCTCTTCAGCCCCCAGCTTTGTTCAAACAAATAACATCACAGCTTCTATTTCCTACAGCTTGGTTCCTGCTCTCACTTCTCACTTCAGGGTACATCCTGCACGTTTCCCAGGACAGTAGGTAGGGATGTTCCTTTCTCTGTAATAGTCGTGCACGCCAAACATGGGCTCTTCCGTAATTTATACAAGTATTTCCAGTTAGTGGACTTTTCCAGATTATTGCATTGTATGTGAACAGCCCCTAAATCACTTTCTTGTACACTTACATTTCAGCACATGGGATTTATATCTTTGCCAGTAGTGTTCCTTTCCCCGTGTGTGTGTGTGTGTGTGTGTGTGTGTGTGTGTGTGTGTGTGGTGTTTGCATGAATGCCAGCACACATTTGTATAGAGGTTCACATGCATGCATGTGTGTTATCCCTGCATGCAGAGGCCCTAGGTTCACTTCTGGTGTCTTCCTCAGTCATCTCCCACCCTATTCATTGAAACAGGGACTCTCAGTTGAACCAGGGCCCACTGATTGAGTTAATCTAGCTTGCTCTGGGGGACCCCCGTCTCTGACTTTGATCACTAGAACTTCAGACAGGTTGCATGACATATACATGGACTCTGAGGATCTGAACTCCTGCCCTCACATCTGTAAGGCAAATGTGATGTCCCCTGAGCCATCTCCCCAGCCCTTCCCACACTCTTGACAATCCTTTTAACTTTAGACAGGCTAATGTTTTGCTTGCATTTTCTTAAGTAGCAGCTAAGGATGTGGCTTCGTGTATTTATTAATGATATTTGCCTTTCCCCCAGTGAGTTACTTCATATTCTTCCTATTTAAGAAAGTTAGGTGGGTGCTGCACACCTGCAATCCTAGCACTTGGAGGTGGAGGCAGGAGGATCGGGAGTTCAGTGCTCATAGCCAACCTGAAGTATTGGAAATCCTGTCTCAAAAAACCTCAAATGAAAAAAAAATAAGAAAATAAATAGAGTTAAGAATTGGGCTGTTGGCCTCCCAGGCAGGACTCTGCATATCGCTGATGTCGCTGGCAGAACGTTGCACTTTTTCAGTGTTCCCTTCCGTCTTCCGGCTTCCTCTCGCTCTGCCTTTGGCCTCCATCCACTCCTGCAGCTGGGGAATTTCTTGGCTCTTCCCATCTTTGCTTTCTGTTGGGAACTCTGGTCTGGATTACTCTGGAAGTTAAGTTATCATCTCCCTCTCGGAGCTCCGGCTTTGTAGTGAGGCTGGGTTTTCCTCTCTGACCCTTCCCTCAGTGGCCGAGTTCACAGTCTGCTATCGTTGTCGTGCAAACTGCACACGCAAGGTGGTGCTGAACCAAGTAACTGGACGTTCATTTGTTCCTCCTCTCCCCTCCCTCCTCTTTCTCTCCCCCACTCTGTGTGTGTGTGTGTGTGTGTGTGTGTGTGTGTGTGTGTGTGTGTGGTGGTATGGGAAGTCAGTTTCCACCTTCCACCTCGTTTGGGGCAGATCTTCTCTGATGCTGCATAGTCCAGGCTAGCTGGCCTGTGCGCTTCTGGGGACTCCCCCTCTCTTTACCCCCCGTCTCACCGTGGAGTACGGGGTGATAGATGTGGCCTGCTGTGTTGAGCTTTATGTGGGTTCCAGAGCTCTGAACTTAGATCCCCCAGCTTGTGCAGCAGGCACCTTGCTGGTTGAGCCACTAGCCACTAGCACTTGCTTTTAATGCTGTCTTTCCCATCCCGTGCTTTCGCGCCTGTAAACATGGCAAAGACAGCTCTGTGGGCCTGAGAAGAATGGCGTGCTCTCATGGACAAACCTGCCACAGCCCTGGCTTCAGGAGCTGTCTTCATGAGAGGATATTTCCTCTGAACTCGTCTACCACTTGTCTCTGGTGCTTCCTGAGTGTTGTAGACAGAGCCAAGGGACGCACAGTGATGGTCCCAGCTGTGCCTTGACATGGCTAAGAACGCTGAGATTGCAGGTGAGCTCCACACATGCGGACGATGCGGTACTTGCATCTTGTCAAGGGTGAGTCTAGGACCATGCTTTGCCTTCAGCTAAAAGCCTCTTCGGTTCACTTTAACTGGAACATTTTCAATTCTGTAGAACCAGCAACATTTCAGAAACATACATCTCCCTTCCTGCCTTAAGTAGAGCTTGTTTGGTGTGACCTCGTGGTTAGCTGGATCCCTACACTGGTCATGCTCATTTTGATCTGTTAAAGCATTCTCCAACTTTGCCATCCCATGCTTCCTATCTTTATTCTCTATAATAAGGAAGTAGTGGGTGCCGGGCGGATTTTGAAAGATTTTTATTTATGTATACTTGTGTGTGAGTGTAGGACACCTGTGTGGGTCTCCTGGGGCCAGAAGAGGGCCCACAGCTGCCTGCCTGATGTGGGAACTGAACTCCTCTTACCGGGCACCCACTGGTCTTCCTCCTCCTCCTTCCAGACTCTGTGAGTTTAGCAACCAACAGTGTTGATTTTTTTCTGAACTGGTCTTTTCTTTCCCAGTTTCTTTATTACCGCTGTGTGTCTGTCTGTGTTCTCATTTAGACACCTATTCCCACATTCTCTAGTCATTTCGTGGCTCATTGGATGGTCAGACAGTTGTGTTTTGCTTTGAAGGCAATGGGTGATTCTACAAACAAAAGCAAAGTCAGCCTCAGTAAATGGACTGTGTGTGGCTTAAACAGGGAGCAGTTTCTTTCTTTTCTTTTTTTTTTTTTTTTTTGGTTTTTCAAGACAGGGTTTCTCTGTAGCTTTGGAGCCTGTCCTGGAACTAGCTCTTGTAGACCAGGCTGGCCTCGAACTCACAGAGATCCTCCTGCCTCTGCCTCCCAAGTGCTGGGATTAAAGGCGTGTGCCACCACCGCCTGGCCAGGGAGCAGTTTCTTTTGAGCTAGGCCAGGATGTGGGCGTGTCAGGGGTAACTCTGCAACGACACTTGAGTTCCACCCACGTCTCTGGGCTTTCCTCGATCTTAGCAAGACAGCTGCAGCTGTGACCTGGGTTGGAGATCTCATCTGTGGTTATTTTTGATTTGCACGTTTACAACAGCAACAAAAGCTAGGTCCGGTGGTTGGAGGAATGAAGGGAGGCTAGCAGCTTGTCTTCTCGGTGCCCACAGGGTGGCTCACAGCTGCCTGAAGTCCAGCTCGGGACCCGGTACCCTGGCTGCTGTGGGCACCAGCATGTGCTGTACTCCCATGAAATTTAAAAGGGAGGGAGGGAGCCGGGTGATGGTGGCGCACGCCTTTAATCCCAGGAACTCAGGAGGCAGAGGCAGGCGATCTCTGTGAGTTCGAGGCCAGCCTGTTCTACAAGAGCTAGTTCCAGGACAGCTAGGACTGTTATACCGAAGCCAAAAAAACAAAAAAAAAAAAAACGTAAACAAACAAAGAGACAAAGGGTGGGGAGGGAGAAAAGACTGGATATCATTCTGCCTCAGATTCCCATGCAGCTGAAATAGACTTGAACTTCTGGCCGTCCTGCTCCTGCCTCAGAGCACTGCGATTATTAGGTGTGTGCCTTCACACATGGTTTCTGTGGTGTAGGGGCCAAACCCAGGACACTAGTACTGTGTGTACTGAGCCATACCCAGACCCCATTTTGGATGTGGAGCAGAGGTTTTGCTCTCCAGTGATTACAGAAAAGACTTCATTCAAAGAATAAAGAAATTGACTTTATTCAAAACCAACCAACCAAAACCCCGGAGTAAACGGTGCTCGGGAAATTGCTCATTTGGGAAGTGTCTGTCATACAAGCGTGAGGGCCTGAGCTCAGATCTCCAGAACTCTCGGAGAAAGACAGGCACGCTGTGTGCAACTGGAATCGCAGCACTGGGGAATGCTGACACGGGGATCCTGAAACAGGTTTCACCAGGAAACCCTGCCTCAAAATAAAGGGGTACCGGTGGGATGGCTTCCTGTCTAGCTCATCTTCTAGAGTTGATTCTGGAGCCCACATGGTAGAAGGAGAGAATCAGCCCCTGCGGGTTATCCTCTCACTTCCACACATGTGCACACACACAGAAGAAGTAACAGTGTCATTTTAAAAAATTGACTACTTGCCTTCACATATAGATAGGCATGTGTATCCTGGATAGGCGTACCCACACTAAAAGTCCATACAGCACACACACACACCACACATACATACTAAGTTCATATATGTAGTGCATGATTTGGTGTCTGCAGGTGTTTAAAAGGACCCTGCCAGCCCAGCCCAACGTTGTTTCATTTCCACCGAGTTCACAGAAACGAGGTTGACTGAGAAGCTCTGGGACACTTAGGTGATGTGGGAGTTCCAACCCCATTCGCCAGCCTCAGCACTGAAAGAAACGGTTGGTGGCTGTAAACCAGGCCAAAGGTGTTTTCAAGTTCCCGAATCTCAGCCTTGTGGGGCGCCTGTACCCCTATTCCTTCTATTTCTATCCCCCGCTCACATGTACTTAATTATCTAGTTAATTGCTTAGCTCACTCATTAAAAAGCACATAATTAGGAAGGGGGAGTGGGGCGATGCCTGGTGTGGGCAGGAACCTGGAGAAAAGCAAAGGGATGGGGGGAAGTGAGAATGTGGCCTTGACTTTCACCAGCCCAAGGCCGTGCCTCAAGCCAACACCAACACAGAGGGACCCCAAATCATCTAGAAAACGATTAGTTATGTTTAGTCTGCCTGATTTCAAAGACAGATAAAGTACGTGAAAAATAGCATGCAAAACTAGGCGTGTGACCTTAAAGGTTTTCCTTGCAAGAGTGTGTAAATGGAGAGGAGGCCAGAAACGCACAGTTAACAGTGAATACCAGACCAAGTGTGGTGGCACATGCCTGTAATCCCCGCACTCAGGAGGCTGGGGGTGGGGTTCCTGAGTTCCAGGCCAGCCTCAGTGACACAGTGAAGCCCTGTCACAAAAGAAAACAAAACCCAACATCACTCCAACAAATGAAACAATACCCACAAAGAACAGCTTGGGAGTTGGCTCGGTGAGAATTAGAATCTGTGTGCAAGGGTGAAGACTGGCACCCCAGAACCTATGTGAAGAGCCAGGCATGACAGCCTACATCTCCGACTCTAGTGAGCTTTCTGGTCAGTCAGCTTAGTAGAAACAGCGAGCTCCTGGTTCAGTGAGAGACCCTGTCTAAAAGAATAAGGCGGTAGCCAGGTGTGGGGGCACAAGCCTTTAATCCCAGCACTTGGGAGGCAGGGACAGGCAGATATCTGTGAGTGCGAAGCAGCCTGGTCTACAGAGCGAGTTCCAGGACAGCCAGGGCTACACAGAGAAACCCTGTTTTGAAAAACAAACAAACAAAAGCCTGATGCCTTTTCTAGTTCACTGTCTCTGCTTTCTCTGTGGTTCAAGGAGTGAGCCCTTGCCTCCCGTCCCAGCCTCTGAGCCCTCGCCTCCTGTCCCAGCCTCTGCACACTGTCTGCTGTGCTCCCTGCCGTAAAGGACTCTATGGAACTGAGCAAAACAAACTCTTCATTCTTTAAATTGTCTTGGTCATTGTGTTTTATCACAGCAATAGTGACTAATGCTGGCGCAGAGGGAGGCAGATCTCTGTGAGTTCAAGGCCAGCCTGGTTAGCATAATGGTTCCATGCCAGTCAGGGCTACAGAGAAAGACCCTGTCTCAAAAATTTTAAAATAATTTTTCAAAAGTTTGAGGAACCAAGGAGATGGCTCAGCAGTAAGAACGCTTGCTGCTCTTCCAGAGGACCCTCGTTCAGTTATCAGTACCCAGGTGGGACAGCTTACAACTGCCTATAACTTCAGCTGTAGGGGATCAGATACCCTCCTCTGTCTCTGAGGACACACACTTATTTGATATACACAACATAGACACACACACATGCTCATAATTTAAAAAAATACAATGGAGAATTACAAAAATACTTGATGTCAACCTCTGATCTCCACATACTACACACATACACTATATATACATACATACACTCTCACACACATATGTATACAAACATACATATACAAACATACACATTAATTAACACATATACACTATACACATACTATATTCACACTATACATGCATATGCACACACTATACATACACGCATGCACATACTACGCACACACAAGCACAACTATACGTACATATGTCCCACATACTATACATACACAGCAACATACGCATACATGCCCAGGCACTCAAACACATACATGCACATGTACTCAAGCACATGCACAATGCATACTATACATGCATAGTTGCATACACATGTACATATGCACATTATACACACATATACACTACACACACACATACACACAGTGTTTTAGGCATTCTGAGTGATTCTTTTTCAAGTTCCCCTGACTTTACTTTTTTTTTCTTAAGTTTGAGACTGGGTCTTACGTATCCCAAGCTGGCCTTGAAGGCTTGAAGATGGCCTTGAACTTACAGTCATTTTTCCTCTCTCCTCTGGTGTGCTGGGATTAAAGGCCATCACTGTCACTTTGTCCATCAGGTCTTTTGACAATGTCATTTTTTCCCTCAGGGGTTGTTTTTGTCTCTGTTAGCGTTGATCAAGTCATTTTTATGACCCCAGTCTGAGAAGTCCAATGCTGCCTGTGTGTTGTCTTCTCTTCCGTTCGTTCTCTAGTTTTGGGGGCTGGCATGGTGCGTGTGTTCTGCCTCCGGTGGTGAGCTTTTGCCTACTCCCACAGTTGCCCCAGTTCCAGCTCTTCATGGCATGGTCATGCTGTGTATGTACTGCATGGTCATGCTGTGTATGTACGGCATGGTCATGCTGTGTATGTACGGCATGGTCATGGTGTGTATGTACGGCATGGTCATGCTGTGTATGTACTGCATGGTCATGCTGTGTATGTACTGCATGGTCATGCTGTGTATGTACTGCATGGTCATGCTGTGTATGTACGGCATGGTCATGCTGTGTATGTACTGCATGGTCATGCTGTGTATGTACGGCATGGTCATGCTGTGTATGTACGGCATGGTCATGCTGTGTATGTACGGCATGGTCATGGTGTGCATACACATAGGCATGTGGCATGTGCATGTATGTGTTAGTGGTGGTAGTAGGGAGTAGAGGCACACGGAGAAGAAGAGAAGTGAGAATAAAGAACTGGAGATTGAAGTCCCCAAACTGTCCCCAGAGCACCTATTTGACTTGGGAGTCTTTGGGAATAGGAGCTTGAGCAGTTCACCTACTTCACCTCTGAAAGCTCCGTGGAAGCTGTTGTCATTTTAAAATTTGTGCATGTGATGGGGAGATGGTGAGGTGGGAAAGTGGGAGGTGGGGAGGTGGGAGATGATGGGGAGATGGGGAGGGAGATGATGGAAGATGGAGAGGTAGGAGATGATGGGGAGATGGGGAGGGGGAGATGGGGAGGGGGAGATGGGGAGGGAGAGATGGGGAGGTGGGTGTTGTGCACATGGAGGTCAGGAGACAGCCTTGAGTGTCTTTCTTCAGGTGCCTTCTCCTTGTGGGCAGAGTCTCTCATTGGCCTGGAATTCCACACAGTTGGCTAGACTACCAGGGCACTAAGCCCAGTTCCAGTGCTAAGACTGCAAGGGGCTCTGCATGCTGAGTGCTGGGAGCAAAGGCAGGAGCCCAGGCCACCCTCCCCAGGGGTGCAGGCTTGCGGTACCCTCCTGCACTTCTCCTTTCTCACCATTGCCCTGTCCTGGCTCCCGGGGCAAGTGACTTCCGTGGCCCTCCTCTCCAGGCCCTTCTCTGTCAGAAATAGTTAAGTGTTTTTAAAGTGCTGGGGTAGGCTGGAGGAATGGCTTGGAGCTAAGAGGACTGACTTCTGCCCCTTAACAAGAGCCCCAGAGGACTGACACCCTCTTCTGGTCTCTGCGGGTACTGCAGTCCTGTGCACCCCCCCCCCCATCATTTAAAATAAAAATAAAATATTTAAAGTGTAGGAATGGCAGATGTCATTTGATTTCAGCTGGGTAGAGTGCACACCATTTTTAAGTTCCTGTCTCTTTCACCTGTAGCTCCCATCTGAGCCATCTGTCCGTGTGTCACCACCCCAGACCAGCAGGATGGCTGCCAACAAGGCCAAGAGCCAGGGCTCCCTGGCTCTTCACAAAGTCATCATGGTTGGCAGTGGAGGGGTCGGCAAGTCAGCCCTGACGCTTCAGTTCATGTACGACGAGGTAAGAGATGCCCGCACACCTTCCCCAAGTGGCTGTGCTGCTGTGTGCTGTGTGTGTCCTCCTCCTCACTTGTCCATGGAGGTTTCGAACAGCTTCAGGGAGAGGCAGTCTCAGCAGAAGATCCCTGTTGCTGGTGTGGTGGTGGTTTTAGCTGTAGTCCAAACAGAGGGCTGTATTGCCAGTGTTACATGGGCTTTCTTTGTGACAGGAGCGAGGGAAGAGAGAGATCTCTTTGTAGGTGCTATGGCTTGCATCTTTTATCCTTCTAATGTATGTGTATGTGTGTGGGTGGGGGTGCAGAGGAGTGTGGTTGCCTCAAGAGGCCAGAAGAGGGTGTCAAATGTCCTGAAGTTATAGGTAGTTGCCCAGTGTGGGTTCTGGGAACTTGTTTGTTTGTTTTGGGGTTTTTTTTTTGTTTTGTTTTGGTTTTTTTCAAGACAGGGTTTCTCTGGGGCTTTGGAGCCTGTCCTGGAACTAGCTCTGTAGACCAGGCTGGTCTCGAACTCACAAAGAGCCACCTGCCTCTGCCACCCGAATGCTGGGATTAAAGGTGTGCACTGCCACCCGGCTTTCTTTTCTTTCTCTTCTCTTCTGTCTCTCTCTCCTCCTCCTCCTCCTGCTTCTTCTTCTTTTTTTTTCTTTTAGACAAAGTCTTCTGTAGCCCAGGCTGCCTTGGAACTCACTGTGTAGCCAAGGATGGCTTTGAACTTCTGATCCTCCCGCCTCCCCCTGCTGTGCCACCATCCCTGGTTTCTGAGGCTCTGTGGATGCAGGGGGCTTTGTGTGTGAGAGGTGAGCACTCCACCAACTGAGCTACTGCCCAGCCTCAGGTGCTGTGCTTTGAGTCTTGAATGTCTCCCACGGGAGGGGACCTGTGTTGAAGAACTGACTGTCAGCCTTCAGCACCTTAGGAAGTAGAGTTCAGCCAGAGGAAGTTAAACCATTGGAAGTGTTCTTAAAGAGATACTGTCACCGCAGCCACTTCCTGTTTTTTCCTCTACTTCCTGGTTTCTGCTGTGTGTTGCTGTGTGCTCTCACCACCGTCCTCTGACTCACCACAGGCCCTAAGAACTGTGAAGTGAAAACTGGGCTGGCTTGTCTCCATCTCCCAGCACCGAGACCATGAGATTGCATGGCCAGGCTCAGCTCCATATAGCAGGTCCAGGACTGAGCCCAGGACTTGTAAGGCACGCACTTTTACCAAATGAGCCGCCCCTCCCACCCTGGTCCTGGAGTTTAGGTGGAGATAAATCACCGCTGAGGCAGAGCTGTGGCTGCAGAGGGGGGAGAAGATTCCTGTAGTTCTGGGCGGTTGAGGCATTGTGCCAAATCTGAGATCAAGTTCGCGCAGAGCCCGCATCCTGTTTTCATCACAGCTGCAGACACAGGAGAGACTCAGAGCCTTGTCAGATGTTTTGTGCTTTTTAAAGAAAAGTGTATTGTGTATGTCTGTATGTTTGTGCAGACATGCATGACACAGCACACGGGAGGTCAGAGGACAGCATGAGGAGTTGATTCTCTCTCCACCACGTGGATCCTAAGATTCAAAGTCAAGTTTTAGGGCTTGGAGACAAGCCACACTAAACCATCCTGCTGGTCCAAAATTTATTCTTTCATCATGTACAATCGAAACAGGTGTGGTGGCCTATACCTGTAATTCCAGCCCTTGGCTGAGAAAGGAGGATTGTGAGTTTGAGGCCTATGTGAAAAGACAAGAATCTAAACTAATGAATTGTTGTTCAGGATACGTTCCTGTTGTTGTGACAGTAAACCTGGACAAAGGCAACTTACAGGAAAAGGAGCTTATTTTGGCTCATACTGCCTGGGGTACCATGTTATGTTGGAGAAGGCATGGCAGCAGGAGCAGGTGACTGGCTGGTCACAGTGCACCCACACTCAGGAAGCAGAGTGAAGAGGAAATGGGGCAGGCTAGAAAACCCCAAGGCCCACCTCTAGTGACTGCTTCTCCCTGAAAGGCTCCATCCCCTAGCAGTTCCGCAATCTTCCCAACCTTCCCAAACAACGCCACCAGCTGGGACCGAGTGTTCAAACACAAATAACATCCCCACGGTCTGGCTTGCCCTTTCCATTTCTAATGTTGCCCTTTGGTTTGTCAAAGTTTTAAACTTTCAAAAATTTAATTGTTTTATGTGTCTTGGTGTTTTGCCTGCGTGGACGCCTGTGCACCACACGTGTGTAGTACCCACAGAGGCCAGAAGAGGGCGTCAGATTTCCTGGAGCTGGAGTTGTACACAGGAGATGCCTATGGATGCAGGGAATTGAAACCAGGGCTTCTGAGGAGCAGCCAGCGCTCTCAGCTGCTGAGCCATCTCTCCAGCCCTGGAAGTTTTAGGTTTTAGTGAAGTCCAGTTGTGTGCATGTGTGTGTGCGCCGGAGTGTGTGTTTGCCATGGTGAGGTGCATGTGTGGAGGTCAGAAGAGAGTTGGCAGGGCTCAGTTCTCTTCTTCCACTGTGCGGCCCCAGGGATGGAGTTCAGGTTGTTGGGCTTAGTGGCAAGCACCCTTATCCCTGGCCCCCAGTTTATTTCTTTGTTACTTGTGCTTTGGGTATCAACCTTGAGAACCCATTGCCAGGTCCAGGCTCACGAAGGGTTGTGCCCATGTTTCCTTCTGAGTTCCTGTTTTAGTTCCTATCTAGACCATTGCTGTTTCGAGTCAGTCGTTGGGTTTCATGTGCATTGCATGCGAAGTCTGCTGTACCCACCCATTGTCTTTCCCGGCAGTTCTTCTCGTTTGCTTGGGTGTTGTTTTTGTGTGTTTGTGTTCTTGTGTGTGACATAAGTACTCATGCCGTTGGAAGTCGGAGAGACCTCAGCCACCTCGTGTGGGTGCTGGGAACCAAATCCGGCCTTCTAGAAGAACTCTGAGCCATCTTTACTGCTGAGCCATCTTCTTTCGTTCTTTGCAGAAATTCTTTTTTCTTTTTTTTCTTTTTTGAGTAGGGTCGGGTGGTATGAGTTATTAAACCTAAGGCCTCACAAGTGACAGGGTAGCACTGTGACAGTGAGCTGTATATATGCCCAGACATTTTCAGATCTTCTTAGCTAATTAGATAATTTATTTACTTGGGGTGTGTGTGTGGAGAGATGACTCAGTAGTTATGAGCACTGACTGTTCTTCCAGACGACTTGGGTTCAATTCCCAGCACCTACATGGTGACACACAACTCCAGCTCAAGGGGATCTGAATCCCTTCTGGCCTCTGCAGTCACCATCACTCGTGCACACGCACACACACGCACAGACACACATGCTTACAAGAAAAATAATAATTAAAATTAGTTTATCTATGTTTAATGTATTTTTATTTTATGTATGAGTGTTTTGCCTATGTGCCTGATAGCTACGGAGGCCAGAAGAAGGCATGAGCTCCCTTGGAAGATCTGGAAGAACAGAAAGTACTACTCTGAATCGCTGAGCCATCTCTCCAGCCCTCAGTTCAGTTTTTTGAAAAAAGCTCTCTGTGTGTTGCCTTAGCTGTTTTGGAACTTGCTGTGTAGACCAGGCTGGCCTCTCAGAGATCCATCTGCTTCTGCCTCCTGAGTGCTGGGATTAAAGGTGTTTGACACCACTGGCCAGCTTCTATCCCTCATTTTTTGTTTTTTAAAAAATATTTCAAATTTATTCCTTGGCGGTTTTATACATTCATATAATCTATTTGGGTCTTATTCATTCCCTATTACTGTCTCTTATTATACATTATAGATTCCCATTACTGTCTCTTATTATACATTCCTTATTGTCTCTTATACATTGTATATTCATTATTGCTGTTTCTTATCCCACTTCCAGCTCTCACTTCTTAGTCCTAAAAAGTCTCCCATATAGTCATTGAGAAGAAGAAGAAAAAAAAAACAGTCCCCCATCAATTTTCATGTCTCTTATGTGACCCACTGAGTTCAATTAGGGTGCTAGCGTGAGCATCATGGGGGTTATATTTTGAAGCATAGTCTCACTAGATTGTTCGGGCTGTCCCCAAAGCTTGCAGTCCTTCTGCCTCTCCTGGGGAGTGCTAGGCCTGACCGGGACAGCTCAGTGGATAAGGCGATTGGTCACCATGCAGGTGTCCAGTAATCAATCACCGTGCAAGCTTGGGCAGTCACTGTTAGGAACCACTGTGCAGGCTTGGGGACCCGAGTTGAAGCCCTAGAGCCTGTGTGAAAGCTGTAACTCCAACACTTCTGTGGGAAGATCAGGGGTTCGGATAGGAGACTCTAGAAGCTCTTGGGCCGGCCAGCCTAGTATGTGCACATTGGTTAAGTAAAAGGCAGAGTGACCCTGCTTCAAAACAAGGTGGGAGATGAAGGTTGATGCCCTCTGACCTCCACATATGTACCATAGTACATGCTCTCCCAAACACACACACGCATACACACACACGCATACACACACACACACACACACACACACACACACACACACGTAATTTTAAAAAGTTCATAAAGGGGAGTTCATTTTATCAAAATATTTGGCTAAAGTGTCATTAACTAGTTAATTTTTTCTGTGTCTTCATTACCAAGTAAACCTTTAGGAAGGTTAATTTGCTTCTATTTTTCTTCTTAGCAGCTTTTGAATTTGTTTCGTCTTTTTGTGAGGTGCATCCTTATATACATTTGTAATAATCTGTATTCCTCCCCTTCCCCCCTCTTCTGCCCTCCCTCCCTTCTTCCCTCTCCCCTTCCCCTTCCTCTCCTCTCCCTCCCTCTTCCCTCTCTTTCTTTTCCCCTTCCTCCCCCTTCTTCCCTCTTCTCTCTCTTCCCCCCTCCCTGCCGTTTCTCTCCTCTCCCCTTCCCTCTTTCTTTCTTCTCCCCTCCCCTTACCATCCCCTTCCTTCCCCCTTCTCTCCCCTTCCTCTCCCTCCCTCCCCCTCCTTCCTTCTTCCTCCCACCTCTCTTCTCCCCTCCCTCCTCCTTCCCTCCCCTCCCTCCTCCTTCCCTCCCCTCCCTCCCTCTCCCTCCTCTTCCCCTCCTCTCTTCTCCCCTCCCTTTTTTCCCATCCCCCTCCTTCCCCTTTCCTTCCCTTGCTCCCTTTCCTCTCCCTCCCCCTCCCTCTCTCTCTTGTCCCCTTCCCTCCTTCCTTTTTCCCTCCCCTCCCTCTCCTCTCTCTCCCCTCCCTCTCTCTCCTCCCCTCCCTCCCCCTCCTTTCCCCCCTCCCTCCCTTCCTTTTGCACTAGTGAAGACAGCATCTCTGTGCTCTCTGGTTCTGAGGTTCTCTGTTGGATGCCGGTGCCTCCCCACCCCGCACGACAGAGAGGAAAGCATGCTCTGTGCACAGAGTGCAGATATTCTGTTTGGTGCCTGCCTTTGTGCTGTGCTCTCTTGGGCCTCTGTTGTGTTTCATTCTTGGGAATCTAATTTATCATATTTTTTTTTTACATGGCTTCTGGACTTTGAGTCATAGTTAAAAAGGCCTTCTCTACTTCAAGGTAATAAGGTTCTCATGTCTGCTCGCAGTGCTTGACTGATTTGTTTATTTACCCACGTGTGTGTGCGTGTGCATGTATGCAGATGTGTGCATGTGCATGTATGTGTGTGTATGTGCACATGCCTGCATGTACACATGCTTTTGTGCCTGTGGAGGTCAGAGAACACTCGCAGTCATGGTTTGAGACAGGTCTCATTGGCCTGGGGCTCGCTGAGGAGGCAGGACTTGGCTGGCCAGTGAGCTCCAGTGTCCGTCTTCACATCCCAGCGCTGGGATCATATACGTGGACTGCTCCCATGTAGGATTTATTTTTATTATTTTTAATTATGTGCCTGCCCCCGTGTGTGTGATTGTGTGTGTGTGAGTGCAGGTGCTCATGCAGGCTGGATGCATTGGATCCCTGGAGCTGGGGTTGCAGGCAGTTGTGAGCCACCCAAGGGTGCTAGGAACTTAACTTAGGTTCTCTAGGAGAGCAGTAAGTCCTCTTAACCGCTGAGCCATCTCTCCAGCCTCTGACCTTCTTTGCTGTTTTTTTAAATGTTTACGTGGGGCTCAACACCATCTCCTAACACTGCCCACCCCCGCCCCCACCCCCACCATTGGTTTTATTCTAAGCTTCTGGTTCCCCTCGCCAAATTCCTTTGGGATGATTTTTATACTTCTGTCCATTATGAATCCAGGCTTCCATGTCTCACCTTTTCCATTGTTTGTGTTATACTTTACACTGTATTGACGATAATGTCACCAAGAGTGCTGCTTGATGCTTGGCGTTCTCATCTGCAAATGGGGCTATCTGTACGTATTAGAGTAGAGAAAGGAAAGGGTTCCCAAGTGTGGTGAGCATGTCTGTAATTCCAGCATTTGGAAGGCTAGGAGTTCAAGACCAGCCTGAGCTACATAGTGCGACCTTGTCTCAGAAGGAAGGATGACTCGCATCCTTCGGTGTCTCCTTCAAGATGTAACAACTCCAGGCTCTCAGCCAGTATGAAGCTGATCTGGAATGTGGAGTCAGATGTAGAATCAGGCAGGGTCCTGCTGTAGTCCTTACTTCTGACTGCTTCTCCAGTTTGTAGAAGACTATGAGCCCACCAAAGCTGACAGTTACAGGAAGAAGGTGGTCCTCGACGGAGAAGAGGTTCAGATAGACATTCTGGACACCGCCGGCCAGGAGGACTATGCGGCCATCCGAGACAATTACTTCCGCAGCGGAGAAGGCTTTCTGCTTGTGTTCTCCATCACCGAGCACGAGTCCTTCACGGCCACGGCCGAGTTCAGGTGCGTTGAAGGGGAGAGCTGCGTCCTTGATCCCCCAGCCACGGGACTGAGGCTTCCAGGGACCTGAGTTGAGCAGACTGGAGACAGCTGGGCCTCTGATGAGGAAGAACTCTGCCACAGGGTTTCTGAGTCTCGGTACATTTCCATCCACCATGCACCTTGGTGCATCCATGTCTTAGGATCCCTGGATGTATCTTTTTTAAAGATTTGTTTGTTTTGGTTTTTCAAGGCAGGGCCCCTGTGGAGCCCTGGCTGTCCTAGAACTCCCTTGGTAGACCTGGCTGGCCTTGAACTCAGAGATCAACTTACCACTGCCTTCAGAGTCCTAGGATTAAAGGTGTGTGCCACCACACCGGACTTACTTTTATTTTTATTTATTTTCTGTGTATGGTTGTTTTGTCTGCATGTATATCTGTGTACCACATACATGCTTGATGCCTGTGGAAGTCAGAAGAGGTATCAAATCCCTTGGGACTGGAGTTACAAAAGGTTGTGAGCTGGGAATTGAACTTGGGTCCTCTAGAAGAGCAGTTAGTGCTCTTGACCACTGAGCTAGCTCTCCAGCCACCGTGTGTCTGTGAGTGTAAGTGCACATGCAGGCATGTGCTCACATGTATACGTATACTTGTGCTACAGGGAATATGTGGAAGTCAGAGGAAGACTTGAAGTTGATTCTCTTCCACCATGTGGGTTGGTTCCAGGACTTGAACTCAGGCAGTCAGGCTTGGTGCCAGGCCCTCTTCCTGGCTGAGTCAACTTAGCCTGACTGCAGGCTTCTGCAGGCTCTTTCTTGTCAGGAAGTCAGGTGACCCACCGAGGTAAAGGGAGACCATTTCTCAGGATTTGGAAGGCCGCTCCGCGAGCCAGGGAGGCGCCAAGGGCTGAACTCAGCCAATCTAGTAAAGAAGGCAGACAATATGATAGGACCTCTGGTCGTGCTTGTGGTCCTGGTTTCCTGCAACTACTCTGCGCATATGAAGGATAGAGGGGTCTCAGCATGAGCAGCTGCCTCCCTTTGCAGGTGTTTTGATCTTACCAGGAAGTGTCTACAGGGATAGCACGCTTGTCACTCTTGTGGTCACAACTGTGTCCTCTTCACAGTCTGACTTTTGAGGCCATTGAGGGTACACACACACACACACACTCACTCACGCACACACACACACACACACACACACTGCTTTTTTACTCCATTGTCCCTGTATTGGAATTATTAAACATTTTTGCAAGCTGTTGCTTTGACTTTGATGATGGGATTTTTGGTTTTTATTTATTTATTTTTGTTTGTTTATTTTATATTCCCCTCCTCTCTTCCTGTTCCCTCTCCCCACCTCCCTTCTGCACCCCCCCCCCCCCATTCACTCCTTCGCTGTCTCCATTCAGAAGGGGTAAGGCCTCCCATAGGAGTCAACAAAGCTGCATATCAAGCTGAGGCAGGAACAAGCTCCTCCCCCTAGAATCAAAGTTGGGCAAGGTGTACCTTCCTAGGAAATGGGTTCCAAAGAGGCAGTTCTTGTGTCAGGGACAGGTCCTGGTCCCCCTGTGATTTGCTTGCTCCTATGTCTGTGCAGCAGGAGCCTGCAGAGCCCGCCAAGTCCAGAAGAGGGCATCAGATCCATGGAACTGGAGTTAAAGACAGTTATAAGCTGCCACGTGGGGGCTGGGAATCAAATCAGGTTACTTTTAATCATTGAGCCAGCTCTCAGATCCTGGGTTGTTTTTTTTTTTTTTTTTGCTTTGTTCTGCCTTTTTTTTTTTTAAGGTAGTGTCTCATACAGACCAGGTTAGCCTTAAACTTACTATGTAGCCGAGATGCCCTTGAAACTTCTGGTTCCACCGAGTCCTGGGGTTACAGGCATGTGCCCCCATGCCCCGCCTGTAGGGTACTGGAGACGGAACCTAGGTTGGGCTCTGTGTGTGCAAGGCTAGCGTTTGCCTTGCCCCACATCCCAGCACCTTTCAGTTTGTTTTAATTCCTGAGAGTTCAGAGGGTTCCTTCCCTTCCTTCTCCCCTCCCTGTCCACCTCTTTCTTTTTCCCCATAAATCAGGAACCCTGTGGGGATGCAGGCTTCTCTATTGTAGGAGTGTGGGGTAGAGAGACCTCAGATGGAGAGAGACCAGATGATGGTGGGAAGCTAAGGGCCAGCCTGGGAAAGCCCAGGCCCATGGAGACCCATTTGAAATACTCCCCAAATAGAGCAGTTTCTCCTGTTCCTTTCCAAGCTTGTCAGATGTGCTTGTAAGCACCCAGGCACACTGTCAGCTGCTTGTAAAGTAACTTCTTACGCTATGCTGGCTTTCAAACAAAACACCTTTGTGTGTCTGTGTGTGCACTGTCACACCTCAGTGCTTGCGTGGAGGTTGGGGACAATCGCAGGTGTCATTTTCAGCACTCACCTGGTGGATCACGAGTCATCAGGCATGGAGGCAAGCGCCCTTATCTGCTGAACCATCTCACTGGCTGCTCTCTAGCTTTCTTCACCGTGTTCTTGACGCCTCACCCACAGGGAACAGATCCTCCGAGTCAAGGCCGAGGAGGATAAAATACCCCTGTTGGTCGTGGGCAACAAGTCTGACCTGGAGGAGCGGAGGCAAGTGCCCGTGGACGAGGCCCGGGGCAAAGCCGAGGAGTGGGGTGTGCAGTATGTGGAGACATCAGCCAAGACCCGTGCCAATGTGGACAAGGTAGCGTGGCTTCTGGGGGGTTCTTGGAAGACCCAGCCATCTGTCTCATTTGCTTGATGTTTAGTTTTAAGTGTGTGTGTGTGCACGCGTGCGTGCGTGCGTGTATGTGCGTGTGTGTGTGTGGATATGCCATGTGAGCGTAGGCACTCAGTGAGGTCAGAAGAGATCATCGAAAGCCCTGGAACTGAAGTTGCAGGTGGTTGTGAACTGTCTGCTGTGGGTCCTGGGAACTGGAAGCTGTTGTGACGTGGGTAGTGGTCCTCTATAAGAGTTGTCGTCTTCCTAACCACGGAGCCAGCTCTGCAGCTGCCCCAGCTGCCAGTGCCACTCCTCCTCCTCTGCCTGCTCCTCTCTTCTTTCTTTCTGACAGTGTCTCCTAATGACCTTGAAGTTTGATTGCTCTGCCCCCAGCTCCAAGTGCTGGCATTGTGGGTTTGATCACCACGATGGTTTGTCATTTTCTGTTTTTCTTTTTTCTTCTGCTCTTCTCTGTCTTTTTCTCTCTTTTTGTGATAGTCTCACACAGGCTAGCCTAGAGTTCCAGGTGTAGCTGAAGAGGACCTTGACTTCTGGTCTTCCAGCCCCACCCTACACTCCTTTGCTGCAATGGCAGGCGTGTACCACCACACCATTTATACAGTGCTGGCATGGGGGGAGCCCCCGTGTTCTCCTTTTACATCAGAGTTCAGGGTGTTACCACACACTTGAAGTAAGCACCTCACAGCTGAACTTCTCTCTGTTTTCACACCCTATAGTGTGGGCTCTTGCTTCATGTCCTGGACTTGTGAAATCAGTGCAGAGCCACGACAGGCGGAAAGGCCGTGTCTGCGCCAGATTGTGCTTAGCTACAGATCCCTTCTCTGTCTCATCTTCTTCTCAGTTCGCACCATAGTTCACACACACAGGCTGGTGCTGTGGGATGCCATCTCCCTTTGCTTTCTGCCTTCCCAGGTTCACTCAGCTGGTTCTGGAGGAGAGCTGAGCACTCTCAATAGAACATTAGGAGATGTCCCATTGAGAGGAGGGCTTAGCATTTTTTTTTCTAAGACAGGATTTCTCTGTGTCTTGGAACTCACTCTGTAGACCAGGCTGACCTCGAACTCTCAGAGATCTGCTTGCCTCTGCCTCCCCTCCCAAGTGCTGGGATTACATGCGTGTTCCACCACCGCCCAGCTGAGGGCTTGGCTTTGAGCAGGGGCCAGTGTTGACAGCACACCTCTGGGTAGCCTGGGGTATGGTGAATTGTGTTTCTTCATCAGCTGCTTTTTTGTTGTCTTAGAAATTGATTTGCTTTTAAAATTACGTTTGTTTCTTGGTGTGTGTGGGGGGCATTTGTGCAACTGTGTACTTGCGTGCCACAGCACACATGTGGGAGTCAGAGGTCAATCTGTGGGTTCTCTCCTTCATCATGTGGGCCCCAGGGAATTGAACTCAAGTTGCCAGGCTTGGCAGCAAGTTCCTTATTCACTGAGCCATCTCCCTGACTCGCTCTCTCCCTATCTGCCTGTCTGTCTATCGACAGGCTCTCATATGACCCTCTGTGTAACAAGCACTAGAATTCTGTCTGTCTCTCTCCCTATCTGCCTGTCTGTCTATCGACAGGCTCTCATATGACCCTCTGTGTAACAAGCACTGAATTACTGGTGCGGAGCCCTGCACCTGATTCATGGTGTCAGCGTGGGACCCAGGACTCAGCATCTACTGGACAGTGCTCCACCAGCTGCCACACCCAGCAACTGCCTTTTTTTATATTCTGATCTGAACTCTCCCCCTGCTTCCTGCGATGCTCAGACTTCTGTTCTCCTCCCATCATCTAGCTGAGGAAAGGAAGAGGTGGGACACATTAGAGACATGGTCACCCAATGTAGTCCTGGCTGGTCTCTGCCTCCCATGCCTTTTATTTTTTACAACCCAAGAGGGCTGTCTGGTTATGGTGGCGTCAGCCTTGGATCCTAGTACTCACAAGACAGAAGCAGGTGGATCTCTGAATTCAAGACCAGCCTGATCCATATAAGGAGACCTTGTCTAAAGAACAACAACAAAACAAAAAGAGAAAGACTTTCTCGGCATGAAAATGCTGATGTTGCTTTTGAGGTGATGAGATTCGAGTCTCTGGGGTCTCTTGTGTATGGGGTGTTATACATCGTATCCCCCTCCTCTCCCTGGACGAGCTTTTACCTGCCAGGCGACCCAGCGGGGACTTCTAATAGAAAGGCTGTGGGAGAGTGCAGGTGGCATTTGAGCTGAATGCACCCACGCATCTCCCCTGCCTTTTAACTTAGGATGAAACAGACATCTGTCACTTTGACTGGTGGCTGTGGCTAGCTTAGGGGGTGTAGAGGTCAGTCTGAGACTCTTGGGGTTCCCTTCCTGTACCTGGCACTCGAGGTAAGCTCATATGGAGTGCCACTCCAGAAAAGCAATCTTGGTTTGCTTGGTTTTTGAAGCAGTAATTCGTGTAGCCTAGGCTGGTCTCAAATTTGTTCTGTAAAGGATGACCTTGGATTTTGAACCTTTCTAGATTGGTGGCATCATGCATGGCTTGTGTTTTTCTTTCTTTCTTGTTTGTTTTTTAAATTTTTTCTTTATTAAAAAAAAATGACAGGACCTCATCTATCCTAGGCTGGCCTCCAGCTCGTATGCAGCCGAGAAAGACTCTGATTTTCTTGCCCTCCCGAGTGCTAGGGTTACAGGTTGTACCACCAGGCCTGGTTTACGTCATGCTGGGGAATCATTCCTAGGGTCTTGTACATGCCAGGCAGGTACTCAGACAACTGAGCCACATCCCTAGCCCTCAGCTTGCTGTTCACCTTGGTCTGTGTCTGAGAACCAGATCTTGGTGGAGATAAAAAAGCCTGTGTTCCTTGTCACGCTTCCAGTTTCTGTGGGAAATCTGCAGTGTGTCTTCGCAGCATGATATTTTGTCTGCTTGAGAGTAATCAGCCCTTTGGTGATTGTGGTAGCAGAGAGCAAAACCCAAACCTCATGGGCCAGTGATAAGGCCTGCTTGTCTTTCCTGATAAAATTCCTCTTGGCAGTGGGGTGAAGGGGCGGGGGGGGAGGTGTGGGGCTGGGTGTAGGGGAAGATGAGGAGGAGTTCTGTGATGAGACTTCTCTTTCCCTGTCCTCCCCAGCTCTCCAGTGCAGAAGCCTGCCTTCCTACTTCCCATCCCCTTGCTTTCTCAGATTTGCCCCTGGCCACTTTTAAAGTAGGGTTTGGGGAGGGGCTGTCACTTACAAAGGCATTCTAGCCTTTGTCATCAAATGTTCATTCGTGTGTGTGTGTGTGTGTGTGTGTGTGCGTGTGTGTGTGTTTGTGTGTGTGTGTGTGCATGCGTGTGTGTGTGTGCGTGTGTGTGTGTGCATGCGTGTGTGCATGCGTGTGTGTGTGTGTGCATGTGTGTGTGTGTGTGTGTGTGCATGTGTGTGTGTGTGCCTATCCATGCTGTCGTGTACATGGTGTCAGAAGACAACTTGTGGGAACCAGAACCTTCTGTCACCATGTGTGTCTCAACTGCGGAACTCCATCTTGCATGCTCGGTAGCGTTTCTGGAAATGGGAATAGACCCACAGGTGCCCGCTGCCCTCCAGACGTTTGTACCCAATGCCTCCATTCTAGATCTGTTCTCTGCAGAAGCATCTTTTACCCTTACAGTGTTCAGCTCTGAAGGGCGGTGACAGGCTCGTCCTGCCCCCGCTGACAGCCGTGCGGAATGGAAAAGGGCTGTTTCACCAAAGCTGATTTTTATCGCTGTAGCTGCTTCGTTTGTTTGTTTATTTATTGTTGATACTTTGTTTTAATGGAGCAGGCTCGTAAAAGTAAGCTTGGTAGCTGGGGGTGGACTCAGCTGGTAGAACTGTTGCCCTGGACTTCCCTTGCCAGTGCCATGTGACCACCCTGGGAGGCTCTGGAACTCCTGGCCACGCAGTCAGTTGGAGGCCAGCCTGTGCTACAGGAGTCCCTGCCTCAGAGAACAAACGAATGAATGGCTGCATGTTCGTGTTTCCTGCCAACTGAGCTGCTTTCCAGTGACTAAATGGCTCTCCCTCTTTATTCTGCCCTCCCTTCCTCCCCGCTGCCAGGTGTTCTTTGATCTGATGAGAGAAATCCGAGCAAAGAAGATGTCGGAGAACAAGGACAAGAACGGCAGGAAGAGCAGCAAGAGCAAGAAGAGTTTCAAAGAGCGATGCTGCTTGCTGTGAGCCGGGCGCCCGCGGCGGAGCGCAGAGTGGACCACGCTGCACGCCAGAGGCTGTCCCCAGTCTGGCTTCCTCCAGTTTGGCTTCGCTCTCCACAGCTGCATTCACGATCACTTCTTTAAATGGGACAGATATCTGTGCATCGGTGGCTGACAGAAGAAAGGCACCTTTGTGTGGTAGATCTGTTAACGTCAGCAGGAGCTCCGAGGACCTGCCCCCCCCCAACCATGACAGCCACCATCTCTAGGGACATAGTGCTGGAGATCCCAGACAGCTGAGTTGGGATGACGAGGAAGCATACCGTCACAGTATCTTCTTCTCCTGCTGTCTAGGACACAATCATCTTTCGTTTGAAAATTAAAATGCCTCATTTTGGATCCGCGTGGTGTACACGCCTGTAGTCCCAGCACTTTGGAGGGGTAAGGCAGGGAGGGTATCCTGAGGTCAAGGCCAGCCTGGGCTACCCAGCAAGGCCCTGTCTCAAAAAGAAAAAAAAATTAATGTCTTATTTTCTTAGGTTTTAGAAAGGGGTCTCTGGTAAGACCCTTGTCAGTTCTTATCAGTTTAGAAGTACACAGAAAAATCTAAGCTCTGATAATACTGGGGGAAAAAAGGATTCTTTTCTTTCTTTTTAAAAATAAACTTCGGCAACTTGGAAGCAGAATTAGAAAGATGAACTTCACTTGGGCCAGACAGGCTGAGCCAAGCTCCCTGGCCTTCGAAGCGAAAGCGGGGTGCTGTTCTCTTCGTACTTAAGTGCCAGCCAGGTGCTGGCTGCAGGCTCTCTCTCCTCAGCGCCCTATTTGGTGAGGGAACTTTCTTTGGGGGAAACGCAGGCCTGTGCTCTGTAGTGGGCTTGCTTTTTCTGACTAGGTCATTTTCATATCTTCTGGTCGCCAACTGTACCACCAGCCGTATCTCTGGGTCCCTCTCCACTCCACCAGCAGAGGCCGGGCAGTCCTATTCTTTTTCTTCTGAAAACTGTGACCAGTACGAATTATGTCCCAGAACATAAAGCCAGTGCCAGCCCCAGCCCTTCCTGCTCCCTCTCCAGAGACGCCAAAGCTCCCAATTTACAGGTAAAAGAGGGGAGGACCAATGGCCTGTAGCTCCCCGGCAGGCGGTTCTGGTGGTGCTGAGATGACTCAGGTCCCACAGGCTCGAGGCCACTCTCGCATCATGGGGAAGGGGACACTGGGGCAGCAGCCTACCCTGAGCGCACACACTCCTCCCATTTTTCAGAAGTGAACATGTCATGTTTAGGTGCCGCATGTGAATCTGGGTGGGGAGAGCGGGAGCCCCTCACGTGGACAGTTTGACAGAGGTTGTGGGAACTAAGGTCTGATCCCTGGAAACTCATCTGTCACTTCCAAAGAACCATGGGCCTTTTTGAGTAAATAATAAAAAAAAATAATAAAATAAAATACACTTTTCAGGATTTTACGCTTTTGCCTGCGTGCTGCCACGTGGAATGCTCGTGGAAAGGAATTAGCAGGTAGTTGTTATTTTTAGCAGCTGTGCCGCCTATCAGACACGCGTTACTTTAGTGAATCCCATGGGCTGGGAAACACAGCTATAAATATAAGCAATAATTGTACCTTCATCTCTCCTTTGGGAGACATCTCCATCCTCCTTAAAGTATAAAACCTTGACGGTGATTACACTTGTGCTAACAGGAAGATTTCGCTGCCGTGAAAACCGGCATGTGAGGCTAGAGGGGGCTCAGTGAGTCAGAGCCGTGCTCAGAGGCTGGAGAGATGGCTCAGCAGTTAAGGGCACTTGCTGTTCTGTCAGAGAATCCAGGTTCAATTCCCAGTGCCGATATGTCAGCTCATAACTGTCTGTAACTCCAGTTCCAGGGAATCTGATGCCTTCACACAGACATGCATACAGGCAGGCAAAACACCAGTTCACTTAAAATAAGAATAAATAAATCATTTTTAAAAAATTAAGGGCACATGCTATGAAAGCATGACCTGGGTTTGAAGCCCCACACAGGTATAAAAAGCCAGGTGTGGCCATCTGCAGGTCTGTAGCCATAGTGCCATGGAGTGGAGGCAGGAGGATCACTGGGGCTTGCTGGTGGTTGCTCTCCAGTCACGAGGTCCAGTGGACATCCTGTCTCGATGGAATGAGGAGAGGGATGATAAAGCAGGACCCCCTTCTTCTTTCTGTGGTCTCTGTCCTTGTAAACATAGCTGCACACATAAACCACATACCTGTACTACATGCACACACTTATAAAACGTCTCAGATCATTCCACTGCCTAGTAAGAAATTCATCTTGATTTCATTGGCAGACATGCACTTACTAAACTAGATGAACTGTGGTATGTGAGCTTCCTTCATTTGTGTGTGTGTGTGTGTGTGTGTGTGTGTGTGTGTGTGTGTGTGTGTACGTGACAGGCGTGTGTGGGCACAAGTGTCACCGTGCACACATGGAGGTTCTCTCCATCCCCTTTATGTGGGTTCTGGGCATCAAGTACTTGTACATCCAGAACCTTCTCATCAGCCAGAAACAAGTTTAATTCATACCAACAGGATGGCTCACTGTGCAAAGGAGAAGCTGAGTTCAGTCTCCTTGATCCACAGGCCTGAAGGTCGTGTGTGTTCATGCTTGCCTATGTGTGTGCATATTTGCCTGTGTGTATGCATGCATGCTTGATTGTGTGTGTGCATGCTTGCCTGTGTGTGTATGCATGCATGCTTGATTGTGTGTGTGAGTGCTTGCCTGTGTGTGTGTGTACATGCTTGGCTGTATGTGTGTGTACATGTATGCTTGCTTGTGTGTGTCTGTGCATGCTTGCCTGTGTACAAAGCATTGTCTTTAGCTCTTTTTTTTTATGGTGATGCACTCTCTCCTGACCCTCGTCGCTCTCATCTCAGTCAACCCCCCCACTCCTCCCGACCTGTCCTTTGCTCGGATTCAGGATTTTGGCTTTGTGTCCCATTGTGACCATCTGTGTGAGCCCAGGACTGGAACTACCCACTGGAGCCTGGCAGGGTCACCAGTGGATACACAACGGAAAGCAAAGGTTCCCCTCTTCTGCACCTACCAGTAAGAGAGAGTTGGGTGGTGAAGATGGCCCACCCACCTTCAACCCCTCCTCCCCCTACCTCTGCCTGACTACTACTACTTTTTCTCCTCCTCTTCCTTTCAGTTCCTTCTTCCTCCTCTTTCTTCCTCCCCTTCCTTTCTAATTTGACAGGGTCTCAATCTGTAGCCCTAGCTGACCCAGAACTTACTATGTTCAGAAGTCACCTGCCTCTACCTCTGAGGTTCTGGGATTGAAGGTATGTGCCACCACAGCCTGACTCTTGACAGACTCATCCTTGTGCAGACCCTGCACAGGCGGCAGCAGCTGGCAGCGGCGGCTGCCTTGACTTCCGGATTGCACCTGCTGTGTCTTAGCCAGAAGATGGCATCTCAGAGCCATGGCCCATAGCTTCCAGCTCTTGCATTGTCTGTACTTGCTTTACACACGCCCCAAAGTGTTAGAAGGGCATGATATGTGTGTGTATGTATGTATATGTATACATGTTTGTGTATATATGTGTGTGTGGTGTGTATGTATATGTATACACGTGTGTATATGTGTGTGTATATGTATACACGTGTGTGTAGATATGTGTGTATATGTATACGCGTGTGTGTATATATATGTGTGTGAGTGTGTGTGTGTATGTATATAAACTTTAGGATTCAGCATGACTCTGCCATTTGTTCTCAAGTTTTCTTTTAAATGTTTAGTTGGAGACATATTGGCGCTCAGTCTTGCCTTTTGTCTGGGTATCCTTTTTCCAGATACCGTTTCCTCTTGGCAGATCCGAGTGGAGGGACTCATGGACCGGCCCCCAGGCATGCTTCTTTTGACTGTGGCAACCCTTTGCCATTGTCTTGCTATAAGCTTCAAGTGAGGATGTTTTGGACTCCCTGTGTTCATTTGTCCCTTCTTTCTGTCTTTGTCTGCAAGGCGATGAGTTGATCGCCTAGCTCGATATCTACTTGTGACCTCTTCTGAGATGGCATCTTATAGCCCTGGCTGGCCTCAAACTCAGAGGTCTGCCTGCCTCTGTCTCCTGAGTGTTGGGAGTAAAGGCGTGTGGCACCATGCCCAGCTGGCTTCAGATTCTGTAAGTAGTTGAAGATGACTTGAATTCCAGATCCCCCTGCCTCCACCACTCGAGTGTGATGAGTATGAGGGGCACCATTATGCTGGGGTACACAGTGCTGGGGCTGGAAGCCAGGGCTCCCTGCCTGCTAGGCAAGTGCTCCACCACATCCCCGCCTTGCCAGTAATTCTTACGGATTTTCATTACTTACAGATAGAAATCATTTCCTAAAAGCTGATTTACCCAAATAATAAAAACAAACAGAACATTATTGGTTAAAACTCATAGTATAAACATAAGAGACCACTACTTCTGCTCACTGATCAAACCTTAGTTTGGGTGGGAAGTTGGAGATGGGATGAAGCCTTGGCCCGTGGCACACCTTCCCTTCTGCATAAATGCAAACACGAAAGAGTGACAGGTGCGCACGGGAGATGCTGGGGCCTGGTTCACAGTGGAGTGTCTTCATGTCCCAGGATGGCAGTCAAAACTGCTGTGGAACTTGACTCCAGCGGTGTGAGCTACTTTTGTCCTTTGCTCAGATACCCGACAAAAGCAACTGAAGGGAAGGACTCACATTTGGAGGGTGCAATCCATCACAGTGGGGATGGCGTGGCGGCAGGAACGGGCGGCAGCTGCTCACACCGTGTCCGCAGTCAGGCCACAGAGAGATGAATGCCTATGAGTTTTCTTAACTCAGTAACCTAGTCTAGATGATGCCCTACAGACAGCTCGGTCTGTTTTCATGGTGGTTCTAAATTCTATCAGGTTGACGATCAAGAGAAAATGTACCAGCAATCCCCCTGAATGTAACGGGCGTCCTGTACTGTGCTGGTCAGTTCTGCTATTGGAAAAAATAAGGTGAGGGCTAGGCAGATGGCACAGCAGGTAAAGGGCTTGCTGTGCAAGCAGGAGGACCTGAGTTCAAATCCTGAGCACACACATAAAAAGCAGGGCATGGCTATGACTAGCTGCAGCATTGGGGGTGATGGAGGGGTGGAAATAGGAGGGGCCAAGAGCCTATGGGCCAGCCAGCCTAGCCAAGATGTTTCCCTCTGGTTTATCCAGAGACTGTGATGAGAAGGCAGGTAACAGTGGAGGGTGATGTCCAGTATCATTCTCTGGCCTCTGTGTGTGTGCACACAGCACAAAACCCTGCACACCTACATGCACACGGCACACACACACACACTAATAGAACCAAGTTTTCATTTTATTTTTGTGTTTTGTGAGACAAGGTCTTACTCGCTCTGTAGACCAGGCTGGACTAGAACTCACAGAGATCCACCTGACTCTTCCTTCTGAGTGCTGGGATTAAAGGCATGTGCCACCATGATCAGCTTAAACTTTTTTTTTTTTTAAAGAAAGCAAGTATATATGTGCTTTAAGTTTTTCCCCTTCCAGAGACACTTGAGTTGACAAAGAAAATAGGACCCCGTTGTCCTTTTTGTCTTCCGTGAGAAAACACAACTGCTTCCTTGGACATAGGAAGAGGGCCACATGTTCCAGAAACACTGTCAGAGCCCCTTTTAGTGTGAGCCCACCTCTGCCATTCGCCTTCAGCCCTCGCCCTGCGTGGGTGTGCCTGGTTGTGCTTGGGTGCATAAGCACACACATCTTCCTGCATGTGGAGGCCAGAGGCAAATGTTGCCTGTCTTCCTCCAGCTTATTTTAATGTTTTAAAATTACATTGATTTATTTTCCAAGAAGAGGCATGTGCTATGGCATGCCTTTGGAGGTCAGAAGACAACTTGCCAGAGCTGGTTTTTACCACATGGACTCCAAGGGTCCAACTCAGGTCGTCTGGCTTGGTGGCAAACACCCTGAGCCATCTTTTCCCCTTTGTTCTGTTTTCCAAGAATGGTGTTTTGCCTGTAGGCAAATCTGTGCAACACCTGAGTGCAATGCCGGCAGGGGCCAGAAGAGGGCTTTGGATCCCCAGGAGTTAGAAGTATAGTTGTGAACCGACAAGTGGGTGCAGGGAATTAAACTGAGTCTTCAGGAAGAACAGCTAGTTCTCTCAGTTGCTGAGCCGTCTCTCCAGCCCCTGAGCCATCCTTCTGGGATGGGGTCCTTCCTCGGAATGCACAGAACGTATAAACCAGTGACAGGACACTCCATGGTGTGCTTAGGGGAAGGTTATTGTAGATAGGAGATCAAACAGGCTATCAGGTTGGCTGCAAGTGTCTTTACAGGCTCTGAGCTATGTGATGGCCCATTTTCCCCTCCCTCCATTTCCTGTTTTATGGAAGTTCTTTATTGTCCAGAGAGGCTAGTTTACTATGGCTGACAATTTTAAAAGGTGATATTTCTTTCCTTTTCTTTCTTTCTTTTTTTTTTTTTTTGTTGTTGTTTTTCGAGACAGGGTTTCTTTGTGGTTTTGGAGCCTGTCCTGGAACTAGCTCTTGTAGACCAGGCTGGTCTCAAACTCACAGAGATCCGCCTGCCTCTGCCTCCCGAGTACTGGGATTAAAGGCGTGCGCCACCACCGCCCAGCTTTCCTTTTCTTTAAAGAAGTAGTGTGTGTGTGTGTGTGTGTGTGTGTGTGTGTGTGTGTGTGTGTGTGTGAATATGTGTGCTAGACTAAGAGGTGAATGTTCTACTGCCATTCTCTGTCTTGCTCTTTTGACAAGGTCTCACTGAACCTGGAGCTACACTGACAGCCGTCAAGCCCAGTCTTTCTCCTGTCCCCACCCTCGTTGCGCTGGCATCCAACTCCTGCATGGCCCCACTGCGGGTGTTGCATGAGCACTAGGGGCTGGAGCTCAGCTGGAGAGGTCTAATCCTTGCCCAGAGAGTGCTTTCACCCACTGGGCTGTCATCTCTCCAGCCCAAAGGGAAAAGTTCAAGTGCTGTCTTGAAATACATGGACGATGCACTTGTCTCATCACAAGAACAGGCCAGCAGAGGGCTGTGCGGGCAAGGTTTGTGCAGCAGAAGCAGCAGAGAGGCCACACGAGGTGTAGAAGGGATGCTTGTCTTCACTGAAAGCCTGGAGAAATCCCATGTCACCTCCAGCTGTGGCCTGGTGACCTGCTGGCGAGGTAGCTTCCTAAAGCCTTTGGAGGTACGGAACTTAGAGGGCCGGCTCCACTAGCAGCCTGCGACTGGAGAAGGATTGGAGCATCTTCTCAGGGCTCTGTGTTTGGTGGGCTGGGATTCTAACTTGGTGCACCTGCAGTAGACAGTGGGGCTAGGCTGCACCAAGCAGGGGAGCTCCTGGAACACGAGTGCTCTGTGCTGTGTGTGTTTTCAGAGCCCTGGGTTATAGCATTAGCAGACAGCCACAAAAGTGGTGCCTGTGTCTGATGTTACCACGAAGGCAATGAAGAAGTAACTCTTCGGTAATGCAATGAGAAAGTGACTCTGGTAAATATTCTATTTAGCAAATGGAATTACCCCACATCTCCCTTTTGAGACAAGGTCTCATGTAGCCCAGGTTGACCTAGGAGTCCCACATGTAGCCGAGGATGGCCTCAAACTCTTCTGCTCTTTTTACCTTTACCTCCTGAGTGCTGGGATTGCGGGTGTTGGCCGCCAAACCTGGTTTATTTGGTGCTGGGGTGGGACCCATCCATGCTAGGCAAGCACTCGTCCAACAAAGCTACATCCCCAACCTCCTCTGTTTTTCCATTTCTATCTGAACCTCTCACAAATGAGTAGTCAACACAACACAGAAGATACAGGCAGAGAAAGTTAGGCAGGCCGTCTGGGACTCCTGCCTAGGGGAGGCTTGCTGCTGTGCCCGTGTTCCTGCATGGTGTCTGGATTTATTAATTTTTTTTAAAACTCTTACTGTGAAGAAATGGTGTTTTTTCCCTGGTGGCAGAGTAGGAGGGTATATAGAAGTGATTTAAAATTGCATTGATATTGGGCCGTCGCATGGTTGAGCGCTGCGCTTACCGACAGACCTGACAACCTGAGATCATTCCCTGGCACCTATATGGTGGAAAGAGAGAACTTACTCCTGAATCCTGTGCCCTGGCCTGCACACACGTGTTTGTGTATGATGTTGTGTGGGGTCACTCTTCTAGAGGTCAGAGAACGGCTTCAGGGATCTGTTCCTTCCATCATGTGGGTCCTGAGGGCATCTCCTCCTCCTCTTCTTCTTCCTCCTCCTCCTTTCTTCTTCTTCTTCTTCTTCTTCTTCTTCTTCTTCTTCTTCTTCTTCTTCTTCTTCTTCTTCTTCTTCTTCTTCTTCTTCTTCTTCTTCCTCCTCCTCCTCCTCCTCCTCCTCCTCCTCCTCCTCCTCCTCTTCTTCTTCTTCTTCTTCTTCTTCTTCTTCTTCTTCTTCTTCATCTTCCTCCTTCCTCTTCCTCTTTCTCCTCTTTTTATTTTTTCGAGACAGGGTTTCTCTGTGTAGTAGTCCTGGTTGTCCTAAGACTCATTTTGTAGAGCAGGTTGGCCTCAAACTCACGCCTGCCTCTGCTTCCTGAGTGCTGGGATTAAAGATGTGCGCCACCACCGCCTGGCTGGCAGTAAGAACCTTTAACAGCTGAGTCACCTCAATAATCTTTTGGATTTAAAAAAAAATTCAAAAAGATCTCTAGTATCTCAGGGTGGTTTGAACTCACTACATAGTTGGAGGTGACCTTGAACTTCTGGTCTCCTGCCTCCTTACACTCCCTCACTTGCTGGGATTGCAGGGCCACTACACCCAGCGTATGCCGTGCTGGGGATGGAACCCAGGGCACTGTTTGCTGGACAAGCACTGTACCAACCAAGCCATAGCCCCAGCCCTACACTTCTGTTAAATCGAGTTTCCAGGAGTGGCTCTCTCCTTCACAAGCACTCAGCATTCCAAGTTTCTAACCCAAAGCTTTGACACGCAGTTAGAAATGGTTTGATAAACTGATAAACTGGGCGGTGGTGGAGCACGCCTTTAACCCCAGCACTCCAGAGAGGCAAGAGGATCTCTGTGAGTTCGAGGCCAGCCTGGTCTACAGAGTGAGTTCCAGGACAGCCAGGACTACACACACACACACACACACACACACACACACACACACACACACAAACATAGAATGGTTTGATTAAAAAAATAATTTACTCTGTGTAGGAACATTGCCTTTCTAATTTGGAGGACAACCATGTGTTTGTGGGTGTGTGCATGTGTATGTGTGTGCATATGTGTGTGTTGCACTTGACAATATCATCCCTGGAGGAGGGGAGGAAGGAGACAGTAAGCCGTGCTCTCTGACTGACCTCCTTGGCTGCCCACCCTGGCCCGTGAGGAGCAGAGAGGAGGGAAGTGGCCCTGGCATGGCCATGGTGGGATTCTGTTGCTGTGCTCCAGTATCTTTCAATTTTCACATTTTATTTCTTTCTTTCCTGGGGTGGACATCTGCCTGCCCTGGCACACATGCAGAGGTCAGAAGACAACTTGTGGGAGTTGGTTCTCTCCTTCTACCATGTGGGTCCTGGGCATCCAACTTGGGTTATCAGCCATCCATAATCCATAACCCCTTTTAGGTATCACGTCTTCTATAGGATGTGAAATATACTTGTTTTGTAAGCTTCTATTTCTGAATGACTTTTCAGAAGCTTGTTCTGTATAGGCTGGAACAAAGCTCAGTTAGTAGGGTATTCCCCTAACACCGGCTCCATTCCCAGCATGGAATAAACTGGCATGGCAACATATGCCTGTAATCCAAGCACTGAAGAAGTGGAGGCAGGAAGTCAACGCGAGGCCAGCTGAGGACAAATGAGACTGACAGGAGGGAGGGAGTGAGTGAGGGAGGGAGGCAGGGAGGGAGGGAGGGAGGGAGGAATGGAGGGAGGGAGGGAGGGATAGATGGAGGGAGGGAGGGAGGGATAGATGGAAGGAGGAGGGAGGGATAGATGGAAGGAGGAGGGAGGGATAGATGGAAGGAGGAGGGAGGGAGAGATGGAAGGAGGAGGGAGGGAGAGAGGGAGGGAGGGATAGATGGAAGGAGGAGGGAGGGAGGGACAAAAGGAGGGAAGGGAGAGGGAGGTCAATCAGTCAGTCTATTGTGCAGAAAGAGATTCCAGCACACTGATCAAGCCTAAGCCTGGCTAGACTGCAGCTGTGGTTCTGTAACTAGATTTGAGCCTGTGAACTCCTGACTATACTCAGTGTGGAATTTGCAGGCTTTCCCATCTCTCTGTTGTGCTGATAATACCCTTGTTAAACAATTTCAACTGAACTCTAGGGCTGTGGTGTAGACACTAGCTTAGCATGTAGAAGGCCCAGGTGCAACCTCTAGTGCCCAGGTGTGTCTGTGTTCCCGGTACTCAGGATGTAGAGGGAGGAGGATCACAAGCTCAAGACCAGCCTGGGTGACAAGAGAGTCTTTCTAAACACACCCCCACACCCCCACACACTCAAACTCCCTGCAAGTCTATCAGTGCCAGGAAATCAGTGGTGGCACCACCACCAGACTCCTGGCCAACACCAGCCTGAGTTGCATTCAGCTGGTACTCCATTGCTCTGGTACTGCGAACAGTGCTGGCTTCAGAAATGTCACTTGGATATTTTATTTATTTACTTATTTGTTATTATTTTTATTTTAGTAAGGAAGATACATATTCACAAAACACTGCAGGTTAGATTGTACCATCCAGAGCCTCAAAGTGCTTACAGGACAGCCTCGTTTTGCTGGCCTGTGGTGCACGGCTGCGCACGCTTTGCAAACACTCCACTACTGAGCTGCAGCTCCAGGCCAGAGCCCAGCATTCGTAATTCAATATTTTATGAGCTTATTTGAACAAAATATATTAATTTTTCTATACTAGAATAAAACATTTTTAACGTTCTCAGTGGGCCGAGTGCTGGCCTGGCGTGCCTACAGCTATGGGCTCCATCCCCTCATCACATAGACTGGTCACGGGCGTCATAGCAACCATACCATTCTCAGCCACATAGCCAGCCTGAGGATATCCTGAGATACCTGAGAGCCTGGTTTGTGTTCTCTCTCTCTCCTCTCTCCCCTCCTCACACCTCTAATTCTTTACGTGAGTCAGCTCGTGTGGCCTTTCTGTCTTAGGGTTTTATTGCTGTGAAGAGACACCCTGACATCAGCAACTCTCATAAGGGGAAACATCTCATTGTAGCGGCTCACAGTCCAGAGGTTTAGTTCATTATCATCATGGTGGGGAACATGGCGGCGTGAAGACAGACACGGTGCTGGAGAGGTAGCAGAGAGTTCTACATCCGGGCCCTTAGGCAGCAGGGAAAGACTGAGCCACTGGCCCTGGCTTCAGCTTCTGAGACCTCAAAGTCCACCCTGCAGTGAGTGATACATTCCTCCAACAAAGCCACACCCACTCCAACAAGGCCACACCTCCCAATAGTGCCTCTCTTCATGGGCCTATGAGGGTCATTTTTATCCAAACCACCACACATTCACTATGCAGTCTAGCCTGGTTAGTCAGTCCTCCTGCCTCAGACTCCCCAGTGCTAGGAGGGTGGATGTCAACTACCACGCCCAGTTCACTTATTCTTTATTGAAAATAAGATCTTGTGTACAACTCACAATATAGTCGAGGTTGACTTTGAACTCAGGTCTTTCTGAGCTAGAGTTAAAGGCACTTGCTACCCCTCCTAGTTTATAAAAGAACTAGTTTATGTGGTGTTGGGGATAATCTCAGGACATCATAATACTAAGCAAGCACTCTACCTCCATATTCCCAGCTCCCAGTGCCCCATTTATTTTTATTTGGGCAAGATGTTACACACACACACACACACACACACACACACACACACACACACACACACACACCCACACACACACACACACACACACACATACACACACACACACACACACATCTTTTAGCCACACCAGGCTTATTCTGCACTATCTGCAAACACCTGGCTCCACCTAGTGGCCGCAGGAGGGTCGGTTTTCCTGGGAGAGCCCTTCAGACTGGTCCTTGCTGCTGCCTAGTGAGGGTAGCAGCTTTGCTAACTCCCTGGAAGCGGATTCCTGAGCAGAGCGCTTGCCTGAATCACTCCCTTGACAAAGGTCCAAACACAGTTGTCGGGTTTAATGACCTGCGTTATTATGGGCTTTGGATTTTGCGTGTGTGCCAAGCCAAAGCATGAACAATACACAAACTCTTAAGGAAAAACACTATGGCGGAGTTGGGCAGACAACATAAGCCCACTGTCTGTGAGGGCTGGTGGTTTCGCTCGCATTTTTATTGCATTAATCAATTTGTATTGCAGAACATAGGAGGACTGTTCCCACAGTGAGTTTTGTTTACTGAGAGAGATTGGGAAAGTAACAGGAGAGCCCTAATTCCTGCCTGCTACCCCAGCAGGCTCCTTCCACATGAATGTAAGTGGGCTGCAACCCAGCCACACACAGCAAGGCCTTGGACTGCGCTTCCCGCCCCCCCAGCACCCAGACCTTGGTTTTGAAGACACATTCCCTCGGGGGCATCAGTCCCTGTGGTAGCCGCTCTGTCATTTTGGCTGCCATCACACGAGATAGCCTTTGCGTCAAGGACTGCTCTCATTTAGCCCAAACAAGCTGACTTCAGAGGCCAGGGCCAGCCAGTCCAGTGGGCTCACTGCTCCCATAGGCAGGCAGGCTGGGCTGAATGTTGACCGTGACCACATGTACCGCGGGGCACTTTGAGCACATTCTATTTGGGTGGGTGGCAGGTCATGACAAACTATCTTGCCTCAGGCATGTCTTATTCTTTTGCAACACCCGAGCCCCATGTGTGTGGGTTAGCGCTGTGGTGACTGTCCCACAGTGGCTGGGGTGGGGGGAGGGTATAGTTCTGGGAACCAGGCTCACCTGGAAGCCCTGCAACCCAGCCTTGCCTTCTGAGGTTCAGGGCATAGCTGGCAGGGGAAAGCGGCTTGCATGTGATGGGATTGTGACCATATGTTGCTTTCGGTTTCAAAGCAGACTTTTAATAGCAGTTTCGTGTTACCTAGCTAAAAGTAGCTGTGCGCTCCTTGCCGTGTGTTCACACCTCTTCTCCCTTGTCCTGGATCATTTGTTCTGTGCTCCCTAAATTACCCATCCTTCTTGAGTTTAAGCACTAAAAATCCATCTCCCGGCTCCTGCCGCTCACCAGCACAGGTGCTATGTCAGCGGATTGCTCCCTCCACCCGGTCCTCTCCAGTCCTCCGTCTTTCCCCACCTGTAAGCAGCCAGCGGTTCCCTGGCTAGCCTCCAAAGCACTTTTTTTTTTTATCCCTTGATTGGGGTTTTATTTTAAAGAAGAAAGCCAAGCACATTTTTAACAGCCACAGCCAGATGGGGCTGAGCTCTTCGGAGGCAACGCAGAGGCAATAAAACCCCGAGAGTTGGTGCGGCTAACCTAATGAGAGGTGCTGGGGCTTTCTGCCAGCTCCCAGCCCTGCAGAATACCTGTGCCGTGGAGGAGGCACGTGACCTCCAGCAGTGTTTCTCTAGCTTTCTCTGTCCTCACCGCTGGTTTGTGCTGGGCCTTCCTAGCCCCAGGCTTTTCCACCCCTGCGTTGGGCAGTTTTCACTCTGTGCTCCGAGGTGATTTGTAGCACTGGATGGCCCTTGCCCTTGCTGCTGCTGTCCCTTGTGGCTCCCGTTCCGTTCTTTTCGTTTTAATTGCATTGGATTTGTGTGCTTGTGTGTGCACCTGGACACATGGTAGAACACATGTGGAGGGCAGAGGACAGCTTCCAGGAGTTAAGTCTCTCTTACTGTGTGGGTCCTGGAGATCACCCTGGATCGTTAGGCTTGGTGGCAAGTGTCCTTGCCAGTGTGCCATCTCACAGACCCCTTCGCGCTGTCCACTTCGCCCAGAGAATTGGCAAACCACACCCCCCCACACACACCCCATTCTGCCTTCTGTAATGAACTCTCACGGGCTGGTCTGAGGCTGTCCACCCATTGTTGGTGAGTCTGGCCCTCCAGAACAGATGCCTCAGTGTCTGCACTCTTCCCTTGGCCTGGCCCCTGGTGACTAGTCACCAACATGTGCCTTTCTTGTCATCTCTCTGTGGCCCAAGCTGGGCCTTAGCTATAGAGACCCACAGTCATTGACTTACATGCAAGGAGATCAGGACTGCCAAGGGCTTAGGGAGCATGAGCCAGGGGTTAATCCCGAGGGGGCAGTAAGGTATGCTGGCCTGCCTCTGTTTGGGTTTCCCTGGGGAAAGGCAGGGGATGGTTGGATGGAGCACAATGTGGTGGGATGGGAAGGAACATAGTTTTAACCATAGGTGCACATCACCCAACTGTGGGCTCTGTCCAGCCTGCATAAGATTACAGACACAGAGAGCGACACTCTGCGGCTGGCAACCTGGGGACCAGGGGGCGTCCCTCTGGAGAAACAGCCAGGCATTTGACTGACCCAATACCCAGTTGATTCCAGGGGCTGACAGTGGTCACAGGGCTCTGCAACTCACTAGCCAGGTATTGGTACCTTCTCAGTTGATTTGCAGAGAGTATTATTGGCTGGCTCAGGGGATGGGGGAATGGCTCAACCAGCAACCAGTAAAGTGTTCACCTCGCAAGCACAGGGACCTGAGTTCAATCCAGAGAACTCAGACAAAAAGTCAGGCTTGGTAGCATGGGCTTATTCTCCTAATGCTGGGAGGCAAGGCACAGCTGCTTGGGGCAGGATAGCTGAGAGAGAGACAGAGAGACAGACAGAGACAGAGAGAGACACACAAAGAGAGACAGACAGAGACAGAGAGACACAGAGAGACACAGAGAGAGACAGAGAGAGACAGAGAGGAGGTAAAGGTTCTGGATAAAGATAAAGCTCACCTAAGAGAGATCTCTTCTACCCTTGTTCTAGAATGACCCTCCACTTAGCATCCCAGCCGGACAAGCCAATAGGTGACCACTGAGGGATGCGTCAGTCCTTTCCCATCACTAAAACATCTTCCCCAAGCACCCTAAGAAGGGAGATGATGTTTGTTCTGCTTCCTTTGTGGGGTTAAAACTGACCTGTGATGGCTCTTGTCGGAGCAGAATGCATCCTGTCACAGAAAGGATCAGCGAGACCATCCACTAAGTACCCACTCGGTGCCCCGTCATGGGAGCAACACAGCCCATCTGTTTCTTGTGTTCTTTGTGTTAAAAGTCTATGAGAAATGCGAGCTCTGTGTTAAGTGGTTTGCTGAAGGAAGGGTAGAGCCCAGGCCCCCTTCTTGCGGATGCCTGCTGTGCTCTATCCTTGCAGTACATTTGTAATCAGCAGAAGCCAAGAGATTCCAAGGAGAGAGGTGTATGCATCCGTTCCCCAGGCTCTAAGACTATCGCAACAGTGGACCCTGGGAAATTAGGGTTCCTCCAGAAGTCTCACGCTGGGAGAAGGAAAAGGCTGATGTCTGGCGCTGACCACAGGAGGCACTTAGCTCCCAGAAGATCTCACACAGTTCGGACAGCTCATCAGACCGTCTTGCTGGAGAGGCTGGCGTCGGGATAGTAATGGAGCAGTGATAGGTGGGGCCTTACCTTGACCAGGACTGCTTAGCTGTGCATACCTCTAGTTACACTTAACTTCATGTCAGGACCTTGAAGACAGACTTGGGGGATTGCTGGGCCCCTCCCTCCTCTCCCACAGTGGACAAATCGACCTCTGCTTTTCACTATTGCTCCACTGGTCTCACTGAAGACGACGGCTGATCTTGACTTGTTAAGGCTGCAGACCCCAACAACTCCGGTAATATGTTTTGTCCGGGGGTGCCAACCACAGCTCTACTTGTCGGAAACAGAAAAGGGGGGCAGGTGTGGTTAGGGGCGGACACATTAGGATGTGTCAGAGGCAGGGTTAGGTGGTTCTGGAGGTCTGAAGAAGAGGCATGGGAACAGCCCAGGGTCACACAGGGAGCAGAAAGGGATCTGGGTTGAGGGGATCAGAAGACATAAAGCCTCTCTCCCTGCTGTCCCTCTAACTTCTCCAGTGACTGGCCAGCCTCAAAAGCCTTGGGCCTCATGCCAAGCCCTGTTCTTGGCACACGCCCTCCATCCACCCTAGCCTGGGGCTTCTTATTATTGTGCTTCAAAGCAGCTGAGAAGTCAGCGGAGATGGGAAACGGTTCTCAAACACATGGGAAGGGTGTGTGGAAACAGAACCCCGAAACAAAGGCCTATTGACGGGTCTGTGTGTGATGCAAGTTTGGGGGAGGGACTCTAGCAGGTACGGGGCGGAGGATGGGTGCCTGCTGAGAGCTTTTTGGTGTGTGCGTATTTGGATGGTATATACTTTACATATGTGTGTGTGTATGGGAACTTGTGCCTGTGGCCAGATTGGAGGTCAGGGAGGATGTTGTATGTCCCGCTCTATCACATATCGCCTCATTCCTTTGGAACAGGGTCTCTCACTGAATCTAGAACGAGGCTGGTGGATCCCCTATAATGCTGGGGTTACAGGTGTACACCTGCGAGGCTATGTTGACTTTTTATCTGGGTGCTAAAATTTGAACTCAGGTCTCTGTGTTTTTGAAGCGAGTGCTCCTGCTCCCTAGCATTTCCCCAGCCTTAGTTGTTTAATGCGGAAAGAAGGTTCTCCAGGGGCCAGATTAAGGCTTACTCTCAGCTCTGGAGGACCCTTTCAAGCCAGCGCCCGCCCGCTGTTTTCCAGCCACTCACTCATGACGCTTTGTGGCTTGACATAGCTTCCTAGTCCTTTGGGGCCCCCCAGATAACTAGTGTCGTGCCTCAACTGTCCTCTGCTCCCTGGGCAGGTGTTGGAGGTGTCTGGAAGGCATGAGAGGGGAGCTTATAGTTTATAGGGTAGGAGGATCAGGCAGTTAGGGACCAGAGGCTTGGGGGCAGATGCCCTGTGGGTAAGGAGCTTGCTCTGCAAGCTTGAGGACCTCCCCAGCACCCATGTCAGTGGGATATGTCAGGCAGCACCCAGTTGTAATCCCAGGACTGGGGGCTGGAGACAGGAAGCCCTCTGGGGTTTATCCAGCCCAGCTGAATTAATGAGAGTCCCAGGTTCCGTGAGATATCCTGTCTCAAGAAAATGGGTGAGGGACAGGGGACGATAGCAGATGTCAGTCTTTGGTCTCTTCATGCAAGTACACACATGTGCACACACAGATAAACATGCACACACACCCCACCCCCAACACACACAAAACAAACAAAAAACCCCAACTCACTAACTTGGACTTCTGCTATTCTGAGCAGGGCACATCACCTGGTGCATGGATACAGGTGATCTTCATTTTATTCCTTAAATTTTTATTTTAGAATTAAGTGTATATATGTTTCTCTCTGTGTGTTAGTGTGTGTGTGTGTGTGTGTGTGTGTGTGTTCAGGTGCTTGGAGATGCCAGAAAAGGGCATTGGATCCTCTGGAGTGAGAGTTACAGGCAGTTGTGAACCTCATAATGTGGGTGCTGGGAACTGAACTTGGGTCCTTTGGAAGAGCAGCAGTACTCTTAAACATGAGTCATTTTTTCAGCCTCTCCTTTATTTTTTAAAACTTTAAAAGTTACATTTTATTTATTTCTGTGTGTGTGGTGAGTACATACTACAGTGTGTATGAGGAGGTCAGCGGACAACTTGTGAGAGCTGGTTCTCTCCTTCCACCGCATGTGTGTGTTGGGAATCAAACTCAGATCTTCAAACTTGGCCGCAAGCACCTTTACCCCCTGAGCCACCTTGTCAGCCCGTGATGGGTGCTTTTCCTGTGCTGTCTCCCCAGTAGAGCTCCAGAAAGGCTCCCAGAACAGCCTGGCTCATAATTTTAGATTTATGCATGAAGAAACAGCCACGGTGAGGTAAGTCACTCAGAACAGCCCCTGTAAGGATTGAAGCGTGCTGGGGTCTGTCGTTGTCAGTGCTGAGTGTGTGACCACTTCCTGCACACTGGACTGTGTCCCTTCCCTTCTGTCCTCTCAGGATATTCAACAAACTTTGGCGATGCCAGCAGGGCTGGAAGGAAGCTCTCCCTGTAGGCGATTCTGAGCACGGTGAAGGAGTGAGAAGCCCAAGGAGGCTCAGCCCTGTGGGATCGCTTCTGAGCGGGTCTGAGGAGTTCAAAGCCGTTTGTTTCCTGCACACCTCCGGCCTCCCATTTACAGCCTCATTAGCTCCCCTGGGTCTGCCAAAAGCCAGGCTGCCTGACTCCCAGCTCTCACCCAGCCTCCTCAAATCTCCCTCTGCCAGCTTTTGCGTGGGCTGCGGGAACTGGAATGGTGGGCGGTGGATGTTTTGGGGCGAGCTTTACAGACCAGTATCACAGGTGATGGACATCTGGCTTGGTGTGTGTGGGGGAGTGGTATTGAGGTCTCATCTGCTCTATTCCGGGGCTCCCACACGTAAAGGGGCCTGGGATAGAACCCGGTGTACCTTGCCAAGCAGTAGCTGTTTGGTGAAGTAACCCAAGGAGCAGGGTTAGGCTTTGGGTTAAACAGAGAATGAATGAGTGTCTGTTCGCAAGCCTGACCACATGCGTTGGAGACAGGGGCCTCACTTCATGCCTGTAAACGCACCTGTGCAGGTAGACACTTGCCTGCCACTCTCACTGGTTTGGGAGAGATGCCCTCCTTCTGCCCTGGCATTGCCACAGCATTGCCGCTTAAGGCCACTTGTAACATTGAAGCAACTGCCTTTGCGCCTTCCAGCCGGGATGAAATGAGCCCTCCACAGGCCTGGCACAGCCCCTGGGAAGGCAAGTTACTGTTGAGCAACCCCAACAGTGTAGAGTTTATTTCCAGATGCCCCCAGGGCTGGATTGTTTTCTTCCTCTTGCCTGCCCCTCCCTCCCCACAGTTACAGATTTTGCAATATGTGCTTAGCCCATACGCTGATGGATCCATTTCTGCTAAGTCCTCCGGATCCATCAGTCCCTGTTGCTTTAGCACTCTCAGAGGGTGCTTTTCTCAGCAGGTGCTCAGGACAAAACAGGGAAAGGGAGTGAGCAACGGGCCGACCAGACTTGGGAGTTCTCACCGTGAGTTAGGAATGGGCAGGCGAGCGTCTCCAGCAGGCATGAGAATCATGCTCTTCTTATTCACTTTTATTTTAATTTTTGAGGTAGGGTCTCAGGTAACTCAGGCTGGCCTCAAACTGTCCACGCACAAAGAAGATGACTGTCAACTTTGTGTGTGGGTGGAGAGTGAGCAAGTGTGTGGGGGTCAGAGGCTGACATCCTATGTTCTGTCTCTCCCCATCTCACTTTTAAATTTAATTTTATTTCTTTTTGGGTTTTCAAGACACGATTTCCCTGTGTAACCACGGCTGTCCTATAGATCAGGTTGGCCTCGAACTCAGAGATCCACCTATCTCTGCCTCCAAGTGCTGGGATTAAAGCTGTGCACCACCATACCTCAGCTTTCTCTACCTTATTTTTTTTAATTTTATATTATGTGTATAGCTGTTTTGCCTTAACATATATATGTGTACTACATTCATGACTGGTACCCGGGTAGGCCAGAAGAGGTTGTCAGATTCCATGGAACTGGAGTTACAGATGCTCGTGAGCCACTATGTAGATGTTGAGAATTGAACCCAGGCCCTTTGGAAGAGCAGTCAGTGCTCTTAACCGCTGAGCCATCTCTCCAGCCCCTCTTCACCTTATTTTTTGGGATGGGGTCTCTCACTGACCCTGGAGCTCACTGAGTCGGCTAGACTGGCTGTGAACTCTGGGGACCCATCCATTTGCCCCTCACCATCAGTACCAGGGTTACAGATGTGATGTGCCCATGCCTGGCTTTTCCGGGAGGGTGCTGGGGATCCACACTGAGGCCCTGATAGCCATTTCCCCAGCCCTATCTCCAGACCCCGCAAAAGTGTTCGTGTGAGTGTGCAACCTCAAATGCAGGTCAGAGGACAATTTTGGGGGTCAGTTCTCTCTTTCCTTCATGTGGCTTCCAGGGGTTGAATTCGGGTGATGAGGTTGGTAGCATGTGCTAAATCTTTTTACTGTCCCTTCCCATTTTGAGACACAGTCTCAAGCAGCTTTGGTTGGCCTTGAACTTGCTACCCTGAGCTCACAATCTTCACCCTTTCCTAGCCCTGGGAGTAAGGTTGTCCCACTTCACCTAGCTTCCTGTGGGCTGAGGATGGAACCCAGGGCCTTCTGCAATGCCGGGCAAGCACTTTACCTACTGAGCCACAGCCCAACCCCTGAAAATGCCCCCCTCCCCATCAGAATTCTTTTTTTCCTCCCAGGCACCCAACAACTATTGCTAGCTTCCCACTGGGTGTGGTTCTGAGACAGGCCTGGCATGTGGGTGGAAATACGTGCCTGCCCGGAGAGTGTCTGCCATGGCCCCTGTTGTTCCCACCTCCCGGGAGATAGTGCAGCCATCACGGGAAAGGGGTTGGAGACCCTGGCTACTGTGTGGAAGGCTTGTACTCCCTACCAACACTGGCAGTGAGCTTTTGCGTTTTTCTTTTCTAGACAGGGTCTCTCTGTGTAGCCCTGACTGTCCCGGAACTCACTCTGTAGACCAGGCCGGACTCACAGAGATCCTCCTGCCTCTGCCTCCCAAGTGCAGGAACTAAAGGCGTGCACCACCACTGCTTCGGCAGCATTGCCCTTTGAAAGAATAATAAAAAAAAAAAGTTGTCAAGGGTGTAGCTCAGCTGGTGGAGCACGTGTCTGGCATGGACCGGGCCCTGGGTTTGGTCTTCAGCATTGCATAAACCCGGTGTAGTGGTGACCTGAAATCCCAGCTCTAGGCAGAAAGATCAGAAGTTCAAGGTCGTCCTTAGTTAAATTCAAAGTTTAGGCTACCCAGTAAGCTGTTAATTTATTTAAAAAAATCTCTCAAGTCAGGTGCCTATAATCCTAGCACTCAGGAAGTCAAGGCAGGAGTATCTTGTACAAGTTCAAAGCCAGCCTGGGCTACATAATGAGTTTCAGGACCGCTCGGGTTACCTAGGAAGACCCTATTTCAAAAGGAAGAAAGGAAGAGGTGGGGTAAGAGAAAGAAGGAAGGAAGATTCTTAAGGTAAAGCCCCTGGGAGCCTGTTTGTTACAGCAGCAAATACTGGTTATCCTGACTAATACACACTGACCAGATAATCCCAGGCTGCTCCTTGCCTGGATTCCACCGAGCTCTGTCTCTTCTTTTCCAGGACTGCTCAGAGGCCTCTGTATGGGTTTCTGGACGTTTCTTTCAGCATTTCTGTTTCAGCTCCCTCCTCTCATCCTCCCCTTCTGTTAGAGGATAAAGCATCTTTTCCTTTAGCACTAATGCTGCGGCCCTGTGCCGTAGGCCCTGACCCCACTCAAATTCACATGTCTCCATCTCTATCTCCGAAGTTACTTGAAATCTTCAAGTTTCCCTGGCTCTTTTCTTGCTTGTTTACCCATATGTTCCAATTGCCCCTATATTTTTGTGTATATATGCATTTGTGTACTTATGTATGTGAGTGTGATTGCGCATGTGCACACATGGAGACCAGAAACAACGCCAGGTGTTCCTCAGGTGCCACCTACCCCTTTGAGACAACTCTCTCACTGGCCTGGGACTGGACAGGTACACTGTGCTGCTGGCAGGTAAATCCTAGCCATCTAGTCTCTGCATTCCCTGTGACAGGATTATTTTAAATTTTTTAATTGATTTTATTGAGCTATGCATTTTTCTCTGCTCCCCTTCCTTCTGCTCCCCTCCCCTTCAACCCTCTCCCATGGTACCCATGCTCCTAATTTACTCAGGAGATCTTGTCTTTTTCTACATCCCATGTAGATTAGATCCATGTATGTCTCTCTTAGGGTCCTCATTGTTGTCTAGGTTCTCTGGGATTGTGATTTATAGGCTGGTTTTCTTAGCTTTATGTTTACAAACCACTTATGAGTGGGTACATATGATAATTGACTTTCTGGGTCTGGGTTACTTCACTCAATAGGATGTTTTCTAGCTCCATCCATTTGCCTGCAAATTTTAAGATGTCATTTTTTTTCCTTCCGTGTCGTAATCCATTGTGTAAATGTACCACATTTTCCTTGTGCATCCTTCGGTCGAGGGGCATTTACATACGAAAACCTGTGCCAGGATTATAAATGGGTGCAATCATGTCCAGCTTTTGTTTTTTGTTTTTAAATGGGTCTGGGGGTAGAACTCAGATCCTCATACTTTACCAACTGAGTTTTCAACCCAGCCCAACCATCTGTCTTAACAAACAAACAAACAAATGGCTGGAGACTCACAGGCTCAGAGGAGAGGAACACTTGCTGCTCTTGCAGGGGATGGAACTTGGTTCCCAGTACCTATGAGGATAGCTCATGACTGCCTGTCATTTGGACTTTAGGGGATCCAACACTCTCTTCTGACCTACCCGGACACCTGCTCACAAGTGGCACAGACACAGACATATGAACACAAATGCAAATAATTCTTTAAAAGAAAGAAACAAAAACCTCCCTAACATTGTTATATATATATATATACATATGCGCACATGTATATCTACATGTGTGTGTGTATGTTATATATTACTTCGTTTTGTTATATTTTTTTGAGACAGTCTAGCCTGGACTGGCTTGAAATCCATTGTGTAGACCAGGTTGGCCTGGAACTCGTGGGTGCTCCTTCTCCCTCTGCTTCCCAAATGCTGGGATTATAGGCATGAGCTACCACACCCTTGAAGCTCGAAGCTTCCTAACCTTCCCTCCTTCTGTCTCCTCCCTCCATTAGAGATCGCAATCATCTTGCTTCCCACTGCTGTGGGTTCACGAACCCTACAGAAGCCACCTCAGTGGTTCCGTTCAAGAGTGTCTTTCAGTTCCCACGCCTCAGCCTCCCTCTGGCAGCAGGCACCTTCTGCCTGGCCCTCCCTTGGATGGGGTTGGCCCTTCTCAGTGATTTCCTGGCTTTCTGGTGACTCTTGCCTTTCTCACCCTGCTGGCTCAGGGTTGGAACGATTGGAAAGGTACCCTGCCTCCGGTCCCTTCTCCCAATTCACACTCTTTATTTTTCAACTTCTACTTTGGTGCAAAATAACAGCGTTTCTCTGACCTGTGTCCCCTAGGTCTGTTCCTTCTCCTCCTGCCTCCCCCCATCTTGCTGCTTGGGGTGTTGGAATGACAAGGGTAACTTGGCAGCTGTTGGCCCTGTTGTCTTACCAGGTATGCCAAGTCCCTCCCGTGTTTAGGGAGTCTCTCTGGAGCTTCAAGCACCCATTGTCTCTACTTTATTAGGCTTAAATGGGACCAATCCACCGCCTCCTTGTTCCTCACCACCCTGGTTCCATCCCACCTTCCTTTCCTGCCCTAACCCAGTGGGAGCTGGCTGACCGAGGCCAGGAGCGTGGGCAGGTGGACATGTCGCGTGCCTGGACGGAGCACCCAGCTGGGAAGAGCGTGGGCTGGGGCAGATCTGGATTTCTGTCCTGGCCCTGCCACCCAGGAACTGTTGACGTTGGCAACGATTTAATCTTTCTGAGGCTCAGGCTGTACATGTAAAATGTGATAACACCTACTTTAACAGGGCTGTGAGTACCGAGTGAAGGAGGTATGTGACTCCCCCGTAGAGCAGGGCAGGTCTCCAGGGGCCCAGGAATGGCTCTCACCCTTCTGGGCAAAGCCCAACAGTTTTTGCTTCCCCTTATCCCTGTAACTGAGTGTAGACTGCAGGTAGGAAGTGACCACAACCTTATGGTTTGTAAATTGACTTCTTTTTGAGGGTCTTGCTGCTCCCATATAGAACCCCAAATTAGTCTCTTTCTCCTCCTGTTTATTTCATTTTTATTATGCGTGTGTATCGTGTCCATGTTTGTTTTGTGACATTTACACGGGCGCCTTCGGGGACTAGACAAGGGTGTCAGGTGCCCTGGAGCTGAAGTTGCAGGTGCCTGTGAGTGTAGCCACCCTCCATGGGTGCTGAGAACTGAACCTGGGTTCTCTGCAAGCGCAGCAGGTGCTAACCATCGGGCAGTCTCTCCAGCCTTCATCCCAGCCTCTTGAGGGAGGAGGTAGGAAAGGGTCAAGGAGAATCAGGCTGATGGTTTTAGAAGAACAGACAGTATCAGAGACAAAGTCACTTGGTATGACCTAAGGTTGTCCACACCTAGTTTAATAACAGACCTTAACAGCTTCTTGAAGCTCCGCGCCACTTGTGACCAAGGTCATGCCAGGCCACTGCCAGCCACTTTTCCCGCTAAGGTTGAGGGGCATAACTTTGTGAACTGGCCAACCTTTTCGGGGAGGTGGCCTCTTAGCTCATTATCTATTCTCTTTAGGTTCTGGAACATTTATAGAAGCACCAAGGGGACGGACACTGCCAGTTTTTGCTTTTACATGAAATCTTTTGGAAAATGTTTTAAAGCTGGGAAATTATGGCAGTGGGTGTGGTTAGTCGGGATGAGTCTGAACACAAGCCCCAGCAGGCTACTGCTCTCCAGCTTGCCTTTCATTTTCATGTGAGGAAGTAAGGTGGGTCAGGTTGGCGTAGTCATGGAAACTCCTGTAGCTTGCCTGCTGTGGGCTTCCTGAGGAGAACAGGTTTCTGTGTGGGGGACTTGGGAGCTGTATATAACAAGAACTTCCCACATGAGGGTGAACACACACTTTGTCACCGTATCCCAGGGTGCCTCAGGCCTTCAGGTCTGCAGCTGGATGCTCACTTTGCCCAGAACTGTGTTCCTTGAGGAGGATGTAGGGAAATAAATGGTAGTCAAGGAGATATGATGGTTAGTTGTAACTGTCAACTTGATGTAACCTAGACTCATCTGGGAAGAGTGGTTCAATGAAGGGTTGTCTACGTAGGGCTGGCCTGTGGGCATGTCTAGGGGATTGTCTTAATTGAGTTAATTAATGTGGGAAGTTCCAGCCCACTGTGGGCTTAGTTAGTCTATTCCTGTCTTAGTTAGGGTTTCTATTGCTATGATAAACACCATGACCAAAAACAACTTGGGGAGGAAAGGGTTTATTTCAGCTTATTGTTCTAGTCTGGGGTGAAGGGAAGTCAGGGTAGGGACTTGAGGCAGGAACCTGGAGGCAGGAACTGAAGCAGAGGCCATGGAGGGACATGGCTTGTTCAGTTAGCTTTCTTATACACCCCCAGGACCTCTGCAAGGGTGGCACTGCCCACAGTGATCAGTTAAGAAAATGCACTATAGACTTGCCCACAGGCCAGTCTGGTGGGAGAATCTTCCTCCTCCCAAACGATCCTAACTTGTGTTAAGTTACATAACAGTAGCCAACACAGTATTCTCGGCAGGGGTTCCTAAACTGTAATGAGAGTTAAGAAATGGCGCTAAGCACCAGCAAGCATGCAAGTGAGCAAGTGTGTCTTTGTCTCTGCTCCTGACCAGGAGTGTGAGGCGACCCACTGTGGCGAGGTCCTGTCCTGACTTCTGCACCACGGTGGCTGCAACCTGGGGTGTTCAGCTTTTTCATCACAGCAACAGAACAAGGAAAGAAAGCGAATGAGGGTTCATGGTGGGTCCGTTCTAACACATATGGGAGGCAAAGTGCATGGGGGTGGTGAGCAGGGGTCTGAACACTCTGCCTGGGCACCCCTCTATACTTTAGACGAAGTGGGGTGACCATGGGAAGAAGGCTTACAGCTGTGTTGTGCCTTCTTCCTAAGGTGGTCCTAGGTTCTCAAAGCACGTTCTGGCGGGAATCTCCAGCATAATGGTGTCAGCTGGACTTTGCCCATGAGGACCTTCCAAGCTGGAGGGTGGGGTGATGCAGAAGCAAAGAAGAGTGTGTAGGGAAAAGAGAACCCATATTGGGGGGGGTGGTTCAGCCATTAAAGGGCTTACCGTACAGGTATTGGAATCCGAGCTCCATTCCCAGAATGATCCGAGCACTGAGGAGGTAGAGACAAGTAGATCCCATGGCTGCCTAGTTAGCTAGCCCAGCCTGGGTGGTGAGTTGCAGACAAGGTCTGGGAAAAAAAAAATGACACTCAAGGAAAAGCACCAGCCTGCATGCGCGCGCGCGCGCACACACACACACACCACACCACCCCTCCCCCTCCACAAAAGGAGACCCTTTGCTGAAGATGTGATACTGAGCAGGGCTGGGACAGGTGAGTAGAGATGCATCAGATGCAAGGGAAGGAGAGCCAGGCAGAGAGGTGAAAGGAAGGCTGAAGTCTGAGGGGTGTGGGCAGCAGTGGGAGCGAGGCCAGGCAGGCAAAGCCGAGATGCTCTCTCTGGTGTGGTAGGAGTGGCAGCCTCCTGTGCAGGGCTGCGGCAGCCCAGTGCAAGCCCTCTGGATTTGGGGTCACTGGACTGTGATCTTACAGCTTTACTCTTCTCGTATCCCCTGTTCGTCAGAAGACACGAGGAGGCAAAACCCGATGCTAACATGTGCACAGCTCTTGGTTGGAGTCTGGAGCTCTTCCTAGGGCTTCTAGGAGCTGGAGGAGAGACCTCCCAGGCAGGCCTTCCCCTCCTTGCATAAGAACCTTTCTGTGTGCCTCTGTGTGAAACACACATACCACGGCGGCCTCAAGCTCTGGCCACTGCCCCTTCCAAGTCCAGCAGTCTCTTGTATGCTTCTCGCTCTGTCAAATGGGAAATCCTTATAGGTGCCACACCTATTAGCAAGTCTATCGGGTGGTTAGCTCAGGGTAGTTTGCCCAGACTGGGCCACCCTGTTCGTGCTGGCTTCCGGCCACTGGGATCTCAGACAGTGTCACTCTCCAGATGTTGATGTCTGCCTGAAATCCCCAGGAAGGCAGAGGCCCAGGGAGGCCATCTAGTTCTCCTTCCTGCCTGGAGGCGAGACCACACCTCGCCTCAGTCAGACTAAGGTCTCTCCTCCAGGTAACTTGTTCCAGTGTTTAACGAGCCTGTCACAGGATGCAGCTATGATGAACCTGCCTCTGCCTCCTAAGTGTTGGGCCTAAGGGCATGAACCACCATTCTGGCTTGAACGTTTTATTACATTTATATGTGTCTGTGTGTGTGCACACGTGTGCGCCACAGTAGCGGTGTGGAGTTCAGAGGACAGCCATGAATCCCTGATATTGCATGCCAGGCTTTGAGGCAAGCACCTTTACTCGATGAGCTGTCTAACCGGCCTGACTAAGGAGGTTTTAGTTACCTGCCGCTTGCAAAGCTGCTAGCATGTCTGAGAAATCACCTGGCTGCCATTTTCTAGGTGAGGGCAGAGAATGTGAGGAGCATCCACCGTGGCGAGTTGGCTGGAGCTCCTGCAGTCGGGCAGAGGAGTGCCTGTTTCAACAGATGCATGGCGAGTTTGGTCCAAAGCTCTACCTTTCCCGGGAGAAAACAAGAGTTAGCCAGATAGACTGCAGGGATGAGCGCCCACTCTTCTCATCCTGCAAACCCCCCGTCTCTGTTAAAGATCTGTCTCTCATCGTGTGTCTCTGTGTAGGTGTGAGGGTGTGAGTGTGAGTGCTGGTGCCCAGGGAGACCAGAAGAAACGCGGCAGTTGGGAGCCACCTCACATGAGTGCGCGGAACTGAGCTCTGGTCCTTTGTAAGAGCAGCAAGTGCTCTAATCATTGAACCATCTTTCCAGCTTTCAAAAAGTTCTTGTCCTGTGATGAGATGAGACCAGTGTCTAGTTCCTTTGCCATTTCCCAGGTTGCAGGGCACAGGAAGGGCCTGTGAAGTCTGTGCCATTCAGGGACAGGATTGCATGTATAGTGGTCCTCCCTCCCATGGGAGATGCCTCTCTGAGACCCTCAATGGACGCCCTGCGTTATGAATAGACTGACCTCGTGAGACCATTCTCTCTTCTACACAGAACTATGATAAATTCCACTACTCAGAATGCAGCACAGTAAGAGAGCAACAGCTGGCCAGTGAGATGGTTCAGTGCTTGCCAAGTGCCACCGCCTGGACTGTGTCCTCAGGACTCCAGTGGTGGGTTCCAGCGGAACGCGCCTGCCGCCACTGCTGCAGCCCACCTGCTCCCAGAAGCTGTCGTCCTCTGACCTTCACGCACATTCCATAGCATGTACATGCCCCCAACTAAATTAATACACATAAATAAAATGTTTAAGTCATTAACACCTATAATCAATAGTATAAGAAACCAGTTATAACCCATACTATAATAGAAAGTTCTATGAGGGGCTGGGAAAGTAGCCCAGCTGGTGGAATGCTTACCGAGCATGTCTAGAGCTCTAGGATTGAACTCCAGCTGCTCACCTATAATCCCAGCACTTAGGAGGCTCAGGCAGTAGGGTTAGAAGTTCAAGGTCATTCTCCTCCGCTACAGATCAAGTTGGAGACTAGCCTGGGCTAGAGACGTCTCAACAAACGAAGTTATGCCAATGTGATTTCTCTCTCCTCTCTTTTCCAGTGTATACTACCATACCGTGCTCACTTTGTCATTGTTGGCTTTTGTTTATTTATTTGAGGAAGAGTTTCTCTGTGTAGCTCTGGCTGTTCTGGAACTGCTCTGTGGACCAGGCTAGCCTCAAACTTAGATATCTGTTGCCTCTGGCTCCTGGATGCTGAAATTAAAGACTTGTGCCACCCAGCTGTTGATGCCCACTTGGGCGAGGGTAATAAAAACCACGCAGAGAATGGTGAATTTGAAGAGGACCACTGTAGTTCTGAAGCCTCTCTAACATGCTCTTAGCTTGACGTTTCCAGAGAAGCTGACACATTGCTTGAAATATTGCTCCGTTCCCTGCTGTCTCTTCCTGTCACTTCACACGGTAGAACCTGGGAACGTCTCAGACTTCCATGGAACAGTGTTTCTGAGAGTCGACTGTCCTTCATCCCCACTCTGATCAGAACGAGCTTCAGTAAGCCACTGGACACTTTACCTAACATCATCATTTTGACCACGCTAGCACCTCTGAGTTTTGTCCCCACAAATCCACATTCAAGTCCTAAGCCTGCTACACTAGAACCTGGCTGTGTTTGGAGATAACACCTTTAGGAAAATGCGCAAGCCCAGCTGGGTGGCACAGTCAGTAAAGGCAGCTGCCTCCAAGTCTGAGTTCAAACCCCGGGATTCACATGGTGGAGAGAGAGAAATGATTGTCTTTGAACTCCATGGCATGTGAACTTTGAACTCTCAACACACACACACACACACACACACACACACACACACACAAATGAAAAGATATACAATTGGAAAAAGAAAGATGGGGCTGGAGAGATGACTCAGTGGTTAGGAGCACACACTGCTGCTGCAGAGGACGCAAGTTCAGCTCCCGGCACCTATGTCAGGGAGCTCACACTCCAGCTCCAGGGCTTCCAACACCTTCTACTGGAGTCTGAAAGCATCTGCCCACAGGCGCACATCCCCCCTCTCCCAGACACACAATCACAAATAAAATCAATCTTTGAAGAAAGATGAGCAAAGGGAACTGGGGAGATGGCTTGGTGTAAGCACTTGTAGCACACACACGGGGATGGGTGTGCCAGATCCTGGCACTCACGTGAAAACCTAGTGGGCATGGTGGTCCACCTGCAAACCCAGTGCTGGGGAGGCAGGCAGGATCCCTGGGGTGAGCTATGTAGCTCATACAACAGAATCAGTGAGCAGGAGGTTCACAGGAAGATACCTGAAACCAACCTCAGGCCTCCGCACACATGTGAGCACACACACAGCACACACTACACACAGAACACGATCACGGTAAGAGGAGATCATTTGGGTGGGCCATCTGTGGGTGATTGTTTTCCTGTGCTGCAGATGTGGTCGGTGCCTTCAGATTGTCTTGGACTGGTGGGTCAGGTCCTGAGTTCCAGAGTCTCTTGTTAAGCTATGACACAAGGACCCTTGGGAAGGCTAACTTTGAGTTCTATGCGTGTTTGACAGTTGATCATACATAAAAAATCCAAAACCAAAAAACCATTTGTCTTCTCCCTAGAGCCTGGATTTAGAGGGCTCAGATTCCTTTGGGCAGCATTTCCCATGACGTGCATGTGTGCCTGTGCGTGTGTATGTATGTGTGTGCACATGTGTGTGTGTTTACATGTGGCGGTCAGAGGCTGACACTGGCTGTTCTCCCTAGTGACTTCCCACCTTACTCTTGGAGAGAGTCTCTTGTTGAAGATGGGCTTTCTGTTTCAGCTAGGAGGACGACCAGGGAGTTGTGTGGATCGCTGTCTCCACTTCACCAGCTCTGGAACTGCAGACACATGCCACCACACTTGTCGGTTTTTATTGGTCGGTTCTGGAGGATTAAACTCAGGTAATCACACTTGCAAGGCAAGCACTTTACTCACTGGGTCAGCTCCCCAGTGCTGTTCCTGGCTTTTCTTTCTTGGTCCTGACTTGGTGGGAAACAGAAGGTATGTCTTCCAGACACTGTCTCTGAACAGGTCCTTTTAGAGAGTCAAAGGTGCGAGAGTTCTCAGGGTCAGGGGTGGACCATGGGAGGCTTAGGGTTGTGTACTATCTAAGTAATGGGTTTGAAGAATGTCCAGGTGACCCCTCTCAGCTCAGGCTGGCTTCTGGAGTAGACATCTTGTCTGCACATCTCACCCCCAGGGGTGTCCAGGACACATGCCTAGGTGTTCCTGGGGTCAGATATGACTCCCAACTTGTACTTCGAAATCGTCCTCTGTAGTGATGTAATCTCTGAGTCTTGTGACTTTGAGTCACTTTGCAGACAGTCATTAAAATCGGAAGTGTCATCCTGTGATGAGCTGAGTCTAGGAAGGATTTGGGGGCTGAAGGGGGCAGAGCCTGATCATTCTAGAACTCTTCTTTGGGTTGGCCTAGGGACCTATTCTGCATCCTTGAATTAGGCATAATATCTCTCTGTACATTTTCACACCACAGGGACTGCAATACCATTAATGAGCTTACACATACACACACGCACGTACACACACACTCACATGAACACACACACACAAACGCACACATACACACACCCAGGTTAACAATGATGGAAAATGCCAAATTCCTTTTGACAGGCAGCCAGCAGCCCAGCCTTTCCCTGGCTGAACAGAGGGGCCCATTATGCAGGAATACAATTTTCTCATGGTTCGGAACCATTACATCAGCCTTGATGTAATAACATTGTTCAACTTCAGAGGTGTATTTATTTTGGTTGAGAGTTCAGATGGTTTAGCCGTTAGCCAGGAGATTGAGCAAAACCCGGACAAAGCCACTGAGGTTGGAAATGAGCCATTCTGCCTGTTTCCCTCCTGTCTTCCCAAGAACAAAATTACTTCCGACGGAGTTCATTCTACAGCAAAAGGGTCACCTCTCATTGGTTGTGGTTTATTATGTGTGTGACAGAGCATCACATACGTGTGGGAACAGAGGTCAGCCTTGGGTGTCATTCTTTAGGAGACATCAACTTATTTTTTAAATATTTTTAATAACTGGTGGTGTGTGTGTGTGTGTGTGTGTGTGTGTGTGTGTGTGTGATGCCATGGTGTATATGGGCAGTCAGGTGACAGTTTTTGGAAGTCAGTTCTCTTCTTCCATTTTTGCACAGGTTCCGGAGATTGAACTCAGGTCATCAGGCTTGTGTGGCATGAGCCACCTTGCCAACCTTACATAGTCTGGGACGGTTTCTCATTGGACTAGGGAGCTCTGGTGTGCGTTGATTGTCTCTGCACTTCCCAGAGCTAGGATTACAATCGTGCATCAACTGTCACACTTGACATTTTAAACATTGGTTCTGGGGATTGAACCTGGGTCTTCATATCCAGTTCTTACTCCCAGTAAAGAGATTTTTAGAAGCTATTTAGGTTTTTTTCTAAGGTGGTTGGTAATTCAGTACTGTCCTTCTGGGTGATGAATGAGTAAAGGCACCCTTCATCCAGTAAGGATATAAGAATTCACCAGAACCTTCTAGAAGACACACCAAACCTTCATAAGCCCTTTCTCTTAAGAAGTACATGCTGGGGACATGCCTACATCCATGTCAGCCAGGCACATGGGGACATGCCTGCATCCATGACAGCCAGGCACATGGGGACATGCCTGTATCCATGACAGCCAGGCACATGGGGACATGCCTGCATCCATGACAGCCAGGCACATGGGGACATGCCTACATCTATGACAGCCAGGTACAGGGGGACATGCCTGCATCCATGACAGCCAGGCACATGGGGACATGCCTACATCTATGACAGCCAGGCACACGGGGACATGCCTGTATCCATGACAGCCAGGCACATGGGGACATGCCTACATCCATGACAGCCAGGCACATGGGGACATGCCTGCATCCATGACAGCCAGGTACAGGGGGACATGCCTACATCTATGACAGCCAGGTACAGGGGGACATGCCTGCATCCATGACAGCCAGGCACACGGGGACATGCCTGCATCCATGACAGCCAGGCACATGGGGACATGCCTACATCCATAACAGCCAGGCACAGAGGGCTTACTCGTGCCCGAGGCCAGGACACAGATGTAGCCTGGAAGGCTTCACTGGAGTTTCTCCATGACACAGCTCACACAGATGGGCGCTATGCCCTGATTGTGGAAGCTGGTGACTGGCGGATGGGTGTGTGTGATACACTTAACTCTGCTGGCACATGGGGCTTTCCACTGGATGGTGACAATAAAGTAAACTCTTGGCTCTAATTGTCTTTGCATGGCCCCTTCATCCTCTAAGTGAGTAAAGAACCAAGCAGGAATGAAGTGGCCAGGAGCAGGGGAAGGGCAGGACACAGGGGTGGACTGGGAGGGGTACACATTCCCTGCCCACTGACAGGAAGAGGGGTCACCTCTAGGTGAGAAAGAATAATTGGGAGAGCTTGGGTGAAGGCCCCTGCGTCTAATATGAGGGCCTGCTTGTTGGGGTTTCTGTCCTGCTGGAACCCCGAGGGAAATCACATAGAGGTTTTCATAAGTTATAAACTGATTGGCCCATTAGCTCAGGCTTCTTATTTACTCTTATAGCTTACATTAGCCCATATTCTTATATATGTTAGCCACATGGCTTGGTACCTTTTTCAGTAGGGTAGGTCACATCTTCCTTCTTCAGCGTCTAGACAGGACTGGGGAGGAATGGGCTTCCTCCTTCCCAGAATTCTCCTTTTCTCTTTGACCCTCCTCTACTTCCTGTCTGGTTGTCCCACCTATACTTCCTGCCTGGCTACTGACCACTCAGTGTTTATTTAAAACATAATTGACAGAATACAGAATTGTCCCACACCACCTGCGTAGAAGAAGGACTTTGGGCAGTTGTTCCAGGCATGAGGCAGGACCACACCCATGCTTGGATGTTGACACTACTGTGTACAGACGTTCCCCTGCAGTGCTCCATAGCTCAGCTCTGTGGAGGTGAGCCTAAGCCTCCCTCTGGGCCAGGGGTTCCCAATCCCAGCACCCTCACCCGGGAGTGTAGATCCCCTCACACTCAATCATTTTCTCGTTAGAACCTTTGGGAGTGGTACTTTTGGGGTACACAAAGTGTGCTGATGCCTCTGTGGTGAGCCAGGATGGAGGATCTGGCCTGGTTGCTGGTCTCAGCTGGAGTAGTGGCTCTCCAGAGAAGGGCTTGTTGTGTTGTGCTCCCGTGCACTGCATTGCCCGTGCTGAACCACCTCACACCGCTGCACCACCCTGCATTGCTGCTGAACTCCACTGTGCCGTACCACACCATACCTATCCCTCTGTATTGCTTTGTGCCAGCATTAGGGGAACTCTTTCCCTGGGGAGTCACAGCCAGTGCTTCCTCCTTAGAGGGTTCTAATGACAGACTGATGATGGAGGAAGGTCATTGGTTAATTAATAAAGAAACTGCTTGGCCCTGATAGGTTAGAACATAGGTGGGTGGAGTAAACAGAACAGAATGCTGGGAGGAAGAAGAAGTGAGCTCAGACACCATGCTCCCCTCTCCCGGGCAGACGTGATGAAGCTCTGACCCAGGATGGACGTAGGCTACAATCTTCCTGGTAAGCACACCTTGGGGTGCTACACACATTAATAGAAATGGGCCAAGTAGTGCTTAAAAGAATACAGTTTGTGTGTTGTTATTTCAGGGCATAAGCTAGCCAGGCGGCCAGGAGCCAGGCTGTAAGAGGCCCGCAGCTCCCTCAACAGACTGAAGTATGATTCCACCAAAGTCGAATCTGAGGAACTAAGTTGAATGGGCTGCCCCATAGAATAGCCTCACCTCTGAAAAGTGCCCCCAGCGTGGCTGGCAACTTCCCTATAGCTGCATAGGTGAAGTTCTTCCTCTTCTGTTTACCTTCCATCCTCTCTACTTAGTGCCTCTGGGACCAGGAGGCCATGTGCCATTAGGGCAGAATCACATCCAGCTGGCCAGGAGGCTCAGGAAGGAGTGGCTAGAATCTTTGGTGAGGGACTAAAGGCCATCCCTACCCCTTCTTCTATGAGGGAACATCAGCTGCCAATGCCTGATCTCAAGGGTTGCAAGCAGTCACGGTTGCTACAGTGGAGATGACAGCAGAGTGCTCTACAGCAACTAGCCAACCTGCAGGATGTCATGTGACCATGGAGACGTGCAGGTGTAGGGAAAGCACAGCTGGCTTTGTCTCTATGAAGCAAGACCAGTGCAGAAGAACTGGTCAACCAGCAGCTGGAAGGCCCCATCCAGTTGTGTGGACACTCCTCCATGGGTGGGGCCCAAGAAGACAACACCAGTTTTTAAACTCATTTGCCAAGCCCAATGGACATGGCCACCTAGGGCACATACATACAGACATAAATATGGACATTAGCATCGTTGAAACTTAAGTCTTACACAAGACTGTGTGCCCTTTAAATTATTTTCTATTCCATTATGTTTTACTGAATTAAAAAAGTGAATATCCAGAGCCAAGAAATTCAGACTCAAAAGCAAGATTTTTTAAAGATTTATTTATTTTATGTGCATTGGTATTTCATCTGTAAGTATATCTTTGTGAGGGAGTCAGATAACTTGTAACTGGAGTCACAGACAGTTGTGGGCTGCCGTGTGGGTTTTGGGAAATGAACCCAAGTCCTCTGGAAGAGCAGCCAGTGTTCTTAACTGCTGCTGAACCATCTCTCCAGCCCCACAAAAGCCAGTCATATCTGATAACCTGCAGGGTGGGAAATCTTGCTGTGGACAGCTAGCAAAACCATCTCTAGGACACAGGCTTGCTCCACTGATCAAGCATTCACTAGGTCCTGGGTTCCAGTCACAGTACCACATAAGTCAGTCCCAGTGGTACATGCCCATAACCCCAGCACACAAGCAGAAGTAGGATGATCAAGGTTATGCTTGACTATATAGATAATTTGGGGCCAGCCTGGTCTATGTGAGACCCTGTCTCAAAATCAACAACAACAACAACAACAATACCAACAACAACAAAATAAAATGAACTGGGAAGCTGGCTCAGAGGTTAAAAGAGGTTGCTATGCAATTAAGAAGACCAGACTTTGATCCCAGGACCCACATAACAAACAGTGCGTCTCACCCTTGCCTGGAGCACCACAGGGAGCGGGGAGAGCAGAAACAGGAGTACTGGTGTAGTGATGAGGCGAGCGGGTTGCGTCCCTGCTGCCTGGCTCCTGGACGCCTGGCTAGCTTATGCCCCGAAATAACAACACACAAATTGTATTCTTTTAAACACTGCCTGGCCCATTAGCTCTAGCCTTTTACTGGCTAACTCTCACATCTTGCTTAACCCATTTCTAATAATCTGTGTAGCACCATGAGGTGGTGGCTTACCTAGAAGATTCAGCATGTTTGACCTGGAGGCTGGCTCCATAGTGTCTGACCTCACTTCCCTTCTTCCCAGCATTCTGTTCTGTCTACTCCACCCACCTAATTTTCTCCCCTATCAAAAGCCAAGGCAGTTTCTTTATTAACCAATGAAATTAACACATAGACAAAATACCCACCTACATCATACTGGAGCTCGCTGGCATTTAAGGAAAGACCCTGACTCAGAGGAATAGGTGGGGAACAGTAATGACAGAGGACACTGGTGCCCTCTTTTGGCCTCTGAGTGCACATACACTCTTTACACGAGTGCATATACACACATTCACATGCACATACATATACACGAAATAAGTAAGTAAATAAATAGTCATCTTTGCAAAAATGACGCCTAGGAGCAAGTGACTGCACTCTTCCTGAGGGGCTCAGCATACTGTTCTCTCTACTCTTGACTGTGTTGAGGTATTCCAACAAAGGACCTATGCCTCAATTATTCCAGCCTTTCCCCTTTTCCTCCTCTTATACCAAGGAATGGGACACCAGGTTCCCCAAGCAGTAGTGTGTGACAAGACTCAGAGATGTGGGTACCCACCCATGAGTACCTACTCTAACACCATTCAGGAGTGAGAGTCAGAGCCCTCTGACACAGGGTCTGCTTCCTTCACCGTGGCAGGGAGCAACACTGGCTGGCAACTGGGTGATGTGCTCATGTGTTTCTGGCACAGGGACTTCTTTCAGGAGGCACTGGCTCTAAAGGGCTCCACAAGCCCAGAGAGCCACCGCTTAGAACCCACAGAACCACCACCAAACAGCCATCTTCTCCTTACCAACTTGGGGAATCCTTCTAAGCAGGAGTGGAACAGCTTTTGGGGGATGCCTGGGGTACTTGAGGTTGACAATGGGGGAACCTCCTTTGGACACACATCCTGCTTAGCTCTGACCCCGGCTGGGGGTCTCCTGGTGGAACCACATGTTCCCTCATAACACTTCCTTCCACATTCAGGGGAGACATCACCTCTGCTGCCCACGGGGGGCAAGGCCTTGGCTTCTCCTGCAGTCCACTGTCCAGCCTTTGGCCCTGACCCCGACTGCCTCTCAACACCCTGCTTTGGCTACTCTCCTTCCCTGTTGGCACTCCCACCTCTGTAGGCTCAAGTACCCAGGGCTCAGGCTTGGCCCTCATCTTCCCTCATCCACATCCTGCTGGTGAACTCATCTTGCCCCCGGCTTTTAAGACCATTCTAGATGCTGGCAGCTCCCACATCTGTTAGCCCTCTGTCCCGAACCACAAACTTCAACATCTGCTTCCTTGTTCTGCGGCCAGTATAGAGTCTAATGGGCTGCCAAATTCAGCCAATCTACTTGAACTTCCATTGTGCCCCCTGCCCCGCCCCAGCTTCCTCAGAGACATCACATCGGGCTGTGGTCTTAATCATATTCTCAGTCCTTTCTTTTCCTTTCCCTCTTAAAAACAAACAAACAACCCCCCCCCCCAAAAAACCTTTTAAAATTACATTTTGCCAGGGACAGTGGCACTCACCTTTAATCCCAGCCCTTGGGAAACAGAAGCTGGAAGAATTCTGTGAGTTCAAGCCAGCCAGGGATTATATAGTGAGACTCAGAAAAAATTACATTTAAGGAATTTATTTTGGCTGGATGGTGGTGGTGGCACACACCTTTAATCCCAGCACTAAGGAGGCAAAAGCAGGCAGATCTCAGTGAGTTTGAGGCCAGCCTGGTCTACAGAATGTGTTCAGGAAAGCCAGAACTATTACACAGAGAAACCCTGTCTCAACAAACCAAAAAAGGAAAATTTGTGTGTGTATGTGTGTGTGTGAGAGTGCTGTAGTGTGCCGGTGGAGGTCAGAGGACAGCTATGAGTCAGTTCTCTCCTCCCACTACGTGGGACCCACAGCTCACACTCAGACCATCAGACTCGGCAGCAAAGCCCCTCGCCCACTGGGCTGTCTCAAGTATTCTCCCCTCTTTTGAGGCTCGGTCTCTAGCCCAGGCTGGCCTTGAAATCGCTGCATAGCTGAGGGGTGACCTTGAATGTCCACTCCTCCTGCCTTTACTTCCCTGAGTACTGGGATTACAGGTGTTGAGCACCACACACTTACGTGGGGCTGGGAATCTGGCACCCAGGACTTCCTGCCAGCCTTGCTATTGAGATGTGTGGTGTGTGTGCTGTGGCAGCACGCAGAGCTCAAAGGACAACTCTGTGAAGCTGGCCCTCTCTTTCGGCCTTCACGTGGGTTCTGGATTCACCCCCGGTCTCCAGGCTTGCTCGGCAAGCCCCTTTAGCCACTGAAGCTCCTTTCGTTCCTTCCTGCTTTTAGCCAGGGTCTCACGACGTAGCTTATGCTGGCCTGGAACTTGAGGTTCTCGGTCTTGACCCTCCCAAATGCTGAGGGTACAGGTGTTCCACCATGCCCAGCGGATCCACCTGCTTTCTCTGAGTCCTTTATACCCACAACTAATCTAGCACCAAGTCCCAGCAGCACAGCCCCAAGCAGGGGCCAAATCCAGTTCCTTCTCATCGGAGCTCTGGCCTAACACCCTTGTCTCTCAGCGGATTGTTGCAACAGCCTCTAGCTCAGCGCCCTCTCTCCCCCCTTCCCCATCTCAGCCAGAGTGATCTAATTGGGCAAATCAAAGGTCTCAAACACCTTCCCATTACCCGCAGAAAGAAACTCGGGCTCTTTTCCATACTTTGTGCCCACTCTCCTTTTTTTTTTTAATTACAAACTTTTTGTTGTTTTTGTGTGGGGGTGAGGGTGAGCGAATGGCATGGCATGTGTTTGGAGGTCAGAAGGCAACTGTTTGGCAGTTGGACTCTTTTTCCATCCCGTGGTCCCAGGGCATTGAACTCAGGTTGTCCGGCTTGGTGGGAAGCACCTTTGCCCACTGAACCATCTCACAGGCCCTCGTTCAGTATGATTTTCCTTGTTTCCCTGGAAACAGCGTAGTCTCCAGCTAAGTGTCTCTGTGCATCCTGAGCCGGACTTCTAGGTTTGTCCTTTTCCGGGCTCTGTCTCAGCCAGGAGATTGAAAAGCTTCGCTCTGTCTTGTGTTCCCTGCTTCTGCTGCTTGAGACAGAGACGTGGTTGGCCTTGCCCCAGCAACTGTCTTGTGATTGCGAGAAACAGCACTGGTAAAAAGGAAGAAGGGACATGGGTCTCAGATGGCAGTGCGAGCATTTTACTCACCTCACAGTTCCAGACCCTGACCTTCCACAGAGGGAGGCAGGCATGTAATCCTGAGGTACAGAAATCTGCCAAGGGAGTTAGTATGCCACGTCTATCCCAAGCCTCCGCCAGCCCCATCAGAAGGGGATTAAAGATCCTCATTGCTATTTGTGTGGGGCCCTGGGGTTCCTTCAGGCTTTCTGATGTGCTGCACTTGGGTGCTGGAGACCTTCTCCTGGGGCTCTCTGGTTATGTCCCCTGACTTTCGTCATTTTCCATCTACCTTCCTGTCAAGTCCCAATTCTCTGTCCCTCCTGCTCCCTAACAGGGTACTTCCCCCCTCACCCTCCACTTGAGGTCTTCTTGAAGTGTTTAAAGCCAGACTTAGGCTGGCTGGAGCAGAAAATTCCAAATGGCAAGAGTAAGTACCCGAGGGAGCGGAGCCAGCAGCCCAGGCAGCCCCGAGAAGTCGCCATGACCCTACTCTGCCCTTTAGAAGTGTGCTGTCTGCGAGACCCGGCCAGACATCCCTCCTGACCCTGACTGGCTGGGTTCTACCTCCTCCAGGGTCACTCCAACCCCTCAGTGTGCTCAGGAATCTCTTGCCACAGCCCAGTTCCCTCTCTTTCACCCTCTGTACACCCCACAGGACCAAGACCTCTCCCATGTCTGGACCTTCAGAGTGGCCCAGCGCTTGTTGCCTGCCTGGTGCCTGTATTTGGGGCAGGACAGGACCACGGCCTCTCACTATTGTGTATGGCACTCAGCACCCAGGAGCCAGACCCTTCCCAAAGTATATAATGAGCCTGAGAATATGGTTTGGAGCTGGGTTTGTTATCCCAGTGCCCAGGAAGCTGAGACAGGGGGATAGTGTGTTCAAGTCCAGTTTGGGCTATTTGAGGAGAGTCTGTGTCAAGCAAGCAAGCAAATAAACAAGGTTGGGGGCTGGGTATGTAGCTCAGGGAGCCAAACTCTTGCCTGGCAAGCACAGAGACCCAAGCTTGATCCTCCGAATCTGTGTGAGAAAAGCTGGGCATTGCAGTAGAGCAAGGAGCCTTGGAGCTTACTGACCAGACAGCCCAGCCTACCAGGCAAGTTCCTGGCCACTAGGAGACACTGTCTCAAAAGCAAGTGGATGATACGTGACAAATGCCACCTGAGGTTGACATCTGGGCTTTATGCATCCATGCACACCTGTGCACACTAAACAAAGGACGACCATGGGGAAGACAGATAGAGGGTCAGGATGAGCTGAGCCACGCTGAGGGCCCAGAAGCCAGACCACGTCCTCATGGAGGAGACAGTGAGTGATCGCCAGTACCTATGTCTGAGTAGATCCGGATTTAATCACCAAATGGCTCCTGAGCACCCGTCTCCAAAAACATGCTATGCACCCATGGGAACAGGACTGGATGGTAACCCTAGGGCTGCCTTCTTTGTGTTATTGAAACAGTGTAGCTGAAGCAACTGAGGGCCTTGGATCGGATGAAAACCAATGCTTGGTGGGCCCTTGTGTTTATACTGAGGGCAATTCTTTACTTTCAAGCCGGCAGAAGCTGTGTGAGAAGACTTCAGCCAGCTAGGAGAGACAAGAGTAAAATCTGTGCTTAACGTTCTGTATTTTTTTAAGACATGGTCTCATGTAGCCCAGGCTGGCCTCCAACTCACTGTATAGTCAAGGATAGCCATGAACTCCTTACCTGCCTGCCTTTACTTCCCAAGTGCTGTGATTATAGGCATATACCGCCATGGCCACTTTGTTTTGTACTGAGGACCCCGTGCCTGTCGGGCAAACATTCTACCCCCTGAGCCACATCCTCAGCCCACGACCTATTGTGTGTCTCACTCTTTATCTCACTGTGCATCTAGTCCTTGCCTCCTCTTCTTCTCTCCCACCTCTCCATCTTCTGGACAGGTATATAAAGGCAAGACCTCAAATCCTGGGCATTTGTGGGGAACCTCTGGGCAGACAGGACTGCTAAGAGGGACCTGTTAGCCAGGGGCTCATTGAGGATGCTGGGAGCCTGAGTTCTGCCTACACTTTTTAAGTCAATTTATTAATTGATTTTGAAAAATGTATTTTATGTGTTTGGGTATTTTGCTCGCATGTATGTCTGTACATTGTGTGGGTGCCTGGTGCAGCCAAAGCCAGAAGAGGGCATTAGATTCCCCTGGAACTAGAGTTAGAGATGGTTGTGAGCTGCCATGTGGGTGCTGGGAACAGACGCCAGACTCTCTGAAGGAGCAACCAGTGCTCTTACCCATCACATCATCTCTCCAGGATGATATTCAATTATTTAGTTTTGAGATACAATTCCACTCTGTAGGCCAGGCTGGCCTAGAACTCAGAGAGACCCGTCTGCCTCTGCCTCATAAGTGCTGGGAGGAAAAGAATGCACCACCACAGTTCAACTCAACACTTAAAAAGATTTAAAATGGTGTCTATTCATTCATCGATTCATCCATATATTTATGTGTGTTTGTGTGTCTGGGTGTGTGTCTGCAGAGAACCATTTGTGAAAGTCAGCTCTCTCCTTCCACTCTGTGGGTTCCAGGAGTTGAACTCAGGTCTCTAGATGCATCTTTACACGCTGAGCCCTCTCATCTGCCCTGGCCATACTTATTAGACTCTGAGAATCTTTTACCAGTGTAGACAGCTAGCACAAAATACATGTTCATCCTCAATAGCCCAGAACTGAAACACTGTATTCTCCTTACCAAGGAAGAAATGACTGAATAGATATAAATACATTTAATCATCAAGGAAAATCTGGTTCTTCAAGCTTCCATCTTTCCCCTTCTCTCTAAACCAGAATCTGATACGTGGAGAGGAAGAGGCACACAGAGAATTATATGCCCTAGCCTAGAGGAGTGTTTGGAGTTCCTTTTTTCTGGACTCTGAGCCTGAGGGTGAGGAAGAGGGTGGATGGGAGGAGATGCCTGCCTAGAGTAAAAGCCTCCAAGAGAGAGGAACTAAAATTAACACAGTTCTAGGTACCAATCAGGAGGCTGGGCTGGGGAAGATGAAGCTTGTGTCAACTATAATAGAATTACTGGATTGCAGTGTCACCACAGCATACACACCACACACAATCTTTTTTTTGTTTTGTTTTGTTTTTTCGAGACAGGGTTTCTCTGTGGTTTTGGAGCCTGTCCTGGAACTAGCTCTTGTAGACCAGGCTGGTCTCGAACTCACAGAGCTCCGCCTGCCTCTGCCTCCCGAGTGCTGGGATTAAAGGTGTGTGCCACCACCGCCTGGCTCACACACACAATCTTGGGGCTCATTTGCAAATATAATTGAGAACCAAGGACAGTGCTTGGCCACACAGCTCCCATAGGGTGTAGAACACAAGGTCCTTAGCTAGAAGGTGGGCTTGGCAGAGTTGGGCTCAGGGACCCGGATTTCACCTTCCAAGTGCTGGCAGAGAAGCCACTGCTATTATAAAGTGACACCAGCCCACACCATACTAGGACAGCTCTGGCTGTATGGAAGGAGCTGCGTGCTGGCCCAGGACACAGGAGGTGGACAGTTTGGCCCTGGAGGTGGGAATGGAAGTATCAGGGATGACGAGTCACACAATGCTGGATTCTTAGCCACTGCTTATCTCATGCTCCCTCCTCCCTCCTTTGTGTGTGCGCATGTGTAAATGTACAAGTACGTATTCTCCTGTGCATGTAAACATAGATGTCGAAGCCTGACTTTTGTGTCTTCTTCTGTTGCTGTCTTTTGAGGCAGAGACTCTCACTGAAGCTAGAGCCTGCATTTTCAGCTAGACTGGCCGGCTAGCAAGCTTCCAGGAGTTTCCAGTCTTTACCCTCCTCCTCGCTCTAGAAATGAGGTTATCAGAGTGTGGCCACGTTAAGCTTTTATGTGGGTGCTGGGATTTGAACTCAGGTCCTCATGCTTGTGCAGCAAGTGCTTGTGCCCACTGAGCCATCTCGGGCACCCCTTCCTTATTTGTTTGTTTATAGTGACAGGGTATCGTGTCACTATAGGTTGGACACGAACTCCCTCTGTAGCTGAGGGTAGCCTTGAATGTCTAATCCTCCTGCCTCTACTGTTTGAGTGCTGTGGTTACAAGCATGTACGACCATACCTGGCCTGGCTAGTTCATTATATTTATTGAATGAACAGAAAAGAACTCAATGCTAGGAATACTTTGTGATTAGCAATTTGAAGTGGGCCACTAACCAACTGCTGAATTTAGCACCTCTTTTTTTTTTTAAGAATTATATTAACTTGGACAGCCATCCCCAGGGCCTGCTGTTGAAATATTTCCTGAGTGTTCAAAGCATGTTAAATCCTATTTGCACCCAACCTAGTGCCGTTAGGGAAAGCCAAATCAACTCCTTCCCAGTTCTGGCCTCTCCCAAGAACACTAGCACTGTGCTTCATAATAGCCAATGGTGGGGCCCTGGTTCAGGAGCAGAGAAGAAAGCTCAAAAGTGACATTACAGATGACAAGTGTTAAAAAGCCCATCTAGTCAGGTGTGCTGGCAAACAGCTCAAGTCAGAGCACTCAGGAGACGGAGGCAGGCAGATCTCTGCGAGTTTGAGACCTGCCTGGTCTACTAGTTCCAGGCCAGCTCGCACTACATGTGAGACAGCGAGACTCTGTCTTGAAAATGCTGTTGAGGCAGAGCGGTGGAAACAGCTCAGTAGAGTACTCCATGATTGTGCAGGAAGCCTTAGGTTTGGGCCCTAGCATCACACACACTAGGAATGGTGCTGCACTCCCATTTCACCAGCACTGGAGATAAGAAAGTAGAAAGAGCAAAGGTTCAAAGTCATCTGCAGCTACTTTTTGAATTCAAGGCCAGCCTGGGCTATCTGACAAATCATTCCTATGGAGGCAGCAGAATGAGGTGACTGTGTGAAGTGCCTCCTACGCTTGTATGCTGAGGAGGGGCTGAAGCAGACCTGTGGCAGTCTTCTGAGGGGATGGAAGCCCAGGGCATGCGTAGGAGGATGCTAACCAAGGGCACGTGGCCCCACAACCCTTAAGGTAAAATGAAGCATTGAGTAGGACAGGCTCTGAGTTGGGCACTGGGGAACTCTGAGCGGAGAGTGCAGAGGGTCCAGTTCCTTTGTGTGTGTCACCAGACCGGAAGAAGCAGGCCACCGGGACTTTGGAAAATGTGAGTTACCTATCTGCTCTAGTGAGAACATTGGTGGTAGCCTGGGGTACCTGGGCTTAAAATTTTTTTTAAAAAAAATTTTACTTTTTGAGATTATTTTAATTTGTGTGTGTGTATACGCTGTTGGGGGAGGGTACCCAAGGAGATCAGAAGAGGGCCTCAGCTCTCCTGAAGCTGGAGATACAGGCAGCAGTATCCTTTCCATTCCCAGCACCCTGGAACGGAAAGGAAGAGCCACCGCCATTAGCCACTGAGCCAGATCCCCCACCTCTTACAACGGCTGCTAAAGCAAGTCCCATGGCTCTTTTCCCTGAAGCTGGAGAGTACCGCAGTCGGCCTGTATCTGGGGTTCACAGATTTTCCAGCGTGAGGACCTGAGTCTAGATATCCAGACCCCATAGGAAAGAGCAGCAGAAAGGGCAGCACAGAGACAAGCAGATCCCTGGAAGCTTGGGGCCCAGTTAGTCTGGCTTACTTCGTGATGTTGCCGGCCAATCAGAGACCTTATCACAAACAAAAGGTAGAAAGTACCTAAGGAATGAATGACAGTCCAGGCTGTCTTCTGACTTACACACTACCGTGTATGTCCGCTCTTACCAACCAGTACACACACACACACACACACACACACACACACACACGAGAGCCTTGGCTGCTTGCCCCTCAGTGGTCCTGCTACAGCTGTTCCAGGCCTGTGCCCTGGACCAGCATGCAGCCCCTTCTATGCAGCCAGAGCTGTCCTAAAGAAGCATGATGCAGGATGATGTCGCCTAATAACAACAGGGGCTTCTCTGCCAGTGGTTGGAAAGTGAACATCAGGCCCCTGAGCCCAGCTCTGCCAAACACACCCTCTAGCCAAGGGCCTTGTGTTTCCCCCCACACCCTGCAGGGGCTGTGTGGCCAAGCACTGCACCAGGGTTCTCAATAACATTTGCAAATGAGCTCTAAGGCTTAGTGTGTGTACATGCATGTATGTGTGCGTGCGCGTGCGTGCGTCTATGTACAAATCCAGAAGCCAGCGTTGGGTGTCTCCCTTGGGTACTCTCCTCCTTTTCCTGGACAGGACAGCATCTCTCACTGGCCTGGAACTGGTTCAGTAGGCTAGGCTAGCTGGCCACTGTGCTCCAGGGATCCACCTATCTGCCTCCCTAGCTGGGCTTACAAGTTACCTTCTACCACACCCCGGTTTTGTTTGTTTGTTTTGCTTGTTTTTGAGACTGGGTCTCACTTAGCTCCAGCTTGCCTCAAACTCCTTGCATCGCTGAAGTGACCTTGAACTTCTGGTCCTCCTGCCTCTACCTCCCTGGGCTGGGATTACAGACTTGCACCACTATGCCCACTTGAAGCGTTCCTGGGATGAAATCCAGGGCTTCCTACAGGCAGGCAAGTGCCCCACCCTCTGAGCGCTGCTTATCCCTAGCCTGTGATTAGCTCTTTGACATGGGTTCTGGCGATCAGAACTCCGGTTTTCATGCATGTACCACAGGCGTTTGCCCCAGCGCTAAGGCTTGCTTTTGTTTGCTTGTTTTTTTATGGTCCACCTTGTTTCTGGAAAGTTCTGTCAGCCCTAAATTGACACTCCGGAGGCATGGGTTATGAAAAATAACAACTGGCATGAGAGAAAATACTCTGAGCTCCCAGATGACAGTTCCTCTACCCTCAGTGTGCCCACATCCAGTGTCGCCATGGTGTTTTTTTTCTTGCTTTTGTCGTTGAGCCTGAGTTCCTTGATAGTGGCAAGAAGCCAGAACCCTATGTGGGGGTGGCCTGGCTGTGCAGCCCTCTTGCAGGGCGTTGGTTCCAGCACCGGTGGGCATTATTGTATTCAAAACTGACAGGCGCAGTCACATCCCTGGCCAAGACCGAAGGCTGAGGTCCCCTACGGAAGACACTCCATGGCCAGTGCTAAGTGAGCAACAGGAACTCAGCCCTTTCCCTTCAGAGGGGCCGGGTCTCCCTCTCCGCCCCCTAAAGTACAGGTGATCTGGGAGAACTCAATTTACACCCTCGGCTCCCGTGGGCCGGGGGATCAGCGGAGGGTAGGATAATCCCAGCTTCTCCAGCAGATGGTTTCTGACTATGCTTGACCCACTTCCCTCCCTGCAGTTGACCAGCAGCCCGGCTGGAAGCGTGGACCCTCCTCCCACCCGGAAGCACGGGATGGCTTTTGCCTCTTTGGTACCAGGTCAACTGGCAGATTGCTTCAAGGTCCTGAAGGCAAAGAGTTATTCCCCTTCTCTCCTTCCTTTCCCCCAGCCCTGTCCAGCCCAGCTGAGGCTGGCAAGAGGGGAGGCCAGGAGTGTCCTCCAGGCTGGGCGCTGGGGGAGGGGAGGGGGCATTAAACCTTTCATTGGCTTAATGACCTCTCTCCTTCATTCATCAGTCGGTCCTTCATAAGCCCTCCCTGATCATCTGTCAGGTCTGGCACTCGACAGGACCCACGAGGCCTAGCCTCTGTGCTGGAGTTAAGTCAGGCAATGAGGCAGCCAGGCAGGCACTGGGCACCTAATCAGATAAATCACTTCCTCGGGCCACTGAGGTCCAAGGAGGGCTTCACCCGGGAGGAAAGACTGGGCTAAATCTTCAAGGCCGAGAACGAATTTGCCAAATGGTGGGTGGTTCTGGTTACAGAGAGAGCCAGAGGGCCAGAGCGTGTGTGATGCTTGGTGAGAAGATGCTCGCCAAAACTGAGATGGACCAGGTGGGCTCAGGACCATTTTTAAGGATGGCTGTCCCAGGTGCCTGGAATATCTCCTTCCTGCCCCCAGGGATCCCTGGGCCCCTGGTAGGGGAGCGGGAGGACCAGGATGGGATGAGAACAGTAACTAATGGGCTGGGTGAGGGCAGAAGGGCCGTTATCTTCAAAATTCTGCTGGACCCCTGCTTCAGACTCAAGAGTTGGCAGTCAGACCCGCCCTAGTTTTGCCCTGCAGACTTCTGGTCGGTTCCTTATACTGGTAGAGAGGGGGCGCTCTGCTCCCAGACTTTTGTGCTTCCGTGGAACTGCGGTTCTGGCTAAGGTCCACAGGGCGTAGGGCTAGCTTGGGAAGTTCGCAAGGGGTGTTGGTGGAACGACTCCCCTCCCCAAGTCAGAAGTCTCTTTAGGCAGGGTCGTCCCGATTACGAGGAAAACAATTCATACACTTTTACGTCGCAGTCTTGCCTGTGGCTAGGTGAGCCTACTGTGGGTAAGGGTTCCGGAGAGCAAGGGGGCGGTGCGGGGGAGGGGCAGGCAGTGCGTTCTGGTCTCTGGGAACTGTGTCCTGTGGGCATTGTTGTCTCAGAACCAGGTAGGGACGGGAGGAGGGACAGAAAGAACGGGCTACACTTGGGGTTCTCTGGTCAGGGCTGGGACTCTCATCCACCGCTGGCAGCCACAAAAGGCACCCCAGAGCCATCTCTTCATATGCTTCTGTGAGGTTGGCTTAGTATGTTTGGATTCCCAAAGAGGCAGTGTGATGCAGGTATCACAGTGCCCCTTTACGGATGAGAAAGCGTCTGGACGCGGAGGGCCATATTGAAAGCCCATAGTGCCTCCATCCCCTCACTAGAATCTGCGTTTGTCTGAAGCCAAGTGTGCCAAGATCGGGATAGGAGAGTGGGGACCCCATCAGCCCTAAAACTCTAGATGCCTTGGGTCCTCAAAGATGGGACCACGCACAATGTAGGCAGACCCTCTCGCCGACTATGACAGAGCTAGCCCAGCCTCCAGCAGCTGCCGCCTCTCTGCTCTTTCTAGCCCAGGAGGCTAATTCATCGCCCATTGGGACAGCGGCCTGGGACGCTAGAAGAGGGCGCTGCAGCCTGGGAGTGGCATCCACCCGCGCCGCTTCTCTGCTGCATTAGCGCTTGTCCCTACCCCACCCCCAAGCTGGACAACGAAGGATCGCTTCTTGAAGGGTCTGGGGCGCATGCGGCGAGTGAGGATAGCCTGTCCTGGTCGTGAAGGACGACAGCTTGGGACAGGGGCAAAGCCAGCATGGCCCTGAATAGGGCGCGTCCAGACGCGCCCGGAGCCTACTTCTGGAGTGTGTCGGTGCCATTTATCTATCATCCCATGGGGCGAGGGTCTGGGGCTCTCACGTGGTGGGAAAGTTTCGAGGTAGCAAAAGTGGCCTGGCATCGCTGGGCGGGGGGGTGGGGTGGGTGGGAAGAGGCTCTCCTCGCCCCTCCTTGCCAAGGCAGAAAGAGAAAGAGCGGAGGGAAGAGGGGGTGGGAGGAGGATCAGGCAGCACCGACCTGCAGAATCCGCCTCCCCCTCCGCCCCCGGGAAGCCCAAGCAGGGAGGCGCGGACCGTCTCCTCCCGCACGGCTCGGACGACACTCCCCCTTCTTTTTTTTTTTTCCTGCCAACGTCTATCTTAACGCGCGCGCACAGACGGAGATTGTGCGGCTTTTTTACCCCTCGGGGAAAAAAGAACAGGGAGTGGAAAGGAAGAGAAGGCGAAGCGAAGAACTCCTCCTTGGGCGCGCTCTGCACTCTGAGCCACGGCTGGGCGCGGGGACGCTGCTGCCACAGCCACAGCCACCGCCGCCTCTCTGTCTCCCCGGCCTTGCGGCGTGTGCCTGTAGGAGCGCGAACCAGGGCACTCGATCCCGGGGACACAGAGAGACTTTTGGCCGCCAGTGCCGCGGCAGGCAGAAGAGACAGCAGCGAGAAGGGCCCCGCCACCGCCTTTCCTTCTCCGCCGCCCCGGCCGGCCCGCGCAGGCAGCCAGGCGCAGGAAAGCAAGGAGGATCAGAGGCTCCGGAGAAGCGCGCCGCGGCTCGCCCGCCGGTGGATACAGCGCCCGGGGGAGCCTAGAGACAACTTTGCCGGGTGACGCGCCGGGAGGACTGCAGGGCCCGCGGCCCAGGAGGGCTCGGCGCCGCCTGTAAGAGGGGCCCGCGCGGCGGCGCTCCCCCGCACCGCGCTCGCTCCTCCCGCCGGCCCAGAGCAGGGGGGACAACCTGCCCATCATCGCCGCCGCCTCGGGCGGCCCTGTCCTCGCTCCGAGCAGCGACAGGGCGAGGCGCTCAGGTGCGGTCGCGGGGCCCCAGCCGCAGCGCCCTCCGCAGCGCCGCGCCCGGGGGCTCTGGCACCTTCGCTTCGGTTTCCAGAGCGAGTTGCGTCCACCGGTTCTTCTCTCCACCTTTCCAGCCCAGGCGAGCCAAGCCACCGCACCAACGCCACTGCCGCTTTCGCTTCACCCGATTGGGGGGCTGCGGTGGCCCTCGACGCGGAGAGGATGGGCAGGCTGCAGATGCCTAGGTGCGCCGAGACGCCCGCGCGCCAGTGACCCGGTGGTCCCCCCCCACCAAAGCCCGCGCGCCCCTCTGGTCCCCGCGGCGCCCCTTCTCGGCCGCGCGGGAACCCCCGCGGCCCGGCCGGCCCCCTCCCCCTGCGAGCCGGCGGCGGCGCTCCCGGCAGGCGGGCGGGCGGAGGCCCGGGCGGGGGCGGGGCGGGGCGGTGCGCCCGGAGCCCGGAGCCCGGCCCTGAGCTCGCTTCGCCTCGCCTCGCGGCGGGCGCCCTCGTCGCCAGCGGCGCACCATGGACGGGCTGCCCGGTCGGGCGTTGGGGGCCGCCTGCCTTCTGCTCTTGGCGGCCAGCTGGTTGGGACCTGAGGCCTGGGGCTCCCCCACACCCCCGCCGTCTCCCGCCGCACCACCCCCGCCCCCGCCACCCGGAGCTCCGGGTGGCTCGCAGGACACCTGTACGTCGTGCGGCGGCGGCGGCGGCGGCTTCCGGCGACCGGAGGAGCTGGGCCGGGTGGACGGTGACTTCCTGGAGGCGGTGAAGAGACACATCTTGAGCCGCCTGCAGTTGCGGGGCCGGCCCAACATCACGCACGCTGTGCCCAAGGCCGCCATGGTCACGGCCTTGCGCAAGCTGCACGCGGGCAAGGTGCGCGAGGACGGCCGCGTGGAGATCCCGCACCTCGACGGCCACGCCAGCCCGGGCGCCGATGGCCAAGAGCGCGTCTCCGAGATCATCAGTTTTGCGGAGACAGGTGGGTTTGGCCTTGGGGAAGCCAGCGGCGGCCACGAACCCTCCCTTCTTTTCCCTCTTTTAGGAAGCTCCTTCTGCCTTCGCAGCCTCTGCTGCCTGGACGCCCCGAGGGCATTTAGGCTCCGGGCTGGGCCGGTCTGCGGTGGCCTTGCACTTGTCTAAGGGTGGCGGACCCCTCCTACCGTCCGCGCCCAGACCCAGACCTCTTTGCTGCTTCTCTTTCCTCGAAACAACTGGAAAACACCCTGCCCTTCATCCCTGCTTAGGAATTGGGCGCCAGCGCCTCTGGGCGCGCGTCCCCCTCCCGGCAGATGCGCGCAGCCCTGGCTCTGCGGGCACTTGCTTGGTGATTGCTTAATGTTTTTGTTTCCCACGATCTGAGTGTAGGCTTAGCAGTGTAGATGGAGATGTGTGTGCTTGTTGATATACGTGGGCCGGAGAGGAGAGGAGAGGAGAGGAGAGGAGAGGAGAGGAGAGGAGAGGAGAGGGGGAGAGGGAGAGGGAGAGGGAGAGGGAGAGGGAGAGGAGAGAGAGAGAGAGAGAGAGAGAGAGAGAGAGAGAGAGAGAGAGAGAGAGAGAGAGAACACGGCAGAGAGAGCGAGCCAGAGAGCCTGCATGAGAGGCCCCTGGGGCTGCTTCCATCGCCTGGCGGCATGGGCTTGCCAGGATTGCTGAAGCATCGGTGGGGAGAGCTAGGCAACCTCCCTTCCGATTGTGTGGGCACCAGAGTCGGCAGAAGGCATTTTCTCAACAGGTCCATCATTTACGCAAAGACACGGCTCAGGAACAGCCCCATGCCTTAAAGCTTGCCTGGCAGCCGGGGCAGCCCTCTCTAGTCAGGGAGAGAGCAGCAGAGTTTGTAGTTAACAAAGAGTGGGATTCATATCTGCAGTGTCCTCCTTGGCCCCGCGTTGCAAATCTTTGTCCACTATCTAAATATAAAAATCAGATAAAGAGAGAGGGAAAGGAAAAAATATCTTCAGGAAATTTAAAAAGAAGAAGGAAAATTGCCTGGGCAGAAACGGTGTAAGTGCTTTAGACATCGCTGTCCTTTTCAGGACTTGAATGAGCCAGGCTGGCTGGCTTTTGTGCCGAAAGCTCAGCCCCATTTGTGCCGAGGGGACTCCAGAGAAGGTCTCAGAGGGGGAAGCCCGATATAGTCAGGGTGGGGGACAAACAGGGAGCCTGGGAAGAGGAGGGGGGATCAGCTATGCCTCTGGCTGCAAATGCCCTCCTACTCTCCCAGGCATCAGGGAGACCCTGCCTGTGCCGCTGCCGGGGTGATAAAAAGGGATGAAAAGTTTTGCATGGCCGAGTGTGGAGAAAGGCGGAGACAATCAAGGCTGGTTTGTGCTTAGAAAGAAATACATTGCCGTTTCAGCTGTCCGCCAGAGTCAGGGGAAACTCGACATGCAATTAGAGGGCTTGGATTAAAAGGTGCTTTGGGGCCCAGAGGAGAAATGGGATTCGGGAAGGTCGAGAGGCCTCTTGGTCCCGGTGGCACAAAATGACAGCAGGGGCTGTTATATTTCTGGTCCGATTCACGGAGCCAGCTCTTTGACTTATAAATAACAGATTCAGGTCACAGGCAGCACGGCCAAGACCAGCTTTTAAGGCTGCAGTTTCCCCTGTTTCAAAGTCAGACCTCAGTGTTATTAGAGGAGCCAGTGAGAACTGAGGAAGGGGCGGGGGGGGGGTGGCTTAGTGGGAGGTTTGATAGGACCAGCCACGTCTGCAGAGACTGTAAGAGGGAAGGGCTGACGGAACAGACTGCAAGGGGACATCCTCTCTTGCCTGGCATAACTATTCTTCTGGTTGAGCTGCATTATTGGAATGAGAGCAGCCCCCCCCCCCCGCCGAGATCTCGCACTGCCAGGCTCTTCCAACCAGGGTCTGGTCAAAGGATCGGACCTTGAGTTTTCAAGGCTGATCATCCTGTCCCTTGCAACTCCTTGGAAACAAGGACTACACTTTGCAGCTTAGCGGACACACACGTCTGTGTCAGAAACCCGAGCAGCTTGTGTGTTTCCAGTGGAGGTCCCACTGGGGGCTGGACCAGATCACGCTTAGGTAAACACTGGCGAAAGGCTGACGGTGGCTCAGCTTGATTTTGCAATGCCCTTAGTTAACCAGAAAGAAGACCGGGGTGCGGGGCGGGGGGAGCCTTATTTAAAATAACCTACCCTCAAATCCCCTCTTCAATCTTGGTTTTGTTCTCAGAGACCCATAACAACTTGTTAAGATCTTGGGCTCCTGACAAGTTCTGTCGAACTTTGAGGCCCGATAGTCCCATCTCCAGGGAAGCCTGGCTTGGGAGAGGTGAGGCAGGGTTTTTATAGGTCTGGACCCTCTGGCTCCACCCGGGTCCTATTTTCTGAATGGGAAGTGATTCTTCTGCTTCTGGCAGGTTATGGCAGAGGCCCGGGCCCCAGGAATGGTATTTCTGGTCAGTAACACTTTCCAGCTGTGGCGAGTGTTCCTTCCAACATCACACAGCGGAGTCCATTTCCCCATTGCCTTGTGTTCTCATGGAATTAACTTGGCCCGTTCTTCCCGTCTCCACAGATGGCCTCGCCTCCTCCCGGGTCCGCCTGTACTTCTTCGTCTCTAACGAAGGCAACCAGAACCTATTTGTGGTGCAGGCCAGCCTGTGGCTGTACCTGAAACTCCTCCCCTACGTCCTGGAGAAGGGAAGCCGGAGGAAGGTACGGGTCAAGGTGTACTTCCAGGAACAGGGTCACGGTGACAGGTGGAATGTTGTGGAGAAGAAGGTGGACCTAAAGCGAAGTGGCTGGCACACCTTCCCCATCACTGAGGCCATCCAGGCCTTATTTGAACGGGGTGAGAGACGCCTTAACCTGGATGTGCTGTGTGACAGCTGCCAGGAGCTGGCCGTGGTGCCTGTGTTTGTGGACCCTGGTGAGGAGTCACACAGGCCCTTTGTAGTGGTGCAGGCCCGCCTAGGTGACAGCAGACATCGCATCCGCAAGCGGGGCCTAGAGTGCGATGGGAGGACCAGCCTCTGTTGCAGGCAACAGTTCTACATCGACTTTCGGCTCATCGGTTGGAACGACTGGATCATAGCACCCACTGGTTACTACGGGAACTACTGTGAGGGCAGCTGCCCGGCCTACCTGGCTGGGGTCCCTGGCTCAGCCTCCTCCTTCCACACTGCTGTGGTGAACCAGTACCGCATGCGTGGCCTGAACCCAGGGCCCGTAAACTCTTGCTGCATCCCCACCAAGCTGAGCTCCATGTCCATGCTCTACTTCGATGACGAGTACAACATCGTCAAGCGGGACGTGCCCAACATGATCGTGGAGGAGTGTGGCTGCGCCTGACCACGGCGACGGGTGCGGAGCGCAGGCCCGTGGGGGCTTTGAGGGAGCAGGAGAGCTGAGTGTGGTTGTTCCAATGGGCTGCGGAGAGTGCCCGGAGGGAGGCCTGAAATAATAATGTTCTCCCGCTTCATAGAAAACCAGTCAGAACCAGAGGGAGAACCCTCCTGTGCCACGAGAGACTCCTAACCGCACACATAGATACGCATAGCTAGACTCATCCTGCCACCCACACAGCAGCCTCCAGGATACCAGCAAACGGATGCGGTGACAAATGGCAGCTTAGCTACCAATGCCTGTCAGTCGGAGAGAATGGGGTGAGCGGCTACCATTCCCACCAGCTGGCCAGGCACTCTCAATCGCGCCTTCTGAGCACACATAAAAGCACAAAGACAGAGGACACAGAGAGAGTGAGCCAGAGAGCCACCAGGAGGAAAAGCAGGCTGGGAGCACAGGCGGGTGGAGGGCCGTGTGCCCCTGGCTTGTCCCAGGCTCTTCGCCGCAGCGCCTGGCGCAGTCCTGCCTGCTCACTCTCCGCCTGGCATCCTTCATGCTTTGAGGCCAGCGGAACTGTTCCACCCTGTTCTTGGAGAGGGCAAATAGCCCAGGAGGGACTCGCCTGTCACAGAGACCATGGAGCAGGGGCAGTGTGACTTGTGTGTATGTGTGTGTGTTTGTCTTCAGGGGTTGGGGGTGGGGAGAGGAGAAGGGTCTTAATTTCATGCTTTAAACTCGCCTCCAACAGCTGACGGGTCATCTGTGCCGGTTGTAGAATTGAAAAGAACCTATCAGCTATGACCTTTGAAGTGGATTCTAAATGAGAAGGGAAAAAAATGTTGCAATCAGTGCCCTTTGCTGGGGATATTCTCCTAGCGCTGTGGTGGGAGGGACAGGGATGACCGTTAGGCAAGGGAAGAGCCCAGAGGGGGCAGCGGTCGAGCAGAGGTGGCACAGGGAGTTGGCGAGACGGGAGAGCTTTTAGTTGCTTTGCAGAAGTTGTCCCTGCGGCTGGGCCCTGGCTCCAGGGGTTGTCGTGGATGTGGCTCCTGCCCACTTTACTCGCCCACCTGCCTGCCCCACAAAGCACTTGCGGTCCTGCATGAACGCACATGGCAATAGCACTTGCAGGTCTACGCGTGTCCAGAAGTGGCACTGGGGCCAGAGTGCCACGTGAACTATGCAATTTAAAGGGTTGACCCACACCAGGCGAAACTGAACTCGTCCGTCTCTTTTATATTTTTATACTTGAAATCCTTTGCTTCTTTTCTAAGCGAATGATTGCTTTCAATGTTTGCACTGATTTACTTGCATGGTTAGTCAGAAACTGCCATTTGAAAAAAAGTTATTTTTATAGCAGCAGAAAAATGAATACAGTTAAATGTATTATACATGATTTTGGAACCAAAGAGGCCAGCGGATCAGTTTTAATTTTTATTAGACGGCAAGGCCATCTTTTATGAGGTAGATGTTCTAAATGACCCCTTGAGTGGCCTGCCAGCGTTTCAGGGTATAAATGATTTTTTTTTTTATTATTCAGTTGATGTGTCTCTTCTGTTCTTACACACCCAGAAGGTAGCGTAAAAGAAAAGGATGGTAGAATGCAGGTGTGTATCTGTAAGTCCTCATCTTTAGTTTATTTAATAAAGCCCTCCTTAGGTTCTGTTTCATAATAACTTAAAACCAAACAACTTCCCCCCACAGACTGGCTGTCTAAGTATTTTACGTTCATGTACAGTTTAAGAAAATAAAAGATGGAGTGCCATGGGCTTTCTGCCTTGTCTGGTGTCTGGGGCAGTGGGCAGCTGGGAGGAAGGGATTGGTCCAGGCATCCAGTTCTGATGCCAGCAGTCCCCATGGCATGCTCCCTACAGTCTCAGAGCCCTTGCTGACACGTAAGTCTTGCAGAAGCCAGAGAGATGGCAGGACACCAGCTAAGAGGCAAGGAACAAATTAACGAATCACCCGTTTGTTTACCAGTCTAGTCCCTAACTAGTTACACTCCACCAAAGCTAGATCTCTGCTTTCCGAAAGTGCTGTGTTACCTGATGCCAGCCCCAATGACCTGACTTCAAGCCCAGGGCCCACATCGTGGAAAGAGGGCCCTGGCTCTGTGAAGTGTCCTCTGGTCTCCACACACACGCTGCACACAGCACACACAAACGGGATGGGAGAATAAATGAAAAACTGGAACGTGTCCTCTCAGGCTCCAGGTCACAGACGGAGGGTGCACCCTGGAAAGTGAGTCCTTTCTCCAGCATCCCTGGTGTCTGTGCTCACCCCCAGCTTCTGATGCAGGTGATTGTGAGGGAACCGGGTTCAGATGCTGGCGTTGGAAGGTAGGCAGACTGTCAGTATGCTAATCCCCCTTTGCCATGGCAGTCAGAACTTTTGCCTTAGTGGTAGCCTTAGTAATTACAACAGCTCAGCCCCCACTGGGTGTGACTTAGGGACCTGTTCGGTACTGTCATTTCAGAGACCCTGTATCACACACCTTTGCTTCTCAAAGAGTAGGAGGTGAGCTGAGAGCCGGATCCACCGCACCCAAGATCACCCTGCCAAGACAGGGGCCCTGGCCACAGGCGACCCACTTGCTGGTTTGTGAGGATTGAAGGCTTATTAATTGCCTATATCAGAGCCTTTCAGACCCTAAGGGCCTTGATTGACTGACTGATTGATTGATTGATTGATTGATTGATTTGGCTGGATTAGCTGGCCAACAAGTCCTGGAGAAGCCTCCTGTCTGCAGTTCCCCAGCACTGGGTTACAGGTACATGCCTGGCTTTACATAGATTCTGGGGAGCTACTCAGGTCCTCTTGCTTATGTGACAGGCACTTTACTGGGTTAACTTCCTAGCTCTGCTCTCGGATGGTTTTTGCAGGTGAAGGAATAAAAATGTCCAAAGGGAGAAGGCCATGGGATGGACCTGGGGCTAGAGGGCCAGCAGCTTCTGAGCAGCGCTGTCCTCCACCCTGCCGTGTGTCCCTGTGGGTCTGGGTGGCTTGGCTTTCATTTTTCTCTCTCCTGTATGTCAGGTTTGCTTCAAGCTTACTATGTAGCCCAGGATGGCCTGGAGCCCCTGGATCTTCTGCTTCCACCTCCCCCAGTGCTGGGATTACAGGCATATGCCATCGTGCATAGTTCATGGGGTTCTGGGGATTGAACTGGGGATTTGTGCATGCCCCGTGAGCCCTCGACCAACAGCTACAGCTTTTGCCCCATGATTTTGACTTCTCAGTCTTCATCTTTCTTCTGCACCCCGATTTTCTCCCAGAAGGTCCTGGCCCCAGGGACCCAGGTTTCCTGCAGATGGCCTTGGAGCATCACACTGCCAGGCCCAGAGGCTTTGCCCTTGAACCAGTGCGTCTGGCCGGAACCCGTGGCCTGTGAGAGCCTCCCCTTCCTTGCAGTCTCATGGCTTCTAGGCCCTTACCGCTTATATTCATCCAGCCCTATCTGGGACCAGCAGGATGGACAGAGTCCGGAGGCGACTATCACTACCCTCCCAAGTGTCCCCTTCTATCCTCTGAAATATCCACTATTCACCAGTGGAATTCATGCTCAACTGACCTTCAAATATGTCCTGGATCTTCACTGACTCCAGGGAGCTCAAGGCCATGAGCTGGAGGACTGTGGGAGAGGGGAAGACAGGCCCAACCCTACCTCCCCTCTCCCACACATCCCAGGCAGGCAGGGGAATATCAATGCTAGAGGCCCCCAGGTTGTCCTTGGTTTGTGTTTTCTTCAAGGCCCTCTGGGCTGGTTCAGAATGGGACAGCGAGGGGCCCTGCAGCCCAGCTTGTAGGCAGCATGAATCAGGGCTTTGCCCTGTGACAGTGTGACACCATCACAAAGCTTCCTGCCACAACTCCAGGTAAAGTCCTGGAAGACGGACTTGGGCAGCTTTGGTATGCGGCAAGGCTCAAGGAGCTCAGGCTAGTCCAGGCCCTGCATCCCAGGCTCCGTACAGGTCTCTGACAGGAACACTGCTGGAGGTGTCCATGGACGTGCATGGGCCTTGGAGAGTTCTGCCAGCCTGGCCATGCTCAAGGGCTGGAAACTGGATAGGGGGGAAGGAGAGCGAGAGCGAGAAGAAGGAAGGGGGTGGGAGGTCACAGACCACCAATCAAGGATGCCGAAGACAGTTTTTCTGAGATAGGACTTCATTTAGCCCAGGCTGCTCTCAAACTTGCGGCATACCTTGAACTTACTCCCCGTGACTGCCATCTAACTGCTGGATTACGGCAGGCACCACAAGGCATGGGGATCAAACCCAGCATGTCACTCATGCTAAGCCCAGCACTTACTACTGACTGAGCCATTTCCCTTGTCTTTCTCATACGGGTGATGTTTCTGGCCTTGCATTTAGTGACTTGCCAGTCATTTTTTAAAAAAAAGTTTGGGCCACTGATGGCAGTTGGGACCTCTACTCAGCCACCCTGCCGCAGCTAGGCAGGCTGGGCTGGGTGGACACACACCACTCTGTGGCCTAGATAGACATCCTTAATGTGGCATCTTAGTCCCTGCTGCTTTTCACTGGCCAGTTAGTGCCAAGGCATCATCTTGACCTCTCTGTAACCCAAAGACAGACTACTTCAGAGGTGGAGCTTTGACCTGGTTGTTTATCCACTTAGCAAACATTTACTGCATATCAGCTTTATGTGACATCCATGTATCACCTCAGTTTGGTTCTCACAGTCTAGGTGTGGAAGACAGGAGGTTGTCCTTCACCCTCTTATACAGAGGGCAACACTGAGGCCAGAGCAAGGACACCCCTCATTCAAGGTTGCTTAGCTCAAATAGAAGAGCAAGAACTTGCATTTCCAAAGTCTCTTACAGACACAGGGCTACCCGAGAGGGCCAAGGGAGTGGGCAGTTGTTCTGGGGCCCACCAGGGAGAGGCTGGGGTGCAGGGTCTTTGATAGTCCACTACGGCCTGGACCCTAGCCTAGGCAGTAGCTTAAACCGCACACTGAGCTGTTTCTGTGTACAGCAGTGGGCACAGCCCTGCTCCTTTGCAGGCTAGCTGGGTGACAAGAGGCTGCCAGACCAGGGCCGGACGAGGGGAGGCAAGCTACGGACAGGGTGAAGCTGAGCAGGACAGGACATCGCTGGCCTAGCTTCTGGCCCTGTGGTGCTGGTGGATGGACATAGCCAGGACCACTCCAGCGGTAGCCACTGAGAGCTCTGACTAGGCATCCAGTAGGTTGGCCAGTTGACTCAGGAATGATCTACCTTTTAGAGTCCTCATCAATGAAATGGGTGCCAAGAGTGCCTATGTCAGGGGGCTGCTAGGACAGGGTTCTGTGCAGGCTGGCACCATGGTGCTGTTGGTTGTTTAGCTCAAGCATCATGTCAAAATCTGAGGTCAGCTTCCGGTTGGTTCTCTCTTTCACCACGTGATTCCTGGGGATCTAGTCGGGTTGGCAGCAACCTTCACCCTCTGGCCATCTCTGCCCCCCAGGGTTTCACGTAGCCTAGCCTGGCCTTAGATTCACTGGCTGGTGGAGAATGACCTTGAACTCCATATCCTGACGTGCTTCCATCTCCTGCAGGCTGGAATTACTGGGGTTTACCATAACATGAAGTTTATTTGGTACGGAAGTAGAACCCCTTATGTGTTAAGTGAGCCCTCTACCACCATCCCCAGCCTGTGTCTCCAAGTTTGATGATGGGTGTCAGGAAGGGTGCCCCACCTTCTCTTGAGGCAGTACCTCGGCAGCGAACACCTCTTTGCAACTGTCCTGTAGTTGATGACTGTCAGCAGGGAGCCTGGATTGCAGAATTCCCTCCCAACCTGATTTCTCCTCCAAGGTGGCTATTCTCTCTGTAGGTTTGTCTTTACAAACCTGGTGAGCGGGAGGGTGGAGCCCATTTAACAGATGGGGAAGCTGAGGTTTAGGAGGTTGAACTATTGAGGAGCCAGGGGCCCTTTCTCATGCTGCCCCTCTTCCCAGGGGTCCTTGTGTTTTAGGAGCCTGACATTCTAGAGGCTTCTGTGCTCGTCCTGGAGGGGCTCCTCAGAAGCCCCCAGCTGCCCTCATTCCACCTGCTCCACTGGGGCATCTGAGAGTCTGTGTAGCCCCAGCCTGCCCACCTGCAGACCAACCTGAGGAGAAGGACCCAATGGTGAGTAGGAACAAGATCTATCTTTGGCCATGGCAGGCCGGTTGAGGACTGTGGAGGCTCAGAGAGTGGACTCACCAAGGGCATTTCCAGCTGGAAATTTCCTTTCCTTTCCTTTCCTTTCCTTTCCTTTCCTTTCCTTTCCTTTCCTTTCCTTTCTTTTCCTTTCTATTCCTCTCCTCCCCTCCCCCCTTTTTTATTTTTGAAATGGACAAGGATGACCCTGAACTACCTCCCAAATTTTGGGATTCCAGGCCCATAATGACACCTGGTATACCTGTTTTATGCTATGCTATAGATGGAACACAGAGCTGTCTGCATGCCAGGCAAGCACACTAGGGACTGCGTGACATCCCCACCCCCCAACTGGGATTTCAAAGAAAGCTTCCAGACTCCTTGGGCAAAGTTCCCACAGGGTAGTGAGGCCAAAAAACAGAGGGGCCAGAGAGGGGTGGCAGGAACCTTCCCCCTCCTCTGTTCCCTGGGGGCAGGGATGCAGGGTGGCCTTAGGTCCATGCAGGGAATGTGGAATCAGGCAGCCCTGGGTCAGCTCACATAGCTCCTGCCAGACAGAGGGTGGCTCACCTCCCTGCAGGATGACTCCTGCCTGTCCTTTTGTCGCACGCCCATCCCCCACCACTATTTCTTGCCTTGCCAGCTTCTGTCAGGGACAGTGAGGGTAAGGGTGGGTCTCTAGGCCCAATCTAGCCCTTCTGTGGGATGAAGGATGACGGCTTCCCTCACTCTGTTTACTATAGGGCCTGTGGGTAGAGTAAAATGGCCTCAGGAGAATCCAGTATCCCACAGGAACCTTCTGGCCACCAAGGGTAGCTGTGTGTCACCCCAGGGGATAGCTCTATTACTCAGGGGCCCTGACCCTATGGAAACAGCCCAGGGCCTCTCTGAGCCCTTGGGAACTGTTCTAAGGTTGTTAGCCGTTGTCCTGGGGCCTTCAATGTCACCCCCATTCCCTCAGAACCCCATAGTAGAGGAGGCTATTGCGAGAGCAACTCTGGGCCAGGCAATCCTAGCCACTACTCTATGGGGCTGTCCACTTTTCCGGTTGGGGGCAGGGCTTTCTGGCCTGTCCTTCCTAGGGAGCCAGGCAACCCTGAGTGCAGACAAGCCCATTCAGGCCTCACCTTGCTTGTTGCCAGTCTGAGGTCAGAAAAAGCTGTTCTTTGGGGTTGGGGTGGAGCTTCACTCTGAGATGTCACTCACTCATCGAAGAACCAATGAGGTGAGCCATGCCCTACAGGAAGCCCATACTGTAGGCCTGACCATCACACACACCCTGGGACTTTCTAAGACTGGTTGGTTGGTCCTGAGACACTCAAGTGACCGTAGCCTCCATGTTGACCTTCTGACTCCCTCCAGTCAGCAGACCCCTGCCTCGGCCTCTCACACCCCGGCTCTCCCCACTTGCGTGGCCTACCTGATTACAGTTCACCCTAGAGACCTTTGGACAGGAACCAGATTCTTAGAGAACAGGAAACCCTCTCTTGGGCCTGCCTGCTTTCTTACTATCCTGAGAGGCCAAAGGCTTGATTTTAGGGGCTCACGGTGACCCCTCCTGCAGATGCAATATAACAGGTACTCAAAGCCCAATTCTGGGGTCTGGAGGGGAGCTCCGCTGATCACGTGTTCACCTACTCTAGCATCCACAGAGTGAGTTTGATCCCCTGAAGAGCATAAGCCAGGTACGTCAGGTACGTGACATATTCCTGTACACCACTGAGGGATGATAGCAGAAAGATGAGAAGTTAAGGTCCTTGGCTACATAGCCAGTTTGGGGGCCAGCCTGGGCTACTCGAGACCATCTCAAGACACATCAAACCAAACCAAACCTCTCCTATTTCTTTTATGAGACAGGCTCTCAAATTTGTAGCCTAGGTTTGATGGCCTGAAACTCATTGTGTATCTCAGAAGGGTCTCAAGATCGCAATGCTCAGCCTCCAGAGTGCTGGGATTACATGACTGTACCACCATGCCCCAGCTCAAAAGTAACACTACCACCAGTCTCAGGACTCAGAGTGTGTGTGCTGTGTGTGTGCACGCACACACATGCACGCACTGGAGCAACTGAGGCTAAGAAAGCCAGTCAGATCTGGCTCAGACAGATAGCAATGCTCCTGGCCACACCTTTGTTATTTTACTTACTTTTAAGAGCACCCTGTGCCCCGCAGGTGATTCATATAGCAGCATTCTCAAAGCCTGCAATTTGCCCCAGTGCTCGGCTTCACATATGAGCTTCTGCCGCCGCAGGCGAGCGCCAGACCCATCCGCACGGGTGTCACCCGGGGCCAGGGCACCAATAAATAAAGATCTGCATGAGCTTCTTGGCTCGTCTCTGGCACCCAGGAGAAGGTACCTCTTCCTGCTCTTGTGCTTCACCCTGGGGAGAGTGTGGTTCGTCACCCGAGGGTGTGCTGTGCAGGCTCAGCTTTAATTAATCAATCACCAAGCGATGAATTGGTTAATGTGGGGCCCACTCCCCCGTGGATGACTGGCACAGTAATGAATGCCAATTATTTCAGCATTAATAATTAATCTCCAACCGTGCCTGGGAAGAAGTAGAAGGCACACAGGACTCAAATCAGCTCTGAGAGCCAGCCAGACACCCGGGCTGCTGCTCTCCTGTCTGAGGCTCTGAGCTCCCGGTCTGTGCTACGGAGGGTGAGAAAGGTATCGAGACCAGGGGAGCGAGGTGGGCCCCCAAACAGGGGCAAAGCTAAGTTGCACGAGGGCTGGGCTAGGCTTGCTCGCCGAACTGAGTGCTGGGGACAGTCACACGCGGCAAGTGATTAATATTTGATGATTCTCATCCTGACCCCACCCAGCCCATCGCCCGAGGGTTTCCTAACCTTAGATAACTTTCTATCTGTTTGAAAAATGGCTGATTTATGCACTCATTCATTTGTATCACCATCTGTTGAGTATCCTTTAGTTTTAAAAAATTATGTGCCTGTGTATACAGGAGCGCAAGTGCCTCGGAGGCCAAGACTTTGGATCCCCCAGAGCCGGAGTTCTAGGCAGTTGTGAGTTGCCTCGTGTGGAACCTGAGAACCAAACTCCAGTCTTCTGAAAGAACAGGAAGTCCTTTTATCTGCTGCAGCTCCAGACAGCGACTCTCCCGTGTCTGTGAGAGAAGGACAGGGGGCTTTAGAAGTCACCTTCAGGGTGTAGCTGGAGACCCAGGAGTGCATCCCTTGAGGGATTGGTCTGTGGCCTTGGTGGCCATTGGTGCTGACTCTAGGCACAGTGGAAGGACCTGAAGCCTCTTTGAAGCCAGTCTGCAAGAGCCTTCACCCATGAAAGCCAATTGTTTGTGCACCACGGGAGAGGAGTGGCTGGTGTGTCTAGCTGGGTTATACTGTTTGTCAGTGGCTGCTCTGGGGGCATACAGTCACAAACAGAATCCAGGGTCTATGGGCAGCAGGCCTGTGAGATTTGGTGATTCGAAAGGCCAAGGAGAGGCCACTGCTGAAGTTTCGGGAGTGCCTAGAGGTTCCGTGTCATTCTCCAGATGGGGAAACTGAGACTCATTGAGGGACTGGAACTTCCCAAGGCCTCACAGAACATGGAACCTGGTGTGGTAGCCTAGATACTTCCCAGGTGCTTGTGGTGGGCCTGACTGCAGGGCCCCTTCTAAGCAGAGGCTGAACCCCCAAATGCCACTGTAACAGCGCATTTGTGCAACATGGCTCTTCCGGGCAAGCGTAGACACAGAGGGGGAAAGAGTGGAGGAGGTGGTTTCAGATGCCAACCTGCCAGCTACATCCTGGTCCTAGCCTTCCTGCTCACGGCGTTTTCCAAGCGTGCAGGTAGGCCAATGCTAAGAGGATGAGTCCTTTGGGAGACTACAGCACGGCTTTCCAGAATGTGGCTACTCTGTCCTCGCTGTGTGTCCTGAAGCTGGTGCACAACCTTTCTGTGCCTAGATTCCCTCTTCAAATACTGGCACTAAACATGATGTTTATGTCCTGTGCTAGTCCTCATTCGAAGAGGTAATAACAGCAAGCACTGTCTGGGTTCTCCTAACGTTCTATAGCCTTTGCATAGGTATCGTTAATTCAGAGACTTGGGCAACAGCTCAACTGGTACAGTGCTTGCCTCAAATGCACGAGGCCTGAGTTCCAACCCTAGGACCTCATAAACTGTGTAGAGTAGCATTTTCTGATCACAAAGATCAGAAGATCCAGATCCTCCTCAGGTGCACTGGAGGCTAGCCTGGGCTACATGAAATAGGTAAATTAAAATTAAAGAACACGGCTTTGCCAGTCCTTTGGCAATTTCAATACTCAAGGGTCTGAATTTCCTGGGCTGGCATAAATGTCTGGATAGGGCACTGGGGTGGGTGCTGCATGAGCAGAAAAGATGTCAGATTCAGAGAAACTCTGCTTGTATGTCTGTACCGGTGTGCAAGCCTATGTCGCTAGGCGGGGAGCCAGGCAGTCACGACCAGGTTTTCCTGAGCATCTCAGATTCAAGACTCCTGGTGCAACAACCTCTGAGGGAACACAATGCCCAGCAGCAAGGGGGTCTGAACTGTATTTTCCAAGGCTCCTTCCCAGAGGGTCTATGTTCTGTCTCCAGCATGCATCAGCAGGTTGCCCTTTCTAGTGCCTCCTAAAGACTTTGAGTGTAGGCTGGCCTTGTAACCATCCTGTGTCTGGACTCCTCTTGCCATGTTCTTATCTTACTTTATCGAACTTTTCTGCTGGCTGCTGGTGAGGGAGGTCCAGAGACTTTGCTGGGCTCCCTCAAGGTCACACAGCAGCTGGAAGACAAGAAGAGTCTTAGCAGATTCAAGGACAAGCTGGACCAGGGCCCTGGAGCCTCTCCTCCCTCTTTCCCTTCCTCCTGTGCTCTTTCCTTCCTTCCTGTCACTCAAGAAAAATGTATTTGAACACCATCCAAGGGCAGCTGTGCCCTCAGGAATTCCTAGGCTGTGAGAATGTGGCGTGGGGGGGGGGGGGTCGCCCTCAGGAGGGCGTGTGGGGAAATGGCTGTGATGAGCTAGTTCGAAGGTAGGAGGTAGAAAGTAGATCACAGAGCCCTGGGGAAGGGTTCTGCTTGGCACGGAAATTACCCGAGCCATCAGCAAGCAGGCAGGGAGCACGGGGTTGTCCTGTGGGTACTCTGGGGGCCGAGAAGCAGGAGCGGGGCTTGTCCAGGAAGCCTCGTTCTGTAGCAGATGCTCTCAGACAGACCCTGCAGAGAGCCCAAAGCACCTGCAGCCCGAAGGCTGAGTGCTCTAGGAATGGAGATCTGTCGGTCTCGTCTATCTGAATGTATGCCTTACTCATCTGGGTCCTGACTCAACTCCTGGTAGAATGCTCTGCTTTTCCTGGAATACAGCTGGGCACCCTCCCCTTGGTGGCCCTGAGTCATTGCTTCTTTGGACCCTGGAAGCCATCTTAGCGCCGTTCCTCCCTTGAGGGACCAGACAAGTGGAAGGAGGCCAGAGAGTAAGGAGAGCAGGGCACACACTGGCAGGCAACCTGGAGGAGGTGTCCCACCAGGCAGGGGCCGGCTCGGTGAGCTGGTAGAAAGGGTCCGTCTCTATAAAGACTATATTTCGCTTTGCCACATCCACAACTCTGTTCTTTTTGTTTTGTTTCTCAGCAAAGTCCTTCTTTGAGCCTCAGTTTTCTCCTCTGCAAATGGGGATAATAGTGCTGTCATCAATTTACAGCAAGACCCCAAACACTGTCTGCCAGGGAGTGGAGCTGGCTCAGCTGTTAGACGGCTTGATAGCATCGTAAAGGGAGCCCTGGTCTTCTTCTTCAGCACCACCTAAAACCAGACTCTGTAACTGTGACAAAAGCCCGTAATCCCTGTTTTCTGGAGGTGGAAGCAGGAAGGTCAGAAGTTCAGTTACAGAGGAGTTTTAAGCTAACTTGAGCTACAGGAGAACTGGTCTCAACGAGCAAGCAAATACTTACCCCCCCCCCACCCCATGAAACACTGCCTATAGGGCCAGCAAGATGGCCCGAAGAGTAAAGTACCTGTTGCTAAGACTGACATCTTAACATAAATCGCCATGACTCAGGAGAGGACACACTCTCCCAAAAGCTGTCCTCACGCACCCTGTACTGTGAGAAAGTCCCCAAAATAAATGAATAAATATAATTGTAAAGAAAAATAAGGGGCCGGAGAAATGCTTCAGCAGCTAAGAAAACTTGCTGCTCTTCTAGAGGACCTGCCTGGGTTTGGTATGGCAGACAGCCGCTCATAACTCTAGTTCCTGGGGTTGTAACCTCATCTTCTGGCCTCTGTGGGCACCAGGTATGCACTTGGTACATACATACATGCAGGCAAAACACTCATACGTATAAAACTGATTACATAAATGTAAAAGTGCCTGTAAAGGTCTTGATACTTAGTAACTGCGCACCCAGTGTTCTCCACCACCGCCATCACAGGCATTGCCATTGCGTAAGGAGGAACCATGAGCCAGAGCTCAGAAGAGACACCTGTCCCCACACCCACACATGTGGAGCCTGCGCATCAGAGGCTAGGGGCCTGGGAAGTAGAGGACAGGCCCGGGGAAGAACTCTCCAGAAGATGGAGCATTGGTGAGCTCAGCAGCCGGGAAGGGGGTCCACCTCCTGCTTCCACCTCAAACCCTGCTAAGTCTGTGTGGACCTAAGACCACTTTATCAATTTTTAAAATGTATTTTATGTGTGTGGGTGTTTTGTCTGCATGCACATCTGGTGCTTGCAGAAGTCAGAAGGGGGCATCGGATCTCCTGGGACTGGATTCCCGGATGGTTGTGAACCACCCTGTGAGTGTTGGGATTGAAACTGAGTCCTCTTAACTGCTCTTAACTGCTGAGCCATTCTTGAGCCCCCAGGGTCACTTTTTATTTTGTCATTTTTTTTATTTGTTTGTTTGACAAGGTCTGGCTGGTTTGGAACTTGACCTATAGCACAGGCTGACTTTGAATTCACAGAGATCCAACTGTCTCTGCTTCCCAAGTGCTGGGAATAAAGGTTTGTTTTGCCAGTTATAGGCATATGATTGGGGTCTATACCCAGCAAACCTAGCAATTCACTTATCTAAGTTGTACAATTCTTTAGTTGTTAGTTTGTGTGCAAGGCCAGAGTTCAACATCAGGACTTCAATTGTTTCTCTACTTTATCTTCTGAGACAAACTCTCTCACTGGACCTGGGGCTTGCCTGTTCACAAGGCTTGCCGGCTAGGGCACCCCTGGGTCTGCCTGTCTGCTTCCCACACTGGGTTTACACTGCATCTTGGACCAGGCTTTCTCACATGGGTTCTGGAAATGGGTTGCAGATTACTGTTGCTTTTGTGGCAAACTCTTCTCCCCAGCTCCAATTTATTGTAATTTCTTTTACTTATTTATGTATTTGGGGGCAGTGTGTCAAACCAGATGATCTGAGTTTGACCCTCAGAACCCACACTGTAGAAGGAGAGGATTGCTTTTCGAAAGTTCTCTTCTGACTTTCATATGCCTGCTTTGGCATTTCTGGGTTATTCTAGGTTTGTCTTTTTTTCTCATCCGTTTTGGGCGGCGAGGCTCTCACATAGCCCAGGCTGGTCTCAAGCTTGAACTTCTCCTCCTCCTGCCTGGCATGAAGAGCCCCGAACTATGCGTGGTTAACATGGTGCTGTGAATGGGGCCCAGACTCACCATACCTGGCTTAGAATCAACTTTTATATCGTGAGTGACCTTGAGCTTTTATATAGTGACCTTGTATCTGAATCTGGGCTTGCCTAATTTACAGTTTCTGGGTGGCTTCCTCAGGATTTTCTGTGTACAAGATCATGTCATCTGCGAGTGGAGAGAGCTTTACTTTTTCCTTTCCAAGCTTGGCTCCCGTGTTTCCTTCTGCAGCCTCGGTTCCCTGGCTCAGGCCTCTAGGGCATCTGCTTTTGTACAGGAAGGGGGGGTTCCTCCATCTGCTCAGAGAAGAGGGCCACCCTGTTCTGCTTCCGTATACCTGGGGAACTTCAGCTCTGTTCTTACACAGAGCAGCGTTCATTCCCTCTTCTCTCCTCTCTCTCCCCCTCCTCTCCCTCCTGCTGGCTTTGACTACCTCATTCCCACCTCTTATCATAGGGGACCTGCACTGGACCATTGCCCCCCGCAGTACCCCACATCTTCCCGGATCCTGTGTCTTCTATGCTCTCCGACACCCTTCTCCCTCTTCAGCCCGGCCCTGGGCTCTACCAGCATGCTACCCATTGCTGCCCTGTCTTGATTTGATGACAAGGCCAGCAAAAGCAGGCTCCCTGTGCTTGAAGCTACAATGACCACTTTTCTGGGCGCCCCAAATCTTAGGAATTTGTGGGTAGTCAGCAAGTGCCATCACTTTGGTGTGGTGGTCCCCGTAAGGCAAGACAGGAGACATGGGCTCAGAGGGGCAGAGTGCTGGGAGGGGTAGTCGGGATCAGAGAAGAGCATGGAATCCTGAAGTCTCTATGAAGAAGTAGAATCACCGTGGCTAGAACAGGATTCTGGAGAGGCTAGAGGTTTGGAAGGAAGCAGGAGAGAGTGTGCTGGCTCCCTGAGTGCAAACTAGACAGCCCGGCTCTTCATAGACCATGCCCAGGAACTGCTGTGTAGAAGTTTCTAGTACTTTCTACAGGGGAGTTGTTAAATATTCTCAGGACACCCTAGAAGCCAGTAGGAAAAATGAGCACAGAGGACAGCCTTTAAAGAGGGGCTTCTGGGTTGGGCAGACGTCCAGTTGGCAAAGTCCTTGCTGATCCCCTGAGCTTAGGAACCAGCTGGTCAGTCCAGCCAATCAGTGAGCTCCGGGTTCAGGGAGAGACCCTGTACCCCCTCCCCAAAAATAAGATGGAGAGTGATCAAGAAAAACAGCAATGGCAGACAATGACCCCTGAGACTGACCATTTGCAAGTGTGTGTGTGTGTGTGTGTGTGTGTGTAGAGAGAGAGAGAGTTGAAGGTCGTGAGATAATCTAGTATATAAAGGCAATGAAGGCATTTGCTGCAAGATCTCAATGACCTGAGAAGCCCCAGGATTGTAAAAGCGGGACTCTCCTCTGACTTCCACATGTATGTGTACCTTGATACACAAAATGCACACACACACACATATTTGGGTGAAGTGACACACACCTTTAATGTCAGTACTTAGGAGTTCGAGACAGGCCGATTTCTGTGAGTTCAAGACCAACCCGGTCCACATAGAAAGTTCCAGGACAGCCAGGACTATGAAGAGAGACTCTGCAACAAAACAACAACAAATATAAATGAAAATGTGTGTGTACATATACAAAACTAGATGAAAATGTGTGTGTACATATACAAAAGTAGATGAAAATATGTGTGGGCACATACACAAAAGTAGATGAAAAAGAAAGAGAAATATGAGAACACTGCCCCCTTTTGCTGCGATCCACTCTCGATGCCTTGTCTCCGTGTGTTGGGCCTCAGGCCGCATCTCTAGCCATGTCTAAGCCGAATCGGGCTCGAACCCAGGGATTCCTGAATGTTAGGCACTTACTCCACCAACTGAGCTATTTACCAGCTTTTTTGTTTGTTTGTTTGTTTGGTTTGGTTTCTCAAGACAGGGTTTCTCTGCGTAACAGTTTTGGCTGTCCTGGAATAGGCTGGCCCTGACTGAACTCACAGGGATTTACTATCTCTGGCTCCCGAGGGCTGGGATTAAAGGTGTGTGCTACCACTGCTCAGTTTAATCTGAGAATTGGCCGCCTCAGTGTGTTTGGGAAGGCTCGTGCAGGCCTATGGCACTTGAGTCCGAACGCTGACTTCTCAGGGCCTTTGTACTCTGAAGTTTGAAATCGTTTACGTATTTGTGTGTACACATGTTGGCGCGTGTATGCCATGGCATGCGTGTCCAGGTCAGAGGACATCTTGGAGGAGTAGATTCTCTCCTTTCACCAGGGGAGGGTCTTTGGTCAGGCTTGGTAGCCAGAGCCCCTACCTTTGGAGTCACTCTCTAGAACTAGAAACCCACCTACCTCTGTCTCCGGAGGGCTGCAGTCGAAGACTCGCAGGCCTTCACACCCAGTTCATTTTTTTTCTTTCTTTCTTTCTTTTTTTGTTTTTTTGTTTTTCGAGACAGGGTTTCTCTGTGGTTTTGGAGCCTGTCCTGGAACTAGCTCTTGTAGACCAGGCTGGTCTCCAACTCACAGAGATCCTCCTGCCTCTGCCTCCCGAGTGCTGGGATTAAAGGCGTGCACCACCACCGACCAGCTCCCAGTTCATTTTCTTGCAAATAGAGTTGTAGTCACATAATTCTACTGAGGGGGCTGAAGTCTCATGGAAGTGAACCCCTCAGGGCCCTGTCCTCATCTTCACCTGGCCTGAGGGCGGGGAGGGGATGCAGGGTGGGTGTGTCTCCACACGGCCTGAGGGGCATGGGGTGGGGTGGGGGTGGGAGGAGGATAGGGGGAGCAGTGTGGTGGGGTGTGTGTGAATTGGTCAGGGGTTGTGGGTACAGCCAGCCTGTTTTTCCTCCCCACTTCTTCTCTCTCTCTCTCTCTCTCTCTCTCTCTCTCTCTCTCTCTCTCTGCCTCGCTAAGGTGTCCTTGAACTCTGGGACTTCCTATCTCTACCTTGGAGGTGCTAGGATTATCACAGCAAACTACCACACCTGGCTCCATCTTTCCCCTTTTTTTTGAAAGAGAAAGGAACTCTTCCTCTAGACCAGAATAGTGCCAGGAAAGTGGGCTTCCACCTCCAGATTTAGCATAAGGGTGTGTTTTCTGGGACCTGGTCTTCACCCAGCCGTCACTGGCCAGAAGCCTGCCGGAGACCTCTGCCATCAGGTTCTCAGAGAGAGAGGCCTGCAGGGAAACTGCTCCCTTTCAGTGGCTGAAGAAAGAGCTTCCCGGAGAGAGGGCTGTGCAGGAACGGGGTGGGGAGGTGAAGTCAGGAAGACTCCTGAGGGAGTCTGAAGGAAGGTCAGAAGTTGTTCAGATGAAGGAGGGAGTTTGGAGGGGAACCATGGCAGGGGCAAAGACTGGGGTATAGTCACCAGCACACGCGGCTAGGGTGTGACTCAGCTGGTGGAGAGTTGTCTAGTATTCAGGAAGTCCTGCGTTCAGTTCCCTAAACCACAAAAACCTCAGTTGCTGGCTTCCCCAGGAAAGCTGGGGATATATCTCTCCTTTCTAGGATTCAGTGCTCGGGGCAGAGTGTAGCCATTTCCTCATTTGAGGGCAGAGTTAACTGTGTGCCTTTGAACGGGGTTGGGGGAGTTCACTCCCTCACTCAGTCCGCCTGCCTGTCCCATATCTAAGGATCTTCGGGTTTAGTGAACATGGATTTTGGATAAGGCCAAGCAAGTGTCTGGGTCACTTCTGTCACTCAGCATTGACTTCTAAGGAAGCGGGCATTCCTGACTGTCTCCCCAATGGGATGGGACCGCTGGCAGTCTGGAGCAAGCCTGCCCTGGCTGCTTTTGCTTGCTCTATCCGTGATACGAAAGCTCCTTATCTCTGTTGTGTCTCGTGGCTGGCTGGGGGGCTTCTTAATCTTATAGCTGGGCTGGTGCTGGCCAAGGCAGCTGTGGGCTCCCCTTTGCCCTATGTCCTTGCTCCCAAGGCCCCTGCTGGCCCAGGGCTGCTAAAGCACTCCTGACTTACCAAGTTGGCATAGACTTGGGCTTTCCCCAGAAGTCCGAGGGGCTGGCAGACTGACACTCATATTGTACTAAGTTGGCCTCTTGGGTCTCCTGAATTTAAGCTGTCACGATCAGAGACCTCTTCCCAGGTAGGCTGACTGTATGGTGGAATTCTGCAGTGAGAACCCAGGAAGCTGTGGGCCCTGCCCTCTGGAGCATCCTGAGGCCTGCTGGTGTTTTGGGTTGTTGTGCAGGTTTTGGGTATCCTTGGTGACCATCACTAGGGGTTGGTGGACCCCAGATCTATTCTGTAACGAACAAGGCCAGACTGGGCCAGGACAGTGCACTGCTAGCAGGTCAGGTATTTGGGGACCCAGATGAAGACACCTTAGTGACTGCCTAGCCACGTGGTTCCAACCAACATCCCCTCATCCAGGCCTTGTCTGCTTGGCTGGCTTCAGCTCTGAGAAATGAGAAGGTCAGGTGACTGCGCTTGATGTTTGAAGCTACTCCTCCTGAGGACGTAGCTCAGCTAACAGAGCACGGTCTCACTAGGTTCACCTGCCCTCAAATGGGCATGCTGGGGGACACCATTCCCTAACGTGAGAGGTGGAAACAGAAGGGTTACAGGTTCAAGGACATCCTTGCCTACACACTGCTAGGCCAGCCTGGGTTAAATGAGCTGTTTTTGTTAATCTCCCTTTGTTCCAGCTGTGACAAGGTCCCCCTTTTCCTGGTCCTCCACTGTTTCCCCAAGAGACAGGTCTGGCTTCAGGCTCACCCAAAAGCTGAGAGAAATGTCTAGGGCCACATTAAGGGTGGACGGTGAATGCTGGGTGTTGAATTCTGTGTATGGGGACAGATGACGAACCACTCTACTTAGGACTATAGCCCTGGAGAGCAGAGCACTGGGATTCATACTGCATCAGGTCAGCCTTCCGGGTCTCCTGAATCTAAGCTGCCTGTGGCCTTGTGACCAGAGAGAGATCCTGGTGGCCTGGTTGTAAGGTGGTGACTCTCTGATCGGGCTGTAGATTTGCAGGCCCTCTTCATAGTTGAACCGCAGAGTAACTCAGCTCTGAACGGTGGCTGGAGTCTGACAGTGTGGTCCTAATCAAGAGTGAGTGCCTTCATCAGCTCAGCCTTAGTGACCTTGGCATTCCTTCCTCTTTTGCTCTGTAATCTCCCCTCCCCAGTGCTCTGTCCACTGCCTGGGGAACTCCTTCCCCACATTTCCTTTTTCTCCACCACATCAAACCCCATGCAATCTTATTTATAAACTTTTTTTTTTCTGCCTCAGTGTCTTGTAAATTCCCCACTGGTCTATGGGAAGACTGGGCACAGCAGTTGGACTCATGCTTAGAGTCCTGGGTTCCACCCCCACCAGGCTGTAATCCTAGCCTCTGGTAGGTGGAAACAGAGGACCAGAAGCTCAGGGTCATCCTTGGCTACAGAGAGCATTTGAGGCCAGCCAGGGCTACAGTGAGTCTGACTCTCTCTCTCTCTCTCTCTCTCTCTCTCTCTCTCTCTCTTCCTCCCTCCCTCTCTCCTTCCCTCCCTCCCCTTCCCTCATTTTCCTTCTTTTCCCTTCTTCCCCTCTCTTTCTTTTTTTTTCCGAGGCAGGGTTTCCCTGTGTAGCCCAGGCTGTCCTAGAACTCACTCTATAGACCAGGCTGGCCTCTAACTCACAGAAATCTACTTGCCTTTGCCTTCGCAGTACTGGGATTTAAGGTGTGCACTACCACTTCCGATTTGAGACCCTGTCTCAAAAAGAGATGAGAGAGAGAGAGAGAGAGAGAGAGAGAGAGAGAGAGAGAGAGAGAGGGAGAAAGGGGCTAGAGAGTAGATGGGCTGTAGAGATGGCTCAGTGGTCAAGAGCACTTGCTGCTCTTGCAGGAGATGGAGGTCTGGTTCCCAGCACCCACCTGAAGGTTCACAACCATCCCTGGCTCTAGTTCTGAGTGGGAACAGTTACGGTTGTTGGCACCACCCCTGGGCTATAGGCCCTTCAGCCTAGACCAAGTGTGAGCTGCCAGGTTCAGCTGTGATTGGCGCCAGGGCCAGACTCAGGCTGAAGCATCTAACTGAACTCCAGCAATCTTCTAAATGCAGTGCAGTAACTTGGGGAAAGAGAAAGTGTTTTCAGTTTGCAGGAAAGGAAACTGGGCACCCTGTTAAATAATGCCCTAAGTCAAAGCTGGTGGGAGTTGTATTCAAAGCAACCACCCCGGGCTGATCACAGCCACTGAGCTGATCACGCCTCCCTTCACTCTGCTTATTGAGCCTCAGTTCCTTCATCTGTAAAATGGACTGGTTCAAAGACTGGGCAGTGGACTTTGGTGTGTACAGTCCTGGCTATGCAAGCATTAGGACTTGAGCTCAGATCCCAGCAACCACATTAGAAAAAAAAAAAGCCTTGGGATCAGTTGGTAAAGCACACACCACCATGCCTGATAGTCTGAGTTCAATCCCAGGACCTACCTGGTGGGAAGGAAAGACACAACTTCCACTCATTGTCCCCTGAATTTCACATTGTGCTGTGCCATGCTCACACCCATTCCACATGTGCAGAACAACAAGCGGTTTTACTTCGCCTGTCTAAAACACCTAATTGGCCTAATAAAGAGTTGCATAAGCAATAGCAAGGCAGGAGAAAGAATAGGTGGGGCTGACAGGCAGAGAGAAAAAGTAGGAGAAATCTGGGGAGAGAGATCAAGGAGGAGCCAGGAGAGGAGGACATCAGGGGCCAATCACCCAGCTACACAGCAAGCCACAGAGGAAGAAGTAAGAAAGTTAAACAGAAGGAGAGAAAGGAAGAATCCCAGAGGCGAAAGGTAGATGGGATAGTTTAAGAAAAGCTGGCTAGAAATAAACAAAGAAAGGCCGGCATTTGTAAGAAAGACTAAGTATCCATCTGTATTTATTTGGGAGCTGGATGGTGGATCCCTAAAGAGTAAAGAGTAAAAGCAACCAGCAACAGGGCAGCTTCAGGATCTTGGAACTCTGTTCCCCTTCTCATCCTGCCCTTGTCCTCTAGGCTCCTGTTTTGTGCTTGGTGCCCACATGGAGGTCAGGACATGTGAGGTTCCCTGAAACTGGAGTTATAGATGGATGTTAGCCATCTTGTGGGTGCTTAGAATCAAGCCCAAGTCCTCTGCAAGAGCAACAAGCACTCTTATTAACATTTGAACCATTTCTACAGTGCCTTCTCCCACTTTTTTTTTTTTTGACACAGGTATCATGTAGTACAAGCTAGCAATGAACTCTAAGTGTAGCTGAGGATAGCTTTGAACCTCTGACCTTCTTCCTGCCTCCACATTTCAAGTGGAAGCCCTGGGAAGCCCTTGACCCTCATGACTGCCACTTTGGGTCTTCTTGGCTGTTGATAATCCCAGGGGACTCGGGGGAGAGCCTGGGAACTGTGGTTCAGTCACTTTTGGTGTTTATGTATGGGTGGGCCATACATGAGAGGCCAGTGAACATCTTTGGCTGTTGTGTCTCATGTACATATGTACATACGTGTCTCATGTATGTATGTACATATGTTCCTCATATACATATACACAATGTTCCTGATGTGAATGTGTGGGAATGCTTTCTAAAAACCTAATTATTGAGGTGGAAAGATGGCTCAATTACTGCTCAGTTCCTGCTGGGCAGCTCAAAAACCACCTGTAACTCCAGCTCCAAGGGATCCAACGCCCTCTTCTGGTCTCTGAGAGTACCACATGCACATGCAGACACACAGATATACACACATATGCTGTGGGAGCTCCTTTTGATCCTTCAGTCAATAGCCTTTAAGATGCCAGCCCACTTGGGCGTGGTCTCTTATACTATAAATGCAGCTGTAAAGCCTGCAATCGCTCTTTTGCTTCCAGCTCTCGCTTCTGGCTGCTAGACTCTGTTCCTGTTCCCCATTCGTGCAGAGGATTGTGATCTAGGACAGTGATCTGTAAGTTTCCCCTAAATAAATAACCCTTTATTACACATAATTCTGAACTAGTGTGGGATTATTTTATATCTTCTGCCATCATCTGGCTCGTGAACGTGGGGCCCAGTTCACACTTTTTGGAATGGGTTCACCAGCTGCATGGTGCATTGGGTGCTGACTCTCCCACCCACGGCTTTAGCCTAAAGCCGGCCCTCAGACTTAGCAGGCTGCTGCTCAGTGCTCCCTGGCTTGTGACTCACACACCAGCCCACATGCTGCTGCCTGTGATCCCTGTGGTGCACACAGTCTGCAACTTGCACTGATGGAAAACTTTGGGTTTTCTCTTTATCCTGGGCCCCAACTCTCAGAATCATTTGATCACCTTAATAACTATTCTTAATTTGTTAAACAAGCATATTTTGCTTGTTAGCTGTTAGTGCTGTTAGTTGCTGTTAGCATCTCTCAGCCACGTGGCTGCAACTGCGACACCTGCTGGCTGATAGTGATTATTACACCTACTCCAATTTATTGTAATTGTTTTATGTCAGATAAGATCTGAAAAACTATAAAAATTACTGATAACATCCAGGAGTTCAATAATTATTTTGTTTATATTGTGGAAGGTATTGTGCAAGACTTATGGTATCTTCCTTCCTATTATTTGATTCTAGGAATTAGCTTTGTTTTCAGCATCATTGCATTAAAATGGCTCAATACTACAGAAAGGGATAGCATCAATTTGACAAAATTACCTGAAATAATTTGTGCTGTTGAATCTAACTGTCAGAATCTGTTGAAAAGTTATAATATGTCCAAGGGTGAGTCATTATCTTTACTGAGCAAGTTGGAATCCTCAATGAGGACATTAGGACAGAACACTGGACAGGAGATTCAGACTTTATAAAGACAGTAGTAAAAAGATTGGAAAAGACTGAGGAATTTATTGAAATTGATGAACAGGAACAAAAGGTACAAGGGCAGGATCCAGCCCCCTAGATGACTTACAAAGATTTTCAACTACGTATCTGGTAATTTCCTCAGAATGACCATCTGGCACAAAGTACCCTAAGGTAGTCAAAGAATATGCATGGGAACCAATACATATGAGTGGTCTAAAAGAAATAAAACAAGCAATACTTTCTTATGGGCTACATTCACCTTTTGTCATGGAAATGGTGAAAACGTGGGTTTCAAGCACTAAGGCCACCCCACACGATTGGCTTCAGTTAATCTTAGCAGTCCTAGAAAATGGACCTCAGCTGCTTTGGAAGTGTTATTTAAGAGAAGATGCAAAAATTTTAGAGTAATAGGGGAAAACAAAAGGATTTGAGACTTCCCAAGATCAAATTCTTGGTGAGAGTCATTACTCTGATCCTCAGGAACAGGCTCACTACGATGAACATACCTTATCCCTATGTAGCACAGCAGCTTTAAATCTTTGGGACAGAATTCAGGAACCAGGAAAGAGGACTGAGTCATATATTAGGGTTAAACAGGGTCAGAGAGAACCCTTTACTGACTTTTACAAAGATGAACTAAGGCTGTACAACTAGGAGTGAGAGACCCAGAAGCTAGATGTGTACTAATTGAATCCTTGGCTTTTGAAAATGCCATCTTAGAATGTAAGAAGATCCCTGGACCTTTAAAGGTTAGATCAGCACCTATAGATGAATGGACCTTGCATACAATGAATGTTGAAACATTTGACTATAGTACTGAAGCTTGGGTAGGAGAAGCAATTTCCAATAGTATAAAGAGACACAAAAATGCCAAATGTTCAATTGTGGCAGAACAGGACATCTGAGAAGGGATTGTAGACAAGGAATTCCTAGGAATAATGTCTCCTCTAGCAATGACAAGAATAGGACCACTCAGCCTTCGGGTATATGCAGAAGGTGTGGCAAAGGCCGATATTGGACTAATGAATGTAGGCGAACAAGAGACAGACAAGGCAACCTGATACCACTGGAAAACTCCTTGGGGGGGGCTATCACAGGGTCTGATGTCAAACAAGGCCCAGTCATTTCCAGTCACTGTGGAGAATATGTCTCACCAGGACATGTTCTCCACAATCCAGTGCCTACTGTAAAAAAACCATACTGTTCTTGATGATGGAATAGACCTGGAGGATTAGTCAAAAACTCCAGTAGAAAATAGGAAATGTATATTTTGGTAGACCAAAGCTAAGAGTGCATATAAATGACATTGTAATTGAGGGATTAGTAGACACAAGTGCAGATGTGACTGTCATTACTCCAGAATCTTGGCATCCAGATTGGCCTCTTCAAGAGGCAGATATTCAATTCCTAGGAACTGGAACCCTATCTCAAGTAAAATAAAGCATGAGGTGGGTTGAATGCATAGGGCTAGAAGGACAGAAAGGAAGGCTGAGGCCATATGTAGCTAACATTGCAATGAACTTATGGGGCCATGACCTATTGCAACAATGGAATACTCAGGTTAACATTCCTGCAGTCCCCAAAACTCATGTTTCTGAAAAGGATATTATAAACTATTATAAAAAAAAGGTCACCAGACATTCAGGCTATACAAGAACACAAAGCAACTAGCAAACCTTCAGAGGTACTAACAGCCTTGTCTTTAAAATGGTTAACTGAGAAACCCATATGGGTTAAACAATGGCCTTTAATGGAGGACAAACTGCCGGCTTTAGAACATCTAGTACAGGAGCAATTAGATGCCCACCATATTGAAGAATCAACCAGCCCTTAGAATTCTCCTGTGTTTGTTGTTAAAAAGAAATCTGGAAACTGGGGAATGGTGACAGATCTAAGAGCTGTCAATAAGGAAATCCAACCTATGGGCCCCTCTACAATCTGGATTCCCTCTGTCTTCTCTATAACCAAAAGAATGGCCTCTTATAGTTATTGATTTAAAGGATTGTTTCCTCACTATACCTTTACAAGAAAAGGATAGAGAAAAATTTGCTTTCACAGTGCCTATTTATAATTCTCAGCCTAGTAAGAGATACCAGTGGACTATCCTCCCACAGGGAATGCTTAATAGTCCCACCCTCTGCCAATACTTTGTAGATCAGCCATTGGTAATATTACACAAGCAATTTCCTAAGTCCATAATTTGCTATTACATGGATGACATTTTGTTATCTGACTCAAATGCAGATACTTTAGAAAGAATGTTTGAAGAAGTAAAAGTTTTGGCTAAATGGGGATTACAAATTGCTCCTGAAAAAAATCCAAAGAGGAGATTCTGCCAATTACCTAGGTTATAAAATATGCTTACAGAAAATCAGAACACAAAAAACACAAATTAGGAGAGACTGCAGACTCTTAATGACTTTCAAAGATTGTTAGAAGATATTTCCAGTCTACGACCGGCTGTTGGGATAACACCTGACCTAATAGTTCATTTAAGTAAAACCTTAGATGGTGACAAAGACTTAAATAGTCCCAGAGAATTAACAGCTGAAGCAGAAAAAGAATTGACAATTGTTGAAGAGAAATTACAGGAGGCACATCATGTGGATAGAGTGAATCCAAATCTTAACTGTATTCCAGTCATATTGCCTTCCAGAATTTCCCCTATAGGAATTTTAATTCAGAGGGAAGATATTATCTTAGAATGGATCTTTTTACCACATAAACCAAGTAAAAAATTAAAAACTTATATGGAAAAGTCTCTGAATTAATTATAGCAGGACAATTGAGACTGAGTCAACTAGCAGGTATAGACCCAGGAGATTATAGTTCCTTTTACTGCTGATAAAATTAAAAAAAAATATGGGAAGACAAGGAACCTTGGCAAAGAGCTTGTGCTAATTTTTTGGGAGAACCTAATAGCAATTACCCCCAAAGTGATAGAATTACCTTATAAAGAGAACCACTTGGATCTTCCCTGAATTGTACATGATGTACCAATAACTGGAGCCTGTACATTTTATACAGCTACAAATAAATCAGGAAAGGCAGGCTACAAATCAGAAGACTTAAATAAGGTGGAACAAAGCCCTTATAATTCTTTTTTTTTGTTTTTTTTTTTCGAGACAGGGTTTCTCTGCGGTTTTTTTGGAGCCTGTCCTGGAACTAGCTCTTGTAGACCAGGCTGGTCTCGAACTCACAGAGATCTGCCTGCCTCTGCCTCCCAAGTGCTTGGATTAAAGGCATGCGCCACCACCGCCCGGCTTATACTTCTGTTCAGAAGGTAGAATTATATGCTATTCTCATGGTACTAAGGGATTAAAAAAAACTCTCAATATACTTACTGATTCACAATATGCAGAAAGAGTTGTCTTACATATTGAAAATGCTGAATTTATACCAGATGATACAGAATTGACTTAATTATTCATAAAGGTTCAAGATATAATCAGGAACAGGCGTTGTCCCATACACATAACATACATCTGGTCCCATACAGATCTGCCAGGTCCTCTAGTTCAAGGTAATGCAGAAATTGATTGATTATGGATTGGAAGTGTGCTGAAGGCCTCAGAATTTTATAAGAAACATCATGTCAATAGCAAAGGTTTAAAGAAAGAGTTTTCTATTACATAGCAACAAGTTAAGGAGATTATAAAGAGATGCCCTTCTTGCTCTTTTTATAACCAACACCATTAGCAGCAGGGAGTAACCCAAAGGGTACTCAAAGGAATGAGATCTGGCAGATGGATGTGTTCCACTTTACAGAATTTGGAAAATTAAAATATGTACACAATAACATCAACATGTATTCAGACTTTCAATGGGCAGCTGCCTTGAACTCAGAAAAGACTGGTTCAGTAATCACGTATCTATTAGAAGTTATGGTCATCATTCATATATTTGCACAAATAAAGACAGAAAATGGTCCAGCATATGTGTCTAAGAAAATGAAACAGTTTTTGCTTATTATAATATAAAACATATTACAGGTATATCAAACAATCCTACATGTCAGGCAGTTACAGAAAGATCAAATTGAACTATAAAGGATATGCTGAACAAACAGAAAGGAATAGAAAATAACCCCAGAAGTAGATCTCATAATACTTTATTAATCTTGAATTTTCTTACCACTAATGAGAAAGGAATAACAGCACCAGAGAGATATTGGATAATAGAAAAAAACTTCTGAATTAAATTAGCCAGTCAAGGATGTGCTGACCTCACAATGGAAACCAGGAGATGTACTACATGGGGGGAGGGGTTTCATTCTTGTTTCCACAGGAGATGAAAAGCTATGGATATAATCAAAATTGATAAAGATTCAGTTTGAAAAAGAGAAACCTCTTAAGAAAGAGAAATGATGGCTTATCAACAGAGGTGTCAGGTATAAAAAAAAACCTCATAAGGGTTGGGGCAGTGTACTGTTCTTGTCTTTGCAGGAAAATATTCATCTTTAAAGAGATGCCTAAAGATAAAAATATAGCTATCCAGAAAGAATCAACAAGCAAAGAGAAATCTACCTTATGATGCTGTATTATCATCATGATAAAATTTGATTATTTGGACATGTATACATTTTCTACTTAAAAATAAGAGCTGGCTTTGGAGTTGGGCAATGGCTGTCCTTCCCTAAATCCAAGCATGTTGTTCAAAGAAAAATTTAGAATTTCTGTCTTATGTCAAGAGCCATCTGGTATGGGATAGAAAGAAGATAGATTTTAAGGAAATATTTTACTTTTCTCCATGCCCATTTTGTTTATGTCATATTTTTTGTTGACTATATGTCTATTTGAATAATGCTTAAGTTTTCCACACTGAACAGTTGATTTTCCTGCAGTAATCTTTGAAGCTTCCAGGAAGAAGATGGGGCCCCACAACAATGACTCCACTTGGTTGATATTAGATCATGATTCTGATAGTGCTAATATGAGACCAAGTTTTAGCTACCAGCTGCCAAATGGTGCACCTTCTTATGACGTTCTGGCCAGGACTCCAAATAAGAACTTCAGAAAAACCCTGCTGACTACTCAGAGACCATTTGTAATTGTACAGAACAGCAATCTTGAAACTTAACCATTATTTTACTTTTACAGGATCCTATAGAAAACACATTGCTCCCATGACAGTAGAAAGCAATTCAAGAAAGCTACATCCCCTCTCCCAACACAGTTTGTCTTCATGGTTAGGGACACCATTTAGGGGTTGATTATTACTCGTATAGGGTTGGGGGTTGGGGTGGAAATTATGTAGGCCTAGAGATCTCAAAAAAGGGGAAAATTGAATGGGATAATAGGTAATTTAGTGTGAACTTATTCATACTACTACTACTACTAATAATAATAATAGTGGGTAATAGAGTAAATACTTGTGAGCTATTATTTATGGACAATTTACACTGGTATAGTTTCTTGTATATTGATACAAGTTCAAATTTTATTTGTTATTTCTGTTTACAATATTTGTACACCTATAGAAAGTTATTTTGTCATATTGTATGCATGCATGTTTCTACCTCTGTTTAAGACATTTTGTTTTGTTTTGCTATTTTGGTTTTTTGAGATAGAGTTTCTCTGTGTTGCTTTGGAGCCTTTCTGGGAACTAGCTCTTGTAGACCAGGCTGGCCTCAGACTCACAGAGATCTGCCTACCTCTGCCTCCCGAATGCTGGGATTAAAAGCATGCGCCACCACCACCTGGTCTTTGGTTTTTTAAATTTGTTTTGTTTTTTGTTTGATATTTTGTATATTGATACAATTTTAGGATATATTTATCATATTGCTTTATATATTTCTATCTCTGATTAAGATATTTATACATTGTTTACATTTTGATGTCATTGTCCTCCTTTATTGAACAATTGTTTAAAGATGGTTTAATATTCTGATATGAAGTCTTAATCTTTAAGTTATATAGAGATTAAGTATTATAGGTCAATAGTCATTCATGTTTGTTATACTTCTAGTCAGACTAATTAGGTTCTTTAGATACATAGAGATTGTATTGTGCATAGATAGGCAACCTTCAACCACTTCAGAGATCTGAAGAACATGGCATTTAAATAACTTAGGATTCTGTTGATGTGAGACACAATTGCTCCTGGCAGCAGCAATCTATTCCCGAGAAAGTATTGGGAACCAAAGACACTCCACTTGGAGTTTGTCTTCTTGGCACAACTGGCCTTTGGAGAAGAAACTGCCCATGCCTCGACCACTGACAAATTACATGATATCTGAACTGGACAAGCAGGATACAAGAAAAAAGACTGTCAAATCTTGCCTGGACAGGGTAAGACAGTTTTGAAAAATTCCCTGCCTCTGAAAATGGTCTGTTAGTTACTCTAGGCCTTAGCAGAAGTTGGTTGCTTCGACATTGCAAATGAGACTTTGGGTGATTGCCCAGGCAGCCAGTTGTCTCTGTCATCTACTACACATTTTGAAAGTTGCTTGATTTCACTTCCTGCCTACTCAAGTAATATTATCTCCCTTCTCAGGCCTTCCATGGGGTTGAAAATTAGTCATAGTTACTGTCCTCTTATGATCTAGCCAAGCCATTTCCAATACAAGACTTAGACTTCTTAGGATAGAATGTTTATTAAAACATTTAGCATACGTTCCTTTCTTAATATTGTTTATGCTGGTTGTAATTCTAATCTTATACTTGATATCTGTTCCTAGTGTATATAGTTTTGTTTTGGGTTTGGAACGCTCTTATTTAAACAAAAAGGGGAGGTGCTGTGGGAACTCCTTCTGCTCCTTCAGTCAATAGCCTTTAAGATGCCAGCCCATTTGGGCGTGGTCTCTTATACTATAAATGCAGCTGTAAAGCCTGCACTCGCTCTCTTGCTTTCAGCTCTCACTTCTGGCTGCCAGACTCTGTTCCTGTTCCCCAATTCGTGCAGAGGATTGTGATCTAGGACTGTGATCTGCGAGTCTCCCCTAAATAAATAACCCTTTATTATATGTAATTCTGAACTAGTGTGGGATTATTTTGTATCTCCCATCATCACACATACACAAAATTAAAAATAAAACAATCCTTTAAAATTTACTCTTTGGAAAAACAAAATAAAACAAAATAAAATAAAATTTATTCTTTGAGATTTCATATTGTTATACAATGTATATTTAATGATATCCACCCCCTCAACAACATCCCTTTCCACCTTCCTGTGCTGTCAGAGAAGTTGGCCTCAAGAGTTTTTACTTCATGCCTGGGACTGAGTACCTACACTCATAGGGAATCCATTGGTTCTATGCAGCTTTGGACATCACCTCACAAACCTCCTAGGCCACGGGGTAGAATGAGTCACAGGCTATCTGCCCATTTCACAGGTGTAGAAAACAAGGCTGGCTCTGAGTAGCTGGAGCCCTGGAGATGGAGTGCTTCAAAAAGGCTCAGGTGCAAGCAAGCCAGGTTGCCTGGAAGTCCTACCCACATCCTTACATCCCTGGAACCCTTCAGTGACCCAGGAAAGAGAGTTGGACCCACTTGAGGGCTCTGGTCAAGTGCCCTGAGGTCTTGAGTCTGCTGGGTCACAGCTATCTACATGGGCATCTGGCCTCTAGGCCCTGGAAAGATGCATGGTGGGGACCGTGAGCCCCCACTTCTCAGAGGACTCTTTGACGTATTCACAGAAGAAACTCGTAGAAGCCCTTCTAAGGCTGGTTTTTTCCTAGCTGGGTGGTGTAGAAGAGTTGCTGGGGTTTTGGAGTCTGGGGTGCCACCTCTCTATCATCCATTGTCGGTTAGGCCTGAGTGAGTAATGATGGGAACAGCTGTTACAGGGGTCTCAGGAGAAGGACCAGGTTACCTGTGGGCCTGGCTGAGGACCTGGCTGTACTGTGGGGACAGATGGAAGAGACCTGGGTGGGAACCACTGCCTGAGGCCAGGACCGAGAACAGCTTCATCCAGAGAGCAGGCTCTTGGCTTTGCTCCAGTCACCAACCCTGGACGAGGAACAATTACAGCCTAGGAGAGAGAAGGCTGCTAAACTCTGAACAATCAGAGGACAATTATGGCTTAATTGTGCCCTCTGGCTTCTTAAATCCCTGACCTAGCTTCTCACAAGTGCCAGAAAGATTCTTAAAAATTCTATAAACTTGGGCCAGGAACATAGCTAAACTGGGAGATTGTTGCCTGACATACATGAAGACCCGAGTTCGATCCCCAGGACCACATAACTGGCCATGGTGGCACACACCTGTAATCCCAGCACTCAGGAGGAGGAGGCAGGACAGTCAGGAGTTCAAGGTTATTTTCATTTACATAGGAAGTTTAAGGCCAGCCTGGCTACATAAGAACCTGTCTCAAAAATAAAATCTCCAAACTCTGAATGACCTTGCGTGCTGTCAGAGTGGCAGTGGAAAAGGCCAAAGGAACTGCAAACAGTCACTCCCAACACCGGACACACCAGACTGGCTGAATAGATCCTGGGATGGGGCTGCCACCCTAGTCCCCGCTAGTTAGCATCACTCTTCCTTTTAATCCTCAGAACCAGTTGGGGTTAACAGCAGTCGCCTCAGGGTTCAGCTTGGGGCAGGTCAGAGCACCGCTGTCCTCAGAGGGTCCCCTAGAGGATGTTTTCATTTTCCTTCCTTGGAACTTTGAGGCTAGAATGGTCACCACTTACTTCACAATGGGCCCCTGGAATGTGCCAGGACTACGTACACTAGGATTGGAGCCTGCATCCAGGCATCTGGTCCCAGTCTCACAGCAGGAACTTCCATGTTGCCCTGGGCCTCGAAGGACTGTGGGACCAAGATCACAGGCCTGGGTGTCCATCTGCCACCCTTGTCATTTTCCTGGTCTTTGTCCTCCCTCAGCAGAGAGGGGTCAACAGCATGCATGGTGTGAGAAATCTATGGAACAGCAAGGGAGGAACCTGGTAGGAAATTCTCCACATATGTCGCTGTGACTCAGTTTACCATCAGAACCCAGGGAGGGGTGTTCTCCAGAGACTGAAACAAGACTCCGGACTGGAAATACAGTGGGTGGGATGTGGCAGCGTGTGAGGTGCAGCTAGGCAGCCCAGGCAGGTTTCTAAACCTCTCTGGACTCAGCATCTTCATCTGCATAAAAGGGCCACTGCCCGGTCTCTTAGCAACGCTTGGTGCTAAGTTCCTGGCCGAAGCTGAGCTACTGGTGAGCACAATGACCAACTCTCTTCAGATTCTGACGGTGTAGCTCCCTCTTCTTTCCTTAGGCACCCCCAAATTCTCCTCCCTCCACACACCAAGAACTTCCAACTCTAAGACAGAAAACTTTACTTTTGAATACTTCAGTTTCCTCTGAGGAAATCCTCTCAGGGCCAGAACTGTAGGTCGCAGGTTCTGTTTCTGTCCCTAGACAGCCTTGTGGGGGTGGTGTCTCTAGTCTCTGGGGTAATCCTCAGGCTCTTGATTATCTCTTGTGGCCCTGGGCATGAGGCCCAGGCAGGCAGGAGGCAGTTCCAGCAAGGGCTTCCGAGGAAAGACTTGAGATACTGAGTAGAGTCTGGCAGACACAACAGAAGGCCCCAGAGGGCAGGGCTGGGGAGAGGGCCTGGGAGCCTGGCTGACCTCTCCAAGCCCAGGGAATACAAGAAGGCTAAGATTTTCAGTGGACTCTCCCTGCTCTCCCCTCAGCAGCCTTGGCATGGACCAAGGGGCCCATCAATCCCCGCTCCCATCCCTGATGGGGCAGGAGTATAGACCAGTATGGCACACCTCAGAGACCTCTTCACCCAGATGGGCAGCCTGTCCCAGAGTCAGTCAGTCTAGGGTACCAACTACAGGTGGCCAAGCCATTTGTGGTCTCATTGGTCCCTGTCTTGATGTCTGTCTTGAGAACCCAACAATGGGAAAGCCCTAGATGGAGGAACCTGACCTGACAGGCCTTGCCTGTGGTCAGTTCTGGGTCTTGGGGGGAGAGGGGAATCACAATGTGTGGTCCTCAGTCACTCTATTCCAGGAAAAGGCTGAAATTAAGAAGGTGCAGCTAGAATCTGCTCCCCAGCCCACAGCCAAACCCTCTGCAGTAGTGTGGGAGTCCCTGGGACCCGAGCACAGGGGAGGAAGACTTTGGGGGCTTGCAGGCCCTGGTTTCTCATAGATGCTTTGGATATGGCTGGAAGCCAGCAAACCTGACCCTGGCCACCCTGGGGCTTGGCACACCTTCCAGGGAGCCCTTCCATGCATGTAGGTATTCAAGTGCACCTGCAGGTTTTTGCCTTGCCTCAGGGCGACCCCCACAGGGTCCTGAGCCTTCCTCTGACTTGGTCCCGAGGGAAAAGCATGTCCCGGGATTCACACCCATTCCTAGCTCTGTGAGACCCGTCCTGGCCTGGGCATCCCAAGGCTCGAGTGCCAGAGCTAACGTCCCTGGGAAGGCAGATGCTCACGGGAGGAGCGGGTGGGCGGGGGCGGGGAGGAGGCTGGAGGCCTGGCGAGGGAATGCAAATTGATGTCATGAATTATGCATCAGCCTCAGCTTCTCACACGTTTGAGGCTGAATGAAATCGTGTTTGCCTAGAGAAGGGGGAGGGGACTAGGGGACAAAGATGAGTAGGGCCTGTTTGGCTCCGGAAGGTGGGGAGAGCGCCTTGCTAGATTTCAGGAGGGACCCAAGAGATACTTAAACAGGACTTGAAGACGTCTTCCTGCTGTGTGAGCTTGGGTCAGCCTCCTGCCGTTTCTGATCAGACCTTAATTCAATTATAAGTGTTACCAGGGGATAGCACCTTGGCTGTGAGGGCCTATTGAGGGGTCTATTAATCCATTAACTGTATGATTGTAATGATCTATGCAGGGACTTGCTTTTTTTTTTCCTTTTTGAATGCTTTCTCCCTGGGTGAAAGCTAAAGAACTAAAATAAATACTTTCTTGATTTTATTTTTTGAGACAGAGTCTCATTATGTAGCTCTGGCTGTTGTAGACCAGACTGGGTTCGAACTCACAGAGACCTGTCTACCTCTGCCCTCTGCCACTATTCCAGCTAATGCTATTTATTATAGACATAGTCTTAAGCAGCCCAGTCTGGCCGCCAAGTAGCTGTGTAGCTGAGGATGGCTTTGAACTTCTGACCTTCTGCTCCCAATGCTGGGAATAACAGGCATGTGATACCATGCTGTGTTTGTGGGAAGCTAGAGGTCACACACTTTACCACTGAGCCATGTGCCCAACCTTGGTTTGTTTTTGTTTGTTTGAGTTTATTTTATGTGTGTGTGTGTATCCCTGTGGGTGCCCTCGGAGACCAGCATAGGTTGTTGGATGTTCTGGAGCTGGAGTTACAGGCCATTGTGAGCCACTTGATGTGGGCGCTGGGAACTGACCTTACATCCTCTGGAAGATAGTGAGTGTTCTTTCGCTGAACCCTCTCCCCAGCCCTGTGTTTGCTCTTTCTATGACCCTCTCAACTGTCCTGGTACCCCCAGGCAAGTATGAGACGAAGTCATTGGCCTAAGACACACTGTAAAGAGCAGAAAAAAGGTCCTTTCTTCCCCTCTGTCCCCTGAAAGTAGTAACCCCACTTAGCCCAGGCTGGGGGCTTCTGCCTTCCCAGGGATGGGATTAAAAGCATGCACCACCACACCCCTCTCTGTTTGAGATCAGACACACAGGTTTGACATGAACTCCCTAAGCAGCTAAGGATGACTTTGACTTTCTTCTCTCGAACACTGGGACTGCAGTCACGTGCCACCATGCCTGGATTGGCAGCCATTTCTTAGGGCTGAGAATACAGCTCAGTGCCAGAGCCCTTGCCTTGGGTTCGTGAGGCCTTAGGTTCTGTTTTCAGCACCAGAAGTCCTCACTGTACAGTGCATCACTTCCCTGAGGTATTCATAGCTACCTTCTGGCTCCTCCATGCCAGAATGCTTGGGAGACCCCTTTTCTCTTTCTCTGAGGCCAACGGGAAGAAGGCCGTGGATTGTGTAATCAAGATGGCGATGGTCAGCTCAAAGAAAAGCACTGTGGATTTAAGTGACTTTCTGTATTCCCGGGAAAACACCGCGTTGGTGTTCTTGGCTTGTTTCAAAGCAGGCCTGTGATCAGCTGGCCACTTACTTTCTGCTTCTCGTCCATGCCTTGGTAATGTTTAGTCCACCCATCTATCTGTTACCCACTCTCTCATACACTTATCCATTTACCCACCATCCACTTACCTGCCCATCCACCTGCCCACTTATCCCACCCCACCCCCTATATAGCTGCCCATCTACCTACAACCCCCATCTATTAACCTACCTACTTAACCATCCATCCACCTACCCACCCACCCACTCATCTACCATCTGCCCAACCACATACCTTCCAACCCATCCACGTATCCTTCTGTCCACCCCTTGGTCCCTCCATATATCCATCCACTCACCCACCCATCCATTCACCCACCCAGTTAGCCCTCCATCTGTCTGTTCACTCAGACATCCTCCTCATCCCCACAGAGACATAGAAATGTAAACATCAAAACCCACATTCGTAAGTCAGTAAAGGGAACGTGCTAGGAGCCCACCAGGGCCACGTCTAGCTGGGTTGGGCTGACACACTTGAACAAGGAGTCTCATCCTTGGAGGCAGCTGCTCTGCCCTGTGCCAGCCTGTCAGGTTCAGGATGCTGCCTTTGCTGAGGAGCCTCAGGTCATCCCGCCCTGACATCTGCCCATCCCTTATCACTGATGTTTGGTGTTCCCAGCTATCTGCTCTGTGGGAGGGCTTGTCCCTCCTGACAGCTTCCACTGCCTCCCCTAAGTCCTACGCAGCTATCTCCTGTCCTCCCACTACCCCAACAGGCCCGCCAAGGTCACTGGTGACCTCCTAACTGTCAGGCACTTGGGCACTCTTATCATGGAGCCCCAGCCTTGGCACCTGCTTAGTCGACCCTCCTGCCTGCCTCCTTGGCTGGCAGCATGGCTCCTGGCGTCAGCTACTGTGTTCTGGATCTCTGGCCATACAGGTTCCTCCCTCAGCCCCTTGCGATATTCTGTCCCAAAGCTGGAGTCCTTTTGATTCCAAGGCCAACCGGTCTGTGTTCCTCATCTGCATTCTCAGGTCTTCCTAGTCTCTTGTCTGGAGGGTCCCTCAGCTGGCCAGAAGCCACCCTCCCTGTGAATCAGACCCCAGCATCCGATCCTGTGTGGCAATGACTGCTGGCTTCCTTTTGCACTTCTGCAAAGGGGCCTTGGAATTAACGGCTTGCCTAAAGGATGGGGACTTCCGCAGACAGCCGTGTCCAGGGGGTGCCAACCTGGTCTGAGGACTCCCAGGACTACGACCTCACCTATTTTCAGAGGCGTGCCAGGCTAAGCCCAAGATTCCATATTCTGGAGATCAGCAAGGTGGCTCAGTGGGTAAAGGACTTGCCGCCCAGCCTGAGGACAGGAGTTTGATTCTTGGATCCCACAGTGGAAGGAGGAACTGACTCTCACAAGTTGTCCTCCGAATTACACGTGTACAAGCATATACCCACACAGTGAGGGGAAAGAACTGATTCCAGGAGGTTGGCATCTGACCGCCACACGTGCACAATGGTGTGCGTACAAACACCACACACACACACACACACACACACACACACACACACACACACACACACACAGAGATTGTAGGGGAAAAGTCTGCCCTCTGGAGCTGAGGCTTGACCTGGAGTTGAGATTCTGTTATTTGCCAGCTGTGTGGCCTTGATCAAGTTGCTTACCTACTCTTTGCTTCAACTTTCTCATGAGAATAAAGCCAGTTATCTGAAAATGGAGATCCTGTCTGGATGTCCTTGAAGATTGTCCTGATGTTGAACCATGAAGAGCCACTATTACCCCAACTTCCTGTCACCCTAGAGGCATCTGAAACCCTAAGTGGTCTCCTTTGCCAGCACACTGTTCCGGGTTTACCTTCCAGAACCCCCTATTTTAGGGAGATGGGTGGAGGAGGGGTAAGTCTGGGTCACAGGTTGTGCAGGCTGAACTCACACTGTGGAGCAGCAGAGAATTACCTTCAGTTTCTGATCTTCCTGCCTCCACACCCGACAGGCTTGGATTATAGGTGTGCCCTACTCCAACCTGTTTGTATGCTGGGGTGAACCAAGGGCCTTGGAGAGCATTTTCCTGGTTGTCTGCACCCTCATCCTCACTATTTCATGGGTTTTTATTAAGCTGTGTCAGGAGGTCCCACACTTTCTCCTCACACTCTGCTGGCCTGGCAGAGAACAGGAGTCCTAGGGCTCACTCACCAGCTCTGCTCTGCTGACTTCCTCTGGCCACGAGAAACTGTGGTTAGCCCCGCTATCCCAGTGAGCCTGACCCAGTAGCCAACCTGGGGGCTGACTACACCATGGTTGCTCTAGGCCTGGAGGAACCTTCTTATACATTGTCTGTTAAACCAAGTGTTCTGGTTAGTGTCGCCAACCTGACGGGATCTGGAAGCAGCTAGGACCCAAGCCTCCAGGCACATTCCTGAAGGATCATTGAGAGTTTGGGTCTCTGGGCATGCTTATGGGGAATAGACCCAAGCCTCCAGGAACACTCATGAAGGATCATTGAGTCTCAGAATCAGCTAGGATCCAACCCTCCAGGCAAACTCACGAAGGATCATTGAGGCTCTAGGTCTCTGGGCATGCTTATGGGGAATGTCTTGATTAAGTTCACTGATGTAGGAAGACCCATCTTTTTTATGGAGACAGGGTCTTACTCTATTTTATAGTTGGCTGGCCTGGAACTTGCTTTGTACACCAAGTGGGCTTCTTACTCACCAAGATTCACCTGCCTCTGTTTCTGGAGTGCTGGGATTAAAGGCGTGTGCCACCATGCCTGGCAGGAGATCCCATGTTATCTCTGCCATTCTCTGGGCAGGGATCCTGGTGAATAAAATGGAGATAGTGGGGGAGCACCAGCAGCATGCTTCATGGATCTCTACTGCTTGATGTGATGGAGCTGTGGGCTTCACTTCCCTGCCATGATGGACCTGGGACTGTGAGACAAAACCAGCCCTTTCTCCCTTAAGCTGTTTTGTTGGGTGTTTTACCACAGTGGGAAAAGAAACTAAAACTTAAGGCATCCTGCATCTATCCCGTGTGTGCACACTAGCTAACTGGAGGCAGCATCCTTCCGGGACACCCTCCCCCATTCCCTCTTTTCTGACTTCCACCCAGAATCCTGGACCTGGGATGGACTTTCTCGTTTCCTCACCTAGGCCCCAAGAGAGTGCACTGAGGCTCACTGTAACTCCGCTGGGGCCTTGAGCCCTGAGGAAACCTCTGTACTGGGTGGAGGGCACAGGTGCCATGGCCAGGTGGCATGAGGCTGGGATGGGTTTGGGGGAGTCTTCTGATAAATGGAGGCGGGGAGGTTGGGCAGTGGGGGAAGGGGGGGCCAGGCTGGGCCTCCTGCCAGGAGTGAAGTGAGCATGCATTCACCTCTAGGCCTTTACTTTTATTTCCTTGCAGTGCTGGGAATTGAACTCAGAACTTGCTACTGAGCTATATCTGCACCCTCTTTTTATTTTGAGAAAAGGTATCGTTAAGTAGCCCAGGCTGGCACTGAACTGGTTCTGCAACCCTGGCAGGCTTTGAATTTATATTCTTCCTACCTCTGCCTCCCTACCTCTCTCCCAGAAGCTGGGATCACAGGCCTGTGACACTGTGTCCTTTGTCCTTCATTAAAGGACTCTAGCCAAGCACTCTGTTATTATTGAACCAGGTCCCCGGCTTCTTACTGGGGGCTTCTGGGTAAATGTCCCAGTTTGTTACATCCCTAGTCCTCTTTTAGATTTATTTTGAGAGGTTGTACTAAAGGCTCAGGCTAGCCTTGAACTTCTCATGTACGGCAGGTAGCCTTCATCTTCGGCTCTTCCTGCTTCAGGTATCTATGCCCACTTCTCCCCGGTCCCCAGTGGCTTGGGATTATGGTCCTTCACCTCCACTCCCAGCTCTTCTGGCCAGAGGCGTACTATTCTGACCAGCCTGATCTTGAACTGGTGACCCTCCTGTCTTGAGTGACGGGACTCCTTATGTGTACCAGCACCCCAGCTTCTAGGCCAGCTTTGGATGACTGTGGGATGACCTGGCTGAATTTTGAACTCCAGAACTTCTTTAGGGCTGAGACCAATCCCCTTGAAGGATTCCCCGCCTCCCATACCTGACTTCTACTCTTTTTCGCAGAGGGGGCCTAGTCCTAGGAAGGTCTGTTCCTTGCACCATGATAGGGTGAAAGATAGGGTGGCCCAGGTCTCCAGGTGGGGTCACAGAATATGATCCAACCCACTGGGGGCCTGAATAGCCCCGCCCCTCTTTGAGCCTGGAAGCTCCCATTTCTAACCAAGAGGATCCTGAGCTACAGATTGAGCCTGTGGGGGCGGGGAGGCAGAGTGGGTGTTGGGCAGATTCAGTGAAGGCTGTGTGGCGGTCCTCAGTGCACTGCCGGGACTCTGAGTGTGCGGAAGGGACCCTGCTTGGCTCCGGGGATTTTGGAAGGCTTGTGGCAGGTAGGTGAGCATGCTGGACAGGGATGGGGGCCATTCCCAAGGAATGGACTGCTTCTTGGAGCCCTTCAAATCATTCCCCAGAGGCAGCTGCCTGTGCATAAGGCTGGGGCTGACACCCAGCCAAGAAGGGGGCTCGGAGTGAGCTGCAGAGATTGTCTCGGGAAGCCGCTCCAGGCTCCCACCCATCCACCTACTCACTCACACAGGGCACTGGAGAGTGCTGGTAGAGAGCCAGCTGCATGACCTCCCCCCATGCCCCCCTCCCGTGTGTATGCCTGATGCTAAGTCATTGTCCATGTTCACTCTGCTTGTCAGTCACCATGTTGGGCACTCAAGCCAATTCTGGGCTGTCCCTTCCTGGGCATCAGTCACATTCACCATCTCTGGGAAGTTCTGTCTGCTCAGGGACACCAGGGACACCAGGGGTAGCTGTCTGCTCAAGATGGGCCGTCACATTCTCGTTCTTTTGTGAAACATTCGTCACTGAGTCTTGGAAATTTTAGTCCTGCCCTCAACTTTGATACCAGTTTTGTGATGATACCGACCCTCAGTTTCCCTGTCTGTCAAGTGGACACAACAATCAGGCTGCTGACATCACAGGGCTGCAGTGAGGACCAGGTGAGTCCTGTTTAGGCAGCTGGCCAGTTTAGGGCACTCGTTGCTCTAAGAAGATGGAAAAATATCTTGCCTAACCAACTCCCTCAATGCTATGACTGGAACAGGGTCAGAGATCAGCAGGGGCTTTCTTTCCTGGGCCTGGGATAGTGCTGCAGGCATTCCTGACCATAAGACTGCTCACAGAGCAGCTCCCAGCTGATAGCTCTCTGGCGATGTGTGTATAGGTGGCCTTTAAAGAGGTAGGTGGGTATCCTGGTTAGTTTTGTGCATGTGTGTCAACCTGACACAAGCCAGGGTCATCTCGGAAGCAGAGCATCATTGGAGGAGTGACTTGTAGGCAAGTCTGTGGCTATTGGTTAATGCCCATTCCACTGTGGACGGTGCCAGCCCTGGGCAGGTGATCACGGGGTACAGAGGAAAGCAGGCTGAGCAAGCCACCAAGAGCAAGCCAATAATTAGTGCTCCTCCACAGCCTCCAGCTTTCCACCTTGAGCTCCTGCCCTGACTTCCTTCATTCTGGACTCTGACATAGAAGCTGAACTGAACCCTTTCCTCCCCGAGCTGCTTTTGGTCACGAGCTTTGTCACAGCCATAGAAAAAAAACTAAGATCAGACAGTGGGCAAAGACCGCACAGGCAGCGTCCTCACCCTTCTTTCCTGCTGTGTTCAGAGGGTGCTGAATTCCCAGGAGTTAGGCTTCCCACAGCTGTGGGAGGCAGCCTGGGTGTGGATACTGCAGACCCTGCCAAACCCAAACCCCGGTACCAGGCACATGCATCAAACCGGGCAGCACTTTCTTTGACTACAGTCTCTCTACCTGTGGTCTGGGAGCCGCTCAGCAGATGGAGACACTTTGATAAGCCCGAGAGCCTGAGTTTGACTCCTGGTACCCACAAGGTAGAAGGAAAGAGTTAACTCCAGCTTAAATAAGAATACAATAAAAAGAAGCTCAAGGCTTGCTTTGGTTCATAGCTAAAATACAAACCTGTGTGTGTGCATGTATGTGTCTGAGTGTGTACATGTGTGTCTGGGTGTGTGCACGTGTGTCTGAGTGTGTGTGTGGTGCAGACCTGTGTATCTACATATTTTAATGTGCATGTGCACACGTGTGTGGACTCCTGAGGTTGCTGGCTGTCCTCCTTGCTCGCTTTCCACTTTTTATTGATTTTTGAACATTTCTTCATTTATTTGTTTTGTCGGGGGAGGTGCATGCACAAGGCATAGTATGCTTGTGGAGGTCAGAGAATAACTGGTGGGAACTGGGTCTCTCCTTCTAGCTTGTGGGACATTGGAATTGAATTTGGGTTGTTGGGCTTCACAGCAATTACCTCTACTCCTGAAAAAAAATCATTATTTATTGAGGCAGCTTGACTCCCTGAACTTGGAGCTTACCAATTCCAGCTAACTACTTGTCCTGGGGGATCCCTGTCTCTGCCTTCCAAGTGCTGGCAATTCAGCTGGCTCCCATGCCAAATGCTAGTCAATTCAATCTGCCCTTGCTCAGGGCCCTCTCCATACTCACAGCCTGTGAGGAATATGAAGTAGTCACTAACTCCCTTTTAAAACATAAACTTAGATTCATGTGTGTGTGCATGTGCACACGTGTGCATGCACACACATGTGTCTGTGAGTGCAGGGGCTGGCAGAGGCCAGAAGAGGGCATCAAACCCTTTGGGGATGGGTCACAGGCAGTTGTGAGCCACCTAACTCCAGTACTGGGAATCATACTGGGGTCCTCTGCAAGAGCAAGTGCGTTCTCTCAACTGCTGAGCCATCTCCCCAGACCCTTGCTAACTCTTCTGATCCCCAAGTCATCATCCCCTGTGAGTTTGTTATGGCCTGGAGTCCACTGACGGCAGCCGGCCACACTCCATGGAGTTCTGGTGTCCCCTCCTGCATGCACCAGGCTTTCTGAATGGCCTCAAGAATTTCTGTGGGGAGATAAAAGGCCAACACTCAATGAAGGGAGGGAAGCTCTGAGGGTGGGCATGGGTGATGGCTATTGCTAGTTATCACCTTGAAAGCCCCCATAGTTACCTGGCGGACAGGCCTCTGAGCATGCCTGTGGGGTATGAGCTTGATGCATATTTGATGTTGGAGGACTCATTTTAATTGCAGGTGGTACCATTTGCTGGCCAGGAGACCCTGCACTGGGTAAAGTGGAGAAACGGAGCTATGTACTAACACTCACTCATAGCTCTCTGCTTCCTGATTATGGATGCAATGTGGATACTGGTCCAGGCTCCAGCCACTCAGCCTTCCCTCCATGACCTGCCAGCCCAAAGAGCCCCTTCTCCTTTAATTCACTTTCGTCAGAGTATTTTATCACAGCGATGAAGTGCTAAGATACACAGTTTGCAGACGGGACTCTACTTATCTTCATTGGCTCCTCGTGGCTAATTCAAGCTCGAGTGTGAAAGGTTTTCTGTTGGCCTCATCCTAGTGTGGGTGGGGGCGTGCAGAGAGTGGCACTTAGCTCTGTAGCAGGAGCCTGCGTGGAGCAGTGCCAGGCTTCAAAATGTCTCAGATGGCAGGAAATTCTCAGAGCCTGTCAAGTCACCCAGAGGCTTTCCAAGAGCAGGGGATGATGGGAGGTTTCCAGAGAGAGGGCTGGGCTCAGTTCTGACAGCGCCTGTTGAACTTTAGGCTGGCCCTTGCAGGACGGGCAGGGTTTCGGTGGCTACTCCTGGGCTGGCTGTGAAGACGAGGAGAGCTAACACGGAGAGACTTAGAGTAGGCCTGGCCAAGTGAGGCCATGTCCTCAGTTCATTCATTCATTCACTCATCCATCCATCCCAGCAAGGACCTGTCAATCACAGACTAAATGAGGCTATATTGAGAACCAGGCCTGGGCTCTCGGTTACAGGCACCAGCTCAAGGGGCCTCGTGCTGCCCTGTGCAATCGGCTGGGACTTCTGGGTTGGGGGAACACCCCTGCCTGGCAAAGCGAGGCTGCAGGTAAGGATCAGGGTCCACTGACTGGCGGGAAGTGGCACTCTTCTCCTTGCATGTCCCCAGAAGCTGGACAAGACACAGATTCTCTGTGGGAGGGAGGGAGAAGGAGCCCCATCTGTTGGGGTCATAGGTCCCCCGAACACAAGAGTAAATCAATATGGTCAGGATGGGGGTGGGTGTGAGCTGGCAGAATGGAGGCAGAGATAGGGAGTCACTTGCTGGGGGGGGGGGGAGACAGAGAGAGAGAGAGAGACAGAGAGAGAGAATGAATAGTGGTGTGTCCACGCAGCCTGCTGGGCTTTCTCCAGAGCCAGGGACCCCTGCCAGGGACAAGGGCCATGGCCACTTCTACCCCATCTTCTCCTGCATTCCTACCTCAGGGTGGATCAACTTCTATGGACTGGTCTATGTCTCTGGCTCCTCCCTTCCTCCACTTCCCCTCTTTCCCTACATCTCCAGCCCTGGTGCCCTTTCCCTGTGTGGCCACCATATACTTCCTGGGTAGGTTGGCAGTGGCACTACCGTGGCCTTCTCTATCTTCAGCCCCTCAGTAACCAGCCCAGTTCTCTGCTGGGTTGGGTCAGATTTTCTTCTGTGAGTATTCCAGACACAGTTGTGGGAGGGCCACATGCCACCTGCTTTGCCAGTGTGAGGGTCTTCTCTGGCTAGCCCAAGGGTCACCTAGGCGTCCCCTCCTTGTGAGGCATGCAGGGAGGTGGGGAGCCTGGCCCAGGAAGGCACTGGGCTTTGTGAGTGCTCAAGATCCATAAAGCCCTCTATACACCCAACACACGAAGATGGTGGGACACTGTTGTCACCTGTCCCGACAAATAGACATGACTTAGTTCTATGCTGGGAAGCTTAGACTATCCCAGAGGAGCCCAGAGGCAGTCGGACTGACAGATAGCTGTATGCTAAGAGGCCAGGCAGTTGGTGGCCAGGAGGCTGTGCCCCCAGGGACTGACTGGCTTCTGTCAAAAGCTTCACATTTCCTCACAGGCTGCAGAGCTATCCCATCGTGGAAAGTGTCCTGTCTTCTCCTGCCGACCAGGAGTGAGGGCCTGGTAGGCGCTGTGATAATGTGATCTCTTGGCAGGTGTTACACAAAACAGGCATGCCTCAGAGTCCTTGTGTCTCATGCCTGATTTTGATGTCCCAGTGGAGACAGAGTCATTCCCTGCCACCCCACTCTCTAGGGGAAGCCGTATCTCCCTAGGCCTTCACACCCTAACCCTGAAATTATAGTTACAGACTGTTTTGAACTGCCATGTGGGTGCTGGGAATTGAGCCTGGATCCTCTGGAAGAACAAGTGTTCTTAACCATTGAGCTAACTCTCTAGCCCCTTCTTACTTCCTTCCCTTCCTTCCCTTCCTCCTCCTCCTCCCCCTCCCCCCTCCTCCCCCTCCCCCTTTTCCCTTTTCCCTCTTCCTCCTCCTCCTCCTCCTCCTCCTCCTTCTTCTTCTTCTTCTTCTTTTCTTCTTCTTCTTCTTCTTCTTTTCTTCTTCTTCTTCTTCTTTCTTCCTCTTCCTCTTCCTCTTCTTCTTCTTCTTCTTCTTCTTCCCTTCTTTGGTGACAGGATCTTACTATGTAGCTCAGGCTGTCCTCAAACTTGCAATCCTCCTGCCTCAGCTTTCCTAGTGCTAGGGATTGGAGGCATGTGCCACCATGTATGGTTCACACAACGCTAGGGATTGGATCCAGGGCTCTGTGTATGCCAGGCAGGTACTCTCCCAATCTAGCCGCACCTCCTAGCTCAGTCCATTCATCTTTCTGTTGAGCCTGGAGATGGACACGGGTTCAGCAAGGAATAGGTAGGCTGCCGCCTTTCAGGAGAAAGGTTTTGGGGTGAAGCAAGAATGGATTCAATCTGGCCAGGACCTGGGGGTCTGTCCAGCCAGGCCCCTTGGGGCCGTGCCCTGCTTGCCCTCAAGCTCAACCGTGAGCATCTTTTCCTGACTCACAGGCTTCTTTGCATCTCGTACCATTTCATGTGGGACCCGCTCTGCAGGCCAGGTCTCCGGAAACCCTTCAGGCTCTCTGACCCCAGTTTTCTCCTCTGTAAAATAGGAACGAGTTGCTACGAAGATCGGGTGAGACACTGTGGAGGAAGTTTGGGACTCACAGCTCAGGGCTAGGGCTCTGTGAGTGCTGGCGCCCGTATCCCTCTTCTCAGTGAGTGACGGGAAGCTGTACTGGACTAAAGAGGGATTATATGGTTCAATCTGCTGGGAATTTTGCAGACTCGGGACTGCTGTTCATAATTTGCAGGGGGGAGGCTCAGGCCAGAGGGAAGGGGCGACCTGGGAGGGAGAGAGGGACACTGCCCTGTAGCTGCTCATTTAAGACCTTGTGGAGAGAGAGAAGGGACAGTTTGCAAGGAGCAGGGTAGGGGAGAGTACAGTAGGGGGCCTGGCGGGGTTCAGGAACATGAGTCAGCCTTCATGGCCCAAGTCAGGAGCCCCTAATCCTTTGCTTACCAAGTATCTCTGGGTGGGGCTGATCACCAGAGACGGTAGTGACTTTATGTGTGTGTGAATTTGAGATCAGTCTTGGCTCCTCAGAAAATAAAACAAAACAGGGATTGGGGACCAAGCTCAGCTGGTAGAGTGCTTGTTTAGTAGGGATGAAAGCCTGGGTTCCATCCCTAACACCACATAAACCAGGTACACTGTTATCTGAACATTTGGGAGGGGAAGCAGGAGGACCAGACATTCTAGGTCTAGGCCATCCTTGACTCATAAGTGAGTTTGAGGCCCGTGTATATATTTTATATGTGGCCTGGAGGTAAAGTACAAGCAAGGAAACCTGGGGTTTGGCCCCTGGATGAACTCAGGTCCTTAGGCTTGGCAGCAAGAGCTTTCCCTGCTGAGCCATCTCAATAGCCCATTTTTTTGTTTGCTTTTGAGACAATTTCTCCTCTATCCCAGGCAGGTTTCAAATACTGTGTGTGTGTGGTAGTTTGAATGAGAATGGTCCCCATAGGCTCATATGTTTGAATGTTTGGTCATTGGTTGGTGGAATTGTTTAGGGAGGATTATGAGGTGTGGCCTTGTTGGAGGAAATGTGTCATTGGAAGCAGACTTTTGGGTTTCAAAAGACTTGTGCCGTTCCCATTTAGCTCTCTCTGCCTTGTGGTTGTGATCCACATGCCAACTCTCAGTTATTCCTTAGCTCCACCATCGTGGACTCTGACCCTCTGAAACTGTAAGCCAAATTAAATACACACACACACACATATGTACACACGCACACACATGTTGCCTTGGTTGTGTTTTATCACAGTAATAGAAAAGTAACCAAGATACTATGCAACAGAGGATGACTTTGAACCTCTTCAGTGCTGGGATTCCAGGTGTGGTCTGTTTGTGCGAGATGGACAAGCTCTGTACCACCTGAGCTCAAACCCCTGCCCATTGCCTTGATTTTCATGATTCTGTCAAAGGGCCTCACTGGGCCATCACTCACACTCAGGCCCGTTCCCACCCGTTTCTCCTCCGGGACACTCTCACTATGTGCACCGCCTTCTCCTTGCAATCTGCCACGCACATCCTCTCTAAATGCAGCTTCCCAGGGATGCTGCTCTGACAGCATCTTTTGAACCCTGTCTTGGTGCTCAAGACCGTCCACACCCAGACACTTTGGGGTTAATGCCCAGCGATGTACTCCCATTGGCTCTCTCTCCTCAATGACTGGGACAGCCGCTGGTACCCAACGGTTGCCAAGAGCACCTACTACTGAAGAGTGTTGTTCAGAAGTTACCCCGGGGAGTGGTGCACCTCCCTGAAACCCTGTTTGCACCTGCTCTTGCCTCTGGGGCACCAAACCAGGCCTTTCAGGTAGCCCCCTTCTACCACTTGTTCATCAAAAATGACCTCAGGCACCCCGGAAAACACACTGCTCCACTGAGCACAAGAGATGGAAGAGGACAGTGGACCACTCCATGGAGCCTCAGCAACCATGAATTGGCTGTGAAGATGACGCCTCTGGTTCATCTGTCTGTCTATGCCCTGGATGGTGCCTGGCTGGGCAGAAGACAGAGGGCACAGCATGGAACACCTTCTGGGGAGTGCGCAGACTCAATTTCCTAACCTTCGCTGTTGTCAAAATCACTGACAAAAGAGGCCGTGGAGATGCTCAGTGGGTAATACACTTGCTGGGCTAGTATGGGGACCTGGAGTGCAATAAAGCCAGGCATGGGAGCAAGGTCTATGATCTCAGTGGTGGGAGGTGGAGACAGGTGAGCCCCCAGGAGCCTGCGAGCCAGTTCCAGTGATGACACGAAAAAGAGATGCTGTCTCATGCAAGGTAAAAGGCAAAGACCCTCACCTGAGGTTGTCCTCTGACTTCCACAGGCAGAAACGTGTGTGCTTGAGCACACATGTGTGTACACACACACACACACACACACACACACGTGCGCAATACATGAACAGAGGTAGGGGAAGTCTGTCAAAAGTGACATAAGGATAGAAGGGTCTCATTCAGGCCACAGTTTGAGTGTACAGTCCATCAAGGCGGGGAAGTCATGGCATCAGGGGTGTGAGGCAGATGCTCGCATGGCATCCACAGTCAGGAAGAAGAGACAAATGCTGGCTGCTGGCACTCTGCTCCCTTACTTCTGCTTATTCAGTCTGGGATCACAGCCCATAGGATGGCGTTGCCCACAGCTAGGGTGGGTCTTCCTGCTTCAATATCCCAGTCTAGAAAACTTCCTCACAGGCCTGCCCAGATGATTGTCTCCTGGGTGACTCCACATCTGTCAGAAGGACGCAACTGTCCAGCAGGAATCCACGGGTCAATGATGGGGTTCCTTACCCTCTGCCGCTCTGCAGTCAGGCTCTGTTTGCACCAGGGCTTCACTCCAGTCTTGAATGGCTCTGGGTTCCTGTGTCTGGCTTCCAAGTAGCACCCCAGACCTGACAGTGGGTGGTGTAGCACTTTTTTTTAAAACCTCCATTAGTTAGGAACTCATTCCAATGCTGAGGGAATAGGCAGAGGGAGCTAGGGGGAGCTGGGAGCAGCCTGGGGTGAGGAAATGGTTTTCTTTTCGTTTTTAAAAATTGATTTCAATAGATTTTTATTGAGCTCTACATTTTTCTCTGCTCCCCTCCCTGCCTCTCTTCTCTCCCCTTCAATCCTCCCCCAAGGTCCCCATGCTCCCAATTTACTCAGGAGATCTTGTCTTTTTCTACTTTCTATTTCCCATGTAGATTAGATCCATATGTGTCTCTCTTAGTGTCCACATTGTTGTCTAAGTTCTCTGGGATTGTGGTTTGTAGGCTGGCTTTCTTTGCTTTAGGTTGAAAAACCACCTATGAGTATATATGATAATTGTCTTTCTGTGTCTGGGTTACCTCACCCAAAACAATGCTTTCTAGTCCATCCATTTTCTTGCAAAATTCAAGATGCTGTTATTTTTTTTTCTGCTGTGTAGTACTCCATTGTGTAAATGTAACACATTTTCCTTATCCATTCTTCTGTTGTGGGGTATTTCGGTTGTTTCCAGGTTCTGGCTATGACAAGCAAAGCTGCTATGAACATAGTTGAGCACATGTCCTTGTGACACGATTGAGCATCCTTTGGATATATACCCCAAAGTAGTATTACTGGGTCTTGAGGAAGGTTGTTTTCCAATTTTCTGAGAAATCACCACACTGACATCAAAAGGGGCTATACCAGCTTGCATTCCCACCAGTAATGCAGAAGTGTTCCCTTTTCCCCACAACCTCTCCAGCATAAGTTGTCATCAGTGTTTTTGATCTTGGCCATTCTTACAGGTATAAGATGGAATCTCAGAGTTGTTTTGATTTGCATTTCTCTGATGACTAAGGATGTTGAACATCTCCTTAAGTGTCTTTCAGCCATTTTAGATTCCTCTGTTGAGAATTCTCTGTTTAGGTCTGTACTTCATTTTTTTTTATTGGATTATATGTTCTTTTGGTGACCAATTTCTTGAGTTCTTCATATATTTTGGAGATCAGATCTCTGTCTGATGTTGGGTTAGTAAAGATCTTTTCCCATTCTGTAGGCTGTCGTTTTGTCTTGTCGACTGTGTCCTTTGCTTTACAGAAGCTTTTCAGTTTCAGGAGGTCCCATTTATTAATTGTTTATCTCAGTGTCTGTGCTGCTGGGGCTATATTTAAGAAGTGGTCTCCTGTGCCAATGTGTTCAAGTGTACTTTCCACTTTCTCTTCTATGAGGTTCAGTGTGGACTTGAGTTTTGTGCATGGTGATAGATATGGGTCTATTTTCATTTTTCTACATGTTATGCCAGCACCACTTGTTAAGTATGCTTTCTTTTTTCCATTTGATATTTTTTGCTTCTTTATTGAAGATCAGGTGTTTGAAGATGTGTGGATTGATATCCGGGTCTTCTATCCAGTTCCATTGGTCCTCCTGTCTGTTCTTATGCCAGTTCCAGGCTGTTTTCAGTACTGTAGCTCTGTAGGAGAGTTTGAAGTCAGGGATTGTGATGTCTCCAGAAGTTCTTTTATTGTAGAGGAAGAACTGGTGTTCTAAGAGGGATCTACAGCTTCCCTATACCAGGACCTGTGGGAGCAGAACACTAATGAAGGGGTCACTACTTTATCCTTCATTATTCCTTCTGGAACTTAACATAGATAAGAATTATGGGTTAATGTAAAATGTAAGAATTAGTCAACAACAAAGCCTGATCTAATAGGCCAACCAGTTTATCAGTAAAGTAGGCTTCTGTGTGTTTCTTTGGAACTGAGCAGCTGCGGGACAGAGACCTCTGCCAACACCTCCCGACTCTGCTCTTCACTCTTTCCTTCTTCTTTGTTTAGCACTCCAAGTTTGTGGCTTCTCCATGGGTACTCACCCCCTGCCTGGACTTGATGCCTTCCTGATGTGTTTCAGGCCAGATGCTAGAGCTGGGGCAACTGCTGGCCACCATTAGACCACACGCTAGCCTTCATGGCTTGGGTTGGAGTTTCATGCTAGAGTTTGAAAAATCAGATTATCTCATTGGCTGAGCCTGTGTTTTCAAGACTCCTTGTGGTGGGGGCCGAGACGCTGTGACTGTGCATGGTAGGTAAGTTCCAGCTTCTAGAGTTGAGAGTATTGGTCAGGACCTCTGTGCCCATGAATCTAAGTTCCAGATGTAACTTAGATCGAAGAGAGCTGAGGTTTACCCAAGACTAGGCACAGCACAGCACACAGGGTACACCAGGTGTCTGCAGAACATGCCAGAATGGGGCATCCAAAACAATTATATTTATTTTGTTTATGTAGTATATGGTACACATGTAGAGGTTAGGGGGGCAACTTTTTTTGTTTGTTTGTTTTCTCATGACAGGGTTTCTTTGTGTAGCCTTGGTTGTTCTGGAACTGGCCTTGAACTCTGTGCTTCCTGAGTACTGGGATTAAAGGCCTGTGCCACTACCTCCTGGTTTAGGGGACAGCTTTTGAGAGCTGGTTCTCTCTTTCCATAACATTGGTCCTTGGGATCAAACTCAAGTCTTCAGACTTGGCAGCAAGTACCTTGGCCAACTGAGCTGATCTGATGGCCCCTTAGTTTTCTGAATGTTAGCGTGAGTGTGTGCATGTATGTGTATGCGTGTATGGCTTACATGCATATGTTTTAGTATGTGTGTGGAGGCCAGGGGAGGATGTAGAATGTCCTTCAGGCAGTTTCTATCACTAAACTAGACATAGACTGCCAACCAGTCAGCCCGAATGATCCTATTGCTCTTGTCTCTGACAGCATTAGGTGCTTGCTGCCAGGCCCAGCTTTCGTGTGGTGCTTGGATCTGAACTCAGGTCCTCATACTTTTGAACAAATGCTGTCACTGAGGCATTTTGTCTCTAGCTTTTGTGGGGTTGTTTTGAAGAGAAGAAGTTGAAGGTAGGTGTGGTGGCGTAGGCCTTCAACCCTAGTGCTAGAGAGGCAGTTGCAGGTGTGAATTAGAATTTAAGGCCAGCTTAGTAGCCTGGTCTACATAATGAGACCCTGTCTCAAAAACGAAAAATGAAAAGGAAAAAGACACACACACATTGATGTGTGATATTCACAATAGTTAAGTTATGGGGCCAACTTAAGTATCCATCAACAGAGAAAGATGGACAGTCATTATGTCCGTCACAGACGAAAATGTAGTTTATCCAGACAATGGTTGTGGAGGGTTGAAGAAGAATGGCCCCATAGGCTCACGGGTTTGAATACTTGGTCCCTAGTTGGTAGAGGTGTTTGGGAAGGATTGGTAGGTGTGGCCTTGTTGAAGGAGGTGTGTCACTTTAAGATTTCAGAAGCTCACACAGCACTGTTGGTTAACCCTCTCTCTGCTTCGTCCTCGTGGATCAGATGTGAGCTCTCAGATACGGTTTCTGCTCAGTGCCCACTGCTGCCATGCTCCTCGCCTTGATGGCCATAGATTCACCCTCTGAAACTGGACGCCCCATTGAGTACTTTCTTCTGTAAGTTGCCTTGGTCATATTGCCTCATCACAGAAATAAAAACTAGCGAAGACAATGGTTGTTTTTCAGACATAAAGAATTCAACCATCTAGCAGAGGCAGAGGTCGAGGCAGAAGTAGGAGGTTCTCTGTGAGTTCAAGTTAGCCTGCTCCACACAGGGAGCTCCAGAGCTACATAGTGACCAGGGTCTGAAAAACCAACAAAACAAAACAGAACAGAACAAAACAAAAGAATACAGTTATGTTGTTTGCTGTAAGACGGACTCAAGTGGAGAGGATCATATTAAGTGAATTAAGTCTCAGTTTCAGAAGACATTGTATTTTCTTCATTTGAGGGTCTCAGAATTTACAGATACACAAAGTCATAACCATAGAGTTGGCATGCAGGAAAAGTTGAAATTGTCTGGGGGAGGAGAGAGGGGAGGTGATGTGATCAAAGCACAGTATATACATGCCTGCAGATGGCCTTCTATAACCTTGTGGGTGATTAAATAAGCAAAATATTTAATACATAATAAACAGATAAGTAACTCAAATAAGTAAAAAGAACATAGGTGAGCCGAGTCTGAGGCAATGCAGAGGGAGATGGGTGGAGGAACACCTCGGATGGGCCTCGAGTGGCGGGGTTAACTGGGTGAGGCTCAGAACCCAGCGGGTGTGGCGCAGTAGGGGGCTGAAGATTGCACTTCCTGGCCGGAGGACCAGTGTCTATGGGGACACTGTGGTTAAGAGCTGGATCTGGGAGGGCGAGTGGGTATTTATGAGGAGCCAAGCGAGCCCTGGGAGAAAATTCCAGAGGGAAGAGTCACAGTGCCCAGTGTAGAGGGTAAGCGGATCCGGTGCGTGTCTCCCACTATATTCCTGGCAAGGAAGTCACCACGCAGAGTGTCAGGAAGGAGTTGGGGTGTTACCAACTCAGCTGAAGCTCCTTTCATCCCCATTGAAAGAAAGAGGTGATGTGGCTGAAGTTTTGTGTTAGAAAGATGGCTTATACGGATGGAAGTGTAGTTGTGTTGGCAGAGTGCTTGCCTAGCGTGCTGGAATCCCCGGGTTTATATTAGAGTCTCATAAACCAGGCATGGTGCGCATGCCTATTGTCTCAGCACTCCGAAGGTAGAGGCAATCGGGGAGGGCAGCGATGAGGAGGAGGAGGAGGAGGAGGAGGAGGAGGAGGAGGAGGAGGAGGAAGCGGAGGAGGAAGAGGAAGCGGAGGAGGAGGAGGAGAAGGAGGAGGAGGAGGAAGTGGAGGAGGAGGAGGAAGTGGAGGAGGAGGAGGAGGAAGCGGAGGAGGAGGAGGAGGAGGAGGAGGAGGAGGAGGAGGAGGAGAAAGAGGAGGCTAGTTTGGCTAATAGTTTTAGAAGTTTCAACCTGTGATTGGTAGCTCTGCTGCTTTGTCTCCTGATGGTACATCACGGACGGAATGTGTAACCTCTTACCTCATGTGTAACCAAGGTGAAAGACAAAAAGGAAGAAACCATGATTCCACAGGCTCTCTGGAGGGCCCATCCCCAGTGACCTGGAGACCTCTTATTAGGCTCCACTCCTTAAAGTTTCATTACTTTCCTGCAGTGCTGAGCAGGCAAGACATGGTAAGTCATTCAGACATGGACTTCACAGGAGAAGAGGGATCCAAATAGCACCTTGGAGAATGCAGCCCCTCAAGCACGCAAGGAGTGTTCAGGGAAGTTGCTCCCAAGCTATGCCTCCAGGAAAGTCCCATAGTATCAGAAAGAAGACACCGTCTGTGTGTGTTGGTCACCATGCCATGAAGCCATAGTCAGTGGTACAGGATGCTCATATGTCTGGAAACAAAATAACATCGCAATCAATTAGACCTGGATTAAAGAGAAAGTTTCTAGGGAAATCTGTACAATGCTTAGACCAGAACAACCCACAGACATGCGTGAGACTCAGCCAAGAACAGGAAAACATGGCTATTCGCACCTGATCCAAAAGCTGAGATAATGAAGCAGTGGTCTAGGGGTGGAGCTCACTTGGTACACTGCTTGCCTAGCATGTATGAAGCCCTTTGGTCAGTCTCCAGAGCCATATGATCCCAGCACGTGGAAGGTGAGAGTGAGTCTAGCCTGGGCTACATAGTGAGATCTTGTTTCAAAAACAGTGTACGAAGAAAGTATATGCTCTACAATGTTCATAGCAGCATTGTTTGTGATAGCCAGAACCTGGAAACAACCTAGATGCCCTTCAATGGAAGAATGGATGAAGAAAGTATGGAATTTATACATATTAGAGTACTACTCAGCAATAAAAAACAAGGACTTCATGAATTTTGCATACAAATGGATGGAAATAGAAAACACTATCCTGAGTGAGGTAAGCCAGACCCAAAAAGAGGAACATGGGATGTACTCACTCATATTTGGTTTCTAGCCATAAACTAAGGACATTGAGCTTATAATTAGTGATCCTAGAGAAGCTAAATAAGGAGAACCCAAAGAAAAACATATAGGCATCCTCCTGAATATTAACCTTCAGCAAGCGATGAAAGGAGACAGAGACAGAGACCCACATTGGAGCACAGGACTGAAATCTCAAGGTCCAAATCAGGAGCAGAAGGAGAGAGAGCACGAGCATGGAACTCAGGACCGCGAGGGATGCACCCACACACTGAGACAATGGGGATGTTCTATCGGGAACTCACCAAGGCCAGCTGGCCTGGGTCTGGAAAAGCCTGGGATAAAACCGGACACTCTGAACATAGCGGACAATGAGGACTACTGAGAACTCAAGAACAATGGCAATGGGTTTCTGATCCTACTGCACGCACTGGCTTTGTGGGAGCCTAGGTAGTTTGGATGCTCAACTTACTAGACCTGGATGGAGGTGGGGGTTCCTTGGACTTCCCACAGGACAGGGAACCCTGATTGCTTTTCGGGCTGGGGGGAGACTTAATTGGGGGAGGGGGAGGGAAATGGGAGGCGGTGGCGGGGAAGAGACAGAAATCTTTAATAAATAAATATATTAAAAAAAATAAAAATAAAAAAAAAAGAAATTTGAAATGATAACCACGAGTCTTTTTTATTTTTAAAGTGTAGGCTCAGATGGTCTTTTTGTTTGTTTGTTTTGATTTTTTTGAGACAGGGTTTCTCTGTGTAGCTTTGGAGCCTGTCCTGGAACTGGTTCTTGTAGACCAGGCTGGCCTCGAACTCACTCTGCCTCCCGAGTGCTGGGATTAAAGGTGTGTGCCGCCACCACCTGGCTAGATGGTCTTCTTAAAACTTGTTTATTTTATGTGTGTGCATGGGGAGGGGGGGCGTGTTAATACCATGGGATGTATGTGGAGGGCAGAGACTAACTTGCTGGAGCTGGTTCTCTCCTGAACCACCTCCCTGGTCCTGGGCGCAAATGGTCTCAACAGGTGTGCTCTATTAAATCTTCAAAGAATGTGAGATCGCTGTTCCTAATTCTGTTCCAGAATTAGACAGATCAGGAAAGATGCCAGTTCATTTAATAAAGTTCGTTAGTACAACTAACTTGTACCCCTTAGGTATTGACCTAGTTAATTTAAACTAGTTAGTTAGTGTAACCTAGATTCGAGACTGGTAAAGAAAGACATTGTGTGTGTGTGTGTGTGTGTGTGTGAGTGTTCAGTATTTGTGAATACCTGTGCATGCACACACGTGGAGGCCAGAGGTAGATGTCTGGTGTCTTCTTCAGTAACTCTCCATCTTATTTTTGAGACAAGGTCTCTCACCATCTCATCTAGACTGGCTGGCCAGTGAGCCCCAGGATTCTTCTGTGTCTGCCTCTAGGATTGCAGGTGCAGCCATGCCTGGCTTTTTAAATGCAGGGTCTGGGGGATTGAACCCAGGCCCCTATGCTTTCTCAGCAGGTGCTTTACCATCTGAGCCATCTCCCCAGCCCTGACAGATTTTTAGTGAACATGTAACTTGAGGGTTATGAAACAGCCCAGCTTTAGAAACCCATCAATTAAATTCTTGACATTAATGAATGAAAAGACCAAGTCACTACAGATTCAAAAGCACTTGAGGGATTCTAATGAAAAAGGTCTTAGAAAACCTAGAGTGGAAGGGATTCCTGGTGTTCTTTTCATTTCATTGTTATTGTATGTGGGCATGGTTTGGGGTGGGGTGGTGCGTGTGCCATGATGTGTGTGTGGAGCCAAAGGATAACCTCGTGTGGTCAGTTCTCTCCTTCCACTTCTGCACGGGCTCTGGGAATCAGATCAGGTTGTCAGGCTTGCTGGGCAAGCACCTCTACCGGCTGAGTCATTTCACCAGCTCAGGCTTATCCATTTTATAAGGAATAGAGACCAGAATACTTACAAGAATCACAATTAATGAAGATATCTTTGGGCCATTTATACTAAGATTTAGAATAAAGTAGCTATACTTTCATTACCACATTACTGTGTTTTTACTTTCTAAATTTTAAATTCCATTTTATTATTTATTTATTTATTTATTTATTTATTTGTGAGTGTGTGTTCGAGTGTGCAAGCAAAGGACAGCTTGCAGGAGTTAGTTCTTTCTTTCAACCCTGTGAGTTACAGAGATGCAGCTCAGGTCACCAGGACTGGAAAGCAAGCACGTTTATCTACCTGCTGCGTTGGGTCTTCTCCTCCTCCTCCTCCTCCTCCTCCTCCTCCTCCTCCTCCTCCTCCTCCTCTTCCTCCTTCTCTTCCTCCTCCTCCTCCTCCTCCTCCTCTTCCTCCTCCTCTTTTTCTTCTTCTTTTGTTAAGATACAAGCTAGAGTTATCTGAAAAAAAGGACAAATTCAATTGAGAAAACACTTCTATCAGATTGGCCTGTTGGAAAGTCTTTGGGGCATTTTCTTGACTGATGATTGGAGTGGAAGGGACAGGAGGGCCCACCCACCCCACTGTGGGCAAGGCTACCCCTGGGCAGGTGGTCCTGAGTTGTATAAGGAAGCAGACTGAGCAAGCCAGGAGAGCAAGCCAGTAAGCAGCACTCCTCTATGGCTTCTGCTTCAGCTCCCGCCTCCAGGTTCCTGCCTTGAGTTCTTGCCCTGACTTCTCTCAGTGACTAGTGTCACCTAAGCCTTGTAAGCTGAAATCCCTGCCCCCAAGTACATTCAGTCATGGTGTTTATCATAGAGTGAGAAACTCTAGCTAAGACGTTTTCTGAGCACCCCCGCCCCACCACCTTTTCTTTCTTTGACATATTGTAATATTGGCCAAAGCATAGAACAAGGAAAAAGCATGAGAGACACAGGAATGGAGGGAGTAAGACTCATTTGGAGACAACGTGATCAACTGCACGGGACCCCAAGCTGATCACCAGGAAGGTTATTAGAATATTGAGAACACTCGGCCACAGACTGCCTTGCATACCGAAGCCATTGCTTTATTCCCAAGCTGGCAGAACTTTGACAGCAACTACTTTTGGTCCCATGGGCTTCATGAAAACTCTTGAACATATTTTCTCCATCTTCCCCTTCCCTTCCTCCAGTTAAAATAACTCCCTATTAAAGCTGTAAAAATGAACGTTTCTTAGCTCATGGGCTGTGGAAAGAACAGCCGGGAGCAGGGAACTCCCTGCTCTGTAACACACAGCATTGGAAAATAAGTTGTTGCTTGCAGTAGCATCGAGCATATAAACTATCAGGATTTACCTGACACAATCGACCTGAGCAAGACCATCTTGGGGAAAAACAAAACAAAACCTCCTTGCCATAGGGAAATGCATAAGAACTGAAAACAAACAAAACGAAACCAACATTTTATACACACAGGCGGGATGAGCTAACATGATAAAGGTGCTCAACCCCCATAGCTGTAGCTACACTACAAGTAACCCTAAAAATAAAAGAAATTCAACTAGACCTCTTGAAGAGTCCAACAACCCCGTTCTAAAGCTTATACAAAACAATAGAGGGCTGTAGATAACAAGTTAGAAAAGAACAACAAAATTGCTTTGTTTTCTCCTTTGGTGTCACCATATCCTCTTTCTCATTGAGTGTAGATATGCCAGGTGTTAGCCAAGCTCGTAGCTACCCAGCTTGACATCAAAATTCTCAGCTATGAAATATGGCCTAGGACTAAATTCCAGGCAATAGAACACAAGCAGAAAGACATGAGGACAGCATAAAGAACATCTCCTTCTAGAACGTTCAGTTGATCACACTCTGGAGGATGAGGATCATGTCCAAGGGAATAGAAGAGCAAGGAGATTCCCAGACCTTGAAATTCTGGGTGATCATATGTGAAAAACTGTCCTCCCATGGACAGCCACCACTTTATATGTTCACACAAGGAGAAACATACTTTTCATCTTAATATTTTCTCATCCTTTCTTTTTTCCTTTTTTCCACCTTCCCTCCTTTCCTCCCTCCTTTTCTCCTTCCTTCCTTCCTTTCTTCCTTCCTCCCTCCCTCCCTCCCTTCCTTCCTTTCTTCCTTCCTTCCGAGCTAAGGTCTTGTGTAGCATAGGCTAGCCTTGAGATCACAATTTGGCTAAAGAAGACTCTGAACAGCTGATCTTCCTGTCTCTATCTCCTGTGCTGGAACTAGCTCTTGTAGGCTAGGCTGGCCTTGAACTCATAGAGATCTGCCTGCCTCTGCCTCCCGAGTTCTGGGATTAAAGGTGAGAACACCCCCTGCCTGGCTTTGGTTTTGCTTTTTAAAACATAGACAGCTCCTGATCAAGAATTCCTGAAGTAGGGGCTGGAGAGATGGTTCAGCAGTGAAGAGAACCCTTACTGCTTTGGCAAACCACCTGAGTTTGGTTCCCAGTACCAACATCAGGCAGCTCACAAACACCTGTAACTCCAACTCCAGGGTATCTGATGCCTGCTTCTGGCCTCTGCAAGCACTGTGCGCACACACACACACATACATACACACACATGCGTGTGTACATGCGCACATGAGCGCATGCACACACACTATACACACCATTAAAAACTAAAAATAAAATTTGAATTACAAACACTTGAGACTGAAGCCTGACTTTCAAGTGCATGGGCACATGTGCACACACACACACACACACACACACACACACGCATGAACTTGTGTACTCACACATAAAAGCAAGTGAAACAAACAACAACAACAACAAACAAAGAGAAACCCGCCAACAAGAGAGACAGATGGTGACGGCTATGAGGAGATAAATCCCAGAGGAAGAATCACCAGTGACTAAGACACATGTGTGTGGACGTCCCAGCTCACGATCACAAAGGAAATGTAAATCTGAAGTGAGTTCCCACTCTGTGCCCATCAGAATGGCAAATCAGGAGGGTGGGTAATGGATACCAGGTGTTTACAGGTGCGTGGGGAGATGAGGCCTTTGTCACCCATGAGTGTGGGAGTGGGAACAGGTGCGACCAGTCTGGAAAACAGTCTTTATTTTGATTTCGTTTGCATAGACTCTGGGGCCAGGAATCCCATTCTTGGGTAAAGAGCCCAGAAAATTTCCTCAAGTGGGGACAGGAAGGAAGGCATTAAAGGTAGCAGGGAATGATGGCCAACAGTGAGGTGAAAGGGGCGGGGGTCCCCCAGAAGTGAGCACAGATCTGAAGCATGGAGCCCATGGAAGGTGTGGGGGGAGCACAGGGGAAGAGGGAATGCACTCGATCATGCTGGTGATTCTCAATTAAATCTTTATTTGTCGTGTGTGTGTGTGTGTGTGTGTGTGTGTGTGTGTGTGTGTGTGTGTGAATGAGGGAGAGAGAGAGACGGAGAGAGAGAGAGACAGAGTCTGTTTATGCATGTGGAAGCCTGGTGACAAACAGCTGTTTAAAAATAATTGTTTTCATTTCATTTCCCTTTATTCATCTGTGGTAGGCTCTTTAATTGTATTTTATTAACTTTTTGTGTGTATGTTATATATGTGTGGAGGTGTGTGTGCCACAGTGTGCTCAAGGTCAGAGGACAGCTTGTCACCACCCCCGCCATATCTTCTAGCTTTTCTATGCACAGGTTTCTTGAGTTGATGAAGTGAGGGTGCATAGGGTGTTAGGGTTGGGTTAAGGCTAGGGCTAAGGGTTAGAGTTAGGGTTGTGTGTGTGTGTGTGTGTGTATAGTCCAGAAGTTAATGCCGAATATAATCCCCTACCAGTTCCCACAGTTTTTTGTTTGTTTATTCATTTTGACATAGGCTTTCACTAGTGTAGGACTGGCCAGGTAGACTAGGATGCCTGAGCAGCAAGCTCAAGGAGCCTGCCTGTTTCTTTCTCCCCAGTCATGAGCTGACAAGCGGTACCACCATGTCTGGATTCTTTCATGTGTGTTTGGAGACAGAAGTCCGGTCCTCCTGCTTGTTCAGCAAGCATTTTACGGACTGAGCTCTTTCCCTAATCTCTACTATATTGTTTGAGACAGGGTCTCCTCAGTGATGAGGGAGCTCCAGGATTCAGTCAGGCTGATTAACCAGCTGACTCTAGTAACCCTCCTGTCTCCACTCTCCCCAGCACAGGCTGCCTGACTGGCTAATTTATATCCATGCTAGGTGATGGAACTCAGGCCCTCAGCTTATGTGGCAAGCACTTTCAGTCAGCTGGCTCCCCAGCTCCCAGGGAATAAAACACAGGAACCATTGCATTCTTTCCACAGGGCTCCCCACTCTCTTCTCTCTGTCTCCCTGGAACCACCTACCCTGAGCTCTTCTCCTTTGCACACGGTTGTATCTTCACTCATAGAGAAATATTCACAAACAAAATACCGTGCTGTTTTGCATGGCTTAAGATTTTGTGTAAATACTCCCAGGCTGCCCTACCTCCTTGCCAGTTGCTTTTGGGTCCACACTGTTTAGCCAGCACCCTGGTTGACACAGGCACCTTCCACCCACTGTCCAGTATTGCCGATATCTATTCCATAGTAAGTCTCCATGGCTGCCATTCACACCAGTTTCCCATTGATGGAGAACGTTGTTGTTTCTAGCTTTTTGCTTTCTTGACAATGGTTCAGTAAATATTCTTTTGTGTGTGTGTGTGTGTGTGTGTGTGTGTGCACACGCGCGCGTTGGCACCCATATGTACAGCTTTCTGCCGGAGAAGTTTCCAGTTGTCTGTGGTACATAACAAATTGTCTCAAAACATCATGGTTTGAGGACCATCTTCCCGTAATAGAGTCAGGTGTGGGGCACGCCCCTGTAACTATAGCTCTGGAGAAAGGGCAGCAGGATCCCTGGGGCTTGCTGGCCAGCTAGGCTTGATGAACTGGTGAGTTCCAGGCTCAGTCTGTCTTAAAATTAAGGTGGAGCTGGGCATGGTGGCACACACCTTTAATCCCAGCACTGTGGAGGCAGATGAAGAGAGATCTCTGGGAGTTGGAGGCCAGCCTGGTGTACATAGTGAATTCATGGCCAGCCAAGACTACATAGTGAAACCTCGTCTCAAAACCCAAAATAAATAAATAAATAAATGTAGGGATAAGTCCCGCCCCTTAGGGGGCGTGTTCGCCTCAGGCTAATGTTGGCCTATAAATTTGGCAAGCGTGCTCCCAGCCGTCCCTTTCTGCTTTCCTGGTCTCCTCAGGAATGGTGGTTCTGTAAGTCTACTTCACCATTAAAGCTATATATATATATTTACAATCTGTCTGCATTCGTTTGCGCCGTTACAAATAAATAAATAATAAAAAATAAGGTTGAGAGTGACATTGACCTCTGACCTCTACACATACATGTACCAGCATGTACACACACACACACACACACACACACACACACACGCACACACATTGTGGTTTGAAACAAACTCTACTTCGTTGTGTTTCACTGTGTCAGGAATTTGGGGAGAGCTGAGCTGGCAGTGGTTTTGTTAGGATGAGCTACCAAGGACTACCTGTAAGGAGGTCCCCAAGACTATGACAGTTCCAGTGTTCCTTGTGTATACATGTGTACAATGGAGGTCAGAGGCTGAGGGAGGGTGCCTTCTGCCAGTACTCCCCATTTCATTTTCTGGGACAAGATCTCTCAGTGAGTCTGGAGTTCGCCATTTGAGGTGGCCAGGCTGGTGGTCCTGCCTCTCTGCCTCGGGTCTCCACCTCCGCAGTGCTGGGTCACAGGTGTGCGCCACCGTGCGGTTTGTATGTGGACCCTGGTGCTTGAACTCAGGTTCTCATGCTTGGACAGCGAGCACTTTCCCAACTGCGCCATCTCCCCTGCTCTTAGCTCCATGTTCTAAGGCTCTCCAAGGCGGTGTCTACAGAGGGAAGCTCAGAGTTCAGTTGGTCCTGCCCACCTCTTGGGAGAACTTATGTAATGGATATATATTGCTTCCACATATCTCCCTTGGCAGTAATGTACCCTGACATTCATTTAAAACTGCGTCTTAGGTGAAGCCGAAACTTCAGTTTTTCGTCTCCTCAAAGTCAAAGGTGAGCAGGTGACCCAGGCAAGGCAGCCAGTGTACTGCATACAGCACAACCCCAGTCACTGCACAAGAAGTCAGGCTCAGAGTTTCCAATCATGAAATTAAGAGGTTTTATCTACCCTCCACAAGGGACTCTGAGGACAGAGGGATGGTCCCTGAAGACTTAGTGTGTTGGTCTGAATAAGAATGACATCCCTCCCAAAGCTCATGAATTTGAATGTTTGGTCACCAGGGAGGGCACTATTAGGAAGTGTGGCCTTGTTGGAGTAGGCGTGGTCTGGTTGGAGGAAGTGTCTCACTGGAGATGGGCGTTGAGGTCTCATAAGCTCAAGCCAGGCCCAGTCTCTCTCTCTTCCTGCTGCCTGCCAACCCAGATCTAGAACTCCTTCTCCAGCACCAAGTCTGCCTTTGTGCCACCATGCTTCCTGCCATGGCAACAATGGGCTAAGCCTCTGAACTGGAAGCCAGCCCCCTCTCCAAAAGTTGCTGTGGTCATGGTGTCTCTTCACAGCAGATTATCATTGACTAAGACACTTGACGACTGGACCTGGATTTGGCTGCACCTGAACCCAAACTATTTCCCTCATTTCTTCTTTTCTCTTCTCTTCTTCCTCTTCCTCCCCTACCTTTCATTCTTTCTTCCCTTTCTTTCTCTCTTTCTTTTTGGCAATATGGGCTTATGTAGTCCAGGCTGGCCTTGAAACACACTTTTAGCTGTGGATGGCTTTGAACTCCTAATCAGGTCCCTACCTTGTAAGAGCTATGATTACAGCATGCAACCACACACTGGTTTCTTCAATGCCAGAATCACCCCGGGGCCTCACTCACGTGTGTCATGCGTGTCATATTTGTCATGTGCGCCACGCGTGTCGTATCTGTCATGCGCGCAGCATCTATCATGTTTGTCATGTGTGTCATATTTGTCATGCGTGTCATATTCGGCACGCGCATTGCAACCATCATATTTGTCATGCGTGTCACATTTGCCACGCGCATCGCATTCATCATATTTGTCATGCGTGCCACATTTGTCATGCGCGTCAAATTTGTCATGCGAGCAATATTCGCCATGCGCGTCATATTTGTCATGTGTGCCACATTTTTCATACGCGTCATATTCGCCATGTGTGTCATACTTGACATGCGTGTCATATTTGCCACACGTGCCATACTTGCCATACGTGTCATATTTGCCATACGTGCCATATTTGCCATGCGTGTCATATTTGTCACGCGTGGCATGCTTGTCATGCATGCCATATTTGCGATGCGTGTCATATTTGTCATGCGTGTCATATTTGCCATGTGCGCAACATTTGCCATGCGTGTCATATTTGCAATACGCGCCATATTTGTCACGCGTGTCATATTTGCCATGTGCGCAACATTTGTCATGCGTGTCATATTTGCCATGTGTGTCGTATTTGTCATGCGTGTCAAATATGGCACTCTACTGACTTAAATACATCACCTTCTCTAGATGGCACTTGTGTGTGTGTGGGGGGGGATAATTCAAAGTCCCTGGGACTTGGCAATAGAGTTTTCCAGCACGGGAAGTGGGAGGAAGCTGTTCCCAGCAGATTCTAGGTGAGTTTCCGCTAGAGGTCCACCGTGATAGTGTGATGGTGGCTGGGCGCAGAGTGGGGAGACTCCCAGGCCATCCTACTCCTGTGTGTATCTCTCCTCATACCTCCTTCTCGGAGCTGCCCACCCCAGGGCCCGGGGCACATCTGATGTATGATTCCTATGGTCTCAGGGTACAGGCCCTCCCACCAGAAGTGAGGTTCAAGGGATGGGTGACCAAGGGCAGTGCTTGTTCCAGAGAATGAGCTGGGAATGAAGAGAAGCTAGGCAGCTGCAGAAGACTAGAAGGCAGTGGGCGGGGTGCTCACCAGCTTGCAGGAACCTATCATGAGTGTTTTAATTTCCGTCCTGGTAGACATCCTGGAACCCATTAGCAGTTAGCTTTAGTCTTCAACTTCACAGTCTTCCATGCGCACCAGTTCACTAGTCCATTCTGTTTTCATCCTGCACCCACCTAAGTACCTCTCCATCACTCTCCAACTCCCCTGTCCATCCACCCTTTCAGTCATTCACCCTCTGGCCACTCGTCCAACTCTCTATCTACTTGTATACGTAGACCCAGCCTCCCATCTGTTCACTCTTCCACACACCCATCCATCTTTCTATCTACCCTAAAACTCATCTGCTTATCGTTCTCACACTATCCACTGATCCATTTTCACAACAATCCACACATCCATTCACCTTCCCATCCATCCATCCATCCATCCATCCATCCATCCATCCATCCATCAGCTTCTCACCTTTCTATCCTTACTCATTGTGGTGGTTTGAATAGGAATGGCTCCCATAGGTTCATATGTTTGAATACTTCTTCATCAGGGAGGAGCACTACTTGAGAGGGATTAGGAGGTGTGGCCTTGTTGGAGTAGGTGTGGTCTTGTTGGAGGAAGTATGTCACTGATGGTGGGTTTTGAGGTTTCAACGGCCCAAATCAGACCCAGTGACTTTCTTTCTGCTCTCTGAGGATCTGGATGTAAAACTTTCAGCTTCTCCTGCACCATGTCTACCAGTATGCTGCCATGCTCCATACCATGATGAAAATAGACTAAACCTCTGAAACTGTAAGTCAGACCAAATTAAATGCTTTCCTTTATAAGCGTTTCTGTGGTCATGGTGTCTCTTCATGGCAATAGAACACTGACAAAGACACTCACTCATCCATCCACCCTCCCATCCATCCATCTGTCTGTCCGTCCATCCATCCATCCATCCATCCATCCATCCATCCATCCACCCTCTCATCCGTCCATCCATCCATCCACCCTCCCATCCATCCATCCACCCTCCCATCCATCCATCCATCCATCCATTCATCCATCCATCCATCCTCCCATCCATCCATCCATCTGTCTGTCCGTCCATCCATCCATCTACCCATCCATCCATCCATCCACCCTCCCATCCATCCATCCACCCCCCATCCATCCATCCATCCATCCATCCATCCATCCATCCATCCACCCATCCATCCACCCTCCCATCCATCCATCCACCCATCCATCCACCCTCCCATCCATCCATCCATCCACCCTCCCACCCATCCATCCATCCATCCATCCTCCCATCCATCCATCCATCTGTCTGTCCGTCCATCCATCCATCTACCCATCCATCCATCCATCCACCCTCCCATCCATCCATCCACCCCCCATCCATCCATCCATCCATCCATCCACCCATCCATCCACCCTCCATCCATCCATCCACCCATCCATCCACCCTCCCATCCATCCATCCATCCATCCACCCTCCCATCCATCCATCCATCCATCCATCCATCCATCCATCCTCCCATCCATCCATCCATCCATCCATCCACATTGCTATCCATACATCATTCACTCATCCTCCCACTTGTCTACCCTTCCACTCATCCATCCATTGATCAATCAATCCACCCATCCTCTTCCCATTTGCCCATCTTTCCACCTACCTATACATTGGTCACCCATCCATCCATTCACTCATCCACTTGACCACCCACTGACTTACCCATCTACTTCACTCTCACCAAGGGAAGTAATGACCAGTCTTCAGGAGTTAGAAATGTGTTTGCAGTTTTAACCTCAGCACTTTCCCTTACTGCCCTTCATTTCCTTCACTTCTATCATGGGAATGAAGGCAATGCCTACCTCCTATGTTTGTCTGTTAGGGTTAAATGAGATACACACGCACAAGAGGTTGTCATCTGGCCTCCATGTATAGGTACACATACACATGCACACATACACATACTACAGACACGTGCACACTTAACACACACACACACACACACACACACACACACACAGAGACAGACAGACACAGACAGACACGCAGACACACAGAAACACAGTGCTCCATACTCATTCCAGAAGGCAGAACCTAAGCGACACCAAGATAATAAGGACAGTCTCACAGCCCCCAGCACACTGACCACTGGCATTGGTTTCAGAGCAAGTTGCTCTGTTCTTGGATTCTAGGGTCTCATGCCACTCACTGCTGTCTAGTCCTTTCCCATGGGCAGGAACTCAAAGGCATGGACAGAGGAATGCCAGTTCATTTTGTGATGGTCTGAACAAGAATACCCCCACAGGCTCATATATTTGAATACTTGCTCCCCAGTAGAACTATTTAGAAAGGATTAGGAGGTGTGACCTTGTTGGAGGAGGTATGTCACTGGGGATACAGGCTTTGAGGTTTCAAAGCCCATGCCATTCCCAGTTAGCTCACTCTGTCTTGTGCTCGTAGATCAAGGTGTGAGCTCTCAGCTGCTGCTCCAGTGTAGGCACGCCTACCTTCCTGATGCTGGGATGGTCGTGTACTTAACCTTCTGAAAGTGTGAGCCCAAAATTAAACATTTTCTTCATCATTTGCTTCCATCATGGTGTCTTGTCGCAGCCTTACTCCCTTTCTGGGTTGCGTGTGTGTTTCAACTTGACACAAGCTAAAGTTATCTGGGAAGAAGAATTAATACAGAAATTAATATGTTAGGAGTGTTGCTGTGGCAGACCTGACCACGCAGCTTTTGGGAGAATCATGGAAGGACTTTGGAACTTTGGACCGGAGAAGCCATTGAGTGCTCAGAGCCTAATGGCCTCTTACTGTGGGGGCTTCAAAGACGATCTTGAGAGCAGTGCTGATGATGGAGACCTGGCTTGTGAAATTTCAGAGGGAAGCAAAGACTCTACCGGTGCTGCCTGGATGGTATTTTGAGTTGAGAATCTGTGGTTCTTGTTAGATGGGGCTGAAGAATCATCCGTGATTAACAAGAGACAAGCACTGCCGAACTGAACCTTTGCTTTACAGGGACAATTGATGCTGGGCTGTCGTGTATGAGTGTTCTGCCTGCAGGTATAGATACTATGTGCATGCCTGGTATCCACAGTGACCAGATAAGAATGCCAGACTTCCTGTAGCTGGAGTTACAGATGACCATGAGCTACCACTAGGGTTCTGGGAATCAAATCTGGGTCCTCCGCAAGAGCAACAAGTGCTCTTATCCATGGAGCCTCTCCAGCCGCAAGCCTGGATATTTTAAAGAGTTTGAATTTTTAAAGATTGTGGAACTTTTAAAGTTATACTGTTTTATATTGTGGTATTGATATGACTATGAGATACTGGGGGATAAACAGGAAAGGAAAGGTTGTGGTTTACTGGTAATGTCTTGGTGTGTCAGACTGTCCAGGCTCTTTTTCCTGGTTGCTTTTTTGTCAACTTGACACAAGCTAGAGTAATCTGGGAGATGAAACCTTAGTTGAAGAAATACCTGCATCAGAGTGCCTGTAGGCCAGTCTGTAGGGAAGTCTCCTGGTTTTTAATTGATGTGGGAGGCTCAGAGAACAATGGCTGGTGCTGCCCCTGTGCAGTTAGCCCTGGGGTTGACAGATCAGGAGGAGCAAGCCAATAAGCAGCATTCCCCCACAGCCGCTGCTTCAATTCCTGCCTCCGAGTTTCTGCCTTGGGTTTCTCCCCTGACTTCTATCAACAATGCAATACAACATAGAGGTGTAAGCTAAGTAAATAAATTTTTATTTTTAACTATGTGTGTGTATGTGCTTGTATATGTGAGCGCTGGTGCACTCAGAGGCCAGAAAGAGGGTATCATATCAGATCCCCTGGACCTGGAGTTACAGGCGGTGATAAGCTGCCCAGCATGGGTTCTGGAAACTGGTCGTCAGTCCCCTGCAAGTTTAGAATGTGTATGATTGCTGAGTTGTCTCCCCAGTCCTGACCTCTTTATTGTTTTTATTTTGAGACAGAGTATCCTATATAGCCTGGGCTAGCCTCAAATTCACCATTTAATTAGGGCTGACCTTTAACTTCTGATCCTCCTGCCTCTACCTCCTGAGTGAGTGCTGGGATTACAAGGATATTGTACCACACCAGTTTAGGTTGTGCTGGGCACCAAACCCAGGACTTCACGAATGCTAGGAAACTACTCTGCCAACTGAGCCACATCCTCAGCTCTTCCTTCTAAATGATCTCTTAAAGTTTGAGAACAACTGCATTTTCCAATATGAAGTTAGGTCCTGGACGCTGGAGTGACTTGTGCAGGTCACACTGCAGGTCATACGTGGCACCGCTGGGATGCATTCCCGAGAGGGGCCAAGTTCCCTGCCTTGGTACCCTCCATCCAGCTCTCTCCCATCTCCAGTCGCTGTTGCTGAGTCAGGTGCTCAAGGTGGTCTTCCTTCCAGCAGTCCCTCCAGGTGTCTCCACACTTTCTCCACAGGCCCACACCTGAAGCCCTAGCCGCCAAGACATAGAGGGAGATCTGCAACAGTTTCAACAAGGCTGAGCTGGGAGAGGACAGGCTCTGTGCTCTCTCCTGCTGGGAGATCAAGGCTGCCGGGGTTCCCACCGCTGTGGCCAAGGCAATCAGCAGGCTGGAGGAGCCAAGGGAGGGTGACTGGAGAGGCTTTTGCCCTGTCCTCCCCTGACCCCAGGCCAGGTTGCTTGGGACAGTCCCCAGGGAAGCAAGACAAAATCTAAAGATTGTAGCAAAGCCCGAATTGCATCCACCCTGTCCTTGCCAGGCCGGAAACTGGCCTCAGGCCCGGGCAGATCCAGGCCCCTGGGAACTTTGGAGTCATGATTGTCTCACCATCTCACAGTGTGGGGCAGCCTCCCCGTGTCAACTGAATTCAACATCATCCTGACATACTTAAAAAACAAATATTTCTGTTTATGTCTATATGTTTGACTGTATGTGCCTGCCACACATGGGCCAGTGCCTGCAGAAGCCAGAAGAGGGCATTGGATCCCCTGGAGCTGGATGGAAAAGTGGTTGTGAGCCGTTGGATGAAGCTCAGGTCCTCTGAAAGAGCACTGAGGGCATTGAGCCTCTGAATCATCTTTTTAGCTCCCATACTACTTCTCTGGGTTTAGTCTCTGTGCCAGGTCTGTGTTACCTATAGACAGTGCCCATTCTTAGGGAAGTAGCTTTTTTCCTGACCACCTAGGAGATGTCAGTCTATCAGCTGGGTGCTCAGGAATGGAGGAGATTACCATGGGGGTCAGCATCAGAGGGACCAGGAGTTTAGGATGAGTCTGGATTAGCATCTCTGCCCCAGAGTCCATGAGTTCCCCCTGGGGCCAGATGTTAAGTGAGGGTTGGGGTTGGAGACAAGGAAGTGAGCTAGCCAACACTGTGTGGAACTCAAAATCTACCTCTTTCTTGTACACCAGATGGCCTGCCCTCCTCCCACAGCTGACACAGCTTGACAATACAAGAGGCTACTCCTAAAATACCCACAAGTGGAAGGATGCCTAGGGTACCCTTTGCTCTTAGCTTCTGCCGTCCCACCCAGTTCTGCTGACATCTCAGGATGCCATCCTCTGGCCAAGCTAGTCCTGACCCCTGCTGACGCCTCTGTCTCTAGCCGTCTCCTTAGCTTCTACCATACTCAGTTTGGTACCACGCCACACTGTCTCATTGCCATCATCTGAGAGACCTTACAGGCCAGCCACACTGGACTGTGATAGATGACATCAAGGCTTGGCATTCCCAAGGGGGGCAGAGCTAAGCTTTCTTTGTGTCACTGATTCTGAGAACATAGACAGTTCTCGTAAATAGTTACTACAGAATGGTTACTCTAGTTTAATTTTTATTGTTGTAATAATAGCACGTGAAACAGCAATTTAAGGAGGAAGGGGTGTATTCACCTGCATCATCACAACATCACAGTTGCAGGTTACAGCCCATTGATGTGGAAGAGTCAAGGCAGGAACTTAAAAAAACACATCCACAGGCAAGAGCAGCGGGAGGGCTGTAGGAGTGTACACCCAGCACCCAGGAGGCAAGGGAAGGCAGACCTCTGTGAGTTCAAGGCCATTTTGGTCTATATAGAGAGTTACAGGACAGCCAGGACTATCTAGTTAGACCGGATGTAAAAAAAATTACAACAAAAGAGAGCTGAGAGAGAATGAGGACACAGATGCTTGATTGCTTGATCCCTGCTGATTTTCTCTTCACTTATACTATTCTGGACTCCAAGTCTAGGGAATGGTACCGCCCACAGTGGGCCAAATCTTTCTAGATCAATTAACAATAAAGAGTCCCTCATAGTCATGCTCACAGGTCAAACTGATCTACATAATTCCTCAGCCAGTTTAGTAGCATCAATTAAAACTCTCTCCCAAGGGGATTCTAGGTTGTGTCAAGTTGACAGTTAAAAACTCTCTATCATAGCGACCAAGTGAACCAACATGTCTTCATCCTCAGCCAAGTTGTAGTTTGGCCAGTTAAGCCCATGGGCCTTGGTCAGGGATGGGCATAGATAAGAATGATGAAATCTGGACTGGGGAGATGGCTCAGTTGGTGAAGTGCTAGCTTCGCAAGCATTGAGGATCTGAGTTTGATTCTCAGAAACCACAGAAAGGAAGCAGAGTGTGGTGCACACTTGTAATCTCAGTGCTGGGGAGGTGGAGGCAGGTGGATTCCTGGAACAGCTGGTCTAGTACTTGTATATGTGTCTGAAAACACAACACCACCCCCAATGATGATATCCATCCTGGTCTATTAAAGAGGGCTGAAAGTTCTTTGCCACTATCCCCATCAAAAGGTGGAGTCTGGGGCTGGGAGATGACTCAGTGGGTGAAAGCAGTTGCTATACAAGCATGAGGACCCGAGTTCAAATCCAGGCACCCACATGTAAAGCTGATCTTAGTCATGCATCTATAACTCTGGTATGGTGGAGGATTGCTGGAGCTTGCTGTCTGCCAGTCTAGCAGTGAGAGACCATGTCCCAATGGAATAATGTTGAGAGTGATAGAGCAGGACACCTGCTGTCCTCCTCTGGTCCACGCCCATGAATGGATGTGACAGTTGTATGCACATACACATGTACCATACACACACTATAATACACACACACAAATCACAGTGATTATGATATGAATCTATTTTCTCTCCTCTTAGATATTGGCTACTTTTTAATCAATAGAAAGCTTTGGACATAACATTGTATAATGTCTAAACCCCATCCAAGACTTTAAGAGAAATGTAGCATCTTTCCCATCTTGAGACATTTGGGACATTTCTTCTCAGAACTCTGAAATTGCTTATAAAAGAACTACAAACACAGTGGATGTCTCTACTGTTACCAAATGAGTAATGATAGCATTCTGGACCTTCCAGCCTGGCTGGAGACCTACAGGGCTTAAAGGGCTCCTGCTGCTCAAGGCAGGAGTACCACTGTGCTTAGTGCTGCAGATCCCTTGAGAAGGAGCTTTAGAGGAGGCTGTTAGGTACTGCAAGCTACAGGGCAGGCTGTCTGCTGTATGCTAGGACAGAGGTTTCTTAAGACAGGAAGGAAGTTCCCAACTGAAACACTCTAACATAGAGGGAGGCTGTAAGGACTCAAGAAGTGGGACAGTGAGGTAGCTCAATGGGTAAAGTGTTGCCACACCTGATGACCAAGGTTTGATACATGTGACTTACTTGGTGGAAGAAGAGAATTGAGTTCTGTGAACTGTCTTCTAACATTCACATACATGCTATGGCGCCTGTGGCACCCCCACCCAAGCACACACATTCAATTGAGAGCACATACCCACTGCATAATAAATAAATAATGTAACAAAAAACAGAATCCAGAAGAAAACTTCTAAGACTCAGTTAGTAGTAAACAACTCACAAGGCTCAGAGAGTTCCTGAAATTTACAAGATTTACAACTCCCCCTTCTAAGGGTATGCAAGCAGTGAAAATTGCAGGGCAAAAGATACTTTCAGAACCTGAGGGCTGACTGCAAGTCATGTATGAAACTTTTCTGAGCTATCACCCCTGTTGAAGTGGGCTTTTCAATGATGCAGCTGCCTGTAAGTCATCCATACTCCAATAAATAATCCCAGTAAATTTACTGCTTCTCCAAGTTGGACTTGAGTGGAACGTTACTCTGGTCTGTCTTCAGTGCCCTACCAGGGTGGATAGACATCTGTTTATGTCTCTGAGGGAAAGCCACAAAACCCTCACATACTAATGAGACTTCCAATGACCCTGCTGTGATGACTAGGTCTCTATTTACAGATGAGGGATACTGAGGATGACGGAATGAAATAATTTACTTAATATCAGAACCAGAACAAGATTTTACCTGGCTCCAAGCCTGTCCTTTTTCTATTCCACCCTCCAGCCTTTCTCTGGAACCAGAGGAAGCTTGAGACCTGATGTATGGACTTAGACTGGCTAGAGACTAGTGACCATGGTGACTCAACTGTCACCAGGGTGGGAAAAGGAGAGCAGAGGGTATTCTGGGAGATACACCAAGACCAGCCAGTACAAAGTGACTGATGGATATGAATGCTTGGCTGTGGGCCTACTGTGAAATCACATTCTCCTCACTAGGCCATGGCTGGGTCACAGTGTGCTTCTGGCCTTACACTGCCTTACTCTTGATGGCTTTGTCTGAGAGCAGGGGCTGTCAGCCCCAAGGGAACACCCCAAGGCTCAGCCACGCTTGTCGAGAGGCATTAGTGTGAGGCTTTGAAGTAGGGACCTCCAGGCCTTGCTCTGGGCTGGGGTTGGCCCAGGATTCCTTTCTTCTGACCCAGGGGGTGGAGGCCAGTCCAGGCCTGCACTTGAGAGCGGCACCCGTTGCCTCAGATGCACTTGGCGGCTGTCTTTCTTCAGTCCCCGGCAGGGTCTTTGAGTGCTTGGCATCCCTCGGCCTGGACATACCGCCGTGCGGCCTTCACTGTGACACCAGAAGCAATAGATGCTGACTGTCGGGAGTTGACCTAACTCAGCAGCGTGGAAAAGGACAATTTAAAAAATCAAACACTTTAAAGCTACATTGGATACGCTAAGGTAAGTGCCATGGAGGGAACCTTTCTCCCGTTTCTTCCCACCATTCTTTTCTTCTTACACATCCCTTCGCATGGCAGGGGCGGGGAAATGCTGTGTACTGGCGGGCCCATGCGTGCCATGGCGCTGGTCAGACAACCCTTTATGGAGTCGGTTCTCTCCTTCCACATTTATGTAGGTTCCAGGGATCAAACAAAGGTTGCCAGGCTTGGGTGGTGAGTTCCTGTACCTCTGTGCAACCTCGCTGGCCCTGAGACAGATTAAATTTGGTTTATTGACCACCTATTGTTTATCACATATTTTGTACCTGTGTGCCTGTCCATGCCGGTATGTGCATGGATGCACATGTGTGTATGCACGTGTGTACGGATGTCAGAGGAGTGAGGTGTCATTGTTCCTCAGGGGCTGTCTTATGTTAATGAGACAGCTTCTCCCATGATTGCCTGGAGCTGGCTAGTTCATCTTGTCTGGCTGGTCATAAAACCCTCATCTCCATTTTGTCAGTACCGGGATTACAGGTGCACCACCATGAACTGGAGAGATAGTTCAGTGATTAAGAGGCTAACTGCTCTTCCGGGGGGGGGGGGTCAGTTCAGTTCCCAGCACCCACAGGGGCTCTAAACACTGTTTGTACCCCCAGTTCCAGGGCATCTGATGCCCTCTTCTGGCCTCTGAAAGTCATTGGGAAGTCTTCGCTTTCACTATCAAATACAGATTTGTGTATTTGTCTATTATAAAAAAAAACCTCCAAATTAATCCATGACATAGTTAAAGCTAGAAAACAACTAAAGTTTTAATTGAAAATCTTTAAAGAAACAGGTGTGCCTGGCTTTTCCCCGTGGTTCTGTGCTTGAACTCAGGTCTTCAAACTCGTACAGTGACCACTTTACTGCCTGAGCCGTCTCTCCAGCCCACTTACCACAATCAGAGTTTCACTGGGCAGTCTACATTTTGTCTGTTTGTTTTCAGTGCCTGACCGCCATACCTGGGGTCCATTGCCCAGACTGTAGAGTGCTGTCATGGAGAACAAAGGGGTCTGGATTTCTGGTCTCAGAGCTCCTGGGACTTGGCTAGGTAGCATTAGGTAGAGGTGTATGGCATGAAGTGTCCTTAAGTGTTAGAAACTTGGGGTGTCCGTTAGGGCCACACAATGTGTCCTTTGTCATTTGTTGTCCCATCAGGCTGGGACAACCTTGCTTCCATTTTGGAGATCTGCCTTAGGGTCCGGCCCCTTGGCAGTAGTGTGGTATAGCTTCCCCTTTCTCCTCTTCCACTTTCTTCTCCTCTTCTACTTATTCTCCTTTTTCCTTTCCATTCTATCTCCCCTAGACTGGACACAAACTTGTCATTCTTCTGCCTCTGCCTCTTGTGTGTTAGAATTCCAGGAGCTATGCATTGTTAGTGAGGAAGCTGCAGTGTGGCTCCTGCCTCTGCTCCTCACAGCACCGCAGTTACAGGTGCATGGGCTCCCCTGACCTCACAGCCTGCAGTTACAGGTGCATGGGCTCCCCTGCCCTCACAGCACTGCAGTTACAGGTGCATGGGCTCCCCTGCCCTCACAGCACTGCAGTTACAGGTGCATGGGCTCCCCTGACCTCACAGCCTGCAGTTACAGGTGCATGGGCTCCCCTGCCCTCACAGCACTGCAGTTACAGGTGCATGGGCTCCCCTGACCTCACAGCACCGCAGTTGCAGGTGCATGGGCTCCTCTGACCCTCACAGCACCGCAGTTGCAGGTGCATGGGCTCCTCTGACCCTCACAGCGCCGCAGTTGCAGGTGCATGGGCTCCTCTGACCCTCACAGCGCTGCAGTTGCAGGTGCATGGGCTCCCCTGACCTCACAGCACTGCAGTTACAGGTGCATGGGCTCCCCTGACCTCACAGCACTGCAGTTACAGGTGCATGGGCTCCCCTGACCTCACAGCACCGCAGTTACAGATGCATGGGCTCCCCTGCCCAACAGTGCTGCAGTTACAGGTGCATGGGCTCCCCTGACCTCACAGCACTGCAGTTACAGGTGCATGGGCTCCTCTGACCCTCACAGCGCTGCAGTTACAGGTGCATGGGCTCCCCTGACCTCACAGCCTGCAGTTACAAGTGCATGGGCTCCCCTGACCTCACAGCACCGCAGTTACAGGTGTATGGGCTCCCCTGCCCTCACAGCACCGCAGTTGCAGGTGCATGGGCTCCCCTGACCCTCACAGCACCGCAGTTACAGGTGCATGGGCTCCCCTGACCTCACAGCACCGCAGTTACAGGTGCATGGGCTCCCCTGACCTCACAGCGCTGCAGTTGCAGGTGCATGGGCTCCCCTGACCCTCACAGCGCTGCAGTTGCAGGTGCATGGGCTCCCCTGCCCTCACAGCACCGCAGTTACAGGTGCATGGGCTCCCCTGACCTCACAGCACCGCAGTTGCAGGTGCATGGGCTCCTCTGACCTCACAGCCTGCAGTTACAGGTGCATGGGCTCCCCTGCCCAACAGTGCTGCAGTTACAGGTGCATGGGCTCCTCTGACCCTCACAGCACCGCAGTTACAGGTGCATGGGCTCCTCTGACCCTCACAGCGCTGCAGTTGCAGGTGCATGGGCTCCCCTGACCTCACAGCACCGCAGTTGCAGGTGCATGGGCTCCTCTGACCCTCACAGCACCGCAGTTACAGGTGCATGGGCTCCCCTGACCTCACAGCACCGCAGTTACAGGTGCATGGGCTCCCCTGACCTCACAGCACCGCAGTTACAGGTGCATGGGCTCCCCTGACCTCACAGCACCGCAGTTACAGGTGCATGGGCTCCCCTGACCTCACAGCGCTGCAGTTGCAGGTGCATGGGCTCCCCTGCCCTCACAGAGCTGCAGTTATAGGTGCATGGGCTCCCCTGACCTCACAGCGCTGCAGTTATAGGTGCATGGGCTCCCTTGGATCTTTGTGCTTGGGTAGTAAGTGTTTTTTTTCATCTAAGTCATTTCCCCCGCTCTCATTAGTTAATTTTATTTGTCAACTGGACTGGATGTGAGATAGGAGACAAACTTCTGGGTGTGTCTGTGAGGGCGTTTGCAGATTAGATAAACTCAAGAAGGAAGACCCACCCTGAATGTGGGCGGCACCATCCCATGGGCAGAGGTCCTGGACTGAGCCGAAAAGAGAAAGTGAGCTGAGCACAGGGTCCAGTCCATCTCTCTGCTTCCTGACTGTGGTTGCCCTGTGAGCAGCTGCCTCCGGCTCCTGCCATCATGCCTTCCCCACGCTGAGGGACTGTGTCCTCCAGCCAAATGAACCCTTCCTCCCTGAAGCCGTGTTGTCAAGCATTTTGTTATCCCAAAGAGAAAAGCCATTAATACAGGTGTGCACAGTTTCCACGACACATTCATCGGTCTCAAAGATGAAGAACTAGGTGGCACCTTTCCCCTTGGGCACCAGAGGCAGGCATAGTAATGTTGCAGCGTAGGGATAACAACAAACCCAGCATCTTTGGATGGAAACCTTAACCGGTGAGCCTGCCGCAGCCTTTGATTGACAGACTCACTGAACATAATCTCAGTTTCTCTTTTTGTGAACTAGGAAGAGTGGCCACATATCGGGTCATCCGGGAAGCCTGGTTCCAGGAGAGCCCCAGCAATGGCCCGCGTTGTTCCAGTAGCTGTGCAGCACCAAGTGGCAGCCCCTCCTGACTGCCCCTGGCTCTGGCTCTGGGCTTCTGGTGGGCGCGCCTCCCATCTTTCTTGGCAGTGGAACCGGGGGTCTCTCCACAGGCCCTGCCATTGTTTTCTCCCGCCCCAATCTGTTTTGAATCAACCACGTTTTCTGTCCTGAGCAGTAATCCCCGGCATCGGAGGGAGATTGTGAAATGTCAGGCCTTTCTGGAGGGATCTCAGCAACATGTTTTTGAATGTTCGGCATCACATATGGGGACAATAAATACTGAAAATATGTGGAAGGGAACAGGATGGGAGCGTGCTTGGCTCGCAGCATTGCTTCCCGCCCTGGAGCCGGATTTTTGCATCACAATAAATTAGCTGCTGTGGAATGAGAGCCCCAGAAGTATCCTGGGCCCCCACTCCAGCAGCCTCTGACCTCAGGAGCCAGGCTTTGTGTCCCAGACTGGAGTCCTCAGGCTAGTGTCCAAGTGCTCCTGGGTCAGCTCTGTCTACAGTCCACCTGCTGAGTCAGCACCTTGGCTAATCGTACAGGTGAGGGTGCTAAGGTCAGGTAGGAAGGCGTAGGATACCCAGTTCTGCCTTCAGATAACCCCCAGAGCAGGGCTGATGTCAGTGGAGCAGACACTGTGCCGGCGAGTTTCCTCCTCTGGCAGCATTGATTCCCGGTGTTGCAATCCAGAGGGCCTCAGAGATGAAAGCATCTTGCCCACTGACTATCTCAGAAATGGGGACCTGAGAGGGGTGCGTGTGTACGCACAGATCCATACTAGCCCATACAGCCGTGTTTAAGTCACGTTCACATTTGTGAGAGGTGGCTACCTTCTGTGATGTACCTCACATCCCTGAGCTCCAGAATCCCTGCCCATAGCATGATGCTAAGCGTTCTGCTCCAGAGAGGGTACTCAGGAGAGCCACCCACAGGCGTGCCCTCCTCTAGCCCTGTTTCACACACACAGACTAATAGTGTTTGCAGCATACTGCCTTAAGGTAGGTAGAGGATCATTCATGATAAAATGCATCATTCATGATAAAATAGTCGCCCCGCCACTGAGCATCAGTGTCGTTCTTAGCTTCTCAAGTTTTCCAAGAGCTGGGTGGTGTTGTCCACCGTCTTGGTGGGGTGGCCAGAAAGCACCAAAGCCCGCATGGGCTCCTTTCTGCCTCTGCATCCTGCCTGGTGGCCTGGGCCATTCTCGGAGAAAGGGTTCACATTGGCCTCACACTCACTGTGCAGTCAAGGATGACGGTGAAGTTCTGGTCCTCCTCCCCCTGCGCTAGCATGAGAGCAGTGCATCTGGCTCCTGAGATGCTGGGGGTGGACCCTAGGGCCTTACACACGCTAACAAGCACTCCACTAATTGAGCCACGACCCAGACTCTGCCTTTTAGAAGCCAGAATATTGGCTGGCATGATGGCTTGGCTAGTAAGAGAATTAGCTGTGTAAACTTGATGGCGTGAGTTCAATCCCCGAGGCCCATGGTAGCGGAACCGACTCTTTTGAACGATGTTTGAGAGAGCCCAGGCCCAAAGAGGACGGCACTGTTGGACTTACAAGAAGGGCAAGGCTGCAGTGGCAAGGCTCCACGGCTCCCAGATAAGAGGCTTCTCCATTTAAAGTGTACCAGGGGCCAGGTCCTTTTCTATTGCTGCATCCTCCGCAGATACCCTGGAAGCCACCCTTCTTGCTTGCTCTGTTCCAGATCTGGTCCCATGCTGGACAGGGTCTCCCTAAGGCCACTCGTACCAGTCAGGTGGGAACCAAGAGAGGAAATAACTTAGCCTGGACTCCGCCCCTTGCAGCTGGGTGACCTTGGGTCAGTCATTTCCCTTCTTGGTTTCTCATTTCCTTTCCAATAGAGCAGGCCAACCCTTCTTCCCAGGGTTTTCCAGCTCTAGACTGATTTATGGGACACCTTTGGGCTGCTAGTAGGTGCTCAGCTAATGAGCCACAGCTGCTCTCTGGAAGAGTCCCCAGGCTTTCCCTCCTGATGTGCCCCGGCTCCCATCTGGGGCAGGGCCTGTTTTGACTGTGTGGTGGCTCCCTAGGGTGTCCCCACAGCATGACTTTGGCGTTGGCACGTCCATCCACCCTGCCCCACCCCTCTACCCCCATTCCCTGCCGCAGCTGGCTGCATGTAAGTGATTCATCTGTTTTGATCTGGGTCCTGTTGGGGACATTGCTTCTGTCGGCTCCAGGCCAAGTGACCTGATTCTTCCCCAACAAATAACACAAATAAGAACTCAGCAGCCACCCATCCCTCTAGCTACCCACCACCCATCCCGCCAGCTACCCACCACCCATCCCGCCAGCTACCCACCACCCATCCCTCCAGCTTCCCACCACCCATCCCTCCAGCTTCCCACCACCCATCCCTCCAGCTACCCACCACCCATCCCTCCAGCTACCCACCACCCATCTCTCCAGCTACTCACCACCCATCCCTCCAGCTACCCACCACCCATCCCGCCAGCTACCCACCACCCATCCCTCCAGCTACCCACCACCCATCCCTCCAGCTACCCACCACCCATCCTTCCAGCTACCCACCACCCATCCCTCCAGCTTCCCACCACCCATCCCTCCAGCTACCCACCACCCACTCACCAAATCCCTGCCATTTTCCATTTCCCCATCATTCTGCTCCACTTTAACTAGGCAGTCGCTTCATTTGCTCATTCACTTTCCTGCCCAGCATGGGGCCTGGGTATCTGATCTGGTGAACTGGAGGGAGGTGAGATGATCCAGCATGATCTAGCTGAGAAAAAAATGCTTGCAGTGTTTCCCCCACTCCCCAGCTGCCTGGGTTGGATCCTGGAGCCCACAGTAGGAGAGAACCAACTCCCCAAAGTTGTCCTTTTACATTGGCATGTGTGCAAATAATAAATATAGTTTTAAAATTTTTCTGATGAGTGGGCTCATCTATTTATGTATCTTAATAGCAAACATTTATTAAGCTTGCCTTGGGGCTCCCACGGTTTTTCAGGACTGACTCTTGGTTTGGAAGCCCTGTGGAGAAGGCCAAGAAGAGGCTGGGAGATGGCTCAGTAGGTAAAGGACTTGAATTCAATATTCCAGAATTCATCAGCAATGTTCTTGTAATCCTAACACTGGAGAACTAGGCAGGGGGACCCAGGGATTTGCTGGTTAGACAGCCTAGCCAAATTGGTGAAATCCAAGTTCTCTGAGAAACCCACTCTCAAAATATAAAGTGGGAAGCAATTGAAGACACTCAATGTCAACCTTTGATGTGCATGTGTCCACTATTGCATACGTGCCCACCTACATGAGTCTACACACGCGCGCGCGCGCACACACACACACACACACACACACACACACACACACACGGAGAAGGACCCCATTGACAGACAAAGGAAATTAAGAGCTGGTGTAAGATGTTGGCCGTGTCTGTACGGAGGAGTTGGGCCTCTTAAAGGAGGTTCCGCTGAGCAGCATCACCGAGCCTTGAGAAGCAAATCCTAACGGGCAGCTTTTGGAACCCATGGTCCTCTGGTGCGTGGGGTCAGTGGGAACACAGAGATAATGATGAAGGGTCAAAAGAGAGCCTGAAGGTACCCAGGTAGAGGAGGACTGGCACTCCAGTGCCCACCGCAGGCTGCCTTGAGCAAGCATGGAGACCCTCTTCTGGGTCAGTACCTGAGACTGCTCAGTGGTCCAGGAGGGAGGGGCTTGGAGGAGAGCCACCTGGTGGCAGCATCTCACAATTACTGACCAAGCTCTCATAAAGTGGTATTTGCATTTTAAAAATTCTCCGCCCAATTGGGAAGATAGCTCAGTGGGTAAGCGTGTTTACTGTGCAGTCGTGAGGACCTGAGTCTGAATCACAGGTGCCCACAGAAGAAGAAGCCAGTGTGACTTTGCATGCCTTCAGCCTGCATTGTGGGTGACAGAGATGGGATTACTGGAGCGTATACCAGCCCAGCTTCTGGTTCAATGGCACCATGTCTTAGGAAAATACAGCACAGGCCACCCTACACCTCCCCCCGGCCTCTGTGTGCACACCCATGAACATATACTACACACAAAGACACTTCCCCCTGGCCTCTGTGTGCACACCGTGAACATACGCTACACATATGACACTTCCATGGCCTCTGTGTGCACACTCACGAACATACACCATACACAAGACACTTCCCCCTGGCCTCTATGTGCACATTCACGAACATACACCATACACAGGACACTTCCCCCTGGCCTCTGTGTGCACACTCACGAACATACACCATACACAGGACACTTCCCCCTGGCCTCTGTGTGCACGCTCACGAACATACACCATACACAGGACACTTCCCCCTGGCCTCTGTGTGCACACTCACGAACATACACTACATTGCTACACTACACACAAAAACAAAAAGAAAGAAATATCTTGCAGACCTGGCAGTCGGAGAAACTAGACTTTCTCTACTGGGACCAGGGATAGCTAATTCTCTCTCTCTCTCTCTCTCTCTCTCTCTCTCTCTCTCTCTCTCTCTCTGATTATGTATGTGTGTATATGAATGCACACATGGAAGGTGATCACAGGTGTTCCTCAGGAGCCATTCATCTATCTTTTCTCTTTCTCTCTTTCTTTTTCTCTTTCTTTCTTTCTTTCTTTCTTTCTTTCTTTCTTCTTTCCTTCCTTCCTTCCTTTCTTCCTTCCTTCCTTCATCTCTCTCACCCACTCTCTTTCTTTCTTTCCTTCCTCTCCTTTTGAAGATTTAATTTAGTAATTAGGGAGATGGCTCAGTGTTTAAAGCATTTACTGTTCTTGCAGAGGACCCAGGTTCATTTTCAGCACTTACACGGTGGCTTCATCTCCAACTGTAGTTCCAGGGATGTGACTGCCTCTTTTGACCTCTGAGTGAAATTATATATATATGATATTAACATCTTATTTTTAAAACGTGTGCATGTCTGTCTGTGCTTTTGAATGCAGGTGCCTGCAGAGGCTGAAAGCATTGGATGCCCTGGAGCTGAAGCTAACTCAGGTCCTCTGTAGGAATAGCACATGATCTTAGGTGCTGATACACCTCTCCTTACAGACCACATTATTTCTTTGGGACAGGGCTTCTCTCACTGTAACCTGGGGCTCACCAATTATGGTAGGCTGGCTGTCCACTGTCTCTACTTTCTCAGGGCTGTGATTATGGCCAGCTTTTCTACATTTGTCCTAGGGATTAACCTCAGGTCTTCACACTTGGGAGGCAAGGGCTGAGTCACCCCGCCAGCTCTTCCCTGATTCCTCACTGAGTCTCTTTGGGAGGGAGTAGGGCAGGCAGATTGCCAGCTTCTTACCCGTGGGCAAGAACCAGCGGATATGGGGCCAAAATAGTCAGCTGGGCAAAGTGATCCGGCAGGGAACCCATTGCTCTCTCTCTAGCTGGGAGAAGCCAGGGCAGAGTGGTGGGGTGAACAGGTGGTCTCCACAAACCCTGACCAGTTCCCTGGGCCTTCTGCCAACACAATTCTTGGGGTAGCATACACCTGTCTCAGCTTTGGCCGGTCCTTCTCCATTAGAGGGGGATACATCTCGGAAGATGTCTCCTCCTTAACCTACCTGTGTCTCCAAGAGCTGCCCAATGCCTGGCCACTCCAGTTCAGGAACTCTGTCACCACAACCAGGCTGAAGAGCAGGGGCTTCTGTGCTGCAGACACAGCTGCGGGTCACATGAGTCACTCCTGCAAGAGCCTGGGTTGGTGGCCTCATTTGTTTCTTAGTGCTCTAGAGAGCTAGGAGAGTGGAACATGTGTGTGGTGGGGGTGCGTGGGGTGGGGGACAGACAAACACACACACAGAGGGAGGGGGAGAGAGAATGAGAATATCCGGGGGCGGGGCAAGACTCACCCAGGCAAGCCACTCTGTTCTCTGAGGTTGGCGTGTGAAGCCCTGGACTCCTGATTGCTCTGAGATGGGATCGAAGGGTGAAAACCATGGAATACCACAGGTTCTCACTACATAGTCTGGGTTGATCTGGAACTTTCTATTTGAACCAGGCTGACCTCAAAACTCACATAGATCTGCATGCCTCTCCTAAGTGATGGCATTAAAGGTGTATAAACACATTCTTTTTTTCTTTATTTCATTCCTTCTCTTTCTTGCTATGCCCAGTTTTTAAACATTTTATTATTTAAAAAAGCTGTTAAAGGGTCTTGGGGATTGAACTTGGGTTCTCGTGATTGTATATAAGCACTTTACTAACTCGGACAGCTCCCAGCCCCAGTTTATTTTGTCTTTTATGACTTTTTGTTTTTCAGGAAGTTAAATTGTTACCCGCTACTTCTGCTTGCTGACCGTCTTTCTATGTACCTAATGCTAATCATTCAACTCTTGTCCAGGAAAGTTAATCTACAAATTAATATGCAGGTGTTGTTCGTAGACAGTTGGGAAGTGATTAAAATGAGATAAGTTCATGAAGATTGGGTCCACTTCCTGGATTTAGTGGCCTTAAGAGGAAAGGCCACTTCCTCTGCTCTTTCTCACGATGTGACACACTTGGCCATGTCATGATGGGGGCTGAGCAGATGCTACTGCTGTGTTTTGGATGTAACAGGCTCTAGATAGAACTGTGATCAAATAATCTTTCTTTTCCTAGAGACAGGGTCCTCTAAGTAGCCCTGGCTGTCCTGGAACTCACTATGGAGACCAGACTGTCCTTTATGGAGCCTTAGATATCCATCTGCTTCTGCCTCCAAATACTGGGATTAAAAGCATGTACTCCCATGCTTGGTGATCAATTATTTTTTATTCTGTATAATTTATGTGCCCTCTGGTATTTTGCTATGAATCAATTCCTGCTGATCATTCCAGGAAAGTGTGTAGTTTAAAATGAAGGCCCCTTTCTTTCTCCTTCCTGTCTGCCATTGCAAATTTTCTCCTTCTCACCCCAGCCCTGTAGAAGATCATCTGCAGAGTCTGCCTTTCTTCTCTCAATCCATCCCTGGGGATCCCAAAGATCCTCCAGGAAGACTCAGATTTCCTTCTTCCTATGGACCCTTTTAGTCCCCCCAACAAAGCCTATCCCCATTCCTACTTGCCAGCCCTAAATACCCGGAAACATGTTCTACCCAGGAACCCTAGCAGCCACATCTGGCAGGATCTCAGAAGCATTCACTACCAGACAGTCCACACATACCACACTGTACTGAGGTCCAGAGGGCCACAGGAACAAGGAATAGAATGCCCACCCAACACAGACAAGCCCAGATATCAACACCTAGAATTACAATCATCTGAACTTAGATGCTTAAATACCAACACAAGAACAGTCAATAGCAGCCAGGACAATGTGTCTCCACCCTAACGCAGCGACCCTACTACAGTAGGACCTAAGAAATGCAATACAGCTGAAGCACAAGACAAGGACTCCAAAATCCATGACAATTGGTAAGGAAATGACTGAATTCATCAATAAAGTTTATGAAAACACCAACAGGGGAACAAGATGGGAAAAAAACACAGTTTAAGACATGAAAGTAGAAGTAGAATCGCTAAAGAAAACCCAAACTGAGGGAAGACTGAAAACAAAACATTTAGGAAGTTAAAAAAAATCCTTAGAGGTGAACCTCACCAACAGAACACAAGACATGGAATCCTCGGAGGTGAGCCTCACCAACAGAACACAGAGATGGAATCTTTGGAGGTGAGCCTCACCATCAGAACACAGGAGACGGAATCCTCGGAGGTGAGCCTCACCATCAGAACACAGCAGATGGAATCTTTGGAGCCTCACCGACAGAACACAGAGATGGAATCTTTGGAGCCTCACCGACAGAACACAGGAGATGGAATCCTCGGAGGTGAGCCTCACTAACAGAACACAGGAGATGGAATCCTCGGAGGTGAGCCTCACTAACAGAACACAGGAGATGGAATCCTCGGAGGTGAGCCTCACCATCAGAACACAGGAGACGGAATCCTCGGAGGTGAGCCTCACCATCAGAACACAGGAGATGGAATCCTCAGAGGTGAGCCTCACCATCAGAACACAGGAGATGGAATCCTCAGAGGTGAGCCTCATTAACAGAACACAGAGATGGAATCTTTGGAGCCTCACCGATAGAACACAAGCGATTGATGAAAGAACAGGCACTGAAGACAAGATAGAAGAAATAGATTCCTCAGTGAAAGAAAACGTTAAATCCAGGAAACCCAGAACACTAGGGAAGACCTAATCTCTGAATGATATGGATAGTGGAGGGAGAAGCAGCTCAGGTTAAAGGCACAGAAAATATTTTCAACAAAACCATAGATAAAAATTTCCTTAACCTAAAGAAGGACATGCCTATTGAGGTACAAGAAGCACACAGAACACCAAATAGACTTCGCCAGAAGAGAAATTCCTCATGAAACATAACAATCAAAACACTAAACTACAAAGCAAAGATACAATATTAAAGCTGCAAGGGGACCTGTAATCCCAGCACTTGGGAGGCAGAGACAGGCGGATCTCTGTGAGTTCGAGGCCAGCCTGGTCTACCAAGGGAGTTCCAGGACAGACTCCAAAGCTACAGAGAAACCCTGTCTCGAAAAACCAAAAAAAAAAAAAAAAAAAAAAAAGCTGCAAGGGGAAAAGATCAAATAACATATCAAGGCAAACCCATTAGAATAACACCTGACTTCTCAACGGAGATTCTGAAAGCCAGAAGGGCCTGTACAAATGTTCTACAGGCTCTAAGAGACCACTAATGCTCGCTAAGACTACCGTACCCAGCAAAACTTCAATCATAGTACACAGAGAATAAAAAACATTCCACAATAAAACCAAATTTAAGCAATATCTAGCTACAAACCTGGCTCTACAGAAGGTACTGGAGGAAAATCTTCAATCAAAAGAGGTTAATCACACCTAAGAAGACACAATGAATAAATAATCTCAGACTAATAAATCAAAAGCAGAAAAATGAAAAACAAAAACCTCACAGCATAACAGCAACATGACAGGAATCAGCAGACACTGCCTATTCATATGTCTTAATATCAATGAAATCAACTCTCCAATAAAGAGACACAGACTAACAGACTGGATTCAAAAACAGGATCTGTCCTTCTGCTGTATTCAAGAAACACACCTTCACATCAAGAATAGACATTACCTCAGGGCAAAAGATAGAAAAAGATATTGCAAGCAAATGGACCTAAGAAGCAAGGTGGGACAGTCATTTCAATATCTGAAAAAAATAGACTGCAGCCCAAATTTGGTCAGAAGAGATTGGTAAAGACACTACATACTCATCAAAGGAAAATCCATTAAGAGCACATTGCAATCCTAAACACTTATACACCAAAGACAAGGGCACTTAAGTTCATAAAAGAAACACTATTATAACTAAAATTGCATGTTGACCCTCACACGGTGATAGTGATTGACTTCAATACCCTGCTCTCACCAATAGACAGGTCACCTGAACAAAAAATAAACAGAGAAATACTGGGGCTAACAGACATTAAAAACCAAATGGACCCAACATATGGAGAACATTTCACTCAATCACAAAAGAATATGCTTTCTTCTCAGCCAATCACAGAATTTTCTCCAAAAACTAACTTCATACTTGTACCCAAAGCCACTCTTAACAGATACAAAAAATTTGAAATAACACCCTACATCCTCTCTGACCACTGTGGATTAAAACTGCATACCAATATCAACATAAACAACAGAAAGTTTATAAACTTATGACAATTAAATAACTCACTGCTAAATGAAGAAACGAGTCAAGAAGGAAATAAAGAGAAATTAGAAATCTTCTAGAATTGAATGAAAATGAAAGCATAACACACATAAACATACAGGCACAATGAAGGTACCTACAAAGAACAACTGGAAAGATGTACTAGCAACTTAATGACACACCTGAAAGTTCTAGAGCAAAAAGAAGAAACAATACAAAAAGGAGTAGACAGCAAGGAATAATAAAACTTAGGGCTGAAATCAATAAAATAGAAACAAACAAAACAAAGAATCAATGAAATGAAGAGTTGGTTCTTTGAGAAAATAAGTGAAATTGACAAAGTGAAATTGACAAACTCCTGATTAAATTAACCAAAAGATGAAAGGGAACATCCAAATTAATAAAATTAGAGAAGAAATGGGGCTCATAACAACAGACTCTGAGGAAATACAGAGAATTCTAGGGACATATTTTAAAAACCTGTACTCTACCAAATTGGGAAAACCAAAGAAAAAAAAAAGGATAAACTTCTTGATGTATACCACCTACGAAATCAGTTAAGTTATCTAAACAGACCTATAATCCCTGGTGAAACAGGAAAAAAAGCGGGGGCTAGATGGTTTTAGGGCAGAATTTTAAGAATTTCAAAGAAGACTTAATGCCAATACTCTTCAAACTATAAACAGAAGAAAGATCATCTAGCTCCTTTTATGAGGCCACAATTACCCTGATAGCTAAACCACATAAAGATCCAACAAAGAAAGAGAATTACAGACTAATTTTTGTTATGAACATAGATGCAAAAGTTCTCAATAAAATGCTTGTAAACTGAATCCATAAACACATTCAAAAGATCACCATGATCAAGTAGACTTCATCCCAGAGATGATTCAACATGTAAATATATCAATGTAAACCACTATAGAAACAGACAGAAAGACAAAACCACATGATCATCTCAAAGTCCTAAGGAGTTAGAGATACAGGGACATAATGCATAATAAAGCAATTGTCAGCAATCACCCAGCCAACACCCACCTAGATGAAGAGAAACTCAAGACGAGGCTGCCCACTTTCTCCATATCTGTTCAATAGAGAACTCGAAGTCTTAGCTAGAGCAGTCAGATGACCGAAGGAGCACAAGGGAATACAAAGAGGAAAGGAAGTAGTCCAAGTAACTTTGTTTACAGATGATGAGTCTATATACAAATGACCTAAAAATCCCACCAGCAAACTTCTACAGCTTATAAACACTTCCAGCAAAATATCAGGGTACAAAATTTACTCACAACAATCAGGAGCCTTTCTATATACAAATGACAATGAGGAGACAAGAAATCAGCGAATCAACATCTTTCACAACAGTCTGAACAAATAAACAAAACCACAGTAACTCCAGGCAAGCAAGTGAAAGACTTGTGTGACAAACACTTCCAGTCTTTGAAGAAAGAAACTGAAGAAGTATCAGAAGATGCAAAGTTCTCCCATGCTCATGGATTGGTATTATTAATTTTATTCTATTATCATTAATTTTTAATCCCTCTCATTTTAATTGTTTGGATAGAAATATGCTATCCATTTTGCTCACTCTCCTTCCACCCTCCCCTCCGTCCTCCACACTCCCAGTTTACTCAGGAGATCTTGTCTTTTTCCCCTTCCTAGGCAGATCCATGTATGTCTCTCTTAGGACTGGTGTTATTAATGTAGTAAAAATGGCCATCTTACCAAAAAAAAAAATCTACAGATTCAACGAGAGAGCCTTCAAAATTCCAAAACAATTCTTCACAGAATTTGGAAGGATAATTTTTCAGCTTCATGTGAAAATACAAAAAGCCCAGAATAACTAAAACAATCCCAAATAATAAAAGAACTGCTGGAGGTGCTACCCCCCCACCCCGAATCTCAAGTTGTTCTAAAGAGCTATAGTGATAGAAACAGTGCAGCCCCAGAGAAGCTAGGTAACAAGGAGGACCCTAAGAGGGATGCGTGGATTGCCCTGGGAAGGGAAAATAGACTAGATCTCCTGGGTAAACTAGGGGTGGGGGGTTGGGAACATGAGGCATGGGTTGGCTGAGTTGGGAAAGGGACAGAGAGGGAGAGAGCAATGAAAGATATCTTGATAGAGGGGCCATTATGGGATTTGGGAGAAACCTGGTGCCAGGGAAACGCCCAGGAATCCACAAGGATAACTCCAGGTTACACTCCTAGCTATAGTGGAGAGGGAGCCTGAACCAGCCTTCCCTTGCCATCATATTGGTGACTAACCTAATTTTCATAAAACCTCTATCCAGTAACTAATGGAAGCAGATGCAGAGATTCACAGCCAAGCTCTAGGCGAGCTCTGGGTGTACAGTTGAAGAGAAGGAGGAGGGATTGTATGGGGGGAAACGGGGGTCAAGAGCATGATGGGGAAACCCACAGAGGCAGCTGGCCTGAGCTTTTGGGGAGCTCATGGACTCTGGACTCTGGACTGATAGCTAGGGAGCTGACCTAGGTCTTTTGCATGTGGGTGACAGTTGTGTAGCTTGGTCTGTTTGTGGGGTCCCTAGCAGTGGGGCCAGGATCTGTCCCTGGTGCATGAACTGCCGTTTTGAAATCTCTTACCTACGTTGGGATGCCTTGCTCAGCCTTGGTGCAGGGGTCAGGAGCTTGGTCCTACCTCAACCTCATATGCTATGCTTTGTTGACTCCCACGGGAGGCCTTACCCTTTCTGAAGAGTGGATTGGGGGGCATAGAAATGAAAGAAACCTGAGGGCTGGAGAGATTGCTCAGAGCTTAATAGCACTGGCTGCTCTTCCAGAGAAGCCATGTTCAATTCTCAGCACCCACATGGCAGCTTACAACTGTCTGTAACTTTAGTTTCAAGGGACATGACACCTTCACACCAATGCACATAAAAATAAATAAATTAAAAAAATCTAAATTGGAATCACCAAATAATGGGGGAAAGAAAGCCCCAAACAGATATCTCTTACCACTAGTACTAGGAATGGGTTACATCTAAAAACATTGTTGGCCAGTGGGACCCCATGGAAACCCCCAAATAACTCAACCTATTGCTACGGCTATTGGTTGCTCTATACAAACTGATGTAAGGCCCCATTACTGAAGACAACACCCACAGAACTCACTAAATACAGAGAAATTGAGCTGGTGGCTACCTAGAGCCTTTATCCCTACTGACCAGTGTTCATGGGACTGGAAGGCACCCTGCTCTACCAAAGAAGGGCAAATGCCAACCCAGCTGCAAATCCTGCACTCTGTAATTGTGACCTGCCTGTAAGATTCACAGGTAAAGTAGCGGCGTGGAAGTTGTAGATGCAACCAATCACAATTCAGGCACACTCCATGAGAAAGAACCCATACCTGATACTTCCCTGGGTGGCTAAGAACCTGAGACTAGATAGGCCATGGACCTAGGGGAAAACCAAATACTACTGTCTGCTAAAGGAATGTAGCAATAAAATGATGCCTAGTGGCATCCTGGTATACTCATAGGTCAGTGCCTTGTCCAACTATCATCAGAGAGGCTTCGTCCTGCAGCAGATGGGAACAAAGACAGACCCACAGTCAGACAATATGCAGAGAGAGAGAGATTTTGGAACACTTGGTCCTAAACGGGATGTCTCCATCAAATGCCTCCCCTTAGGGCTCAGGAACTCTGTGGAAGAGGAGGTGGAAAGATTGTAAGGGGTGGGGGGAATGGGGGCACCAAGGAGACAGTGTCTTCCAGACACAGCAGGACTGACACACGCATGAACTCGCAGAGACTGTGGCAGCGTGCACAGCGCCTGCACTGGTCTAAGCCAGATGGGTCCAGCACTGAGAAGGGCAGTGGACACAAGACCCTGTCCTTAACCTAGAAGTTCTCTGCTATTGTTTAAAACTCACAAAGGGGAAATCAATTTTCTCCAGTGGAATCTCGCAAACCACACTTAAGGGCAGGGTCCAGGCCAGAAAGAGGCTAGCTAACACAAAATGAACTCAGTGCTATTTTTGGAGGCTTTTTGTCTCATAATACTTTGTCTGGGATTTCCCCCAAAACTTTGTTTTTATGGGTTTTCTTTATGTGAGACTATGTCTCTCAAAACTTGTATGTTCTTGTGTTTGCTTTTTCTTTGGCTCTTTTTTGTCTTAATCTAGTATTTATTAATTACTATTATTATTGTTGTTGTTGTTACTACTTTAGATGCCTGTTTAAATTCTAATGAGAGAGAAAGAAAGGGTGTGAATCTGGGTGGGTGGGTATGTGGGAGAAGATCTGGGAGGAGTTGGGGAGGGGAGACCTTAATCAGAATATATTTTATGAAAAAAAATCTAGTAAAACTAGTCTTCCTAAGAGGGGAAGAATTAAAAACAAAACAAAATGAAGGACCAGTTAGATGAGTTAGGGGTTCAGGGCGCTTGCAGCTAAGGCTGACAGCCTGAGTTCAAACCCCAGGACCCATATGCTAGAAGGAAAAAGCCACTCCTACAAGTTGTCCTTCAATCAGAAGAACAGAGAAAGCTGTAGGCTGAGCACAGCAGGAGGCCAATTCCAAAGAAGTCCACTCCTGTTCTCAGGGCCCTTGCTAGGCAAGAATGTGTCATCCCCACGGTCACACTACGTGACAAAAGCCAATGGCACGATGTTCCCTTGTCCTCTCATGGATCTATTGATTTCCTCTTATAGAAGAACATCTTAGTTGGTGAGGAGACACTTGCCACGAAAGACTGACTACCCAAGCCTAAGCCCCAGGGACCATGGAAACGTGGAGGTGGAAGATCAACCCCGAAAGACTGTTTTAGCTAATGTAGCGGTACGTACCTATTACCCTAGCATTTCAGAACCTGAGGCAGAAGACTCTGAGGCCAGCTTGGACTACATAGTAAGATGCTGTCTCCTCCTCCCCCAAACAGTTGTTTGCTCACTAGGAAGCATAGTTCTGACAAACTACTTTGGCTAACTTCTAAATTATTACATATTTGAAAATACTCATAGCAGACCTTATACTATGACTATTTGTTTGTATTTGTATGTGTGTGCACATGCACGTGTGTGTGTGCGCGCACACGTGCTTGTGTGCATGCATGCATGCATGTGAAGCCTGGAGGTGAATCTTAACGGTCTTTCTTAGCTGCTCTCTCTCTCTTTTGAGACAGCTCTCTCAGTTTCACCTGGAATTTGCTGCCTCCTCTGATTTAGACAGGGACCCTCCCATCTCGGCCTTCCCAGTTGGGGATTAGTAGCGCACAGCGCCACACCCAGTTTTTCTTTTACTGAGATGTCTCCCCAGCCCATTATTTTGTCTCACACCCCTTTTTTTGCTTCTCCAAAATTAACATTTGTCTTCCATTTCTGTTTGCTGGCTAACTCTCATAGTCGGAGTATCATTTTAAGCTGTAGGCTTCCTACTGGTGTGGTTAGATTCGGGATCTCCTGTGCCCAGTTTCTCACACAGTCTTCTCATCAAGGGCATGTCCGCCATGCCTCTTCCTCGAGCTTCCGGTTCCCTCTGCCCATCTTGTCTTTCCAGTTTCCTCTTTCAATTCAGGGAACTCTTCTTCTAGAAGCTTCCCGAGAAAGGGTAAAAATTTAAGAGCCCTCAGAACGCTCAACTTTATTCTCCTTGGGTAGTCTGCCTATGTATAGACTGTCTCCCTGAATTTTGCTCTGGGGTCTTCCAGCTTTCAGGGCCTTCCTGTTTTCTTTCATGTTTATTGTTTGTTTGTGTCATTGCACACATTCAGAACTCAGAGGACAAGTTGTGGGAAGGGAGTTGGTTCTCTCCTCCCAGCATGTGTGTTTCAGGGATCAAACTCCAATTGTCAGGCGTGGCTGCAAGCTCTTTTGCTCTCTGGGCCATCTTGTCAGACCCCAATGTTTCTCTTTTACCTGTTTTTCACAAGTGACTTACATTGGATTGCTTTTTTTAATCTCCCAAAAGATCTTCAATTTGTGGGTTCTTCCGTGTGTCTTTACAATTGTTATTATTATGTGTGAGAGGTGTGTGTGTGTGTATGGGGTGGGGCACACACGCTATAGGAAACGTGAGCTCGGAGGACAGCCTTGCAAAGTCAGTTTTCTCTTTCCCTATTTCCATGCAAATTCATTGAATTCTTATTCTCAGGCTTCTATAGCAAGCATCTTTATCCATTGAGCTTTCTCACCAACCCTGGCTGTCTGCTTTTTCAACCATATATTACTCTTTAATTAAAATTTTGTTTAACAACATGTTCTTGCCAATGCAATAGTTCCAAATATTCAAATCTGATAGAAAAGCATTTTCAACAATGTACCATTGTAAGAAAAGGCTTCAGAAAAGTCCTGTCTTTTATATGATGTGATCTCCTGTTCCACCCTGGGGCTGCTTTCCGAGTATTTCCACAGGGGTCTAGCATACTTTAAGAACTTTCAAAAACAATTTTGACTTTAAAATTGATATCTTGATCCTTTCATTCATTTTTCCTTCCTTTCCTCTTTTGTTTGAGACAGGGTCTCTCTTTTATGTACCCTGGCTGTCTTGGAACACATTATCCAGACCAGGCTGGCCTTGAACTCACAAGATCCACCTGCCTCTGCCTCGAGTGCTGGGGTAAGGGGATGTGTTGCCATGCCTTTGACAGTCGCTTTACAGGGTGTGAACATAGACAGATGAGCATATTTGCTCTGCTGCATCGAATGACAAGTGCATCATCAGTTTGAACTGCAGCACAGCTTGGTTACCCAGAGCCTAGGACATGGAGGGGAACTGTCAGCCCCTGAGGGAAAAGGTGAGTCAGGGCAATATGGAAATAGCAGACCTGCATGGGAGGCTTCATATCTACAGTGGAAGAGTGAGTCCTGGTCCACACTAAGAACTGATTCTGATGAACGGTTGATAAATGCGGCTCCCACTTATGTTTCAAGGTAGATTCCCCACATCCACGAGTTACCCCAAGTCTAGAAGTTTTCTGCTCTAAAGCCAGTGGACAGAGAATAGCTGCCTGCACGCAAAATCTGGGAGGCCACCCTGCTCTTGGGCAGGGACCACGTCATCCAGCATCTGTTGTATATTTAGGAGTTCTGTGACACGGAAAAGACGGCTCCAGGATGTCCTCTCGGGAGTTCATGGCATAATAGAGCCTTGAAGTGAGGCCCCAGCGACAGCACAGAGGGCTGGGGAGGCAGCCCTCTGGGCAGACCTGGGTTCAGAGCCTCGAATGCTCATAAAGCCGGGTGAGGGAGGGCGCATCTGTGGTCCCGGTGCTTCTGAGTTGAGGCAGGAGGCAGAGGCAGGAGAGATCCCAGGAGCTCGTGGGCCTGGTGTACACACTGGCCCAACACCAAAAATGGGAGCCTATCTTGAAACAAAGGAGGAAGGTGTGGAGTAACGCCCGAGAGATGGTCCTGTGACCTCCATACATTCGTCATGGCACACATGTGCCTGACTCACACGCATGAGTACACGCACATCACACACAGAGGAAGATTTAATAGTGACACAACAGAGGGCGAAGAGGCAGAGATGGGAAAAACACTCCCTGAAGCCCCATTTGTATTTGGGACAGCCGTAGAATTCATCATCCAAACTGGGACACTTCCGAGAGTGTAGGGCACCATGGATAATTATTCTGGGGCCACAGGTATCACATGAGACGGTCCCAGGTGGACCGGGATATACAGATTCCCCTCCTACCTCTACACAGGACCTTATTCAATCTTTAAAACAGCCTTAACTTTGGATCTGGCCGTCGTCTTTAGTAGGGTAGTCATGTGGTCTGAGTCACAAAGCTGGGGTTAACATTTAACCTAGATGGCTCAGATTCTGGATTCCTTGGTGTCTTTTCCTTGCTTGTTGATAAAGGAGGGTGCTAAGTGCAGGGGATACAGCTCAGTTGGTAGACTGCTTGTTTAGCATGCTCAAAGTCCTGAGTTGGAACATGCCAGACATAAACCAGGCATGGTGGTGCACGCCTATAATCTCATCACTGGGAAGGTAGAGGTCAAAGGATTAGAAGTTCAAAGCTGGGCCTAGGAAGATGGTTCAGGTGGTAAAGTGCCTGCCTCGCAAGCGAAAGGCAAAGAGAGGAGCTTTCCTAGAGCTCACTGCCTGCCAGCCTAGTGGGAACAGTGATCAGGGTTCAGTGTGAGACATGAACTGAGGAAGACATCCAGCCTCAGTCTCTGCCCTCGGCACGCACATGCACATGTGCACACACCTACACAAATCCATACATACCACCCCCACGTGAGAAATTTAGGTCGCATTTGGCTACATCAGTGAGTTTAGGCCAGCCTGGGATACATGAGACCTGATTTTTAAAGTCATACATACCAAAAAGAAGAAGGAGGAGGAGGAGGAGGAGGAGGAAGAGGAGGAAGAGGAGAAGAAAATGAAGGAAGGAAGGAAGGAAGGAAGGAAGGAAGGAAGGAAGGAAGGAAGAAAGAAGGAGGAGGAAGGAAGAAAAACTTTAAAGAATCGAGAAGCTTGGCTGGGGTTGGTCTTGGGGCAGGGAACCACAGAAATAGCATTCTAGATGATGCAGGAAGAGTTGGGGAGACAGTTTAGATGCCTGGTGAGCCTGGGGGCCAGTTCTAGGGTCACCATCATGAGAGCCTGGGGGAGTTTTGAGGCACTAGCCTCTCGTGCTGGTGGGACGGAGTCAGTCAGAGCCACACTTCCTGTCCAGCTATGCTCAGGTATGTTCAGCTATGCTCAGGTATACTCAGGTATGCTCAGCTATGCTCAGGTATGTTCAGCCATGCTCAGGTATGCACAGCTATGTTCAGATATGCTCTGGTATGTTCAGGTATGCACAGCTATGTTCAGGTATGCTCTGGTATGTTCAGATATGCTCAGCTATGCTCAGCTATACTCAGGTATGCTCAGATAGGCTCATCTATGCTCAGCTATGCTCAGGTATACACCTACTCAAATCTGCACATTTCTCAACAGGGAAGTTAAGCCAGTGCAAGGCACACAGGTGCAACCCACTGGAAATCACCTTGCTGGTAAGATTACTCACATCAGTGGCCATGCGTGCACACACAAGCTCATGTGCACACACACCCTATATATTGGTCCACTCACTCCCATTGTTGCCTTGTATGTACTGCCTACACACAGACTTTGGGTTGAGATGTTCAACAATTACCATGCGTCTTACACGAATATAACACCCCAGCTTCTCACCACTCATGAAGGGTGGCAGCCTAAGGGCCCCAGCCTTTATGCAAATGCTAAACTCAGCTCCCTCCATCTTTTCTCTCCTCTCTAATTGACTGTTTTCCCTCCTTGCTGGGGTCTGCGGGAGCCCTGGGTCACCATTCAGAAGGGATCTCCCCCCCACTGCCTGGCCCTTCCAACCCGGGCTCCCACTTCCTTTAATCTAGTTACTTATCCATCAACACACTGGGAGAAAGACACAATGGGGCATAATTGTATCTGTGGCTGTTGATGTTCAATTAACCACATAACCTTTAGGATTCTCTCTCTTCCCCCCCTCCCCCCCCCCGCTTCCCTCATCTCTTACGTCACTGCCATCCAATCATCTTTCTTTAAGCCAGCTCACCGAGGGACCCTTCTCAAAGCCCCCCTGACATCCTCAGGAACGGGAGATGAACCATGTGAAGGGTTGTCCCAATTTCGCATTCCCCACTTTTCCTTATCTTACCTGCTTTTGTCCCGCCACTCCTAGGACCACTCCAGGCCTGGGTTGACAGGTGCCTTTCGGATGTGGCACCTTGCAAAACTTCTCTCTCCGGCCCTTGTCTGGGGCCGGCAGCTGTCATTCGCCAGGCGTTCTGCTTTCTCCACTGTACCATGCTAATTTTTTGAGGGACAATTTTTCGACAATGAGTCCTCCAGCCTGAACAGAAACCCTTTATGGGGCCGGCCCCAGGGAGGCCACAGCGCTGCCAAGGCAAACAAAGGCTCATTGCTACCGCAGAACACGCTTGTGCCTTTCAGGGCCGGCCTAGTAGAGCTTGCTGCCTCCAGCCCAGGCCGAGGTAACACCTGGCCCGCCAGCTCCTGGCTCCTAATCAAGATATCAATCATGGCGGGGGCAGGGCACACTGGTGCCCAAGGTTCCGGAGCCCACATGTGCAGGTAGCTGGCCTGCCCTGGGGCCAGTAAGGCTTGGCAGGAGTTAGAAGCTGGGGGAAGCAACCAGGCCCCCAAAATGGAGCCCTTAATTAGGCTGATATCATCCAGCACAAATGTTTCTCCTGGAGGAAGGCTTCTGGGCACCCAAATTATATTGTGCAAAATGCAAAGGAGGCTGGAGAGATGGCACAAGCGGTGAAATGTTTGCTGTGCAACCACAAGGATCTGAGTTCAAGCCCCAGAACCCACATGAAAAGAAAAGAAAAGCTGGGCGTGGTGGCTTTCACTTTTAATCTTGCCCTGGGATGCAGAGAGAGGGAGATCCTTGGGACTCATTTGGTCTAGCTCAATAGGCTAAAACCAGGTCAATGAAAAGACCCTGCCTCAGATCTCCTGAGTAAATTGGGAGCATGGGGGATCATGGGTGATGGTAGAAGGGGAGGGGAGAAAAAGGGAAGGGAGTGGAGAAAAATACATAGCTCAATAAAAAAAAGAAGAAAGAAAGAAAGAAAGAAAGAAAGAAAGAAAGAAAGAAAGAAAGAAAGAAAGAAAGAAAAGAGCCTTTCTTATAGAATAAGGTGTCTGGCACTTGAGGGATGACACCTGAGGGTGGCCTCTGTCCTCTACACCACACAAGCACAAATCTGCATTCTCTCTCACACACAGTGAAAAAGGAGAAATGACAGCCTTTCTGAAGCCAAGGATGGCAGGGCAGGGCAGGGTCTGAGCCTGTGATATGAACTCAGCCAAGGCCCTGTTCCTGACTCCTGTCACTTTGTACCTTGTTCAGGATTTCTTGAACAGTTTTTAAGAGTGACAGGAAATGTCTGGAATCCTACAGTAGTGTGGAGATGACTTGGCAGGTAAAATGTTTGACAGGCAAGTGTGTGGACTGGAAATCAAATTCCCAGCACTCATGCAAAAGTCAGTTGAGAAGCAAAGGACACTGTCACTAAGACAAAAAGGCAACCCACTGACTGGGAGAAGATCTTCACCAACCCCGCAACAGACAAAGGTCTGATCTCCAAAATATATAAAGAACTCAAGAAACTAGACCTTAAAATGCTAATTAACCCAATTAAAAAATGGAGCACTGAACTGAACAGAGAATTCTCAACAGAAGAAGTTCAAATGGCCAAAAGACACTTAAGGTCATGCTCAACCTCCTTAGCAATCAGGGAAATGCAAATCAAAACAACTTTGAGATATCATCTTACACCTGTCAGAATGGCTAAAATCAAAAACACCAATGATAGCCTTTGCTGGAGAGGTTGTGGAGTAAGGGGCACACTCATCCATTGATGGTGGGAATGGAAACTTGTCCAACCACTTTGGAAATCAGTGTGGCGGTTTCTCAGGAAATTCGGGATCAACCTGCCCCAGGACCCAGCAATACCACTCTTGGGAATATACCCAAGAGATGCCCTATCACATTACAAAAGCATTTGTTCAACTATGTTCATAGCAGCATTATTTGTAATAGCCAGAACCTGGAAACAACCTAGATGTCCTTCAATGGAAGAATGGATGAAGAAAGTGTGGAATATATACACATTAGAGTACTACTCAGCTGTAAAAGACAATCACTTCTCGAATTTTGCATGCAAAAGGATGGAAATAGAAAACACTATCCTGAGTGAGGTGTCCCAGACCCCAAAAGATGAACATGAGATGTACTCACTCATAATTGGTTTCTAGCCATAAATAAATGACATTGAGTCTATAATTTGTGATCCTAAAGAAGCTAAATAAGAAGGTGAACCCAAAGAAAAACATATAGTTATCCTCTTGGATATGGGAAGTAGACAAGATTGCCGAGCAAAAATTGGTATCTTTGGGGTGGGGTGGGATGGGGTAAGGGGAGATGGGGAGAGAAATGTGAGAAGGGGAGGATGGGGGGAACTTGGGGAATTAGGATGGTTGGGATAAAGGAAGGATGGATATGGAAGCAGGGAAGCATATATCTTAATTAAGGGATCCAGCTTAGGGTGGGCAAGAGACCTGAACCTAGAGGGGCTCCCAGGTGCCCAGGGGGATGTCCCCAGTTAGTGCCTTGGGCAGCTGAGGATAAGGAACCTGAAATGACCCTATCCTATAGCAATACTGACGAATATCTTGCATATCACCATAGAAACTTCATCGGGCAATGGATGGAGATAGAGACAGAGAGCCATATTGGAGCACCGGAATAAGCTCTCAAGGTCCCAATGAGGAGCAGAAGGAGGGAGAACATGAGCAAGGAAGTCAGGACCGTGAGGGGTGCACCCATGCACTGAGACAGAGGGACTGATCTATTGGGAGCTCACCAAGGCCAGCTGGACTGTGACTGAAAAAGCATGGGATAAAACCGGACTCTCTGAACAATGAGGACTGATGAGAAGCCAAAGACAATGGCATGGGGTTTGATCCTACTTCATGTTCTGGCTTTGTGGGAGCCTAGCCAGTTTGGATGCTCACCTTCCTAGACCTAGATGGAGGGGGGAGGACCTTGGGCTTTCCACCTGACTGCTCTTCGGTCTGGAGAGGGAGTGGGAGTGGAGTGGGAGGAAGGGGAGGGAAATGGGAGGATGGGAGGAGGCGGGAATTTTTTTCCAAGAAAAAAGTCAGTTGAGTATTGTGACCAGCCTGAAAGTCCAGAGCTCTGAAGGCAGAGACAGGAGAGCCCTGGGGCAAGCTGGCTGCCTAGGACTCCAGGTTGGGGGGGGGGGGAGAGCCAAAAATCAATGGTTTTCAGTAGGGGTTGTAGCTCCTTTGGGGGTTGAACAACCTGTTCACAGGGGTCTCCTAAGACCATGAGAAAACTCTGATATGACATAATGAATCATGACAGTAGCAAACCTGCAGTTATGAGATAGCAATGAAAATACACACATGTGCCTGCACACACACACACATGCACACATACACACACTACACACATGCACACATACACGCATGCACACACATGCACACACTATGCACACATGCACACATGCACGCACACACACATGCACACACATACATACACTACACACACATGCACACATACACACACATGCACACACACATGCACACACACATGAACACACACATGCACACATACACACACTACACACATGCACACATACACACATGCACACACATGCACACACACACACTACACACGTGCACACATGCACACATACATACACTACACACACATGCACACATGCACGCACACACACATGCACACACATACATACACTACACACACATGCACACACACACACACACCTGTGCAGTAGGCCTGAACGTTCATCAGGTGCGATCCTTCATTTGTACTGGAGATGAGGGGAATGAGCTCAGGGAGGTGACACATCTTTGTACCACAGCTGCTCGATGGCAGTGGAGCCCCATGAGACCTGTCACTTCTAAAGACTCCTGCACTTGGAAGCTATGCCTGGGGTCCCCGCTGCTGTGCTGGGTGGATGGCTGGCTCCAAGAACAGCAAGGTTACAAAGGGGAGGCGTCTGGAATGTGACCTGAGGTCAAGCCTGGTAGTATCAGACCCTCAGCCAGTACCCACTTTGTGCCCCGCTCACCTCTGAGGATGTGTGCTGTGCTTCTAATAACCGGCTGCTTGCTGCATCCATATGTAGCACCGGGTACCAGAGGAAAGCTGTGGAGACTATGGTGGTATAGGGCCACTTAGTTGATGTGTGACCACCTTTGCCTTAATGACCCTACTTTAACAAACCATGCCAGTAGTCCCCGACTCATGATCCTCTCAGAGGATGGAGCAGACATCTTCTGTAGGTGAGATTCCATCCCTGCTTTGTCATGTGAGCCCAGGAAGCTCCAGGGGTGGATCTGCATCAGCCAGAGCCCCATGATGTGACTACACATCCCCATGAGGTATTTCCTTGAGATACAGTTTGAATTGTTGCAGGGTCCCTCACTGAAAAAAAAAACCAACCCTGCAGGGGGTAATTGACTTTACATCGCTCTATGAGGGCACCCATCCTGGTGGGTTAGTATCTGTGCCATACTAGTTGTGAAGTATTTTAGATATAACTCCCTATTATATATGCAATAAAGCATATTGGTGTTGGAAACACACATATAGCACTGAGACAAGAATCTGGGCACTGTCCTATTCAGGGGCCAGTTATTGGGTGAATAGATTTTCTGTCATCTCCAGGAAAAGTCACTCACCATATGGTGACAATATATCAATTTCATTTAGTTATGCTTTCCATGAATGGTTAAACTCTGTGCCAAGAGCAGGGCACACAGTAGGTATTTTGCTTGCTACACAGTAAGTGTTTAGCTGAGGACGGTTATGTCTCCACGACTGGAGGTGATAGGAATAAAGATCCAGTCAGCAGATTATATGCAGAGAAAAAAAAATGCAGATTCTATGATGGCTGAAATCTCAGAAGGAGGAAGAGGAGGGACTGGCAGGCTTTGAAAAAATGTTCATCAAGATCAAACAAGGTCATATTCATAGCTTGGTGGTACAGAGAAACAATCAACATTAATTTTGCTCCCAGTTGCATGGATTAGAACCTAGGAGCAGACAAGACATGTGGAGCTGGCTCAGGGTGTTCCCTGGGGTCAAAGCAAGATGTCTGCTGAGGACATGGTTGTACTTCATATGTAATATACATGAAGCCTAAAAGTAATTTTATACCCTCTTTTCTATTTGTTTCATGGTGTAAAATTTCCCACTTGTGGCATGTCAGTGCTCAAAAAAAACTTTGCATTTCAAAGCATTTCAGGCTTTTGATTTGGGGGTTAGAGATGCTCAGTCCAAATTTAAACACATTATTACTTACTGGGAGAGGGTGGGAAATGTTTCCAGAGCTCTGGTCTCAAGTGTCTTAACTTGGCTCTAAGGGGGCAGGGTGGGAAAAACATAAAGAGAGAGCCGCGAAGCTTGTCGTAGAATCCTGTGCAAAGAAAAGGCAGAAATCGACACATTGCTCAACCATGGGGAATCTGCCTAACACATAATGGAATATTGCGTGCCTGTGTCTGGTGGTTATTAGAGAATGTGAGGGGTACGGAGAGGCCGGGAGGTGCATCAGTTAGTAGGCATCGGAACAACCCCTGGAGCTTTCATGTTGATAAAGTATGAGGTAGAGAGCGGGGGCTGGGGAGAGGGACAGTAGCAAAGCCCTTGCTAGGTAAGAACCGAGTTTGGTCTGCAGAATCCACAAAGAAGAACCAGGAGTGCGGTGTGTGTCTGTAATCTCATTCCTGGGAGGTAGGGACAAGAGGATCCCTGGGGCTTGCTAACCAGCTAATCTATCTGGTGAGCTCCAGGTTTGGTGAGAGAATTTATTTCAAAAAATAAGGTGGATATGCTGGGAAGATGGCTCAGTAGATAGAGGAATTTGTTACTAAGATTGATGACCCAAGTTGGATCCCTAGGACCTACATGGTGGGAGGAGAGCATGAACTCTTGCAGGTTGTGAGGTCTTCTAACCGCTGTATGTGTGCTATGACATGAGAACACACACATTCTTCCTCTCTCTCTCTCTCTCTCTCTCTCTCTCTCTCTCTCTCTCTCTCTCTCTCTCTCTCTCTCTCCCTCCCTCCCCGCTCACTCACACACACACATTTTCCAAGACATTCGCAGTACATATAGTTGGTGAAACTGCAAGTGGTGTTTATCATATTTTATTTTGGTTTGTTTGTGTGTGTTTTGCCAATCTTTTTTTCTAGAATGACTATATGTTACTCTGGTAATTAATTAGAAGCTTCAGATGTTCCCATGAAAAGGAACTGCCCAGAATTGGTTGAGTTATCTAACACTCCTTTGGCAAGGGTCCCGACCTAGCTTAGTAGCATGGGAAAAGATGGGGACCAGCACCCCAGAAACAGAATTACCCAGAACTCTCTTTGAGCATTCCCTGGCCATGAGTATTCCCAGTGAGGGGGGAAAGGTTCCTACCATGAATTGTACTTCACAGAAGAAGTGAGCAGAAATTGTCCAAGTTGATCATTAAGACAAACAGACAGGAAAGTCCCTGCTCCCAGGTTTATACACATGCTTCCTGCCAGGTGACCTGGCCAGGCAAACACTGCCAGGTGCCTTGCAGCAAGTCTGCAGCATGGCAGGTCCCTTCCCCAAGGTATCCCTGATGAAGAGGGCCTGAGCGAGCCTTACCAGAGAGCCAAATAACATCTAAGCTAAGGTTTGGGAGGGGGGAGACACAGAGTCAGAGAGAGGAGGCTGACCCCCTAGTGACTGAGCCGGTGAGGCAGGGGCATCTGCAGCCCCTTCCGTTCTGGTCAGTGACTGCTGTCCTTGGAGTCACAGGCAGTTCCTTTTGGAGGTGATGGTGGCATCCTGGTGTTCACTGTGACCTCCCTACCTCAGCCCTGGCTCGTGGAGCTGCCAAACCTTGAGAACAGGACCCCAGGCTGTGTGTTCGATTTTTCCTGGTAGGTAAGGAAGGTCAGGGGACAATCCTGAGCTATTGCGTCTGTACTTGCCCTCTGGTCAGTCTGATACCAGAAGGGATCAGTTAAAAGCCACTGGGTTTTGATGGGAGTCCGAAGAAGAGCCTTGTGGCTGTTGTTACAGGCACTGGCTTCATCAGAGAGACTGACAAACAACTGTGAACCTGCGTATCCCCTGGGACAGATGGCCTCTGTGAAGATGTCTGTACCTGTCACCGGGAGCAGAGGGTCCCCTTGAAGAGACAGACTGAGACATGAGGCAATTGCAGGGCTGGGTGTAGCCTGGTGTGTAGAGGGCTTGCCACCTCCATCCCCATCCCCACCCCATCCTCATCCCCACCCCGATCCCTACCCCCATCCCATCTCCATCCCCATATCCCCAGCCCCATCTCCCAATCCCCATCCCCATCTCCCCATCCCCAGCCCCATCCCCATCTCCCCATCCCCCACCTCCATCCCCATCTCCCCAACCCCACCTCCATCCCCATCTCCCCATCCCCATCTTCCCATCCCCATCTCCCCATCCCCATCTTCCCATCCCCATCTCCCCATCCCCATCTTCCCATCCCCATCTCCCCATCCCCATCTTCCCATCCCCATCTCCCCATCCCCATCTTCCCATCCCCATCTCCCCAGCCCTTGCTCAGTTCCTTTTTCTTTCTTTTTTTCTTCTTTTACACACACACACACATACCAACACCACCACCACCACCGCCACCATTACCACACAACACATACACACACATACATATAAATGGAGTAGGGCTTGGGGACAGAGTCTCACTCTATAGCTAGTCATGGCGGCCTGGAATTTGCCATGTAGACCAGGCTACTCTGGAACTCATGGAGACTTGCCTCCCAAGTGCTGAGATTAAAGGCATGCTCCACCATGCTCAGTTGCCCCACCCCTCAAACTGTGTTAAACCTGGCTTTATTCTGAATGTTTAACATCTTCACAGTGGGGAGACCACTCCAGGCTAGAACTACAAAGCAGAGATTCTAAGCAACCCCATCCTATCACATATTTCTGTTCCTCCAGGTCCCTTCTTCCAGACACTAGAGCTCTGGCCTCTTCAAGTTTCTGTTGACCACAGTCAGACGGCCTACTACCTTGGGATCTGTAGCCATGTCTCCTGGTGCTTGTGGTCCCTTGACATCTGGGCATGCGGAGTCTAGGGCCTCCTCCTGAGGACCTACACAGGTGTGTGACACTAGGAAGCTGGTCTCTCAGCCTTAGCAGGTACCCCTAAACTCCACAGCACAGCTCAGCTCCTGATGGTCTCCCTGGCCTGCTCCACTAATCCATCAGCTAGAGAGGGCAAGAGACTGGTCTTAGGCAAGAGGGATATGTGAGGAGTGGGGTCTGCTCATGGTGGCTGGAATTCCAGCAGGAAATTGTCCTGTCTCCACGTGACCTCCTGAGAAAATGGCACATGGAGGTCATAGGTCTCTAGGTCAGTCAGCCAGAGCCAAGGTGGACAGTGGCCTGGGCCCCCAAGTGGCTGAAGCTAGGGCTCCTCCAACCATTCTGGGAGCGAGAGATCCTTCAGGGCACTGTCCCTTCCCCTGCTTTTTGAGTGGGTGGGGTCTCTGTCAGGAGATGGGCTGTGCTGAAGAATTTAGGGGTACCTGCTAAGGCTGAGAGACCAGCTGCCTAGTGTAGGTCCTTAGGAGGAGGCTCTAGACTCTGCATGCCCAGATGTCAAGGGAGCACAGGCACCAGGAGAGAGGCATGGCTGCAGTCACAAGCCACAGGAGTTGAGGGCACTTGGGTTAGGCCAGATTCCCCATTACTTTCTTTCTTCCTTCCTTCCTTCCTTCCTTCCTTCCTTCCTTCCTTCCTTCCTTCCTTCCTTCCTTTCTCTTTTTCTTCTTCCTCCTCCTTTTTGGTGACAGGTTTATGTGATGCTGGGCTCTGTACATGATGGCAAGCAATCCATGAACAGATCTGTACCCAGAGCTCTCCTGATCTCAGATGTTTGCTGCCAATCAGCTGCTCTGCTATACAAAATTCTTACATCTTCTTGTGGATTTGCCTTCTTTGCTGTGTGGCCGCTTCCCCAGCAGGTCTCCAAGCCTGAAGGGACGCAAAGAGCAACACTGTCTCCTGGCTGGCTTTCCTGAAAGATGCCACCACCAGCCATCTCACCTTTCCACTCTGTGACCTGTTGGCCTCTCTCTCTCTGCTAAAGCCGCAGGAGCCCTGAGCCAGAAGCACCTGGCTCAGCCGCTCCCGAATTCCTGTCCCTCAGGAACTGTGTGAAAATAATAAATGCTTAGTGATGGTTTCAGTTCCCAACCTTTGTGGGAACCTGTTATGCAATGACAGAGAGACTGACAAGCCCGGAGAGGCTGCAGTGGAGGCAGAGAGGGAACATAGCCTGTGTAGGGTTGCACAGTGGTGGGCCAGAGGCAACAGACCTGTAGGGCCTCTAGAAAACGTTGACTTTCAGGCGTGTCCAGCCAGAGTCCCAGGATAGCTATGAAGGCAGCCCAACATATTGTGTTGACCAAAATATCATGTCACTATATTGAAAATATTAGACACACTTGTAAGAGCCTAAAAAAAATCCCCGAGGTTCATTAGAAGGGAACAGCATCCCCAAGGGTGTGCTGGGAAGTTGAGAGGAGGAAAAAGGGAGAGGAAAAAGCAAGAAGAGATGTAGGGGGGGGGGCTCAACCTCAGCATCCCTGTGAGAGACCTTGGCCTGACTTAAGGAGATCTGGGGGTGGCAAGTGCAGATGGAGAGGTACCTACCACTCTGAAGTAGATGTGGACAACAAAGGACAAAGGTGACAATAGGGTCTACCTTTCTTTTTCTGGGATGGTGACTCACAATCAGATGGAGGTCTGACAAGGATGATGAAATGGTCAGGGTATCCCAATCAGGGGTACCCAAGACTGTGAGGGGTGCAGTCAGAACTAGGTGGGAAGGGCTCTTAAATGCTCAGCACCCTTGATAAATGAGCAACTGACCCCAGTACAGAAGAAAGCTGAGGGGTATCAGGGTTCTCAGAGGGGCTCCCAGGGGTCCAAGGTGAGGAGCTAAGTTAAAAGAAAGTAAGCCAGGACTAGTCGCTAGAGGGTCGGGTGGGCCTGACTGGGTGTTTCCTGCCCTGCTGGGTATGAAGTTTGCAGCGAATCATGAAAGAGTTAAGGCATGAAGTATCTGCTCTAGAGAACAGCAGACAGAGAGGAGGCTCTATTCCTCCACACAGGGGCCTCTTCACAGCTGGGCTTGAGGGCTCTAACATGTGGCAGGCTCCCTTCAGGCTAAGCCATCCTGTTTCCAGGGCACATGCCTTTTCCTTCCCCTGGGGTGGCATTTCTTATCAGTTCTTTCTTTCCTTCCTTTTGTGTGTGTATATGCAATGACAGGCACATGTGTGGGGAAGTATACATACATACACATATACATACATTGTGTGTGTGTGTGTGTGTGTGTGTGTGTACTTGAGTGTGGAGACCACAGGACAAATTCCGCTGTCACCCCTTCTTTTATGAGACACTTGGCCTAGATCTTGTCAAGCAGGCTAGACGGCTGTCTAGCAAGCTATAGGGATTTGTCTGTCTTCCACCCCTCCAGGATTATAAACATAACCACCACACTTACCTTTTGTTGTTGTTGTTGTTGTTTGTTTGTTTTAACATGAGTTCTGGGGATTGAATTCAGATCATCTGAAGCACTCAGTGCATGCTCTGCACTGAGCCATCTCCCCCCTCCCCCTTCCTTCCTCGTTCTAATTAATTTTTTAGACTACCATACAAAGTAAGGGCTTTCATTATGGCATTTTCACGCATACATCGTCACTTAACTTTGTCCTCATTAGTGTCACCTATATAACTCCTGCTCATCCTTCGGGTCACGGGAGATGATCAACAGCTGTGATCACCCACACAAAGCTGCAGAAGAGTGGGCCATTGCATCCACCCTCCAAGCCCCACTCATCCCTGACGATCCATAGGCAGTTACTGGCTGTTGGGAGGGGAAGAGACATTTTCTTCAGTCGAATAGCCACTGGCAAGGTGTCCATGCTCCTATAAATAACTCCTCACCTGTGCTTTGCTGTAGGAAGTCTTACAGCCAGTGGTTACCCGCCCACCAGGGGGTGGCATCTTATACTATTTAAGCCAATATACAGCGTGCATCTGCTCCCTTTTTCCGGCTGTGGGATTTGGCTTCTGATCTCCGTTCAAGCAGAGAATTCTGATTTGTGAGTCTACCCCTAAATAAATTACCATCTACTTCTCAGTTCTGAGCTAGTGTGGGATTTCTTTCAAGCATCCTTCTTCAATGCTTCTGTAAGCAGTCCCCATGAAATGCATTGCTCTATACCCCCTACACGCACGTAGATCCTCATTTTCTAGAAGGCCCTAAATGGCACAAATAAGATTGTATAGTAAATAAATGAAGTTCAGAACATGGGTTCCCTAGGTTTTCTCTGGGGCATTTGCCACATGGGCACAAGGCTGGTTGTTGTGGGTGGTTGCTGGGGAAGCATGACCCCCGCCAGCCTGGTTTTAGCATGGCTTGAGGAAGTGGGTGGTGAAGCAACAGATGGCCATGAGGAGACCCCATCCCACTCTCCTCTCGCCCTCACCTTAGTCAAACCTCCTTGGGTGCCAATGACACCAGCATCTTCCCACAGAGGCCAGCTTCGGTGACTGTTAACAGTATATGATTTATTTTGTTTGAAACGTATGCACATGTGTGTGAGAACATATGCACACGTGCATGTTGGTACCCAGGGTGGGGTAAAAGAGGGTGCTGGAGCCTCTGCAGCTGGAGTTGTAAGTAGTCGTGAACCGTCTAATGTGGGAACTGAGATCCAAACTCGGATCCTCTCTGAGAGCAGCAAGCACTCTTAACTGCGAGTCATCTCTTCAGTCCTCCTGGGTGGTCTCGGAATGGTGACACAAGAGAGATGGTGTTGGACAGGGATTTCGTGGACGTGATTATGGGCTTTGCCATCTCTGAGTCCCTGTCTCTGCTTCCATAGACCTGACCTAGGGCAGGTGTTGTGGACTGAATGAATCAGGGGGTGGATTTGTGAATCGGTTACTGTGAGAAAGCAGCCACATCCACAGACTGGCATTGCCAGCCCACCGAGAAGGCTGCCACTGTGCCGCTCCACACAGGACCTCACCAAGCTAATGGAGAAGCCTGTGCCTTATTTCATGATGTGGGGAGGAATTAAGATGATCAGATGTCAAGCTTTAGTCTCTTAAAATAAGAATTGGTCACTCTGTTTACCAGAGGGAGGCCTGTTTGTAAGTATGTGAGCCAGGGGTGTTATCCATGGAGCCTACATGTGCCTCTCCTAAGGCACAAAATCCTCAAAGTGCAGCCCAACAGCAGGCGATGACTTCCTGTGTGTCCTGTTACAGAAAACATTCTTCAGTTCCACAAGTCCTAACAGAAGGCCAGAGAGCAGCCAACAGTGTGGGCTGCAAGGTGCCCATGGGGCAATAGCCCACCCTGAGAGGACAGGGTGTGGTCAGAGTGCACAGAGCCTCTGCACAGGGGCTCTGCACCCCAAGAGGACGGGGTAGAGTCAGAGTGCACAGGGCTCTGAACTTGTTCTGTACCTCCAGGTAATCTCCAACTGTGGATTTTAGCCACTAGGGTGTCAACTGGTTTCCCGAGAGGCACAGCCAGGCCCAAACCTGGTTTCTGTGCTTCTGAGCCTGCTGTGTCCTCTGGGCGATAGACTTGGAAATGGGTGACAGGGCAGAGGGTATGGGGGGCATTAATGTCCATGGTCAGACAAGATACGGAAGTGGACAAAGCAGCATGCATCAGGGAGGAGAGGCAGAGGGGCCTGGCCACCTTGAGACCATGAAGAGTTCACACTGGAGGGAAGTGAGTGGCCATCAGGGAAAGGAGTGTGGAGCCAGGTAGAGTGGGGACACCGGGCTGGAGAAAGGTCTTAGCATCTGTGTCCAGCTTCAAACTGCTAGTAACTCCAAATCTAGGGGTCTGATGCCCTCTTCTGGCCACTGCAGGCACCTGCATTCACAAGCACATACCACACAAGATACACACACGTATACATAATTTTAAATAATAATAGTGAAAATCTTTAAAAAATAAGAGAATGAGGACAAAAAAGCAGTCACTGAACTGCAGGAGATGAAGTGAAGGGGGTAAGTGCTGCACTCAGGGGTGGGGGACGGTGATGAGTCTCCCCCAGGTAAGCAGGTGGGATCCTGTGGGCCCAGAACTAGAAGAGAAACAATTTTAAAAAGAAAAAAAGTCAAAAACTTAGTCTACCTAATCCTTTCATTATTTGTTTATTTTTTTAGATAGAGTCTCACATCACCCAGAGTGGCTTTGAACTTGCCATTTGACCAAGGTTGACTTTGAACCTCTGATCTTTCTCGTTCCATTTGCTGGGGATGGGCTTCATGCAGGCTACAAAGGTCTCCGAGTAACTGGGCTACACCCTGAGTGTCATCTGACCCTTTAAAAGATGCAGCAGTCCTGTGAATCTGGTTACAGCACAGAGTTCAGAAATAGATGTTTGTGTACAAGCATGTCCAGTCTACGTTCAGCCAGAATACAAAGAGAATCTGTCAAAATGACATTCCTTTTGTGATGGCTGATCTTGGTTGTTAATTTGACCCACCTAGGAAGAGGGAGCCTTGCTTGAAGAACTGCCTCCATCAGATTGGTGTGTGGCTATGTCTGTGGAGGCCTTTTCTTCATTGCTAACTGATGTAGGCCCACGTGAGTGGTACCATTCCTAGGCAGGTGGCCTGGGTTCTACTAGGAAGGTAGCTTAATGTGAGCCTGGGAGGAAGCAGTGTTCCTGTGGTTTCGGCTTCAGGCTCCTGCCTTGGCTTTCCTTGATGGCAGATCGCGAACTAAAAGTGTAAGATGAAATAAGTGCTCTCACCCAAGTCATTTTTATCACAGCAACAGAAAGGAAGTTGGAACACTTTCCTATAGCTGCAACAACTGTCATGCACACGCAAAAATTGTGTGTGTGTGTGTGCGCATGCGTGTGCGTGCGTGTGCACACGTGCTTCAGGGTACACTTATGTGTGGAGGCTAGAGATCAGCACTGAGTGTCTTTCTCAGTTTCCCTCCACCTTGTTTTCTGAGTCAGTGTTTCTCAGTTAGACCACCGCTCAGTGAACTCCAGGAACCCACGTGTTTGTTCCCCCAGCACTGGGGTTCAGGTGTTTATGCCATGCCCAGCTTTTACAGGGGTGGTGGAGATCTGAATTCAAGTCCTCAAGTTTGTGCAGTGAGCACTTTACCGGCCAAGTCTCCTCTTTCCTTCAACAAAACAATAAGCAAACATATCCACAAACACTATTTTTATTTCTTTAAAGTTTTTAAATTGTATTTATTTGTATGTGTATGTGAGTGTGCAGAGGAAGAGCTGTGGGAGTTGGTTCTCTCCTTCCATCGTGGGGATCCCAGCAGCCAAGGGCAGATCATCAGGCGTGGCAGCAAGAGCCTTTGCCCACTGAGTCATTTCACCAGTTCTCCATACTTTTTTTTTTTTTTTTTTTTTTTTTTTTTTTTTTTTTGGTTTTTCGAGACAGGGTTTCTCTGTGGTTTTGGAGCCTGTCCTGGAACTAGCTCTTGTAGACCAGGCTGGTCTCGAACTCACAGAGATCCACCTGCCTCTGCCTCCCGAGTGCTGGGATTAAAGGCGTGCGCCACCACCGCCCGGCTTCCATACTTTTTGAAACAGTGATTCTCACTGAACCTGGAGTTCTCTGGCTAGAATACCCATCCTTTCCTGAAGCTGGGTTTGCAGGCATGTTACTACACATTGTTTTCTTTTGTCAGCAAGGGTTCTGGGGAACAGAGTTTGGATACTCTTGCTTGTAGGGGAAACACTTTACTGATTGAGCCAACTCCCCAAAACACGGGAATGTGTAACAGCAGCTTTGCTTATAAAACAACCAGAATTGGATACAATCCAGATGTTTTTCCAAAGGCGATCATGAATGTGCCCATACTGTGGCATGCTGTCCAGCAACAAAAAGAAGGGACTGTGGACTTATAAGATGGCTCAGTGGGTAAAGGTACTTGCTGCACAAGCCGGATGACCTGAGTTCAATCTCCAGAACACTCATAAAGGTGGAAGGTAGGAGGAGAGAATGGATTCCCGAAAGTTGTTCTCTGCCCACTGCACACATGCTGTGGCCTGCATGCACCTATGTGTGCTGTGGGATGAACTTTCTGTACACTGTGAATATGTGTTGCTCTCATTGGCTGATAAATAAAGTGGCTTTGGTATAAAACCAGGTGGGAAATCAAACAGAGGTACAGGAGAAGGGCAGAATCTGGGAGACAACAGCCTGCCACTGAGGAAGCAAGACATGTAAAAATAAGGCAACAAGCCACGAACCATGTGGCAAAGCATAGATGAGAAAAGTGTGTTAATTTAAATGTAAGAGCTAGCTAATAATAAGTCTGAGCCATTGACTAAGCATTTATAAGTAATGTTAAGCCTCTGGCTGGTTATTCAGGAACTGCCAGGCAGGAAAGATGAAGCTGAAACCTTGGATTACATAATGGTGGCCAATGTCTGGCATGGAGCCACATAAGACCCATGAAAGCTTAAAAACGGTTCTGAATGCACAGAAATAAAACCACACTGGGCTTTTAGTCTCACAGTCTCATGCCAGTAACAGCACAGGGATGCATCTCACAACTGCTGCCTAAAGATGGAATCGGCTGCCAGCTGCCATGAGCTAAGCTGCAAGGTAGGGTTCTGCAGTCTCATGCAGGCCTCTGTACAGAGAGGCTAATCAGCCATGCACTGTGTGGTGGATCTAGATTTGCTCATAAATACAAAAAAGGCTAAAAGATACACAGAAGAGAGGTCCAGACAGAAGAACTTCTACACCGATTCCAATGTGTTTTACAATGTGTAGAGGCTTAAGAAAGAAATAAAAAGGATATAGACAGTTATAGAAAGGAATAAATAGTTTAAAATGACACAATAAAGTCTTTAAAGAGAGAAATAAAATAATAAAAAAAAGAATAAGTCACATAGAGATAAGAAATACACAGGGAATCTGAATCCTGTATGTTATTGCGTTAATTTTAAATTTTTTGATAGCTGATGGGCAAGATACAGGAGACATGGGACTGAAAGAGAGACCGATAAAATACACCAACCTAAATATTTTTTAAATGCCTTAGTTTTAAAAACAAAAATCAAAAATATATATTTGTAAAATGGAACTTAAGAGAGGCATTGCTTTGGAGAAGGAGTTTTGCTTTTGTTTCCACAGGAAACAAGAGGCTATTAATTTATTCCAGGTTAAGACGGACCAGATTTGATCAAGGGAAACCTCCTGAACCTTGACAGGTGATATCCATCAACAAAGGTTATAGTTGATCTTTCCAGGACTTGGTCATGATCTCAGATTTTCTCAGGGACCCTAAAGATACTTCGTCAACAGACAGCAGGAAGCAGTTTGGAGAAAACAATGTCCACATTCCCAAGAGTTGGGGGTGTATGAATGGTCTTTGATTTTTGGTGGTTTGTGGATGTTTGTTATATTTAGGGGACTATAGGAATATAGGATAAAAATTCAACTATTAATCTTAGCTATTTTGCATTGGTATGAATTTTGGTATAGTGATACAAATTTAATGTTAATTTTGTTACATTGCTTATGTTTCTATTCTTGTTTTAATGATTTTTGTACATTAATACAAATTTAACATTATTTTTGTTACAACAGATTGTATATATGTTTCTGCTCTTGTTAAGGTATTTATTGTACCTATGTAGTTCATTTAAAATATAAGGCAAAGTTCTAATTTTTGAAAGCTATTATTATAAAAGATTTAAGATACTCAAAAACTTAGGTTAGTAATTAGTCATCTCTACCAATCATATTTGTAGATATGTTGTGTATGCTTTCAATATCATATAGAAATATATTTTAAATAGATAGTCTTCAAATACTTTAAAGACCTACAGAGTATGGCATTTAAAATGTTTTTTTTAATTTATTTTATTTTTTTTTATAAAATGTTTTGTTAATCTAAGGTTTTTCATGACAATGGCATACATCTGCTCCAGGCAACACGAATTACTTCAAAAAGGATGCTGGATATTGAAGAAACTCCTTATGAAGTTTGCTTTCAATGTGTCAAGGCTAGCCATTTGGGAAAGAAACTGCTCTTGCCTGGACTGCTTGACAGTATGCTGTATAAACTGGACAAACAGGACCCACAGGAGAATGACTGCTAAACTTTGCTAAAATAAGGTGGGATAGTCCTTTAGATTCCTGCTTCACAGAAGAAACTGCCAGACATTCTTCAGAAAACAGAGAAAAGTGACTAATAGGTCAAAGCAGCTATATTTATCAACCAATGAGACATAATCACAACATACAGAAAGACCAGCATTTCCCACTTTATGTCTAATCAAACAGGAAGGTTTTTACTTTAACATAGTAAAATTTCATATAACAAAATAATTATCAAGTAAGAATTACAGTTATAATATCTAGTCTAATTGTATTTGGCAAAATTAAAGAAAATACTCTATCATCTATCCTATCTTTATGAGTCTAAAGTTTTGTATCTAATTTATATCTTATCATACCTAAAGAAAACTATAATTAGCCTTTTTTATTAGACAGAAAGGGTGAAATGCTGTGGGATGGTCTTTCTGTACACTGTGAATATGTGTTGCTCTCATTGGTTGATAAATAAAGTGGCTTTGGCCTATGGCAAGGCAGGATAAAGCCAGGCAGGAAGTTCCAGCAGAGATATAGGAGAAGAAAGGTGGAGTCTCAGGGATACCAGCCACGAAGAAAGTAAGACATATAAAAAATAAAGTAACAAGCCACAAAACATGTGTCAAAGCATAGATGAGAAATATGGATTAATTTAAATGTAAGAGCTAGCTAATAATAAGCCAGAGCCATTGGCCAACCATGTATAGGTAATATTAAGCCTCTGAGTGGTTATTTGGGAACTGGAGGGCAGGAGAGAAACCTCCAATTACATGCACACATACACACATGCACACACACACACACACATACCACATACACAATAATATCTACAAAAATAAAACCACTAGGACAAAAAGCCACCAGGTGGCAGGATTGTTGGGGGGAGTGGGCAACTGGTGTGATGGTTAATATTAATTGTAAGCTTGACAGAGTCTAGAATCCCCTAGCAAATGGCCCTGCTGGGCATATCTGAGGGGGCATTAATTGTTGGGAAGACCTTCCCACTGTGGCCATTCCCTGACTTGTATTCTGCACTGAATAAATGTGAGAGGGAACTGAGCGAGATTGTGCATTTATTTCTGCCATTCCTGCTTCCAGATGAGGGATGCAGTGTGATCAACTGCATCGGTGCCCACGGCCTCGGCTTCCCCACCGTGGGTGGTACTGCCATCAACTGTGAGCTAAAGCAGAGCCTTTCTCCCTTAAGGTGCTCCTGTCAGGAGCTTTGCCATAGCACCAGGAAGCGGAACTAAGGCAGCTGGACACCCGTAAAACCTGTAAGACTAGACACCACAAAGGGGAATTTTATACGAACTGTAAGACATCACCAGCTGAGGGGAAGCATAAGAGCAACTGTAGAATTTGGCCGGTGACAACCTTATTATAAGTGCACAGTGACATAATCTCATGGAAGGAGGTAGAGATACAGAGCTGAACTGGGTAACTCTGGAAGACAGTGACCAGTACTAGACACAAAGATTATCTTGGGCTCAATAGATCTGTTTTTCATTCAGGCACAGCTTAACTTCCTCAGAATACGAGTGTTAAACAAATAAATATGTTGTAGATAATTAATTACAGCCAGGTTTCCCCAGAACAGGAGCTCAAATAACAGAAGATAAAATGCTAGTAATTGTCATGGTGATATTGCACTGGGGTTTCAGTATAAGTGCTAGCACACACACACACATACACAATACACACAGTCACACAATACAAACACATAATACACACACTCACACATAATACACACACTCACACACATACACACATAATACACACACTCACACAATACACACAGACATACACACACATAATACACACACTCACACAACACACACACATAATACACATACTCACACATAATACACACACTCACCCACATACACACATAGTACACACACTCACACATAATACACACACACAATACACACAGACATACACACACATAATACACACACTCACACACACATAATACACACACTCACACAATACACACAGACATACACACACATAATACACACACTCACACACACACATAATACACACACTCACACACACATAATACACACACTCACACACATACACACATAATACACACACTCACACAATACACACACTCACACACACACACTACACACACAAACATAATTAATTCAGACACATGTACACATGGATCATAACACATACCCACTCCTGGTTGTTCTCACTGTGAGGCCCTAGAAGCAGCGGCACTCGAATGGCAGTGACCATGTGCACCTCACAGGTCTTAGCTTCTGTGCCATTAAAAAAAGAACCAGTATTTCACAGAGAAGTGAGTCCACAGTTATGGCAGGGAAATTAGAACACTGAAAACAGGCAAGGTTCCTATCAAAGGAGCACAGTGGGGCTGGGGAGATGGTTCAGTGGTTCCTTCCTTCCTTCCTTCCTTCCTTCCTTCCTTCCTTCCTTCCTTCCTTCCTTCCCTCCCTCCCTCCTCCCTCCCTCCCTCCTCCCTCCCTCCCTCCTCCCTTCCTCCCTTCCTTGCCTTGTGCAGCCCAGGCTGGCCTTGAACTCACTATGTAGCTGAGGATGATCATAACTTCTGATCCTCCTGTTTCTGTCTCCAAAATTCTTGGATTGCAGTCTTGCAACACCATAGCTGGTTTAGTTTCACTGAGGATCAGATCGGGAGCCTTGTGAATGCAGGCTGACAATGGAGCTGCATTCCTGGACTTCGGCCACCATCATGGTAAGGCTCATACCCTGTTGCCTCAGCACTCCCTCTCAGTACGGTGAGATGAATGAAGCCATTTATCCCATTCCAGCCCTGGAGAGATATCCCTCCCCTCTCCTTCACACTGCAGTGGGATCCACTGAGGCCTGTTGGACAATCAGGACTCAGGACTCTTCTCAGTGCTAGTGAGATCCACATCCGAGCCAGAATCCCCACCCTTCTCCGCAGCAATGGGGAACTCTCCTATGTGGCAACCACTGGAGACTGAATGGGAGTCCCCAGGCTTCTATTTCCATCTAGAGGTAACAAGGTAGTGCCTCACCCCATGCCCTTGTCAAACTGAATAGACATGACTGAAAATGACCTGGCAATTATAAACACACAAGTTTGAAACGAAAAGCATCAGGCCTCAGGGAAGAAACTCACTGAAGAAACAAAGAAAAAAAATAAAGGAACATTTAGAACTGAAAAGAAAAAGAAGTGAAAGAAAAAACTCTCAATTGGATGAGTTCAACAGCAGAGTGGAGATGATGGAGAAAGGGCCCCTGAACCCGAAGACAGAACCTCCCTGAGTAATGGAGGAAGAAATAGACTAAACAGCAACAAAACCAAAACCATTAACAACCAAACCCAAACAACGTCAACAACAATCAAACCTAAACTCAAACCCAAACCAAAAACATCATCAGCGACAACCAAGCCAGAACAGCAGCTGTAGGCTAACCCTCTGGCCCTGTGTGTCTGTAAAAGCTCTAACATCCCAGCCACTGGAGTTCCAGGAAAGAGGAGGAGGTGGAGTTGAAAACAAGCAAGCAGGGGGCTGGGAGATGACTCTGACAGAAGATGAGAACTAGGGTTTGGCTCTCCAGAAATCCACGTATTTGCTGGGTAAGCATGGGAGTCGACTTGTAATTCCAGCCCTGGAAGGTGGAGACGGCTCCCCAGAGCTAGCCGGGAACCATCTCTAGTTGATAACCACGGTCAATGAAAACTGGGTTTCCTCCAACAGAGTCTCACTGGGGAGCAAAGTACTCTTAAGGGCAGGCTGCACACCCTGAAGTAGAGGCCAAACAGAAAGTGAACTCAGTGGCATCTTTGGAGGTTTCTTGTCTCAAAATGTCATGTCAGAGCCTTTTCCTTTCTCCCCCCTTCTTATAAATTTATCTTGCTTTTATTTAACTTTATTTGTATATTTTTTCTTCTCCCTCTTTTTAAACCTTACAGGTCATTTGCATATTTATTATAGCTTCCAATTTAGTGGTTTTGTGGGATTCATGAGTGTGGGAACAAGAGGGTCTCTGTTTCCTGTGCCTTCTCTAGGGATCTTTTCCTTCTGTTTGTTTTCTCCAATTCTAACTTTCTGTTCTGTTTTATCTCATCATATTTTATTATTATCCCTTAGAAGCCTGTTTGTTTTTTAATGAGAGACAGAAAGGGGTGAATCTGAATGGGATTTGAGGAACTGGGGGAGCAGGGGGGAGGGAGAATTTTCAATAAAAGGTGTGTGTGTGTGTGTGTGTGTGTGTGTGTGTGTGTGTGTGTGTGTGTGAGAGAGAGAGAGAGAGAGAGAGAGAGAGAGAGAGATCTTGCCTCAACAAATCAGGAAGAATGAGAGTGTATGATTCCTGACCCTGACATCAGCCTCGGGCCTTTACATGTACTGATACACACGTGGATCCCCATACATATGGAAACAACACACATGCACGTGTGCGTGTACACACAAACACACACAAAATGGAAAAAAGAAGAAATACAGAAAGAAAAATAATGACTCAAAATTGCCCACATTTATGAAGAAACATGAGCTCTTAGGACTAAGATGAGGGGTCCATACTATGGACCAAATGTCTCTGTCTCCCCCCATGAAGCCCAACCCCCTAATGCAATGCTGGGGGTAGATGTATTTGGGGGTGGGTAACAGAGATGATGGTTAGATCCCCCAAATGAGATTAGCACCTACCTTTGACAATATTTCCTTTATTCATGTGTAAGTGTGTTTCTTGTGTGCACACACACCTGCTTGGGGTCCCTGTAAAGGTCAGTAGGTGCCCTTGATTCTCTGGAGCTGGACTTACAGGCAGTTGTTGGTGCTGGGAACTGAAGTCTGGTCCTCTGAAAGAGCAGCAAGTTCTTCTTCTTCTTCTTCTTCTTCTTCTTCTTCTTCTTCTTCTTCTTCTTCTTCTTCTTCTTCTTCTTCTTCTTCTTCTTCTTCTTCTCCTTCTCCTTCTCCTCCTCCTCCTCCTCCTCCTTCTTCTTCTTCCTCCTCCTCCTCCTCCCCTTCCTCCTCCTCCTCCTTCTTCTTTTGGTTTTTTGAAACAAAGTTTCTCTGTAACTTTGGAGCCTGTCCTGGCACTAGCTCTTGTAGACCAGACTGGTCTCGAACTCACAGAGATCTGCCTGCCTCTGCCTCCCGAGTGCTGGGATTAAAGGCGTGCGCCACCACCGTTTGGCAAACAGCAAGTTCTTAATGCCATCTCTGGGACTGAGAGTGCTGGGAGCTTCCTCCTCTAGAACCTGTGAAGGCGTAGTGAGAAGTCTGCCTTTCGGCATGGCGAAGCAGCCCTCAGCAGACACGGAGTCTGCGGGTGCCTTGATCCTGGGCTTCTCAGCCTTCAGAACTGTGACAAATAAATATTTATTGTTTAAGCTACTTAGAGTGTGATATTTTGTTATACCACCCTGAGCGGAGACAATTCCAAATGGAGAAAAAAACACAAAGAAATCTACGCCAATTATAATTAAGTTATGATTATACTTCTGTCAACTAGAGACTGAGAAAAAGTCTTGAAAGCAGCCAGAGAAAATTGAGGAAACACAAATTCAAATAACAGCAGAATTAGAGCCCGTAAAAGCCAGAAGAAAGCGACAGTGTATTTCCAGTGCTGAAAGAGAAGTTGTCACCTCCTAACTCTGTATCCCATAAATGTATATTTTAAGAATAAAGGCAAAAGGCTGGGAGATGGCTCAGTGGCTAGGAGCACTTGCTCTGAGAGCATGAGACCCCGAGTTTAAACCTCAGTGCCCACATGAAAAGATGGGCATGGCTGAGCTGCCTGTCACCTCAGCACTGAGGGCTGGAGACAGGGTACGGAGAACTCTGGCCAGCCAGCCTGCCTCAGTAGTGAGATTCTAGTCCAGTGAACCATCTTTTCTCAAGGCAATTAGGCGAAGAGCCATAGACGAAGTCACCAAATGTCCTCCTCTGGCCTCCACGTACACATGCATGGATGTGCATATTTGCATATCACAATCATGAACCACACATGTATATGACATACAAACATACAATACCAATCACAGGTTCTCAACACACATCCAACATGCACATACACACACCATTTAAATAAGTATATTTTTAAATTATGTGTGTGTGTGTGTGAGCGCGCCTGTGTGTATATCTGAACACCACCTGAGTGCAGGGCTCTGCAGAGGCCAGAAGAGGATGCTAGAAACTGGAGTTAAAAGTGGTTGTGTGAAGCCTGATACAGATTCTGGGAGTCCAACTCAGGTCTTCCGCAAGAGCAGCAAGTGCTCTTACCCATGAGGCATCTCTCTAGGCCCCATATATACACACACATAAAAGAATAATGAAAAGAAAAAAGGGTAAATAAAAACGAAAGAAAACTAAGAGGTCTTATTGTTAGCCCGTCAATGAAGGACACAAGGAAGCAAAGGAGAAATTGGAGCAGTGAGACGGAGGGAATAACGCAGTAGTAAAGTACGGGCTAAACAATGCTCTTTTCTGTGTTTCCTAAATTAGACTTGACAATAGCAAAATTATAATACTGACTGACGTGATTTCAAACGATGTTTGCAAGGGACACACAAGGAAATCATAAGCAGCACACAAAATAAGGTGAATCTTCTTGTTCACTCAAATAAATAAAATGATGACATAGATTTTATGCCTATAAAAATCTCACATCTAGAAAAAACACTAAAATTGTTATTCAAAAAGATACACTCAGAAACACTGCAGATAAACTAGAATGGATTTATCTAAAAAAGGATCTTTTTGTTTTGTTTTGTTTTGTTTTTGTTTTTTGAGACAGAGTTTCTCTCTGTAGCTTTGGAGCCTGTCCTGGAATAGCTCTTGTAGAACAGGCTGACCTCTAATTTACAGAGATCTGCCTGCCTCTGCCTCCTGAGTGCTGGGATTAAAGTCATGCACTACCACCGTCCTGCTTAAAAAGGACCTTTTAAAATGTGTTGATAACTCACATAAGCTAAAGGAGAAGAAAATACATAAATAAGAAGCTGAAGACAAAACAAAAAATAAAATGGAGCCTTAAATATCAATTGGTACATTAAATATAAAAAATCAAAAACAATTAAAAGTCAGGCTGACAAACATAACTGAATTACAGACTGTCTACAGAAAAAAACTTCCCCTGATGAAAATGATAAAAGTACATTGAAAAGGAAAATATGAGGAAACTTTAACTAGGGAAAGAAGTGGATGGTAGCTATAGCTTAGTGATAGAGCATGTGCTTACCATGCACAAAACCCTCGGTTCAGTCCCTAGAACACAGGAGGGGAAGCAGTGCTCTGTATGTTAGACTCAGTGACTTCACAGCCAAGATAAGTACCAGAGACAGAGAGGGGTGTTACATACTGACAAGGCCAATCAGCCAAGACCATACAGCAGCCTTACATATAGACGCACCACGTAAACAGAACATCCAAGCAGGTGAAGTAAGAGCTGCTAGCCGGAGATAAGGAAATATACTACTGTAAGTAATGATTTCAACACCCCTTGTTCAACAAGTGATAGGACAGCTACACAGAAAACCTGTGAGAACTTGATACCATCAGCCTACGAGATTTGACCGGCAAAATCAGATACTCTAACCAATGACAGCAGAATTATCCTCATCTCACCTCTCTGTCCCCCTCCCATTCCTTCTCCTCTCTCTCTCTCTCTCTCTCTCTCTCTCTCTCTCTCTCTCTCTCTCTCTCTCTCTCTCTCTCCCCCCCATCTCTCTCTCTTCCCTCTCCATCCTCTCCCCTCCCTTCTTTCTTTTCTCCCCCTCCCTTTTCTTTTCTGAGGTTTAAAACAACTTAAATACATTTACAGTTATGTAGGTCAGACAATCTGGTGTGGGGCTCGCCGGCATTGGAGATGGTTAATGCTGGTTTCCAAAAGTGGGTTGGGTCTCACAAAGCTAGCTCCTGAGATATGGGGTTGCTCTATAAGAGTGACATCCAACATACCCTCTTACTCGGTGCCTCATCACGGGACTCCTATTTCTTCAACGTGATGCCATTCACCACGTTGAGATGCAGGTGGATCTTTACCAGAGGCCAAACAGATGGGGCTGTTCAATCTCCCTTGTGTCTAAACTCCCTGACCTCAGCTGTCTTGTTACAGTAACTAAGAAAAGGAATCAAGGGATCTCTCTAGGTTCCTGTCTGTCTACATGCCCACAGCTCCTAGGCGACAGATCAGCTGCTCCAGGCTCAGTCCTTCGTGGAGCTCTGGGAAGGGAAGGGGTAGCTCTGAGGGCAATTCCATGTTTCAGGTTCTTAATGCACACATTCTGAGCCCACCTTCCTGGTTCTTCACAGACTGGACTCATTCAGTCCCATTCACGGAGGTGGAAATGGAGACACAGAGACATCAAACAACCTGCTCATTATGAGGACTGGAACCAGAAGCCAGGTGACTTGACACAGAGTTCAAGCTCTTCCCCAGATGTGGTCGTATCTTAGGGATGCAAAGCCTAACCAAGAGTACGAGTGTCTATGACTAGTCCCTAAGGGCCAGGCACAGGGCTGGGCACACCTAAGTCCTCCTGATGGTAGCCTTGTCTTCTGGCCATTCTGCAAGGTTGGTACACGGTAACGTGGAGTAACTAGATGAGAAGCAAGGGCTGGTTGACATCAGGTGATCATGGGAGTCTTATTAGCTCTTATTCCTCCCCAGTTTCAAAAGTCAAGATGGCCTTAGGGGGAGAACCTCCCTTCTGCATACCAGTTCAGCTGCTTCGGAGCAAAATGGTTTTATTTGGCCCTGGACGTCATTCCTGAGAAATGAGGACTGCAAAGCGTGTATACTCTAAAAACGTCTTGTCTCTGATAACTATTCAATTTTGGGTGTGATCCAAGAGCTGGTATGTTGTGGGTTTCTAGTCCAAGCTGGTCTTGGCTGCCCTGGGTGGAGGCTTTAGCTGGGCTGGATTCTTGGGACTTGATTTAATACATACCAAAACATTTGGGTCAATTGCAAAACCAGAGATACACATCCCTGTATTTCGGTTCCAGTCCCCAGCTTAGTGGTATGAGCCACAGCGATGTCATAATGCAATACACATGCACCAAGGGCTGCTCTGGGTGACCGTCTGCTGGCTGCGAGCAGGCGCTGTGGCTGCCCTACACAGTGGACAGAGATCAAGTAAAAGCCAGAACAGCTGCAAGGGAACCACATGGACGCTTCCAGAATTCATGCCTTCCTGTCAGTGTGTGCTGCACGTCAGGAGAGGAGCTGGCATGGAGCTAAGTGTGGCTGGACTGCAATAATAAGCACACGTGAGGGGGATGTAGGTGGGGTCTCCCTGTTTCATGTTCATGATAGCAATGAGTTCAAGCTCCCTCTCAGCAGAAATTCCTCCCCTGGCATTTCTAGAAGATGGTTGTGGTCCTACCTCCCACCAGGAAGGACATCCTAAGTTTGTTAGCGGGAGCAGAGCTCTACCTGTCCGCGCTGGGGACGGGACTGGATATGGTTTTGATTTGGGCCATGTTTGAGCTGTACCATCCTCTTCTCCTTGGAGTCTTTATAGGGACTTGAGAGGAGCAAGTCTGGGCCCAGAAAGGGTGGGAAACTAGGGGAAGAGCCTCTATGCATGGTCAGCATGGGCTGGGGGACTGCAGAGGTGCTCGGTGGGCAGAGGCACTTGTTGTTCAGGGATGAAGATCCCGTCTAGTTGCAGGGCACTCGTGTTGAGTGTGAAGACATGAACGTTATCTCCGGAATCCATATGGTGGAAGGAGAGAACTGACTTCTCCAAGTTGTTCTCTGACCGTCACACATTGTGCACATGCATGTGCGTACACACACTAGGAAGCAAATACATTTTTACATGAACACACACAGTAAATAACTAATAAATACTTTTTAAAAAGAACTAGCCTAGTTGGCATGGCGGAGAGGCAGAAAGGGGAGCAGCCCTGGAGCTCCCTAACCAGGCAGTCTAGGTGAGCTGGTGAGCTCTAGATTCTATGAGAGATCCTGTCTTAAAATATAAGATGGAGAGTAATCGATGAAGACATGTGATGTCAACCTTGGCCTCCACAAAAATGCACAGCATGTGCACCTGCGTGCACACACGCATACACAGACATACACACACACACACACATAGACATACATACACATACTCACACACACAGGCAGGGGGCATCAAGATGGTTCAGTGCATAAAGATATCTTACCCAAGCCTGAGTTTGATACCCAGGATCTTACAAAGTACAAGGAGAGATCTGGGTCCTACAAATTGCCCTTTGAACTCCACAGGCATGCTGTGGCATGCATGCTTGTGCATACACACAAGAAAAAATAAATAAAAGACGAAAGAGACCTTTCGGGTATCAGTTACTCACCCATCGCCTGGCAACTTCTGTGGTCTGCCTGGTTCTCCAGTGTGGCCTGTATCATGCCAGGGTGTTTGGGCCTTGGCCTGCTGTAGGGGATCTTTCTTGAGCTCCCATGGGACTTCGTGCTTCATTAGCTGTGTCTAGGCTTTGGGTCTGTTCTTGGTAAGCTGGACAGCAGACTAGCACCCAGGTGGTAAGGAAAAGAATTGGAAGTTCTTTCAAGTTGTGTGACTTTTTCTGGGCAGCATGAACAAAGGTCTACTCAGCACAGACGGGACACTGATGACAGACCAAAGGAGCAAGTCCACCCAGTCTAAACTGCTGAAGTGGTGACGGGTGGCTGACTCAAAGGCAGCTGCATCACTGAGCAGCTCACTCCAGCACGGTGACAGCTCACCAAAGCGGCATCCTCAGAGCTTTCCCTAGCTTCTGGGCAGCACTACCTGTCAGCGAGTTTCTTCTTCCAGCACCAGTTACTACTTTCGCAACCCCAGGGAGGGGGCTTTCTGAATCTTGTAATATTCCTGAACTTCCTGAGCTATTTAATTTTCTGTTTGGTTTTTTCCCCCTTGAGTCTTGAAGAAATATTTCAATTAGGAGGAAGCAGCCTCGTGTGCGACATGTGGAGAGTGGAGGCAGACAAACCTCAGGGCAGCAGCAACAGCAGAAGTTGAGCCATGCTCACCTGAGACCCCAGTTCCCAGAAGCTGCACCACCAAGTGCAGGAGGCAGAGATACAGGCATCTAGGGGGCAACAGGTTGGAACTGCACAGGTAAGTATTGCCTTGGGCCTCTAATGTCACAACTTGTCCTAGTGGAGCCCAGGATTTTTCCTAGACCAGGGTGGCACCAGGGCACCTGCAGACTCAGTGTGGCTCAGAGAGAGGCCTGAGTGTAAGCCCATCTTCCTTCGTCTTGTTCTCTGAAACGAGTGTAAGCCCATCTTCCTTCATCTTGTTCTCTGAAACTAAGACTCATATACTCCTGTGACATCCCCACAGACAGATAGGGAAGGGTCAGCCTTAGAGAACATCTACTCTATTCATTCGTTGGTTTTCTATGTTCCTTGTGTGTGGCATATGCATGTGTGGGGTGTACCACTCACTTGTGAGCGCTCGAGTGGAAGCCGGAGGTCTATGCCAGATGCCTTCTCTTGCTCTCTGATGTATTTGTTGAGACCGGGTCTCTTACTGAACTCAGAACTTTCTGATTTAGCTGGGCTGGATGGCCAGAGAACTCCAGCAATCTGTTCTCTTGGGACTGTGGATACAGAAACATGCTGGCTGTTATGTAGGTGCTGGGGATCTGAACTTAGGTCCTCATGCAAGGGTAGCAAGCACTTAACCCAATGAGCTCTTCCCAGCCTTAAGAGCATGTGTTTGATAGGCATTGCACTGAATCTGTAGGTTGCTTTTGGTAAGATTGCCATTTTTACTATGCTAATTCTACCTATGCAAGAGCGTAGAAGATCTTTTCATGTTCTGGTGACTTCTTCAATTTCTTTCTTCAAAGATTTAAAGTTCTTGTCATACAGGTCTTCCACTTGTTTGTTTAGAGTTATTCCAAGATATTTTATGTTATTTGTGGCAATTGTGAAGGGTGATGTTTCTCTGATTTCTTTCTCAGCCAATTTATCATCTGTGTATAGGAGGGCTACTGATTTTTCAAGTTAATCTTGTATCCTGCTACATTACTGAAGGTGTTTATGAGTTGTAGAAATTCCTTGGTAGAATGTTTGGGGTTGCTTATGTAAACTATTATATCATCAGCAAACAGGGAGAGTTTGACTTCTTCAAAAGACACTTAAGGAAATGCTCAACATCCTTAGCCATCAGAGAAATGCAAATCAAAACAACTCTGAGACTCCATCTTACACTTGTAAGAATGGCCAAGATCAAGAACACTGGTGACCACTTACGCTAAGTAAAGGGAATATGCCTCCATTGCTGGTGGGGATGAAAACTGGTAAAGTCAGAACCTGGAAACAACCTAAATGCTCTTCAACCAAAGAATGGATAAAGAAGATATGGTACATTTGCACAACGGAGTACTACACAGCAGAAAAAAAAAACGACATCTTGAAATTTGCGGGCAAATGGAAACACCATATTGAATGAGGTAATGCAGACTAAGAAAAAAATATCATATGTATTCATTCATAAGTGGCTTTTAGACATAAAGCAAAGAAAAATCAGCCTACAATTCACAATCTCAGAGAACCTAGACAAGAATGAGGACCGTAAGAGAGACATACATGGATCAAAACCAAATGGGACGTAGAAAAAGACAAGATCTCCTGAGTAAACTGGGAGCATGGGGACCATGGGAGAGGGGAGATGGGGAGGGGAGTGGCTAAAAATATATACATCAATAGAAACGATTTTTAAAAAAGAGCATTATCTGTTATTGAGTAAATAAGAACATTTTGGTCCAGAGAAGATGATCAGTGGCCTGGGATTGCAGAGCTCAGGGATGTGGGGCAGCGATGACAGAACTCATGTACCCTCAAAGTGTGAGGCCTTCCAATCCTGTCCCCTTTGAAGGAGACAGACATACATGTGGGAGGGACCAAGTATAACCTTGATCAGCTGTTTAAACCTTCTAGAATGCATAAAACAGAACCACCACAGGAGGATGGCTGTCACTCCCTAGTGACCCTCACTACCGACTGGACCCCCATCTGAAGAGCAAAGGGTTGAAGCGGGCTTCTAGTTTTCCTTCAAGCTGCTCTCTATAGGCGTACAGCGTGATCCACGCCATACCACTGAATCGGCTTCCCCATCCTTGAGACCGGGCTCAGCTGCCGGTCAGATGAACAAGAGAACCATGGGAAGAAAAGAAAGGGAGGAGTCTTTATCCCTGAAACTGCAGCAAGTCACTCTCAAGCCCACTGAGTGAGCTGACCTGCCCCGCTCAGGGCACCGGCAACCTCTGGCAACCTCAAAGGCCTGGCCCACCGAGGGGCCCCCCTCCAACAAGGTTGGGGAAAATGTGGCCTGTTTACCTGTCAGCCTGTCTGCTTTCTTTTCATCTCAGAGGAAAAGAACTCCAGCGGAGCTGCTAATCCCAGAGTCAACAGGCGACCTAGCTGAGCGGATTCCCTGGAGGCGGGTGCCTCACTCAGCCCCAACTGTGCAAACAGACCCTGCAGGCCTGCGCTGCCGCAGGGGCGTGGCCAGAAGCGGCTGGTCCAGCACGCCAGTTTGCCAGCTCGCCAGGCCCCTTGCTTCCTTTGTGATTTTCCCATTGAATTGGGAGGAAGTTCAAAGGCAGGCCAGGGAAGGTCAAAGCTAATTTGCAGGTCGGGAAGGAGAGGGGCCTGACCTTTACCCGGAAGTTGGCCACCTGTTTGTCCTGACTGCTCCAATTACTAGCAGGGCGGCAGAGGCTAGCCGATGCAGCCCTGTGAGCCTCAGTTTCCTCATTTGTAAAGAAGCAATAAAGCACCTGTCTGGGACCAAGGGTGCATCTCAATTGTTAAGGGCTGTCCTTAACATGTATGAAGCCCTGAGTTCGATTCCACATAAACCAGGTGTGGTGGTGCGCTCCTCTGATCCCAGTTCTTGGAAGGTGGAGGCCAGAAGCTCAGATGTTCAAGATCACTCTCAGCTCTGAAGGTTTGAAGACAACCTGGGCTGCATGAGTCACTGCTCAAAACAACAACAGCAAAAACAACACAGCTCTCTGTTAGTGATAAAGACAGTGTGGTGTTCCCTATAAGTGGTAGCTACTGAGAGTTAGAGAGGGCTTAAGAGACTAGGAATTAGATAGGCCCCCTGGTAGGCAGGCAGACAGGGAGAGGACCATGGTTAAGAAATAAAGGTGTCCCATTTCCAAGATGGCCAGCTTCTTCCTTAACCCCCTGATCGGAGACAAAAGGCTGGCCACTTAAAACAAGGGCCTTGTAGGTTCTTGTCTCCTACCAGCAGGCCCCTCCTGATGGACGGGCTCAACAAGTTCACGGCCACATCAGGACATGTCCTAAAGTTACCGACCAGTCAACCATGCTGTCTTCACACTGACCAACCCTAGCATAGCGGAGGAAGACTCTTCACAGGCTTCAATACCCCCAGGCCTGGCTGAGAGACTGGAGTCTTTGGATTTCCGCTTTGCTGAGGGTCTTTTTCTCCATGTGTCGGCTGCACGCGTGTGTTTCCTCAGTTCCTGACTCTGACGTGGTGCCTGAGGTTGCTCGGTTGCCTGTTGAACTTCAGAGCTTTTTTTAGCGGGCAGAGAAGCCGAACTGATCCCCAGACGGTATCAGGAAGGAGGCTGACCTGGGAGCTTTGAATCAATGCCTACAGAGAGACGGGGTGTCCTGAACTGAGCCGGAGGAGCCGGAGTGGCTGGGACAAAGGAACGGACTCAGATGAGAGTGGATGGCTCCTTTCAGGGAGACAGTGAAACAAACATCCCGGGGTCTACATCCCAAGGCAAAGTTACCTGTGGGGAGGAGGCTGGCCCTCCACTTCCCCGCAGCAGGACCCCGGAAGCACACTGCCTCGCAGTCCTTCAGTTTCCAAGTGTATGTGAGCCTGAGCTGGTCTGACAAGGTGTGAAAAGTGGTTGGTACAGAGCTCAAGGTCCCTAGATAGAGAGCACGTTCTTGGGGCTGCTGAGGTGGCTCAGCGGGTAAACCCCTGACGATTGAGTTTGATTTCCCAGGACCCTCATGGTGAAGGAAAGAGCTGACTCCCTCAGGTTGTCCTGACTTCCGTGTACACCCACCCCTCCCACAAGAAATGCAATTTAAAAAAAAAGAAATGTGTTTGATTTAGCATCAGTTTCTTCTCCCTGGAGCTCAAAAGTGTTTATATGATTGACAAGGTTTCACTATGTAGTCCTGGCTGGCTGGAGCTTGTTATATAGACCAGGGTAGCCTTGAACTCACAGCGAGCCACCTGCCTCTACCTCCCAAATTTTGGTATTAAAGACTAGTGTCACCACAGCTAACAAAATATATTTTAAAATTTTTATCATTATTATTTTAAGTATTGGAAAAAGGGGTCACATAGCCCAGGCAAGCTTCCAACACATTCTGAGGCTGAGAATGTTAGGATTATAGGTTGGCGTTATAGTATCCTGTTTTAAGAAGTGCTGGGTCTCGAACCCAAAGTCTTGTGTGTGCTAGGCAAGCTCAGTACCAACTGAGCTATCTCCCCAGTCTCCAGACTTTCCTATCACAGTACATGTTCTGGGAGTGGATGGTTACTGGTTTTAATCATTGGTGGGTGATGCCGTCACCAACTAGGTTCTTTCCCTCCTCCTGGCCAGCACATGTGCCTGCTAGTTGCCTTGGGGTGGCAACATGGGCCTCTCTGCTCCAAGGGCAAGCACGGGTCTCCCAGGAACTCCTGCTTGGTCTCATTGGTCAGAGTGAGTCCCATGGTTGCGGTGTAGCCAGGGCTGCTGGGAATGCAAAGCCTTTACTACCTCAGTGTGTGCTGGAGGCTGGGGAAGGCGGCTGAGGGGGTGAGAACAGGGAGTCACCCAGTCACCAGCTGCCAGAGGAGCTGACTATCCTCTTCCCAGGCCACAGACGGGAAGCCAGTGCCAGGGGCGGAGGATGCTTACTCAATAGGCAGCTTGATTGATGGACTTGGACGTTCTGGGCTGCCAACCAGAGATGCCGTGATAAAGCTGCTTCCGTGCACGAAGGAGAACAGTAGGAGAGCTGAGCTGTGCTGAGGGACAGGGACACGCCGGGTTTGTTTTTGGAAACAAGCTTTCGTCTTGTAGCTGAGGCTGGTCCTGTATTCAAGGACAGTCTTGAACGTTAAATCATCTTGCCTCCCCAGTGCTGGGATTGCAGGTGTGCACTACCAGACTCGGTTTCTAGAGTGCTAGGATCAGACGGAAGTTGTTGTGTGTGCCGGGTAAGCACTCTACCCACCATGCTGTGTCCCCAGCCTCACTTAGACGTTCCCCCCCCCCTCAGGCATACTCAGCCCCCAAAAGACAAGCACTGTTCTAGAGACTATGGAGGAGAACACTGAGGGTCAGGGAACAGGCCCACCTCCCTCATACAAGTCTATCACCTCCCTCACACATGCCCTCCCCATCATCACACGGGCTCACTTCCCTCTGGTAATCGTCCACCTTCTGAATGTGTTATAAAAGTACCGAACAGCATCATCTTCTGGGCTGGGGAGTAGCAAGTTTTCAAATACAGGAGCCTTTGGGGGACATTTTGTATTGAAATTATAACAGAGAGGTACTTGACTAGAGCATGATTTGCGGGGTCTTCTGTAGTATTTTCCTTTAGCGCCCAGAGATGCTGTCAGAGCATCTCTGTCCCATAGTCCTAGCAACGTTTGCAGAATGTCACCAGTAGCTACTTGTCAGGCAACGTCTCTTCCATCCTGTGTGACAGAGAACAGCCCAGAAAGGCTGTTCCCCCAGATGTGAGAAGGAGAGGGAAATGGCCTTGTGAAGCCCAGGGACAACACCGGGGTGCCTTCTTAAATGTGCCCTAGGAGGTGGCACAGCTTCCCCAAAGACCAGTGGTACAGGAACCTCAAACCAAAGGAAGGCCAGACGCAGCACTCTTGTCCGTGTGTCTGCAAGCATGCAGATGCATGTCAAGTAAATGTACACACGGAGGTCTGGATGTTGTCCTTAATCCCGCTCCCACCCCCGTTTTTAAAAGTTTGTTTTAAATTAGATTTTTGTGTATTTATTTTACACTCACATACATGCATGTGTGTGAGTGCATACATGGTGTGTGCATGGAGTCCAGAGGACAGCTTTTCGGAGTGTGTTCTTTCCTTCCACCATGTGGGTTCTAGGGATTGAATTCAGGTCATCGGGTTCCGTGGCATGTGCCTTACCTGCTGAGCCATCTCATTGGCCCTCCGCCTTATTTTCAGAGACAGGATCTCTCATTGGCCTGGGAGAAACTCACTAACTTGGCTGCCCTGGATGGGATTACCGGTGCTGGGATTACAAGCATGCTCCACCCTGCATTCTGATTCGTGTGGAGTCTGGGGATCAAATTCGAGTCCCCATGCTTGCATGACAAGTACTTTACATACTGAGCCATCTCCCTTCCCACATACAACAGAAATCTGGGCCTTGGACTTGGCTGTGGCTACAGGGCGCCAGGACCACCTTTCCCAGACATCTTGGAAACTGGGAAGCCCCCAGGCCTTTTGCATGATGGCTCCAGGAATCAAGGGGTTTTGAGAACGACTTCGAGTTGGTTTTCTTAGCCAGTCTTCAGTTCGATTGGGATCTAAACACCGCTTTGAATGTGATGTTCAACTCCACATTCACAAGAAGAAGTTATTTGCAGAGGTGATCAGGTGTAAAATCTTGCTTGGCTTTTTAAACCGGTAGTTAAATATTTCTCTTAGGGAGATGCCAGCTCCTCGGCTGTGTGTTCCTGAGCTCAAGGCCTTCGTCTTTATCACTGGCGAGCTCGCCCAGGGGTGCCTATATCTAGTGCCTTACTGCTTGTTCTTGGGACACGCAGGATCCCTGAGATACTGCTGCTTTTGTCCATTGAGCCTTTCACAATGCCTGGCGCACACCTGGGAACTGGATGAGGGAACAGACAGGTACAGACAGGAATGATGGCTGATGACTACCTGGGGGAGTGATCCAGATCAGGTATCTGGGATGAAGGCCCTGGTGAGGTCCGTCCTGTACAGTCCCAATCCAGCCCCTTGTGGCAGCCTGCATATCTGGGTCGGTGAAGTTCAATGTAGGCACACACAGGCGTGTGAACCCCTCTCCTCCTGCCCAGGCATGGCTGGCAGCTGTGGGCAATTCACGCAATTCTGCAGACTTCTTCAATTCTCATTTTTGGGCCATGGAGTCATCTGTGCCTCTCCCTCTTCATGCTGGGTCACCTCTTGGCCACACCACAGGAGGAACTTCAGACACCAGTTCCCTTCAGGAAGTCTTCCCTGATCCCAGGGCTGCCGGAGGAAGAGTGGGAGCTGAGAGCAGCTCTGGAATCTCCGCTTTGCTGATGAGATCGACCATCTAGAGAGGCGGGGACACGGCGGCAAAGCAGGGGAGCTTGGAAAGCTTAGCTCAGAACGGGCTGCCCCAGGATGGCAGTTGCTTTCAGAACCTACCAAACAGGCTTGTAAATTCTGTCCCAGCCAGCTACCTGGCTGTGTGAACTTGATTCAGGGGCTCCTGTGTTCCCCCATCTGTGTGGCACTACTACACGGAAGGTGTAGGGACCTCCTGAGATATTAATGTAAAGAAGGAGCAGGAGCTGGGGAAATGGTGGCTCAGTCTGCAAAATGTTGGCTGTGCAAGCCGAAGATCAGGGTTTAATCCCCAGATCCTACATTAAAAAAAGGCAACCCCTCCCCAAAACCACAAACCTCTGTGTGGTGGTACATGCTTGCGGTCCCAGTACTGGGAGGGCAGACACAGGTGGGTCCCCACGGCTTGTGGAGTGGGGAAGACCCAGGAGAGTGAAAGACTTCATTCTGTTTCTGTTGCCCTATCTTTGCTCATGTCTCCCACTCACAGTCCTTCCATGCCTAGGCATGAAGGCCCCGTGCTGTGCTAAAATCGCCACTTCAGGGAGTTCATGTCCCCACTGGCTGTTTCTGAGCCGATTGTCCTGTCCACCCACCTTCTCCTGGGCTCTCTGTTCTCACGCACTTTTTGCTTTTGCCAAGTTCAAATTCGTTCATTCATAGTTTTCTCCTCTGCCCCTCCCTGCAGACTTCCCAGGCACCTGCTGGGGAGGGATGCTCTCACCAGTGCTGGTCCTGAAGTCCCCAACAGAGGCCACATAAACAATGATAGCACAGAGGAGGGGAACTGAATGGCAGTTCTTAAAAGGTCCTCAGAATGCTCAGAAAAGATGGGCCAGGGGTGTGACCCATCTGGGAGAGGGCTTGACTGACACGCACCAAGCCCTGGATTTGGGCCTCAGCAACAATAAAGCAGGCACAGTACTGAAAGCTTTTAATTTCTGATCTTATGAGAAAGAAACAGAAGGTTCAAGAGTTCAAGTTTAGCCTCAGCCGTGTAGCAACTTTGAGGCCAGCCTGAGCTACATGAGATCTTGTCTCAAATTTTGTCCATGTGATGAATTAAGGAACTTGAAATGGGAAGATGGTCATGGACGGTCGGGTAGATTCAAATGGATTGTTAAGAGGAGGGCAGAGGTCACGCAGGGAAGTGGCTATTATGTGTGCGCGTGTGTGTGTGGTTTTGAAAATGGGGGAAAGGAAGGAGTCAGTAACTGAGGGATCATTTGAGCCCTGGCTGGCCTTTCAGAACTGTAAGAGAATGAAAGTTACTGGTTGTGTGGTGTGTGTGTGTGTGCATATATATACATATACATGCATGTGTATTCATGTATATGTTCATGTGTGTGGATACATGCGGGTATGCAAGTGCACAGATGCATGTGTGTGCATATGTGTGTGTGTGTGTGTGTGTAGGAGTGCATGTATGCCCTTGTACAGACTAGAGGTTAATCCTGGGTTCCTTGAGAACCATTTTTTCCCCCTGAAACGGGGTCTCTGCCTTAGCTTGGAACTCAGCAAGTTAGCAATGCTAGTTGCCCCTTGAGCCCCAGGGATCTCTACCTCCCCAGCACTGGGACTGCAAGCCTGTGCCATGGCACCTGTCTTTTCTATGTGAGTTCTGAGGATCAAATTCAAGTCCTCATGCTTGCACAGCAAGCCCCTCCCACCCCCAAGTCTTGCATACTGTTTTCTGCCATGACCTTTGTTTGGGCCTCAACAGAGAAGGACTGTGAGCATGAAGAACTAAACTCAGGGCCTCTGAGGTTAGGTGGCACCTTGTGACTGATTCTTGTGACAAGGCAGGGGCGCAAGTCACTAGCTTTCCACTAGGTATGAGGCTTGACCCTGTGATCACCTATCACAGTCGCCAAGAGCAGTTCAGATGGGAGCACTAATAGCTGAACTTCTCTGCTTGGGGCTTAAGGTCAAGTGTCCCAGCCTCTGGGCTGACATTAAGGCAGTGTAGCTGATGGAGACCCTGAGGAGGTCCTGGCTGCTCTGAAGAGAGGAAGCAAAGGCCTGGAGTGCTGGTGGCACCATAGACTCTGAGGCTGGTCTCTAAGGCTGTGACCTGAGGGACAGAGGTCTCACAACATGGCTTCTCCCTGACATGCACCCTCCTTCCCTTCTCTGTACGGCTCTGTGAACACCTAGTGAGTGTGCAGAGACCCTGTGTGCCACTCATGGCTGTGTGGTGGGGAGCCCCTGCACACACAGGTCTGTAAGCATTAAGCTCTGTGAATGAATGTGAGGGTTTTGAAGCTCTCTGGGAATAGTTCTACCCCATACAGGGGCCGGAGCAAACCGGGGTGACAGATGTGGGTGGGTGTCTGGTGCGGAGTGTCTGGATAGGGTGCAAAGGGCAGTCACACACGAGGGACAGATGTGTGTAGCACATTCATAATCCTAGACTAAGGGCCGGCAAGATGGTCGGTGGGTAAAGGTGCTGCTGACAAGTCTGAAGACTTGAGTTCAGTCTCTGGGGCCCATTCAGTGGAAGGAAAGGATGCATTGCTGTATGTTGTTCTCAGGCGTCCGCATGCATCCCCTCAGTAAGGAAATAAAAACACACACACATACACACACACTGTACACACTCACACTACACACACACACTACACAGACTACATACACTACAACACTCATATTACATACACTACACACACAGTACACACTCACACTACACACACACACTACACAGACTACATACACTACACATACACTCATATTACATACACTACACACACACTGTACACACTCACACTACACACACACACTACACAGACTACATACACTACAACACTCATATTACATACACTACACACACTACACACACTCTACATACACGCACTACACATCACTACACCTGTTATAATAAATTTATTTATTTATAAATAACTCCCTAAAAGATTACATTGTGTGTGTGAGTGTGTGAGAGTGTATGTGAGTGAGAGAGTGTGTGTATGTGTGTGTGTGTGTGTGTGTGTGTGTGTGTGTGTGTGTGTGTGAGAGAGAGAGAGAGAGAGAGAGAGAGAGAGAGAGAGAGAGAGAGAGAGAAGACAGAGGACAGATTTTCAGGGAGTCAATTCTCTCCACCTGCCACCTGGGTTCTAGCGGTTAAACCTAGAACCCTGGGCTCGGCAGCAATAGCCTTTACTCTCTGAACCATCTACCAGCATAAGGTTCTTCTGAAACCCAGGTTCTCCTATAAGTGATGTCCCATGCCTCCAATTCATAGATAGGGAAACTGAGGCTCACAGAGCCGGTGATCTGCCTCAGGCAGAGTGGAGATACTCCCGATACCCGGGAACCCTGGCTCTCCATACCACAGAACACTCCCTTTCTTCAGGATTCTGCATCCATTTTCCTGGAGAGTGGGCTGGCTCAGCCGTCCATGCCTACCAAGCTGGTAGGCCTCTTTGAAATAGAGCGTGTTTGGAAGCGGTGGAGGGTGACGGGAGTGGATGCATTGGTGGTTAGTGGCTTTGTATTCTAAAAAGCTTCGTGACTTCTGTTACTCATTTTTTAGGCTTTTTTTTCTCTCAGTAACTTTTATGTCTTCCGCTCATGATCAGAAGAGCCTGCCCACTCCCTGGTCCTGGGTGCAGGGTTAGCAAGAGCTGGGGTGGGGTGAGTGGTCAATGGGTTTGGCGGAACTGCCCTTCTCCTGCTTTGGCGAAAACAATTCCCTATTTGGCAAAGGGCAGTGTTTGCCCTGGGACAAAGCTCTGCAGCCCTGTGCCAGGCCCTGTTTACCCTGGCACCCGCTACTGCGGTGGCCAAATGATCCTAGGCTGTTGAACTTCCTGGATTCCTAATCACACAGCCTACACCATGGGGGAGCAAGGCCAGTGCTAACAGGTGTCCTTCACAAGGTATCCGGTGGCTCTGCCAGCCCCATCCTGGCTTCTGAGGAGAAAGGTAAATGGAACTGGGCATTAGGTAAGGATGAGGGGCAGCCCAGATGCCTTGTGTCCTCGTTGCTGAATTCCTACCCATGACTCTTGTCTGGCCAGGCTGGTCATCTCACTTTAGCTGGAGTGTAGATGATTCTGTGCAGTCCCATGTGTGTGCTTGGATAGACAGAATTCATTCTTCTGCTTGAAATCCTCCTTGAAGGGCTTGGGAGGCAGCCTGGTGAAGTGCTTGCTGGGAAAGTATGATGACCCAAGCCCCTCTCCCAGAATCCATGTAAAAAAACTCAGGTGCCCTTTTAATCCCAGTGCGGGTTGGGGATGGGGACAGACCCCTGGGGACCACTGAGTCAGCCAGTCTAACTGGGTTGGTAAGTTTCAAGTTCAGTAAAAGACCCTGTCTCAAAAGCAGCAAGGAGAGAGATTGAGGAAGGAAGACACAAGATGTTGAACCCTGGCCTCCACAGACGACACCTGTAACACACACACACACACACACACACACACACACTCACACACACACACACACACTCCTACTGATGGTGAGGATCAATAAGTAGCTGCCTGAATTTTGAGGGGAACTGAGTGAGGGGCACATTGTGACCCTCCCTCCATGTTCTTTGGGGCCTTTCCCTTTCCAGAGTCTCCAGATCTTTGGGGACACCTCAAAAATGTCTGTTCCAGGGTGTCAGAATGAGCACCCCCAGGCTGAAAGCAACTGCACAAGTTGTGTGGAATAGTGAGGAGGGACCTCCGGCTCTCAGGGCCCAGGAAACCCCTAGTCAGATCTTCCGCGCTGTCTTCTCAGGGAGCAGCCCCAGCTTCTGTGGAGCGGCGCCGTGCTTGGGTGACTTTATTAAGTGCTCATCTAGGAAGTGCCAGCAGTGTGGCAGGTGCAAGTGCTCAGGTACTTATGTCGCTCGGGAAAATGAGTGACACAGAAAGGCCCTTTCAACGGATGGCTGGCCTTCAACAGCCTTTGAGTCCCGCCTTCCCCGTCTATTGACGGCCTCCCGCGTAGCACCTTTCCACCCCAATGGCGCAACACCCTTGCCCACTGCTTCTGTTTTTCCTCTTTTCAGCCGAGAGGCCAGTGCCCGAGGTCAGGCAGACAGAGGTGGCAAAGCAAGGTCACCTGTGGTCACCAGAATTCACAGGAAGTGCCTCCCACTACGTGGGTTGTGCTAACCCCAGCCCTCCAGTGTACTTGGTTCTGTGTGTGCATACGGAGAATAAGTTCCAGGCACCTCACTTAGGGCCCCTTGTCAGCATCTGCCCTGGTTTCATTTCAGCTGTTATAGAAACGCTAGCAAAAAGCAGCTTGGTGTGTATGTGAATGTATGTGTGTGTGTGTGCAGTGTGTGACTGTGTTATTGTGTGTGTGCATGTGAGTGTGCAGTGTGTGCATGTGTGTGTGTTGGGGGTGGGGTAGGGATGGAGAGATGGCTCAGTGGCTAAGAGAGTTTACTGTTCTTGCAACGAACATGTGTCCTGTCCCCCTGCCCCCATGTGGCAGCTCCCAATTGCCTGTGATGCCAGTCCTGAGGAAACCAATGACTTCTTTTAATGTCCTCAGGTTCCTGCACATACATGGCACACATAAATTCCCACAGGCACACATGCATACACATAAACAACAAATACATCTTTTCAAAAGCCAGTTATGGGAGGAAGGGTGTATTTTAGTTCATAGTTCCAGGTTACAATGCATCACAGTGGATTAAGGTCAGGAACTTGAAAGAGCTGGTCACATTATAGCCACAGACAAGAGCGGAGACCTAGGAATGCTTGCGTGTGACATGCTCAGCCAGATTTCTTTATCTTATATACTCCAGGGCCCCAAACAGGGAATGGGGCCAGCCATCCTCAGGGTGGGTCTTCCCACATCCACTTGCCCAATCAGGACACTCCCCACAGACACGCCCACAGGCCATCTTGATCTAGGCAAGCCCTCATTGAGACTGTCATCCTCTTCCCAGGTGATTCTCAGTGATGAAGTTGTCAATTAAAGCCAGCCATCACAGACTCCCTCTGTCCCCTAAGGCCCCATCATGATAACGCCATCCATTGGTGCCGTTAGCATTCGGGAAGAATGCCACCCACTGTCTTCTTCCAGGGGTTCATCCACCTGCTTATCAGTCCCAGACACACACAGCAGGGTGATCTCCAGGGACACACAGTGTGTTTAGGAAAGTAACAGCTGTGAATTGGGTCCCTGCCACGTGCAGACATTCTGAGGGTTCTGTGTAAGTCCATGTCTATGTGCATGTATACATGTATGTGTCTGTGCACGTGTGTGTATGTGCAGGTGGACGTATACCTGTATGGATGCACATACAGAGATCAGATGACATGGCATGCTTACCGTTCCTCAGGTGGCATCCACATTTTTTTGAGACAGGGTCTTTCACTGCCCTGAAACCAACTAAACAGTTTAGGCAGGTTAGTGGCTGAGCCCCAGGGATCCATCCTCCCGCCTGTGTTTCCAAGAGCTAGTGCATTACACCTTCTTTATTTAATTTGAGCCCTGTGTAAGATGGAGTGGTTATGGATTCCTGTAGTTCCAGCTCCTGAGAAGTAGAGGCAGGAAGATCAAGGTCATCCGTGGCTATATAGTGAGATTAAGGTCAGCCCAGAATACTTGATATGCCGCCTTAGAATTAAAATAAAGTAGGTACATAAAACTTCTCACTTCCCTCTGAAATAAACAGATCGTGGATAAGTTTTTGATTCTGTAGGACACGGAATATCTTACAATTTTTAGGGTTGATCAATATTTTGATTTTAGAGTGTCAGCGCTAAGAATGCTGTAGCACACAGATGAAGACTATCAGACAGAAGAAGTACGGCTGGGCCACCTTTTTTATTTAACCTGGGTTCTGGGGATTGAGCCCAGGTCCCCATGTTTTCATGGCAATCTCCTTATTGACTAAGCTGCCTTTCTAGCCCCATTTGCTGTGTTCTCTGAATATGTCTCATCCAGTTCTCTCAATAGCCTTGCCAGTGGCATCCTGATTTGATCTGTTTTACAAAGAGCAGAGAAAGCCCAGAGACATTAAACAGTTTCCCCTGGTCACACAGCTGACATGGCAGAGGCCCGTTTCAATCCACAACTGTGACCAATTACTGACTTTCTGAGGCATGGTTCCTCGCTCTGGAAAATGGGGTTAGGGAAAGGGATGGGCCTGCAGCTGGGCCAAAGGAAAGGCTTAGGAGAGCACTGCGGTCCCAGGTCACGATGGAGTCTGGCCCTGGCCGTACCTGCCTCCCACCTGGCATGGCTGGGGTCTGGAGGAACTCCAGCACCGTTAGTCATACAGGTGCCACTGCAGCACGGTGGGCAGGCTGCCTGTCTCCCGCCGCAGGTGAGACACAGCTCAAGTACTGCCCCTGGCCTCGCTTACTCACTTCCTTCCTGGGGTCATCACAGGAGCCCTGGCGCGGGAGTTCTGCGTCTGTCTGGGTACCTAGGTGGGGCTGAGCATCACAGATCCAACAATCTCTGAGGTGGCCCTAGCCGTACTTCATCTGTCTGATAGTCTTCATCTGTGTGCTACAGCATTCTTAGCGCTGACACTCTAAAATCAAAATATTGATCAACCCTAAACATTGTAAGATATTCCGTGTCCTACAGAATCAAAAACTTATCCACGATCTGTTTATTTCAGAGGGAAGTGAGAAGTTTTATTTACCTATTTTATTTTAATTCTAAGGCGGCATATCAAGTATTCTGGGCTGACCTTGATCTCACTATGTAGCCACGGATGACCTTGATCTTCCTGCCTCTACTTCTCAGGAGCTGGAACTACAGGAATCCATAACCACTCCATCTTACACGGGGCTCAAGCCCAGGGTGACACGTGTCCTGGCCAAGCACAGTATTGACTGAACTACACTCCCAGCCCAAGATCCAGTTCTGCCTGTAAAAATCAATAACCTACCCAGCATATTAGTGGAAATTTGCTTTCATTTTTAATAGATGGGATTAAATGTACACCAAAAACAATTATAAATCAGTTCTGGGTCTGTAGGGGCGGCTCAGCAGCTAAGTGTGCTTGCTGCCAAGACTAGGAACCTGGATTTGGTTCCCTGGGACCTGCATGGTAAAAGGAAAGACCTGACTCCTGAAGGTGGTCCTCTGACCTCCACACTTGGGCCATTGTACATGGGCACACATAAAATAAATACATGAACATAAATAAGCGTCTTCATTATTTATTATGAGTAGGTGTTTGGGTCTCTGACCTGCTTTGTGTATCTACGAACCTATGTGCCAAGTTTGTGTAATTATTTCTAAGAGGCCAAGGGGGATCAGGAGTTGAAATAGTTTGAAGAGCACCTCAGAAACACACTAGAACTGTTCACACTATTCCAGCACCCCTGAAAACACACTAGAACTGTTCACACTATTCCAGCTCCCCTGGAAACACACTAGAACTGTTCACACTATTCCAGCACTCCTGGAAACACACTAGAACTCTTCACACTATTCCAGCACCCCTGGAAATACACTAGAACTGTTCACACTATTCCAGCACCCCTGGAAACACACTAGAACTCTTCACACTATTCCAGCACTCCTGGAAATACACTAGAACTGTTCACACTATTCCAGCACCCCTGGAAACACACTAGAACTCTTCACACTATTCCAGCACCCCTGGAAACACACTAGAACTCTTCACACTATTCCAGCACCCCTGGAAACACACTAGAACTCTTCACACTATTCCAGCACTCCTGGAAACACACTAGAACTGTTCACACTATTCCAGCACCCCTGGAAACACACTAGAACTCTTCACACTATTCCAGCACCCCTGGAAACACACTAGAACTCTTCACACTATTCCAGCACCCCTGGAAACACACTAGAACTCTTCACACTATTCCAGCACCCCTGGAAATACACTAGAACTCTTCACACTATTCCAGCACCCCTGGAAACACACTAGAACTGTTCACACTATTCCAGCACCCCTGGAAACACACTAGAACTGTTCACACTATTCCAGCACTCCTGGAAATACACTAGAACTCTTCACACTATTCCAGCACCCCTGGAAACACACTAGAACTGTTCACACTATTCCAGCACCCCTGGAAATACACTAGAACTGTTCACACTATTCCAGCACCCCTGGAAATACACTAGAACTGTTCACACTATTCCAGCACCCCGGAAACACACTAGAACTGTTCACACTATTCCAGCACTCCTGGAAACACACTAGAACTCTTCACACTATTCCAGCACCCCTGGAAACACACTAGAACTCTTCACACTATTCCAGCACCCCTGGAAACACACTAGAACTCTTCACACTATTCCAGCACCCCTGGAAACACACTAGAACTGTTCACACTATTCCAGCACCCCTGGAAACACACTAGAACTGTTCACACGTGTTCTGGCACCCTGGAAACACACTAGAACTGTTCACACCTGTCAGGCTTTGTGAAAGACCTACTGCTTGCCAGGCCTATGCTAGACAAAGTGAGAACAGACAGGCCCTCACCCATGGCTTCTGTTTGCAAGACATTTGATTGCTGGCCTATGCCATGCTGGGGTGGGGAAGAGCCTCCAGGAGCTGAGAAGGACTGGAGACCTCCCAAGAAAATGACTAGATGAAAACAGTTCCTTATGGGAGGAGCTCAGCTTCATTTGTTAACACAGCTTCTCCTCCTGCTAAGGGCCCCCTTTCTCATACATCCTGCTGCTATGTTTTTGACCCTTAAGTGGTACACTGGCCACTGCAGCTGGGCACATGCCCAGCAATGCCCTGAGCCTGTTCTATGCCATGCTCCATCCCACATCTACTCTTGGGGCCAGATTTTGTGTGGCCCCCTTTTGAGTTATAGGACCTGAATTCACCTGGAGGCTGGGAGAGAAGGCTGCAGACAAGGCTTGTAGATTGCAGTAACTCTAAGTTAGTCCAGCTTCAGAGGACAGCAAGGCTGTGAGGGAGGTTCAGCACAGGGCACAAGAGTGAGAGCTGCTACTGAGCCTAAACCGATAGTCTGAGGAGGGCCCAATGGGGAGCACAGGAGACAGTCTGAGGAGGGCCAGAGGGACACCAGAGACAGTCTGAGGAGGGCCAGAGGGACACCAGAGACAGTCTGAGGAGGGCCAGAGGAGGCACAGGAGACAGTCTGAGGAGGGCCAGAGGAGGCACAGGAGACAGTCTGAGGAGGGCCAGAGGAGGCACAGGAGACAGTCTGAGGAGGGCCAGAGGAGGCACAGGAGACAGTCTGAGGAGGGCCAGAGGGACACCAGAGACAGTCTGAGGAGGGCCAGAGGGACACCAGAGACAGTCTGAGGAGGGCCAGAGGGACACCAGAGACAGTCTGAGGAGGGCCAGAGGAGGCACAGGAGACAGTCTGAGGAGGGCCAGAGGAGGCACAGGAGACAGTCTGAGGAGGGCCCAGAGGGAGAGGGAGGGAGGAAGAGAGAGAGAGAGAGAGAGAAGAGAGAGAGAGAGAGAGAGAGAGAGAGAGAGAGAGAGAGAGAGAGAGAGAGATAAAATCATACAAAGTTTAACTTGGAGAGCCCAGCATACGCTGCCAAGGGACCCTTCAACTGTGCACAGCCAGCTACAGGACTCTGATGGCCCCACCCAGTTTTCTGCAGTGCATGATCTTTGGTGACTGTGTCAGGAACCTAGCAAATATTTGTACAGTAACAACCTGGGCAGGTTTCTGTCTCCCCCTAGAGCTGGCCAGGGTGCTAAGGCTCCAAGGATACCCTTACTGCAGCAGCAGAGGTTCTGGTCCCATGACAGGGGTGGACAGGGCCCCTCACAGTTTTGGCCTCCAGGTTGGTGGTATCTGCTTCTGCTTCGTGAACAAGTAGGCAGCAGGCAGTGTTAGATGTGGCTTCGGGCACATGCCAGTGGACTGGGAGAAGGAGGAGCTGAGCTGCTTAAAACTCAAGCAGAGTTGGAGCTGAGCCAGGACTCTGTGGGAACGTGGCCTTGTTGGGTCCTCTTAGCTGCTTCAGGTGAGTAGCTCTGTTCATCTGACCAATACAACCAAGCATCCACCAGATGCTGGTCTTAGCCCAGAAAACTGTTGTGTGGCTCAGAGAGCTGTGGTAGGTGTCACTGGCCCTAACTGGAGCCCAGTGGGGACTTAGTGTGTGTTAGTGAGTGAAGCCACACTTCACACAGAGCCCTGGGCCCACTGTCTTAGCCCTCAGCAGGGGGTTGGAGGTGGGGGCTCCCTGAGGGCAGAGGAGCTCCCCCAGCCTCTCTCCTTTTTAGACCCATCCTGGCTATAGACTGGACAACTGAGAGCAGTGCCCATCAGAGATCTCTGTGTGGACTGAGAGCAAAGGGCTAGAGGCCACCTGGAGGCTTCCTACTGAAGTCTGGCAAGCCGGCCTTCCTCCTTGAAGTGTAGCCAAGTTCATGAGCAAAGGGCCCTGTCAGAGGGGTCAAAAGTGCAAATGTCTTTGCTTTCCAGTCGGCATTGTCTTTATCTGCTCCAATGGACCCTGATTTTTCATTCCTCGTCCTCTTTCCTCCTTCTCCTTTTTTCCTCTTCCTCTTTTCTTTTTTGAAACAGGGTCTCATGCAGCCCAGTTTGGCCTCAAACTTAACTATGTAACCCAAGATGATCCAGAACACCTCATCCTCCTGCCTCCATCTTCAGAGTGCTGAAATGACAGGCACACATGGTCACACCCACAGTTAGGGATTAAACCCAGGACCTTGTGCATAGTAGACAAGTATTCTAACTGAGCAACATCCCTGCCATAAGACAATCTATATTGAGCAGTCTGGTACAGATGAGCTCACTGCCTCTAAGCAGCATGGGAAAACACCTTTTCTTGAGTTTTGAGTTCTGTCAATTAGAGGATGTCTTTTCAGACGAACTGTCTGGAGGCTGGGCAAGCAACCTGGGAAGACAAGTGGAGGAAGCAAATGAACAGCTTGTGGTACCCCAGAGGTGGACCATGGAAGTCACTGGGGGGGGGGGCAGCTGAAAGATAAACTACAGCAAAGCCTCTTGACAGACCTGCTTAGGCCTAGTGTGGAGGAGGACGGAACGTGGCCTAGTTCACATAGTGTGATTGCCTAGGGACCTGCCAAGGGAAATACTGCCTCTCCACTCCCTTATCCAATGCAAGTCATACCTCTGCACACACTGAAACATGCTAAGACATGCACTGGGCACACAGAAGGCTGAAGAACAAATTGCAATACTTCCCACCATGCGGAAAAGCCCCAGGGGGTTCAGTCTGGAGCTATTGTGCTCCAACTATGTCCTCACGCTCAGAGAGCATCTGTGAGGATCGACTGAGCGAGCAGCTGCTAATGTTCCACCAGGAGTAATGGAAATGAGACTGCGTTCAGCAAATACCGAAGGGAGATCTCAAGAGGAACAAAGTAGACGGGATCCCAGGTGAAGAATCCGTCAATGGCTCTTTGAAGTAACACAAGTGCCACTTGTTGCCTGCCTGGGTTCTGAGGCAATGAGCTCCACTCTGAGGCTTGACCATGCTCCTGACTTTGAAGATTTTAAAAATATTATTTTTAAGGTTTCATACAATGTGTATACATGTGCACAGTCTCGTTTATACCCTCTTCCTTCTCTTTTCTTCACCCTCTCCTTCCGTCAATCCCCTTTTCCCTGTACTTAACACAGCCTGGGATCATCTGGGAAGAGGCTCAGTTCCGGATTGTCTAGATCCGTTTGGCCGCTGGCATGTCTGTGAGGGACTGTTGCTGTGAATATTAGTGGAAGATGTGTTACATTTGTTTATGCTGTGGAATATTTATTTAATGATGAAAAGATGTGTTGCTTTCTTTTCTGTTGCATTTGTTTAACTCTGTGAAGCTGTGTTACTTTGCCTGCCTAAAATGCCTGATTGGTCTACTAAAAAGCTGAACAGTCAATAGCGAGGCAGGAGAGGGACAGGTGGGGCTGCCAGGTAGAGAGAATAGATAGGAGAAAAAGAGAAGATGGAGGGGTGAGAAAAGGGAAGAAGGAGAGGAGGATGTCAGGGCCAGCCACCTAGTCACAAAACCAGCTGCAGAGTAAGAAGTAAGAAGGTATATCTAATAGAAAAAGGTAGAGGTCCAGAGATAAAAGGTAGATGGGATAATTAAAGAAAAACCAGCTAGAAACAAGCTAAGCTAAGGCCAGGCATTCATAAGTAAGAATAAAACCCTGTGTGTTTTTTGGGGGGGGAACTGAGTAGTGGACCCCCAAAGAGTAAGGAATTAAAAAAAACTGCAGGCTGTTTTGATTATATTAATTGATGTGGAAAGACCCCACTGTGATGGCTGTTCTTGGTTGTCAACTTGACCACATCTGGGATTTACTAAAACCCAGGCAGCTGTGCACACCTGGGAGGGATGTTTTCTTAATTAAACCACTTGAGGTGTGATGACCCACTTTTAATCTGGACCTTTGGGGATGGGAAGATCCACCTTTAATCCGGGCCACACCTCCCGGGGGCAGGCTACATGAAGAGCATGGGAGGAGGAAGCTGTCACTCTTGGCCTGCCTGCCCTCACTCTTGCAGCGAGTCCATTCCTCCCTTGGCTTTAGAGCCTACATCTTCAGGGTAGCGGGGTATAGACCAGCCTCGTGGACTGAACTCCTGGATTCTTGGACTTTCTGTTGGTAGACAACCATTGTTGGAGTGGCTGGACCATAGCTTCTAAGCCATTCTAAGACCCATCTCCATGTATACGGAGAGATTCATTCTGTAAGTTCTGTTCCTCTGGAGAACCATGACTAATCCACCAACCTAAAACCAGGCAGCACCATTCTTTGGGGTTGGGTCCTGGACTGCGGAAGTGTAGTGAGGGCTCTGAACATAAGCAAGCACTCATGCATTGATTTCTCTCTGCTCTTGACTGTAGATGTCCTGTGACTAATGTTGATTCCGGTTCCCACAAAGTAAGTTCTTCACTTCCCCACAATGATGTGCTGTTACCTGGACTTGGGAGATAAAATAGCCCTCTTTGCCCTGAGCTTCTTTTTGTCAGACATTCAACTAGAGAGTTTTATTTTTATCATGTCAACACATACACAATTTTATGTATCTCCATAGAACCTAAGAATCACACAGAAGAGAAAATACTTTATCTCAGATGGGCTTAATTCACTTATTATCTCCAGGTGCACCCATTGTCCTGCAAATGCCACGTCTGCTGTTCTTTATGGCTGAAAAAATTCCACTGTGTATCTAGATCACATTTTCCTCATCCAGCCAACAGTGCTACAGAAGGGATGGACGTGTGAGGATCTCTGGGCTGGGTCAGTTTGGAGCCTTAGGTTCTTTAGTGGGTGATGCTCAGTGGGTCTAGGAACTGCTTTCTGTCCTGTGTATACCAGGTAGACACAAATTTGCAGATGTTGCTCAGTTTGCTTCTCTGTTGCTGTAAAAACAGTGACCAAAAGCAACTTGTGGAGGAAATGACTGTCTCTGAGGGAAGACAGAACAGGGACTCAAGGCAGGAATCTGGAGGCAGGAACTGAAATAATTCCATGGAGGAATGATGCTTCTTAGCTCACTTCCCTTGGGTTGCTCAGAAACCTATCTTATGCTGCTCAGGTCCACCTGCATAGGGATGACACTGCCTATAGTGGATCTTTCTATGTCAATTAGCAGTTAAGAAAGTGATTCACAGACATGAGCAGACCAGTCTGATCCAGGCAATTCTTTAACTGATTTCCTCTCTTCCTAGGTTTGCCCACATTGACAACAAAACTAACCAGGGCAGATGTTATTCAAGGGAATAATTCTAGGTTCCAAAATCACTTAAAACACACCACACCACACACACACACACACACACACACACACACACACACACACACACACGTGTGTGTGTGTGTGTGTGTGATATACATCACATTGTCACTGTGGGCCACCATGTAGACTTTTAAACTTTGCCTCATCATTGTTTTATGGTCTTAAGTTAAAAAAACCTGCAGCAAGTAAAACCTTCTCCCCAGAGAAGTGTTGACTTTGCCAGCATTAAACTATGCCATCCTTGTTCCTTAAAAAAGAAAAGAAGAGAAAGGCTGAAATATTTGCTATCTTGCCCACAATTCAGATGGCTTTGCTTCCAGTTTGTCCTTTGTTCTCCTAGATGAAAGTTCTGTAGCAAAGTCACTGTTGAAATAAATGGAACAAACGTGTCTTCTCAAAAATATCTGTTGCATCAACTCACCTTGGCTCCGTCTCATCTAGGGCTGTGTCTGTGTATTGTGGTTAACATAGACTATGCTCATGAAGTTTGGGGCCCTGGGAACTGGGCTCAAATGGCTGGCCCCTCACTTGCTAGGCATTTGTTCTTGGAGATATTTCTCATGACCCCTAAAGCCCGATTATTGTTTGCAGAAGGGAACAATAGGGGTTAAGGGAACCAGATGGGCTGACTACGCCAGAGCCCCACCTGATTCCAGGTGTCTGTGTATGCTCAGACAATGCTGGTGCCCTGCCCCTGCCCAGGGTGGGGATGCTTCCTCCATTGCCACTCCTGAGTGGGAGCATGTATCATATCACTGGAGAATGGAGGCTGAAGCCCACCATGGTTGGTCAGACCACCCACCTGGCCAAATGACTAACATGCAAACACCCTAGGCATGGTAGTGTTCTTGTCATCCTGGTGGAGTCAGAAGGACACACATGTTAAATTCTGTGTGGTTGAAGTGGCACAGGAGAACTTGCCTGCTCTGGGAAGGGTGACTTGTTCATCCTCTGGTCTGTCCATCATCCCACATGCTGCACTGGGGGGAGGGGGGCGGTGAGCTCCAGAAGGCCAGACTCTTTGAGCCCCAGTGTCTAGAAGGAGAAACACCATCTCTTATCCAGGTCCATTCCGACTGAGGCCAACCTTTGCCTCCCAGCAAAGAGCAGCGAACAACAGCTGGGTTTGCAGCCTGGATGGAGTCGGCGCTCACATCACATGGTTGATACAGCACTTCTAAGAGCAGCTTCTGGGTACCCAGTGGAGGGAGGCATGCACCATCTCTGGCTGGGCATTGCTGAGAAGACAAGGCCACTGCCTTCAGAAGTCCTGCCCCCTTTCCACCTAAGCCTGCTCCGTACTGTTCCCACTGCCACCACTTTCCAGCAGCACCATGTTGTTTGGGTCCAGAGTATTCCCCAGAGGTCCATGGGTTAAAGACTTGATCCTCAGCCTGTGGCTCTGTTGAGATGGGTAGCTCTCTAAGAGGTGGGACCTAGTGGGATGAAGTTAGGTCACTGGATGCCATGTTTGTTTTTCCTGAGATGTGATCAAATGTCTGTTTTCCCACCTAGATCAAAATACCTAAAGTACACCAAGATAACCTTTCACCCAAAGTCCAGCTTGGTGAACCAATGAGTCTATTGGGCTTGCGTATAGAGCCCCTGTGAAGGGTACTTACGGAGGCAGTGAGCAAACTGCAAACAGCTGCGTCACACTGAGAAGTCCCACCCATCACGGGGGATGGCCTTGTGGAAGACATCACTTAGCCTTTCTTTCCCTTCTTCTATTAGTAAGGTAAGGGCTCCATCACCACAGCCCTGCCCACTGCTAAATTACTCTACTTGGTTATCATGGCCCCGGGTAAAGGTGCCTCTCCTGCAGGTGATGGCTGGTGAGATGGTCATATTATCTGCAGAGAACCTGACCCTTCTCTGCTTCCTGGCAGCTGTGAAGTGAGCAACTTCTTCCCCATGCACCCTTGCCAACCTTGTCACCATGGGCCCAAAGCCAGAGACCGAGGGACCCTGGATTGAAATTTTCCTCTTTATAAATCGATTTTCTCAACCATTTTGTAGCAGCGACTCCAGGTGACTGGCACATAACTCCCTGAGGAAGTGATTTTTGGGGGGCGGGGTAATGTAACCAAGACCCAGAGAAGTAAAGTGCCTGGCTGAAGCTATCTGAGCCTAAATATGTCCTGGAATTAATCACAAACACTCGTTATCACCACAAGGCCACCTGGAGCTCTGTCCTCACAGGACCACTGGATTGGAGGCTTGGGAAGGAGAAAGTTAGGCCATGGGGTAGAAGACAGGCCAGGGGCCTCATTTGCTTTCTAAAGTTGAAAATTCTAGAAGGTTAGGATTTGGGGCATGGGAGAGCCAAACTCTGGAATCTAGGAAGTGGCCACAGGGTTTAGAAAATTCTGGGCGGAAGGCCATATTGGCAGTAGGGACCTGGTCAAGGACAAGCAGGTAGGAGACAGATGATTTCAGCAGCCAAAGGTCCTGTGGGGCTGGAGGCCACACAGCATCTCTCTTGGGAGAGTGACCCACAGCAAGGACAAGTCCCATCAAACAGAGTCTCATTTCTGCAGTCAGAATCGGGTGGATTTTGTGTGTGTGGGGGGTGGTGGTGCAGACAGTTCTGTTGGTCAATGCCTGTTTGCTGTTTAATCGTGGGACCTGAGTTTGCTGTCCAGACCCACCTAACAAAGCCAAGCAGCATAGTCAGCTCCTGTAACCCAGCACTGGGGAGCAGAATGGAGAGCCCCAGGTCTGGCAGGAGACCCTGTCTCAGAATTTCAAGTGGAGAGAGATTGACGAAGGGATCTATGTTGGTGTCTGATCTCTACACATGTGCACACGGTGCATGTACCTGCATGCAAACATATAGCCCCCAACTCCTCCAAGTCCCCCAAAGAATCCGAATAAATTAGGCCATGCCTCCTGCCCACTCTACACAGACCCCAAGCCCATCGTGCCAGGCTCTAGTTCTCAGGTCCCCTGTGAACTGATCTCTGTCTCCCAAACAGACCAAAGCTCCAGCAAGTGGGAGGCACTGAACCTGCTTGATAAACATGTCGCTGGCTCCAGAGGCATTCTCACAGATGCTGCCTGACCCATTGGCCCATTGGCATAGGATCCCCAGAACCAGGTAGAAACCCCTGCGACAGCACAATGGGAAAGTTCAGCTTCTCAAGGGCCAGAGGCTGGTCTAGAGGTGGAATCCCGCCATCTACTACCCAGAACAAGCTGTGGGGGTCAGGCACCTTCCATCTGAGAGAGCCAGGACAAGCTACAGGACTCTAAGGAATCTGCCTCCTATCTGCCACAGGAGTAAATGGGGGGACATCACAGAGTTCCCTTGAGGGAGAGCCTAAACAGACCCTTTGAGATGCAGATTTACCCTGGGCCTTTAGAATGGCCTCCAGTGTGGGCCCTCCCATACCCAGGTCCCCAGCACCTGGTGAGGGGAATTTTCCTTGTTCCTGGGGGCTCAGCATCCTTTTCTGTGGTCTGCTCTGTCTTTGCCCTGCTTCCCCACTGGCTTTGGGTTCTGTGATTCCACCTACTGCCCTACACTGTTTCCTCAGCCTACTGGGACCTCCTTCTTCTTGTGCCTCTCTCTTCACAGTGCACCCTTCAAACCAGGTCCTGGCGCTCCCATTGTCTACCCCACTTTTAATCTGGACAAAGCTAAGAGATGGTATCAGGCCAAGAGTGGTCACATGCACTGCACATGCATGTGTGTATATGTGGGTGTGCAAGTGTCTACCAGGGCCCAGGGGTAGCTTGATGCTGATTAGCCTGTAACCTGGTTACTTTATTTGACCTTTGGCTTGGGCCCTCCATAACTTCCCTATTCTGTGGGCTTCCTTCCTTCTTCCTTCAGTTCCTCTCACCTGGCAGGACTGGTTTTATCCCTGGCTAGGTGGCTTTTTTTTTTTTTTTTTTTTAAGGATCAGGTTCTGAGCCCCACTGGGGCCCAGAATGAGGCTCTCTCTAGTTGTCTCCTCTGGACCAAGTGTGTGTGTGTGTGTGTGTGTGTGTGTGTGTGTGTGTGTGCGCGTGTGTACATTTTCATAGACTCACGTAGGTGAGCAAGGGATCAGCCGTCAACCTCTGCTGTTGTTCCTCTGGACAGTGCCTACCTTGTTTTTATGAGACAAGATCTCTCATTGATCTGGAGTTCACCAATTAGGCGAGGCTGACTGGCCAGCGAGTCCCAGGAATCCACCCACTTCCTTCCCCCCAGAACTGGGCATACAAATGTGCACCACCATGCCCAGCAGTTTTCCCTTTCACTCATGGGTCTTTTGCTTGCACAGCAATCACTTTAGTGACTGACCCACGTCCCTAGCACCGCCTCAGTATCTCTTGCCCTTCCTGCTTCCGTCATACTGTTCTGGGCCTGCCTGGCAAGGACAGCTATGCTATTCCAGTCCAGTGACCTGGGCCCCTCACCCTACCTCATGCCACCAACTGACCTATGGATGGTCAGTTGGTCCTGGTGACAGACTCATTTGAGGAGGGTCTCTTCTGAGTCTATGGTGGACCAAGGAAGGAATGAGGATGTTTGGACACTCACATGCCAGACACGATGCTCAGCCCCTCACCACTGGTAACACCAGTTTCTAGGGAGGGGTCATCAATCTCCCATACTGAGAACCTGGTCATCCCTGACACCTGAGTTCGTGCACACACTCCCAGGGCTCTGAGCACCTGTGAAAATGAACTACCTGGAAACAATATCCATGCCTGGAAAGAGACAGCCTGTGATTTGAGCATGAAATATTCCCCACGGGTTCATGTGGGCCTTAGATGGTGGCACTGCTTGAGAAGGTTCAGGAGGCGGAGTCTTGCCAGAGGAAGTGGGTCCCTGAAGGAGGGCCTTGAGGGTTGACAGTCTAGCTCACTTCCTGTCTTCTCTCTGCTTCCTGACTGCAGATGCCACGTGAGCAGCAGCCCCAAGCTCCGCTCCCATGCCCTCCCCACCATGATGAACAGTACCTTCAAACCACGAGCTACCATCCACCCTCCTTTCCTCAAGCTGCTCGTCAGATGTTTGCTCTCGGCAGTGAGAAGGGTAACTAACGCATCCTGAGCCACGTGCAGCCACGCCAGCTCTCACCTGCTCTCAGGGCCAGGCAGCCTCCCAGCACTCTGGCTGTGAGGCAGCAGCTCAGGAGAGGAGACGCAAAACATGGTGGTAGATACACGGCAACAAAACCACGCTTCTTCCAGACATACCCCTGTCTCTCAGACGTCTCACTTCACCTTTAAAGTCACCGGAGTCTCCAGTCATCCCGAGGAATCCTTCCTAACGTTAGTGGCTCATCAATTCTCAAACCCGAGGCACCGTGGAAGATCCACAGAGAAGTCAAGCTGCATTCTTAACACATAAGCCTGGATGGGTGAATCTTTCCCCAAACTCAAGTTTCTCATCAAGCAGTTCTGGGAACTAAATTAGAATCCTCTGCAAGGGCCGTAGTCGGCCTTAGCTGCTGAGCCACCCCACCAGTCCCAACTCTTTCTTTTCTTGAGACAGTCTCTCTTCTTTGCCTGGTGAATCTTTTAGCTGCCCCCAAAACTCAGCTTCTTCTGGACTCTACAGGCAGCCTCCCCTCTCTCCTACATTCATGTTCAGTCACACACATATGAACACACATGCACGCACATGCGCGCACATGTACACTCTCACAGAGTTCAACAAGAACCTAATAATCACCACTTCCCATCACCATTCTCCAGCATCTGTGCTCAGAGATTTAGAAACTGGTACAAAGTGAACAAGTCCCAAAGCTGCAGGCTCCCAGCCAGGCCCCGAGGCTAGTCCTCAGTAAATATTGATTCTCTGCCTTTCATACTCATGCAGAGCCTCCCTGAGCAGGCAGTAAGCAGGTGCCTGTCCAGTGACCCCCTAGAGAAGTGACTTCAGCCTCCACATCCATCAAGATCCCAGAAATGTACCTTCCTGTCTGCCAGGGTTTGAGGTGTATGTGTGTGTGTGTGTGTGTGTGTGTGTGTCCCGAGGTGACATCCATCAGCCTGGCTATAATGTGCCAGCCACCAGGTCCTACTCCACCTGCAGTGCCTATTGTGTTGTGATCCCTGGTGACACAAACTGACATTCCAGACAATGCCGTGCAGGTAATTTGCTTGGAGGCATCACAGAAGTAAACAGGGAAACAAACACACGGAATCTTCAGAAAGCTGAGGAGCAGAACAAGGCACAAACTGGGGAAAAACTCCTTTGTTTGAGGACCAAGGGTTTGAAGACCTGAGCAGGATTTTCTACATGCTGGGCTACACTCTGCAGAGGGAGTTATGTTCTCATCCTGTCCCCATAGTACTTGTCACATGGTTTCAAGAGTTGCTCACTCGGGGACAGCCCTAGTCCTCAGGATTCCCCCTTGGTGTGTGTGTGTGTGTGTGTGTGTGTGTGTGTGTGTGTGTGTGTGTGTGATGTGAACGAAGTGCTTCTGTCAGGGCACAAATTTGGAGATCAGAGGATAATATCTAGGGTTGACCCTCATCTTTCAACCATCTCTTTGTTGTCTTTTTCACCACACTCACTCCCAGATGTTGGCAGAGACTGCTTGTTTGTTTTCTGGCCACTCGGACCCGAAATAATCACACAGAAACTCTATTATTACAATATGGCTTGGCCAATCACTTAAGTGTATTGCTAGCTAGCTCTTACATCTTAAATTAACCCATTTCTGTTATTCTGTGTATTGCCATGAGACTCATGGTTTACTGGTAAGGTTCTGTCCAGCGTCTGTCTCCTGCAGCAGCTACATGGCTTCTCATTGTCTCCACCTACTCTCTCTCTATATCTACCTGCTTGCAGTTTCTGCCTTGTCCTATTCTGCACTGCAATAGGCCCAAAGCAGCTTCTTTATTAACCAATGAGGGGAATCCCACATCACCCAGCATCTGGGAACTTCCCTGTTTCTGTCTCCTGTGTCCCAGTAGGAGGCCTAGCATTACAGATCCTTGCACTCCAGTCCAGCTTCTGTGTGGGTTCTGAGGATTAGAGCTCAGGTTGGCACAGCAAGTTCTGTGTTCACTGAGCCATCTCCTTGGCTATTTCCCCTGAGTGGGTTATTTCAGCTACATATCCGTCTTAGTTAGATTTCTATTACCATAACAAAACATTGACCAAAAGCACCGTGGAGAGAAAAGGGTTTATTATGTTTGCATGTCCTGGATCACAGCCCAATGAGGGAAATCAAGGCAAGAATTCAAAGCAGGAACCTGGAGGCAGGAACTGAAGCACAGACTATGGAGGAACACTGCTTACTGGCTTGCTTTTCAAGGCTTTCTCAGCCTGCTTTCTTATGCCAGGACCACCTGCCCAGGAGTGGTGGCACTGCCCACAGTGGGTTGGGTCTTTTCACATCATTCATTAACCAAGAAAATGTCCTACAAACTTGTCCACAGGCTCATCTGATAGAGGCATTGCGTTAATTGAGGTTGCCTCTTCCTAGACAACCCTAGCTTGTGTCAAGTTGGCAAAAAAAAACAACTAATCATACTTAAATAGGATTTTAAAATATCCAGAAATCCACATACTTAAACACTCATTTCTGAAAGATGAGTGCTCTCTAGAAATCCACAATGTTACTATCAGACCTAAGCACATGAGTTCTTAAAGCCTCGTACAATTTATCCTATGAAATTATCCCTTTGTCCAGGAGATGGTTCTTAACAGCCTTTGTGCAAATCAGGACCTTTGGTTGGCACTCTCTGCGGTGTCTTTAATCTTTAATAGTGTACACATACGCGGTGCGTGCACACACAGGGAGAGAAAGAGAGAGCACCTTTGTTGAGTTGGTGTTGCTCACTTGCTATGTCGTCGAAGGTGACCTTGAACTCCTGATCATCCTGCCTCCATCCCCAGAGGGCTTGGATTACAGGTGTGCAGCACCATGCCCAGGTTCTGTGGTGCTTGGGATGGAACCCAGCTCTGTGCATCCCAGGCAAACACTGCCAACACAGCTGCATCCCCAGCTTCAAACCGTCTCCTTTAAAGGTCATTTATTTACCGGAGAAAGCGGCTCAGGTTTGTGGAGAGCTCCAGGTGTTCTGGGTCCAGCTGATGCCGACTGCTCACTTACCCACTCCCTTGTTACCAGAATTTATCAGACTGATGGTCAGCATGTCTGAAATACAGTGATGTGTCATTCAGTGATGGAGACACGTGCTGCAGGCGGTGTGGCAGGTGCTTCCCTCCCTGCAAGCTCCCTAGCGAGACTGACACACAGAATGGTGCAGGTCACTCTATGTGGGCTCCTAATGGAACTGAGAGTGACGTAACACTGCTTTACAGCATGCAGTGTGTGTGTGTGCGCGCACGCGTGCGTCTGTGTGTGCACGCATGTGTGTAGGCCAGAGGACAACCTCAGCTGTCATTCCTCAGGTGCCAGCTGCCTTTTATTTTATTTTTTAACATTAATCACACTGTTGCTCAGTTTTCACTTTTTTAAGGTTAAAATATGATTATACAATCCCCTCTCCTGCTCCTCCTTCCAACTCCTCCCAAGCCCCCCCCTCCCTTTCAATTCATGTTCTCTTATTCCTTAATTATTATTGTTGCGTATACATGCATGCAAATGATACACAAACACAGCCTGCTGGCTCCATTCAGTGTTGCTTGTATGGATATTATTTTAGGGTTGACCACTTGGGGTTGGATGACCATTCAGGGGGGCTCATCACCGCAGGAGACTAATCCTCTTAGCAGTCTTTAACTGCCTGTAGCTCTGCTCTAGGGGCAGGACACTGTGTGACCTCGCCCATCCATGTTGTCGTGGTACAGGTCTTATTTAACAGCCGTGCTGACGCGATGTGATGGGTGCAGCTTCCCAGTCACACATAGCAGATCCAGTCACAGGGCAGATTTCTCTGATTCTCCCTTCTGTAACATTTTCTGAGCCTTAGGGTAGGGGTTGTGGGGCAGATGTATTAACAAGGCCTGGCACCCCACATCCATTTCCACTAACTGTGGCTTTCCGTTATGGTCTCTGTCTGCTGCTTAATGCTGTTTGTTTGTTTGTTTGTTTGTTTGTTTGTTTGTGACAAGGTCCCTCACTGACCTTGAACTCACCAAGTAGACTAGACTGGCTGGGCAGCAAGTTTCCTGGATTCTCTTGTTTTCCCTCCCCAGTACTGGGATTTTGCTCTTGCCATCACAACAGTCCTTTCTCCCTCCCTCCCTTTCTCCCTCCCCTTTCACTATCTATATCTATCTATCTATCTATCTATCTATCTATCTATCTATCTATCTATCTATCTATCTTGTTTTTTTGAGAAAGGGTTTCTCTGTGTAGCCTTGGCTGTCCTGGAACTGACTTTATAGACCAGGATGGCCTCAAACTTAGAGATCCATCTGCCTGTTTCCCAAATGCCATGTCTAGCTGCTGCTGCTGCTGCTGCTTCTTCTTCTTCTTCTTCTTCTTCTTCTTCTTCTTCTTCTTCTTCTTCTTCTTCTTCTTCTTCTTCTTCCTTCTCCTCCTCCCTCCTCCTCCTCCTCCTCCTCCTCCTCCTCCTCTTCTTCTTCTTCTTCTTCTTCCTTCTCCTCCTCCCTCCTCCTCCTCCTCCTCCTCCTCCTCCTCCTCCTCCTCCTCCTCCTCCTCTTCTTCTTCTTCTTCTTCTTCTTCTTCTTCTTCTTCTTCTTCTTCTTCTTCCTCCTCCTCCTCCTCCTCCTTTTCTTCCTCTTCAAAATGTACTCACTTTATTTTATATGTAAACATCTTACCTGCATGTAAATTTGAGCACCACATGCATGTGCTGGAGTTACAGATGGTTGTGAGTCGTGAGTGCTGGGAATTGAATCCAGGTCCGCTACAAGAGCAGTAAGTGCTTTCACACTGGGTCACTGCTGAAGCCCAACAGTCTTTTTTTCATAAGTAGAATGAATCCATTGTAAACTCATCATTAGAAGTCTAACATGGTATAATATAGTAAGAACATGAACCAGGAGTGGCCATTCACTGTCATTCGGAGCTTGATGCTCCATGTGTAACTGGATATACTCTGCCTTTACAGCTGGACCCCGCCAGCACCCTCAGGAGTAATGCCCTGTGTGACAGTCTTATGAGGGCTATGATGTCACTAAGCCGTGGGAATTTCTCAGCTTCATTATCATTTCATGTGACCATTGCCACAGGTGGGGCCTTGGCATTGGCTGAAATGGCCTTAGGGGGAGCATGCCTGTGATCTTCCAGGAACGGAGCTGCCTGCTTCCGTTTGCATCATATCAGCAAGCACAAAACTGCTGATCTCTTAGAAGTCACACCTAAGCTGTCAGGAGCTCGAGGTTTGATGGGTGTGTTTGAATTGTCTCACTGGCTTTTCCTGTCATGGCTTAGCAGTCTTCCATAACTCATCATCATTCTCTCTCTCTCTCTCTCTCTCTCTCTCTCTCTCTCTCTCTCTCTCTCTCTCTCTCTCTCCATGTGTGCATCTGTGCATGTGTAGGCCAGAGATTGATGTCAAGTCTGCTGATAAACTCAGAGTTTACCAGTTGGCTAGCCTGGCTGGCCAGCAAGCTCTAGTGATCCACCTGTCTCTGCTCCTGACCACTGGGCTTACAGCTGGTGTGTAACTTTTTATATGGGTGTCAGGAATCTGAATTCAGGTCCTCATACTTGTGTGGCTGGCACCTTACCACTGAGCTGTCTCCCTAGTTCTGTCTTTGTGTGTATACCTGATCATGTCTGCAGCCTGCAGGTACACATGTGTGTGTCGTGTGCACATGTGTATGGAGGCTAGAGGACGATCTCAGATGTCATTTTCCAGGTGTTGTCCATATTGAGAAGGTCTCCCAGTGACCTCACTGGTTAGGCTAGGCTGGCTGGCTAATGAAAGCCCAAGATCCTCCAGCCTCTGTTGATGGAGGAAGGTCATTGGTTAATTAATAAAGAAACTGCTTGGCCCTGATGGGTTAGAACATAGGTAGGTGGAGTAAACAGAACAGAACACTGGGAGGAAGAGGAAGTGAGCTCAGATGCCAGGCCACTGCTCTCTGAGGCAGACATGATGAAGCTCTGACCCAGGATGGACGTAGGCTAGAATCTTCCCAGTAAGCACACATTAATAGAAATGGATAATCAAAATGTGAGAATTAGCCAGTAAGAAGCTAGAGCTAATGGGCTAGGCAGTGTTTAAAAGAATACAGTTTGTGTGTTGTTATTTTGGGGCATAAGCTAGCCAGGCGGCTGGGAGCTGGGTGGCAGGAACGCAGCCCATAGCTCCTACAACACTCTGTCTCCCCAGTTCTGGGATTACAGGTGTAGACCACTATGCCTGGATTTCTTTCTGTAGTTTCTAGGAATCAAACTCATATCCTCCTGTTTGTACAATGAGCACTTTACCAACTAAGCCACCACCTAGCCCATCTTTCTGTATTTTCTAGAAGTGTTCATATCACTCTTTATTACGCCAATTATCTCCCTACACTGGGTGGTACAGGAAAGGCAAGATAAATGACTGACAAGTTCTCTTTTAAAATAAACTTTTTTCAAGTTTTCAGAAGAACATAAGTTCTCTAAAAATCTCTAGGAGTGATAAATAAGTTTCAAAAATATTATGATTTATTTTATGCTGTTTTAACCATTAGTTAAAAATTTTAAAAATTCTCTGTAGATATGTGTGGGTATATGCATATAAGTGCAGCGGCCTGAAGAAGCCAGAGGTATTGGAGTCCCCTGAAGCTGGAGTGCCAGGCAGCTGTGAGTCACCCAGTGTGGGTGCCGGGAATGAACCTGACTTCTCTGCTGGATAGCAAGCACTCTCAGCCACAGAACAATCTCTCTAGCCCCTGGATGTTGACCTAGAGTTCACCTGAGGACTTAATTCCATTTACAAAGACTTATTTTCAAAGGTGACCACATTTTGAAGTGAGGATGAGGAGGCCACCAGCCTTTCCAGGGAACATAGCTCACCAACACCCAGATGACACTGCAGTCTTCAAGGACAGACGGGAAAGGCTGTGGCTGAGCAGGGACACTTGGAGTCTTACTTCCTGGGCTCCCCTGGTACATGGCACCTCATTGTTTACCTCTGGTGGCTCTGAATGACACCAACAGTTCCTTTTGAGGGTAGTTGTGGATAGCAAACAAGTTCTCACTAGTGAGTCTCCCCGGTCTGTAACTGACGGTTGTAGGTGCTCCCGGGAGGGTGACGTGAATACCATCATTCCCAGTCTGTAACTGACGGTTGTAGGTGCTCCCGGGAGGGTGATGTGAATAGCATCATCACTGTAGTCACCTGACGACAGCCTCGTGCTGGATGTGACAGCTGTTAGTTTGAGGCCTGCTGTGAGTAATGTGGGCTCCATCTCCAGAGCCTGCTTCCCTTGGTTTCCTGTATGGAGCCTTCCTACCTAGACATGGGGGGAGGAGGCGTTGGTTTCTAAGAGCTTTCTGTATGGGCTGGTGAGATGGCACAGTGAGTAAAGGCACTTCCCACCAAGCCTGATGACCGTGAATTTGATACCTGGGACCCACATGGTGGAAGGAGGGAACTGACCCTCAAAAGTTGTTCTCTTACCGCCACGCATGTGCTATGGCATGCATGTGAATGTGACAGTACTTACACACACACACACACACACACACACACACACACACACACACACACCCTTCTGTGTGCCAGACACTGAGACCAGAACTTTATGAACACTGCCCTTCCTGTTCATGGCTCCTCAGGGATCTCTGTGTCTCCCTTTTCCTAGTGGGAAAGGTGCGATTAGGCCTATTAGGAAGGCTGGGACAATGGCCCCACGGTTTCTGACCACAGATTTGGTTTTCTTTACTCTTTACCGTTTCCTTCGCCCACCCCCTGAAGAGTACAGAGGTCTCTTGCCTTCCCACCTCCGTCTCTCCTAGTTCAATATGGCCCCCTCCACTCTGCTTTGAAGCTAAGCCCCAAGACAGATGTGTGCATGTGAAGTGATCATGCTGACAGCTGACTTAGCAAGCCCTGTAGGTTACCTGGCCATTCTCGTAGTGCTTTCTTTACACGGACTGCTTATACTGTCCCTGAGAACCCACAACATATATTCAATCATTAATCTATCTGTTTTTATATAGAAATAATTTCAGACTTGGAAAAGTTTTGGGAAATCAATCTAAAGAATTCTCTCTCTCTCTCTCTCTCTCTCTCTCTCTCTCTCTCTCTCTCTCTCTCTCTGTGTGTGTGTGTGTGTGTGTGTGAGTGTGTGTGTGTGTGTGTGTGTACATGTGCATGGTCACGTGTGTGTAAAGGCAGAGGTTGATATTGGTGTTTCCTTGATCGCTGTCTACCTTATACATGGAGACAGGGTCTCTTGCTTGAACCAGCGCTCACACAATTTGCTAGTCTAGCTAGTCAGCTTGCTCTGGGGACCCCACGCTTCCACCTCCCACATGCCGGGTTAGACCCAGTTTTTAATGTGGGTTCTAGGGATCTTAACTCTCGTCCTCATGCTTGTGCGGCAAGCATGTGGCTTTACCCTCTGAGTCATTTCCCCACCTCCCCACCCAGCTTCTTCTGATGAACATCTTACACATGCATCGCTCAGCCGTTAAAACCAGGCATTGATCTCAGTACAATGTCGTCTACTGATCCACAGCCTAACTTTGCAATGTCCCCTTTCACGCCCCTTTCTGCTCCGGGATCCAAAGCAGGGACTCCTCCACACCCCTTGCTCAGTGGTCCTGCTTTCTGAAGCCTTCTCTCCAGGTTATCCCAGCCTTGTTCATCTTCTTTGACAGCTGTGAAGTATCCTGGCTAGACATTTTCTAGAAACGTCTCTCCATGTGACTCTCCTGCATTGCCTCTTGTGTAAACTCAGGACAGATCTTTTAGTAAGAAAGCCAAGAAAGAACCAGCAAGGTGGTTCAGCGGCTAAAGATGCTTATTATCAAGCCTGGCAACCTAGAGCAACCCCTTGGCCCCAGACTGTGGCAGGAGAGCTGACTCCTGAAAGATATCCTCGGACTGCCATGTGTGTGCCGTGGTACATGTGTGCAGCCTTATTCATACACACACTGATGAAATGAATGAGTTTAGACATTTTTAAAAATAAATCCACAGAAGGGAGCCTGCCCTGATCAGTGGGTTCTATCAGGAGGCTCTCAAGGTCACTTTCATGCTGTTGTCAGTGTGGATTCTGGTCCAGTCCCTGCTTCCTGTCCTCCCATTGTGTGGGTCCTGCCCAGCCCAGGGCCAGCCAAGTTAGACCATCCTGGGTCCTGGGCCCAGAGACATATCCATGAAGCTATTCATGAATGTTTCCCTCTAGGCTCCCTTCCTTCCCTTAAGCCCTAGGCAGCCAAATGCTGTGCCCCAGGGAAAGGTAGAGAAGATCCATTCCTGGCCATCAATGCTGGGAGTCAAGGGCAAGGGCCTGTAATATAAGACCGACTTTCAGGATGAGCAGGCACATCTCTTGCTTCTTCTGGTTGCCAGGGCAACACAGTACCATTCATGGCTGCAGCCCGAACCCCAGGATTTGTTGTTCCCCCTTTTCCTCTGCAGGCTTCCCATCCCACCCTCTGCTCTGAATCCCATGAGGAAGGGTTCCATTTTAAACCTTTCTATATGTCTCCTCATGACTGTATAATTGTGGTAGTTACTTTTCTCTTTTCTATGTCAAAATACCTGACAAATCAATTTAAGGAAGGGCATGGTGTGGAGCACGAGGTGGCCGGTCACATTGCTATGCAACCAGGAAGCAGAGAATGGGTGACGTTCATGCTCAGCTGTCCTTTTTGTAGATTCCGGCCAATGGGATGGTACCACCGCATTTAGAATGGGGCTTTCTTCCTAAGTCAGTTTAATCTAAACCCTGGCAAGCTCGCAATTAGTATTGATTAATATGCTGTTTACCTCCAAGCCACCCACTAGGGGAGGATATAAGCCACACAGAGACAAAATGTTTTGTTTTAACTTGAGCCTCAAACCTGGATTGCATCTTCCATCTTCGTCACCACTGTCTACTTGATTTCTGTTCTCCCTGGCATCTTAGACTCCATTGCCTTCATCCTTTAGGATTGCTCTTGTAAGACTTGCTCACTGTTGTGACCTACAGAGGGCTCCCAGATCCCAGTCCTTAAGTTCTGCATCCTGCTGGACTCCATACTGCTGACGACTTATTGGCTTCATGCCTCTGACTCAGGGCCCTGAAGGGAAGGTGACAGGGACTCATGCACATCCACGGAGCGCCTCTGGCATTGTCTGCCCCTGTTGTACTGGCTTGGGCTCCGGCAGAGCCCCATGAGCTGGTTGGTCAGATGAAGAAGCCCCTCTAAGGTCTGTACATACTGTAACTGCGAGGATACCATCTCGTTGAGTCTGCACCCATTGTCCCACAATTCCACTTCCTCATCTCACACCAGGTCCTTTTGTTTGTCTGCCTTTTTTCCTCCTCTCCTGTGTATACTGACCACGTCCCACTTCTCCTTCTCTTCTCAGGTGGCCTTCGGCCCTACCCAGGTGGACATGGTTCAGTCTGCAGCCACGAGCTCACACTACACAGGTTCTCAGGGTAGCCTTCTGCACACTCTGGCCCCACTGATGTCTTTCTTTCATGGGTGGGACCGGGACAGTTGTCTGGTCATAGTGTTTCTCCCCACGTACCTTCTTACTTTGTTCTCTGAACGTTTCATTGTCATCCTGTCCTCCACATGATCTCCAACTGTGACCACGGGCAGTCAATCCTGCTTTCTGAACAAGGCCATGGGTGGATCCCAGGCCATGGAACAACAGTTGAGAGAGGGCCTCAGGACACACAGCCACCTCTACTCAAAATGGCAGGTGTTTGCCCAAGGTCACAGAGCCTCCATGAATTTGGCATATGATCAATGGAAGTCACACATCACTTAGTGACAAGGATACATTAGTGGAAAGGCATCAAAGGATTTTGCTATTGTGCAAACATCAGAGTGTGCTGAAGCAAACCTAGGCAGTAGCAGCCCACCACACACCCAGGCTAATAGCAGAGATCTTTGATATTGTCCCTCGCAACCTACTTGTCCAGAGTTCAAAAAAACAAAACAAAACAAAACAAAAAAAACAGCAAAAAGAAAAAAACCCTTCAGCTTCCTCCAGACCAGTTCTCACAGACTTTCCATCCACTAACGTGCTGTGCTCTGGTGATAGAGTCCAACCAGCCAGAGCTGCAGGAAACCCAGCATCAGTTACCACAAGACTTTTCTTTATATATATATGTATGTATGTAGTGTGTGTGTGTGTGTGTATGTGTGTATGTGTGTGTGTGTGTGTATGTGTGTGTGTGTATGTGTATGTGTGTATGTGTGTGTGTATGTATGTATGTAGTGTGTGTGTATGTGTGTGTGTATGTGTGTGTGTATGTGTGTGTATGTGTGTGTGTATGTGTGTGTGTGTGTGTGTGTGTGTGTGTGTGTGTGTGTGTGTGTGCAGGCACACATGTGCAGAGACCAGAGACTGATGCCAGGTGTCTTCTCCAATCATTTCCCAGCTTGTTTTTGAGACAGTCTCTCAGTGTAGATGGAACTTGGTGATTGTTTAAGGAAGCTGGCCAACAAGCTCCAAGGATCCTCCTGCCTCCATCTTTCAGTTCTCGGGTTACAGGTGACTGCCACCATGCCTGGCTTTTTAACTGGATGCTAGTGATCTCAACTCTGGTCATCAGGTTTGCACGAGGCAATTAGGTTGCTACTGACTAGCCCTTCTCCTCAGTTCTGAGCTTTTCCTGTTAACTGCAGTGGTCTTTTTGCTCTGAGCATGATTGGTAATGCACCAAGAGACACGCTTCTGTCAAAGGAAGCCACACATCACTTAGTGTGTGTGGCTTCCCCGTATCTCATTCACACCCCACATGGGTTTCTGTAGTCTCATTGCCTCCTGTAGAGTTTGAATGTCCCTTATAGGCTCAGATATTTCTAACACTTGGACCCAGTAGGTGGGTCTATTTAAGGAGGTTTACATGACACAGCCTTGCTGGAGAGACAAAGTCACTGGGGTGAGGCTATGAGAGTAAAAACCCAATACCAGCCAGACCACTGGGAGGAGAAGTGTGAGCAGCAGTGTGACCGGTGGACCTGGCCACCAGGAGGTTCAGAAGCTGAGCAACAAGACAGAGAGGCCACCATGATGGCAGTGGACTCCAGAAATTATCTGACCACCGGAGCCTCAACTTCAGTCCCGCCAACACCAGGAAGAACAACCATCTGAGCCTTGGGCCTTCCGATACCTGGAGGAACAATCACCTCTACCTACACCTGAAGGAGCAATCAATGGAGCCACAACCCCAAAACTACAATTGGAGTGAAAGCCCCCCCCCCAAGAAACACAGGCTTCTCCTGTTCTGATTAGAAGAGAGGGGTAGACTACAGAATAAGAATATACTCAACAACATAAAGAGCAACACAGCACCACCAGAACTAGTAATTCTGTAACAGCAAGACCTGAAAATCCCAATGCACATTAAGCAGAAGAAAATAATCTTAGAAATAACTTTATGAAGATGATTAAGGCCCTTAAAGAGGAAATGAAAATTTTCCTTACAGAAATGGAGGAAAAAATGAACAAAAATTGGAAGAAATCCACAAATCCCTTAAAGAAAACCAAGCAAAAGCATTCAAACAAGTGAAATAAATGGTTTAAGACTTGAAAACTGAAATAGAGGTACTTTAAAATAAACACACACAAATCAAGAGAAACCTGAAAATGGAAAATATGAGCAAATGCTCAGGAACTGACTGCAGATGCAAACATAAACAACAGAATACAAAAGATGGAAGAGAGACTCTCAAACCTTGAAGATACAATAGAGGAAATAGATTCGTCAGTCAAAGAAAATGTTAAGTCTAACAAATTCTTAAAGGAAATATGAGGTACCATGAAAAGACCAAACCTAAGAATAATAGAAACTTAAAAAGGGGAAAGAACCCCACATCAGACAAAGGTCTGATCTCCAAATATATAAAGAACTCAAGAAACTAGACATTAAATTCTAAATAACCCAATTAAAAAATGGGGTACTGAACTGAGCAGAGAATTCTCAACAGAAGAATTTAAAATGGCCAAAAGACACTTAAAGTCATGCTCAACTTCCTTAGCGATCAGGGAAATGCAAATCTAAACAACTTTGAGATACCATCTTACACCTGTCAGAATGGCTAAAATCAAAAACACCAATGATAGCCTTTGCTGGAGAGGTTGTGGAGTAAGGGGTACACTCATCCATTGCTCGTGGGAATGCAAATTTGTGCAACCACTATGGAAAGCAGTGTGGAAATTTCTCAGAAAATTGGGAGTCAACCTACCTCAGGATCCAGCAATACCACTCTTGGGAATATACCCAAGAGATGCCCAATCATACTACAAAAGCATTTGTTCAACTATGTTCATAGCAGCATTATTTGTAATAGCTATAACTTGGAAACAACCTAGATGCCCCTCAATGGAAGAATGGATAAAGAAAGTGTGGCACATCTACACATTAGAGTACTACTCAGCGGTTAAAAAAAATGACATCTTGAATTCTGCATGCAAACGGATGAAAATAGAAAACACCATCCTGAGTGAGATAACCTATATCCAAAAATATGAATATGGTATGTACTCACTCATTAGTGGATTCTAGCCATAAATAAAGGACATTGAACCTATAGTTCGTGATCCTAGAGAAGCTAAATAATAAGATGAACCCAAAGAAAAACATATTTATCCTCCTGGAAATTGGAAGCAGACAAGATTGCCAGGCAAAAGTTGGAAGCATGTGGGTGGGGTAGGGTGGGAGGAAGGGGAGATGGGAAGAAGGAAGGGAGAAGGGAAGGGTTGGGGAGAGCTTGGGGGAGTGGGATGTTTGAGATGGAGGAGGAACGGATATGGAAGCAGGGAAGAAGATATCTTAATTAAGGGAGGCATTGTGGGGTTGGCAAGAGGACTGACTCTAGAGGTGTTCCCAGGTGTCCACAGGGATGTCCCCAGCTAGGACCCTGGGCAGTGGAAAAGAGGGTACCTGAACTGGCCTTGTCCTGTAATCAGACTGATGACTATCTTGAATATCACCATAGAACCTTCATCCAGCGACAGATGGACATAGAGACAGAGACCCACATGGGAACACTGGACTGAGCTCCCAAGGTCCAGTTGAAGAGCAGAAGGAGGGAGAAAATGAGCAAGGAAGTCAGGACCTCGAGGGGTTGGTCCATCCACTGAGACAGTGTGCCTGAGCTAATGGGAGTTCACCAAATCCAGATGGACTGGGACTGAATGAGCATGGGATCAAACTGGACCCTCTGAATGTGGCTCACAATTGAGACAGACTGAGAAGCCAATGATAAGGGCACTGGAATTTGTCTCTACTGCACGTACTGGCTTTTTGGAATCCTGTTCTATTTGGATGCCTACCTTCCTAAGCCTGGATGGAGAGGGGAGGGCCTTGGACTTCCCACAGGTCAGGATAACCTGCCCTCTCTTAGGACTGGAGAGGGAGGGGGGAAGGGTGAGTTGGGGAGAGGGAGGGAAGTGGGAGGAGGGGATAAAGTGGAAATTTTGAATGGTATTATTTATAAAGTAATAAAAATTATTAGAAAAAAGGGAAGAAGTCCAGCTCAAAGGCACAGAAAATACACTCAACAAAATCATAGAAGAAAAATTTTCCCAACATAAAGAAATATATGCCTATGAAAATACAAGAAGCTTACAGAGCACCAAATAGACTGCACCAAAGAGAAAGCCCCCTCACCACATAATAATCAAAACACTAAAATACAAAATAAAGAAAGAATATTAAGAGTTGCAAAGGAAGAAAGCCAAGTAGCATACAAAGGCAGACCTATCAGAATTAGACCCAACTTCTCAATAGAAACAATGAAAGCTTGGAGGTTCTGGTCAAGCATATGTAGATACTAAGAGACCATGGATGCCAGCCCAGACTACTATATCCAGCAAAGCTGTCAACTAGCATAGACAGGGAAAACAAGATATTCCATGGCAAAACCAGATTTAATCAAGACCCATCCACAAATCCAGCCCTACAGAAGTAATAGAAATAAGGAAGTTGGCTACACCCACAAAAACACAGGCAATAGATAATCCCACACCAGCAAATCCCAAAGAAGAGAAACACACACACACACACACCACCACCACCACCACCACCAACAACAACAACAACAACAACAAAAATAACAGGAACTAGCAATCACTGGTCTTTAATATCAATGGATACAATTCGCTTATAAAAAGACACAGGCTAGCAAACTGGATATGAAAACAGAACCCATCGTTTTGTTGTAAACAAGAAAGACACCTCAACTACAAGACAGACATTATCTCAGAGTAAAGGGTTGGGAAAAGATTTTCCATTCAAATGGACCTAAGGAACAAGCTGATGTAGCTATCTTAATATCTAAAAAATAGACTTCAAACTAAAATTAGTCAAGAGAGATAAGAAAATCATTTCATATTCATCACAGAAAAATCCATTAAGATAAAGTCTCAATTCTGAACATTTATGCCCCAAATACAAGGTGTTCTTATTTGTAAAAGAAACATTGCTAAAGCTTAAATCACACATCAAGCCCACACACTCCACTCTCACCACTGGACAGTTCTGCCAGACAGAAACTTAACAGAGAATTAAAGGATCTAACAGATGTCATGACTCAAATGGGCTTCATAGACATTTATAGAACACTCCACCCAAACACAAAAGACTGTACCTTCTTCTCATGAATTCTTCTCCAAAATCAATCGCATACTTTGTAAAAAGGAAATCTCAACAGATACAAAAAAAAAATGGAATAACCCCTGTGCTTATCAGACCATCATGGCTCATAGTTAGAATTCAACAACACTAATTGCAGAAAGCCCACAAACTCATGGAAATTGAACAACACTCAACTGAATCACCACTGGGTCAAGGAATTATTTTTTTAAAAAAAATGAAAGGCTTCCTAAAATTTAAGAAAAATGACTGTACAACATGCCCAAACTTATGGGGCACAGTGAAAGGAGTGCTAAGAGGAAAGTTCATAGCCCTAAATGCCTACATAAAGAATCTGGAAAAATCCCATGCCAGTGAATTAACAAAACACCTGAAAGCCCTAGAACAAAAAGAAGCAAATTCACCCAGAAGGACTAGATGGCAGGAAATAATCAAACTGATAGCTGAAACCAACAAAATAAAAACAAAGAAAACATACAAAGACTCAATGAGACAAAGAGTTGGTTCTTCCAGAAAATCAACAAAATAGACAAATCTTTATCCAAACTAACCAAAAGGCAGAGAGAGAGAGAGAGAGAGAGAGAGAGAGAGAGAGAGAGAGAGAGAGAGAGAGAGAGAGAATATCCAAATTAACAAAATCAGATATGAAAAGGGGGATATAACAACAGACATGGAGGAAATCCAGAGGATCATCAGGTCATACTTCAAAAACCTGTACTCCACAAAATTGGAAAACTTAAAGGAAATGGACAATATAAGTATCGCATATTAAATCAAGACCAGATAAGTGAATTAAATAGACCTATAACCACTAAGAAAATAGAAACAGACATCAAAAGCCTCCCAATTAAAAAAAAAGCACAAAAACAGATGGTTTCAAAACAGAATTCTACCAGATTTTTCAAAGAAGAACTAGTACCAATACTCCTCAAATTGCTTCAAACAATAGAAACAGGAGGAACATTTTTTTCCAAACTCTTTTTAAGAGGCTGACGTTACCGTGATACCAAAACCACACAAGTCACAATCTCCCTCATGAACACTGATGGAAAAATACCCAATAGAATACTAGCAACTGAATACAAGAACACATCAGAAAAATCATCTACCATGATCAAGTAGGTTTCATCCCAGTGATGCAGGGATGGTTCAACAAATGAAAATCCATCAATGTACCCACCATATAAATAAACTGAAAGAAAAAAATATGATCTTCTCATCAGATGCTGAAAAGGCCTTCAACAAAATTCAGCACCTCTTCATGATAAGGTCTTGGAAAGAGCAGGGATACAAGGAATATATCTAAACATAATAAAGGCAATATACAGCAAGCCAACAGTCAACATCAAACTCAGTGGAGAAAAACTAAAAGCCATCCTACTGAAATTAGGATGTCCACTTTCTCCATAGCTATTCAATATAGTACTAGAAGTAGTAGCTGGAGCAATAAAACAATAAAAGGGGATACAATAAGAAAAGAAGTCAAACACTCACTATTTGCTGATGATATGATAGTATACATAAGTGACCCCAAAAATTCCACCAGAGAGCTTCTACAGCTGATAAATACCTTCAGTAATGTAGCAGGATACAAGATTAACTTAAAAAAAACAGTAACCCTTCTTTATACAGATGATAAATGGGGTGAAAAAGAAATCAGAGAAACATCATCCATTACAATAGCCACAAATGACATAAAATATCTTGGGGTAACTTTAACCAAACAAGTGGAAGTTCTGTACAACAAGAACTTTAAATCTTTGGAAAAGGAAATCAAAGAAGACATCAGAAAATGGAAAGATCTTCCATGCTCTTGAATAAGTAGGATTAACAGTAAAAATCACAATTTTACCAAAGGCAGTCTAAAGATTCAATGCAATACTCATCAAAATAAAAAAAAACTATACAAGAAAGAATTTTCTGGAGGTATCACCACCCCTGACTTTAAACTCTACTATAGAGCTACAGTAACAAAAACTGCTTGGTGCTGGCATTAAAACAGACAGGAGGACCAATGTAATCAAATTGAAGACCTGGATATCAACCCACACACCTATGAACACCTGATTTTTGACAAAGAAGCTAAAATCGTAAAATGGAAAAAAGAATCTTCAACAAATAGTGCTGGCACAACTGGATATCGGCACATTGAAGAATGCAAATAGATCCACATCAATCGCCATGCACAAAACTCATGTCCAAATGGATCAAAGACCTCAACATAAAACCAACTACACTGAACCTCATAGACAAGAAAATGGGAAGTACACTTGAATTCATTGGCATAGGAGACCACTTCCTAAATATAACCCCAGTAGCACAGACACTGAGGGAAACAATTAATAAATTAGACCTCCTGAAACTGAGAAGCTTCTGTAAAGCAAAGGACATGGTAAATAATACAAAATGTCAGCCTATTTAAAAGAAAAAGGTCTTCACCTACCCCACATATGACAGAGGTCTGATATCTAAAATATATAAAGAACTCAAGAAACTAGACATCAAAAGATCATGTAATCTGACAAAAATAAATGGAGTACAGACCTAAACAGAGAACTCTCAACAGAGGAATCTCGAACGGCTGAAAGACACTTAAGGAAATGCTCAACTTCCTCAGGCTTTAGAGGCATGGAAATCAAAACAACTCTGAGATTCCATCTTATATCTGTCAGAACGGCCAAGATAAAAAACACTGATGACAATTTAGGCTGGAGAGGATGTGGAGTAAGGGAAACACTCCCCCATTGCAATGGGAGTACAAAGTTGTACAGCCGCTTTGGAAATCAGTGTGGTGATTTCTCAGAAAATTAGAAATCTGTCTACCTCAAGACCCAGCAATACCACTCTTGGGCGTATACCCAAAGGATGCTCAAACATACCACAAGGACATTAGTTCAACTATGTTCATAGCAGCATTATTCGTAATAGCCAGAACCTGGAAACAACCTAGATGCCCCTCAACTGAAGAATGGATAAGGAAAAGTGGTACATTTACACAATAGAGTATTACTCAGTGGTAAGAAATAATTCTATCTTGAAATTTGCAAACAAATCAACAGAACTAGAAAAAAAAACCTTACTGAATGAGGTAACCCAGACTCAGAAGAACAAATATAATATGTGCTCTCTCATAAGTGGCTTTTAGACATAAAGCCAAGAAAAACCAGCCTATAATCTACAACCCCAGAGAACCTAGACAATAAAGAGAGCCCCAAGAGAGATAAACATTCATGGATCCGCCTAGGAAGGGGAAAATGACAAAAATCTCTCAAGTTATTAAGAAGCATCTGGGCAGTGGGGGAGGGTGGAAGGAGAGAGGAAGGAGGAAAGGAGAGTTGGGAAAATGTATAGCTCAATTAAAAACAACAAAAAAGAAAAAACCCAATACCACTTTCAGTTTGCCCTCTGCTTCATGCTTGAATTTGAAGATGTGGGTCCTCAACCACCTGCTTCTGCACCCATGCCTTCTGCTTGCTGCCATACTTCCCCAACACAAAGAGCTCTCATCCCTCTAGAGCCAAAAGCCCCCCAAAATTCTTGCCCTCTCTAAGTTGCCCTGGTTATTTATGGTGTTTCATCACAGCAAGAGAAAAGAAGCCACTGCACATCCCATGGCACGAATCCTCCAGCAGCTGTCTCTCTGTTCTTTCTCTTTGTTTTTTAAGGCAGGATCTCGGTAGACCAAGCTGCAGTCTGGCTACACAGTCAAATATGACCTTGAACTGCTGATTTCTTTGGCTTCACATTTTTAGTAGTGGGATTACAGACATGTGCTACCATGCCCAGTTTTATGTGATTCATGGTCCTCCTGTATGCTGGGCAGCCAACTGAGAGCTATGTCCCCTGTTCTGTTCCCTTGTTCTTGTCCTTCAAGATTGTAGCCGTGGTGGAATGGGACAAGCCTGAATGGTGAACAATCACGGGCACTGATTTTCCATCCTTTGTCACCTTTAACTTCCTTTCTATATCAGCCACCTGACATGGCTTCTTACCAGACATGGGGACAGCTATCTGTGTGTGCACAGGGGATGAGATGACATGAAATGGTGGAAGAAAATGGTACAACCAAGAGACATGGGAGCCAGTCACAAAAGTGGTCCCTCGCCGATGGAAGCAAAGTGATAATGTCAAGGACTACATTCTGTGCACTCAAAGATTACACAAGATACTTGATGTGAAGCACTCAGAACAGTGCCAGACACAGGAGGTTCTCAATAAATGCAAGCTATTCCCGGATTTATCATGACTATTTTCTGGTAGGTTGGGTCGCACAAAACTGCCATGTTGGAAGTCAGAATGGTCTAAAACTTCAGGTTTCCACATGACATTCTTTTTCCATCAGAATTAGTCTGCACTGTTTATTAAATAAATGCATTTCAAAAGGAACTTTATGGTCATAATATTCGGGAAACTGGACATCTGTTTTGTGACCCTTTCTGGGGAATCATGAACAAATGTTCTGTTCACCCCAGATAGGTAACTGAAGACAGAACAAGACAATACCAATGAGTCCAACTTTGTGAGCCGATGAGTTTACTGGGCTTTCTTACAGTAATATCACGGAGGAGTTACTTACAGGAGCAAGAATGACTCAAAGGCAGCTGCATCACTAAAAGCCAACTCAGCATGAGGGATGACGCCCAAAGCTGGGACCACGATGCTCTCTGCATCATTTGCACACAGTTTGACAGGCAGGGAATGCTCCCCTCCTCAGCCACTACTTACTGCTTGTTTAGCCTTGGGGAGGGAGGAGGCTGGCATATCTGGTAGATTTCAGGGACTTCCTAAGCCTTGGGAGTTGTTTGCTTCCTGAGTCTCAACCAGACTCCTTTTAGAATTCCCTAAGTCTTAATGAGCATCTTTCTAGTATGGGATGCTTCAACCCAGGAGGAATTGCTACACAATGGTAGCCTTCCTATATTTGACAGCAATAGTTATTAAGATGCCCTCAGTCAAGCTTGCTTGTCTTGGTAAGACACAATGCCAGGCTTCCCCATTTCAGACTCTCAGATTAGAAGGGTACTGAAAGCATGCTAGCCCACTTCTTCCTTTAAGTAATCAAAAAATTCTTTTAAAAGACTCTTTAAAAATTGTGCCTGGAGATGGGGGCATAGTTAGTTGGCAGAATGCTTGCCTAGCATGTCCAAAGCCCTGAGTTCCATCCACGAACCAGGCATAGTGGCTCACACCAGAAATCCTATTCATGGGAGGCGGAGGCAGAAGGATCAGAGATCATCTTCAGCAACATGTCTAAGCTAGCCTGGGCTAAACAGACCCTTCTATTCTAGAAATTGTGACTGGACAGCTAAAGGGAACAGTCCATCAGTCTGTCAGTGTCTCTGGAACCCTCTAACTCCTGGCATTGCTCCTTTGGGGGACCTGCTGCTTTGTGAGGAATTCTCAGAAAGGCCACTTGGAAATATGGCTGCAATGTCTCATGAAAGCTGTTTCTGATTCCCAGCTCCAGCCTAGATCCCCCCTGGACGGTCCCTCTTCCCACAGGGAAAGGCAAAAGCCGTCCATCCCAATCTTAGGTCGCTTCAGGTATAGGAACCAAGACTCAGAGGAGGGACACTTGTCCAGGGTGACTTAGCATGTGGGGTGGGGAACGCCCCAAACCTGGGTCTTTAACCCTCACCTGTGTTCATTCTGACCTGCCAGAAGTTCCTGCTGCACTCCTTGCTTCTGCTGCCTCTACCCCTCCGCAGGCAGACTCAGGGATGTTGGAGGCTTCCTGGAAGGAGATCCTGCCCTGACTGGAATTGCTCTTGGTGCTCCAGACTTTTCCCCTAGGAGATCAGTATCTGCCTTTCACTTATCATAATTCCTGATGCTAACGACTAAACCCTGAACAATCAAACACGGACGCAGGTGCTCAGGCCATTTTATTTATTTATTTATTTATTTATTTATTTATTTATTTATGCCAACCACAGTTGAGTTTATTACTACAATGGTTCTCACAGCTGTGGCCCTAGGCACAAGCTGTCTGCCTTCCATCAGGCACCTACCTGGCCTCCCCCTCTCAGGAACCCCACTTGGGTCATGCACCCCATAAACCTCTGAATGCGTTTATTGAAACTTTTGAACATCTCCACGTTTCCCCCTGAAAATGATAAAGAGCTGTGTCCTGCCCACCCCACAGCCCACCATGCCAGTTCCTTCAGGAGGTGGTCCCTGCTGCCTTGGAATTCCGAAATAAGCGCAATCAGCATCAGTGCTAGCACTGACGGATGGCACAGGGATCGCAGCAGTATAGCAGTGTTGTGGGAACATCCTCAAGGTGTTTTCTGATAGGCAGGCACCGTACAGTGTGTGGCAGCACCAAGCTGCCTACAGTTTGCCCAGGAAGTGGTCCGGCACTAAGATTCCCTCATTCAGACCTTTGCCCTTGAGGGTCCCAGCCATCACTTGGCTGGGGTGGCTGCTGTTGTTGAAGGGGTCCCCATGCAGGACCTGCCAGCGGCTGAACACACACTGAGGGAAGGCCTGGCCACTGGAGTTGGAGCACAGGTTAGCTTGGCCCATTTTTAAAGAAGAAGAAACTGAGGCCCAGAGCTGAGTCTTAACTAGCACCCGTCCCTGGATCCCACACTTTGGGCTCCTGACCCTGATAAGTCTTTATCTGGAAATCCTGCACTGCTTGTTACTGCCCTTCAGAGAAGCTTCCATGAAGTCCTGTCCCTGCTGGATGCCCTCAGACCTCCACCTTCTCCTTACCCCCACCTATGCACCATCCTGGACACTCCAACCTTCTCGTAGCTCTGCAAATAGGAAACATGGTCTCTTCTATTATACCGGGGACTTTGTGCCCATGTCCTCCAATGCTATGCTTCCCACTTCTGCCTTGTTCTGGATGAGGGATGAACCTCTGACTGCCTGACTCCTCCTTCGCCTCTTCTTCTTTTGAGACAAAATTGTATGTTTTCAGACTAGCCTCAAATTCAGTCTGCAGCCAAGGATGAGCTTGAGCTCAGATCCTGCCCACTTCCTCTGCTGCTGCACGGTGCTGCACCGTTCTCTCCCGTTCTCCCAAGTTTCTGCAGCGCCAGCGGTCAAACCAGGGCCTTACTCTGCTAACTAAGCTATTTCCCAGTCTTCTCCTCTGCAGTTGGAGCTACAGGGGACAGGGCCTCCGCCCTTGCTGATACATTGTTGATACATAGCCCAGGCTTCACCTCACAGCCTTGAGACGTGGTCAATTGTAGACTATGGCATCTGGCTGCTTCAGCCTGGCACAGTGACACTTTCCAGAACCAGTTGCACCAAAGTTTCTGCACCTGAGGCTCCCAAAACAGAACGACTGGCAAGCATGTCCTCTTGAGCGCCGGGGATTGGCCCTGGAGTGTCCACATTGTTCCGGGAAATTAGCAGCCACGGACTCAGGAGAAGGACTCTGCTCCATGAACTGGGGCCCTGGGGAGAGAAAAGACAAGTAAGAGCCGTAGGGGTCCAGCGCTGTGGCCTTTTTGCTGCTACGACACACACTTCATTTAGTTTTCACAGTGGAGGGAGATGTGGGGTCTTTTGAGCATCGATTCCCTTGTGGGCCAGGCTAAGTGTCAGACAATGCAGGGAGGAACAGCGCACCGAGTGCCTTGGCCCTGCTGTCAGTCTCACCCAGATTAACAACTTCATCAGCGCCTTTGTTGATATTGACATTTGGTTGCTAGGTTACGTGTTTACTGCTCAATGAATAGGACTTGAAGGCCAAGGAGGGCACAGTCAACAGATTGGCAAATAAAGCAAACGTGCCATGACTTGATAGGCCTATAGTGGTACCCAGGCGTAGTGCAGGACCAGGCCCCTCCAACGATCTCTCTGGAGCCATAGCTGCTCCATGCCCGGGTGAGAAACTATCCAGGTAACACTGAAACTGCTGACCTCTTGTCAGGCATATTTGGGTATAGCTGTACTGTAATGTAAGTGTCCCCACAACACTCAAGCCCAAAAGAGGACTGGACGATTGCACTTTCCGTACCCTAACCTCTATTGTCCTCAGGGGCGGGAGTCCTGGAGAAAGGACGCCACTGCCAGGGTCAGGAGTCTTGTCACCACAACCTCACATAACACTCTTCCTGACCGCATCATAGACATGTTCAAAGAAAAGAGAAGGACAGAGTTTGCTTGGTACCAGCATGTGTGGGCACCGTCCTAGGCCAACCTCTATGTGGTGAGATGTCATGTTAAGTCCCTTTTGACAATTACAAGGGCTGAGTCCTTGGAGATATCTCCAAATTTTTGGTATCATGATAAGCATACAATCCAGTCTCTCTCCCTCATACATACATACATATATACACACATACACACACGCATGCACACACACAGAGAGTCTCATGATATTTTAACACACAGTTTTATGTTGGCCTTTTTATGCTGGGCTGTTTCTATAGTTCACTTCCGGTGCCACCCTCCTTGTTTGTTTGTTTGTCTGAGATAGGATCTCTCACAGGCCCGAAACTTGTCAACTTGGCTAGACTGGTTGTTTAGTGAGCCCTGTCTGTCTCCTAGGGCCTAGGATTATAGGCATGTGCCACTATGCTCACTTTTCGTTTTTTGTTTTGTTTTGTTTTAGGAGATTGGAATTGAACTTAGCACCTTACACAATTCAGATCGTCAGATCTGCTTTTCCAACTTAGCCATCTCTTTGGCTCTAGGTGCTTTACAGACTGCACAGAAGTGTGGGACCAGACTGATGAGCAGGTGAGACTCCCCCACTCTCTAGACCTCCTTAGGGGCACTCTCCTTCAGGATTAGACCACGATGCTCCTGGTTTTGGTGTCTGTCTAGTTCAGGAATTTTCACGTTGGTAAAATCTAGTTCACCAACTTTCTTCCTCATATGGCATGTTTTTGTCTTGTGGTTGAGAAATTTTTCTTTCTTTTAGATGCCTTATGAGCTTAACTTTTTTTTTTTTTTTTTGGTTTCTCAAGGCAGGGTTTCTCTGTGTAGCTTTGGAGTCTGTCCTGGAACTAGCTCTAGTGGACTAGGCTGGTCTTGACCTCACAGAGGTACACCTGCCTCTGCCTCCCAGTGCTGGGATTAAAGGCATGTGCCACCACCGCCCAGTTAAGCTTAGTTTTTATATTTACAACTATGATCTGTTTTTAAAATTATTAACTCAACAGTAAGTTGTTCACATGTCTGGGGTGAAAGGCGATGTTTTGAAATTGGGTACACTGGATACACTGTGACGCAGAGCAGGGAGCTACGGTAGCTGGCAGGTCCTTCCTCTTAAGTATTCTTCATTTATTTGTGAAAACTTTAAAATAGAATATCTTTTATTTATTCTTTGGAATTTCATACATGGTAACAATGTATCTTGGTCATATCAACTCCAACTCCCCTCTTCCAGTCCCCTAGGCACCCTGGTATGTCCCTCTTATGTCTTCGCTCCACTTTTTAAGACTCTGAGTTCGCTAGGCTCTGCCTGCTGGAATGCTGACTGACCTTGTTGGCTTGTTCTTTCTCATGTCACCGCAGCTGCATGAGTTCATGTGCTCAATGGCCGTGCCATGTTCAGAGGACAGCGACTGTGAGAATTTCTGAAAAGCTTTCTTCCTTCCGTTTTGGAATGTCTATTGTATTATTGTTAACTACAGACCTACGGCCATTGATCTGTGATCCATTAGACCTTGGTGTAGTATCAGGTATGTTGTGGCTGAACATGAGATATCCATCCCCCATAGGATCATGGGTTTGAACACTTGGTCCCAGCAGCTGGCAATGTTTTAGGACATTGTGGAACCTTTAGGAGGTGGAGTCTTACTAGCGGAAGCAGGCCTTGGGGGGGGGGTGGACCTTGAGGTTCACAGCCTCCCCTTGTTGTCTGTCTGTTTCCTGTTCCAATAAGATGTGAAGAGAAGAAGGGTCCCACCCGAACCATTACCACAAAATCATGCCTTGCCCGTCAAGGGGCTGTATTCCCATCAGAAGGGACTGTATTCCCCATCAGAAGGGACTGCATTCCCCATCAGAAGGGACTATATTATTCCCCATCAGAAGGGACTGTGCTATCCCAAACCATGAGTCAAAACAGACGTTCCCTCTCTTAAATTGCTTCTTGTTGTATCACAGCAATGAGAAAAAAAAATTGAGAAAATTGGCACCAGGAGTGGAGGGATCTCAGGACAGCTAATCTGCACCATCAGCTTGTTGGATTAACAGCCCCATAGGACTTCAGTGAGGTGAACTTTTGGGTGTGTCTGTGAGGGTGTTTCTAGAGAACATTACCTAGAGAGGGAGACGTGCCCTGGTTGTGGGTGGCACTATTCTATGACCTGATGTCCCACAATTCTCCTCGTTCCGTCTCCTAGCTGCAGACACGATGTGTTTGAAAAACACAGCTGCCTTGTGCTCCTGTCTTGAACTGTGACCTGGGACAAACCCTTCCTTCCTTCCCTTACTTTATTCAGGTGTTTTGTCATAGCATTGAAAATAACCGACACAGAGTGTGGATAAAGGTGCAGGCTCATTCTTAGAGTAGAGATGCTAAATTGCTCTAACTCGATTTGTTGAGGAAAAAAAGGCCCTCGTTCATTTGCTTCCATCTCTAGCAAGAGCAGAGCATCGGGCTATACTGCATCCATTGCTCTTCTCATCGCTGTGATGAAATACAACAGAAGCAACTTGAAGAAGGAAGGACTTAATCCGGCTCCAGTCTGAGAGGTTGTAATCCACCATGGTAGGAAAGCGTGGTAGAGTTAATGTGGCTGATAACTGTGGCAGAGTCTCTTTACATGTGTTGGCACAGGAAGCCGAGAGAAGCTTAGACCGGAAGTGGACCAGGCTATACTTCTTTTCTGTTCCATCAGCCAGACTCCACCTCCAGTTCTTCAGCTTCTCACAACAGCTGGAGTTCTCATCAGCTGGAGACAGAGAGCTTATGGGGAGCACTTCCTAGTCGAACTATAACAAATAGTGTTTTTCCTGTTGGTTTCTGGTTGTTTGCTGAAAAACCACACCATCTTGCTTCCTGCAGCTGAGTGTGTTGTGTGTGTGTGTGTGATATGTGTGTATCTGTGTGTGTGTCATACATATGTATATATGTATCCATGTTGTCTTATTAGGTTCTCATTGCTGTGAAAAGACATCGTAACTATGATAACTCTTATAAATGAAAATATTTAACTGAGGCTGGCTTACAGTTCAGAGAGTCCGTTCATTATCATCATGGCAGGGAGCACGGCGGCATGCAGGCAGACATGCAGCTGGCTAAATCTTGACCAGAAGGCATCAGGAAGTCAACTGACAGCCACGCTGAGGGAAGCTTGAGGAAAAGAGACCTCAAAGTCTGTCGCCCCCACAGTGACACACTTCCTCCAAAAGAGCCACACCTCCTAATAATGTCACTCCCTTTAGGGGCCATTGTCTCTTCAAGCCCACATATGTGCCTTTAGTTTTACATATACATGCTTGTGGAAGCCAGAGAACACCCCTTGGGACACAGTTCCTCTTCTTGAGACAGGGCCTCTCAGTGGCCTGAAGCTCAGTGATTAGTGAGGTTGGCTGGCGGGGAGCCCCAGGAATCCACATGCCTCCACCTTATGGGGATGACAAGTGTGTGCCGCTATGCTCAGCTTTTTATTTTTAAGGTGAGTTCTGGGGATCAAACTCAAGTCCTCTGCCTGCAGGACAAGCACTTTCCCACTGAGCTGGCTCCCTAGCCTCCTCAGCCTATCTGGACTCTTCTAATGCCCATGCATTCTCTGGGTGGGTGGTAGTGGCACACGCCTTTAATCCCAGTGCTCAGGAGGTAGAGGCAGGTGGATCTCTGTGAGTTTGAGGCCAACCTGGTCTACAGAACCAGTTCCTAGACAGCCAGTAAACTGCATAAAGTAAACTCTGTCTGGAAAAACAAACAAACAAACAAACAAACAAACTACACACACACACACACACCCTGGTAGGGCTTCAGTTGGAATTGTATTGAATCTGGAGATGAATAAGAAGAGAACCAATATCATAAAAACTTAGCGATTTTAATCAACTCTTCAAACTTTGTATTGTTTTATGTGTGGGGTGTTTTGCCTGCATGTATGTCTGTGTACCACATGCTCGCAGTGCTTAAGAAGGGTTTACAAGACCATCAGGTCCCCTGAAACTGGAGTTCCAGATGGCTGTAAGCTACCATGCAGGTGCTGGGAACTGAACCTGGTAAAGAAGTCACTGCGCTTAACCACTGAGCTACCTCTGCAGCCCCTCAAATCTTGATTTCTGGTCCTTGTCCCCAGGACAGTGTTTGAAGAGGTCAATTGCTCTAGTTTGGCTCATTTGTTGGGTGGGAGTCCAGTCTATGGATGACTGCGAGGTGGTGGATCCTTTAAGAGGAGGGGCCCAGCAGAAAGAGTCGGGTCACTGAGTGTGCGGCTCTTGAAGGTGGATCGGGGCATGGTCTCTCTTCTGTCCTTTGGCTTCCCCATACCATGAGATGTTCGGCTTGCTTTGCCACATGTTCCCACCATGACCAGCTGCCTTGCCGGAGGCCCAAAACAACAGGGCCAAGTTACTATGGGCTGCAGCCTCTGAAAGATGCCAAAGTAAGATGTTCTTCCTTATGAGTTGATTTCCCTAGGGTTTTGACACAGTGATAGGAAGCTGACACACTGTGTGGGTCAGAGTAAGGAACAGAAGCGGCAGGAGGAATATGTATTACGAAGGGCCGGACAGTCCAGCTAGGGCCATCTGCACGCTGGAAAGACTGAGATCCTGGCAGTTGTCCGTTCATCAAGCTCCAAATCTCAGCTGTTCTGATGTGATGTTGAAGGCCTGGAGGCTTCCTAGAGATGCCCTGGTGTTCCATTTACACTGGAAGACAGAAGAAGCGAGGGTCTGAGTCAGCGCAGGATGGAGGCAGCTGTCACAGCCATGACGACGACAGTACACACACACACACACACACACACGCACACACACACACACACACCAGCAAGAAGTATAGGCAGGCAAGCCGCATTGTTCTCCCCTTGAGCCTCTCTCTGCCTGGGTTGCTGCCCAGAATTGCCACCTATTCTTTGGGCGGGTCTTCTCCTCTCAGTAACTTCTTCCTGGAAATGCCCCATAAACCCATCCAGAGGCGTGTCTCTTAGTTGACTCCAGAACCAATTAAGTTCACAGTCAAGAGTAACCATCATATATATCAATATAAGATGTGTCTTATTCCATGGAGCCACAGGGAAATAGGGGAAAGATTAACTGGGCACGTCCACCGTGGGCATTTGGCCATGTGAAGTATGGAAAGGATTAACTGGGCACGTCCACTGTGGGCGTTTGGCTATAGGTACGGCTGTGAGTGGCTGACATTACATAATCCTGGTGTCTGAAATCCCACCCTTGAGCCTACTTTGGGGTAGGCTGTGAAGAATGCTTAAAATATCACTGCCAAGGGAAAAGAGTCGTCCAGGAAATCCTTTCTTGGCCTTTCGCAACTGTGCCGATGCCATGCCTGCGAGCGGCCTTGGCAGGCTTTGGAGGAGAGCAGATGTTGGTGGGGGTGGGAGCCTGAGCTTCGTGCTTTACAGCTCTGGACTTGGCTCCCAGCTCCGCTTCCACCAGTTGTGTGACCCCAGGCAAGCCACTTAATCTCTCCGAGCCTTGGTTTCCTTGGCTATGTGTGAGCTGTAAGGTTGTTTCCAGGAATAAATATATTGCAAACCTAAAAATGTCAGGTTCCAGGGAGGAGGAAGCATCGTAATTATAATTATAATCGCGATTACTATTGTCTTGGGACTCAGACAGCAAAGAGGAACCAGCACTGGGGTGAGGGCTCAGTGAGTGAGGAGTTTGCCATGCAAGCATGAGCACTGAGTTCAGATTCCCAGCATCTACTTAAAAGTCAGACGTGATGGATAGAGGCACATATCTATAAGCTCCGCACTGGAGAGGCAGAGAAATTCACATCCCTGGAGTCTTCTGGCCAGCCAGACTCACAGTTTAGTGAGATACCCTGCATCAAAAATATATAGAAAGATGATAGATAGATAGATAGATAGATAGATAGATAGATAGATAGATAGGAAGGAGAGCAGCTGAGAAAGACACTTAGCATTGACCTCTGACCTCTACATGCATGTGCACACATGCACAAGTATCTAAATCACACACATATGACAGACAGGAGCTTAAGATGGATGGGCCCAGACTAGACATGCAATGCCAGGTTGTGACATTGTATTCTTTCATTTTTTCATTGCGGAGACAAAATGACTGACAAAACCAATGGAGAAGAAGACATTGCTTTGGTTCAGTTTGAGGAAACCGTCTGTCATGGTGGGGTTGGCATGGCTGCAGGAATCATCAGAGAAGGCCTCGAAGCAACAGGGGGAGCCTGGGAGAATCACTTCTTGGGCAAAGCACTGATGGACTCAGTACTCGGAGTCAGAAGGGGAGCACAAAAGCCAGAGGGGCCAGGGTGCGTCCCTTGACCCTGGGCTTCTCAGTGCTCATCTACAGAACATCCCCTGCAGCCAGAACTGGGTCTATTCTGGAATCCCACTAGGCTGGAGGGCAGGCGAGATTTGTGGAGTTCTGGTAAGAATGGGCCAGGATGCTTTGGGACCAAAGAGGAAGGAGCCAGGCCTTGCCCCTTAGAACAGTTCAAAGCAGGAGCAATGCAGAGGACATGCGGTCACCCTTACAAAGGGTGATGAATCCACACTGGAGACAAAGAGGCCTTCCAGGCAACAGGCCCAACATGGGCAGACCAAGGATTCCACCTAAGTGCTGGATGTCCTGGGATCAGCTGTTGGTTGTGTGAGCAGAAGGCAACAGAACAGGCTGCAGAGAGGCATCCAGGTACCAGAGGAGGTGCCTGAATCCCATCAAGACAGGAAGTCCCCGAAGATACCTTCATTGTGGGGATTTGATTTCATGTGGTGTGTGTGTGCACGTGTGTACATGTGTTTGCATGTGTGTGCACTGTGTGCATGTGTGTGCATGTGTGTATGTGTGTGCGTGTGTGTGCGTGTATGTGCGCATGTGTGTGCGTGTGTGCATGTGTTTGCATGTGTGTACATGTGTGTGCGTGCGTGTGCATGTGTGTGCGTGTATGCATGTGTATGCATGTATGTGCGTGTGTGTGCATGTGTGTACATGTGTGTGCGTGTGTGCGCATGTGTGTGCATTGTGTACATGTGTGCGCTGTGTACGTGTGTGTGCACGTGTGTGCGTGTGTGTGCATGTGTGTGCGTGTCCATGCACATTGTAGAGGCCAGAGGAGAACTTCCGTGTGTTCATTCTGTCACTCTCTACACTGTCGCTCTCACATGAGATGGGTCTCACAGTGAACTTGGGGCTCACTGGGGTTTTTTGTTTCATTTTGCTTTTGGCAACTCTGGCTATCAGCAAGTGTCAGCCACACCCTCTTATCTCTGGCCTCCCCAGCTCCAGTGCTGGGGTTACATTACGTGTAGATATACCCAGGATTTACACAGGTGCTAGCAATCAAAATTCAAGTCTTCGTGCTTGCCTAGCAAGCAATCTTCTTACCCACTGGGCCAACTCCCCTGCTCACTGTCGGGGCTGACAGGGTTCTACAGGCACACCAGAGCTCACTGGGTCTGGGAAGGGAGGAGGAGGCTGCAAAAACAGAAGACCAGAGAGGCCAGACCCTCAGATCTCTGCCCAACGGTATCTTTGCAGTGCTGGATCCTGAACCAATTCTCCCTCTATAGTGGAACAAGTTCATGTATCTACCCTCGCAGCCTCCTCCTCTCCCCCAATCTCCAATGCCACAGCCCCCTTCCAAGGTCCTTACATCACCTTGTTGTAGCTCTGGGCCATGGTGTCTGGGGGTTCCTGGTGACCCCACCCACCCCTGGCATGACAGGAATGGCTAAGAGTGAGGCCCTGTAGAACCCAGGCTTCCCTGAACTACCCCATTAAAATTCCCTCCAGGAAGCCTTGCCAGACAGGGAGAAGGCAGGCGGCAGGTGGGGCACTGAGAGGCCGGGTGATCTGCTTAAGGTCACCCAGCAAAGCTGCAGCAAGCTGGACCCGGCCCCAAGCCTCCAGATGTCCAGTCTGATGCCCTGCCCACTGGACCATGAGTCCTTTAATGAGGCCACCTCCGCAGGGCTGCAGGCTGGCCCACCGCCCAGGGCCAGTGACTTGCCAGGCATCCCAATCAGCCGCTCTGCAGAGGCCCTGCCCTCAATGGCCAGGCACAGAGGCCGGGCATGGGCTTGTCTGCCAAGACTGGTGCTTCTGCGAAGTGGCCTCTTGGTCTGAGCATGCCCAGTCCTCTGGCCAAGACCCCTGAGGAAGAGAGCTCTGTGTGCTCTGCAGAGCTCTGAGATGCTGCGGGCTACATCACGAGCAGGGCTCCTTCTGGTGGCCAGCCTGGATACCCAGTCCCTTGGAGGCACCCCAGACTCCTGGAACTAGGGACCCTCCCATCAGCACCTGTGGCCACCACTGTCATCCTAAAGACCAGCACTGGGGGTTCTGAGGGACCCTGGACTCAGCACTCTGTATTCAGAATAGAAATCTAAGAGTCAGACTGGGCCTGGGTGTCACAGGAATGGTGACAAAGGTAAGACTCAGTGGGGTTTCCTGGCTCCCTGGCTATCCCTTCTGCCTACCCCTCAAGCTCTGAAATGTATCCCCATTCCTCCAGTGGCTCTGGAAAACTACCCTCTCCTGATTGGTCAGGATCTGTGGACACTCGCAGAACACTTGGAGATTTGTGCCTTAGGCAAGAGACCTGCTCAGGGCTCTCAGCCTGAAGCCTAGGGCAAGAGTCTAGGCAGAGCAGACCCTGCAGGGGGAGGGTGCCGAGCCTCACCCTGGGACCACTGGGTGGCGGGCTTCGCAGGGTGAGAGGATGCCGCCAGTTGCTGGGGAAAGACCTCTGGGTCAGTCCATCCCTCCTTGCCACCCCGTCCAGCACTTCCAGCCTCAGGCTGAGGTTGTTTATGGGAATTAGAGGTAGACACAGGGCAGAAAGACCCTGGGGGCTCCTCTCTCCAATGCCCAGGCTCCTGCCGACAGCCTTGGAGGTGGAGTCAGGGGCCGGGACTTGTGGACAGCAGAAGTATGGCCTGCTACATCCACCTGCCACCCACCCCTGGTAGCTGGCAGTTAGGTCTAGAGAGGAAGATGTCATCCCCCACAAGTTTTAACCCCCCGTTCTCATCTCTTTGGTTTCACCCCCGTTCCCCGGGACACACCTCAACGAGACTCAAATCATTGATTCATTTAACTCCTCCCCCCACCCTATCACACCCCTCCAGGACCCGTCCAGGACTGTTCCCTCAGATCCCCTTGCCACAGTCTTTTCGGGGATGGAAGGGGGCGTGGGTCACCCAAAGGATGAGAGAGGAGCAAACGAAAAAAGCACATACCCACCACAACCACAATATCCCACGCAACACCACACATTGTGCTCGGCAAGCTGGAGACACACAACAAGCCAGGGTCTGTGTAGAATAATAAAACCGGGTGTGGACGTGTCGTTCTCACAGGACATTTGGCTGAGCCCGGGCAACGCGAAAGCATGCATAGTTAACACTGCTGACTGTGTGAAGCCCATTGTCGCGGGCACCGGCTCCGCGAGGGACCCAGGGCCCGGGGCTTGGCAAGGGCCCGAGACATTTCTTGGAATGGTTTCTTGTTCATCACTGACACTCGTAATGAGAAATTTATACACCGTCCTAGGCGGATAAATTAATTTCGAACACTTTAGACTCGGAAAGACAATGGTTCCTGGCAGGACTCTTTATCACCCGTTTTATTAAAAAAAAAAGAGAGAGAGAGAGAGAGAGAAGAAAAAAGAAAGGGAGGGAGGAAAGAAAGAAAGGAAGGAAGAAAGAGAAAGAAAGAAAGAAAGAAAGAAAGAAAGAAAGAAAGAAAGAGAAAGAAAGAAAAAAGGGAGGGGAAAACTCCTTAGGACATTCCAAACAAAACCCCATGTGCCTGCCTGGCCCTAGATTTTGTGGTGCGTGGCTGGGGAGAACCGTCATGGGCCCCAGGAGTGCGGAGGGGCCTGGGGGTCACTTGGAAGCTTCATTAAGGGGTATGCAACTCCTCAAGACTGTCCCCTTACCCTGGGGGAGCACAGCTTCCGCTCACCCCTGACTCCGTTTGAGGTTGGCATTCTGGCCAGAAAGTGGGGTTTCCCAGGCTGCACTTGTGAAAGGTAATTAAATTGTGATAATGTTTCCATTCAGACCGTGGGCTCGGGTGAAGTCCCGGGACTCGTCAGACAGACATGCCCTTGCTGCCCACTGAACACACAGGCCAGCTTTGCAAGAATACTGGCCAGGGCCCATGGGTGTCCGGAGCTTTCCAGTGGACCAGGCATGGGTCTGAGGAGGCGGCAGAGGAGGTGTTAGCACCATGTGGCCTGCCTCTCAGGAAGGCACAGCTTGGAAAACCTTGCTGGCAGTGTCAGTGCAGGTGCTGGAGCGATGGCATCTTCAGGAAGTGGTGATCTGGGTTCTGTCTTCCAGAAGCTGAGGGGAGAAGAAGATAACAGGTAAGCTCTTCTGCTCAGGAAGGGCGTGCTGTTTCGGCAGAACCCTGTCTTTAGGCCGGGAATCTTATTGTTCAGAAAAGCATCCAGAGAGACCAGAGAGGTGATTCAGCAGGTAAAGGATCTTGATAACAATCTGACTATCTGAGGGCCATCCTCAGGATCCACATGGTAAGGGAGAGAACAGACACATGTAAGCCATGGCCACAACACCACACACACACACACACATACCACACCTCACAAACACATACCCCTCACATACACACACCACATACACATACATGGACACCTCACATACAAACACACACACACACACACCACCTCACAAACACATACCCCTCACACACACACACCACATACACATACATGGACACCTCACATACACACACACACACACACACACACCACCTCACAAACACATACCCCTCACACACACACACCACATACACATACATGGACACCTCACATACACACACCACATACACATACATGGACACCTCATATACACACACACACACACACACACCACCTCACAAACACATACCCCTCACACACACACCACATACACATACATGGACACCTCACATACACACACCACATACACATACATGGACACCTCACATACACACACCACATACACATACATGGACACCTCACATACACACACACACACACCACCTCACAAACACATACCCCTCACACACACACCACATACACATACATGCACACCTCATATACACACAAACACACACATCACATATACACACACCACACACATCTCACACAAGACACACACACCTCACATACATACCTCACATATATATACACAAACACACCATATATATACATCACACGTACCACACATACCACACACATACATATACACACACACCTCACATACACACACACATACACCACACTCACCACACATACCACACATATTCAGATGTCACACACCACATACACATACCACACACACCATATACATACACACAAAATGTAATACAAAATTTAAATGAAAATCGTCCCAAAAAGTCTGTCCCAAGCTCACCCAGATGCAGCTTCTAACTGTGGTAGCCCCACCTCCTCTCTTAACCCAGCCTCCCCCCACAACCTCCTTCACCCACCAGCAGCTACCAACCTTTGCCAGGCTGTAAATCACACAGAAAATGTCTAATCCTTTGGAGTAAGGAGGAGGTGTTCAGGACACTGGAGAGACAGCACACGTGGAAATGAACAGGTAGCATAATGGATTGCAAATTTACACGAGACGCCACGGACAATCCTTCATGTATTTGTGGACGTGAGTGGGTGGGTGGATATGTGTGTGTATGCGTGTGTGTGTGTGTGTGTGTACTTACGTGGAAGCCATCTGCCAATCACAGGCATTCACTCATCAGTTTTTTTCCTTCCATCACTTAGGTCCTGGGGATCAAACCCAGACTGCCAGATTCCCGACAGGTGCCTCTACCCACTGAACCACCTCACTGACCTCTTATTTAACCTGAGAACGGGGCTCATGTAGCTCAGGCTGGCTTTGAACGTGTCAAAGATGACCTTCATACTCCTTCTGCTTCTGTATCTTTAGGGCTGGGATAACAGCTGGTTTATGCCGTGCTGGGGATCGAACCAGGGCTTCCTGCGTGCGAGGCAAACACTGTCAGCTGAACCGCATCTCGAGCCCCACGAGCGATTTTTTTTTAAAGTTGTGAAATAAGAAACAGCTGCTTGCATGATGAAAACTTGTTTTTGTGTCAGATGTGATGTTTGCACTGGCTCTGTGTGATTCCAGAACATGTTTGTTTTTCAGTTTTTTATTTGGAAATAATTGCAGACTCGCACACAGTTGCAGAAATAGCACAGTGAGGTCCTCGGGAGCCATCACCCAGCTGCCCTGGAGGTGACAGCTCGCGGTGAATCCCCAAAAGGGGGAATTGGCCAAATGCTGCTTTTAACTAATTGATTATTGAATTTAGAGACAGGGTCTTATACACCTGAGCCTCAGGTTCCCTTTGTAGCTGAGAACTACCTTAGACTTCTGACTCTCTTGTCTTCACCCAGGACCTCAGGTGTGCTAGAGAAGCACTCCATAGATTAAGTTCCATTCCCAACCCTGATAGAACGTTCTCGATGTTTTCAAAGCATCCATCCCACAGAGAGGGGACACAAACTTTACGTCTCTTCTTATCAGTTGACACTGGAGCTAAAGAAGGCACAGGTGGGGACCCACAATGGCTCAGCAGGTAACAGTGCATCGTGCACCAGCCTGTTCGCAAGCCTGACAACCCGAGTTTGATCCAGGGTCCCACATGGCAGATGGAGAGAACTGATTCCCAGAAGTTGTCCTCTGGCCGTCACATGCTTGCACACAGACAAATGCACACTCACATACAATAATAGTACTTTAAAAGTGAATTTTTTTTTAAAAAAAAGAGCCTGCCAAGAGTTCTTCCTTGACAAACTTGAAACTGAAATGTCTCGTTCATGGTACAAGGCAATGTCGTATCCCAGAGGAAGGCGCACTTCCATAATGACAGCACAGCTCTTGTTTTCATGGCTGGTGAAGTTATTTGCAGGAAGTACAGGCTTGCTGTGAAAGCCCACGACCCACTAGACTGCAGGGGAACTCCTAAGCCATGCCACAGGGACACTAGTCTCTAACCACTGTCGCCTGCCCACTCCGGGGTAGCGAGTCCTGCTTCTAGAGTAACCAGGACACAAACCCTTCAAGCATGCTTTCTGCAGTCGCTGGCCGGCTCCCGTGACTTCCTGTCCTTTTTCACTCCAGTGGGGTCTCTTTCAGAGAGTCTTCTGTCTCGGTTAGAGTTTCTGATTCTTACAGCTTCTAGTCCATCATCCAGGGAAGTCAAGGCAGAACGTGGAGGTAGGAACTGATTCATAGGCCTTGGAGGAGTGGTACTTTCCAGCTTGCTCTCCATGGCTTGCTCAGCCTGTTTTGTTATAGCACTCAGGACTAGGGATGGCACTACCCACAGTGAGTGGGCCCTCCCACACCAATCAAGACAATACGCCACAGGCCAATCTGGTGGGAGCATTTTCTCAATCAAGTTTCCCTCTTCCCAAATGACTGTGGCTTGTATCAAGCTGTCACATAAAACTAGCCATCACATCCTCCCAAGTCTGGCCCTTCTTTCCTCTCAACATTCAGTGGTAACCACTGCCCTTCCCCACAAGGACCTTAGCACTATGTATTTGCGGATCCAGAACTGCGGCATCCTGCAGGCAGAACCTATGTCTCGTTCTTCTGGGTGCTCTTCAGGTTTAACCCGTGGGGATGGCATTCTGTGACCTGCTGTGATGGTTAATTTTCATTGTCCGCTGGACTGGATTTAGAGTCAACTTGGAAACACAGCATGGGTGTCTGCGAGAGCATTTCCAGGAAAGCTTAATCGAGGAAGGAGGACTCTCCCTAACTGCAGGGAGCACCATCCCATGTTTCAGGATCCTAAACGGCATAAAAATGAAAAAGCAAGCCGAGCGCCAGCCTTCAGCTCCCTCTGCTTCCTGACTGTGGATCCATTGTGGCCATTGCTTCATGCTCTGCTGTCATTTTTACAGTAAAGGGCTGCACCCCAAAACTTCAAACCAAAGTGAAACCTTCCTTAAGTTGCGTTTGTCAGTCTAAAAGAAAATCCAGCTGTGTTTTTGTGCGTGCGCGCGCGTGTGGGTGTGTGTGTGTGTGTCAGTGTGTACTCCTGCACACCGTAGTTAGAGGAAACCCACTGGAGTCAGGTGTTGCCGGCCACCATGTCTGCCACCAGGCCTGGCGGTCGAGCTCCTGCTGTCAGCCTTGGCAGCAGGTGCCTTTACCCACTAAGCCTCTTGCTGGCCCTTCTCAGATACTTTGTCATAGCTACGAGAACAGTAACTAATACACGACCGTCTCAGTACTGTCCTGGTTTTCTCCTTTGGCGAGCTGAACAAGATGTCCTTGAGGTCTAGAAGGAAACGGACTTTTCAGCACAAGCCAGTGACAGTGACCCTGAAGCTCTCTGTAAGGTACAGACAATGGTGGCACCCATGATGGAGCTGGAGGATTAAACTAGGAAGTGCATGCAGAACTTCCAACAGTGCTTGGCAGGTAATAAATGCTTCCACTGGGTTGTTTTTTTTCTTAAAATTATCTAATTCACTTCCTTGTGATCTTCACTTTTATTTACACGTGTGTTTTGTGTGCATGCATATATGTGTATATGGCTGGGGTCTGGGTCGGTGTTGATGTTTCTCCCAGTCACTTGGGATCATGTTTTTACCTTCCCAGTGCTTGGAGTGGCTGTGCCTGACTGTTTTACCGGGTTGTGAGTGTTGAACTCAGGCCTCCGTGCTTGTGTGGACAAGCCTTACTAACTAATCCATCTTCCCAGACCCTTTCTTGCATGCTTTTAAATTAGTGACTTTTTCCAGCATCCCCATGACCCTGCTTTAACAGGGACATTGATTTCCCCAATGTTCTCATTCCCTTTGTTATCAACAGACTAGGATTTTCCAGGCAAGTGTCAGCTCTGTCTGTTTTGAGAATGGATGAAGGATGCTAAAAGCCCAATAAAGCACTTGCTTGGCCCGTTTCTCCAGACTCTGGAGAGTTAGGAGTGCCCCGTAGATGCTGGGCACGCATGTGAATTCCAGGACACACTGCAGAGCATCAGTTCAAGTTCAGCATCAGAACCGCTCATCTGGTGGCCTCAGGTAAGGAACTTGGTCTGTCTGAAGCTCAGGTTCTTTCCTCCTGGGCTTTGGGTGAAGATAAGTTTTTAAAGATTTACTTTATTATTGTTGCTATTATTATTGTTGTTGTTATTATTAACGTGTGTGTGTGTGTGTGTGTGTGTGTGTGTGTTGTGTATATGCACATGTGTATTCTGGTGCCTGTGAAGGCCAGAAAAAGGAATCAGATCCCCTGAGGCTGGAGTTTTAGGTGGCTGTGGGCTGGCCAATGTGAGTGCCAGGAACCAAACTTAGGTCCTCTGTAAGAACAACAAAGGCTCTTTGGGGCTGTCTCTCTGGCACCCAAAGTAAAAATTTTAAAAAGCTTTAAAAGGCTTATTAATATGGGATTTTCTTTTTAAGAATCTATCTATCTATCTATCTATCTATCTATGTATCATCTATCTATTTTGAGGCAGGGTCTTCTGCAGCCCAGGGTGGCCTCAGATTTACTACAGAGCTATGGATGACTATGAACCTCCCGAGTGCTGGGGTCTGAGGTGTGTGCCACTGAGCTTCCTGTGTGGTGCTGAGCGTGGGCCCAGGGTTTCATGGATGCTGGGCGAGCTCCCTACCACAGTCTGTCCTTCTGTCATTGGTACAGGCCACTGGCACATTTTCGGTATCTCCCCGAATGCATTGACTAGGACACTCCAGGAGCAGATGAGGTGAGCGCAGACCAGTCACCCTGTGGCAGACCTCCACCAGGCTGACACCAGGCCAGCAGTCATATCTCTTTGAATACAATTATTTAACCAAATCAAAGTCCAGTGACCTGTTTTCACTCTCTCTGAGCTTCCTAACTTCCTTTGCAAGCCCAGTGGAACCTGGGAGTCAGTGAGCCCAGCACCTCTGACAGCAGAGACTTTGGCCAACACTGGCTCGAAATTGACTTCCTCACTGTGAGCTGCTTCCTCTGACCTTGAACTCTCTTAAGTCCCCAGAGAAGGAAAGAGATGAGTGTATCATGGCCTGCTCTCAGTAGAGACAACTTCTTTCTAGTTCTCTGTGTGTGAATGTGTAAGAGTGTTTGTGTGAATGTGCACGAGACCATGTGAGAATGTGTGTTTTTGTGTGTGTATGAGTGTGCATGAGAACATGTGTGAGTGTGTTTATGTGTGAGTGTGTGTATGAGAACATGCGTGAGTGTGTGTTTATGTGTGAGTGTGTGTGTATGAATGTGTATGAGAGCATGTGAGAGTGTGTTTATGTGTGAGTGTGTGTATGAGAACATGCGTGAGTGTGTGTTTATATGTGAGTGTGTGTGTATGAATGTGTATGAGAGCATGTGAGTGTGTGTTTATGTGTGAGAGTGTGTATGAGTGTGCATGAGAGCATGTGGGAATTGTGTGAGTGTGTGTGTATGAGTATGCATGAGAGCATGTGTGAGTGTGTGTTTATGTGTGAGAGTGTGTATGAGTGTGCACAAGAGCATGTGGGAATTGTGTGAGTGTGTGTGAGTGTGTGTTTATGTGTGAGAGTGTGTATGAGTGTGCACAAGAGCATGTGAAAGTGTGTATGAGTGTGCATGAGTATGTGAGAGTGTGTGTTTATGTGTGTGTATGAGTGTGCTTGAGAACATGTGAGAGTGTGTTCATATGAGTGTTCTTGAGAGCGTGTGTGTGTGTGTATTTTGTATTTAGTTACACTTGTACTATGGCATGTGCAGAAGGTCAGAGGACAACTTGCAGACAGATGCTATGTCTTTCCTTCCATCTTGGGGGTCCTGGGGATTGAACTCAGGACATCAGGCTTGGTGGCAAGCACCTTTACATACTAAGCCATCTCATGGTCCTCTCCCAGATCCCTCTAATTCCAAACACTGCTGCCTTTCCCCAGCACCATGCTGCCTCCTCCCAGCTGTAGTGGCTAAACACGCACTTGTTTCCTGCCTAGGGCACGAAATATTTGGATATGTATTCAACCCCCAAGATCCCTGCAGAGAGTCTGAGCTCACATCTGCAAATTCTGCCATCCTGGGAGGTCATTGTCTGGGCCAAGAAGCTAACCCCACTTTGCTGCCTGTGGTGTGGTGCCCGAGGCCCCTCTGGAACCACCCTGCTCCTGGCCACCACAGGGAGTTTTAGCTCTCCCCACTCCCAGTCCTTACCATATGAAAATTATTTTCTTTGAGGGGTGCAATGAACTTTATTGATGGTATTCAAGAGAGTAGGGCTCCCTAAGCCACCTCCTGCTATTCTGGGGGTCTGGGATGGAAACTGTGAGGGAGATGCTCAGTGTCAAGGGTTAGTTAGGACAGGGACTGCTCAGCAGCCGAGGACCTCTCTCTTGCTGTGTCCTTGCTGGGATGGGTGGTCCAGGGCGGGCTTCTTATTCCTTGGAGGCCATGTAGGCCATGAGGTCCACCACTCTGTTGCTGTAGCCGAATTCATTGTCGTACCAGGAAATGAGCTTTACAAAGTTGTCATTGAGAGCAATGCCAGCCCCAGCATCGAAGGTGGAAGAGTAGGAGTCACTGTTAAAGTCATAGGAGACAACCTGGTCTTCAGTGTAGCCCAGGATGCCCTTTAGTGGGCCCTCGGATGCCTGCTTCACCACCTTCTTGATGTCGTCATACATGGCAGCTTTCTCCAGGCGGCATGTCAGATCGACGACGGACATATTGGGGGTAGGGACGCGGAAGGCCATGCCCGTGAGCTTCCCGTTCAGCTCTGGGATGACTTTGCCCACAGCCTTGGCAGCACCAGTGGACGCAGGGATGATGTTCTGGGCAGCGCCACGGCCATCTCGCCACAGCTTCCCAGAGGGAACCATCCACAGTCTTCTGGGTGGCCGTGATGGCATGGACTGTGGTCATGAGTCCTTCCACAATGCCAAAGTTGTCATGGATGACCTTGGCCAAGGGGGCTAAGCAGTTGGTGGTGCAGGAAGCGTTGCTGACAATCTTGAGGGAATTGTCATACTTATCATGGTTCACACCCATCACAAACATGGGGGCATCGGCATAAGGGGCAGAGATGATGACCCTTTTGGCCCCACCCTTCAAGTGGGCCCCAGCCTTCTCCATGGTGGTGAAGACACCGGTCGACTCCACAATATACTCGGCGCCGGCATCCCCCCCATTTGATGCTGGCGGGGTCTCGCTCCTGAAAGATGGTGATGGCCTTCCGGTTGATGACAAGCTTCCCATTCTCAACCTTAACTGTGCCTTTGAACTTGCCGGGGGTTGAGTCATACTGGAACATGTTGACCATGTAGTTGAGGTCGATGAAAGGGTCATTGATGGCAACAACGTCCACTTTGCCAGAAGTGAAGGCAGCCCTGGTAACCAGGCGTCCAATACGGCCAAATCCATTCACTCCGACCTTCACCGTCGTGTCTCTGGAACGAGGCTGGCACTGCACGAAAAGAAGCGGCTGTCTCTAGAACAGGGAGGAGCAGAGACCCATATGAAAATTATTAAGTCTTTAACATGGCCTTCCTCATAGGAATGTTGCCCAGCAAATGAGAAGGGCAACATTCAAATAAATAATGACCACTGTTGACAATTGCAGTATAAACATGGCCTCCACACATGCTAACCGCTGTCATTGTTAAGACACTGGTCTTTGCTAGCACACATGTGGCCTGAAGCTGGTGGTCACAGAAAACAGGCACAGTGCAGCCTGGGAAGGGCCAGGGAGGGATGTGACAGGTAAATTGTGCATGGAAGGGGAGGGACGGGCTTTCTGAGCCTCTGTATCTTTAATTGTTTGGGGTCGCTGGGGTCAGGAAGTCTGGCCCACACTCCTGTGCACCTGCCCTGGGTGGGAACACAATCTCTCTGTGCAGTTCTGCACACACGCAGACTCTGGAGAGCGATGCACACAGATACAAACACTCAAACATTGGCATACATATTTACAGTATGCATGCGTGTTAGTATGCTCACATGTACACATGAACATAGTGTACAGTCCTAATGTGCATAAACACACAGGTGCCCACACACCTGCATCCAGTCCATTTGGAGTTTTTGAGGGATCAGGGCCAATTGCGGAAAACGTAATCACTAGCTTTGCAAACAGCTTCGATACAAACTTGGCTCTGTCTGCCTCCTCCTGTCCAACACTGGTGACTTCAATGCAAACCATGGAGCCACTGGTCAGATAACTAAATTTTGGCTTTAAGCAAGGAAAGGCAAAATAACAGTGCACAATAAACAAAGAGAAATTGAAATTCTCTTTCATGTAAAAGTTCAAACGCGGGTGCCAGAATGGCCCCCCATAGGCTCATATAGCTGAATGTTTGGCCTACGATTGGTGGGACTGTTTGGGAAGGAATGGGAGAAGTGACCTGATTGGAAGAGGTGTGTCGCTAGAGGTGGGCTTTGAGAGACCAAAAGCTGACACCATTCCTCGGTAACTCTGTCTGCCGCATGCCTGTGGACCAGACATAAACTCTCAACTATTGCTCCAGCACCATGCCTGCCGTGCTCCCCAACATGATGGTCACAGACAACATGCTCTGGAACTGTGAACCCCCAAGTCAAATGCTTTCTTGGATAAGTTGCCTTGGCCATGGTGTCTTAACCACAACAAATAAAAAGTCACTAAAATGGTCCAGAGCTGTCTGGCAGCCCTGCTCCATGGAGTCCGTGAAGGCTCCAATTCTATCCCCATTCGTTTCCATACCAAATATGGTCTCCATTCCCAAGGACATTTTATAACCAAATGGACATTTCCAACACTTGCCCCCACTCTGTGGTGGCTAGTTTTAACTCTCAACTAGTTTTGACACATCCTAGAATCACCCAGGAAAACAGTCTTAACAGAAGAATTGTCTATATTGGGTTAGCTTAGGGCATGGGGGGGAGGGGTTCTTGGTTAAGTTAATTGATATTGGAACACCAGCCCACTGTGGGTGATATTATTCCCTAGACAGAGGTACCAGAACTGTATAAGAATAGCGAAAGCTAGGAGAGACCAAGCGGATAAGGTTGAATTTATTAGGAAGATTGTGGTGTGACAAGCTGTTTGAGCCCCTATGTTTTCTTCCTGATAGTCCCTAGATGGACTATGATTTAGAAGTGTAAGCTTCTTCCCCTCTGTTGCTATTTGGGGGTATTTGTCACAGGAGCAGAAGTGAAACTAAAACACCCCCATAGTCTGCACCCCCACAATCTGGCCTGTTGAAAAAATCAAGGCATGAAGGAGAAGGAGTGGGGAGGCACCTCTAAGATACGTTCCAAAGCTTCCACATGGCATTTCCTAATAGCCAGCTTGTAGTTATGTGGTCATGTTATGTTGTAGAGAAAGCTGGGAATGGCAGTCTTCAATTATGTGACCTAAAGCTATGGGGGAAGTGGGTCCCTACCCTGAGAAATGTATGTTTTGGGGTGCAATGAAAGCAGGCATGTATCACTAATTCACAGATGGAGAGACTGAATCCTAAGAGGGCTGAGGCTCTATCCTGGGACAAAGTTGTTCAGCAGCAGAAGAGGGAGAAGAAGGAGGCGCACTTAGGTCTGAGTGCCATTCTAAAGTTGTCTCTGCCTCAGAGCTTGAGAAGCCTGCTCTGCTCTTTTTCTCCATTTATACAGACCAGGATCCTGGCCAGGGAATGGTAGCACCCACAGTGGGTGGTTTTCCTATCTCAACTCACATCATCAAGATAACCCCTACAGGAATACCCAAAGGCTAACTTCATCTGGACAATCCCTCTCAGGTGTGCCTGGAAGTATGCCTCCTGCGTTATTCTAGATCCGGTCAAATGGACCACTAACACTAATCAATCACCACAGTACACATGTATGAATGAAGATGACGGAAGAGGAAAAACCACCTTCGCTCCACTTCTCCATGAGCATCCAACTCCCAAAGGAAATGGACTCCTTCTAGAAGTTGCCATATTGTTTGCAGTTATGTCAACTGGTGTGGGAAGTCCTTCTATTTGTGTTGCTTTTATTGGTTAATGAATAAAGAAGCTGTCTTGGCCTGTGATAGGGTAGAGCAGAGCTAGGCAGGGAAAACTAAACTGAAGCTGGGAGAAAGAAAGCAGAGTTGCAGGAAACCATGTAGCCGCCTTCGAGGACAGATGTGCCAGAACTTTGCCAGTAGGCCACGAGCCTTGTGATAAAATATAAAATAATAGAAATGGGTTAGTTTAGGATATAAGAGCTAACTAGGAATATACTTAAGCTATTGACCAAACAGTATCGCAAATAATATTGTTTCTGTGTGATTATTTTGAGTCAAGGTGATCAGGAAATGGACAAGCAGCCTCCCCCAACAAATTGGCATGCCAATGTGGTCAACTATATCCACATAAAACCCGAGAAAGCTTATAAAACAATTCTAGACACACACACACACACACACACACCAGAGTTAATCATGGCTTTTTGGTAGCAGCATTTTCTCAGGTGGGCTCTGTTTGCTAGAAGCAAGCAGAGGCATGATTCCTTTAAGGGAGGTCTTCCTGATTCAGTGGTAGCAGAAAAAAACTGTGTGATTTTTGAAGGTGGCTTCCTGGGCCATGCTGCATGAACCCTGGCTCTTTCAGGAGGCTGAGCACTTGAATGGGGTCTGTGAACAGAGTGTTACAACTTTTTTAATGGCAATATAGACCTACTGTGTGCCAAAAAATGGAGCAATGCACATGGCTCTCAGAGGCAGTGAACATGCCGCTGCCATGTTGGATGGGGTGGAGCAAGCAGGCAGGGCCATGTTGGCCCTTGCCACACCTACTTAGCATTTTTTTTTTAAAAAGGAGCTTCTGGTCAGAATATAGTTACAGATACACAATAAAGCCAGATTCTGATAAAAAAAAAAACCAAAAACCTCTAAATGGGTTACAATGTTGGATAAATGTGAATAGGCTTGGGAGAGAGAAGAAAAAGAGTATAGAAAGTTATAAAAAGAAGTAAATGACTTTTTAAAAAGTAAAACAAAGTCTTTGAAGAGACAGAGTAAACTTGTAGAACAAGTAATATAGTAAGAAAAATAAGCTACGTAAAGATGGAATATAAACAGAGAGTCTAGTTTATGTATATTAATTGTGTTTTCTTTGAATTTTTTGACCATGAAGAAGCTAAGTATGGACAGACATTTCATTGTATGGGCTGCTAAGCTAAACCAACATATATGTTTTAAAGATATCTTGTCTTCAAAATTTGGGTTTAAGGGGTTGTTACTTTGGAAAAGAGGCTCTTCTTTTGTTTCCACAGAAAATGAGAACATGTGGATTTCTTCCAGATTAATGTGGTTTGATGGCTACCCCCCAGAAGGTCACTGTGAACACTCCCCAAAAATTACTTCACCCAACAAAAATCAGGAAGGAGTTTGGAGAGAACTATGCCCAAATTCCCAAATATTGTTTATAAATGTTTCTTTACATTTAAAGGAGGATATGCTAAAGAGATGAATACTTTGCACTGGTATGGATATTGGTTTATTGATGCAATTTAAAGTCAATTTTGTTGTGTGTATATTTCTGCTCTTCATTAAGGTATTGTGTTTGTGAAGTTCATTTTAAAATGTAATGCATAATTAAGAAATATAGGTTAGTAGATAATCATCTGTAATAGTCAAGCTGGTTGTCATGTTAGTTAGGTTTTCTAGATATATAGAGATATATTTCAGTTAGATAGGTATTCTTCAAATCTTTCAGAGACCTTCAGAATATGGCATTTAAAATGTTTTAAGAACTTAGACTTTTCATGACAGTGAGACACATCTGCTCCTGGCAGCACCAATAACTTCAAAAGGAAGATGGGTACGGAAGAGTCTCCTTATAGAGTTTGCTAGCCATTTGGGCAAGAAACTGCTCTTGCCTAGACTGCTTGATGTTATGCTGTATGAACTGGACACGCAGGACCCACATAAAAATGACTGCAGAACTTGCCTAAAGGTGAGACAGTCCTTTGGGGTTCCTGCTTTATAAAAGAGACTGTTAGACATTCTACAGGACACAGAAGAAAGTGACTGACAAACTGCCAATACAGGTGAAACTGTGTTTGGAATTTCCTGCTTCATGGAAAAGTTTACCAGATACTATGAACCTGTAGGCTGAAGATGATACAGAAGAACTTCGGGTGACTGTCCAAGCAGCGAGATGTCTCTGTCAATTCTAGAGTTTTGGAAGTTGCTTACAATGTTCTTCCTGTTAACTTAGGTAATATTATATCCTTCTGCAGTCTTTGATGGAGTTGAAGAATAGATAGTTATAGTTTTCCTTAGTTATGATAAAAGATAAAGTAGATATAAATGTTGTAACTGTAATTCTTGCTTAATATCTGTCTTGTTATATGTAATTTTACTATGTTAAAGTTAAAACCTTCCTTTTTATTTAAACAGAAAGGGAGAAATGGTGTAGGAGGTCCTTCTGTCTATATGTTGCTTTTATTGGTTAGTGAATAAATCTGTTTCAGCCAGTGACTTAGCAGAATAGAGCAAGGCAGAAGTTCCAAGCAGATAGAGGAGGAAAGGGAAGGCAGAGTTATGGAGACACCATATAGCCCTCTCCAGAGACAGACATGCCAGAACTTTGCTGGTAGGCCACGAGCCTCGTGGTAAAATATAAAATAATAGAAGTGGGTTAGTTTAGGATATGAGCTAACTAGAAATATGCTTAAGCTATTGGCCAAACAGTATTGCAAATAATATGGTTTCTGTGTGATTATTTTAAGTCAGGGTGGTCTGGAAATGAACAAGCAGCCTCCTTCCCCAAACATCGAACCTTCTGTCTTTGCAACATGGTACCATCTATACCATCTATAAATCTCATACTCAAGAACCCTGTCAAAAACCCGAAAAACAAAACAAAATGAGTCCCCTCTCAAAATGTTTTCAGTAAGCTTACAATTTCATGCTGGGCCACATGGTAACAAGTGTTCTCTAGAGGAACAGAACTAATATATAGTGAATATATATTCAAAATCTCATAATTTCAGGGCTGGGAACATGGCTGTTGGCAGAGTGCTTGCCTTACAAGCGTGAGGTCCTGAGAACACATGCAAAGAGGCTAGGCATGGTGGTATGCACCAGGCTTTTTCTTTTAGGCCACCACTACCCAGCTCCCAAGTCACGACATGGAGACTTCTTATTAGTTATGAATGCTTGGCCCAGCCCTCTTAACTTAAATTAACCTATTTCTCTTCATCTACCTTTTGCCTTGGGGTTTGTTTTTTTTTTCTTCTGTATATCCCTTTTCCACTGCTTCTTGCATCTGCTGGCTGGTGGCTTCCTGACTTCTTGCTCCGAGTGTGTCCCTTGTTCTCTCCTCTCTTCTTCTTCCTCTTGTTTCCCCCCAGCCTAGATTTCACCTCCTATTTTTTCTCTCTGCCTGCCAGCCCCACCTATCCTTTCTCTGCCTAGCTATTGGCCAATCAGCTCTTTATTAGATCAATCAGGTTCTTTAGGCAGGAAAGGGTTAAACAAAGGCAACACATGTTTACATAATTAAACAAATGCAGCATAAACAAAAGTAACACACCTCCACGTAAACAAAGCAATATTCTGCACCATAAATGAATGTAACAATCTTTGCGTAGTTAGAATAATTTCACAACAGTGGCATGTACTATAAGTTCCAGTGCTGCAGAGGTGGACATGAGCACATCTTTGTAGTCTGCTGGGCAGCCAACCTAACCTACCTGGCAAATTCCAAGAGAGAAAGGAAAGACAGACTACCTGAATGACAGCCATACATGTACATCCTTGCACATGAATTTACACCAGTTTGCACACACACACACGACACACAGAGACACACACACAACTTGTAACACTTTAAGTTTATGAGTATACCATATTTGTAGCTATCCCAGAAAAACATCAAAATTCTAGATATAGTTTCTACTGAATATATGAATATGATCGTTTCTTCAACGTCACAAAGTAACCATTGTAAGTTAGGCGCCATCTTCACTGCTGGTCTTCTCTGTGGGCACCTGAGTCACCTCCAAAAAGCCCGATCTCCATTACAATAAGCATCTACATTACATCTACATTAGGTGTTGGGAGGCCTATTTTATCCACAGCCAGATGGATGCTCCTTAGCTTCCTATGGGGCCACAACTTTGATCTTAAGTGGACATAGCTGATGGAGGAGGGTCATCTTTCTATCTGTCGTTTCATTGGTTAAGTAATAAAGAAACTGCTTGGCCTCTGATAGGGTAGAATTTAGGTAGGCAGAGTAGACTGAACAGAATGCTGGGGGAAAAGAAGCTGAGTCAAGGAGTCACCATGATTCTCCTACCGGACACAGACGCAGGTTAAGATCTTCCCTGGTAAGACACCTCATGATGTTACAGGGATATTAGAAATGGGTTAGATAAATATATAAGAACTAGCCAATAAGAGGCCAAGCAGTGTTTAAAAGAATACAATGTCCGTGTAATTATTTCGGGTAAAGCTAGCCGTGCGGGCAGCCGGGTGCCGGGAAAGTAGCCCGCTGCTCATATTCAACACATAGCCACCCATTGAACTTTCTAACCCAGAAAAACTAGTGTATCTGCATGGCTATGAGGGGACTTGGGCTTCCAACTTTAACCCAGAACATCATGAAGATCGGAGAGCACAGGGTTAGCTCCTAAAAGCCTGAAGTCAAGCTCTGCTTACTGGATGTATTACCATTGTAAGATGAGGACTGTGCCAGTTTCTTATGGTGGTGACAAAGGCAGCTGATGGCAGGGTTCATTTTCACTCACAGTTCAAGGGCACAGTTCATCAGGGTGGGAAGTCACGGGAGCAGGAGGGTGAGCCTTATGGTCACATCACATCCGCAGTCAGGAAGCAGAGAGTGATGGACGCTGGTGCTGAGCTCACTTTCTCCTTTTTATTCAGTCCAGGACTCTAGACCATGGGATGGTGCTGCCCACATCCAGGGTGGGTCTTCCTGCCTCAGTTAACCCAATCTAGAAACTTCCTCATAGACAAGCCCTGAGATCTGTCTCCCAGGTGAGTCTCAAACCTGCCGAGCTAACAACATTGATTATCATGGTTATCATTGATTATCTATCTGTGTTACTGTTGTTCCTCTTAGGGAAGGAGACCTCAGTGCTCAAAGTCATGGGCCACTGTTCTGCATCCTCCTCCTCATCTTCTTTTGGCATCTCTAGGCCCTGAGCATTTCTTGCTGTGAGTAACTGGAATTAGTTATTTTCAGAGTTCAGTTGAAGGGACCCGCACAGAAGAGATGCCAGTTTCATACTGTGAGTTCATTACTCTAAAAGTCCAGGGAAGGCTCTGAGTGAGGCTCAATAATATGTCTCTCAAAAGCAGTGATCAGCTTGGGGCCCTGATCTATATGGGACACAAGGAAGGATGGTGGTGTCATCATGGGCTGTTATCCGCCCCAGTTTTTAAGGCTGTGAGTTCATCTGAGCCTGGCTCAGCTTGGATCAGTAAATGTTATTATTTGTGAGTGTGTGCATGCTTGCTCAGGTGAGTGCAGGTGCACACATGTGTGGATGTCAGAGGTTGATCAGCTAAGATCTTCTTCAGTTGCTTTCCACCTTGCTATTTGAGCCAGGTTCTTTCACTGAACCTGGAGCCTGCCAATTCAGTTAAGCTGGCCAGTGAGCCTCCTGCAAGCCTCTGCCTCCAGCTCCCCAGCCCTGGGACATCGGTTTTGTTTATTTAGATTATTTGATTTCGGTTTTAGATTTATTTTATTCTCTCTCTCTCTCTCTCTCTCTCTCTCTCTCTCTCTCGGTGTGTCCACTGAGGCCAGAATATGATATTGAATCCTCTTGAGCTGGAGTTACAGGGAGTCATGAACCATCTGACATGGAACTGGTAACTGAACTTGGGTTCTATGGAAAAGCCCCAAACACTCTTTACCACTGCCATCTCTCCAGCCCCACATCCGGCTTCTCATGTGTTTTATACGGGGAGGGGATATTGAAATCAAGTCCTTACGCTAGCAAGGACAGCAAACACTTTATGAACTGTGCTATCTAAGTGACGTTATCTTGACACTAGCTAGAATCATTTTGGAAGACAGAATTGAGAAAATGCTCCCACCACATTGGGCTGAGATCAAATCTCTGGGGTATTTTTTCTTTTTGATTTTTTGATTGATGATTGATGTGGGAGTGCCCAGCTCATGGTGGGCAGTGCCACTCTTGGGCTGGTAGTCCTCGGTGCTGTAAGGAAGCAGGCTAAGCAAGTCATGGAAAGCAAGCCGGTAAGAGGTCTTCCTTCCCAGCCTCTGCTTCAGCTTTTGCCTCCAGGTTCCTGCCCTGAGTTCCTACCCTGGATTCCCTTAGTGATGGACTTACAAGCCAGAAAGTGAAATAAATTCTTTTTTCCCCAAGTTACTTTTGGTCATGGTGTTTCACATGGCAACAGAAATCCTAACTAAACACAGGCTAACCAATCCCCGGAGTCTCGTAAATGCTTATTGAATGAATGAATGGGGCTAGAAGCCAGATCAAGGTTTAGGAGAGAGCTCATCATTGAGGGCCAGGAAAAAGCCCTCTAGTGTTCCCCTCTGTTTCCATCTCAGCCCCTAACAAGTGCAAACGGGCTTCCCTGACTGAAGGGAACATACTGTCCCCAGTGTCATGGACCATGGCTCCGTACGAGAGATCCAGTGGAAGCATAGGAGAGCCGTGGAACAAGCCTTTCGGGCAACTTATCTCTTGGCAAGATTAAGCAGTTCTCCACTGAGAAGCCCGTATTGCAGGCCTGCAGGGAGGACCGGGCCCTCAGTGTTTGCACCTTTTTACTGGGCATCTGTCCCTGGGATCAGGAGAGCCGGGAGGCTGGATTAGATGGGTCAGCGCCCTGATTGACAGTGACACTTCCTCCCGAGAGCCCCCGCCTGCCCCCGACCTCTCCCGCTGTTCCTCTCCTGCCTAACCCGGCCCCATCCTGTTCCTGAGAGCAGCCCTGCCTTCTAATCTCTTTACCAGGAAATGACTTTCCTGGGTGTGAAATCCCTTTCCTAGGGGGAGCACGGCAGATCTGTCCTCCCTTGCCTCCAGGCTGACCACGGGCCATCTTCTGGAGACATCTGGCATGGTGGTGGGGCAGCCAGGGCTAGGAAGGAGCAAGTATGAGGCCCTTTTCCCTCAAATGTGGCCATGACCCTGACCTCCTAGGTGGACTCCCCCTAAACTGCCCCTTCTGTCTCCCTTCAAGGGACTTTTTGAAAATGCTAGATCTCTATCATTGGTGGCAGTTAGTGACAGTCTCCTGTAGGAGCAAGTGGCAGGAAGAGGGAGGATTTTAGTTTGTTAATATATGTGAAATTCGTAGATTGCTCCTTGAGACAAATAAACACTTTGTTGTATTAATATTAAGCTTTCTGCTGAGAAATGCTTAGCCTGTTTTACTGTAAATTCATTATAAGCTGTATTGTTTTGCTCCAAAGAGAGCTGGTAAAGTTTTTGCTGTCTGTGCAGGCACGAAAAGCCAGGTGTAGGGACTTGAGTTCAGAGCACCAGAACTCATGTCAAAATGCACAGGGTGTGGCGGTTAGCCCTTGTAGGCCCACGCACTGAGGAGGCAGATCTCAGAGGCTTCAGGGCCAGCCAACTAGCAAGCTCTGCCTTCAGTGAGATATACTGTCTCAAAAATCATGGGGGAACACACTCCCTGAGGAATGATAATTGAGGTTATCCTCTGACTTCCACACCTATATGCATATATAGACCTACACATATGAGAACACCTACACACATGTGCACACACACAAACACACCTATACATATAAGAGCACGTCCATAACACATACCCACGTACACACACCCACAAACACACCTACACATATGAGAGTACCTACACATACACACACACGAGAAATGTAAAGACTCACACCACTGGATGCTAGTGCATGATGACTCCTTGCATTCCTTGGCTTGTAGGCACAACACTTCCATCTCTGCCCATGTCGTCACCCAACGTTCTTCCCAAGTGGCTGGGCATCTTTTTCTAAAGACACAGGTGCATTGGACTAGGACCCGGTTTCCAGAGCTCTGCTCATCTTTGCTTGATGACAGCTGCAAAGATCAGCTATCTACATGAGGTCTCATTCTCACATCCCGGGGTTAGGGCTCGGGCACCCCTTTATGTGCATGTAAATGTTAATGCAAGGAATTCACCTACCTCAAATGACTGAGCAATCTGTCCAACTAAAATCTTCATTGTTTCAAGCAGTCCATTTTGTGGGGATTGGTTACAGCACAGAAAGGGTCTAACAACCAGACAGATGAGCAGTGTGGACTGGCATGGAAGCCCCTAATGGAATGTGGCGGGGAGCTCCTGGGCCACAAAGGTGACAGGGTGTTTCTGGAAGCAGGGGCTGGATTTGGGAGGACCAGGCCCCTGCTCCTCTCCTAGACCTAGAAGTGGGCTCGGATGTGTCTGACAGAGGCCCTCAGAATGGTTATCCTGTGGGAAGCATAAGTTTTTGATGTGAGCCTGACCTCATGGCTAGAAATCAGCCATCAAAGGTGGAGAAGGCACAGCCTGAGGATCTTGCTGACAGAGTCAGGGTCCTAGCACCAACAACATCTTTTACAGAGATGTAACCAGGCCCTCTGGACAGACGGACAGAAAACAGACGACAGAGCAAGACCTCCCCTCCCCCTCTCAAGGACTCCTCTCACTGAAGGCCTGTCTCATTGTCACCCTGCCAGGTCCAACTGTCTGGAGTGTTCTCCAGTCTAGGCATCTGGAGAAGCTGCTGTGCAGAGCTTTACAGGCTGACTGTGTACTTCCTGGCTTCAAAGCAGGTACTTAGAATCCCTGTCTCCTTTAACCTTCATAGTAACCTTGCTAGGAGGGCACAGGGTACCTCACTTGCAGACATGGAAACTGAGGCTGACTAGATTAGACCAATAGTAAAAAGGTGCAATCAAAGCCAAGTTTGGAGCTAGGCGTTGACCTCGGAGATCTTGGACCCACAGGATGGGTCTACGACTGCTGTTCTTTACAGAGAGAATGCCTCTCTGCTGCCTCTTCTGCATCTTCTCTGCCTCAGCCTGTGTGTGTGCATGTGAGTGTGTGTGTGTGTGCACACGTGCGTGTTTGTGCATGTGTGTGTGCATGTGTGTGTGCATGTGTGTGCACACGCATATGTGCGTGTGTGTGCATGCACATATGAGTGCATGTGAGTGTTTGTGCATGTGAGTGTGTGTGCGTGCGTGCATGCATGCATGTGAGTGTGTGTGCATGTGTATGTGTGCACACGCATATGTGAGTGTGTGTGTGTGTATGCATATGTGAGTGTGTGTGTGCACGTGTGTGTAGGGCGTAGGTTGAACTCAATTGTTCTTCACCAAATTTGATTGAGATAGGGTCTTACTGATTGACTACTGATTCGGGTTCTGTGTGAGCTCCCTGAGACCCAGCTTTGCCTTCCCGCACTGCAATCACGGCTGAATACACTGTTGTGTTCCGGTTTGGCTGCTGGGGATCCATACTCAAGCCTTCATGCATACACAGGAAGCAGTGTTTACCGGCTCAGCCATCCCCTCCCACACTTTCTTTTTAGTTTTCTAGAATACCAGGTATCATTCTATGGCCCTCCAAGCCAGCCTGTGTCCCCAAAACCACTCTGAGATTTCATGGACTAGACGTACATAGGGGTAGGAAGGCAAGAAGGATTTGGAGTTTGCATTTTGTTCTTCTGCCATCTTGGGCTCAGAAAGGAACTCTGGTGTGTCTATCCTCTAACTACCCTGAGCAGAGTGGATCAATGACATTCATTTGTTCATGACTCTCCAACCGGCAGGTGTCGTCAGACTTAGCGTTCAGGCAGGGAGAGGCTGCAGCGAACAGAGGGTCCTCAATGGCGTCTTCTTGCCTGGCTCCAGGCAGAGGCTGGGGACCTCTGTGTGGTCAGTTCAGCCTCTCCTGGAGAGCTGGCTACCCTGGAGAAGCACCGGCCTGATGGCAAGTGCTCTCACCCGCCACTTGCCTCTCCTTGGTCAAGGTCCACTAACCAACAAGTTCCCATGACCTGAGTATGGATCATAGTGGGAGGGGCACACAGGGCATGTGCGCTAGACAGTGGCATCAATGGGGGCATCTATGATACAATCTGCAGCTCCCAGCTTGACACATTAAGAGGCAAGGGGTTGTAACTTGGTGGCTGTGCTACCTGCACATCTCTGCCTCAGCCTCAAATCAGCATTTATGGAGGAAGACATCACTCTCGGGTGTGATGATGCTTTGTTCTACTGGGTCGGAGACAGGTAGCCTTTGTTAGGTCAGAGAAGTGGGGTTCAGAAAAATCACAGAGATTTGCTCAGAGAGGTGATTCAGTGAATAAAGTACTCACAGATGTGTGAAGGCCTCCACTCCATCCCAGAAGACTTGTTAACAAAAAGAGAAATGAAGAGAGAGAGAGAGAGAGAGAGAGAGAGAGAGAGAGAGAGAGAGAGAGAGAGAGAGAGAGAGAGAGAGAAGGCCAGGCATCTAGGCAGGCTCTTGTTACCCCAGTGTTGGGAGAGTGGGGACCAGCTGATCCCAGGGGCTCACCAGCCAGCTGTTCTAACTGATCAGCAAGCTCCAGGCAAGTGAGAGACACTGTCTAAAAACAGCCAAGTAGAGTCTGGCAAGATGGGTCAGCTTGTGAAGGTGCTTGCTGCCAAGCCTGATTACCTGAGTTCGATCCCCAGGACCCCAAAAGTAGAAAAAGTTGCACTCTGACCTACACACACACACATGCATACATACACTCATGCACATAAAATAAATACATAAAAGCAGGGGAAAGGACCCATAACCAGAGAAATGATACCTGAGGTTGACCTCTGGCTCTACATATACATACAACCACACAAGCGTGAACACACCCACACAAAAACACGGGACAGAAGCAGGATCCAGCCAAATGACACCCAGCATATATTTACTTTACTCACATGACCACATCCTTCCCTGGGAACTAAGTCCTTCCTTGCAAGCCTGGCTCAACACAGCTTGAGGTCATTCTGCGGAAATCATCTCAGGAAGGCCAAGGACCAAGGTGAGGCTTTCCAGTAGTGCTGGAGTCTGGACAGATGCCAGGCATCTGCATGGGGATCCCATGTTGCTTCCTCACTTGGAGCCACGCCTGTGGGTGGAGCACAGCCATGGCTGACCCGGACTTCCACCGTCAGATGGTCTCACGGGAAATGGTGAAGATACTTCAGACCACAAGGGCTCCTGGGGGGTCAACCTGAAGTCAAAGAGAAGGCAAGCAAAGCAGGGGTTCCCCAGGTTCAATGGCCAAAGCCAGTTACTGCATCTCTGCTGGGTGTAAACTCAGCGTGTGATTCACCACCACAGGGCCAAGCCAGGTGCAATCACAGGCCCAGAAAGTCCCTGCGCAGACCAAAGGCCTCTTCCTACAATAGACGTGGGCTCGCGCCTCACCCAGGTTCCCATGTGGGATGTATTGTTCCTCTGGGCAGTGACACAGCACCCATTCACACAGTGGCTGCCCACAAGGGAGGAGTCTGTGTTTATGTCTGTTGTAAATAAAGGGTACTCAGCCACCAGAGGAAGGAACGCTGCTCTACCCTGGCGAAACTGCATAGGAACATTGGGTTCTAGACTGTCTTCCTTTCTGGAAGCCCCCACACCTAGTGCTCCCAGTCACCTGAATGATGATTCATCCCCTAAGCATAGTGCCTGATCTCACCGGAATATCCACTTGGAAGGAAGAGGCATGTGACTGGCCCTGTACCATTGGAAGGGAGGAAGTATGGGATTTCCATGCTAGCCACAGAACCCAGAGCTAGGGCACAGTGGGGTTTTCTGTTGACCACAGGGCCACATCTGGGTCCCCAATACTTCCATTTTGCATCACCTGGAACTTCCGGGACCCTACTGCTTCCTCAGACTGCACTTGCCACTCCTCTAGGAAGCTTGCCCATCATTGACTACCATGACTCTCTGTTGTCCTGCATCACAGCGTCTGTATCTGGTACCCTGCCTCAGTCTCTCCAATGCTGAGAGAGTAGACGGCACTCCCTGCATCTCTCAGCTCGCCCAGCCTCTTTTCTCCTGTCTCACCCTTTCCTGCCCACTGTAGAGGGGTATGGCCATGGCAGCCCTGCCCACTGTAGAGGGGTCCGGCCACGGCAGCCCTGCCCACTGTAGAAGGGTCCAGCCACGGCAGCCCCACCCACTGTAGAGGGGTATGGCCACGGCAGCCCCACCCACTGTAGAGGGGTATGGCCACGCAGCCCTGCCCACTGTAGAGGGGTCCGGCCACGGCAGCCCCGCCCACTGTAGAAGGGTCCGGCCACGGCAGCCCCTGTGTACATGGCTCGCCTCGCCACAGCTGTGTGACTAGTAAAGGAAGTCTAATTTGTGGTCCACCCCACTGCCACCACAAGTGGAACCACTGGCTCTTCTTGTTTAGTGTTTTACTAGCTTATATTAGCTACAGACGAGACCAGTTTCACTAAGACATTCCCGTACATGTATGTGATACATTTGATTGTATTGACCCCAGTTACCATCTCTTGTCTCCCTTCCCTCACTGGTTTCTTTGTTCCTCTTAGAGTCCCCCTTCGGTTTCTGTGTGTGTGTGTGTGTGTGTGTGTGTGTGTGTGTGTGTGTGTGCATATCCCAATGAATTTAATTAGGGTTGTTTATAGGAGCATGGATGGAGGGATTATTCGCAAGGACATGGGCAATTTACCAGGGGCTACACCACTGAAGACAATGTCTCTTCCCTCCTCTGGCAACCACTAATTTGCCTATCAATCTTCAGGGAAATCCAGCACTTGGTGAGCCACTCCCCTCTCCAGGATGGAACACCATCAGGGCCAGCCTCTCTCAGGTCTTGTGCAGGTAGTGGGAGCTACAGTGGATTCAGAAGTGCAATGGTCACATCATGCCTGAAGACAGTTCCATACCACACCTCCTTAACACCCCCCGCCCTCCGCCTCTTCTGTTCTTTCTGCTTTCTTTTCTGTGGTGTCCGCTGAGCCTGGGAGGTTGTAACACACACATCCTAGTGACAGCCAAGACTGCTGAGTTACTCAACATTCATCCAGCCACACCCTCTGCTTAAAACAGAGATTTTGATCTCCGCCTTCAAAGCGGTGGTTTGAATGAGAATGACCCCCCATAGGCTCTGAATTTGGATGCTTGGTCCCCAGTTGGTGGAACTGTTTGGAAAGGATTAGGAAGTGTGAGCTTACTGGAGGAGTGGGAGCTTGTCACTGGGGTGGGCTTTGAGGTTTCAGAAACCCAAGACCGTTCTCAATTAGCTCTCTCTCCCTCTCTCCATTTCTCTCGGTCTCATGCTCATGGATCATGATGGACGTTCTCAGCTACTGCCTGGGCACCGTGCCTGAGTGCCTGCTGCTGTGCTCCCGTTATGGCTGTCGTGGGCTCTAACCTTTTGGAACTAAGTGTACTTTTTTTTTCCATAATCTGCTTTGGTCATGGTCAAACGTGGCCATAACAATAGAAAAGTAACTCTGACAGTTGCCCTCCCAATGGTTGAGCTATATGTTTGTTTGGTGAGACAGGATCATGCTATATAATCCTGTATGGGCTGGAACTCCCTCTGTAGACCAGGCTGGCCTCAAACTCGTAGTGATCCTCCTGCTTCTGCCTTCCAGGCACCTTGGTTAAAGGTGTGTGCCTCCACGTACACCTGTTGTTTGTTTTAATTCAGTCTCCTCTAACCCTGGATTATTGGTGCCTGTTTACCATGAGGCTCTGTGAGATGCCAGAGACCCATTGACAGCACTGCAAATGCAGATCCCATCCTTCTGGAAAGCACTGTTCCATATAGAGAGTGCAGCCAACCAACAAATCAACAGTTCGTTTGTAACTCCCCTCTGGAAAGGGCCTGGAAGAATGAGTAGACGCAGGTGGAAACACTGGCTGGGCAGAATGGCTCGGCGCTGAGTGGCGTGTGGAGGCTGTTCCAAACAAAGCCGGAGGTGGGGGGCGTGAAATTCAGTCTTACAAGGAGGGAAGGAAAGAAAGTGCTCGGGAGGTGAAATCTCAGTGCAAAAGTCCTGAGGTCTTGAGGGAAGAGGGGCAAGACACGAGGTTAGGGAGAGAGGCCTGCTCACCCGTGCAATGGGGAACGGATGCTTTATTAGAAGTGAGCTGGGAAGTCTCTTAAGGTTCTGAGTGGGAAACAGCCAGTCATGAGACTCACTGTTTGGGAAATCAGGAGGTCAGAGAGAGGATATGACTGACAGGAAGGAGCCTGATACAATGCTCTGTATGGGCAGCCAGCCAGCACACAGAGTACCTACAATCCTCTTCAATCCTTCTGTCCACCAGATAGCAGCCAAAGGTGGGCACGAGGACGGGGCTAGCCGCACTGCAGGGGAGGCAAACAGGGGCTGTCCCTAGATTCCCTCCAAGGATCTTACAGGTGTAGTTTCATGACCTCCAAAGGTCCTACAGGAGCTGGCATGATTGTATAGCCCCATTTGTGAGATGTGATACTGAGCACAGAGAAGTTAGGTAACTTACGCACAACCACACAGACCTGGCATGGCTTCTTGGCCGTCCCCAGTACTGTGTGTTGCAGCCATGAGGTGCCTGTCTTCTCTTGCCCCCAAACAGGATGCTCTTGTCCATGGAGCAGACATTTTCCTGATGCTTCCTTACAGTCTTACTCCTAAGCATTTTAAAAATACAGTCAGCAGGGGTGTCCATGGCTGTGTGCAGTCCAGGATGGCTGATAATGCAGCCCAACACAAATTGTTTGCTTACTCAAGCATCATGACTTCTTTGGAACTTGTTTTCTAACTTTGCATGTATGTGTTCTTGTGGACGTGATCACTTATGTGTGAGCAGGTATGTGGAGGCTAGAGGCTGACATTGGGTGTCTTTTCTCAAACGCCCCGCATCATATTTTTTGAGATAATATCTCTCCCTGGAGTTGACTGGGCTGGTTGACCAGCAAACCCACCTCTGCCTCCCCAGTGCCAGGAGTACAGGTGTGTGACACCGGCTCTATAGCATGGAGTTTAGGGGCTCCTTGTGCTGTAGAAGAGGGAGGCTATATTCAGTTATCTACAGCATTGCTACCAGTTTAATTCTGGCATCTCCCCCTTCCATGGCCTTTAGTTTTTCGAGGACTTGTAAAAATGAGGCCATTGTGGTGTGGTGTCATCTGCAGTAAGAACTCCAGTACTGAAGTGAGCCTGAGCCATGACGAGGTGCTGAAGGCATGGTCCTACCCATGTGTAGGTACAGCACAGGAACTCAGAGGAATGCTGTATCCAAGGCGGACAGGCCTCAAAGCCCAGACACTTGAGTTCATATTCTCTCTGATGTGGAACCTCCATGACATGAAGCTAGCAAATGGGGAGGGGCATGGAAGAACAAGCATCACGGTGGGCATAAGTCAGAAAGCCTTCCTAGAGGACATGAGTTTATAGCGGGAGGCAGCCTCCAGTTGTGAAGTGTTCTAGATCCTCAGCTTTTCCCCTGCCCTGCCCCAGATGTCGCCCATCTCCATCCCTGAGGTTTGTCCAACCAGAACATTCTTTCCATCTGTTCAGACATCTGTCTGACATCCTGGCAAGAATGTTTGGATGGCTGACCTGCCCGTGAGTAACACAGATCATTTCCTGACCTAGAGTGTCTCTGAAGAGGCCAATAGTATTTCCCCTGACAAGTGCGTACCAGGAAATCCCAGGGAGGCAGATTAGGAAGTCGGAGCTGGCTGGACCAGAACTCTTGGGATCATCCTGCAGTAATCTAGGAGCACAGGGAGGTGGAAAAAATTCTCTCCCTGAGATAGCTGTTCCTCAGTCATCTCTCTCCCCAGAATGCATCACGGGGATAGGGGTTATAAAGTGGCTGCTCCTGGGGTTGGAATCCATGGTGGTGCCAGAAGCCTGGGTTCCCTAGGCCTCCATAGAGAGAGCAGAACCAGTCCCATTTAGACACGCTGATAGTGACCTGTCCCTAGCTGAGCCCCTGAAACTTTCCCACGATGGTCATCAGGAGCCACCACCTCCTCTTCCTGCACCTCTTAGTCTGTTGTCCCTTCCCTGGGTAACCCAGATATTCTGAGAACGACCTGCAACAATGTGAACTGCCCAAGGGCCAGCGCCACTTGTCTCCTGTCACTTGTGTGTTCTTTTCCTCTCCATGCCTCAGTTTCCCACTGTGACTGGATAGGGCAGTTTCTGGGAGTTTTGACTACTCTTAACCGTCTCCGGTCTATGGCATGGTGAGTTAGGGTGCATAACGGCTACTCATAGGACCTACCGAGAAGGGGATCTACAGAAAAACTGGGAGGCCTCAACTGGAACACAAATGGGGCTTCCCAAATATCGGGGCAACACCCAAGACTTGGGCAGGAAAGGCCAGCTGATGCCAACAGTGAGTAGGCAAATATGAAACACAAGGCCAGGCATCTGCAGCACTGGGTGTTCTGGTTCCACAGCCCTGGGGAAGCTCCCACAGTGGTGAGGCTTCAAGGTGCTCTGCAGGTCCTTCTTTTTTAAAAAGTAAAGTTTATTTATTGCTACTGTGTGTGCATGCACACATGATGTGTACGTTTGTGGCTCAGAGGTGTCAGAGGACAACTTTACGGGGTTCATTCTTGCACCTTCATGTGGGTCTTGGGAATTGAATTATGGTTCTCGGGTTTGTGCAGCAAGTTCCTTTGCCCACTGAGCCATCTCACTTGCCCCATGCTGCTCATCTTTTCTGCAGCCAGGCCATACCCACAGGTGTGGTGATCAGTGCAGTTGGCCATTTGTCTGAAGGAGCCCACTGTCGCTACTGGGGGCTCGGTTTGCAGCAGGCCCTGGGGTATATTTGTGGAGCTGAGTCATGCCTTCCTTCCCTGACTGATGTACTTTATCAGCCCCATCCTTAGGGAAGACCCACCAGGTCTCCCCAGACCCTTCTCTTGATAGCCACCCAAAGAGAAGACAGAAGCCAAAAAATCCACCCTCGAGCTGGACAAACATGTCTTCATCTAGGGCTGTGTCCGCATGGACAAGAGTCGGAAGCCATTTGCATGAAGGATTTCCCAGAAACTAACTCCCAGGGGGCCCTCAGAGCCACTGGGTTAGCAGCATATAGCCAAGTTCTTAGTAAGCACTGGCTCAGGCCTTCGCCGAGGCTGGGAGATGGCTCAGATGGTAAAGTGCTTGCTGAGCAAGTGTGAGGACCTGAGTTCAAACCCAGAACCCATGTGAAAAAGCAAGGTATGGTACCTGTGTTTATAATCATACCACAAAAGAAGGGAGACAAAGAGCTCCTTGTGGGTTATTAGCCAGCCAGTACTTTTGGCCTAGACTCACGAGCACACGCGCACACACATACACCCACACACACACCAGTTTATCAAATTCAGCCACAGCTCTACACAAGGTGGTGAATGTGGGATATCATGGCCCACACAGTACAAACTGGAGAGACAGGGGCGCTGTCTTCTTACAGGCAAGAGCCCAAATAAAGCAACTCAACCTCTGCCCTGGGGCCAATACAATCAGATTAGGATTAAAGTATTGCCGCCCTGGGACTTCCTGGAGGCTAAGCAGAGTGACAGCCAGAATGGACCTGATATTGTGTTCGGCGTAGAGAAGATTCTAGTAGGTAGGTGACATGGCAGAAACAAACATCACAGTTTTTCCCAGTTCCACTTGGTCAGGGTGTAATATAAACATCCTGGCCGAAAGCACTTCGGAGAGAACGAGCTTCCATGGCTCACAAGGCCAGCATAGCCCATCGTCTCAGGGAAGTCCAGGCAGAAGCTCAAGCAGCTGGCCACAGACCACCTACAGTCAAGAGCAAAGAGAGTAAACACATCCCTTCTGCTACGTGTTCACCTTCTCCACTCTCACACAGCTCAGGGCCCAGCCCAGGAAATGGTGTGCCCACATTCAGGCTGGCTTCACACCACCCACATCCAGGCTGGGTCTTCGCACTGATTAAGGCAATCAAGATAATCCTCTAGAGACATGTCCAGAGGCCAACCTGATTCAGGAAATCCCTATTCAGCCTCTCTTTGCAGGTGGCTTATGACCATGAGAGTCTAGCACAGGGTCCTGAAGTACCCAGCAGAAATGAGAGTCAGGCTGTGGCTGGTGTGTTCTTCATAGGTGGTATACCGACCCTTTGGTCTAGGGATGTGGCTCAGTTAATAGTGCTTGTCTAACATGTGCCAAGCCCTGGATTCTATCTCTAGTGTCATATTAACAGGTGTGGTGGCACATGATTGTAACCCCAACACTGGAGAAGTAGAGGCAGGAGGTTCATGAGTTCAAGGTCATCCTCAGCTATATAGCAAATTTGAGGTCAGCCTGGATTCATAGGGTTTTTTCTCAAAAACTGGATAACTTCCAGTGTACACTGCAGCCCTGATGACTCTCTCAGTGCTCTTGTATGTGGTGATCCAAAACAGTCTGGGACCACATGTATTGAGCACCGACCGTATTGGCAGGCCCTGCCATCATTTGGAAAGGCATTTGCTCTATGGCCTGGGGTTTGGATGCACAGGATACCTGATACACTGTCCCCTCAAGGGTCAGACAAGACTGCTGTGGTCCCTGCCTCATGAATGACAGAGAGTGATGGGGACCTCACAGAAATGAGGAAATGACACTCACCCTGCTCTGAGGCTACAAAGCCAAGACTTCAAATGAGTTTGTATCATAGTCAGAGATGGCACTAAATGCCCTTCAGAGCCCATGATCTTCTAGGGGCTTCACAAAGTGAAGACTGGGGACCACAAGCTTGTGCCACCATTGTCACACCACTGCGGGCTTGTGGGCCCTGTTGTTATAGATGGAAGGATATATCCCCATCAAATTCTGTTTTTGTATGTATATATCCATGCCGTGTGTGTGTGTGTGTGTGTGTGTGTGTGTGTGTGTGTGTAGACCAGATTTTGACGTCAGGCATCTTTTCAATCACTTTCCATCTGGTTTTTTTCATTTGTTTCATTTTTTGAGGCAGAGTCTCTATTCTGCAGCCCTGGCTCACTTGGAACAGCACTGTGTAGACCAGGGTGGCCTCAAACAAAAGAGATCCCTTGCCTTTGCCTCCCAGGTGCTAGGATGAAAGGCGTGCTACACTGCTCCCAGTTCCACCCTATTTTTGACATAAGGCCTCTCACTGGCCTGGAGGTCACCAAGTAAGCTAGATTGGCCACTACACCCATGTTTTCCTGTGTGTTCCTAGGGACTTGAACTCCCGTCCTTGTGTATAGCAACAGGCACTTTACTGACTGAGCATTGCCCCAGCCCCTGCCCAGCCATTATGAAATATAAATCAGCTGTCAAACAGTCTCCCTGCTAGGTTACAAAACCTGGGAGTTGTTCCTCTTATCAGCTGACCCCGGCTCACATAGCATCCTCTCCACCCTCTCCCTCATCTGTCCCAGGTCCTGGCAACCACAGTCTTATTCTTTATTTCTATAAGTAACAACAATTTTCTTCCAATGGGAAAACTCAGCATTACTGCTGCTGTAACGAGGTTAGCACCTGTGCACGTGGCTGCTGGATGTCATTCTGTTGGCAGTTGGACTGCAGGTATCACGAAGTTTAAAATGCTGATCTTTTATAATCCAGTATGGACCTAAAACGTTGGGAAAGCTGGGCCAGTGGGATGGCTCTGCAGCTAAAGGTGCTTGCAACTAAACCTGATAACCTGAATTTGAGCCCCACAACCCACTCGGTGGAAAGGACAGATTTCTACCAGCTTCTTCTAAACTCCACACTTGTGCAGTGACAGGTGGCATGGGAATATCTACATACATGTGCTCTCCCACACACACACAAAATAAAATAAAGCAGCAAAATACTGGCAACGTTTTATACACAAAGATACTTAGCATAGCATAGCATAATAAAAATTATTAAAATGGGAATTTCACTAAATAATAAGACAACAACATCAGACCACAATTAAGATAATGCTGACAGAAACTGGGAGATGTCTCAGGGTACAGTGCTGACCACACAGCATCAGGACCTGAGTTTGATTCCCAGCACCCATGTTAAAAGATCACTCACTGTCTCTGTTAGGCTGACTAGTCAGGGAGCTTCAGGGACCAATGATGGGCCCTGCCTCACAAAACAAGGTAGGTGGAACTCAGGGAAGACTAACAGCAAGGGGTGACCTCTGGTTTCCACATGTACATAGGTGCATCCCACTCACATCTGCAAACACATGAATACATACACAAAATAAAATAATAGAAGTAATGAAAATTTTAGACACACAGATAGGACCAAGAGAATCTTCATCTCTCCCCATGGATGTTTCCTCTTGGTGCCTCCTAGGATTGGTTTGGGGTCAAGGTGCAGCAACTGTCCCAGAAGTCACATGAAGAATGTGATGATTAATACTATAAGCTTGAGAGGATCTAGAATCACCTGGAAGACAAGCGTCTGGGCACACCTGTGAGGGATTGTCTAGATTGGGTTATTAACAGTGGGCCGACCCACCCTGTGGGCATTGCCATCCTGTGGGCTTAGGTCTTGACTCAGTAAAAAGGAGAAGGTGAGGCAGCATCAGCATCCATCTCTGCTTCCTGACTGTGGATGCCGTGTGAGCATCAGCATCCATCTCTGCTTCCCAACTGTAGATGCCGTGTGAGCATCAGCATCCATCTCTGCTTCCTGACTGTGGATGCTGTGTGAGCATCAACATCCATCTCTGCTTCCCGACTGTGGATGTCGTATGAGCATCAGCATCCATCTCTGCTTCCCGACTGTGGATGTCGTGTGAGCATCAGCATCCATCTCTGCTTCCCAACTGTGGATGTCGTGTGAGCATCAGCATCCCTCTCTGCTTCCTGACTGTGGATGCTGTGTGAGCATCAGCATCCCTCTCTGCTTCCTTACTGTGGATGTCATGTGAGCATCAGCATCCCTCTCTGCTTCCTGACTGTGGATGTTGTATGAGCATCAGCATCTATCTCTGCCTTCCAACTGTGGATGCCTTGTGAGCATCAGCATCCCTCTCTGCTTCCTGACTGTGGATGCTGTGTGAGCATTAGCATCCCTCTCTGCTTCCTGACTGTGGATGCTGTGTGAGCATCAGCATCCCTCTCTGCTTCCTGACTGTGGATGTCATGTGAGCATCAGCATCATCTCTGCTTCCCGACTGTGGATGCCGTGTGAGCATCAGCATCCATCTCTGCTTCCTGACTGTGGATTCCATGTGAGCATCAGCATCATCTCTGCTTCCCAACTGTGGATGCCGTGTGAGCATCAGCATCCCTCTCTGCTTCCCGACTGTGGATGCCGTGTGAGCATCAGCATCCATCTCTGCTTCCCGACTGTGGATGCCGTGTGAGCAGCTACCTCAAGTTCCCGTTGCTATGCATTTTCCACCAGGATGGACTGTACCTTGAACTGTGAATCCAAATAAAGCCCTCCTTTTTTATTCTTCCTTTCTTTCTCAAGTTGCTTTTGTTGGGGTATTTAATCCCAGTAACTAGGGGAGACACATGCACGCCCCAGGGGGAGACAGTGGCTCTCTCTTTCAGGATCAAGTTCCCCAAGAGTTGTGGCCTGCAAGTAGGAACATGCCCATTTACAGACTGGTCAAAGGCAAGAGGACAAAGTTCTGCCAAGGCTGACTGGACTGCTGCCGAGGGTGCTTTGAGTTTGGCCTCCCATCTCACATGGGAAATCACCTGAGTAGCACAGAAAAGAAACGGCAGTCCCTCAAAAAGAGCTCACCAGGAACTCTGTGCCACTTCTGCAGCTCCTGAAATCTAAATTTATTTCACAACCCATAGTTTCAACACTTTCCTGAACTGAGCATCCAGGAAATCAGTAGAAGGTGACTATGGTTTAGAGGTGAGTAGAGTAGCCACACTAGTCAGCCTAACAGGCCAGGCAGTGGTGGCACACACCTTTAAACCCATCGCTCATGCTAGTTAGCCATAGAGGCCAGGCGGTGGTAGTGCACACCTTTAATCCCAGCACTAGAGAGGAATACAAGGTGGGATGAGACAGGAACTAGCTCTTTTCAGTCTGAAGATTTTCGTAGAGGTAGGAGCTCTCTAGTGGTTGGCTGCTTTGCTGATCTTCAGCTTGAGCCCCAATATCTGTCTCTGAGTTTTTCTTAGTCATACTACAGATGAGCATGGCCCATCCTTCTCTCACTGTTCTTCCTGTTTTTCACAGAAAGGAAGCAGACGTGGCTAGCACTCGGGTTCCACAGTCAGATGAAAATTCTAGAAGGGAATCCTTTCTCCAAAGACGTGTGATGGCTGGGGAGATGGCTCAGTGACACAGTAGAGATGATCTGAGTTCTAATCCCCAGAACCCACATACAGAGTCGAACACACAGTGAAGCCTTTAATCCCAGTGTTCCTCCTAGGAGATACCATCAGGAGGTGGAGACGGGGAAGGAATCAGTGGAGGTCCATGACTAGGGAGCCTGGTGACGCAGGAGCAGATGACACAAGACCCTGTCTTGAGACAGGGGAGCAACACCTAATGTTGTCTTCTAATCTCCACCCACATGTCAGAGCATGGGTATGCCCGCACTTATCCCCGCCCCCGACACACAAATTGACATTGCGTGGTGGTATTGCTATCATTGCACAGGCTTCCTGGGAGCCGAGCCATAGCTGGCATAGAGGTGGTTCCCTCGAGCCAAGGCTGGCATGCAGGTAGTTCATTTGGAGCCAGTTACCAAGGACTAGAGAGATTAAGAAGAGGTCGGATACCCTACCCAAGAGCACACTATTGTGTGTGCTGTGAGAAGCTGGGGCTCGGCTGTGCTGAAGCTTCATAAACTACAGCCATGGGGGCTAGAGAGGGGCTTGGTGGCTAAGAGCACTTCTTGCTCTTGCAGAGGACCAAGTTCAGCTCCCAGTACCCACATCAGGTGACTTACAACCATCTGTAACTCCAGCTCCAGGTGGCCTAGTGCTATCTTCTGGCCTCCACAGGCACCCAACAGAGCATGGGTTGGTGTGGGTCACTGGCAGAGCAGTCAGGATCCCCAGGGGCTCGGTCCTCATCCATCCCCATCCTCAATGGAAGGACAGATTCAACACCCAGGGTCCCATGGGGGAAGGTGGTACAACCCATTTCACCTCCTACAGGAAGAAGCAAGGGGTGGGTCATGTGTGTGTGACACCTATAGGGGACAGTAGGGAAGGATTCTGTAGAGGGAAAACTCACACAGAAGCCCTTACAACAGCCCAGGAGACAGACAGGATAGGAACTGCAGCAGCCTGTCAAAGGCCACACAACTAAGAGGAGGCTCCAGAGCCCGGTTCTGACACCTAACCTACTAGTTTCTCAAAGCAGTGGCTCTGCCTGCTGGTTTGCATGCCTGTGCCCTACCTGGAGACGGCCTATAAAGCACTGGGTGGTAAAACCAGGGAGACTGTCCCATGGTGCAATTGACCCGGGGGGGGGCGGGTCAGGGGTCACTGCTGCCACAGTTAAAAATGTTTTCTAGGAGACATCGTGCCTGCTGATGGACATGCAGGCTTTACTTCCCCACCTGTACTGCTCTGTGCCACCTGAGCAGTTCGTGGGGGCAAACAGGAGGTGCAGAGAAATCCAGTAGCATAAGCAGTGGGCTGGGCAAGTGGTCAAGGAATGCCCTGGAAGAACAATGTTTTGTGTGTTATTCCTATGATCCCTGAACACCAAGGATAAGACCACCAGCTTATATACCCATATCATGGGGGGGGGGGGGGAATAGAGGTCAGGAGATTAACCTAATGCTAGAACGAGTTAAAAGAGCAAATGAAGGGTCAGTTGGTAAAGGATTTGTCTTATACAGCACGAGGATCTGAGTTTGATTCCCAGAAATGCTTCATTCTGGATAGGTTTTGTCAACTTAACACAAGCTAGGATCATCTGGGCAGGGGACCTCAACTCATGGCCTTCAGACAAACCTAATGGACATTTTCTTGATTGGTGATTGATATGTGGGAGCCAAGCCCACTGAGGACAGTGCCACCTCTAGGCAAATGGTCCCGGGGTGTAGGAGAAAGGAAGCTGAGCATGCCGTGGGGAGCAAGGAAGTAAGCTCCCTTCATGGTCTCTGCTTCCATTTTTACCTCAGGTTCCTGCCCTGACTCCCCTTCCTGGTGGACTGTGATTGGAAGGTGAAGCCAAATTTCTTCTACAAGTTGCTTTTGGTCATTGTGTTTTATCACAGCAATAGAAAGCATTCTAACAGAGGCAGGAGTTCATAGTCCCTGCGCTGGAGAAACTGAAGGCAGGGGGATTCCCTGCAGTTTACTGTTCTGCAGCCTGGTCCACTTGGTGAACCTTAGGTCTCAGAGCGAGATCCTGTCTCAAAAAAGATAAGAACTTCTGAGGAATGACACATGAGGTTAAGTTCTGGTCTCCACATGCACACATGGGCACGCTCATCCTCACATACATAAACATGTGTGCCTGTATACACACTCGGCGGCATGCACACATGCACACACGCTCATCCTCACATACACAAACATGTGTGCCTGTATACACACTCGGCGGCATGCACACATGCACACATGGACACACGCTCATCCTCACATACATAAACATGTGTGCCTGGATACACACTCGGCGGCATGCACACATGGACACACGCTCATCCTCACATACATAAACATGTGTGCCTGTATACACACTCGGCAGCATGCACACATGGACATGCTCATTCTCACATGCGCAAACATGTGTACCTGTATACACACTCGGCGGCATGCACACATGCACACACGCTCATCCTCAATACACAAACATGTGTACCTGTATACACACTCGGCGGCATGCACACATGCACACACGCTCATCCTCACATGCGCAAATATGTGTGCCTGTATACACACTCGGTGGCATGCACACATGCACACACGCTCATCCTCACATATACAAACATGTGTGCCTGTATACACACTCGGCGGCATGCACACATGCACACACGGTCATCCTCATATGCGCAAACATGTGTACCTGTATACACACTCGGCGGCATGCACACATGCACACACGCTCATCCTCACATGCGCAAATATGTGTACCTGTATACACACTCGGCGGCATGCACACATGGACACACGCTCATCCTCACATGCGCAAATATGTGTGCCTGTATACACACTCGGCGGCATGCACACATGGACAAGCTCATTCTCACATACATAAACATGTGTGCCTGTATACACACTCGGCGGCATGCACACATGGACACACGCTCATCCTCACATATACAAATATGTGTGCCTGTATACACACTCGGCGGCATGCACACATGGGCACGCTCATCCTCACATGCGCAAACATGTGTACCTGTATACATACTCGGCGGCATGCACACATGCACACACGCTCATCCTCACATACACAAACATGTGTGCCTGTATACACACTCGGCGGCATGCACACATGGACATGCTCATTCTCACATACATAAACATGTGTACCTGTATACACACTCGGCGGCATGCACACATGCACACACGCTCATCCTCACATACACAAACATGTGTGCCTGTATACACACTCGGCGGCATGCACACATGGGCACGCTCATCCTCACATACACAAACATGTGTGCCTGTATACACACTCGGCGGCATGCACACATGGGCACGCTCATCCTCACATACACAAACATGTGTGCCTGTATACACACTCGGCGGCATGCACACATGGGCACGCTCATCCTCACATACACAAACATGTGTGCCTGTATACACACTCGGCGGCATGCACACATGGACATGCTCATTCTCACATATACAAATATTTATGCCTGTATACACACTCGGTGGCATGCACACATGCACACATGGGCACGCTCATCCTCACATGCATAAACGTGTACCTGTATACACACTCGATGGCTAACCTGGAATAAACTAAAACCCAAGCAACTGGGCACGTCTGTGAGGAATTTTGTCAATTGGATTGTTTGATGGGGAGATCTACAGTAAATCTGGGCAAACCTTGTGGTGGCAGCCCACAAAAAAGTGGAAGAGAACTTTTGCTTTTTGCCTACCTGCCCTCACTCTCTCTGACAAGTTCTTCTGAGCTGCTGCTGAGGGATCCCTTTGATGGTCTTAGAACCCACTTCTTCAGGACTCCAATCTGAAGACCTGCTGAGACATCCAGGCTCACTGACTGAACAACTAGAATCTTTTCTTTTCTACCAAAAAACGACTATTGTTGGGCTAGATGGACCACAGCCTATAAGCCACACTAATAAGTCATACATAGATGGCCTGACCACACACACACACACACACGCACACAAGCGCACGCGCACACACACACACACACACACACACACAGAGAATGAAGAGATAGTTGCAGAGTTCAGAACAAGACCTTTGGATGACACCATCTGCCTCCAGCCCTGGGGGTCCCTGTCAGCCTCCAGGCTGCCAAGCCCAGACCTTCAGCGCAGAGCTTTCAGCTTTGCCGGTCTCCTATTTGCTCGTGGTGAGAGATGTCTCTCCATTAACCTCACTTTTCATCCTGCCAGGGTGACCTTGGAGCCCCGCGGGACAGTCCACTTTAGAGGTGTGTGTTACCCTTACATGGGTTTTTCTTTCATGTTTCACCCTGGTGGGAGAGAATGAGCCTACTTAACTCCTGGCACTCCATTCTTCCCCACCACACTGTGCTTCTGAGGTCAGGGGAGGGGCTGCTGGCTGTTTCGCAGCTCCAGAACAGAGATCATGCCAGAGTTAGCCACTGTGTGCTGACGTTTCCGGCTCCTTCTTTTAAGCCACCTGGTCGATACTGTGGTGTAGTCACCTGCTGCTTCCAACGTCAGCAGCACTGGGGCAGCAGACTGGGTGCCCGCCAGTGTCCCTGGATTCCTCGGTGGCTCTGTGACATGCCACCTTTCCCAACATACTCTTATTTGGCTGGTCAACCAGGAGTAATGTTAGAAAGCTTGGCTCACCCACGATATATTAATAATTCACCATGGCCTGGCGAGTCGGCTCAGCAGGTAAGACAGTAGCCACGGAGTCGGACAACCTCAGGTCAGTCCCTGGGACACACACTATAAAGACAGTAGCCACGGAGTCGGACAGCCTCAGGTCAATCCCTGGAACACACACCATAGAAGAAAACCGACCTTCTCAAGTAGTCCTCTGACCACTACACCCATGCCATGTCATGTGAGCACACATGAACACAACACACAAGCACACACACACACATGTTATTTTTTTAATCTTGCTATCTTTGATCTGCTTGCCAGGGTTTTATCGATTAACCACTGCCTGTTAGTGTGATTGCCATTAGTTCATACGAAGTTTGTACTGGTTACTCTGCTGCTGTAACCAAACACTGGGTGTCTTCATAACCATTCTCCACGTCAGCTTTGGAGCTTGCAGATTTGGCTACACTGGCTGGCCTTGAGCTTTAGGAATTTGCCTGTCTCTCCTGCTCCAACGATGGGGTTCCAGATGATCACTATGGTGCCCAGCTTTTGACATGGGTGCTGGGAATCTGAACTCAGGTTCCCATGCTAGCTCAGCAGGCCCTTTACCACCTGAGTCGTCTCTCTAGTCCCTTGATGCTATTGACTTGGCTGGCAGTGTCGGGGCTAGAACTCAGAGTCTCCACCTCCATATGCCTCCCTGTGCTCCAGCACTGACTTACATCCCTAGCCTCAGGCTGCAAAATTGCTGAGTCCAGTACAAGCTCTGCTCGCTAAAGGGCAGGGAACAGTGTCATTCAAGCTAACATTTAATATCTTAAACTTTTTCATGTCTACTGATCTCTTTCAACTCCCTGGTGTGTTTATTTATTCATATCATTCTAGAGAAATGAAAAATTATTTGTTAGCATACATCTCACTTTTGAGTCTTTTATACAATGGGGCTTTTAAATGCAGGGGTGAAAACATCCAACCCTGCTCAGAACCACAAAGTGACACTGTTCAGCTTTCAGGGCTTATCATTCCCAGCAGACACTGCGGACACTCAGGTCACTACCATCGTTTCGTGTCTTGCACCACACACTGTCTGCCCTTAGATCATTGATGGGAAAGGAAAGACGCAAAGGAAAAGGAACTATGGGCGCCCTGTCTTTCCCCTTCCTCCTTGGCCATCGCTTCCAGCTTAAGTGGCTACTAATCTGGAGACGTCATCCAAGTGAGAGAGGATACGGCAGGTTCTTTGGCCATTTGTGTTCTGGGAATGCAGGGATTCTAAAAGCAGGCTCTGATGCAAAGGGAAAAGGTGGCCTCTGGGACTGTCACTTAGGCAGTCATAGGCACAGCACACTAATCTGTACTTAGTCACTGCTGATGCCTCTTGTGTCGTGAGCTTCTAGGAGTCTGCTCAGGAACACTCTCCACACAGTTTGGGACTGCAGCTTGGCTCTGCTCATCCTCAGACTGCGCTGTCCCATTAGACTTCACATAGAGATCAGGGGCATGTGTTCTGAGTGTGAGCACTCCAGTGGAGCTCAAAGCACAGTGTGTCTGCCTTTCCCTTCCACCTGGTTTGAAACGGGGTCTCTGGGTGTTTGTCACTGCCTTCCCCAGGCTAGCTGCCTCATCCATGAGCTTCCACGGATTCTCCGTGTCACCACAGGAACACTGGAATTAGAGACTGCATCATTTTTATATGGATTTTGGAGACCTTAACTCGGGTCCTGATGCTTACACAGCAAGTATTTTATCTACTGGGCCATTTCTCCAGCCCAAGGTCAAAGATTCTGAAATGATCATGAACCTGAAGGTGTCAACAGTTCAGGATACTTCTTGTGAGATGACATAGGTCAAGAACCCGTGAGACTGACCCTGTCTGCAGGAGAGGTGGCATCCCAGACAGGAGGTGTTTAAGCATAAACTTAAAGGCAGAACACTCTAGAATATCCAGTGAAGACAAAGGAAGAGAGCCTGGTCAGAAACAAGGTCTTGGGCTTCAATGAGCAGTGAACCAGGAAGGAGGCTTATCATCTTGAAGTTGTCCATGTCACAGGCCTAGGTCTGTGTACTAAATGATGCTACTTGCAAGCCATTCCTAGTCAAGAATCCCCCTCCTTAGGGCCCTTCTTGTGCTCCCCCTTGGGTGGGGTACACTTGACACTGAAGATTTGTTAAATGAGTCCAATGTTGAGAAGCGGGTAGGTGAGGTACTACATTCAGAGTTTCCCTTAGCAAAGAAAGAAAACAAAAGCTGGAAGGGAGGAGAAAGTGTTGTGGACATTTGTACACTGTGTGAAGATGATTATGGTGACTGGTTTAATAAAGAGCTGAACAGGAAGAGCAGGGAAGGAGGTACAGACGGGACTTCCGGGCAGAGAGAAGAGGTAGGGAATGAATATAGGCGCGCATCAGACACCAAGGAGACACAGACTGAGTTGGACATACAGAGTGAAAGAAAAATAAAATGCCATGAGACTAAACATAGATTAATATAAATTGGTTAATTTAAGTTATAAGAGCTAGTGAGACAACCTAAACTAAGGTCAAACTTTTGTAACTAATAAGTCTCCGCGTCGCTATTTGGGAGCTGGCTGGCTGGCGGGCCAGAGAAAGACGCGTTACAAGACAGTTCGTTCCTTAGTGTTTAAATGTCTGTGGGGGGGGGGGCGTTCATGCATTCACACGTGTGTGAAGATTCATGTATGTGTGTGTAGAGGCCAGAGGACAGCCTTTTGTTCTTCAGGAACTCTCCACCACTTTCTTGAGACCAGATCTCTCACTGGCCTGAAGCTTGTCAGGTAAGCTGGGCTGACAGGTCAGTGAATCCCAGTCAGTGGCCCTCTGTCCACACCTTCCCAGCGCTAGAATTATTAGCATGTACTGCCGTGGACAGCTTTCTTTTGCAAAGGTCCTGGGGATCAAACTCAGGTACATCCTTGCTGATTGAAGTATCTCTTCAACCCTAATTAATCCTGTAAGCAGGAATTTTCTTCTTTAAAATGCTGTAAATCTCTGATTTTCTGTTCATTCTGACTCTTTTCTTTCTAGGACAGAAGGGAGACACACTTGGCCGGAGGAGCGATGATCAGCAAGACCATTCTGTTTTATGCACCCTGTGGCATGCAGTGTTCACTCATAGTCAGTATGAAAGACATGAGTTCTGGGGAACAAAGGAGACAACGAGATAGCATATAAACAGAGATAAATGTAGACCTCCCTCAAACACCCAGCACTGTCTCTCTGAAACGCCTTGGTTCTCGGATATGATTATCCCCAGTGTCGCTGGTAGACTCTTCTGCGGGCTCCCATTGACTCTAGAACCATTTTAGAAAAAAAAAAGAGAGAATATTCTTAGGCTGTTCAGTGAATGGTTGCATGATCAGAGAGAGGGCAAGGAGGGACATCCTTTATCGAATTATATGCTGCCTTGAGTCGGCATACCACCAAGCAATTGGCTAAAGATATCCAGTTACCCTAACTCTGTTCAAAGATGCTGTGCAGAACAAGCATTCAAATTCCTAGTGGATCCCCCTCCCCAATTTCCCTCCAGATGTTTGGCGTGGTGCAGATGCCACAGTACATAAATGTATCTCAAAGTCCAAAGGATGAGGCAAGAGGTAGGGAAGGGTATGTCATCTTGCCTGGCTCCCAGAGTAGACAGAAAGCAAGTCATAGTGGTCCCTGTACCTTGAACACAGGCTAAGGATAGCTCACTGTAGTCGGGTGCCTCTGGCAGCACCGTGCAATAAGCAATGTCCTAGTAAAGCCGACACCTACCTGCCAGAACTGTCAGAGTTCACAACTGACGTGCAGTAGAGGACGGAGGGGGCACAGAGGGTGTGTATACGTGGAATGTGCAGAAGCAAGTCCCTGTGGCCCAAGGCTGGGAGTGAAGTGGAACAGAGGCAGGGCTGGGCTTCGGAATCCACTTGTCCATCTCTAGTTCCAGATGTGGGTAGCTCAGAGATTGGGGCTTCCCAGACTAGATTGACAGAAAGGCAATGATGTCACTGATAGACTGGCAGTGACATCACTATCCAAACTGGAATGGAAGTTAACTCAAGCCGCCTACTAATTCCCTTAACGCCTAAGGCCCCCAGGCCAAATTAATTTGCTTGGAGATGCTGTTCTCTTAATCATCGGGGAAGGAAAGAAAGCTGCTTACAGCTTTGTTATTATTATTGCAAATTCTGAAGTTATATTTATGATGTATGTGTGTGCTTGTGTGTGTATGTATGCATGTTTGAATGCAGGTAACAGTGTGGGCCCCCTGGAACTGGAGTTACAGTTGGTTTTGAGTCATCCAACATGGGTGTGGGGAACCAAACTTGAGTCCTTGGGTCCTCTGCAAATGTTCTATACCGCCGAGCAATTTCTCCATCCCCTCCTTTCAATCGTTTTTAACTGTGGGATTAAGCATTCTGCATAGGGACAATAGAAATCCATCTAAAATATGAAACAAGCCCAGCTGTGTTAAGAGTTCTGGAAACTTCTTTCTTTGTCTCCGCCTTTCAGAACAATCAGTGTCTGGGAAAGTCCTACAGGAGAAAGGCAGATGGCACTACCCACAATAGCAGGCGCCCTAGGGAGATGCCCTCAAAGGCAGAGCCCCTGGGGAACACGATTGCCCACCTGATCCTAACTACCATTGCCCTGCTGTGTCATGGCTGTCTCCCGAGGTCATTTCAGCTTTGATATCTAAGAGGCATCATTTGGGTTGCCGTCTTTTAGTCGGGGAGCAGGGGAAAGTGTTGGTTTATTTATGATGGACTGATCAAAGTCCCATGATAAGAGGCCCCTAAATCAGGGTCAGCCCTCAGCCTACCACTAAGCATAACTGTGTCAGCCCCTGCACGCCAGAACTGACTGCTTACCCCAGGGAGATACTGAGCATCTAGGACTGGGGTGTCGCTGGGTTCAGCCTGTCTTCTGGGAAGCAGGTCCTGCCACGCTGTAGGTGAGGAAATTGAAGCCCATCATTCAAAAATGCTTTCTTTAAAGCATGAGCTAAATCCAACAGTTACTTCTCTTCTTACCATGTGACATATTGGGGGTGGGGTCTATATGTATATACACATGATACTATGTGTGTATACACGTGTCTGTATGTGCATACACGTGTGTGTATGCCTGTGCACGTGCCTATGAAAAGCAGAAGCCAGTTCTCACTCTATCTTTTGAAACAGATATCTTTAGAACTCCCAAATTCAGCAGAGTTTGTTAGTCCGCAAGCCCCCCGAGACCCTCCTCTCTCTGCCTCCTGGTGCAGGAGTGCAGGCATGCTCCACCATGCCTGGTTTCTCATGTGGGAACTGGAGACTGAACTCAGGCCCTCATGCGTGTGCAGCAAGCACCTTATTGACTGACAGCCATCTATGTCTTCAACCTGTTGAGACAGACCTAATCCGGTTAGACATGGTATTTCCCATATCCAGCTATCAAACAGTCCGGGATATGTCAGACTCCAGGACGTACCAGTTGGGAATGATTGGTCTGCTAGTGCTGATAAAGGGTATGCTACAGATGAAATAGGCTGGGACCCCTGAGTCACACACAGCAGTGAGGTGGCTCCTCTCCCAGACGAGCCTGGTCCCTTGGAAGTGAGAAATCTATGAGGGTTAGCTCCCTCCCTAAAACTCGGGATAGATGGGGAAAGGGAAGAAGGAGGTGCTGTTGAAATTCTGCCCCGTGGAGGCATCTGAGAAGCAAGCCATCACTCCCATGGAGTCGCAGGCTTCCTGCATGTGTGCACTTCCTCCCTGGGATTGGACACTGCCTTGAGAAGCCTTAACTCAGCTCGCATGTTCTCTGTGCTCACCCAGAAAGGCTCCACTCTCTGTCTTCATGAGAGGATTCCCTCGTCTCTTTTATTTTGCTCCTTGCTTCTGTTGTCATTTTGTGTGGGTGCATGTGGAGAGGGAAGCATGGGTGTCTTCCTTAGTCATTCTCCACGTTATTCTTTGAAACGGCAACTCTCACTAAACCTGGAGCTTGGCTGGTCTCATTTGAGCTGGTTGGGTACCTACATCCACCTCCCTAGTGCTGGGGTACAAATGGCAGCCACCTTGCCAGGCTTTTCACACGGCCTCTGTGGATCGAGCAGAAGAAACCCATGCTTGCGCGGCGAGTGCCTTACTTATTTCTTTACTTACTCCCAAGGTCCTTGTTTTGTCATTGAGATGGGTTATCACTGTAACCCAGGCTGGCTGTGAAGACAGTTTGCTGTGTAGACAGGGATGGACTTCTGATCCTCCTGCCTCTAATTTCCAAGAACTGGCATTACAGGTATGTCCCACCATGCCCCGTTTATATAGTGCCTGGGCTTGGTGCGTAGTTTGTACCCACAGTACCCAGGCACTCTACCAACTGTGTTACCCAGATGGAAGAGTCTCTTGTTTTACCGGACAAAGTTTGGAATTAGCACGAGGTAGCAGCAAATCTTCCCATATCAGGACACGAATCCCCGGACCACCCAGGGCCAAAACTGGTGTGGAAGAGACAGCAAGCAAAACTCCAGGCTATCGGCATTCTCAGGTAGCACAACCCTGGGGTGGTACTAGGCGCTGCAGCCAATCTACGCAATACAAAGGCTTCGAGACTTCCACTTTCACCAGTGAGAACTTTCTAAAAAAATATTACACTGGCTTATTCTTTCTCTGGGGTCAGTTAAACGTGCCAACGTGAGAAATGTGGAGGTCAGAGAGCAATTTGACGAGCAAGAATTGGTTCTTGCCTTTCATGATGTGGGGCCTGTGGATCAAACTTCAGGTCATCGGAGTTGGTGGCAAGAGCCTTTCACCACCGAGCCATTTCAGTGACATAGATTTATGTCAGCACGCTGGCTAACACACATCTATGCTCTCTCAAACCCTCGGTAAACAAAGGCACCCAGTCCTGACAGTCTCTGTTCTTGTCAGTGAAATGCAGAGTCTGAGAAAACTCACACACACACACACACACACACGTTCACATACTCCACACTCTCACACACCTATCCTCACCCCTGTGCACACACGCACGCGTGCACACACACACACACACACACACACACATATACACGTACACTTTCTTTTAAAGAAACAGCACTGCATTCCTTTTGTTTAGGTGTTTTCTTGCTCCCAGGTAGCCTTTGAGCTCCCTGGGATCGGGGCTGAGACTCTTGGCCACACAATGCCACATTCTTTGCATCTGCTCTTTCGTGAAATGGTGATTGGCATTCTGGAGCGTAGAGAGTAGGCTGAAAGGGCGCTTGAGGAATGAGGGCCTCAGTAGCTGGGTTCAAGGACGGAGATCACATAGAATAGAGCCAGGAAGCCTGTGAATCCTGGGAGAGGGGAGGTGTCCTGATGAAGGGAGGAGTCACTCACTGGGACCCCAGCCCCTACAAAGTTTTCTCCCCCCTAAACATCTTTCACTTGAGCCATTTCCTAAAGACAGGGTTGGAGAGGTGGATCGGTTGGAAGAGTGCTTGCCTGCAAGCGTGAAGACGTGAGTTACATACCCAGAATCACAGAAAAGAAAAGGTTCAGTAGTGAGTGCTTGTAAGCCCAGCACTGGGGAGGCAGACAGGCAGATCCCTAGAGCTGTGGCCAGGCAGCCTACCTTGCTTGGTGATCTCCAAGCCAGTGAGAGATCCTGTCTCACATCAAAATCATGAGGGTACCTGTGGTTGACCCCTGGTCTCCACATGCGTGCAAACACACATATATCTGCACGCGCGCGCGCACACACACACACACTGCCGAGTACCATGCTGGAGTATAGGTTCCCAGGCTATCTGAACAAACTAAGGGGGCTCTTCCACTTCCTGCTCGAGGGGCTAAGGCTGAGACTGTTGAATGACTATTCAGAATCACAGAGCAGAATAGGCTGGAGACTGTGCTCAGGTCTCTCTGCTGGGAACGCCCCCAACTGCCCAAGCCAAGCTATCGTACTGGTATTCTGTCTGTAAGTATCCAGGACCTCGGCTGGAAGGTGAGCAGTTTCTGTTCATTCTTGGGAACTTCAGTGGAGAAAGTCAAATATTTTCCTGCAATAAAAGGCGTCTATCTGTGTGAGCCCCTCTGGGCTCAGAAGAATTCGGCTGGGATTATTAGACCTTGGAGACAGGAGACACCATTTGGGGCACCAACGAGTCTATGACAAGACCTTAGCTGAGGATAAGTCACGTTAGATGTCAGTGTTCATTCATCTGTCACTCCAAGGTGATGGAGGAAGGTCATTGGCTAATAAAGGAACTGCCTTGGCCCTTTTTTATTGGTTAGGACATAGGTAGGTGGAGTAAACAGGACAGAATGCCGGGAGGAAGAGGAAGTGAGGTCAGACTCGACAGCTCTCCTCTCGGGGGAGCAGACGCCTCAGCAGAGACGCCATGCCCAGCTCCCGGGCAGATACACATGATGAAGCTCTGAACTAGAATCTTCCCGGTAAGACCGGTGCTCACAGATTGTTAGAGATGGGTTGATTGGGATATCAGAATTAGCCAGTAAGGGCTAGAGCTAAGGGCCAAGCAGTGATTAAAAGAATACAGTGTCCGTGTAATTATTTCGGGGCATAAGCTAGCCGGGCAGGCGGCTGGGGTGTTGGGGACGCAGCCCCGCCGCCGCTCCATATTACTACACCGTGGCAGCACACTTCTTCAACTTGTTCTTACTGCTACAAAGAGAAAGTGTGCGGTTGGGCTGTACATAGAGCTCAGTGCACACTAGTTTGAACTTGTGATGCTTGGTACATCATGAATGACTTTCAATTCTGTTATGTAAAAAAACACTATTCTGGGGCTGGGGAGATGGCTCAGAGGGTATTTGCTGCAAAAGGACAAGGACCTGGGTTCAGATTCCCCAGCGAGAGACCCTGCCTCCAAAGGTATGGAGAGGTATGCCTGAAAAGCAACTGGAGAGGATGTCTGCGTTGACCTCTGACATCACACACACACACACACACACACACACACACACACACACATTCACACACACACACACATACACACACACACACATTCACACACACACATACACACACACACATTCACACACACACATTCACACACACACATACACACACACACACATTCACACACACACACACACACACATTCACACACACACACACACACATTCACACACACACACACACATTCACACACACACACACACACACACACACACGTTCCTGAAACGCATACACAATACTTTCTTTTCTGCCCACGTCCTCCTTCAATTCAGGACCCCTAACTGCATTCCACCTGGGCAGGGACTGTTTACCTTGAGTGTGGGGCCAACCCTAGCGTCATCGGGATTTTAAACTTGTCTTAATGGCCACCATGTTCTATATGACAGCCCGACTGAAAAACGCAGTGACCTGAGCCATTTTTCTCTTCAGCTCTGGGAAACCCACACACTGCAAGGAAGCCTTCTGGGACTGGGTGCTGCTGGTCAAAGCCAGGCCACTTCTTACTGGTGTGAGCATGGGCAGCCTCATCCATGCTCTCCTCTCAGTAAAGCAGGGTAATTAATTGAATCTGAGGGAACTAACCGAGGAGACAGCTGTGGTGCCTAGCTGCTGCTACTGTAACAAACAGCGCAATAACTGAGCTAGCAAAGGAAAAGGTTGCTTTGGTCTTGCAGCTCCGAGTTTCTGGCTCCCACTGGGGACTCACTTCAGGTCTATTATTAGGGGACAAACACAGGGCTGGAAAGTGAAAACAAGGAAGAGGAGAGAGGTGGGGTCCTAATACCCCAACCTCAGAGACCACACCCTTAGTGATCTAAGACCTCCCACTACCCTCAACAGTTCCTTTCTGAGGCCTTCGGAGGTGTCCCAGATCTGACTGCATAGCACCTAGCCCAGGGCACACTGAGTCAGTAACTCTCCAGCCTTGAGCTGTTCATACAGCTCCAACCGCCTATTATCCTCTCTCAGGCTTGAGGGAGACGGCTCAATCAGTATGGTGCTTGTTGTTCAAGCGTGAGGACCTGAGTTTGTATTCTAGCTTTAAAAAAAAGACAGGCACCGTGGTGTGAATGAAACCCCAGTACTGGGAAGATAAGCAGAGAAAGAGGAGCTCTCTGGACAGCCAGTCCAGGCGAATCGATGAAAATCCAAGCAACAGTAAGAGAGACCCTGCCTCAAATTATGGCGATAAGGAGGAGGAGGAGGTTAGAGAGATGAGTCAGTGTTTAAGAGCACTGGCTGTTCTTCCAGAGGACGAGGGCAGCAGCCACATGACAGCTCACAGATGTTTGGAACTCCAGTTCCAGGGTTTCTAAGGCTTTCTTCTTGTCTACACACACACACACAGTACACAGATATTTACACAGGCAAAATCCCATAAAATAAAAACAAATAAATCTTTTTTAAAAAGTAAGATAGAGAAGTGATTGAGGAAGACAGCTAACATTAACATCCCTCTCATACATGCACACAAAACACACAACATACATGAACATGAAAACACACAAATGCATACAATAAGCACACAAAAAGAAAAACAGACAAATCAGCTCTTTCACTCCATACCTGCAAAGTCTATCCAGGAGCTCCAACCTGAGGAAAGTGAGCTTTAAGTTAGACACTCACTAAGTAGGCCAAGCTGGTCCCTGCCAGAAGACACGGAGCAAAGGGCTTGCTAGAGAATCTACCAGGGTGTCACCCACTCCCTTTGTCTCTAACGTTCATTCTAAAAAGTGCCCAGTGCATATTGTAAGAAACGACACGCAGTCTTGTATGTGTGTGTGCACGCATGCACACAGGTGCTCGTGCGTGTACACGTGGGGGCTAGAGGTCAGCATCAGGACTCTTCCCCCAGCTCTCCCCACCTTCCACTCTAGGCAGCAACTCTCGCTGAGCCTGAAGCTCACTGACTCAGATAGACTGGCCCATCTGCAAGCCCCAGAGATCCAACTACCTCTGTCTGATTCTGCCTCTCCAGTGCTGGAAGGACAGTCGTAAATCACTGCGCTCAGGGTTTGGTTTTTTTCTTTTTATGTGCGTTCTAGGGATCTGAACTCAGGTCCTGAAGCTTGCACGGCAGCCTCCTTACCCACTGTGCCATCTGCCTAGCCCGACTCACAGTCTCCCCAAGACACTACTAAATTTACTACCTCTTTGTCAATGAATGTAAAGAGAGCAATAAAGAGGGAGGGAAAATGTTTTCACACTAAACTGGGGTTCTTCGTATGTAGGCAGTAGCATGAGACTTGAAGTCGTGTGTAATGCTGGATTCAAAGGTTGGCTGTGGACTAGCGGGAGGCTGGAGAGAGCAGAGCTCTGGGACACTCCAGCCATCCACCCACCTGCCTTTCCTGCTTCATTTGGATGGAAGAGCAACCGTGTGCTGGGATATCTCCGTGTGGCCTTCTCCCCATCCCTTTGTATATCTCTGTTTTAGTCGGCACTCAGAGTCACAACTCCACGCAAAAGGCTTGGAGCAGCCTGGGAACGCTGATATTCTCCTCCCTCTTCATCTCTGGTCCTGAAAACAGAAAGCCATGTAAGGAGGCAGCTGTGCTGCAGAAGAGAGTGTGCAAAGGCCACAGACACAGGATGCACAGGGATACGCTCCAAGGATCACACTGAGGAGGGCCTGGTCAGGCCTGAGCATAGATGGAATCCAAAAGGTCACACAAGCCGTCATGCAAAGAGGTGGGTACAGACCAGAGTATTGTCAGGCTTAGGATAAGGGTGGGTCTTTCGGGAAAAGATCTGGATATGCAGGACTTAAAGTCTGGGCAGGATGCACAGAAAAGACTGCAAACAGGCACAAGGAAACAGGACCAGGAAAGGAGAGGGCATGTCTATGAGGCACCAGCCCAGTTTCCACCCTCTCACACACATCCCTGAGGCTAGTCCATGTCCACTCTTGGCCATTGCATGCAAGGCTCTGGGCTGGGCTCTCAAAGCCACCACATGACATATAGCCCGGGTCATCTGGGTGACAGGATACAGGGTGATTCCCGAAGCTTAGGCATGCATCAGTAGGCCTGAGATAGGACCCAGCAAGTTTCATTTCTAAAAAGTTCAAGGTGGAGGTCACTCCTGATCTGGGAGCACTTGAAAAAATATAAGCAGTTAGATGCAGTCATCATGTGCTCCCCAACCATGGAGAAATCAGCAAAGGTGTCAGGAATAGGGACAACATTTGGAGGGACAGAGAACCAAGGGGGAGGTTCTAGCCGACAGGAATGCAGAACAAAAGCGGGTGCCACATGGGAGGGAGAGCCTCAGGAGACCAGAGATCACAGGGGACCAGCCTGCTACCAGTCGAGCCTTCACTAAGGAGGGGACGTTGGTTGGAGGCAATTGAGCAGTTGCCAGTTGAAGGTCATGTGGCATCACCAAACTATGGGAGGAGAAACGCACTCGAAAGGGGATGGGGACATGACTGTCAGCCATGTTTACTTAGCATGAAGCCCTGAGTTCCACTCCCAGCACCACACAGAGCAGACACGATGGCGCACACCTATGATCTCAGCATGGGAGGTGGAGGCAGGAGGACCAGGTCAAGGGTATTCTTATCTACATGGGAGTTTAAGATCAGCCTAGAGGAAAGAAGGGAGGAAGGAAGAAAGGAAAGAAAGAAATAAAAAAGGAAGGAAGGAAAGAAGAAACAGAGACAGACAGACAGACAGACAGACCCAAAGGACATTTTTCAGTTGGCACAGCATTTCTTTCCATCCATCCAGCAAAAGACTCTGCAAGTCAGGACTCTATTTCCCAACTCTCCTTCTGTTGTTTACAGAAAGGGAAACTGAGGCTCGGAATTTTGGAGTTGCTTGCTTCCGTGGATGGCAAAGGCAGATGAAGCCAGGTCTCTATTCACAGCCCTGTAATGGCCAGTTCTCCTGGTCCTAGTTCCTCCTCAACGCCTACAGTCAAGAGTGCTCCTTCCCATCTTCTACCGAATGAATGTCTTCATCCTTTGGCATAATAGCAGGAAGTAGCTCTGGCCACGCAGTGTGAGAAAGGTAATAGTCCCAGGTCAGGAAATCCTGTTGCCTTGAGCCTCTTGGGAATGTTAACTTTCCCACTCTGATGGGCCGAGATCCTGACCTTCGGCACAGTTGGCTTCTTCAAGCAAACAAAACAAAACACACGCCGAAAACCTGAAGCCCAGATTGTTGGGCCAGAGTCCAACCTTGGCTCTCTGTTAGAATCCCTGGGGAAGAGGAGGCAGCAGAGCCGCCCCCACCCTGTCTTCTGGAGGTCCTTCTGCTCCTGGACTCTGCCCTCTGTAGGTGGTGCTGTGAACAGTGCAGGAAGGGGAGAGGGGGCCGGGCCCTGCCTTCTCTACATGCTCAGTAGACAGGCAGCCCGGGTTCTGTCTTCCGACCACCTTACCTGTAAGGGAAACGAGGTCCACAGTGAAGCGTGGACTCGGGGCATCGATGGGCGTGTGGAACCACTAGACCCTGAAAAAGGAACATCACTGCCTTCTGGAGTGGCTGAGCTGAAGTAGGGACAGAAGATGGAGACTTCTGGGTGACGTCTCTTGAAAGAGAACTGTAGCTTGACTGCACTGAGCAACCAGCCCACAGCATTGGTTTGTTGGCTCATTTTCTGCTTGTTTTCCCAGCAGAACTCAAACTTTATAACAAGTACAACATCCATTCATTTTCACACACAATTACCCCCCTTCCCCTGTGGAACCCAGAGCCCTGCAAGCCGGGTGAGTTTAGCGTTATTTATTCATGCAGTTATCCATTCCTCCAGCAAACAGCAGTAAAGCATCCTCAGAGTGCCGGGCATGGACCCAGGCACGGTCCCAAGTCGTGAGGGACTGAGACAGTTCTACAGGGAGTTGTTTAGTTACTATTAGAGGCGCTGCAAGGGAGGCTGGTGAGATGGTTCTGTTGGTAGAGCACTTGTCCTGCAAACATGAAGATTTGAATTTGATTCCCAGAATCTACCAAAAAAAAAAAAGTCCAGGTACAAAGGTTCATCCTTATAACATTCTTATAATCCCAGTGCTGAGGAGGTAGAGCCAAGCACGCACAGGCACCTGAGGCACACTGACCAGCCGGCCTGGCTGCCTCCAGCATAAGTGAGAGACCCTGTCTCAAAAACCAGTGTGGAAACTGTCCTGGGAAAACTACCTGAAATTGTCCTCTGACCTCCTCTTTCTGTCTCTCTTTCTTTCACACACATATGTGTACACACACACACACACACACACACACACACACACACACACATGCATGTATCAATTCTAAAATAAAGAAGGGCTTCAGGAGAGGAAGCCACTTCTCTAAAGCTCCAAGCCACTTCTAAAAAGGAAGTCCTGACTTACATGAGCATATTCTAGAAGTTTCTAGAAGGAGTGGTTCCTGGGCTGGGAGCTGGCACAGGCTCTGTTCTTCAGCTTGCTACAGTCCCTACCCAGTCCGCCTTTTCTCTCCTGGTACTAAACTAGGCAATGTTTGAGGGTAGTGTTCGTGGAGGTCCTTGAGGAAGAATGTCCCCTTCCGGACCATAAGCCCCCTGAAAGAGTGTGGCAGCTGCTTCTCATGTTCTGTCAGCTCTGGAATCTCTGCTCCAGAGGCCAGAGGCCCCTCTCCTTTCACTGTTTCCTAACACCCTGTCCCTTGCTTGCCATTACCGGAAAGCTATCCAGACGACAGTGCAGTGCCTGTGCCCCAGGATCTCCCACCACAAGGAGAGATGGTGTCTCTAGCATGATGTCCCCCAATGAAAGGCTCCGTGGGTGCTAGAGGGACACACAAGGGGGATGCCTGACACAGCCAGGGAGCCAAAGGAAGTCCTCAGGAGGAACTAATGCCTGCCCTGAGGGCACAGGATTTGAAGCCCTCAGGGTAGCATTCTAGGGGAGTGGAGCATGGGACAGAGGCTCACAAAGGAAGGACAGAAGTGCCAGTGGCACCTAACCCGGCTTTCTGAGCATCCAGGAAAACTTTTGGGGAAATGTGATGATACTTGAGACTGGTGTGTGTGATGGGGCAACCTTACAGATGTTGAAGAACATAATTGTACTAGTTACAGTGTCATATGATAAATCACCCCAGGCTCAGGGGCTTGAAGCAACACCATTTAACGTTTGCTTCCCATGTTTCCATGGTCTCTAGGGAGGAGGCAATGAATTGAAGATGACTTTGAATCTGACTGGCGTCTGACTGGAGAGTCTTATGCTGTGCCATTTACCCACCTTTTGGTCGGGATGCAGCGCCAGCTGACACACACAGCCCACTAGTACAGGGTCTGATTGGAGCTCCTGATTGGGCAAGCCTCCTCGTGCAGCCACATGGCTCGGCGTGCTCGCTGCTCACCACAAGGACCCATCATTGTCAGCCAAACGACAGACCAACGGGCCGGCCTGGGTGTGAGTCCCAGCTTTCCCTACGATTCCCCTGACTGCATAGGCAAACCATGTACACTGCCACCAGAAACCAGGGCCCAACCAGTTCGCTGCTGATCTTGCTTGGGTTCCAATAAAATATTCCTGAAAAATGCAAGTGATGTTTTGAAAAACCGAAGCAAGCATGAAAACTTCCATGATGACCGAAGTATTGGCTTTAAATTTAATTTCATTTTATTTTTGAGACAGGACCTCATGCAACCCCAAGCTGGCCTCAAACTCAGTAAGTAGCTAGTGATGCCCTAGAACTCACAATTCTTCTGCTCTCCCAGATGCTGTGACTATACTTGTGCGCCACCACACCCTGTTTGTGGGATGCTGGAGTGCCAAGCAAGCATTTTGTCAACTGACAGACATTGCCATCTCCTAACATTTCTGAAGATGGAACTCACAGGACTGGGTTAGGAGAGGTGAGGGAGGCGACAGGTCAGGTAGGTGTGAGATTGTCATCTCAAAAGATGAGCACCACCGGTAACCATAGTGATGGAGGCCACTAAACTCCTCCCACATGTACAGCCTGGGAGTGTGAGTCCTGGAGCAATGGCCACTCCTGGCTCCAGGGGCAAGGAGGCAACTTCTCCACTGAACACACCAACCAAGAGAGACAAAACCCACTCAGTCTGACATAATGGTGGCCTCATTTCGAGAAAACTGAGGTGGGGTCTTACATTTCTTCCTTTTTCAGGGCCACCATCATCAATGACTCATGACTTGGAACAAAGGGTATAACTTTATAAGTCAAGATGCCAGCAGGGTTTGTTCCTTAACAGGACCTCCTGTGGGCTAGAGAGAAAATGGAATCGAGGCCTCTCTCCTGACCATGGGGAATCTTGTGGTTCCTGGCTTAGAAACCCATTACTCCATCCTTCTCTTCCATCTGGGAGTGTGTGTGTGTGTGTGTGTGTGTGTGTGTGTGTGTGTGTGTCTGCATGTGTGTGTGTGTATGTGCCTATGTGTCTGTATGTGTGTGTGCATGTGCATGTATTAGACTGGTTGCCCTGCACACCCCTGAGATCCTCGTGTCTCTGTCCCTCAGAAATGGTGCTACAGGCATGCGCTGTCTGGTTCCCTCTACATAGGTGTTGGAGATGACGGCCCTGGTGCTTATGCTTGCCTCGCGATCACTTTACCCCCCAGGCCATTCCCTCAGTCATTTTCCCCTATATTCACAGTGCTCTCCTTAGCGTACATGCCTCAGTTTCCCTCTCTTATGTGGGAGTCAGTTACCGGATTTGGACCCACCCATATCCCTCACATCAGTTTGATTCCATGTCCCAAGAGCTTATTTCCAAGAGAAGCCACAGGCTCGACTTTGAGGGTTAAGACTTAGACACAGCTTTGGAGAGACACTATCCAGCCTGCAGCAGGAGGATGGAATCATTCTGGTGGAAGGATTGCTGCAGCATTAGGGTTGGAAGAGAGACAAATATTTTAAAATTCACATTTCACGCATCTGCTTTTGAAAAACCCTAACAGGATGCGTGATATGCTCTTGAATGAAAATGACAAATCAATACATAGCTGAAGTTGTCCCTTTCTCCATGGGGGTATATGCCAAGACCCCAGTGCATACTGGGAACCAACACAATACATTATATGTATGGATCATGTGGATATAGGACACATGTATAGCTGTAAAGGGTTAAAATTTGGACATCTCTAAAAGAAAATAAAAATTTTCATTTAAATACTTTAAAAAATCAAACATTTGAAACAGCTTACATTATTAAATTACACTTATTTCTTTGCTGATTTATTTTGGAAGGGGGACATGCGCCATAGTGCATGTGTGGAGGTTAGGGAACAACGTAGGGAGCTGACCATTGCCTACAACTGCGTGAGTGCCAAGGGGCAAATTCAGGCCAACAGACTTGAAGACAAGCGCTTTCATCCTAAGAGCCGTCTAGCCAGCTCGTGTTTCCTTCTATACCTGCGTAAATCAGGTTCAGAAAGATGCACAATACTAACCAGTAACGAACGGCACAGGGTAATGTCAGTCTGCAATAAATTAGGTAGATTTGGTCTCTCTTGAAAGAGTCCAGTGGGGTGGGGCGGGGCAGGGAGTCTGGGGATGGGGTGGGACAGGGGGGCTGGGGATGATGGTAAAAATGCCTGCCTTGCGAGCATCAGGACATTTCGTGTCTGTTCCATCCCCAGAAATGGTGTAAAAAAGCCAGTGTAGGGTTTGCAGAGAAGGCTCAGGGGCTAAGAGTGCTTCCTGTTCTTGCTGAGGACTTGAGTGCAGTTCTCAGCTTTTGTAACGGGTGTGAGGGAGCCTGTCTCCACGAGTGGACGACACAGGAAGCCCGAGATTAGCGAGGAGAGGAGCTTGTGGCACACCCACTGTCGCTCAGCACTCGTTAGATATTTCGAACCTTGTCAAGAACGTGTCGAACCCGTGACAAGTTAGATGCGACTGAAGTCAGTTTCAAGATGGGGGGGTGGGCGGACATTAAATTCTCTGTCCTGCAAACACTGCCCCTGATAACAGTACCGGAGCACAGAGTATCCACGCTCAGAGAACCATAATCCACTAGTTATGTCTGTTTGGGGTACAGGAAAGATTAAAAGCATTTGGACGTTTGCTCTTTTAGATCAAACACAAGCATCTTTTGAAAGTGGGAAAACCAAGACCGAGTAAGAGAAAAAGATATGCCTGACTTTCGCTGCCAGTTCTCAGCAGAAGGAAGCGTGCATCATGACCTGTTCCTGTCCCAAACGTCACTTTCACTGTTCCCCACATTAACGAGTGACATCAACAGCATCACATGGAGTTGTCTTCAGCACTTCCTCTTCTATACCCCTCACATTCTGTCACCAAGTCCTAACCACCTCGTGATGGCTGGTTTCTTATGTCAGTGTGCCACAATCTGGTATAAATCACCTGGGAAGAGTCAGTTGAGAGAGTCCTAAATCGCTTTTGCCCATGGGCATATCTATGGGGAAGTTGTCTTGATTGTTACCTGGCCAGCCCACCACGAATGGTATCAATGCCCAGGCTCAGCCCTGAACCGTTAAGAGAGAAGAAAGCTAGCTGAGTACCAAGAAAGTAATCAGGCAGAATGAATGCGTTCATTTATCTCTGCTTTTTACAATGGATGTGGTATAAGGGGTCTCAAGCTCCTACTTCTGTGACTTCTGAATGATGGGCTGGACCTGGAACTGTCAGTCAAACAAATCCCTTTCTTCCCCAATGTGACTTTGGTCGGAGTGTCTTATTGCAGTAAGGAGGAACACCCTGCTCCCCTTCTTTCTACTTCCTCTTCATCCTCTCCGTCCAGACTTCTTAACGACTTTGCCCTACAGAGGATAAAAGCTGGAGACTTTTTTGGGTGGAAAGGTGTCTCAATTTAGAGCTAGCTAATGAGTCAAAGGTCAAGGTGGCAACAAAACATCCCACAAGGCACAGGGCAGCCCCACAAGCAGGAAATTTCTAGCCTGGCAGGGAAGATCAAGTCACCATCTCCACTTGCTCATTTGCATTCAAGGGCGGCCTCACCAGCCTTCCTGCCTCCATTTTACTCTCTGCAGACTCTATAGACCCTTCTCGCCCCAGAAACCAGCCATGGTAGTCTAAAAACAAAACCCTTTTGTTTTCCCTGAGCTCAGACCCCAGCTTCTCACCACAGACCAGAAAGAGCCTGAACAGTTTGGCTCCGCCCCCCTTCTAGCTGTACCCTCTTTCCTGGCTCCATCTCTAGGGCCTCAGCAGGTGAGGCCTTCTGCCTCAAGGCTTTTGTACAGACTATGATGCTTAGTGCTAACTGTCTGGACTGGAAATGGGCGTCTGCGCACTCTTGTGGGGAGTTATCTTGATTAAGTTCATTGACATGGGAAGACCCATCTGATATGTGGGCTGGACCTCTCACTGAGTGGGAATCCTAGACTATGAAAAATGGGGAGAGCAGCTGAACATTCATCCATAGCATTCGACTTCCTGACTGCGGCTGCAATGTGACCAGCTGCTTTGAGCTCCTACACCTTGAACTTCCCACTGTGACGGACTAGAGAATTAAGCCTGTGAGCCAGCACAAACCTTTTAATTTCTTTTTTGTCAAGGATTTTTATTATGGCACCATAACAACAAACAAAGATACTGTCCCCTATGTAGGATGCACGGCCTCCATTCCAACCTCTGCCTCCTACTCTTTCCAGCTATCTCTAACTCCGTTAGATCTCTTCACAGTTCATGGGGAAACCTTTTCCGTCTCCTGGCTGGATTAGATCTTCTACATCTGCTACAGTTTGGTCTAGCATATTCCTTGTATATCAAAGGCTTAGTCTTCAGAACAGTATTAGTAAGAGGAAATATGACCTTTAAGTCACGGGGCCTAAAGGAGGTCTTTAAGTCATCGGGTAATATATTCTTAAGGTGACTTTGAGCCTCCACTTGGGTCCTTGAATCATGAAATGTTATCCTATCTCATGTTCCCAACCATAATGTATTTACTCGCCAAAAAAAAAAAAAGGTCAGCCAATCAGGAACTCTGGAACTGCGGGATAAAGCAAACCTTTTGTCTTTATAAGTTGAATAGCTCAGTCATTTGCTGTACTGATAGAAAGTGACCAAACACAGACACCCTTGATTGCTAGCATCTATAATAGTGTATGTATGTATTCTTGGGATTGCTAATGAATGTTTTCTCAAGTCAATATGAGCCCCATGTAAGTAGGAGCAGCATCTGTGTTGATCACTGTGTTTTCTTTGATTGCGTGTGTATGTTCATGGACGTGCAGGTACATGTGTGTTCATGTACATGTGAGATGAAAAGGAGAATCTCTGCTGTTTTTCTTCAGGAGCTGTCCACTCTGATTTTTGAGACAGGGTCTCTCTCTGGCCTGGAACTTGAAAAGTAGGTTAGACTGGCTGGCCAGTGAACCCCAGGGATCCTCCTGTCTCTACCTCCCCAGCACTGGGCTTATGAACAAACATCTGTCTGTCCAGCTGTTTTCACATAGATTCTGGGGGTTGAACCAGGTCCTCATGCTTGTGAGGCAAGCACTTCGCTGTCTGAGCCATCACAGCCCTGGATTCATGTTTTCGGTGTCTAGTATTTGAGCCTCAATAAACACTGGGCAAATGAACAAATGAAGAAGAGTAAGGCCAGGTCTCTCAGCCCTTCGTGTCGCTCACCATTCGTGCTGCCACAGCCTCAGACCCTCCTCGCTCTTTTCTGTTTCCAGCTCCAAACTTCGCCTTGTTCCCAGTGTTCTTTCATTAACTGTCATCTTATGCAGCAAATGGCTACATGTATTTATTGTGCTGATTAAATGTCGTTCTTTGTTCTGTGAAACAAATTCAGTTGATTCTCTTATTTGCATATCCTCCTAATGATGTTGCCAGGAATAGAAAAATAGTCAAATATAATGAGCTGTGGATGCTGGACGGACGCCTGGCTCTGCCTGAAGGCAGGCACCATCCCAGGTGGCCTTGGGATGAGCATCAAAGTCAGCGACCAGTTATTACTGAGCTGTGGTTCCAACGGGTGCACAGTTCCCAGCTCTAGGACACTAAGAGCCGGTCATTCTCCAGGGCTGTCTAGGCCTGGCACCTTATCAACCTGAAGGTCAGACTCCTCTCCTAGGAGCCCTCTCAGGCTACCCCTCTATGACAGCCCAACTCAGGAAACACAACACAGAACAGGGGCAAGACAGAGACCCTGGGGACATTCTAGAATCATCTATATCTTTTTCTTGAAGCAGGAGAAGTCAACTGTCCTTGTAGGCATGCCACTCTTCACCAGGGGTTGTGGTATCCAACGTTAGAACATGCCACTGTGTGCCTTTACCACGTGTCTTAGCTAGGCAACAGTGACAACGTACTAGAGACTGGGCAGCGCAGACATAGGCATAGTTGGCCTCAGGGCTCTGGAGGCTAGACGCCTGAGCTCGAGCTGTCAGAAAAGTGGTTGCTTCTGAAAGCACAAGAGGTGGTCTACCCACGCTTCCGACCTAGGCCCTTAGGAGCTGCTTTCCTTCTGGTCACCAACTGATCCTCCTTCTTCTCTGTATGTGCAAGTTGTCTCCTATTTGATTGCTTCCGTGTGTGTGTGTGTGTGAATGAACTTACACCTCTGTGTGCATGTGGAGACCAGAGGTCCAAACTGGGTGTCTCCTATGATTCCTTGCCTTGTGTTTTGGCACAAGGTCTCTCACTGAAGCTGAAGTAAGCTATTCCAGCATAATTGGCAGGTGTGAGAGTCCCCACCCCTAGATCTTCATGTCTCTGTCTATGTCCAGCACTGGGGTCACAAGCCCGAACCATCATGACCAACTTTACATGGGTGCTACATCAGCCGTCATAGGTGTGCACCACCGTAACCAACTTTGCATGGGTACTGAGGGTCAAGGGTCACAGATTTATACCACCGTAACCAACTTTGCATGGGTACTGAGGGTCAAGGGTCACAGATTTATACCACCATGACCAACTTTACATGGGTGCCGAGGGTCAAGGGTCACAGATTTATACCACCATGACCAACTTTACATGGGTGCTGAGGGTCAAGGGTCACAGATTTATACCACCATGACCAACTTTACATGGGTGCTGGGGTCAAAGGTCACAGATTTATACCACCATGACCAACTTTACATGGGTGCTGAGGGTCAAGGGTCACAGATTTATACCACCATGACCAACTTTACATGGGTGCTGGAGGTCAAGGGTCACAGATTTATACCACCATGACCAACTTTACATGGGTGCTGGGGGTCAAGGGTCACAGATTTATACCACCATGACCAACTTTACATGGGTGCTGGGGGTCAAGGGTCACAGATTTATACCACCATGACCAACTTTACATGGGTGCTGGGGACCAGAACCCTAGTCCTTGTGCTTACACAGCAAGTGTTTTATCCATGGAGCCATTTCTCCAGCTTTTGTTTACATGTGTGTATATGTTCATGTGCAGGCAGTGCACATGTCACAGGAAGGGCTGTTATGCGTGTATGTGCGTGAACTTGGGAGTCATTTCTCAGGAGCTGTCTATCTTATTTTTAAGGTGGAGTCTCTCACTGCGATGTAGGTCTTGCCACCTCAAGTAAACTGGTTGGCCAGGGAGCCCGAGTTTTGCCTGTCTCTGCCTCCCCGGCACTAGGATTACAAGCACTGCCATACCTGGCTTTAATTGAGTCTGGAATCATACTTATGAGGCAAGCGCTTTATTGAATAAATATCTCTCCTGTCCCACTCCATGCACCATAATGGATCAGGGCCCACCCTAGTGGCCTCATTTTAATTTAATTACCCTTTTTAAGACCTCATTTTCAGTCACATACTGGAGTCCAGGATATGAATGGAGACATGAAGACACCATCCAGCCACCAGAGCAGAGTCTAATGCCATTTCACAGCAAATGAAATTGGTGCCCATAGATGGAGAGATAGGCCAGGCTATAGAAGCTGATGACTCAAAAGAAGGCAAGAGCATGGTGTGAGCAGCCAATACCACAAGGTGAGAGCAGGTGGGGCAGAAGGGCCTCTCTAGGACTTACTAGAGCAGCACATCAATAGTGATATGACCTTGGGCACTGTGATAATCACCACAGTGCAGGAGTACTGTATTGAGCCCACTTCTACTTCTGAACCTCTGAACCAAGGCTGAGATCTTTGAGGTCAGCTGGGTGCCGGGGCCTGAGCAGGGTGGGGTAAGTATTGTCTTAGCTATTTTTCTTTTTTTTTTAATATTTATTTATTATGTATATAATATTCTATCTGTGTATATGCCTGCAGGCCAGAAGAGGGCACCAGACCCCATTACAGATGGTTGTGAGCCACCATGTGGTTGCTGGGAATTGAACTCAGGACCTTTGGAAGAACAGGCAATGCTCCTAACCTCTGAGCCATCTCTCCAGCCCTGTCTTAGCTATTTTTCTATTGCTGTGCTAAAACAGCATTCCTGAGGCAACTTATCAAAGAAAGTATCTAAGCTGGCTTACAGTTTCAGAGGGTCAGAATCCATGATGGTGGAACACAGCTGAGAGCTGACAACTCAGTTCCCGACCATGAGGGAGAAGAGAGCACTGGGAATGGCAAGAATCTTTTGAAACTTCAGAGGCCAACCCCAGTGACACACCTCCTCCAACAAGGCCACACCTCCTAATCTTTTCCAAACAGTTCCACCCATTGGGGAACCAAATATTCAAGCATATGAGTCTATATGGGACATCCTTGTTGAAGCCACCACAGATATCAAATCATATTCCTGCAAACTGAGGACTGCCTGAGGGGTCACCCTTGTTTGGGGTGTCCTTACAGAGCCAGCTGACTGATGTCATATTGTATCTTACTCCTGCTACCACCTGCGTGTCTCTGCATACTCTGCCAGCTCTGTCCCTGCTTAACTGAGGCTGGGGGTCTCAACTCTGTGTCATTCTTCAGGATGCCATCCACCTTGGTTTTTAGGAGCACCTCTCACCATCCTGGAGCCCACCAGTATGCTAGGCCGGCCAGTCAGTGGACTGCCTCCTTGGAGCCAGGGTTAGAAGCATGCCGCCGTGGTTGACTTTTTTAAACCTGCATTCTGGGTCTCAAACTTCAGTCCTCAGGCTGGCTGACAAGCCCTTCACCATCTGAACTGCCCAGGCTCCTTAATTATTTCTGGCCAGCCTTCGAGGCTCAGAGGCTTGACCTGGGTCTGAGGTTCAAAGCACAAAGTCCGGCTGTTCATCTTCCTCAGGGCTCCTGGAAGGATGCCCTCCTTTCTCCCCTTTCCTTCTTCTGTGGCCCCTCGCTTCTAAGTGGCCTGTGTAGCAAGGGTGGCTCGTTCTCTGGAGATGCCAAGGAGAAGTGATAGGAGACCATGTTGGCAACCACACAAGGCTATACTCTCAGTGAATGTGATGGGCTAGACTGAGAGCCCTGGAAGCAAGGGTCTTGTCCCATGGATAGAGGCACACTGCTCACACAGGTCTTCTCCCAGAATCATGGTGCAAAATGTTCAGACTGATGCCTTATCAGTGCTGAACAGACTTGTTCATATTCATTAGGATCCTAATTTCAGCAGGAAGCCGAGGGCAAAGGGCATCCCTCACCATAGAGGGTACCTGTATCCCTAACACAGTTGATTTCCCTAGGCAGATTTCCTGAACATGGGTTTCCCATCTGCAATTATTCGCAAGACATCTTCAAAGAGCTCAGATACACAGAATTGCCTTTGTGCCCACGTGCACAATCACATTTATTTTGGCACATGTCTGCATGTACACTAGAAATCACACTCATATGTACAGGGGTCTTTGAAATTGTGTGTCATTACAAAACTGAACACATGCATGCATCCCATGCATACATTGTTTGTGTGCTGCACAGTCTTACAAACATAGACACATGCACATTGCTGCATGAATATATACACATATGCACAGGTTCGTGGATGGATGCCATACATGCAATCATTCATGCAATGCCGTATAAACAATGCCATATGTATGCAATGCCATATATATATACATATATATACACACACACACACACACATAAATACATATGCACATGCAGACACGGTCTTTTAGACTGGCTTTTGCATGCATGCCACACATACAGTGGAGCCTAGCAGGTACAGGCACACATCCCTACACAGATACACAGTCTCATACCTCTGACTCATGTACAAGCACAGAGAGCAGCAGGCTGGCAAGGCCAGAGCCAGGCTGGGGAGAACAGTCAGTTCAGAGATTAGGCTTCAAGGAAAGGAGGGGAAAGGGAACTTCATTGGCAGCTAAAGTAAATCTGTATGCACAAGAGCGTGCACAGGAGTGTGCATGGGAGTGTGCATGAGAATGTGCACAGGAGTGTGCACGGGAGAGTGCACTGGAGCATGCACGGGAGTGTCTTCCTTCAGTCACTCTCCACTCTTTTTGGAGATGGAATCTCTCACTGATTGGCTAGACTGACCGACCAATGAACTCCAGGGATCTGCTTGTCTCCATTCTCCTAGTGCTGCTGGGGATAACCACACAGAGATTTTATGTGGGTTCTGGAGATCAAACACAGGTCTTCATGCATGTACATCAAGTAGTTTACCTATCAAGCCATCTCCTTAGCCCCAACTGGGGACACCTTCAAACTGGAATAGCCTCAGTCCAGCTGAGAGGGCACTGGACAACATGGTGGTCCTGGCAGCCCGTGCTTCTTTTTCATGCCTCTCTTTGAGCTAAGGGGACCTTCATTCCTGCCCAACTATTACCCATGTGACCACGTTATATACTGCAGAGTGCTTCATCTTATGTGAATATCACATAATTCTGTTTATATCTGTTCTAGTTTCCTTTCTGTTGCTGTGACAAACACCATGACCAAAACAACGTAGGGGAGGAAAGAGCTGATCTGGTCACAGTCCATCACTGAAGGATGTTAAGGCAGGACTTATACAACAGCTCAGCGCGAGGACTAACGAGGACCCCTGCTTGCCGGTTTGCTTCCAAGTTCATGGCTAACTGTCTTTCTTTTAAAGCCTAGAACCACCTGCCTAGGGTTGGTGCTGCCCACAGTGGGCTGGGTCCTCCTGCATCAACAGTCAAGACAAGCAATCCCCCGCAGGCCAGTCTGATCTAGGCCACCACTCCACTGAAGCTTTTCTCTCCGATAACTGTTGACAACTAAACCTAAATCAGGCAATAGTAATCTTTCTCCTGTTCCCAGAACTTAAGTCAAGCACTCAGCAAGGCTTCTTTTGTTTTTGAGACAGCGTTCCAGGCGGGTCTCAATTCCCTACAAAGCTATGGCTGACTTTGAACTCCTCCTTCTTTGCCCCATCCTGAGGGCTAGGATTACAGGCCTGTGCCATCACTTCTGGTTTATGCAGTACTGAGGACGGAACCCAGGGTGCCCCACATGCTAAGCAAGCTCGTTAGCTACCGAGCTCCATCCCCAGCCCTCAGCAAGGTTTAAAGTGGATTTCACTGAAACTTCTCCCAAAGTCATCTGGGTCAAAGTCATAGGTCAACTATGCAGGGAACCCCCGGCCCTGCCTTGCAAGCCAAGCAGGCTTCTTCTTCCTCTGACTCAGTATTCATTCCCTGAAACCAGCCAAAAAGAAACTCAGTGAAGGGAGGTTCCTAACTCCAGGATCCAAAGTCACCAAGAATGTTTAGTAAATTTCTGCCTTTTGGGCACTGCAAAGGTTGTTCCCTCTGCGGATCAGAATATGCACCTGCTCTCTGGCTCCCAGCCCAGTGAATGACCCCCTGAGGGGCCAGGCTGACTGCAGGATCCTGGGAGCAAAGGAGAGAGGGAGCCAGCCCTGCGCACCAGGGCAGGACGAGGCTGAGTCACAATGCTTTGTGTTGGGATATTAATAGAAACAAAAAAACTCCAGATCAGCCAATTTCTTCCCCCTCTGGACAAGCCCGGACGATGCGGGGTCGCTCTGCAGCGACTCTGACTTCTGCCGCATATTAAACACGAGGAAGCGAGCGCGTGGACGTCCCATTAATTCGCCCTCCCCTCCCCCGCCCCCCTGGTAGGGACTGCAGCGAGCCAAATTCTAGTTGGTAGCAAGATCAAGGTTAACTAGTGGCTCCAAGCTGAGGATGCAAGGGCGGGGCGAGGGTCCCATAGGGTGGGGTTTCGATGAATAGCTAAATTAGAGTATCTTTTGTTTGCCGGTCAATGGGTGCTTCCAGGGGAGTCCTGGGGGGCTGAGTCGCTTTGTTTGACTAAAAGTGAGTTTAAACAATCCCATTGCAATTCTGTTTGCTCTCTTCGTTTGCTCAGCAAACCTGCCCCCTCGGAAAGAGCTTTGGGGGTAAACTCTGCCCAGCGGTGGATTGCCACACAGCCTGCCACACCTCCTCAGACTGGGGGCACAGAGGGGGCTCCCAGGCACTCACAAACAGCATTGCTGAACTGACCTCTCAGCCGGCAGCATTTGGAGTTAGCTGACTTTTCTACTGTCTAGCTGTGGGGTTGTCTCCACCCTCCCTCTGCCACTCTGTCTGGCTGCAGCACCCTGGACTATCATTGCTTGCCAAACACCCAAAGGTCCTGTTTTGGGTCCCACCATGGTCTATTTACTGCTCCTAAACCACTCAAGGGCATTCCCCTAGACCTTGTGGCTGAGTCCGCATTCCGAGGCCAACGTTTGACCGTCTACCTATGACCCCTGTTGTCCCCTAGAAGGGCTGGTGGCTCTGCGGTCCTTGGCTATAAGGCAATCCCTTGCAGGTTCCCTGATGCAGCTGAGAACATCACATGAGGTGCCAACAGCCCCCCACCCTCCAGTACTTCCTGAACTTGAATGATGGAGTGGGCCTTAGCTGTAGAGTCGGGCTTTTGCTTCAGAAGTGTGGTGTGATTCAGATGCCTCAACGTCCTGCTTCGAACTGTGGGGTTTGTCTTCCCTATCTTGGGGTCCAGCATTGTATGCCAGTGGCCTGGGTCCCATGACAACCTCAGTCAAATCTTCTTGCCTGATGTCCCCCTTGTAGGGTCACAACTCACTTGGAACTACCTGTGTCTTCTCTAATTTATTCAGGCTTAGAGTAACCCTCCTCAGGAGTCACCCACAGGTTTTCTCATGGACAGGGGTGCAACCATTCTGCTAACTCTCACAGTCCACCACGTTGTAGGGATCCCCCTGTTTCTGCCTCCCCAGTACTAGGACTAGTAGGATGTCTTAGTTAAGGTTTCTATTGCTGGGATGATGACCAAAGTAACTTGGGGAAGAAAGGGTTTGTTTAGCTCACACTCCCACATTGTAGTCCATTGTTGAAGGAAGTCAGGGTAGGATCCCAGAGGCCGGAGCTGATGCCGAGGCCGTGGAGGAGGGCTGCTTACGAGCTCCTTCTTCATGGCTAATTCAGCCAGCTATCTTATAGAACCTGGGATCACGAGCTCAGGGATGGCACCACCCACAATGGGCGAGCCCCTTCCCCACGCCCTCCCCATCAATCACTAATTAAGAAAATGCCCACCAGGCCTGCCTACAGCAAGATCTCATGGAGGCATTTTCCCAGTTGAGGTTCCCTTCTCTCAGATGGCTCTAGCTTGTGTTCATGTGAGAACAAACCAGCACCCCTGGCTTCTCACCGGGTTCTGGGGGATCATCGGGTCCTCACACCTACGCAGCAGCGTTCCGCCCATCGAACAATCTCCCCAAGCCCCCTGCTTTCTCTTTGTCATACTGCCAACTACTGCTCTAGTTTGCTTCTCTCTTGCTGTGATAGACGTCATGTCCAAAATGAACTTAGGGAAAGAAAGGGTTTATTTGACCTTATAACTCCAGAGAACAGTCCATTCCTGAGAGAAGCCTAGGCAGGAACTCAAGAGGGAGCAGAGACAGGAACCCCAGAGGATGTCACTTACCGGATTGCTCTCGGGATCTCTGTCAGCACCCTTTCTTACTAGGCCAAACCTGACTGACTTGGGATGTGTCACTTGCTGTGGGCTGGATCCTTCTGCATCAATTAAGAGCCCAGAGAATGTTTCACAGACATGTCCACAAGCCAATCTGATGGGGGCACATTTTCAAATGAGGAATCCTCTTCCCAGTTGTATCAAGTTCACAGCCAAGCCATCACACCAACCAAATTCTTCACAGGAACTGAGAGCCCCTGACAGACTCTCAGAAAGGCCACATACAAAGAAAAAAGACTAAAAGTCAGAGCTGAGCTCCATGTTCAAAAAGTATCAGCCTGTTACTCTTTGAATCCACTCTTCTAGGATCCTGAGTTCCGAAAGCCCCTCTCCCCTGCAATGAGCCCAAACCAGGCATTCTACCAACACCTGGCCCAGCAGGCAAGGTGTCCCTGCCAATATTTAGCCAATAGTGAAATGTCTTTTGAGCAGGCATTTCATGGCCAGATAGGGCACACTCACCCAGACAACAGGAGCTTGCCCTGCCCTCTTGCTGGCATGCTTCCCCAAGAGGAGCAATGCAGAGGCTGATGGGCACTTCCCTTGGGTGTGAAGGACAGAAAGAGAAACTCTCTTGACCATGAGTAGGAAAAAGATAAAATAATAGAAAGGACTGTAGGCTGGAGGGCCTCCCCCCACTTCCACCCCTTCACTAGATTTTGAGAGAGGACAGATAGAATGAGAGAGAAGAGGAAAGATGGTCTTTAAAAATGCCTTCCCTATTTAAAGGGGGTGGGCTAAAGAGATGGTTCAGTGGTTAAGAGCACTAACCCAACGACCAGTGATCTAGAGGACCCAAGTTCAATTCCTAGCACCCACATTACAGCTCACAACTGTATATAACTCCTGTTCCAGGGGATCTGGCACCCTCACACAGACACACATGCAAGGCAAAACACCAATGTACATAAAATACAAGTATATAAATTATCTTAAAAATGCCTTCCCGTGCAGATCACCTGGTGACCACTTTCTTAGCACCCTCCTGCCTCAGTTTCCCCACTGTGCAGTAGACATTCAAGCTAGAGCCAAAGGGTACTGGGAGCAGTGGATATGAGACACCAACAACTAGGAAATCAAAAACAGTCTTTCCCTTGCTGCTGGCAAGAGTGGTTTTCTAGAAGGTCAAAAGAAAACCCAAGGAAGAGGGGAGGGGAAGAGAGCAGAGAGTGTTTTGTTTGGCAAGGTGGCTGCAGCCGTTGCCTCGGTAGCTGAGAACATCGCCTCTGGTCACGTTTGCCTCCACCCCAATCCTATTACTCCATGTGGTTGGGCTCCAAAAATAGCCCCTGTCAGCTCCATCATTGCAATTCGGTGTTTTCACCACGGCCACTCCACTCAGTGGACACAGTCATTGTTAACCCTTCCTCTGCCAGCAGCTGGTAATACCTGGGCTGAGAAACCTGGGGCTAGAGCTGTAGCTTAGTAGACGGAGGGCTTGCCTAGCAAGCACAAAGCCCTCACTATGATGCTGAACACAGCACAAACTAGGCACAGCGGCTTACAACTGTGATCCCAGCAGGGAGGTGACAGCAGGAGGAGCAGAAGTTCAAGGTCATCCTTAACTACACGGAGAGTTCAGAGCCAGCCTGGGCTACAGGACAACCTGCTTAAAGAAAGAAAGGATAGGAGAGACTTGAGAAGTTAAAGGCGTGGTCACACTGGCTGGGGAGAATAGCCAGATCCCTGGAGCTGAGGTGCCCTATCCAAGGTCATCAGTCAGTATGTGACAAGGTCCATATTCAGAGGAGGCTGGCTGGTTCCAAACCTGGGCTCTGTCACTGTACCTCCAAGTGTGACCTTTTATCCACCTCTAGTGATACATCTTTTGCCACCCTCCACCTTCACCCCAACACCTTAATAACAGACAGTGATTACAAACACAAGAATCTCAGGTCTGAATGTCCCCACCATCACCCAAGGTGTTTACTACAGAATTCTGTCCCTGACAAGTGACCTAGTACTATCTAGCAAGCACAAAGCCTGATTTTCATCCTGTTCACTGCACAAACCAGGTGTGGTGGCCCACACCTGTAAACTCAACACTCAGGAAATGGAGTGTCTTAGTTGGGGTTTCTATTGCTGTGAAGAGGCACCATAATCACAGCAACTCTTTTTTTTAATTTTCTTTTTTCTTTTTATTATTATTATTTTTTAATTTATTTATTTATTAAAGATTTCTGCCTCCTCCCCGCCACCACCTCCTATTTCCCTCCCCCTCCCCCATCAAATCCCCCTCCCTCATCAGCCCAAAGAGCAATCAGGGTTCCCTGCCCTGTGGGAAGTCTAAGGACCACCCACCTCCATCCAGGTCTAGTAAGGTGAACATCCAAACTGCCTAGGCTCCCACAAAGCCAGTACATGCAGTAGGATAAAAAACCCATTGCCATTGTTCTTGAGTTCTCAGTAGTCCTCATTGTCCGCTGTGTTCAGCGAGTCCGGTTTTATCCCATGTTTTTTCAGACCTGGGCCGGCTGGCCTTGTTGAGTTCCCGATAGAACATCCCCATTGTCTCAGTGTGTGGGTGCACCCCTTGCGGTCCTGAGTTCCTTGCTCGCGCTCTCTCTCTCTCTATCTGCTCCTGATTTGGACCTTGGGGTTTCAGTCTCATGGCAACTCTTATAAAGGAAAACATTTAATTGGGGCTGGCTTACAGTTTCAGAGATTTAGTTCATTATCATCTCAATGGGAAACATAGTGCTGGAGAAGGAGCTGGGAGTTCTATATCTTGATCCACAGGCAACAGGAAGTGAACTGTCTTCCACACTGGGTGTAGCTTGAGCACAGAAGACCTCAAAGCCTACCCTCACAGGGACACATTTCCTCCAACGAGACAACACTGCAACAAAGCAACACCTCCTAACAGTGGCTCTCCCTTTGGGGGCCATTTTCTTTCAAACCACCATGTAAAGGCTGGAAGAATAGGAGTTCAAGGTCCTTCTCACATCATAATGAGTTTGAGGCCAGCCTGAGATTTATGAAACCCTGTCTCAAAAATAAATAAATAAATAATAAAGATAGGAAAGAAAAAAGAAGAGAGAAATTCCTTTCACTGTACCAGATTGTCTTTCAGAAGAAAAGAGATAGCTCAGTGAGTAAGAACAGCTTGAAAGCATGAGAGCCTGAGTTAAAATCCTCAGCACCTACATTTTTTTTAAAAAAAAAAATCTGGTTGGGTGACCTGTCTATAACCCCAAATTGGGGAATAGAGACAGTCAGGTCCCAAGAGCTTGCTGGTCTGTTAACATAGCTGATTCACTGAGAGACTCTGTCTAAAGGCAATAAGGCAGAGTGACAGAAGTGCTCTTCAATGACCTCTCCATGTGTGTGTACAGGTGTGCACTCACACTTGTGATCCAAACACATACACACATAAAAAAAAACAACAGCAGACCAAACACCAGGCTAGGTCACATAGCCCTGGCAGTACAGACCCCATCAGTAATCAGACTGACACAGGTTGTTGAGGTTTAGTGAGGTGATAATGTGGGTTACCAGGTTAGCACAGAGCTCAGAGCTGATTGGCTGCCTGCTGGAGCCCAGGGTTTCCTTCGTGACTGCAGATTGTTCCTACACTTCATCCTTAGCCTTGAAGAAAAAACCTGATAAAGAGGAGGACTCTGTCCTACCTCAGGCTCTCTGGTCTCAAGGGCTCTGGAGATGCTCAGCTGTGAGATCCAGGACTGCAGACATACATGCAGACCATGTACACGCGGTATGCCAAGACCCGGTGCTTCTGCCACCTTCCCTGTTCCACTGCCTTTCTGCTAATAGGGTCTCCTCAGGGGGTGACAAATGTCAGGGCTTACTTCTCACCTTCAGAGGGGGTTGGAGGCAGAGAAAGGTCTAGCCCTGAGGCTGTGGCTCCATCAGCCACTGGAGGACCCACCTCCCTGGATAGTCTCACATTTGACCTCAGACCTGTCCCTTCCCAACGAAAGAATGAGTTCCACCCCAATCACATGCACTGGGAGATACATGGGTGCTAAGAGGGTGGGTAGGGTGATGTTTCCAGCTTCTCAGGGAGAAAGGACCTAGTGGAAGGCCTGTGGTGCATGAAGGAACAGGAATAGCCATTGGACCGTATGGAGGAAAACAGCCAAAACACGGACTTCAGCTTGGCCCCACTCACCCTGTTTACCTGCAGGACTGGACTCGGGTGCAGAGGCACACACCCAATTTAGGATGGGATAATGCCTGGATAGACCCATTATAAGTAGAAAATATCTTTAAGTCAAAGGGCTCCCTACTTCTGACCTATGGAATACACACACAGCTTGGTCCAGTCTTTCCAGGCTGTGCCTACTACACTCCCTTAGGTTTCATCTGGCAAAGTCATCTGACTTGAAGCCTAGTTGTATAACACAGTATTAGATTAACCTTGGAAATTCCTGGGTAGGCAACTGAAGGTGAAAAATAGCAGAGTTGTTCTGTACTTCTAGCGTGGATAAAGGTGAAAATTCAGACATCCAAGTCCGGGTGAGAAGATGGTTCAGTTGTTAAAGCACTTGCCGTACAAACATGAAGACACACCTTCAATCCCAGCACTCGGGAGGCAGAGGCAGATAGATCTCTGAGTTTGAGGCCGGTCTGGTCCACATAGTGAGTTCCAGGGCAGCTAAGGCTACACAGAGAGATCTTGTCTCAGAAAACAAAACAAACAAAAGTCCGCATGATGTCCCACACTTGTAACCTTAGTACTAGAATTAAGCAGAATCAGGACTTGTGGCTCACTGCCATGAAGGGAAACCCAGGACTTACGAGAGAGACCCTGCACCGAAACCCAAAAAGGTGATTCCAGCCTCCACCAAGTGCATTCACAAGTACGAACACACACAAAGCAAGCTGTTAGAGCAGGGCCGTGAGATGCTCAGTAGTAAAGCATTTGTTGTACAAACCTGAGAACCTGAGTTTGGATTCCTGGCACCACAAAAAGCTAAGCCTTGCAGTGAGCATCTTTAGCCCCAGTGCTGGGGCTGGGGTGGAGACAGACAGATCCCAGGGGCTTTCAGGACACCCAGCCTAGCCTAAACAGTGAACTCCAGGTTCAGTGAGAGACTCTGCCTCAAAAAAACAAGGTGGAGGGTAGTCAGCAAAGATACCAACCTCTGGCTTCCACCTTCACACGTGAGATAATGCATATGAGCACACTTATGCATGCACCAGAGAGAGAGAGAGATGCTACACACTCACACAGACCCCACATATACACATACAATTTTTTAAGGGAGATTCAACTGTGAGTGAGATTGTATTCACAGGAGTGTGGAAGGAGCTTTGAGAAAGAGTGGCTGGGTGGCCCAACCAGACTACATTTTTTTCCCAGGAATGCCTGGAAGCTGCAGGCTGTCTCCCTGGCCCCAGATTCTTTTGCCACCTCGCAAATACAAGGGCAAAATTCAAGACCTCAAACACAGGCCACTGGCCTGCATCTCAACAGCCAATATTGACCCTGCCGGGAGATAAGCGGAGTGCAAAGTGCAAATGCTATGTCCAGACCTGCCAAGTTGTAGGAGATGACCCTCAAAGATGGGCCCTGAGGTCAAGGACAGATCCATGCAGTCAGAGGGGCACTCCAGGGTCTCTGTGGGAAGGTGAGAATGGCAACTGACAAAACAGAGGTCAGGAAGGGCTAGAAGGGGCTTCCCATCCTGCCTTTGTTACTTGTAGTAAACCTGCAACAGGCAAGCTCCCTCCCTGCTCTTGGCTCCTGCAACCTCCAGTATTAAGCGGAGGTCTGTGTCAGGGCTTCTAAAAGCCCACTGGCCTGACATTGATTCATGCCTTGATTCCAACAAGCAAACAACATGGGGTTCAGTGAGACTTTGGGGAAACTATGAAAGGACTTAAGTTAGCAGCAGAGGGAAACTAGTGACCTGGATCCCCATCCACAGCCACGTGGCATGAGCTTTGAGGGGGCAGGTTGGGAGCACCACAAACAACAATGTAGGGCTATGGAGGGCCAGATTCTGTTGGGACCATAGAGCTGGTGGGAGCTCCAGGCCCGGTAATCTGGCTTAATTACAGCTCTTAATCTGACTTCTGTCCGTGACATGGCAGAGGGTGACTAAGCAGGATAAAGTTGGTCCCCAAATCACCAGATCTGAGCCAGGACAGAGCCCTGGGGGGCCCAGACTGGAAGATGATTTGCCCGTTCCAAGGGGCACAGTCATCCCAAAAGGCCAACAGCTGCTTGGTGGGCAAAGGGACTGAGACAGAAGATGTCACAAGACTGTCTCTTTCTTGGGAAACAGTGTCCCAGCACCCACTGTGGCCCTATGTGACCAAAAGAACAGAAGGCAAACTCTCAGACTAGCAAAAGAAGTTTCCTATAAACTAGGCTTTGGAGTCTGAGGGTATGTATGGCTCGGTTGGTAGAGCGCTTACCTCGCACGCTGGATCCCCAGCACCACATAAAACTGAACATAGACACATACCCAGCCAGTACCTGTGAGGTAGAGAGAGACAGGTCAGATACTCAAGGTCATCCTCAGCTACATTTCGAGTTCAAGGCCAGCCTGAGCTCCTGCCTCCTCAAAACAACAGAAACCTTCTCCATTCCCAGCTTCTCAAGTCCCCAAGTTTATTGAGACTACAGATAGTCGCGTACAGTTAACATACAGATCTCTTCCTACCTGGAGTGTTATCAACTCCATTTTTCAGGGGAGGAAAAAGAAACACCAAGAAGTGATTTGCCCAAGGTGACAGAGGCAGAAAACTTCACGGAGAAGGGGCAAGGACACCCCAACAAGGGGACAGCCTCAGGTTAGCCATCTAATAATATAGACCTGCCTGCCCCATCCACATAAACCCATCCTTCAAGGGTGTGGCTGGTATATCTTATCTGACTGGTCAGCAGAGGGAACAAGGAGCTGGCTAGGAGCGTCCGCCTCCCAGGGGTTCCACACCCTCCCCGGGGTTCCACACCTGTGAGCTCTTGGGACTGGGGACTCAGGCAGTGCAGCAGCAGAGCTGTCTCTACTAGGCTCACATTTCCGCCTCCTCCGGGCTGTGCTGAGCGGCGGCTGCTGTCTGCCTGCGTGTGAACAGGGCTTGTTTTCCCTTCACGCCCTCGGGCTCCGTTTTTGTGAAGCACTTCCTTCTGTTGGCGCTTTGGGAATATTCATTCCTGGCTCGCACAGCCGCGTTGGTTGACAGTTGGGCTGGGAAACGTACCCGCGGCTTAATTAGGGCATCAGCAGATCTGCCAAACTCCACCCCGCCCTTCGCACGGAGGCCGCATCCCAAGGACCCCAGGTGGGAGCAGGAACCTTCCCTCCTCTGCCTGAGCACCAGCAGGCTTGCTTCTGCTGGTGGCTCAAGGACCTTGGTGTCTCAGCCTGCCCTCTGATTCTCCTCGTAACCTGTCCTGAAGTTTCTAATTAAGGCAGATATGCCTTCCAAATAGGTTGTCTTTAAGCGATGTTTCACTTACTGTGTGTTTGTAGCGTATACATGTTTGCACATTCCTGTGTGTGCAGCCCTGAATGTGTACACATGTGTGCATGCATGCATAAGGAGGCTTGAGGTCAAGAAGAGGTCAATTTTCCTCATTGCTCTCTGCCTTATTTTTGAGACAGGGTCTCCACTGAACCTGGGAAGTACTGACTGAGCTAGACCAACGCACCCAAGAGATCTCCATCTACCCCTCCCCAAACACATACTCAGTGCACCCCCAGCTTTTTGAGTAGATGCTGAAAACCCAATCTCGAATCCTCATGTTTCCTCAGCAAGTACTGACCCACTGGGCCCAGCTTGCTTGTTTGTGTTCTTCCTCTAGCTCCAGTCCGGAGTGCCTGCCATTTTCCCAGCTATGGTAAAATGTCTCCTACCCACCTCTCAAGTCTCCCAAATTCATTTACATTTAAGCCAGAGGCTGATCCGGCACTGAATCATGAACAGCCTGGCTGCAGGTTCTTTGCAATAAGCCTGTCTTCTACAGCCTGTAAGAAGGGACGGCCCAGTCAGGGCCCTAAGCTCTCAACAGAGGCCCTGTTGTGTTACTACGTGTCTGTCTGTCAATACCTCTTTTAATAAATTTCTTACCCCCAAAGAACCATTTTCCTCAGTATCCCCAGTGAGCCCCATCAAAGACCTACCACCCCAAAACCTAATGCTCAATTCTTGCCACTATGATACCGCTGCAGTGCCCTGGACTGATGACGGACCACCACAGGTGATCAAGGCCCGGAGGCACGTGTGAGTTATACCATTTCGGAGCAAGCTCAAGGACATACTAACAGAAGGGTCATTTTCCAGCTGCTGGAAAGCTGAGCATGGATAGGAACCACCACCCTGGCTGGGGCAGTGGAGACCTTACAGCTCCAAAACCTTCACAGCATATTGCCAAAGAAAGCTGACGTGGGCAGAAATTAAATGTCAAGCACAAAATAAATATTAAAAAATTCAACTATATATGATATTAAAATCCCACTATATATATAAAATACTAGAAAAAATATTTGTAACATGCATATGGTAAAGGGTGAGCTTCCTTACGCGGTAGGCGCTCCTACTAAAGGCAAACTGACAACGGGAAGAGAACGCAAGCAAATAGCACCAGGCCAAGAGCCCCACGTGACTTCTGAGGAAGAGCGAGGCAAATGGCGGCAAAGAAATGTCACTGTGCTTTAAACTGGGGACAGAAGGCTCCACCAGATAGGCAGTGACAGGGAGGTGATAGCAGGGTCCTGTGTGACGCTGGGCGGCTGATGCTCAAGGATGGTGAGGCAGGGCTGGGGAGACGGCTCGGTCTGCAAAGAGCTCACCACACAAGCACGAGGCCCATGTGAAAAACTGGGCATGGGGACACACCTGCAACCCCAGATCTGAGGAAACAGACAGAAAAATCCCCTGGAGCTCACTGGCCAGTCAGGCTAGTCAAATCACCAAGACTAGTTCCATGCTCAGTGAGGGACCCTGGCTCAAGAATATAGTGGAAAGTGATTTCAGAAGACACCTAACATTGACTTCTGGCCTCCAGTTTCACACATGGACACACGCACGTACACACACACACACACACACACACACACACACACGAATCAGCTATTTGCTGCAAGGGTAAGAGCCTCAGGTAAGACTTCTATCAGACAAAGGACAAATCTTATCCTTTTATTTCCTAGCTGCAGGTTGCTAGCTGCTCATACTCTCGAGCCTCAGCATTGCCTCCTGTAAATTGGGCACATGTTGCATGTCTTTGGTAAATTAATGTGTGGTCAGGGAAGAAAAAAATCAGAAGCTTTAAGGACAATACTGAGATGGGGGCAAGATGGAGGGGATACTGTGTGCCAAGTGCTTCAGGAAGGAAGCCTGAGCTGGGGGAGGATGTCTTGGAGCTAGATATGAAAAAAATGCAGGGACAGATCAGGATGGCCAAGGAAAGGCTGTGGAGATGCAGCTGACCTGAGGGACCACGTTTTCAAGGGTATTTGGCAGTCAAGCAAAGGAGACCTGAAGGATGGACAGGACATGGATGGAACACAGGTCTGCATAGGACTAAGGATGGAGGCGGTTGGGGAAGCAGACTCACCCCCCTGAAGCCTGACAGCCCCTGAAGGATCTCAGCTAATCATCAATGGCTATCCCTGCTTTAAGGGATCTATTCTAGAAGAAGTTAAACCCATGCCTGCACAGCTCAATATATACGGGGCAAGAGTAAGTCAAAAACTTTGCAACCAGATGATCTTGGTGGCTTTTAACACAGCTGCAGGCAAGGTTCAGCATGTCACAGTAAGGACAGAAGCAGAAACTCTAGCCTTGGAGAGCCAAGCATTAAGGCTAGCAAGAAGACAGGGTAAAAAGCTGTGAGTGCCCTAAAACCTGTGCCTGAGGCTGAGGAGGTGGCTCAGTTAACCACTTGTCTGGTAAGCATGGGGTTCTGTTTCCCAGAACCCAAATGAAAAGCCTGGGCATGGTGGGATTCACTTGTACAGTCCCTAGGGCTTGCTGGCCTGATGAGCTCCAGGTTCAGTGGCAGAACTTGTAATAATAATAATAACAACAATAGTATTGGTAGTAATAGTAATAATAGTATGGAGAGCGATTGAAGATAATACCAAACATTGACCTCTGGTCTCCACAAGAACACAAACACAGACACACAAAAATAAAACAATGGGATGTGTGCTGTGAAAGGTGCCTGCATGCAAATAAGACTCAGTTAACATGTCTACACACACATACACACATGCATACACATGCACACACACAAAGGGGGAGAAGATACCTTGCTGAGACTGAAATACTTTGGGGTTACCTTTCTTGGTACCTTTGATTACCTGGCTTCCATAAGAGAGAAATCTTTAATGAACGAAGGAAAGGATTAATAGGGTCTCAGAAGCCACAGGTTCCAGACTACTAAGGAGAGGAGAGTAGGGCTAACAGGGAAATCGGGCACTGCTGAGGACTTTAAATATAGACATTTTAATATATACAAAAGTTGGATTCCTGGATAGCATCCTTCCCAAATCTGGGACCAGACTGTACACATTGAGGCTGGAACTAGAGGGAGTCGTTGATGACTGATAGTCACCCAGTGGGTGACTCCCTCCAAACCCTCCCTGGTCCAGGCTAGGGTCATGAAGGACAGGATGTGCTCCAAGAGAAAATGGGCTCGGCAGGCAAATGAACTGACATCCGCAGACACTGGAATTGTCTTGAATGATGTTTGACTTGGCACCAGAAGCTGGTGACTTGAAATGACAGTAGTGGACTCCATTTTTCCTTAAGAACGACAGGAATGTGCAGCATTTGCGTTTCTGGCCTCAGTTTCCCAAACTGCAAAGTGGAAGCCATAATGAGTTAGTCAAGACTGTACCAAGGGGAAAAAAATTAAAAAACAGAAATCCATTCTATGAAGAGATGGTGTGTGTGTTCACACACACATGTGAGTGTGCGTGTAGAGCCCAGATGCCAGAGGTCACCCTCTAGAGTCATCCCTCAGGCTACCATCACCTTGTTTTTTTGAGATGGAATCTTGAATTGACCTGGAACCTCTGAAGTAGGCTGGATCCACCTGTGACAAGTGCATGCCATGTGTCCAGCTTTTTCACATGGTTCTGGTGACTGAGCTCAGGGCCTGGTTCATGCATGCATGGAAAGCACTTTGCTGACTGAGTTATCTCCTCAGGCCCTAGAGCTGAGTTGTTTTGCTTCACACCCCAAAGGGGCAATATTCTTGGGTTTTACTTTTGTTGAACCTGGGGCCACTCCCATAGCTGAGGTGGGCACTGCTTAGCTCCAACACTCTCCTCCCCAGGTTGCAAGGGCATGAGTGCCTGACATCTCCACACAAAGCACAGACCATACTATCCTAGCTGCAGTGGCAACTCTGACCCCAGAAGAAAGTAAGCTAACCCTAAGGCGTTAGGGTCAGGCCTCAGTCTCCCCAACTGCAAAATAAGTTTTCTGATGAGGGTCTCACCCACTAAAATCACTTCCTTTCCCTTCCCTTCTCTGGGCTTCTGTGTTCCTGAGTCCTCACCAATCTCACTCCCTTTCAAAGTCCTCTGAAACCCCAGGCATTTGCCCGTACATTCTAACAACAGATGAAGGTGTTTGCCACGGCCTTTGCGGTCACTCCAAGCCCGCACACTTTCATGACTGAGCTGTAAACCTCAGTAGTTGTCCATAGCATCATGTGAAAACCACAGCTGAGCTAGGGAGGACCACAAAAGACACTGGGAAGAGAGTTGGTAGAGGGCTGGCCCAGCATATCCAAGGCTCTGGGTTCAATCCCCAGCACCACATATACTGGGCATGCTGGTGCTCACCCGAAACTCAGCACTCGGGAAGTGGAGGCAGAAGGATCAGGAGTTGAAGGTCATCCTGGACTATATAGCAACGTTAATAACAGTCTGCGATCTGTATTCAGAAAGAGGGGAGGGTTAAGGGAAGGAGGAAAGAAAGAAAGAGGGGAACCCTGGGGAGGGGAGACCCCTGAGCTCTCAGCATGGCATATTCCTACCTGACCCCAACCTGTCCCTCCAGCCTTGTGACGTCACTGCTCCCACAGCCTGTATCTTCACAAGCTGGGGACAAACTACTCCTTTCGGCAGGCTACCACGCTTGCCTCTCCTGAACCCATTCCCATGGGTCTCCCAGATCCTGGGACCCAAGTGAGGGGGAGGGCTGCGGCTCTGAGCTCGCACCCAACTCTGCAGGCCGGGGTGTCATCTCCCGCAGCAGCTGACAGTGGCGCCTGCAGCGCTCTGGTGTCACTTTTAACACCGCACATTAACACCACCAGCTGACTGTCTGCGCAAGGAGGCCCCAGCAGAGCCTCGTGCAGCCGCACCCCACATGTGCGGTTGTTAACCCGGCAGTTGTTCCGCGGGCTCTCTCGGCCTCACCTCCAGACGTGGTGTTACTTCTGGAGTGAATGACACCCCAGGCCTGCCCGAACTCCCCCGTAAGAAGGAGGGACAGGGACATGCCTGTCCATGTTGGCTGGCCAGGAGGGGAAGGATGGGGGAGATATTTTTGAGCATTGACATGCAAAGACCAGAAGCCTGGATCTCCGCCACCTACACACAGTTCCCTAAATTAGAAGAGGAAGGAGGGAACAAGGGAGAGAGAAAGAGTGTCACCAGCCACTTGAAATCTTTCCTTCGGTTTGTGTTGTGCCGACGACCACATGTGTTCAGAGAGGATTCATAATGTAATGAAGAGACAAAAGCAGCCTGCAGAAAGGGCCCGATGGCGTCATGTGATTCCGGGTCCCGATGCAGCCCTGCGGTTCCGGGTCCCCATGCAGCCCTGTGATTCTGGGTCCCGATGCAGCCCTGTGGTTCTGGTTCCACGGATGCAATAAAAAGTGCCCCCTTCTTTGCTGGGTCCCATGACCCATGTGGTCGGATACTCTAGAGGGTGGTTCCCCTGCCCCAGCTCAGGATGACCACATGAGTCTCTTTGGCCAATCAACGTGGTTGGAGTAACCTCTGCTGCTCTCTGGTACCCATGCTTACTCACTAGAGTTCCCCTGTTAACCCACCCCCCTCCTGCCTTATCTACCATGGAAGCCTGAGTTCCTAGGGAAGGCTGGAAGCTCAGCTCCACAAAGGGAAAAGCGGCCCGAGAGACACCCAGCTCTTGTATCTAGGAATAAGCAGAAAGGAGGCCCATGGGATCCACCAGCACCTCTATTTCCCAAACGAGCGCGCACGTACACACACACACACACACACACACACACACATACACACACACACACACTCGCTCCCCACCTCCCCATGGGAAATAAGATGGGAAAAACCCTGTCTGTTTGATGTGAAATGTCTCCCATTGGCTCATGTATCTGAACACTGAATCCCCAGCTGTTTAGGGAGGTTATAACTCTGAGCATAGCCAACATGCAGCCTGTGGGCTACGTGCAATCAAGGATAACTATGAATGCAACCCAACACTAATGAGAAGCTTATTTAACATATTATGAGGGGTGTGTGTGTGTGCGTGCATGTGTGTGTGTTTGGGTGATAGAGGTGTTATAGGCATTTGTAAGCTACCTGATGTGGGTGCAGAGCTCTGAACTTTGGTCCTCGTGGTTGAGCAGCAAGTGCTCTTAACTGCTGAACCATCTCTCTGGCCTCGTGAGATTGTTTTTTTCCTGTAAATCAATTACAGTTCTCCATTGTGAACTTTGTAGATGATAATGTTCTGTGGCAATATCAAAGGTTGGACATACCGGGCTGGGCAGTTGGCTCGGCAGTTAAGAGCAGCTGTTACTCCTGCAGAAGACCCTGGTTGAGTTCCCAGAACCTACGCGGAGGCTCACGACTGCCTGTGGTTCCAGTTTCAGGGAATCCAGTGCCCTCTTCTGACCTCCCTGGGCACCAGGAAGGCATGTGGTACACAGACATATATGCAGGGAAAACACCCACACACATAAAATAAAAATAAAAAATATTTTAGAGAACGGGTAGAAGACACCTGCTTGGAGGGAGGGAGTCACTGGGGGTGGCTTTGTGTCCTCTGCTCTGGTCCCAGTCCTTTCTTCCTGTCAAGGCAATGGAGCAAGCAGCTTCATCCTCCCACCATTGCCCCATCCCCTTACCTCCACCCTGCCACAACAAACTGTTTCTCCCAGGATCATCCCGTCGATGAGCATGGTAGCCTGAAAGGGGGTTCCCTCTTTGCTGATGAGAAATAATATGAGGTGTTGGGTCCTGGGTATTCTACTTCTGTACTTCACTTATCTGCTCAGTCACACAAAATTCTTCACCTTTAAAGGGCTAGGCTCAGAGAACCTGTCCACAGTCAATCCCTTAGGAATTGAGCTGAATGGAGTTAAAACAACAACCGTCGAGAGCCAAGTTCAGCAGTGCACATCTGCAAATCCAGTGCTGCCACAGAGAGACAGATGTGGGGTAATGGGGAGAACCCCAGAGGCTTGCAGGCCAGCCTGGTATAGGAAGTAGAAAAAGAAACCTACATCCAAGCAAGGCAGAAGGCAAGGACTGACACCCAATGCTACATGAGCATCAGAGAAGATTACAGCAACAGGCATGTTGTAGGTGTGTGCTCCTGAGTGTCGGGCCCAGGCATGGGCTCATGTCATCCTGTGAGCAGCCCTATGAAGTTGATACTAGAATTACCCCTACTTCCCTGTTGAACAAATGGAGATGCTGAGAGACTGAGCAACTGGCCTTGAGTCACACAGCTAGCAATTTACAGAGCCAAGAGACTGCACCCTTGATCTTCAAAATTTTGGTCAGCTCATTTCCTGAATAGCAGGAGAGGTTCAAAAGCCGAGTTAGGTCATAAATACATGGACATTTTAAATTAAATTTCCATTTTGATCAATAGTTTATTATGAGATTGTAAAAGTCAAATAGTTGCATAAAACCGATAATGAAAAGCAGCAGCCCCACCTCTCCTTGGAGGAGATGACTTCAAGTCCTCTCACCGCTGCCCCTGACATTTACTTTTATATTTCTAAATATCATCCTTTTCTGGTTTCGCATATTATTTGTTGGCCTCCTTTTACGGAAGATTGTTAGTTCCACAGCAGCCTCCACACGCAGACATACACTTCCTGACGTAATCCCAGTACAACTGCTAACTCAGCCGGGTCCGCTTCTACCTGATCCACCTGCATGTTGTCAAGAGCTAAGCAAAGTCTCTTGGTTTCCTTTCCTATCACTGTGGGGAAGCTCCTGACCAGAGCAACTTAAAGGAGGAAGGTCTGCCTTGGCTTGCAGTTTAAGGTTCCCACCATCGCAGTGAGGGAGTCTTGGCAGCAGGAGCGTGAAGGACCTGGTGACGTTGCACCCTCAGTCAGGAAGCAAAGAAATGGATGCTTTGTGCTCAGCTCCCTTTCTCCCTGTCTCAAGTCCAGGACTGCAGCCCTGGAAATGGTGTCACCTGCATTTAGGGTAGGACTTCCCACCTCAATTAGCCTAATCAAGAAAATCCCTCATGGCATGCCCAGTAGTTAATATAGGTAACACTTTACAGGTGTGCACAGAGGCTTATGTCCTGGGTGATAACAGATCCTGTCAAGTTGATAACATAAATATTAACTATTAACTGATGTGTTACAGGTGTAGCTGCTGACTTGGGCATATTTTTGCTTTCCCTGGAGTTGGTGATTGCCTCTGGTTTTCACTTACATTTGAAAGCCACATTACTCATTCTTCCCACAAACATGCCCACAAAGTTTTTAAATCTCGAGCAATACGATCAGATTCATCTGGTAACTTATCACTTCTGTTTTTTGGGTTTTGATTTTGTTTTGTTTCCTTAAAACCCTTCATCTTCTTGCCCTGACCTTCTTAGATACCCACATGGTAGAGATTCTGAAATTTTTCTCCGTCATTATCCTAGGAAACCCCTTAACCTCTCTCCCACACTTCTTCTTTGGTGCTTGGATCTGAAGTCACCCTCCTGCTTGATTTGCTGTCTTCTTTTAGTTATAATATACATGCCAGTAGCTTCCTTGAAAACTGCATATGGGAAGTTCAGTTTTTGGATTCTTGATTGACAGTTTGGCTGGCTGTATAAATCTCGTTTGGAAATCATCTCCACTCCACATTCTGAAGGCAGTTCTTATTGGCATGTGGCAATCTGGGTTGATGAGAAGTATCCCAGTGCCATCCTGAGTCTTGATCCTCTGCTGCATGGCTTTTTCGGCTTCTCAAGGCTTCTGGAATCTTCTCTTTATCTCCCACGATCTAAAAAAAAAGTGTCTTCAAAAACTCGACATGTATTCTCAGGAAAAAGGAATTTAGTAAGTTAGTAGATGGATATATCATTCCATAAGTTGGTGTTTATATATTTTATCTTGGAGCCGAGGTCATCACCACCACTATTGTTCTGGGTCTTGTACTATAAAACTGGGCTGAGATCTCATGTTGGAAAGGAGGAACCTTTCACAGTTTGGAGATTATTTGCTCGTTTATTAAAGCACCACAAGAATCAATGGGGGAAAATATTGAAAATGACAAAAGAATCTTGTAAGATAGCTATACAAACAAGTACTCTCTGGCCTTCAAAGACTTCAGAGACAAACTGAGCAAAATTATAAGGGATAAAAAGGCTCATTTGTAAAATAACCTAGAAAGAAGCTTTAAAAAAATGTAAAATCAATGTGATGAAAACCTTTTACTTTTAAATTTTCATTTGCGTTTTATACATATATATATATATATATATATATATATATATATATATATATATTTCATGTATGTGCTTGTTCACGTGTGTGCCTGTGGGCATGCTCATGTGGGCATGAAGCAGGGGTCAGCGTGGGTGTCACCCCTCGGGAACAGTCCTCCTTGTTTTTTGAGACAGAATCTCTTACAAGGCTGGAGTGTGCCAGTCAGGCTGGGTTGGCTGGCTGCCCAGTCCCAGGGATCCCCCTGACTCTGCTCTCTAGTTTGGGGATTGCAAGCCCTCACCACACTCGGCATTTTTTTTTCTAAATGGAGACTAAGGTTTGAACTCAGGTCCTCACGCTTGCAGGGGCAGCACTTTACCAACTGAGCTGTCTCCCCAGCCCCAGAAATAAATTTCTTGAAGATATGCCAAAATTCATGTGAAGCAATCCTTTTGCATACTACCAGAGAACACAGATGTGAGCTTATATCCCCATAGGTGAAGAGACAGCATCACGAGAATGCCAGTTCTCCCTAAACCAAGCTCTACATCAGCACCACCACACTGAACAAAAGCTACACGGTTCTTACTGAACTAGAAAGGGTGATATGGAAAAACACACATGCACACATATCCAGGAAAAGTTTGAAAACAGCAATGCGAGGAGCAAGGAGAACCTGCTCCATTATTTACACAGATCTCAAATCTATTATAAAGCCGAAATAATTGGAACTATAGAGGAAGTATATGAATAGCCATATAATTTAGAAATTACTGGAAGTCACCCAATATATATAGGAAGTTACCATATGATCCAGTTGGCATTTGAAACAGGATTTCTCCACATTTAGTATTGGGACAATTGGCTGCCCATCTGTAAAAGAAATTAATTTAGAACCTCACTTCACATGTTATACCAAAATAAATCGACATGAATCAAAGGTTTAAAGGAAACCATGAAACCCTTAAAGTACCAGAGGAAAGCAGAGGCAATGGCAGGCAGCCCTTCATCTAGGTGGTCTTTCTTCTCACTCCAGGCTCAGCAGCAGGCACTTGCCATATCCTGTGGCCCATCGGTGAAGTGCTAGATGGTGGTTGGTTGGTCGGGTCAAGTAGCAGACACCGTCCCATGGCTGCTGTTACCATCAGTGGAGCTTGGACCACATTCTTCACATGTAACTTCTCTGGCTCTACCAGTGTTAAGAAGTTTTTGGTTTTGATCCAATATTTTGAAACTGAGAACTTTCACATAAAAAAAAAATCTGGAATTCAGGCCTTCTCTGAAATGTCTAAAAATTTGGTGGCTCTGGATCCCTATTCCTTCAGGGAAGAGCCAATAGAAGTATTGCCCTTTGGAGCCCTGAGGACTGGCCCACCAGGAGATCTCCAGGTTCTCCAGGTCTTCAGGAGGGTGAAGAGGAGTGGTGGCCAGGAGCCCAGAGTCCCGGGGCAGGGGTGAGGCTGCAGCTTCAGGCCATGGGAAGAGGACAGTTTTGTGTTACCCAGGTAAGGGGGTGTGGCAGGGGTGCAGAAGGAGTGACGTGGCCTGCAGAAATTCTGGGCTTATGGACAGATGGCGGCAAACACATGTCAGGGTGGGTAAAGAGCTGCTGGAGAGGGAGCCAAGGAAACACCTCACCCATGCCCTTGTAAATGGGAGCTGCTTGCCTGTGGCTGTGGAAGCCAGAGCGATTCTGCTCATGCTGAAAATCCAGATGCCTCCTCTGGAGACTTGGCCTCCATCTGCCCACCTCTCTGGCTCCACTCTGTGTGTGTCTTGCATACCAAACCCCAGAGGCCTTGAGGCAGCCAGGAACCAGCCCGCAACTTTCCTGACTCTACCAACTCTGCTCCCCACACTTGAGGTTTCCTCCTAAAGATGCTAGTCTGAGAGAGAGTTGGTTTTGGTTTTGTTTGTTGTTGTTGTTTTGAGGCACAGTCTTGCTGTGTGACCCTGGCTGACCTAGAACTGGATAAGCAGGCTAAGTGAACTCCCAGAGACCCACCTTTTCCACCTCTTGAGCACTGGGATTAAAGACATATGCTGCCATGCCTAGTCCAGTTAGTTTCCCATGGTATTTGTGGTGGTTTGGATGAGAATGGCCCTCATGGGCTCAAATGTTTGAGTACTTGGTCCCAGTTAGTAGAACTGTTTGGGAAGGATTAGGAGGTGTGGCCTTGTTGGAGAGGTGTGTCACTGGGGGTGGGCTTTGGGGTTTCATAAGTCTGTGCCATTTCCAATAGTCTCTCTCTCTCTCTCTCTCTCTCTCTCTCTCTCTCTCTCTCTCTCTGCCTTGTGCTTGTAGAACACGATAGCATTTATCTATTGCCCTCAGAACTACACATGCCCACCTGCTGCTGTGCTCCTAACCTTCTGGAACTGTAAGTCCCAATAAATACCTAAGCTGCATTGGTCACCATGTCTCTTCGCAGAAATAGACAATTGACTAACACAGCATCCTAAGGGCCTTTGTAGGTCATAGAAAGTGCAAAGGGGGATCCTTTGAAGATGCTGGGGTGGGGGAAGCTGAGGAGACCAAATTAAGCCTGCCCTTTAAACACTGCTTAGGGGCTGAGAAGACAGCTCAGTAGGTAAGAGCACTTGGCTTTGAAAGCATGAGAGTCAAGTTCAAGTCTCAGCAACAGAAAAAACCTAATGTGGAGGCAGGTAGACCTGTAACCCCATGGGGTGGACAAGGTGGAGCAGGTCTCTACACCTAGCCATGGGGGTCAGGAAGGTTAACTGCCCAGGCAGCTGTGGCCAAAAAGATTAACTAGGTAAAGCTTCTACCTGGAAAGGAGATAGAGTCCAGCAGCTGGAAAGAGATGATCCCAAGGGCAGCCTGGAAATCTATCTCGGTAGGTAGTGTTTGTTCAACACTGCATAAACCAGGTATGGAGGTACACAGCCGGGGTCCCAGCTCTTGCGGGGCAGAAGTGGGGGAATCTGAAGTTCTGGGTTATCCTCAGCCAGAAGCAAGTTCAAGGCCAGAATGGAATACATGAGGCCTTGTCTCAAAAATAAAAGATATTAGTTTGAGGGCTGGGGATGTGGCTCAGTTTGTAGGGCACTTGCCTGCATGCACAAAGCCTGGGATTCTATTCCCAGCTTCATAAACCTGGTGGCATGCCCTGCACCTGGGAGAGTGAAGGAAGGAGCCTAAGTAAGATATAGTTGGAGGCCAGCCTGGGCTATATGGAAGTCACTCTTCTAAAAAGAGGTGGAGGACAGAAAGAGATTTTTCAGCTCAGTCTTCCTACATGTTGGCAGGCCTGCCTGGGGCCTGTCCCAAACAGTGCCCTTGTGGTGGCAGGGTGTAGGCATCTTGGACGACCTATGGCCCTGAGGGGGTGCCTGCCTCTTGGCGGCTGCCAGCCTCAGATTTCCTCCCAGCACTAAAGAGCTTAATTGATCCCAGAGGGGGTGGCATTTAGAACAATTAATATGCAAAATAAAGTAAATCGCCTCGTTTGAGGTCCCCACACAGGGGCCAGGAGCCGAGGTATTTTCTCTGTGGTGAGGTCATGGCCCCTGCCGTGCGTTTTTTTCTTTCGAGAATTGAAAATCAGACAGGCACAAAGCCACCCTGCCGGGCCTGCTGAACCCAGAGCCACCTCCCAGGGAGAGGGCAGGTCCCTGGGACCTGCAAGCCAAAGTGAACTGGCTGGGAAGCCTGGGGCGCCCGGGGCTGTACAGCGTCAGGACCAGGCAACAGGTCTGGGTCCTGGCCTAGGGCTGGGAGTAACAGTTCTGGGATTGCTTAAATCAGATAATCGGGAAACAATGTCACTTCTCAGAGCTTTATGAGTATCCACTGAAGTCAACATTCACTGCTGCTTCAAATCTCTCAGGCGGTCCTGACAGCTACCATTTACAGCTGGAGAAACCAAGGCGGAGCTATGAGGAAGGCAATCCTGGCCTTGGCTGCCCTGAAGCTGTAAAAGTCTTATGTTTGCAGGTTAGTGAGTGAAGGCTTGTGGTCTTAGCTGCAATTCTAGTGTTTAGCCTTGAATGTGCATGTTTGTATGTTCCTGGGTGAGTGGGTGCATGTGAATGGAGACCAGAGGACACTCTTGGGTGTCCTTCCTTGTCACCATTCATTTTGGTCTGTGAGGCTCCGAGATGTGGAGGGGTGGAAGGAGCACCAGGGAGGTCTTTGGTTTGCAGAGTCCAGGAAGGGTGCTGGGATCTTACAGAAGTGAGCCATGCTTTGCGGCCACAACTCTTCCGTGGCTCTTACCTACCCTGCCTCATGCTGCCTGTGTGTGCGCATCCTTTCTGAGATATCCTCTCCACCCACCCCACACTCTTCTTCACTAATGTGCTAACTTCAGGGCAAGCTCTGTTCTCCCCTCCACCATGACTGAATCCAATGTCTAGCAGTTTGATACCCAGCCGATGCTCAGGACTTGGTGGCCAATGAAACAAACAAGTACGTACAAGAAAGACTCAAGGGGCCGGGGTGCAGCTCGATTGGTGGAGCTTACCTAGCATGCCCTGGGGTCCATCCCCCAAACCATCTGAACCACGAATGGTGGTGCTTGCCTGTAATGCCAGCACCTGGAAGGCAGAAGTTCAAGGTCATCCTCAGCTACAGAGACACTCTCAACGAAGAAAGGAAGTGAAAAAGGAAGGGAGGGAAGGTGTCTCAGCTGCTTTCCTACTGCTGTGGAAAAGCATCATGATCTATGCAACTTAGAGAAGAAAGAGTTGGCTTGGAGCTCGCGGTTCCACAGGGTCGGAGTCCATGACCATCGTGAGGGAGAGTATGGCAGAAGGCAGGCTGACATGGCACTGGAGCAGTAACTGAGATCTTACATCAAGACTCATGGGCACAAGGTAGAAAGGGAGAGGGAGAGGGAGAGAGAGAGAGAGAGAGACAGAGACAGAGACAGAGACAGAAACAGAGACAGAGACTGACTTGGGCTTTTGAAACCTCAAAGTGCATAGGGACACACCTCCTCCCACAAGAACACACTTCCTAATCAAGAAACAGTTCCACTGACCGAGGACCAAACATTCAAATACATAAGCCTGTGGGGTCTTTCTCATTCAAACCACCACAGAAAGGAAGAGAAGGGACTCAGGAGAGGGCATGACGTGTGGAATAAAATCTCGTCTGACATAGGGAAAACAGCTTGGTCTTGTGCTGTGTGTTCAATGCTTGCTCTGACCTCTGCCTGTGCTGTGTGGCGTGGACTTAATGATGAGTGTCCATGGGCCCTGTATTCTCCAGCCTTCAGCTCACGCTGAGGTTTTGTATACCCCTTTCCTGGCTACATCTGTGTCCTGCCCTCTCCCATGTCTTATACTGGACCAGTGGTGCCCCTTGCAGAACCACAATACCTTGATCTGGGGAGCCGAAGGATCTGGAAACTTAAGTGCTGGGAGAGACAATTTAGCCCAGGCCCAGTGGTCAGCATGAAGTTGGGTGCCTGGCCACTGTGTTAATCTGCCCTTGGTGCCACTAATATCAATTGAGAGCAGACAGAAGAATCAGATTGGTCAGCTGTTGTGGGGAGTCTGCGTGGTTTTTGACTCTGCGGACATGGGCTCATTTAGAAGTTCACTAGTGAAGGGTGAGGAGAAAGCTCAGAGCAACCATGAAGTCCTGAGTCCCATCCAAGCTCCCGGACAAGGTAACTGACATCCTGAGGAATAACACCTAACATTAGCCTCTTGTCCTCCACACCTCAGTGACCTCAGCCCTGTCAGTCTCACCGACCCAGAGGCCAGTCTGGGCTCTGCCAGTGCCCTTCAGGAAAAAGGCAAAGCCAGCAAGCCCCTGTCCCCTCTCCAGGTTCTGCCACCAGGGCTGGGCAGAAGGCCCTGTGGATTTGATGTGATGCAGTGTGAGGCACGAGGTCAGATCTACAAAGCTGAGTCTACCCTCTGCTCTGGTGCTAGAGAGACAACCCCTGCCTCCACCGTGCACTCTCGACCTTCCCTGAGCTCCAGGGTCTCCAGAGCAAACCTAGGTGAAGCTGGCGAGATGGCGTAGCCGGTGTTGGTGCTCGTCGGCAAACCCGATGGCCTGGTTGGAGCCCTGGAACCCACCTGAGAGAAAGAAGTGACTCCCGAAAGTTGTCGTCTGACCTCCGCGGACACACCACGGTTCGTGAGTATTCACACGCACGCATATAAATAATAAATGTAAAATTTTTTCGTAGATTGACTGAAACCACAGCTGTGTCACAGGCCACCAAGCCCCTTTTTGAGAAGAACTTTTGCTGCCTCCCTCAGCTGCATGCCCCACCTGGCCTGGCCCTGTCTGTCAGCTCAGCTCAGCTCAGTGCCCACTCAGCTCTAGCCATGCCAGCTTTTCCCTTACCCGCCCCCCTCCCATCACCTTGATTTGTGTCTAAGACCCCGGACTCACATGGTTCCTCTGCCTCCAGCTCGTCCCACTTGACCTGGCCTGATGTCCTGTCCTATGCTACAACACCCTGCTGCCTCCGGGGACTGTGGTCTCTCTTGCTTTCTGTCTCCCGCCAGGACAGCAGGCATCCATTCACCTGGGCCTGCCTGTTGCCCCAGGGCTCAGTTTGACGCTGTTATCCAAACAGACCACATCACCCAGACTCCTAGCAGCTGGGTGTACTGTGATCACGTGACAAAGGTAAACTGCTGGCTGTGCCCTTTCTCCAGTAGCTGCTCCCGTTGAGGGGGTCTCAGGTGTGTCAAGTTGGAGTCCCTTGGGATCAGGCAAACTTCAGCAATTCAGGCAGCATGGGAGAGAGCCCCAAGCAGCACACTGGCTACATCTGTGACAAGAGACAGCTGAGGGGCTGGAGACATAGCTCAGTTGGCAGAGTGCTTACCTAGCGTGCACAAGGTCCTGGGTTCCATCCCCGGCACTGCCTTCACCTCACACCAGGTGTGATAGTGCACCTGTGTCCTCAGCTACCTAGGGTGTTCAAAGCCAACCTGGGCTGCATGAGAGTCTGACTCAAAAGGTGACTAGGGAGCACTGAAGTAGCTCAGCAGGTAAGGGGCCTTGCTATGCAAGCCTGGGGTCCTAAATTCAATCCCTGGAACTCTTGTAAAAAACAGAAGGACAGAATTGGATTCATGAAGCTGTCCTTGACTTTATACATGCCCTCACACACACACCACACACCACATACACACACATACACACCATACAAACACACCGTATACAACACACATACCACAGAATAATGGTAATAATTAATACAATTTTAAGAGAGCCCAGTCTTGGACTTGTTTGAGCCTCCACCATTTAGAAGGCAGCTGAGCACCTGGCTTAGCTTTGTGGCTATGGCTGCAATATCAGATGTGAAGTCCCGGGAGCTTGCAGGAGACCCCAGCCTGGCCGGCTCCCTCTGTGCATTGCCACCGTTCAAACCTAACGAGCCTACCAATGTGTGCAGTGACACTTGAGTCACTGTTGACTGCGAGATGAAGCAGCTATCAGCTTTACGCACATCTTGGATGCAAAGGGCGTTTATGGGCTGACAGGTGCCCTATAAATATGATTTGTTTGGAGGCCGCTGGGGCCCCTGTGGGAGGGCTCTGTGTCCCAGTTAACTCAGAGTCAGGTCGGCCTGCTCTTCACCCTGACCCAGCAGCCAGAGATTCCTAGAGGCTCTTCCCTCACAGCAAACAGGATGGGAGCTCTGTGGGCTTCAAGAACCAAGAGCCTCATGTGTGCCTGCGAGGATATTGTGTAAAGTGATGACACCAGGTTTGACCCAAGGTTGTTAAAGTGGAGTTCTTCATCTTCCTTTGTTTTGAAAGTTAGAAGCAGATACTCTGAATACTGGCTATAGAAGACAGATAAATATGATTTTGACAAAACAGGGGAGAACTTCGGTGGTATTTGACTCTAGAGCATCTCCCTAAACTCAACTATTTAGAACTTAGTTTCCAGTATTGAGTATTGGAAGGTGATAGACCTGTGTGTGTGCAGACACAAGTGTGTGCATGTAGGCATGCGTACACACGTGTGGAAGACAATCTCTGCTGTTGTTTTCTTAGCTGTCAATCACCTAGCCTGGAATTCATTGACTTGCTAAGCTGCTGTTCAGTGAGCCCTGTCAACCCATGCTGGGGTTTATAAGCATGGGAAACTATACTTGGCATTTTTTTTAACATGGATTCTAGAAATTAAACCCATGTCCCGTGCTTGTAGGCTAAGCATTTTAGCCAACTGAACTATGAACACTTAAGAAGTGGGGTTGGAGCTGGAGACATAGCTTCGTGGGTATGGGTGCTGGTTCTGCAAGAATGAGCACCCGAGTTCAAACTCTTAGCACACATAAAAAGCTGAGCATTAGCCAGGCTGTGGTGGTGCACACCATTAATCCCAGCACTCGGGAGGCAGAGGCAGGGGGATCTCTGTGAGTTCAAGGCCAACCTGGTCTACAAGAGCTAGTTCCAGGACAGAGAAACCCTATCTCAAAAAAAAAAAAAAGGCAAGACAAGAAAAGAAAAAGCTGAGGCTGAGCATTAGGGATGGAGAACTGGCAGCCGTTAAGGGTTAAGGGTATTGGTGCTCTTGCAAGTACCCAGGTTCAATTCCCAGCACCCATATCAGGTAGCTCACAAAGCCCTACAACTCCAGCCCCAGGGGATCTGATACCCTCTTCTAGCCTCTGTAGGTACGTGCATTCACACATCACACATATCGAAGTGCACACACACATACACACACAAACAAATGAAATGTAAAAGCTGGGCATGGCTGCAAGTGCCTATAATCCCAACCCTAGAGGACAGAGACGGACAAATCCCAAGAGCTTGTTTGCTAGCCTCCCTAGCCAAAATGACAAGTTCCCATTTCAGTGAGAGACCCTGTCTCAAGGGTGAGGGAGGAGGACACAGGATGTCCTGTTGAGCTCCTGTGTGTACATGCCTGTGCACACACGCTCGCATGCATTCACCACACACAAACACACACACACACACACACACACACACACACACAGGGGGAATCAGGTGGGGGGAAGTTAGGCTTTTGAAGGTGTGCCCTTGTAAGCAGAGATTGTGTGTTCATTTCCTGACCGCCAAGACCCAAATATTCATACAGAAACTATATTGATTACAACACTGGTTGGCCAATGACTCAGGAATATTCCTGGATAACTCTTAAATCTTATATTAATCCATTTCTATTAATCTATTAGTTAATACAAGGCTGTGGGCTACCAGTAAGGTTCCGGTGTCCTTCTCCTTCAGCAGTTACACAGCATCTCCCTGACTCTGCCTTTTTTTCTCCCAGCATTCAGTTTAGTTTTCCTGACTAGCTTTGTTCTGTCCTGCCATAAGCCAAAGCAGCTTCTTTATTAACCAATGGTAATAAAAAAACATTCTCATAGTACACAGAGGGGAATCCCACATCGTGACCATGAAGTGAATATTGGCCTTTTCTTCCCAACTATGACTGAGACAGGAGTCCTCTACCACACTGTCCCCACCCCAATGTCCCAGTCACCACAAGTGCAAAGCAACAGAGCCAAGTAATCAAGGACAGGAACTTCTGAGACCATGACCCAAAGTTAACACTGCTCTATTCAAGTTGATCAACTCGGGTATTTGATTATAGTAACACATAAATGGCAAACAGAAACTTGTAAGTTTATAGTGGTCAGTGTCTGACCACAGAGATTCTGAAATGCCCATGACCCTCAAAGTGACGTCCTTTTAGACCCAGTGTGCTTATCTGCAAAGTTCATACTTGAAAACCATGCAGTTGAGTTACCAAAGCAGTACATAAGGCTCATGATACTTTAAGTAAGTTTGTATGACTTTCGTCGGGCCACATTCACAGCTATCCTCATCTGTATGTGACCCACAGGCTGCAGCTCTGAAATGTGCTGCTAGCATTCTTAGTGACCGAGTGCAGGGCATGAACTTTCGAGGTCTCTGCAGCCCACGCGGAGCAGGTGGGAATGGAGGAAGAGGCATAAGGAGAGGCGGGGAGGAGGGGAGGACATGCAGAGTGGGTGGGAATGGAGGAGGAGGCATAAGGAGAGGCGGGGAGGAGGGGAGGACATGCGGAGTGGGTGGGAATGGAGGAAGAGGCATAAGGAGAGGCGGGGAGGAAGGGAGGACATGCGGAGTGGGTGGGAATGGAGGAAGAGGCATAAGGAGAGGTGGGGAGGAGGGGAGGACATGCGGAGTGGGTGGGAATGGAGGAAGAGGCATAAGGAGAGGAGGGGAGGAGGGGAGGACATGAGGAGTCAGTGGGAATGGAAGAGGAGGCTTAGAGGAGGGGAGGACATGCAGAGCGGGTGGGAATGGAGGAGGAGGCATAAGGAGAGGTGGGGAGGAGGGGAGGACATGAGGAGTCAGTGGGAATGGAGGAGGAGGCATAAGGAGAGGAGGGGAGGAGGGAAGGACAGCACAGTTGGTAAAGCACTTGCTACACTATCATGAAGACCGACTTAGATCCCCAGAACCTGTGTGAAAATTGCAGGAGTTATAATGAGTGTTTGTAATCCCAGCAGTGGGGAGGCAGAGCCAGGCATATCCATGGTTTACTGGCTAGCCAGCCTAGCTGAGTCAGTGAGCTCTAGACAGGGAAAGACTCATGTCTCCGAGAAACAAGGTGGATATGCCTGAGGAATGATGTTGAAGTTGTCTTCTGGAACCACAGGCACACACACATGGCTCCACATGCGGACACAGAAAGAGAGGGGGTAGGTGGGTGGTGAGTCTCGGGAAGCCAAAGCTGCCCCTGCCCTGCTTTGTGGGTGGAGCTCAGCAAAGCCTGGCAGAGGTGCTGGGGAGAACAACAAAAGTGCTCATTGTGTGAGCCCACAGCCTGAGCCAGACACACAGTGGCACAAGAGTCTGGAGTCCCAGTGTACCTTTTGGGGGAGAGGGGAGGCAGAGGCAGGGGAATTTCCGGAAATGTGTGGGACAGTCAGCCTGACATGCAAGGAATGATCGTGTCTTAAACAGATGCAAAGACAGCAAACATGAGTGTTGCTTGAGAGGTTCTCCCCTCAGAGAGCAAGCGCGTGCATTCTCTCTCTCTCTCTCTCTCTCTCTCTCTCTCTCTCTCTCACACACACACACACACACACACACACACACGGACACGGACACGGACACACACACACGGACACACATGGACACAGACACACACACGCACACACACAGACACACACACACACGGTGGGAGAATAGAATAAAACCTACAGAAAGAAGAAGAACAAGGCCATCTTTCTACTCCACCAGGGCATCAAGGTCCTAGAGGCCAAACTCCTGCCTGAAGACCAAAACCTCCCCTTACCCTGCTGGACAGATGTGCACCAGCATAAGCCAGGCTGTGTGTGGTTTCAATTGCCCACAGAAGTCCCCACGCCCTACAGAAACACATGCAGGTGACTGGCCCCGGGGACCCATGTGGATCAAAGTGTGGGCTTAGGAGATCCTTAGTGGATACCAATGTACCTTGCAGAAACTTGGCCTATACAAGAGGACAGGCTCTGCCTACCAGCCAGCCACACAGGAAGAAGGGTCTCCAGCAAGCCACTAGATCAGGGGTTCTCAACCTTTGGTCATAACCCCTTTAGGGCCACATATCAGATATTTACATTATGATTCATAACAGTAGCAAAATCACAGGTATGAAGTAACAACAAGAGTAATTTTATGGCTGGGGGGGTCACCACAACATAAAAAACCATATTAAAGGGTCGCAGCGTTAGGAAAATTGAGAGGTACTGCTATAGACTGTGTGGGAAATTTCTAGGGGCTAACGGGGTGGGGGTGGGGAGGGGAGGGGGCCTTTGGAGCTGCCGTAGCCACTCTCCTCACTGCTGTGACTGAACACCTGACAAAGGCAACTGAAAGAGGCTCATGGTTTGGGTGGGAAAGCATGGCGGCAGGAGAGCGTGAGGCAGTGGGTCACATGACTATCCCAGTCAGGAAGCAGAGAGACGGGTGCTGGAGCTCGGCTTGCTTTGCCCTTTTAGTCTAACTGGGACCTCATCAGTGGTACCACCCACGTTTGGGGTGGGTCTTCTCATCTCAGTTAACCTAACCTAGAAACTCCTCCGGTGACTCTAGGACCTGACAGTACTAACCAACACAGGAGTCCTCGGCCTGGAGCTGGGCTCACCTGTGCTCACTCTGGGACGCTGCCCTGCTCTGGGCCCCACTTCAAGTCCACATCACCCTGATACTCAGCAGCCCCTTGAGGGCCGGGCGGGGGCTGCATCTCAGCTCCCTGGCCCAGTCTCTGAGCCTCTGCTTGTTAACCACAGTGAAAGGTCACCACACCTACTTCTGAGGCCTCAAGCAAGATTTGTGTCTCCGGGGGCAAAGGACCTGGATTAGAGAAATTGACCAGGTGAGGCAATGGGAAGTCCCCAAAAGCCATAAATCTGGGCTCCAGATTCTGCCCCAGTCCAGCCACCGCCTTCTGAATCACAGCAGTTGGTCACTGGGTGTGCCTGAATTGCGGCGAGGACAGGGTGGCCTGAGGACTCGATCTAGCCTGCAGGGACACTTGTTCAACCTCACGATGGTGACTAGAGAAATCAGAGGTACTCTCTCTGATGTATGTATCACACACATACACATGCACGAGCACGTGCACACATACACACTCCTGACACTAGAAAACCAACTGCAGACATCCCTGCTCTGCAACTGAATTATGCCTCCCCCAAACTCTAACTTTTGACTTGACTTTGAATTAGAGTCTTTAAGGAAGTAATTAGGGCTAAATGAGATCATAAGGGCGAGGCTCTAATCCCATAGAATCTATGTCCTTATAAACAGAGGAAGAGGGCCTGGAGAGATGGGTTGGTAATTAATAGGACTAGCTACTCTTCTAGAGGACCTGGGTTCAAGTCCCAGTACCTACACGGTGACTCACATTGTCTGTAACTCTGGTTCCAGGGAACCCCATGCCCTCTTCCGGCCTTTATGAGCACCCAGCAACCATATAGTGCATAGACATATAGAAACAGGCAAAACACCCATACACATATAATAAAAATAAATAATGACCAAGACAGAAAAATCATATTTTTTGCTTCTTTCAGTAAATCTGAAGACTTGGCTACCAGGTAGAGACAGAAGGACCTTGAGTTCAAGGTCAGCCTCAGTTACTTGATGAGTTTGAACTGGCAAGATGGCTCAGTAGATAAAACTGTGCTTGCCAAGCAAGATTAACAACTTGAATTTGATACCCGGAGCCCATGATAAGGGAGAATTGACTCCCAAAAGTTGTCCTCTGACCAACACGTGCCATGGCTTGACTTCACACACACACACACACACACACACACACACACACACACACCAAATAAAATAAGAATTTAAAAACCAAGGAAGCAAAGAAGACTTGGCCACTCTGGAAGACGAAGGAGGCAAGGACTCACTTCCCTATGGAAGTATACATCCCTCCTATTGGCCTCTACTCTGGGACCCTACGGCAGTCCAGCCCCGAGTCCTCCGCAAGTGATCCCGTCCATCTCTGTTGCAGTTCTGTCTTCTAAGCTTGAGTCTTTTCTTCTCTATCTGTACCCTTGAGAATGTGATCATCTGTGATTCCCATGCCAGGACCCCTGTGCCTGCCCCCATAGCTCACGCAGGCTTACAACAACATGGTGGCCTGTATATCCTGCAACCAGTGGACCTAGGCAGATGGTAGGTAAGGAAGCCAGAGTTTCTGTGCTCTCTGGGTGGGAGTGGGTCTCACATGGATGCTGTGCTGGGCAGCAGGAGAGTGGGAGGGGTCTGCCCAGAAACACAGGGGGCAGGGGCAGGAAGACTGTGGCCATGGCATTCACTGCACACTTTGCCGGTGTTGAGGAGTCAGAGACACAGCGTCCTGCTACCACCCTCACCAGCTTGAGAAGTTCCCCTAGCTTTTCAGGACCTCAATTCAGACCATACGGAAATTCAGGGCTTTGAAGCTGAAAAGAATCTGAGAATTAGCCAGTATGATGAAGCAGAATTGGAGCCTTATTTTTTCTAGAGATACTTAGAAAGAGAGCTTGGCAAGATAGCTCAGTGGGTAAAGATTCTTTCGGCACAAGCCTGAAGACCTGAGTTTTATCCCTGGAAATAAAGGTGGAGACAAGAGTGGACTCAAAGACCTCTGACCCCTACATGCCCCCCATACACCTCATGTACACACACAACAATAATAAACAATTTTTAACTTAAAAATGTTTAGAAAGGCGGGCATTCAGCAGACAGTGAGCATAGCTAAGAGTGTGTATGTGGGCTCCTCCAGGGTGAGCCACAGTGAAGTATGTTAGCATTAGCCATATTTTGGAGTTTTCAAGCAGCTAAGATTGCTTCTTTTAATAAGTAAGATTAAGTGGTTCTAGAGACGCCTTGAATGAAGTTAATCTGAAAAAACAAACAAAAAACAGAAGCCACTGGCACTGCACAGGTGTTAGGACACGTCCTCTTCCTATAAATGACGGGACGCCTAGACACGGGTGGGCTCGTGGCTGAGAAGGGGACAGCGCTAACCACTCACTGTGCTGGAGTTCTCGCCTGCTGCGGCTGGCAAGGGCCTTCAGCCACACTGCAGAGACAGTAGCCCTTTTCCCTCTCCTGTCCCCTTCTCCAGCCTGGCCCTACAACTGGAGGGTCGTTGTGGGCCACAGAAAATCAAATCCTCCCTTGGCCCAGAGGGCTGTGACCCGAGAGCATCCCAGTGTCCACCCGTGCAGGTCAGTTCACTGTGGCTGTGCGCCCAGGCTCTAGGGAAGGAGCAAGCTGCAGGGATGAACACCGCAGCCCTCCTGGCCCTATCCCTCTGCGCACACTCTAGGCAGCACTTTCCAACCCAGGCTACCTAGATTACAGAGGATCAGATGCCAGAGGGAGGGGTGGGGAAGAGGGCCCGCCCATTTGGGACTTCCACCCTAGACCCAGGAACCCTGGGATAAACTTAGAAGAGAAAAGGTTCCAGACTATACTCACCACAGTGCTGAGCTCTGGCCTGGATGGCTGGCCACCTCTGAGATACCAGCAGATTCCTCAGCTGGGCCTCAGCGTTAAGAGCTGGCTGCAAGCCTGGAGCGGAGGCCACAAAGCAGCATGGTCTGCATGGGCTGCTGGGCCTGTGCCTGCAGAAAGCAAGGCAGGCCTGTGAGGTGGAGCCTCCAGCCTCACCCTATCAGAATGCACTAACTGCTGCTCCGACCCAGGTGTGTGATATGCGTTGTAGGGGACCCACAAGCCTCAGACACAGCCCTGCCTCTGGGGAAACTGCTGAGAGCCATGTGCACAACTTAGAGATTGAAGTCACTGTAAGAAGCAGGGAACCCTAAGGGACAAGTTCTGGGATACCCCCCAAAAGGAGAGGCCTGAGACTTATGGTGGGGTAGCAATCAGGGAGTGCTTCCTGGAAGAGACGGTAAAAACATCCTTCTGGAGTGTCTGAATATTACCTTGTAACAGTAGCTAGGCAGATGAAGTTCTGTGTGCCTGTAGGAAGCAGCTGCGGTGGCTGAGCAGTGACTCTGGCCACCTGGTGGCAGTTTGGAGGCCTGACCAGTTTTAGACAACCTTGGGCATTGGCCTCAGCTGTCACACAGGTCCCTTGTTCTTCCTGCTCCCTCACCTGGCACAATCTACTGCTTGCCCTTCTGGTCCTGCCTAGTCTCCTTGCTGCCTGTCACTGTGTATCTCTCTCTGTCTCTGTCTCTCTCTCTCTGCGTCTTTCTCTGCATATTTTGCCTCCAAAAGGCTCAAGAGAAGCATCTGTTTTGCTGGTAGCCCTGGCCTGAGGGTCATAGTCCCCAGCCAGGTTACCAACAGCTGCCAGGGGTCAAAGCTCATAAAATGTCCCATGAGCTGTGGCTGGAGCAAAGGGACACACAGAGGAGGTGGCCCTTGGCAGGGCAGCCTTGGGGCTTTAGGAGCCTTTTCCAAACCTCCAAGCCCTTGCATTTCAGATAGTTTTAGGGGCACATGCCCTCTGGCACCCCAGCTAAAAGACCAGAGCTGTGGACAACCACGTCCAAAACTGTCATCAGAGTGCCCTGTATCAGGACCTCTCAGGACCCAGCAAATGGCTTTGCTGTCCTAGACAGTGAGTCCCATCTTTGGCACCAGACGGGGAGCCTGGAGCTAAGACAGCTTGGTGCTCACCAAACTGCAGGACCACTTGCGGCAAAGACTGTGTTCTTTCTGCTCCACCAAGTACTGTATTCTTTGTTTTTGCTATTGTTCTTTCCAGGGAAATCTAATTTTAAAACAAAACAAAAAAACCCATGTTTTCTAACCAACAGGACACGCACGAGTGCCACAAATGCTTGATGGGGAAGCAGTTCTTTGCGCCATTCAAGGTTTGTTTTTTAAGAGCGGGGACAAAGTGTCGTCCCCAGCTGTCCTGAGCATGTGGTGGCCACCGCCACCCTCTGTTCCTTTGAGTTGGAAATCTGGCCTGAGGTGTCCATTGGAACGCTGTCATGAGGGCCACATACTTTCCAATCTGGAGGGTGGGGTGGTGGCAAGATCTTCCTTTAAGTGGGGAAGAACCAAAATATCACTGTGAGTAAGCCTTGGCAGCCCCGGTTGTTTCCACGCACGGATGTCTCCACACACAGAGCGGCTGGCAAGGAAAAGTGGCAGAGTCTAGACCAGGGGTGAAAGGCACGGAGGCTAGATGGAATCCAACTGCGTGTGCATGTGTATATGTGTGTGTGCATGTGCGTGTATATATGGGTGTGTGTGCGTGTGTGCATGTGTATGTGTCAAATGCGTGTGTGTGTGCGTGTATATATGTGCGTGTGTGCATGTGTATATGTGTGTGTGCATGTGCGTGTATATATGGGGGTGTGTGCATGTGTGTATGTGCCAAATGCGTGTGTGTGTACGTGTATATATGTGCGTGTGTGCGTGTGTATGTGTCAAATGCATGTGTGTGCGCGTGTATATATGTGCGTGTGTGTATGTGCCAAATGTGTGTGTGTGTGCGTGTATATATGTGCATGTGTGCATGTGTATGTGCCAAATGCGTGTGTGTGTGCGTGTATATATGTGCGTGTGTGTATGTGCCAAATGTGTGTGTGCATGTGCGTGTATATATGGGTGTGTGTGCGTGTGTGTATGTGCCAAATGCGTGTGTGTGCATGTATATATGTGCGTGTGTGCGTGTGTATGTGCCAAATGCGTGTGTGTGTGCGTGTATATATGTGCGCGTGTGTGTATGTGCCAAATGCATGTGTGTGTGCGTGTATATATGTGCGTGTGTGTATGTGCCAAATGTGTGTTTGCATGTGCGTGTATATATGGGTGTGTGTGCGTGTGTGTATGTGCCAAATGCGTGTGTGTATGCATGTATATATGTGCGTGTGTGCATGTGTATGTGCCAAATGCGTGTGTGTGTGCGTGTATATATGTGCGTGTGTGTGTATGTGCCAAATGCGTGTGTGTGCGTGTATATATGTGCGTGTGTGTCAAATGCGTGTGCGTGCATATGTATGTATGTGCCAAATGTGTGCGTGTATATATGTATGTGTATGTATGTATATGCATATGTGTGTGTGTATGCTGTAGTGTGGTGTTTTGTTTTGTTTTACTCGTAAGTGGAATCTCACAATGAATGCAGCCCTGCCTTGTCTGGAACTCTCTGTGTAGAACAGACTGACCTCAAACTCATGGAGATTCACCTGCCTCTGCCTCCTGTGTGTGGTGAATAAATGTGTGAGCCACCACACCTAGCTGATAGTTAGTTTTTTTGTTTTTTTTTTTGTTTTTTTTTTTGTTTTTTTTTTTTGCTTTTTCGAGACAGGGTTTCTCTGTGGTTTTGGAGCCTGTCCTGGAACTAGCTCTTGTAGACCAGGCTGGTCTCGAGGCCTCGAACTCACAGAGATCCGCCTGCCTCCGCCTCCCAAGTGCTGGGATTAAAGGCGTGCGCCACCACCGCCCAGCTGATGGTTAGTTTTTATCGCTAACTTGACACAACCTAGAGTCACCTGAAAAGAGGGACCCTCAGTTGAGGAATTGCCCAGACCAGACTGGCCTGTGGGTCTGTAAGTGACTGTCTAGATCAGTGCTTCCCAACCTTCCTAATGCTGCAACTCTTGAAAACACCCAGCCATAATATTACATTCATTGCTACTTCCTAACTGTAATTTTGCTGCTGTTATGAATTGTAATGTAAATATTTGTGTTTTCTGATGGTCTTAGGCTGCCAGAGGGGTCACCACCCACAGGGTCTAGATACATGATTGACATGAGAGGCACCATCCTTAGGCAGGTGGGCCTGACCTGTGTAAGAAAGCTAGTAGAACAAGCCAAAGAATGAGCCCATAAGCAGTGATCCTCCGTGATCTCTGCTTCAGTTTCCGCTCTGACTTCCCACAGTGGTGGGCTGTGACCCAGAAGTATAAGTCAAGTAAGCCTTTCCTTCCCAAGCTTTTTGATCAGAAGTTCTACTATAACAACAGGAAAGAAACTGAGCTAGTGCACTTGTGTGTGTGCCTGTATGTGTACATGTATATATGTGGATGCATGTATGTGTAGGCATGTGTATGTATATATGTGGATGTATATGTGTGTAGGCATGTATATGTATATATGTAGATGTATATATGTGTAGGCATGTGTGTATATATGTGGATGTATGTATGTGTAGGCATGTGTGTATGGGTGCATATATGTATGTGCAAGTACATGTGTGGATGTGTATGCGTGCATAAATATAATGTACATGTATGAATGTGTGAGTGTGTGAGTGTATGTATGTGTAACTATAGTGTACATGCATGCATTTGGGTTTGTGGGTGTGGAGGCATACATCTGTATAAGCAGAGTATACATGTGTGAAGGTGAATATGTGTACATAAGTATAGTGTGTATCTGTGCATGTGAATATGGTCTCCTTTTAAGATTGCTCACTACAAGTTCTAGGATTTTTTTTTCTCATACAAACTCCGACGTGCATGATGTGCCAGGCAACAACGTCATGACAGCCCCTTGGATGCAGTTCAAACAAGCCAAAATAGGGGGCAGCTGTCATAACGAGAATCCATCAAATACCATAAAACCGGGAAAGTGGCTGGGCGCCATCTTGAGAAAAGTGTACTACACCGGCACAGTTCCCTGTGTCCCTCTCTGGCTGGATGGCTGAGCCCAAAAAGAAGCAGTCTGGTATCCAATTGCAAGCTTGCAAGCTTGGCCTGCCTACTGCTGTGGGCCACAGGCATCCAGGACAGCTACGAATGCAGCCCAATGCAAAATACTAAGCTTACTTAAAGTGTGTGTGTGTGTGTGTGTGTGTGTGTGTGTGTGTGTGTGTGTGTGTGTGTGTGTGTGTGAATAGGGAGGAAGGGATATGTAATTTGATTTCATGGTTCCTTCATGTGAAGTTTGTAGGAGAGGGTATCATATCTCAGTGTTAAAAGGTCAGGGTGTACCTGCATGAAGCTAATGGACTGGAGACCTTAAGAGGCCTTTCAAAGTCTCTGTTTGGTTCCTTGTCTGTTAAATGAAGTCAATAATACCTCACTCCCAGTGTTATTCTAAGACCGTGTGGAAAACATAAGGTATACATAAACATAAACACAAATGTACACATGTACAAGAGCCTGGAGCTGCTGGGGCTGCAGAGATGGCTCAGCTGGACAAGTGCTTGTCATGCAAGCGTGAGGATCCAAGTTCAGATCCCCAGAATCTACATAAAGAGCCAGGCACGGAGCTGGGGAAATGGCTTAGCAGGTAAAAGCAGCAGCTACGGAAGGCCAGCACTCCGAATAACCGGAAACAACCTAAAGAGCTCCACGTGATGGCCAACAGTTGTGATCCTGGCATTCCTGCCTTGAGATGGAAGGTGGAGACGAGAGAAATGGTCACAAGTGCGCGAGGGCCAGCTAGCCTGGAGTACACCTCACAGCTGCGGAAACATGGAGAGAGCTCCTGTGTCAGCAAGGTGGGAGGGGAGGACCTCCACACACATGCTGTGGATCCTCATGCCCCTACTCACACTTATCTGTGCACACACACAAACACAAAGCGTGGCAGCATATGTGTGTAACCCCAACACTGGTGGTGAGGAAGGAACAGAGACACGTGGATCCCTGAAGCACCTTACCCAACCAGCCTAGCAAAGTTGATGAGTTTCAGGTTCAGTCAGAAACCCTGTCTCAAAGATACATAATACATACACACACACATGCACATACATACATACATACACATGCATATATACACACATACATATACACACATATACACACATACATACACACATATACACAGATACTTACACACATACATATACACACATACACAAATACATATACACACATACATATACACAGATGCATACACACATACATATACACACATACACACATACATACATACACACAGAAGGGGAGAGGAGAGGGAGAGTAGGCTGGAGGGATGGCTCGTTGGTTAACAGCACTGGCTGCTCTTGCAGAGGACTAGGCTTAGCTCCCAGCACTACGCTGTGCACCCACAATTGCCTGTAACTTCACCCCAGTGCATCGGATTCCCTCTTCTGGCCTCTTTGAGAACTATATTCACGTGCACAAACCCCCACAACCACCGCCACATACCTTATTTAAAATAAAAAGTAAAATCTTTTTTTCCTAAAATGAAGCGAAGATAGAAAACAATGGAGGAATGACATCCAGTGTCACTCTCTGGCCTCCATATGCACACATACTCACGTGTGTGCCCTCCTGCACACGCATGTACACACACTCACACCAACACGTATGTAAACCATACCCCACAGAGAGCAAGGGGGGGGTCAATCACCTTGAGGGGTTCTAAGATCGAGACGGGATGTCAGATAGACCTGGCTGGCCCTGGCCCTTCCTCTTCCTCTGTGACCTTAGATCCTATGTAGACAGCAAGGAAGCTGTTAGGTGTGAGGGTAAACGGAGTCAATGATGCCCCGATGGAGAACTTCTTCAGGAAGAAGCCACTAGTCCTGCAAACCCGGTGTAATCCTCTCTTTTCTCTGGATTACAGCCTCACCCTGGATGTCTGAGTGGACAGAGTGTCCCTGGCCTCCAGTCTCCCATCAGTGATCAAAGTGTGGACCTCATGGCTACACTCCTGCCCCTTGTCTCAGCCACGGTACCCACCTTCCAGTTTCTTCCCATGGGTCCCAATTTCCCTATAACCTTTCAACCCTCTAGTGCATCAGCCCATAAGCTCAAGGACCAAGACTGGAGGCAGAATAGAGACAACGCAGGAGAGCTTTAGACCTTACAACCAGCAGCCAAGAGGAGGTAGTCAGACAAACGAACACCCAGGGTACCAGCCAGATCAGGTGGCACACATGTTTCATCCCAGCACCAGGGTGGATCTGTGAGTTCAAAACCAGCCTGGTTTACAAAGCAAGTTCCAGGATAGCTAGGGTTCACAGAGAAACCCTGTCTCAAAAGAAAAGAAAGGAAAGATAAAGAAAAGGAGAGGAGAGGAGAGGAGAGGAGAGGAAAGGAAAGGAAAGGAAAGGAAAGGAAAGGAAAGGAAAGGAAAGGAAAGGAAAGGAAAGGAAAGGAAAAGAAAGGAAACTAGGTTAGACACTGTCTGAAATGAAAACTCAGGGTGGCAAGCAGCAGGGAGATGGTGTGGAGACCTAGGTATCATCTGGTCACCTTGGGCAAGTTTATCAACTCCCTGAGCCTCACAGCTGGGTTCAGGGAAGCAGCCATGATGGATTTGCTATTGCTACCATCTCCTAGTGGAAGGTCAGGCTGTCTGTACCCAGCGCCATCTCATGCCCTACCCCACGTCTCTCTCCAGCTGGCATCTCCCCCATGTGAGGGTCTGCATCCATCTATACAATGGTGCCATGTATAGATGGGGTCCTTGATCTTCCAGGACCTGAGATGGGCTGTTCAGAGGCCTCCATGAGAAGAAGAAATACCTGTCCTTGTCTCTAAGGAGAGGACCTTAAATCATTGGGGTAAAAGGAAACCACTGGATGGTAAACTGCCAAGTTTCAGCCTCGTCACATTGCCAGAGTCTTGATGGTACCAAGTAAGGAATCAGTCAGCATTCGCCTGGTAAGGTTGACTCTGGCTCATGCCTTTCCCTACCCTGCAAGCCTACAGACATACTCTTACTACAAGATAACCTGTCCCATGGCATTCTGGGGCCAGGGAGAGAAGAGGGCTGAGTCTACTCTATGTTTATCTCATCATGAGCCTACACCATAAGCTCCTGAAAGTCCACAGTACTCAAATCCAGGTCCCCTGTCCGTGGCATACAGTGCCATGAAGCCTATCTGTACCCTTTAACGTTCTTTTTTGTGTGGAAACAGTGAACTTTACTGATGGAACTCAAGAGAGTTAGAATTCTAGAGAGTTGGGGGACTCCCTAGGGCCCCCTTCTTCTGGGGGTCTGGGGTGGAAACCATGAGGGAAATGCTCAATGTTGAGGATTGAGTTGAGATAAGAACTCCCCAGCAGCCAAGGGCCTCTCTCTTGCTGTCATGTTCTTGCCGTGTGGGTGGTCCAGGGATTCTTACTCCTTAGAGGCCATGGAGGCCATGAGGTCCCCACCATGATGTCATCCCAGGAAATGAGCTTTACAAAGTTGTTACTGAGATCTATGCCAGCCTCAGGATCAAAGGTGGAAGAGTGGAAGTCACTGTTAAAGCTGCAGGAGACAATCTGGTCCTCAGTGCTGCCCAAGATGCCCTTTAGTGGGCCCTTCGAAGCCTGCTTCCCCCTCTTCTTGATGTCTTTATACTGGGTAGCTTTCTCCAAACAGCGTGTCAGATTCACAATGGACAGACACATTGGGGATAGGAACACGGAAAATCATGCCAATGAACATCCCGATCAGCTCTGGGATGACCTTGCCCAGAGCCACGGCAGTACCATTGGATGCAGGGATGATGTTCTGGGCAGTCCCATGGCCATCACACTATAGGTTCCCAGAGAGGCCATCTACAGTCTTCTGGGTGGCTGTGATGGCATGGATTCTAAGAGTTGCTATGGTCATGATGTCTCTTCACAGCAATGAAACAGTGACTAAGACAATTTTGTGTGTGTGTGTGTGTGTGTGTGTATTTGAGACAGGGTCTCCCACTGGTCTGGAACATGTTGGGATGGGTAAACTAGCAGGCAAGCAAGCTCCAGGGGTTGCCTCTGCATCCCAGCTCTTGAATTATGTGGTCTAGAGATCAAACTCAGATCCTCATTCTTGGGCAGCAAGCAGGCACTTTACCAACTGAGCTATGTCCCAAGCCCTAACACTCCTATTTTTTATTATCAAAAATTATAATGAGTACTGGAGAAGTGGCTCAGTAGTTAAAAGCATTGACTTCTCTTTCAGAAGACCCAGGGTTCAATTCCCAGTACCTGTTTTTTGGCTCATAAGTGTCTATAACTCATACATGTGGTGCCCAGATATATATGCAGGCAAAACATCAATGTACATAAAATAAATGACTTAAGTTTAAAAAATTGGTATTTAAAAAATTGCAGGTGCTGGGTATAATGGTTCACACCTTTGATCCCAGTAATTAGGAGGCAGGGGCAAGTTGATATCTGAATATGAGACCAACCTGCTCTACATAGTGAGCTCTTAGCTATCCAAAGCTATATAGTAATATCCTGTCCCAACAAACCAGTGTGTGTGTTTGTGTGTGTGTGTGTGTGTGTGTGTGTGTGTGTGTGCGCGCGCGCGCAATAGGATTGAGAAGAGAAGTTGGCTCAGTGGATAGTAGCAGTTACTGTAAAAGCAAAAGGACCCAAATCAAACCCCCAGTTCCCTTGTAAAAAGCTGGGCATGACCATGCATGTCTGATGGAGGAAGGTCATTGGTTAAATAAAGAAACTGCCTTGGCCCTGATAGGTTAAAATTTAGATAGGCGAAGTAAACAGAACAGAATGCTGGGAGGAAGAGGAAGTGAGCTCAGACGCCATGCAGCTCTCTCCAGGGAAAATGCGATGCAGCCAGCCACCAGATCAGACATGCTGAATCTTTCCTGGTAAGCCACCTTGTGGTGCTACATAGATTATTAGAAATGGGTTAAGAGGCTGAAACTAATGGGCCAGGCAGTGTTTAAAAGAATACAATTTGTGTGTTGTTATTTCGGGGTATAAGCTAGCCAAGCGGCCAGGAGCCGGGCTGTGGGAAGAGGCCCGCAGCTCATACAACACATGTCTGTAAACTCAGCACTAGGAATAGAGGTAGGTGGAAGTTTAGTAGCTAGCTAGTGCAGCCAACATGATAGCTCCAGGTTCAGCAGTGATCTTGTCTCAAAGAATAAGGTGAAGTGTGACAGAGGAAAACACTAGACATTTTCCTCTGGCCTCTGCATGTTTGTGTCTTGTATACTGATATGCACACATGCATGTTCATATCACTCAGAATCATACATCACACACACACACACACACACACAAATTACAATAATCAATTGTGGCAGCACTCACTGTAATCCGAGGACTCAGGAGACAAAAAGGCAGGAAGATTACCACAAATTTGAGACCAGCCTGGTCTAGATATCAAGTTTCAAGCCAACCATGGCTATGTGTAAAACCTATTGAAAAAAAAAAAACAAGATTGCAATAATAATCTATTTTAGGTGCTATACTCCTATGATATGAATCTACAGATACTTACAAGTCGTGTTATACCCTTCCTTTTTGATCTTCCTATGTCTACAGCAGTGTCTCTCACTCCATCTAAGAGTTGCGGGAGTATGCGTACATGGATTAAGGGGCTTGCAGCCAAGCCTGGCAATCTGAATTGGATTACTGGGACCCACATGGGAGAAGGAGAGAACTGATTCCCAGCAACTGTCATCTGACTTTTCCACACCATGGCAATGTGCACTCCGCCCTCCAAATAAACAAATAAATGTTTAAAAAATTAGCCTTCTTGGGCTCCACTCCTCCTACTGCAAGTTGTGCTTTGATTTACACACAATGAGTTGGATGAATTCCACCATGCCTGAGTAGAGTCCTAGCAAGGGCCTTAGAGATAGCTGTCACCAGCCACCTTCTTCCTGGAAAAGTGAGGTATGGTATGTTGAATGAAAATGGCCCCCATAGACTCCTAGTTGTGGCTTTGCTGGAGTAGGTGTGGCCTTGTTGGAAGAAGCGTGTCACTGAGGGTGGGCTTTAAGGTCTCAGAAGCTCAAGCCAGGCTCAGTGTCTCTCTCTTCCTGCTGACTGCCAATCCTGATGCAGAACTCTCAGCTCCTTTTCCAGCACCATGTCTGCCTGCGTGCTGCCATGACAGTTATGGACTTACCTTTGAAACTGTAAGCCATCCCCATTAAATGTTCTTCTTTGTAAGAGTTGTCATGATCATGGTGTCTCTTCACAGCAGTAGAACACTGACAAAGACACTGGGTGACTTCGCTTTGTACTTTCTGTGGCTATAAACCATGAAGCATTGAACATCTGCCAATTTCCAAGAATAAGCTCCTAACAGTGTCATTTCCAAGTCCTGAGGAGTGAGAATTTGAATGCCACTGAGCCCCCTAACGACCTTCTTACCCTCCACAAGACCATAACCATCTTGTCGTAGGTGGTCCCCCAGACCCTGGCCAATGCAGTGGGCTTACCAACTTTCTCCCTGGAATCTCGCTGCATCATATTAATTCCCAGCTGCTGGGGCAGGAGCAGCTGTCTGGCCATTCAGAGTTTCCTAGACTAATTTTTTGGATCTACTTTTTATCATACATATGCACTTTGGGGTTGTGAATATGCCTATAGGAGTGCAGTTACCCTCAGATTACAAAAGGAGGTGTCAGATCCCCGGAGCTCTGACTGCAAGCAGCTATGAACCACTCAACCTTCATACTGAGACAGAACTCAAGTCTTCTGCAAGAGCAGCTCACACATCCCGACCACATCCGTTTGTCCTGTCCTACTCTAGAAACTTCTCAAGCCTTCCCCTGCCTCTTCTATTATTTCTTCTTCCATTCTTTTTCCAATCTATTCCCCCCTCTCTTACTCTTTTCCACTCCCTCACCCAAGATGGTGGCTTACATAGTCCATCTGGGTCTCCCTCTATAGCCAAACTCACCTTGAGCTCCTGTTCCTCCATCTCTCCAGAGCTGAGATTGCAGGTGTGCACAGCCACACCCAGTTTTTGCTGTGCTGGGGATGAAGCTCAGGGCTTTGCACATGCTAGGCAAGTACTATACCAGCTGACTTGCACCCCAGCCTTTATTTTTTTGTTTGTTTGTTTTGTTTTCCTGCCAGGTTGTGTATGCTTTTTCTTCTTGCCTCATGGGATCTCATTATACGTTACGACATTAATCTGTTGGTCATGACACATGTTTTAAATTTCTCCTCTGGTCAGGTCTTTTAACTTTGTTTATCGTGTTTTGGACCATGCAGAAGCATTTATTTTTATGTAATCAAGCCTGTTGAGGTTTTCTTTGCTAGCTTCTGGATTTCATGTCCTGCTTAGGAATGCTGTCTCTCCTCCAAAACCATGAAAATATTCTCCTGTCTTTTCATCTAGTGGTTTTATGGCTTTGTTTTTCCCCCTTTGCAGCCTCTGGCCATCTGAAATGTGTTTGGCAAGCGACACCCCACTTCTTAGGAAACCCCGTCCTGCACTGACATACAGAGACCGATGCGGCGGCCACGCCTGCCCCACCCACCCTCCCCTCCTTCCTCCCTCACAGTCATTCCACAAGTATGTTGGGAGCCATGGCCATGCGTGCACATTGGTTAGCCAGCAGAAGGGACCGTGACCCTGCCCTTGGACACAGGGGAACTGACTGGTGTAGGAAACATTGCAGATGATGGAGCGCACGAAAACATGCAATTTCAGGAGATAAGGGGGGAGATAGGGCAGGGTGTGGGGTGAAGGGGTAACAAAGACATAGTTAGAGTTCATTGTCAGTCTAAAATTATCTGGGGACAGTCTCAATGAGGGACTATCTGGATTGATTGGTCTGTTGGCCGGTTTGTGGAATATTGTCTTTATTGTGTTATTTGAAGTGGGAAGACCCAGCCTAAATTGGGTGGCACCATTCCCTGGGTTTGAGTCCCAGATTGAAAGAAAAAGCAGAGAAAATTATTGGAACACAAGCGTGCATGCATTCATTTTTCTCTCTGCTCTTGACTGTGGATATGACCAACTGTGTGAGTTCCTACTATCCTGACTTCACCACAGTCAAGGATTTAACGGAATCATGAGTTAAACCCTTTCTTCTCTAAGCAGCTTTTGTTAGAGTATTTTATCAACCTAACAAATAAACTAAGAAGCAAGTGTGTGTGAATGTGTGTGTGAGTGTGTGAGTTGTGTGTGTGTATACATGTCCCTGTGTGGTACAGGCATGCATACATGGGATGTTTAAGACAATCTTGGTATTGTTTCTCCATCACTACCCTCATTTGTTTCTCTGTTTGTGAGACAGTCTGACATTGGCCTGTGTCTCATGCTAGGCTAACTGGCTAGCTGGTCTTGAGAACAGACCTGTCTTTCCTCCCCAAGCCTAGGATCACAGTCACATACACAGGCACACACCACCACGCCTGGCTTTTTGTTGGTGGTGGTATTGAGACAGGGTCAGCTTTGAAGTACGTATAGGAGGATGACCTTAAACTTCCGCTCCACCTACCTCTGCCTCTCAGTTGCTGGCATTGCGGGTGCACATCACCACACCCAGCTCATCAGAGCTGGGTACTGAACCCAAGGCCTCACGTATGCTAGGTGCGGGCTCGACTGACTAAGCTCCAGTGACTTTCACCCCAGCTTTTCTCCATGGGTCACAGGGATCAAACTCAGGTCCTTGTGCTTGTATGGCAAGCATGTTGTCAACTGAGGGACCTCCCCAGGCCCAGAAAAGTGATGTTTTAAGTAAGGGTAGCAGAAAAGGGTTCTCAGGGCTCAAAGCAGACATAAAGTGAGAGAGTCAGCCACATAGATGCCCAGACTGGGACGGGGGAGGACCGACACTGGACAAAGGCCCTAAAGGGGTCCTACTGACCACTGAGCAAGGTCAAGACGCAATAAGAGAAGGGCGGGGATGGTGCCTCTGTTGGTAGAGTTGTGCTAGCATGCACAAGTTCTGGATTTCAGCCCCAGCATTGCATAAACCAGGAGCGGTGGTGCCCACTGTGATCCCAGAGTTCTGGAGGTGATGACAGGAGGTTAAAAGTTCAATGTTAGCCTTGGCTGTACAATTTAGGAAGCCATCCTACATACCAGAGCACTCTGAATGAGATTTGGAGACTTCGATGGTGAATGGCAAGGTAAGTAAGTGTATGTGTGAGTGTGTGCGTGTGTGTGAGTGTGTGAATTGTGTGAGTGTGTATATGTGTGTGAGAGTGTGTGTGCGAATTGTGTGTGTGCATGTGTGTGTGAGTGTGTGAATTGTGAGTGTGTGTGAGTGTGTGTGAGTGTGTGTGAATTGTGTGTGTGTGAATTGTGTGTGTGTGAATTGTGTGAGTGTGTATATGTGTGTGAGAGTGTGTGTGTGCATGTGTGTGTGAGTGTGTGAATTGTGAGTGTGTGTGAGTGTGTGAATTGTGTGTGTGTGAGTGTGTGTGTGTGAATTGTGAGTGTGTGTGAGAGTGTGAGTGTGTGAATTGTGCGTGTGTGAGAGTGTGTGTGAATTGTGAGTGTGTGTGTGTATTGTAGTGTGTGAGTGTGTGTGTGCATGTGTGTGTGAGTGTGTGAATTGTGAGTGTGTGTGAGTGTGTGAATTGTGAGTGTGTGTGAGTGTGTGTGTGAGTGTGTGAATTGTGTGTGTATGAGTGTGTGAATTGTGTGTGTGAGTGTGTGTGTGTGAATTGTGAGTATGTGTGAGTGTGTGTGTGAGTGTGTGAATTGTGAGTGTGTGAGAGTGTGTGAGTGTGTGAGAGTGTGAGAGTGTGTGAGTGTGTGAGAGTGTGTGAGTGTGTGAGAGTGTGTGAATTGTGCATGTGTGAGAGTGTGTGTGTGTGAATTGTGAGTGTGTGTGAGAGTGTGAGTGTGTGAATTGTGAGTGTGTGTGAGTGTGTGTGTACATGTGTGTGTGTGTACTCCATGATGCACATATGGAGGTCAGAGAACAACTTGCAGAAATTCGTGCTCTGCTTCTGCAGTCAGGCTCAGCAGCATTGACTACTAAGGCATCTGGCTGACTCAGTCCTCAGCGCTTACCCTTCACGCGTGCACTCCTAGAGTGCCCATTGCCACCAATATCACAAGAAACCCCCAAAGAACACATGAGAGTGACCATGTTGACTCTGGTCCCAAACCCTGTCCTGGTCTCAAGCCCAGTCTTTACCCACTGCCAGCACAGGCTTCTTCAGAACCTACTGGAACCTTCTTCACTGCTCTTCTTCCTTGAACACACAGGGCCCTTGGCTGGACCCTTGCTTTTCTCTGTCCCTTCACCTGTGACTGTCTTGACCATTGAGGAGATGGAGAGTCCACTTCTGGAATTTACCCCATTAACTGTCCATGTTCTCACCTAGATGACAAAATCAACCTCACCCTGTACCTCACCTAGACCTTCCTAATAATTCTCGAAATGTCGTCAAGACCCACTGACCCCTGCCTTACAGTCTTCTTCAGGTTCAGTTCCTCCAGTCAGGGTGTGCTCACAGAGAACAGAATGAGGTGGGGATCAAGAAGGAAAGGGGAGGAGAGAACTAGAGGAAGTAAGGGGGAGGAGAAGAAGGAAGATGAAGAAGAGGACAGATCCAGAGGAGGGAGGACCATAATGAGAAAGAAGTAAGGGGAAGAGGAGGTTGGGTGGTGCCTTCGTTGCTAAAGCACTTGACTTGCAGCCCTGGGGGCCCAAGCTTGACTCCCAGAGCCCATAAACGTACTGTGCAAGAGCAAAGGATTGTAACCCTGGTGCAGGGTTTGAGAGCACATGATTGTGATCCCAATGCTCAGCTATAAAGACAAGGGGACCCCCAAAGATCACTGGCTAGCCATCTTAGCCCATGTGGCTAGTTCCAGACCGGTGAGAGACCCAGTGGACAAGAGAGGGTGGATGGCCCCTGAGGAACAACAGTCGAGGTGCTTTTCCAGCCTACACACATGAGAGCAGGCAGGGCAGAAGCAATAAGCCCAGGATAGTCCAGGATGACCAAGCAGGGAATCATCTATCATCTGGGTCACCAGCCCAGCCCTGTCTGAGGCTCGGGAGTTATCATGGATCCCCAAAGCTGGGGACTGAATTCGTCAGTTTTCTGTTTCTGTGATGACACCATGGCCAAGGCAATGGACAGAAGGAAGGGTTATTTGGACTTTTTATCCAGCAGGACAAGAATCTGTCATGGCGGGGAAGCATGGCAGCAGGTAGGTATGATGGCTGGAGCTGGATGCTGAGGACTCACATCTTGAAATACATGCACGAAACAGAGAGGGAGCTGAGAATGCTTCTAGGTTTGGAACCTCAAACCCTGCCCCCCCGTGACACTTCTTGTAGCAAGGCCACACCTCCCAACCCTGACCAAACAGTGCCACCAATTGGTGGCCAAGTGTTCAAAATGACAGCAACTATGGGGGAGGGGGCATTTCATTCAAGTCGCAACAGACAGAATGGGAGTCCGTGCTTTTCCAGCTCAAAGAACCTTTCATAATAGGGCAGCTCTTCAGGGAAAGACGGCCAGACTCCGGCAGCGGGAGGCCTGTAAAGGGTGCAGCCCAGAAGCCCGTGTGAAATAGCTCTGTGATATATTGGAAGCTGTCAAATTCAAAATCCATGTCACCTACAGCCTGCTGCCACCATAAACAGTTCTAGGTGACTATACGGTGAGGCCAGCTCCTTTGACCAGAATACACAAAGAGCCATCAGGGACCGAAGCGGTCAAAAACAGAGACGCATTAACTGGCCATTTGCCATGACCAGGAGAGAAGCTGGAGGAGCTGGAGAAAGTTAGACCTCGCAGGGCCCATCAGACAACCTCAACAATACGCAGGGCTGAATCCAGGCTGTCCTCATGACCGAAGGACACCTGTGGCCCCGGGAACAGACTCCTTCCCCAGAACCTCCCCACTGCGGATGTCTTCCATCACCTCTCTAGCCCACAGTGGTGGTGACTCTGCTCCAAGCGGGAGACAAAGAGCATGCTTCTGCCTACCTTCTGGAGGAGGTCTTGAGTGCTGGCTGCTTTATGTCAACTCAACACAAGCTAGAGCCGTTTGAGAAGAAGGAACCTCAACTGAGAAAATGCCCCCAAAGATTAGCCTGTGGTTGAGCCTGTGGGGCATTTTCCTGATGGATGATTGATATGAGAGGGCCCAGCTCACTCTGGGTGGTGCCACCCCTGGCCTGGTGGTCCTGGATGCAGTAAGAAGGCATACTGAGCAAGCCATGGGGAGCAAGCCAGTAAGCAGCAATTCTCCATAGCCTCTGGTCAGTTCCTGCCTCCAGGTTCCTGCCCTGGCTCCTTTGATGCTGGGCTGTGATATGGAACTATAAGGTGACGTAAACCCTTTCCTCCCCAAGGTGCTTTCAGTCATGGTGTTTCCTCACAACAATAGAAACTCTAGCTGAGACACCATGAAAAGGTGCTGGTCTCCAGCTGCCTACCTAGGACACCCTGAAAAGGTGCTGGTCCCCAGCTGCTGGGAATGTTGTCAGGGACAATGTGCCACACCACCAGCAGTGGGAGTCAGAAAGGCTTGCCCAGGGCCTGCCACCACACCTTCAACTTGGGACTCCATGATAGAGGGCCAGCCAGGTAGAGATGTCACCAATGCCTTGTTGCCAGGCCCAAGGTTGTGCTGAGCTGTTCCTATACCAAGAGAGCCCAGAACCCAAGTGAGAGGTGAAGGGGAAGACTGGGCAGCACTAGGCTGAGGCTTGAACTCCTGGCTGTGGGGAGCAGGAAGGTGAGCAGGGAGGACCCTCCATGGTGCTGGAGAATGGGGAGGGAGGTCAAGGGCAGAGCAGAAAGGCTTAGAACAGTAAGAAGGAAGGAAAGATACTGGACAGAAAGGCTCCTCCCCATACCCACAGGAGCTAAGGACCCTTTATCAAGGCAGGCACTGCACAGCGGGGAGGACCATTCTCACCAGGACTGCACTGGTTTGAATACATACCACACACTGGAACATAAACTACACAGACTACCACACCATACATGTGCACACAAACTACATATATACATAGTACCTATGCACACTGAATACACACTACACGGACCATACACAAACTATACATACACACTTCTAATGGATCCCTAGAACACATACTACACAGGTTATGTATACATAAATGCCCTACACACGGCATATGCATGATAGAGCACAGTATACAGGGTGTACACACACACATACACTACAATACACACAGCACACATGTATATAGAACACAGATCACACAACACACATTTACACATATATACAGCACACATACAAAGAACATACATGTAATACATGTGGATATGTAGCACATTCCACAAGCCACACATACAAGCTAAATACATACCCACAGCATATACACTACACATATCTACATACAACATGCACTATACAACTGCACATGCACAAAATATATACGTAACAGCACACACACAAATTACACACATTCATACTTAACACACTTCATAATCTAAACAAATTACACACATATAATACACATGTTCTAACACAGCATATGCAAACCATTATACACACACATACAAAACAAGCTTTTACACCTACCCAGACCACACATATTCACACAGTACATACACAACACATAAATATATATCATACATATACCAAACATCTACATATACACTATGCATACATGAAGCATATACATGACACCTATGTACACATAAAGCACAGTAAAGAAAGCACACGTATTCACAGAAACTGCCCATAATAGCATACATAACACATGGATATACACAAAACATAACTACACAAACCATGCACAAAAGTAATACAAACACACATACCTAACACACATGGATACATAACTCATACAAACACATCACAATGCACGTGCACTAATAATACACAAAGCACACATATACACACAATATACATGTATGCATGTCACATGGGTACCACATCTGAATCCTGCACGCAGACACATCACCATGAGTTCTTACAGATTTATACTGATTGAATCCCAGACAAAACTCAAAGCAATTTAATTTCCTTGAGTCTGACCCACTGGGCTGAGAGGCCAATCTTGTGGCTGATGCTTTGACTTCAACTTTAGCATCAGGCCCGGAACCAGTCGGAATCTACCCCAGGGTCCTGGTACACACCGCCTCATCCTCCTGGGGCACCCTGCTCCAGTTCATCTGGCTTTGCACAGCAGCGCCCTCTCCACTTCCCTGCTGGGATTTGTCTCTTCTGAGGCTTATACTGGAGGGATGTGAGAATGTGGGTGTGCTCGTGTATTTGTGGGTGCAGGTGTATGTCTATGTGGAGGGCAGAGGCCAACCTCAGACATCATTCCTCAGTGCTATCTGCCTTGGTTTTGGGTCTTTCCTGGCCTGAACTGCCAAGCAGGTGAGGCAGGCTGGCCAGCAAGTCTGGAAATCCACCCATTCCCAGTGCGCCAACCAGGGGTTCACAAAAGAGATCCACCACACAACAGTTGCCCCCCTATAACGAACTCTGGGATTGAACTCGGAGACTTGTCCCAGGCAAGCTCTCCTTCACCGCGCCATCTCCCTAACCCTAACCCCTGGATTTTATGCCCACTTAACAGATAAGAAAGCCAGAGCTGCTGAGCGTTGCTGTGGAGTGGGATGGGCTGTGGTTAGGACCAGCCAAGTCACGTGGCACTGGCTGCTTTTCCTGTCGTTGTGATTAAACCCCTGACAGAGCAGCCTTGGGGAGGACGGTGTGGGCTGAATGGGTTTTGTCAGCTTCACACAAATATAAACATATCTGGGAAGAGGGAATCTTGACTGAGAAATTCCCTCCAGCAGATTGGCCTACAGGAAGTTCTGTGGAGGCATTCTCCTAATTAATGATGGATATAGAAAGGTGCACCCCACGGTGGGCGGTGCCAGTGCTGAGCACGTGATCCTGGGTGGTATAAGAAAGCAGGATACGCAATCCAGTAACCAGCATTTCTCCACATCCTCTGCTCTGGGTCCTGCCTTGAGTTCCTGCCCTCGTTTCCCTTCACTGTGTACGGCAACCTGTGAGGTGGAAGAAACCCTCTACTTTCCAGGTCACTTTTGCTCACGGTCTTCATCGCAGCACAGAAACTTACCTAGGCCAGGTTTGTTCTCACTCCCAGGTCAGGGGATGCAGTCTGTCATGTCTGGGAAGTCCTGGCAGCAGGAACGCTGAGGCTGCCGGTCACGTCACGTCTGCAGACGGGGAGCAGAGAGAGAAAGACGAGTGCTGGTGCTCGGCTCACTTTGTCCTCTTCATTAAATCCAAGATCCCCGTCCAAGATGGCGCCTCGATTAACCCGAATCTAGAAACTCTCATGGGCACATCCAGAAGTGCTTCCAGAGTGATTCTAGATCCTGTCAATGATCTAGACAATGGACAATGAGCATTAGTCGTCCCTCCCAGGTTGTCTTATTATATAATCCATGGCACCCCTGAGGATTAGGAAATCCAGCAATAGGAAGGGACTGTCCGTACAAGTGGCCCGTGGCACTAAGACTTGATTTCCAGCTGCCTGCATGTACGCTAAGCCACCTCCAAAGCTGGCTGAGGCCCCCTGGCTGCAAAAGTCCACTGTGAGCTCAGCTGCCAATGCCCTGTTTGACATGGCACAATACTGTGGCTGCTTTGAGGTGGTATATTTGTACTGGCAGAGGCAGGGGGTCACCCGTGCCTGGCAGAGCTGCCCATGGTTTCTTTCATCGAAAGTCAAGCAAGACTCTGCCCAGCTCATCCCAGAAATAGAAAGGCCACCAGACCCGTGAGACACTGGCTTGGCACTGCTGCCTCTGACCTTCTCTGGCTTCCTGGTGAACCCTGTACTTCCAATGCCACCCGTGGCCTGGCACGGGTGGTGAGAACAGGCCCTGCTTCTTCTCGTTTCCCAATCGGGAGTCACATGGGTAGGAGGCAGGGCTGGAAGCTGGCCTTAGGCCTGCCCCCCAGATCCCCGCTTTCTGCAAGCCCTGAGGTCACCATTGCAAACATTTCTAGTACCATCTTGAAACTAGATAAGTGTTTAATCACAAGTTATAATGCCAGTAACAGATGTTAACCCCGGTGCCAGCTCATGCCTTCCATGGAGCCAGAGGGAGTGTACAAAATAGTTTACACATAATATAGTATGGCACAGCTCATATATGAGCATGTCCAATCTGTTTTATATATGGCCCAGGATAACCATGGATGCAGCCCAACACAAAAACATGAGGTTTTTGGGTTGGGAGTTTTTTGCCTGCATTAATATCTATGCACCACATGCGTGCAGTACTCACAGAGACCAGAAGAGGTTTCCTGAAACTGGGGTTACAGAAGGTTGGGGGCTGTATGTAGAGAAGGTTGAGAGCTGTATGTGGGTGCTGATAATTGAATCTGGACCCTCAGTAAGAGCAGCCATCGCTCTAGCCCCCGTCTGTGATTTTTGTAAACACCTTTTTGCATATTTATTGTGCGTAGTAGGTAGAGGGCAGCTTTCAGTGTAGAGTCTCTTTCCACCATGTGGGTCCCCAGGATCAACCTCAGGTAGTCAGCTTGGTGACAGGTGTTTTTTTCATCCCTCCTTCCACCACGTGGGTCCCCGGGATCTAACTCAGGCTATTAGCTTCGTGACAGATGCTTATTCCCTGTGAGCCTTCTCGCAAAAACTGCAAGTATCTGTAACTCGATCACACGGTCCTCACACATGAACTCTGCAGATGACATCAGGCCACAATGCCATCTGCAGAGTCCATGCTGGAGAACCCCCGACCCAGTGACTACTGTGTGAAGTAGGTTTGTGACTCTGTGTTAGGCCACATTCACAGATATCCACAGCCGCGTGTGGCATGACGGCAGCTGTTGGACACACTTAGGAGATGTTATTCAGGCCCCCAGGCTTTAAGACACAGTCCAGATGCCCCTGTTCCCTTATAAAATAAAGCTGGCGTGTCCCCATGACTTGCCTCTTCACAGCTGCCACCACCCTGCTGAACTCGCGTGTGTATCCTTTCCCTGGCTACACCATTACGAATACAAGAGATCTTGGCCAACCTTGGATGCTAAGTAGGGCCAGGCCTGGTTAGGAGACCTGATTAGGAGGAGCTCATTCTCACATGAGACTCTTCTTGCCTCTAACACTCCTCTCCTCAAGGCCGGGATTATGGTGATGATGATGTTTGCAAATGTATGTGTATATGTTTGCGTTTTCCTCTTGTGTGTGTACGTGTGTGTGTGTGTGTGATGTGTGTGTGTAGATCCAAGGTTGACATTGAGTATCTTCCTCCATTGCTTTCTACTTTATATCTTTTAAGATTTTTATTTTATATGTATAAGCATTTTGCTTGAATATGTCTATGCAGCATCCGTGGAGCCAGCAGAGGCCAGAAGAGAGCATCAGATCCCTAGGAACAGCAGATACAGACAGCAGTTGGGAAACAAGCCTGAGTCTTCTACAAGAACCGCTAGTGCTGTTACTCAGCCATATCTGCAGCCCTCCACTGTTTGCTGAGACAGGGTCGCTCCCTAGTCAGCTAGGCTGACTATTCAGGGATCAGCACGTCTCCGCCCCCACACTGCTCACCAGCACTAAGGTTAGAAGTTCCGTAACTGACTTGGTGTGGAGAGAGAGACTACATCTCAGTAGTGTGGCCCTGGCTGGCCAGGAACTTGCTATGTAGACGAGGCTGGTCTTGAACTTGCAGAGATACACTTACTTTTGCCTCCTGCATGCCAGGATTAGAGGCGTGTGCGACTGTGCCTAGTTCACAGCTGATTTACGTGAGTGCTGAGGATCCATACTGCAGTTCTCGAGCTTGCAGGGCAGCTCTTTGCTGACTGAGCCGTGTCACTCAGTCCCATCTTATTTTTTTTGAGGCAAAGTCTCTTCATTGAACTTGGAGTTTGCCAATTTGATGAGACTGGCTGGCTCTCAGGCACCAGAGATTTCCTACCTCTGCCTTCTCAGTGCTGGAATTATGGCTGCTGACTGTCATGCTCAGCTTGTGTGCCTTCGTGCGAGCGTGCGTGCATGCGTGCGTGTGTGCCCGCGCATGCACACATGCCAGAGATATGTACAGCTCTTCGCTCAGTGAGTCACCTCCCCTGCCCTCCACCAGAAATCTTAAGCATCTGCAGTGTTGCTAGAGACAAGGAAGCAAGTGCCTTGGTCCCGAGGAAACGAACCATGCTGAGATATGATGTGATGGAGGCAGGGGACCCAGGTGAGCCCTTTCTCCCACCACCATCCTCACTCCGCCGGTGACAGAGCCTGGGCCAGCCCCAGGTGCGGGCTCAGGAGAAACGGCAGAGTCCTCTCCCTTACCTCTAGGCCTGTGGTCACTGCATGCAAAGCCAGGGATGCTGAACTGCACCCCAGAGGCTGGAAGAGAACGGCTGTGGGGATTTGAGTCCAGGGGAACCCTATGAGCTTAGAATTCAGAACTGTAGCCTCTCAAAGCCGGTATCTATTGAGACTCGGAGAGACAACTTCCTTTCCTTATGCATAACAGGGAGTGAGCTCATAAAAGGCCCGAGTCCTGCGGGGCATTAAAGAGCTCTAAAGGGGGCATGCGATGAGTTCAGGGTAAAGGAATCAGCAGCATATGGATCAAATTCGCTGCTTGTGATGCACCCGCCAGGGAAGACCGCTCACAGCACTGGAAGGGCGGATGGAACACACTCTGAGTCACAGAGGTCCCCTAAAGGCAATGGACCCCTCCATCAGCTCCATTACCCTGAGTGGTCTTTCCGCTGTGGGGTATTCAGATGAGCTGGCCCTCAAACCTCCCAAGTAGTCCTTCCAGGTCCCTTTGAGGTAACAGAAGCCTGGCCAGTTCAGTCCACATGCTGCTGGGCTCCCTCCCAATTCTGGCTATTCCTGGTTCTATGAGCTATTTCCCACACTGCCCCATCCTTACAGCAGTGTGGAAGGGGGGAGCGGTCGGTGGCTCCCTTCCCAGCACCCTCTTGCATAGTCTCATCCCTCATGTGGCTGGGCGCCTCCCTCCTGCCGGTTCTGTCTGATCTCCCTGATCAACAAGGGTGCTCCCCCATCTTCCCCAGCTGCTCTGCTGAACTTGCTTTTCTGCTCAGGGTCCCCAGCTGCCCACAGGAATCCTCCCGTCTCCAACAGCAGACAGCATTGGCCTCCCTCCCAGGACAGATGGAAGAGTCAAGATTCCCAGGACCCATGATATTTAGTTCAACTTACCCCTTCCATGTCAGTGTGTGTGTGTGCATAGAGGTCAACCTGGAATGTCATTCTTCAGAAACTATTTACCTTGCCTTTTGAGATAGTCTCTCAATGGCTTGAAACGCATCAATACGGCTATGCTAGTTGGCAAGTGATAGGTGTCTGCCTATCTCTACTTCCCCAGATCTGGAATTATAAGTACAGACCACCACATCCGGCCTTTTTTAAAATTTGGGTTCTGAGGGATTTAACTCAGGTCCACATGCTTGCAAGGCAAGCACTTTACCAACACAAACGCGCACACGTGCATTTGTACGCACGCACACGCACTGCTGAAGTTATTATTTCCATTTGAAATAAACTTGTTTTCTTCATAATTTATCTCAGTCATTCAGACCTGGAAACCTCTATGACCAGGATGTTCATGACCTAGGGTGATGACTTATGCCCCAGTGTGGAGGTAAGAAATAGTTCTGATACTATGAGTTGACGTTTAACCTGAGGATTTGCCCATCACCACCCAGAGAAAGGAGCCAATATTACCAAGAGCAAGATGACCTGGCCCAGTTCCCAACTGGGGGATGGACGACTCATTGCCATGGCAGTGAGTTTTTTCTGATTTCCATATGCCATAGGCAGGTTTAACTACCTTGTTCCTCCCCTTTCAGGAGACCCATCTGTGATTAGTTGACAGTGCAGATACCAAGGCTGGGGACCCCCTTTACAGCTACCTTAGACTCAGAAAGCTGGGCATTTGGGCGTTCCCACTGCTGCCTCTTAACCTCCACCCCCTTCCCAGGTGAGGGCTCCAGGCCTTGCCCTGTAAACTACCCATGTAACCCTCCACTTTTGTGGTTTCTAAGCAGAAAGCTAGATAGAACAGACTTACTTACTTATTTACTTTTGTGTGTGTGGAAATATCTGTATATTCACATGAACACATGGAGTCTAGAAAACGGCTTCTGGTGTCATTTCTCAAATTCTGTCCACCTTTGTCTTTTCTGCACACGGTTTCTCACTGCACTGGGATGCACCAAGTTGGCCAGGCTTGGCTGACCAGCTAACACAAGGGCCTTCCCATCTCTGCTAGAGTTACAGGCCCGAGTCACCTGACTCAACTTTAGTAACGTGGTCTGTGGTGGAGCTCGGGTCTTTATGCATAGCAAGTGCTCTACTAAGCCACCCTCTAGCCCAGGAAGCTATTAGCCAGGTCCAGAGCTCAGAGAAAGGTGAGACTTTCAACCTCCCCTGCATGTGAGTTCAGATGTGTTGGGGCAGTCAACAGCACTTGGCATGCAGATGGAGAAGCAAAATCAAGGAGAGGATCAACCTTGCTGTGCAGAGAGCCAGTGTAGCAGACATGGCAGAAGACATGCACCCAGCACGGCAGGGGTATGCAGGCTCTGGGTCCCATCAGCAAAGGTGGCCCCCTGTCATCTTCGTCGGGAAACTCTCTAGGACCCTTTCAGATTAAGGGTAGGACAGGGAGCCAGCGGGGAGGCTTACAGAAGACGAAAGGCTTCTCCATACTTCTGATTTGGAGTTGAGCCTGGAATCACCAAAACTAAGTCCCAGCCCCTGCTTTAGAAGTTGCTGACAGCCATTCTAGTCCCAAGAGCTTCAATTTCCTCAATCATCAATCAAATGACATCACCAGCCCTGCTCAACTAGGGGGTTAGCATTAGGAGGTGCTGGGGGAAGGCAGGAAGCCTTGTTAGTTTGAGAAGGCGCTGGAGAACAGATGTTTAACACAGCAGTGACAGTGGCCTCTTTCCCCTTCAGAACCCTTTCAAGAGGGCCTGGATCCAGGTGGCCTCATAGCTAGGTTTCCCATCAGTCTGTACACAGGTGTGCCCCCAAACTGGGCAGACAGATGAGTTAAGGACAGGAAGCATCCATAAGCATCTTTTTGTGTTCTCCCAAAGGTCTACGAAGACACATAAACAGATCAGTAGATCAGAGTGATATGAAATCCACTCAGCTGCTGGGGACATGTGTGGTGCTCCTTTTTAAACCATTATGGAGTGTGTGTGTATGTATGTGTGTGTGTGTGGGTGGGTGTGGGTGTGTGTGTGGTTACAGTGTGTTTAAAAATATGCATAGGCTTGGGGAAAGAGAGAAGGTATAGACAGTCATAAAAAGAAATATATAATTTTAAAAGATAAGATAAAGTACTTGAAAAGAATAGAGTAAAAAACATAATAAGCCATATAAAGATGGGAAATACACCAAGAGTCTGGATGTTACTGTGCTGTCTTTAGATTTCCTACTGCTAATGAAGGAACAGCAGCTGATAAGAGACACTGGATTATGAAAACTGCTGAGTTAAGCTGACCTATAAACTTAAAAAATGTCTTGACTTCAAAATGAAAGTCAAGGATCTGTTACTTTGGAGAAGTAGTTATGCTTTCCTTTCCACAGGAGGCCAAAGGCTGTGAATTCATTCCAGGAGGATACAGATCAGGTTTGACTGAGGAAGACCCTGTGAAAATCCTGCCTACACACATAAAAAAAAAATAAACCTAGAAGACCTGCAAGACACATGATATATATTTTACCTGCTCAAACATAAAACAAACAATCATCTTTAACTGACTTTTGCACACCACACTTTCCATACTTGTAATGTATGTTACCTTTACAAGTTTATGTATTTTCAGATCAAGGGGACCAAACACCAATGAAAACAGATGGCCCAGATGATCTTGCATTTCAAAATGCCTCTGTTACACTTGCCTCAAAATTCCACATCCAAAACAGCTTCAAGGCTGCTGGCTGAGATGGTCTAGCCTTACCAGCTACTCCAGACCTAACATTTATCCTGATTTTCTCAAGATTCCCCCAACAATGCCTGTGCACCCAGACAACAGAATGATGCCCACATTCCAAAAATAATGGTTATAAATGTTTGTTATCATTTAAGGAGGTTTGATTATAAGTTGTTATTGGTAATGGTCATTAAAAAAAAGCTAAACAAAGGAGATTAGATTTTGTGAACGTCTTCTGAAAAGAAAAAAGGGGATATAGAAATAAGATAAAAGGATAGATTATTGAAATTTTAATTCAAATAGCTATTAACCTCAAAATATTTTACACTAGTATGGATCTTAGGTTATTGATACAAATTTAAAGTTGTTTTTACTATACTATATTATATTTCTACTCTTATTTGGGATATTGTGCTTATGCAACTTATTTAAAAATGTAATGTATAATTAAGAAATATGGATTAATAGTCATCTATAATATTTAAGCCTATAGTCTTAGGCATGTTTTCAAGATCATACACAGATATACATATATAAATAGATAAGCAGATGGCCTTCAAATACTTCAAAGACCTACAGAATATGACATTTAATATGTTTAATAACCTAAGGCTTTTCATGACAGTGAAACACATCTGTCCCTGGCAGCACCAATCTACTTCATAGAAGATGATGGTCATTGAAGAAACTCCATACAGAGTTTATTTTCTTTGCAGCAAAAGCTAGCCATTTGGGCAAAGAAACTACCCTTGCCTCAAATGCTGACAGTGTACTATCCAAACTGGACCAATAGGTCACAAAAATGGTGACTGTCAAACCTTGCCAAGACAAGGTAGGACAGTCTTTCAAAATTCCCTGCTTCTCAGAAATGTCTGTCAGATATACCAGACCTGTAGGTCAAAGTTGAATGCTCCAATGTTACAAAAGAACCTAGGGTGACTATCCAGGCAGCCAGATGTCCCAGTTGTAACATTTCACCCTTCTGGGGTCTTTGACAGGGTTGAATACTAGATAGTCATAGTTAAAGTTTCCTTAGTTATGATAAAAGGTAGACTAGGTATAAAACTTTAGAGTCCCAAAGATAATATAGATAATAGAGTATTTTCTATAATTTGCCAAAGACAAGAGGACTGGATATTATAACTATAATTCTTACTTAATAACTGTTTTTGTATATAATTTTGCTATGTTAAAGTTAAAACCTTTTTAACTAGACAAAAGGGAAAAATGCTATGGAACAACTTTGTACATGGTAAATATGAATTATTCTCTTTGATAAGCAAAGAACTGACTGGCCTAGAGCAAGGTGGCCTAGAGAAGAGATTGGGTGGAAAATCCACACTAGAATTTAGGGAAGAAAGGCAGAGTCAGAAGAGTTACTAGGAGATGCAGAGGGAGGATGCTAGAGGACAGGTAAAGCCATAAGCCATGTGGCAGCACATAGATTAATAGAAATGACTTAATTTAAGTTGTAAGAGCTAGTTAATAATAAGCCTGAGCTATTGATCAAGCATTTATACTTAATATTAAGCCTCTTTATAGTTATTTGGGAGCAGTTGCTGAGACACAGAGAAAATTCAACTACGTGTGTGTGTGTGTGTGTGTGTGTGTGTGTGTGTGTATGTGTATACACATGCATGCATACATACGGGGATCAGAGGTCAACCTTTATTGTCATTCTTCAGGTGCTGTCCATTTTGTTTGTAAAACAAGGTCTCTATGGAATAAAACCCGTGAATAATTTGCTGCCTCTGTGTTCCCAGAACTGGGATGATACCTGCAGCTGTGCCCAAATTGTTTTTATGTTAGTTCTGCGGGTCTCTGTGGTTTCTGAGCAAACATTTTACTGGTTGAGCCACCTCCACAGCTTCATTAGATTATGTACTAACACTGTAGCTGCCTAGTTGATTTTCTATGTTCTCTATGGCTAAGCTGAGTAAGAAAGGAGAGGCTCCTCTGCACGCAGGATTACATACGCTTGACCCCTTGGATGGTCCACGGGCTTGGGGCTACAACACCTCAGTCCTCTCCAGCATACAACTGCAGAGTGAAGGCTTAATACCACCTGCAGTTGACTCCAGCTTGTTTTCCAAGCTGACATCAAACTACCACAGGACATTTTATCAGAAGAACAGAAGGGAAGCTAAGACATGCCCTACAGCATGTCTCCATGTTGTAGATTCCATTTTCTTAAAGATTCTTTTTATTTTTATTGAGTGGGGGAGGTGGTAATGCTTTGGAGGCCATAAGAGAGTGTTGTATTCCCTTGGAGTTGGAGTTACAGGCAGCTATGAGCTATCTGACATGGATACTTGGAACTGAGCTTGGGTCCTCTAGATGAGCATCAAGCTGTACTAACCAGTGAGCCATCTCTTCAGATCCCTACTATGATTTATTTTTTTAATTTATTTATTTATTAAAGATTTCTGTCTCTTCCCCGCCACCGCCTCCCATTTCCCTCCCCCTCCCCCAATTAAGTCCCCCCCTCCTCAGCCCGAAAAGCGATCAGGGTTCCCTGTCCTGTGGGAAGTCCAAGGAACCTCCACCTCCATCCAGGTCTAGTAAGTTGAGCATCCAAACTACCTAGGCTCCCACAAAGACAGTGCGTGCAGTAGGATCAGAAACCCATTGCCAATTGTTCTTGAGTTCTCAGTAGTCCTCATTGTCTGCTATGTTCAGAGAGTCCAGTTTTATCCCAGGCTTTTCCAGATCCAGGCCAGCTGGCCTTGGTGAGTTCCCAGTAGATCATCCCCATTGTCTCAGTGTGTGGGTGCACCCCTTGCGGTCCTGAGTTCCTTGCTCGTGCTCTCTCTCCTGCCCCTGATTTAGACCTTGAGATTTATGTCTGGTGCTCCAATGTGGGTCTCTGTCTCTGTCTCCTTTCATCACCTGATGAAGGTTAATATTCAGGAGGATGCCTATATGTTTTTCTTTGGGTTCTCCTTATTTAGCTTCTCTAGGATCACTAATTATAGGCTCAATGTCCTTTGTTTATGGCTAGAAACCAAATATGAGTGAGTACATCCCATGTTCCTCTTTTGGGGTCTGGCTTACCTCACTCAGGATAGTGTTTTCTATTTCCATCCATTTGCATGCAAAATTCAAGAAGCCCTTGTTTTTTACTGTTGAGTAGTACTCTAATATGTATATATTCCATACTTTCTTCATCCATTCTTCCATTGAAGGGAATCTAGGTTGTTTCCAGGTTCTGGCTATCACAAACAATGCTGCTATGAACATCGTAGAGCATATACTTTTGTTGTATGATAAGGCCTCTCTTGGGTATATTCCCAAGAGTGGTATTGCTGGGTCCAGGGGTAAGTTGATCCCGAATTTCCTGAGAAACCGCCACACTACTTTCCTTACTATAATTTAAACATCAAATTTCCCCCACAGTTTGTGTCTCAAAGTCCCCAAAGACCTATATGTTGAGGCTTGGTCCCAGCTTGGTGCTGTAAGGAGTGTCTTAGTTCCCCTTCCTTTGCTTCGGTAAAATATCTTGTCGTGACTGGTTTTTCATCAACCTGACACAAGTTAGAGTCACCTAAGAGAAAGGAATCTCAATTTGAAAACTCCTCCATAAGCTGGGGCTCTAGGCAAGCTTGTAGGATGTTTTCTTAATTTGTGATTGGTGTAGGAGGGCCCAGTTCACTGTGGGTGGTATCATCCCTGAGCTACTGGTCCTGGTTCTATAAGAAGTTAGGCTGAGCAAACTATGGCACCCCTCCATGATCTCTGCATCAGCTCCTGTCTCCGGGATACACACTCTTGAGTTCCTGCCCTGGCTTCCACACCTGCAATCATAGCAAAAGGCAGTCTAAGGCAAGAGGACTGCAAGTTCAAAGCCAGCATGACCTATATGGTAAAAACCTGATTCAGAATGGAAAAGGAAGGGGAATGAAGTAAAATGAGAAAAGAAATGATGAATGAAAAGCAGGAAAGCAAGGCCAGTTCTGATGGCGTCCTCAATGTCTGGCACAACTAAAAGCTCAAAATTAGAAAAACTGGAAACTTTCAAGGTCTTGACTTCTGCAACAGACCAACACTTAAAGAACATCATTTCCCCTTGGAAAAATATACACACCGGGCTGGCAAAGTGACTCAGTGGGCAGAGCACTCACCCAGAGCAGGCAGGAGAACCTGAATCCCCAGAGCTCTCACAAAGGCAGGACATGGTGGCATGCCCCTGTTATCCCAGAGCAAAGTCGAAATCCCCAGGAACTCATAGATCAGCTAGCTTGGCAGTGTGGCGAACAACAAAACACTTTGTCTCTCAAAAGGAGGAAAGGGGGAGCCAATATCCAAGACTGTTCTTCAAGCGACATGATATGTACACAAGCACACTCACACATACGAACTACACACAAGCCACCCTCATATATACAAACAACATACACACCAACATATGCATACACAGATTTCTTCTTAAAAATATGTAGACACAAACTAAGCAAGTCAACAAGCTGACATTTCAGAAAATACATAAAATAATTCTAAATAAAATGAGCACAGGCAGAATACATGTCAAGAGAGAAGAGGTTTGTGGGGCTGGGTCCACGAACTGGCTGAGGCTGGGGAGTGGCTGAAAGGCCGTGACCCTAGAGGACTCAGTGTCTGTGTTATCCCTTAGGGCCTGGAAATCAAGACTGCAACCAAGGTCCTGCATGTGAGACCACAGCCCTCCAGGGCCTCTCACCACTGGTCTCCCGCCCACCTGGGCTTGCTTGCCATCGCTCACCCCTGTCCTCTGCCACGACGCACCCTGAAAGGAGGCACCTGCTTCAATCACGCTGTCTCCGACTGTTGACTGTCCTTGGTGAAGAGTCATTGCAGTTGTTATGAGTGATCCCTTCTGCGGACAGGGACACTCTCTTGGGGACACAGTCAGAAGAGGACTTATGAGGAATAACCTCAGGTGTTACTCTCAGGGATGCTGTCCTCCACTTTTGAGACCTGGTCTCTCACTAGCCTAGCGCTCACCAAGTAGGCTAGGCTGACTGGCCAGCGAGCCCTAGGAATCTGCCCATCTGCCTCCCCAGCACTGGGGTTATAGGTGCACATCACAAAATTCAGAATTTTGATGTGGATTCTGAGTATTGGAATCAGGGCTTCATGTATGTGAGGCCTCTCTCCAAACCCTCTGCCTTTTAAACTAATTTATTTTTAATTTTTTCTTACACCTATGGTCTGTATGTTGAGCACACTTCCCTATATACCCCGCCCTTCCCCTTCTCATCCCTCCCCTCTCCCCTTAGCTCCCCTTGTCCCCCTAAGTGCTTTACCCCCTAAAAGTTTTACTTCTACTTTTTGTGCCATCTATACATGCATGGTTTATGTGTTTGTATAGAATCTAGGAACTACAAATGAGAGAATGATGTGGGATTCCCTTCTGTATGCTGTGACTATGTTTTATTACCATTGGTTAATAAAGAAGCTGTTTTGGCCTATGGCAGGGCAGAATATAGCAAGGTGGGAAATCCAAGTAGAGATAGAGGAAGAAAGAAGGTGAAGTCAGGCAGACACCATGATGCCCAAGAAGCAAGATGTGAGGTAACAAACCACAAGCCTCATGGTGAAATATAAAATAATAAAAATTGGTTAATTTAAGATATAAGAGTTAGTTAATAAGAAGCCTGAGCTAATAGGCCAAAGAGTGTGTAATTAATGCTAAACCTCAGAGTGTCTATTTCATAAGTGGGGAACAGGAGAGCGGAGAAAAACCGGTCCAGGGGAACCAGTGGGACAGAGAATATTTGTAGTGAAAAGAGAGAGTGTAGAGCGTTTGTCTTTCCGCGAGTTTCCGTGTCATTTGCCATCTGTGGACAGGTCTTACTGTCCCTGGGTGAACCAGCTGTGTGTGACTAAAGTAAATGCTGTCAACTAGGGATGAGGAGCTGGCTGCGGCTCAGTCTCACAGTCCTCGGCCTGCGAGAGAGCCCACAGTCAAGACAGCACACATGGCAGGAGCACACAGCCCTTCACAGGACCCAGGCCCACAGCTCAGATGTAGAGCTAGCAGGAGCCCATCAGTGTTTTCCCACAGGCCCCAGTCCCAGATTCACCCTCCCCCCATTTCCCTACATACGGGTGTCTCTGGTTTGTAGATAGAGAACTCTCCCATAGTCTCTGCACGACTGGACTCTCCACAAACTCACGCCTTCAAGAACTCATAGAGAAGCCACACCCTGGCTGGATACTTCCTATCTCCCCAGCCTGTCTTCACACAGAGCTGGGGCCCTCACCCCGACACACAAACTACAAGATCAGGAGGACAGGGACTCTCTTATTACCCAAAGCCACTGCCCTAGGGCAGTCTAGAACCAACAGAGAAGCCGCACTGACAGCACCGTCAAGGCCACCACGCTAAGAGAGCAGTCCAGTTAGGTCTAGCCAAAAATTCCAAGCCCCAACTAGTATTTCTCTAACTTAAACCACCTGAAACCTTCACTGAACTGTAGACACGGACTCAGAGCATGTAACTGGGCCCAAAATTGGACCTCTCCAATGGGTTCCCAGGAGATGTAGAGGCTGTGGGTCTCTGGAACTGACCTTGGGTAGCAAGAGTTTAAAAATGGTATCTTGGGCTAGGTTGGTGGCTCAGCAAGTAGAGGAGCTTGCTGCCAAGCCTGACGACCTGAGTTCAATTCCTGGGGTCCACATGGAAAGAACAGACTTGGACTTTTCTGTATGTATGAGGATATGCACATGCATGTATAGATGCACATGTGTGCTAGAATGTGCATGTGGAGGGGCTCAAACCAGTGCCCCTTGTTTTCTGAGCAGGTCTCTCACTGGCCTGGAGCTCACCAATTTGGCTAGACTGGTCAGTGCATGAATCCAGGGAGCAAGGTCTTGCTCACTTGCCCTCCTGCCTTGGCTCAGGGGAGAGAGCTCTCCAAGATCAGCCCTGCAGTTGTGGTGAGGCTGGGGCAGGAGCAGGTAGGAGACAGTGGCCATAGGGGAGGGACTTGTCCCCAGTCACTTGTCAGGAGCTCTCAGAACATCCTGGAACTCCTAGGAGTGTGTTTTACTGGAAAGAAATAAAAGCAGGTTGGACTCCCGCCCCTTTGTTTGCCTAAAGACTTAATAACCTAATTCTAAGCTGAACTCTCTGGCCAACTGTCAGAGGTGAACGTGGTGCAATGCACCACTTACTTGGGCCCCAGAGGCTGGGGGTGGGGTGTCCCACTGGGAAGCTTCGAGAAGAGGAGGCTGAATGGGAGCCAGAAGGAGACTGGCTGTGGAGAGTGAAGCGGACAGGGATGCTGTGTGACTCAGAGCTGATGACCTAACTTCTCTGAACCTTTGTTCCCACATGCTTTCCTGGATGACTCCGCAGAGTTAGCAATGACAGCCTGGCTCTGAGCAAAGGTGACTGCTTTAGCAACAGAGACCTCATTTGAGAAGGCTGCTGGGGACCCAAGTGTTCTGGACACCCAACACTCAGAACTGCCGGGAGAAGGAAGTTCTTCCCATCTGGCCCAACCAATGCGATGACTCGGCTTCCCCAAGGTGTCATGGGTATTCCCTGCGTCCTGATGACTCTGGTTTGTTGGGTTTTTATTGACTTGCTTATTTTGTTTTGTTTTTGAGACAGGGTCTCATGTCGTCTAGGCTGTCCCTACACTTGCTAAGCAGCATGTATTCGTAAATACATCAATACAGCCTGCTCAGTCTGTATAACATTGCTTGTATATGTTTTCAAGGCTGACCATTGGTCAGTGGTAGTGTTTCTGTGGACAGAGGATATGGGGTGGGGTGGGAGAAGAGAATACAGGTGCAAGGGGAGACATGGAGAAATATCAACTGAATAGAGAGGAAGGATATTTCAGAGCATCCTCTCACTGCAGGAGAGGCAGCAGCCGCCTGGGAGGTGACAATGGCCTCTTGGCTACAGAAAGGGCCTCCTGGTCCCCTGCATTGGTAAGAACTTGGAGGGGAGAGGATCCATTTGTCCATTGTCCCCTGCATTAGGGTGAAGCTCCTCCCCTACCTCATCCTATCCCATCCAGAAGCATCTGCTGGTCGGTGTGTCTTTCAGCACACAGAGATACGGTGTTCCTCTTCCTATCTACGGAGCAGGTAAAAGGCAGACTGGGCTCATACCCTGACCAGGCTTCTATAAGAAAGTTTTCCAAGCCCCAGGTCTTCTGGCATCCTTGTGTCCCCATAGCAGGCACAACTGTCTGGATAGTAATCTCCAGAACTCACGTAAAAAGCTGGGAGCTTCAGTACTGGTCTACAACCACAGTGCTGGGCAGGTGGATACAGGCAGATCCTTAGCACTCTCTGGCCGGCTGCTCTAGCAGAACTGGGCAAGCTCTAGGCTACCCAGAGACCCTGTCTCAAAAGCAAGAATGGATAGGGATTGAAGAAGATTCTCTGATGAGCCCTGGGGACCAAGGGTAGGGACCTGTGCACATAGGAGCTGTCTCAGAGAATCAGGGAACAGACAAGTGACGAGCCAAGAAGCTTCCCACCCAAGAGTTTGCCACTGCGCAAGAGGTACTGGAGCTGCAGTAATGGGTGCCACGCTCCAAGTCTGTGCTCTGCTGATGCGGCGTGAACCCATGGGAGAGCTCACATTGCCCAGAGCAGAAGGCCAAACAAATCGACTCTGGGGGTGAGCTGGGGTCGGGACCCACACTGGCACTGGCTTGCTGAGTGATCCTGAGCTGGCCCTTTGCCCTCCTGGGCCTCAGCACCTCCGTGCAGTGGAGAACCAGAAGAGGAGGGCTGTCATTTCATCTGTCCTCAGTGATTCCTTCACATGCTCTGGAGAGCAGGCAGGCTCTAAAGTGAGGCCGTATGAGGTCAAAGGACTGAGGAGACCGGGAAGATGGCTCAGACAGTAGAGTGCTTGCAAGCATGAGGGCCTGACATTAATCCTTCAGATCCTGTGTGGAAAAGCCTGATGCTGGAGGAAGCAGAGACAGGATTACTGCAGTCTAGCCCATCTAGCCAAACTGGGGCACGCTAGAGTCCATGAGGGACCCTGAATTAGAAAATAAAGTAAGGAGAGCAATTGAAGAAAACTGATGACACCCTCAGACACTCACACTCAGAGACACACACACTCAGACACACACAGTCACACACACACACTCACACATACTCACACAAACATTCACACACATACACACTCACACACACTCAAACACACACACTCACACAAACACATTCAGACACACACAGTCACACACACACACTCACACATACTCACACAAACATTCACACACATACACACACTCACACACACACACTCACACACACACAAACACATTCAGACACACACAGTCACACACACACTCACACATACACAAACATTCACACACATATACACTCACACATACACACACACATACTCAGACACACACAAATACATTCAGACACACACAGACACTCACACACACTCAGACATACACTCAGACACACATCCTCACACACACACACACGACTGTGATGATGGAGAGGGTGAGGGTGTTATTAAAGAGTACCTTGAAAAGAGAGCCACTAGCAAGTAAAAGTGAGGACCAAGGGACCACAGTAAACCCAGCGCATCCCTCAGTGACCTGACGCATGGACCACGTCTGAACAGCTTTTCTTGTTTTAAGGAGGCATGGGACTAATTAAGCGGTTCTGCAGGTAAAGACACTTGCTAAATTCAATCCCAGAACACACCCAAAAGTGGAAAAAGAGAGCCGAGTCTCCAGGAATTGGTGGACAGATAAGAAATAGGAAAGAGTGTGTGTGTGTGTGTGTGTGTGTGTGTGTGTGTGTGTGTGAAGATAGAGACTCATTTGAATCCTGACTTAATTTTTAATAAAAAACAAAAGAATTCGTATTAAAAAACTGAAATTTTACCTAGGCGGTAGTGAATCACGTCTTTAATCTCAGCACTTAGGCGGCAGAGGCAGGGGGATCTCTGTGAGTTTGAGGCCAGCCTGGTCTACAAAGCAAGTTCTAGGACAGCCAGAGCTGTTACACAGAGAAACCCTTTCTTGAAAATAAATAAATAAATAAATAAATAAATCGCTGAAAATTTGAACTGATTAGTTATTTGCTAGTAAACGAATTCGTATTTTTAAATGTTGTCATGAGGGCTAACAAAATGGCTTGGTGAATGGAGGTGCCTACCAAGTCTGATGACTTGACTCCCACCCTGGGAAGACACAAGGCAGAAAAAGAGCTGGATCCCGCAGGGTCCTCTGACCCCCACCGAGGTGCCAGACACGCCCCTCCCCCATACTGACAAATTCCAATGTGATCATTGCTGAGGTGCTGTGCCTGGTTCTAAAGGGGCTGACTGGTTTTATTCTGATTTTCCTCCACGTCCTCTGCTCACCCTAGGGCATCATAGTCCTTTCTTTTTAGCTCGTTTGTATTTACTTGTCTCTATATCTCTAGCACCCCAAAACTGTTTTCTTTGTTTGTTTTGCAATTTTTACTTTCTGACGTCTCTGTCCTAGGCACTTTCCAGTATGTCCATAACTTTTATATTACTGTGACCCAATACCTAACAGAAACCGCATAGGGAGGAAGATTTGGTCTTGACTCATGGTTACAGCCCATGATAGCAGGGAAGAACATACAGAGTGGCCTGTGGGGATGAGACAAGGCTGGTTCACATGGCAGAAAACAGAGAGAATGTGGACAGCACCAGGGTGTGCACAGTCTTCAACAGCCAGCTCCCAGAGGCCCAAATCCACCCGCCAGGCCCCACCGCCTGAAGAGTTCACAAAACACCACCACAAGCTGGGGGAATCAAGCATTCAAAACCCAAACCCAGGAGGAAGTGTCCTTACTCCAACTCTGCCACCTGTGGTCCCACCGAACCTCCCTTTTTACTCAGACTCTACGCAAAGCTTCATGGGAATGAGATGCATTATGTTCCGTGCCTCTGGTGTTGTCACTGGTCATCCCGTGTGGTCAGCTCTGTCTGTGGACATTCTCACGCCCGCCCCCCAGCGGCTAGCAATTATTTCATTCTTTCCCATGCTCTGCACTTTCCCCCTTGCTTCCAATGCCCTCTCAATGTGGCTGAGTCCCTTCTAGAACCTTCTGACACACCAGGCTGGACTCTACCCTTTCTGCTGGGCCCACAGCCACAAGCCTCTTTTCTCTCTTGCCCATAATCCTGAAGACTCCTTCAGTCTCTCTCCTGGACTAAATGTTGTGTCTTGGTTTACTCCCTTGTTTGAGTGGGGTCTTTCCTCGAGTATCTTCCTAAGAAAAGGTGTTTGAGAGGTAAAATCATGAGATCCCACTTGTTAAAATAGTGATTGGCTGAGGCCTGTGGCTAGATGTGGAGTTCTTGGCTGGTGCAGTATAGACAGCCTCTACAGTGGACCCATGGGACCTCCCGTCTGGGACGCATGCCTTGCACAACACTCCCCCCCACTGTTGGCTCGTGACTAAGAGGATGTGGCAGAACGGGTGGAATGCGACTTCTAAGATTAGATTATAAGACTCTGTCATGGCTTCTTTTGATCCTGTGGATTCCTCTCTCTCTGGGGAAACCCACATCAAGAACAGCCCATGACTGGGACCTGAAATGTCCTTCCAACAACCGCATGAGTGGCTTAGAAACAAATTCGCTAGCCCCAAGAAGATGGCTCTGTCGGTAAAGTGCTTCCCAAGCAAGAACAAAGACTTGAGTTCAACCCCAAAATCACAGAAGAAACAAGCCTGATGTGGTGGCACGTGTTTCTAATTCTGATGCATACAGCTTGCTGAGGAATGCCATGTGAGAGTGACCTCTGACCTCCACGGCATGTGCATGCCATATATGTGTGTGTGCATGTGTGTGAGAGAGAGAGAGTGTGTGTGTGTGAGTGTGTGAGTGTGTGTGTGTGTGTGTGAGTGTGTGTGTGTGTGTGTGTGTGTGTGTGTGTATTTCTCTAGTCCCAACCAAACCCTGAGATGACTATAGTCTTGGGTGTAACCTTGTGAGAGACCCTGAACCATAAGTAGTGCTGAACCACTCCTGACCCTCTGAGAATGCGCTTTAAACCATTCAGTTTTAGAACAATTCATTGTGCAGCACAGGCAATGGTCAGTGTGTTGGAGTTTTTCTCCTTTCATGTGTGTGTGTGAACGCACACGTGCGTGTATGTGTGTTGCACATACACAGGGAAGCCAGAGACTGATGTCAGGTGCCTCTCTCCATCACTGGCCATCTTGTTTGATGAGACACCGTCTCTCAGTGAACCTGCAACTCGCCAGTTCAGCTAAGCCGGCTGGCCAAAGCTCCAGGGATTCTCCTGTCCCCACTTCCCCAGTACTGGGGTTACAGTCACATGCTACTGTGCCCAGCATTTTCGTGGGTGCTGGAAACTCAGGTTTGTACGCCAAGCACTTTGCCTACTGAGCCAGTCTCCCCAGGCTTTCCACAGTTTTGAAATCACCTGGCACCATCCTTCCCAGTGCTGCTGTTGTGAAATCCAAAACAAGTGTGAGTCCTAAATGTCTGTGCATGAACTCTTCACCCCTTCCCCACTCTGCTCCCAGGGGCCTCTGTGCCTCCTCTGCCCCAGTGTGTGTAACCCTGGGGGCCATTTGGGTTGGCAAGTCATGCCTTTAGTTGTGAAGGATCTCCGTGCTCACACTCATGAATGATTCTCTCCCCTGGCCTCCATGTTCTCTGTCCACGCTTCCAGAAAGTCTCCGCGATCCAGACTCTGTATCCACTACAGCACTCCTTCTTTTCTCAGCCACTTTTTGATTTTCCACTTCTGTGACTTTTACTCTGATCTTGTAAGTTCTTTTCCTTTCAGATTTCCTAAAGTTTATTTCTTTGGTTAAGCCCTGGATGGCCTGCAACACACTGTGTAGACTGGGCTGGGCTGTGTTATCTTTTATGCTGTTATGGCTGAACATCCACTTTTTATTTCATCTTAAATACATTAAATAGCATCATTTGGAGGTTTGTCATAATTCATGTGTTTTCCCAGATAGATGATAGATAGATAGATAGATAGATAGATAGATAGATAGATAGATACTGGTTTAATAGGTGAATGAAGAAACAGAAAGACATGGATGCGTGGATGAATAGATGCACACATATGTACACGCATACATATGTAATAGACCTTCCCTCTCTCTTTTACTCTCTCTAACCAGTACTGAGTGAGAATCAAACTATCAAACACAATGCCTTTCATCCTCAGGAAGCATTCAACCACGAAGGATATCTACCTATCTGTAACCCCCCCTCTATCCTGGAATCACAAGTGTGCACCGCCACCACACCCCTCATTTCTTAATTTGAGTTCTGGGGATCAAACTTGGGACCTCACGATTGCATGAGCCATCCCCACAGCCCTGTCATATTCTTTTGACTACTGATTCGTGTTTGAAAAGCAAAGCACCTGCGAGCATATGGATTTCCCAGCCGCCTAGTCTTTTGCTTTGCTGCCTCTTCTCACACAGCTGCCCTGCATTACACTGCTGTTTGTTCTTATTTTCTGCTAACGCCTTTCTTCTTTCCTTGGACTTCCTACTGTGTTTTCTCCAACTGTTTGAGATGAAACTGAGACACTGAACTGTTTAGTCTTTGTGTCAGAGCTTCACTGTGTAGCTCAGGGTGACCTGGAACTTGAAATTTTCCTGCCCTGGCCTCCCAAGTGCTTCAGTTATAAGCAATGATTCCCACTCCAACCCTAGATCATTGATTTAAAATTATCTACTCTATATGCCTTGTGTCCCGACTGGCTTTGTTTTGTTTTTTGTTTTGTCGTCTTGACACAAACCTAGATGGGATCCTAACTGATACCATACCTCCACCAGATTGGCCTATGGGCAAACATGTAGGTTATTTTCTTGATTAATGATTATGAAGAAAGGCCCGGCCCACTGTGAGCAGTGCAGTGTCTGGGCAGGTGGTCCTGGGTTGTATGAGTAAGCAAACTGTCTGGGCGTGATGGTGCACACCTTTAATCCCAGCACTCGGGAGGCAGGAGGATCTCGCTAAGTGTGAAGCCAGCCTTGTCTTTCTAGTGAATTCCAGGACAGTGAGGACTGCATGGACAGACCCTGTCTCAAAAGCCAAAGAGAGAGAGACAGAGAGAGAGAGTGAGAGAGACAGTCAGACAGACAGAGAGACAGAGACAGAGACAGAGACAGACAGAAGTAAGCCGAGGTGGCTGGAGAGATGGCTCAGAGGAATAGAGCACTGGCTGCTCTTCCAGAGGTCCTGAGTTCAATTCCCAGCAACCACATGGTGGCTCACAACCATCTGTAATAAGATCTGGTGTCCTCTTCTGTACTGCAGGATACATGAAGGAAGAAACCTATATATACATGATAAATAAAAATCTTATTTAATAAAAAAAGAAGAAGAAGAAGTAAGCCGAGCAGGCCGTGAGGAGCAGCCTAGCAAACAGCATCCTCCATGGTCCTTCCTCCAGGTTCCCACCTGGAGTACCTGCCCTGACTTCCCTCGGTGATGGAGAGTGACCTGAGAGTTGTGAGCTGAACTAACCCTCCCCTCCCCAAGTTTCTCCTGGCCGTGGTGTTTATCACAGCAGTAGTACCCGACTAACACACCCTGAGATCGTTCGGTCAGTGTGGCTGTGTGTCTCTGGTCGCACAAGACATGTTAATTTTCATTCAGCTTGAGATATTTGATCATTTCTCCATGTGATGTAGAAGAGTCCAAACATGGGGATTTTAATAGCCCTTGCTGTTGTTGTTAGCTTCTGATTTAATTCCGCTGTGGTCAGAGATGACACTCAGCATGACTTCACCTCTTTGGATCTGCTAGGACTTGCTCCCTGGCCCAGCACGTGGCCCACTTTGCTAAGCATTCACTTGAAAAGAACATATGTTCTCCAGCTGCTGGGTGAATTACTCTTTAATGTCTATGAGGTCAGATTAATCCTGCTGTTTGCATTTTCTGTATACTTCTTGACATTTTAAATATGACTTTTCTTATCCACTACTGAAAGTTTTGAAATCACCAGCCATGATTACAGGTTTGCTCTTGAATCCCTTCAACTTTATTTTCTGCTTTAAGCATTGAGGGTCTGTGTTAGCAGGAGCATACACTTATGGTTGCTGTCTTCTTAGTGACATAACCCTTTCCTCGTCAGGACACAGTCCTCTGCATCTCCATTACCATGGCTGTCTTTCAAGTTGAAGTTTGAGTATGAGATTCTTCCAGAGGCTCATGTGTTCAAATACTTAGTCCCCAGCTGGCGGTGCTGTCTGGGAAAGTAAAGAACCGTGAGGGGGTGAACCTGGCTGGAGGAAGTACATCAGAGGGGTTTGAGACTTTACTGCTTTGTCCCACTTCCTGCTTGCTCTCTGCTTCCTGAATGTGACGGATGTGACCAGCCAGCTTCCTGTTCCTGCTGCCATGTCTCTCTGCCTGTTGAGATGTCTTTTCCACCATGAAGACATTCTTTCTTATTTGTGAGCTTCTGAAATAGAGTCTCTCAGTGAACCAGGAGCACAATGATTCCCCTAGTCTCTTTCTCCCGTCTCTGCCTCCTCAGTTCTGGGATCACACACCTGGCTTCTAACTTGAGATCCAGGAGGTGGCCCTCAGAGGCTGGTTTTCTCCGTCTCCACAGAGCTGTCTCTCCAGCCTCTCTTATGTCTTCAGAATATCTCTGAGGCTGATTGTCCAGGTGTTTTTTTTTCCCCTACGTGACAGAGCAAAAGACAAGAGTTGTTACAGTTGACTGTGTTCTACCCTGACGTGAAACCTGTTTATCTGCTGCATTCTTCCTCCCATCCGTCATGAGACCAGGAGACAGGAAAGAAGATGTGACTATATCTAGACGATGGGACGATTTGGCAGGTGGCAAAGCTGCGTGAATGATGTTAAAGGAATTTCAAGATAGTTTCCCTTTCTTAACATGTCATGGAATTAACCCTCTCTCACACCCAACTCTGAATTGTAAGACTCTCAGGGTTCAATGGTTAACCCAACAAAACAATCATCATGGCAGCACCCCAGCCCCTGGGGAGAGGAGAGGGAGGAAAAGCAGGTGTGTTTCGGCACCAAGCCTCAACGCCATCTTCCACAGATTTCTCATCCAGCATTTTTTAAGCTTACTGACAGGGCCAGCAAGATGGCTCAGCAGATAAAGCCACGTACCACCAAGCCTGATGACCCGAGTTCAATCCCCAGGGCCCACAAGGTGGAAGGAGAGAACCAACTTCAACAAGCTGTCCTCTGACCTCCAGACATGGGCTGTGGTGTGTGTCCCTTCCTCATCCAAAACAAATAAATGTAATGCAATTTCTAATTAACACTGGTGGCAAGTCTATATAAGGGGAGACACCCGAGGGTGAGAGCTTCATCCTGAGCGTGCTGGCTCTGGCATCTGGTCCATAGAAAGTGCTGGACCAAGCACGGTGGTCCCCACTGTTTGGTCAGCACTGCTAAGCCTGGGTAGTCTGACAAGCACACAGTCTGTGGGAGGATGAAAGATGTTGGTGTTGTGGAAGCCATGAAGTGCTTCGGGTCCAGGCGCCTCGAGACCACAAGATCACCATTGCTGACTATGGACAGCTCTAATGTGTTGACGTGTGTGCTTCTTAACAGCAAACCCATGATTCTGCACTCAGGAGAGCCCCGATCTCTCTTAACATCCCACAAGTTCTGCTCTCATTGCAGATATATGGGTTTCATGTTTTCCTTATTCCCTCCAAGTCTAGCTGCATTGCAGAGTTAAGTTTATGATTATAATAAAATTATATAAGAAAAAATGCTTGCAGAGAGAATATGTGTGCCAAGGTTAGTGGTGGCTGTCTTACTGAGCCACAAAATGACCAGCAGGCCTCATACTAGAGGTCGTCCTGGCTAGGTTTTGCTCCTATGGCCTTCCAGAATTCCATTCAACCTCAAAGGTTAGGAGAGTGCCAGGTGTGTTAGCTATTTTTCTCCTTGCGGTGGTGACATACCTCGTAAATAACAACTGCAGGAGAATTCACGCTGGCTCCCAGTTTGAGGGGACAGTCCATCATGGTGGGGAAGGCGTGGCAGCAAGATCGTGTCGTGGCTGGAACACTGTATCCACCATCAGGAAGCGAGGGTTTCTCTGGGTAGTCCTGGCTGTTCTGGAACTCACTCTGTAGACCAGACTGGCCTCAAATTCAGAGATCCTCCTGCCTCTGCCTCCCGAGTGCTGGATTAAAGGTGTGCACTACCACCCAGATCCCCAGACCATTTTTGTGGCTGACTGGTGAGTATCACCAATAGCCTTGGGTCCACCACTCCCTGAATGAAGCCCAGCATCTGCCCCAGGGAGCACTAGGCCATCTTTCCATTAGATATCAACCTTTAAGGGGGTGAAATCCAAACATCTTTTAGTTTGGTTCTCATTCAACTAGAAGAGGGCAGCTCCTGCCAACATCAGCAGACCTGAGGAAATTTCTAGGTAATCTGAGTTGGTAAATATGTTATATTTACCATATTTTTAATATGGTAAATATTAATATGTTGCTGAGCTAAAAAAATCCAAAAGTGGGTTTGGGTTGGGGCATGGCTCAGTTCATGGAGAGTTTGCCTAGTGTACACAGAACCCGGGCTTCCATCCCTGGCCCTTTATACCTGCAGTCCCTGTGCTCGGGAGGTAAAGGTGGGGTATCAGGAGCTCACATGCTCAGCTGTGTAGAACGTTTGAGGCCAGTGGGTCAAAACTTTGGCTGTACAAGCCTGATAGTCAGAGTCTGAGCCTAGGAACCATGTTTAAACAGCAGGTTGGAGCGGAGACCATAAGCAAACGTATTCATAGTAACATGTCTGAGAAAGTACAAGGAAAATCCAGAAGGGAGAGAAGCCTGCAGTGTGCCAGGGCATGGCAGTGAGGGAAGAACTCCCCGCAGAGCGTGGTCTAGAGTGTCTCTCCAGACAAGGGAAGGACTGGGGTGCTAGAGAGACAGGCTTATGAGGGTCAGAGTATCTGCTCTTGAGAGACCTAAAGATCATACCCTCAAGACCTGCCATTGAGGGAAGACAATCAAGGTAGGGCACCATTATAAGAAGAATGGAGAATGTTCAAGAATCTTCTAAAATGTTTGAGGCTGTCTAGAATGTCCCAGAGCATTCTAGACCACTCTGCCTAACACCTCCAACTCCCATCTTCCCTGGAGTGCGAGGTTCCTCCCTGGTTTTCTTTTCTTGACCACATCTGAGGAGCTTTTGATGGGAGGAAGGGCCTAGGAATGGGGTTTTCCGAGGACAAGGAAATGAGCTGCTCACAGTGATGAATGTTCTTGAAAAGCAATTTATTTTTTCATGGGTAGCTCGCTGAGCTGGGGAACAAAAGTGCTTTGGCTGCCTATCAAATATTAACAGAGCCTAACTGTGTTTTTCGGCATTTCTCTTTCCTCGCACACGCTCGCCTGCGCCTCTCCCTATGGACGACGAAAATGACATCGAGTTCAAGGGCTCCCTGGGGTCCTTTCCCGAGATAAAGTGGCAGCAGCTTTCATGGGGCCGTGGGATCCTCTCCCTCACTCCCACCCTCTCTCTCTGCTGCTCATTTGCTTCTCTCAGTTGTCCTTCCAGAACATTCTCCCTCTGCTAGTAGGAGGGAGAGGGGGGATCACTGGACATCTGTGGCCAGGGTTCCCCACTTGGGGTCTCCCTTTAGTGTAACCAAATGGGCACAGCCTCTTCCTGGCATTAGCCACCAGACTCATACAGAGGACAGCTCTCTGGGGTTCTTGGCTCACCTATGCTTCCCACCCGTGCAAGACCATCTCCCGGGTGAAAGGGGTCTCAGGCCTTCAACAAGCAGGGAGGGCCACCCGGGTGATGGTCACAGAAGGGCTGCTGAGACATCTAACAATTCCCTGGAAGCCGCTTTGCCAAGTGATGGCTGTGCTTGGCTGTGCTTGGCCATCTGGGGGAGTCCCTGAAAGCCAGGACAGCGGGGCAGCTAGGGCAAAAGAAGGCATTTGGGTCCAGCTGGCCCTTCACAAGCCGAGAAAAAGGCATGGTGTCTGGGCTGGGGAGATAGCGCAGTCTGTATAATAAGGCTTGCCAAGCCCTGAGTCAATCCCCAGCACCAAGGCTAGGTGGGGCTTCCAGTATCCTGGCCAGACAGCCTAATCAATCAGCGACCTCCAGGTCAGTGAGACACCCTGGCTCAGTAAGTAAGGTGGAGGCTGGTAAGATTTCTCAGTGGGTAAAGGTGCTTGCCACCAAGCCTGATAACCTGAGTGGGATCCACAGGATCCAACTTGGTGGAAGAAAGAAATGAATACAGCAAGATTTCCTCTGACCTTCACACATGAAAGGGGGCATGTTCCCAACCCCACTGCACAAATATACATACATACCTACATGCATACACACACACACACACACACACACACACGGTAGAGAGAAATGGAAAAAAGCTTTCAGTGTCAATGTCTAGCTACCACACATACGTGCACCTGCACATAGTGTGGTACACACTTGTCCCCTTGTGTCTGTCACACAAGCACACACACAGACACACTCACACGTGCACACACACACACACATTGAACACAGTGATTCACGATTGTAATCCCGGAAGTGAGAAGGCAGAGGTGGGGGTAACCCTGAGGCCTGGTGGCCATCCAGCCTAGGCAGTGGGCTTCAGGTTCAGGTTTAGTGAGAGATGCTATCTAAAAAATCAAGGAGGACGACTCCCAAGGAACGGAATCTCCGTGGATAGACACATACACGTGCACTCACACAGAAAAAGGAGGAAGAAGAGGAGGAGGAAAGAGAAGATCCATGTCTGAAGCATACTGCTGAGAGATCGAGTATGCACAATTCCAGGAAGCCAGAGCCTCAGGCACAGTCCTGCGTGGAAGACCAGACCAAGCCCTGCTCACCTGTGGTTGACTCTGTTTTTGGACTTGCCTGTGGTACAGCTGGCAATGGGAAGCCAACTGCAACGGTCTCAGCTGGGGTAGGAAAGCAGGCTTGCATGCGAACCACGGTAGAGGTGCGTTAGGGAGACTCAAAGCCGAGGCAGGGGGATTTGTGTGTCCTAGGATGGCAGTGCTGTCCTAACCCCTGCCTTTACGCTCCATAAAAGAAATTTTCATGTGTGTGTGTGAGGGGGGGGGCAGGGGGAAAGTTTATTTGTCTTATAATTCTAGATTACAGCACATAATTGTGGGGCATCAAGGTAACAAGTATCTAAAGCAGCTAGTCCCATTCCATACAGACAAAAGCAGAGGGAAATGAGTACGTGCTTGCATGCACTCAGCTCACTTTTTTCACTCTTAAAGGGTTAACAATATCTTGCTTGGGGAATGGCGCCACCTACAGTGGATGCGTCTTCCCACCTCAGTTAGTGTAATCATGACAGTCCCCCACAGACAATTCAAACTATCAGAGTGCGTAATGTGGAAGGAAAGATGTACGTGGGGCTGCAGAATGTGGGTGACGGTCAGAAGCAGCCTTTGGGGTTTTCCCAGGGAGCAGAGTCATTCCCTGTTTTGTTTTGTTTGGTTTTTTTTGGAGACTAGGTCTCTCACTGACCTGAAGCTCCTACACTAGCTGGGTTCAGCCTACCCTGCCCCTCCAGCTCCAGGGTCACAAGCGTGTGCTACCATGCCCAGTCTTTCATTTAAAAATCTTTTTTTCACACCGTGTATGGTGACACACGCCTGTAATCCCTGCACTTGGAGATCTGAGGTAATAGGATGGGAAGTTTGAGGTCAACCTGGGTTACACCGTGAGACCCTGACTCAAACACAACAAAGCAAAACAAAGCCTTCAGACAAGCTTCCCTTTACCCACTGATAACCTGATTCTAGAACCTGGACAGATCTCTGGGGACCTCGGCCCCACATTCAACTTCTGACAGTGGCTCCAGAGCTGAGGCATGGCCCCTTCCTCCTTCCAGAGCTGAGGTAGCCAGGTTCCAAGAATGACTCTCCTTGAGCTCAGCCTTCCAGAATTTATATTCACATCCCCTCCCCCTCCAGCAAAGTTCATCTTGTTAGCATTTGACTAGTAAATGGCGTGGATGTAACATTTCAGACTTCCAAGCTAAGTCCCAGAAAACTTGGCATCGTCTATCAGGGTCTTTTGGATCACAAACTCTTGACGAAGCCAGGACCCAGGTGAGAAGTCTCCTTGCTGAGACCTAACCCTACCATGGTGCCTACACAAGACCTGTATAAAATCAAGACAGTCAACATCACAGTGTGGATGGAAGAAGGCTATCCAAGGCAACATGAAGAAAGAGCTACTCCTGGGTCTCCAAACCTCACCGTCTCTCCAACAGAGGCACATGGGACTTATCAGAGGAATCCAGGCAGCCACGCTTTAGAACTCTAGTGCCAACCAATTATAACCACATAGAGAAAAATACCCAACTGAGTCCAGTCAACTGATGTGCTGGCTAGTGTTTGTCAACCTGATACAAGTTAGAGTCATCTGGGAAGAGGGACTGTCCATTGAGAAAATGTCTCTGTAAGATTGGCCTGTGGACAAGTCTGTAAGGCATTCTCTTGATTTCGTAGTTTGATGTAGTAGGGTCTTTAGTGGTGATGCCATCTCTCCCCTGTCCCGCATCCCCTCCAGCTGCAGGTGGTCCTGGGTTCTATAAGAAAGCAGGCTTAGCAAGCCAGTAAGCAGCACTCCTCCACAGCCACTGCATCAGCTCCTGCCTCCCAGTTCCTGCTTTGAGTTCCTGCCCTGACGTCCTTTGATGATGGGCTGTGATGTGGAAGTGTAAGCTGAAATAAATCCTTCTCTCCCCAAGTGGCTGCTGGTCCTGTTTTATCACACAATAGAACCCTACGATGATTCACAAAAGAACAATATTGAGAAGCTACTGTAAACCACTGGGTTAACAAGAGGTCTGCCATTTCAGTGTCAAGGGCCTGTGGTCTTCAGCAGTGTTTGGGGGTTTTAATATTTTTTATTTATCTTTGAGGACTGCGTGCATGCATACAGTATATTTTAACCATATTTACATCTTCTTCCCCCTCTGATTCCTCATGGATCCCATACATACACTCCCTTTCCAACTTCATGTTCTTTAAAAAAAATATCTGAGTCCAGTTGGTGCTACCTATATGTGCATGGGTGTGGGGGTCATTGCTGGAGCATGCACAGTCTACCAGGGGCCCCCACCCCTAAAACATTGCAGACTCCTCCTCCCCAGCAGCCATCAGCTGTGCACAGCTCCTCAGCTAGGAGCCAGGACTCTGACATGCATGCAGCCTCCTGTGCAGACCGCAATGTTGACTGTCTTGTCCTGTGTAGCAACCACAGCTTCTGCAAGCCCGTGAGCACAGCTCTCCGGCCATATCCAGAGGATGATGCTCTACCCAGTCCTCCCTGGTGACCCCTTACCCTTACAGTCTTTCTGCCCACTCTTCCATAATGGTCTCCAGCCTTGGCAGGGGTTGGGGTGTGTGTGATACAGCTGTCCTACTTAAGAATGAGCAGCCCGCAGATAACCAGTGCTCCTCACTTTGACCAGTTGGAAGACTGTTCTCTGAGCAGTGGTTTTCAATCTCAGATAAGGACTTCTGTCCCCTTGGTCGTCCTTGGAACTATGCTATGGAAAAGGAGTTGGAACTCAGTGGCTACCCATTCAGTGGCTACCCATTCAGATTTCCTTCTGCCGCAGGCCTTAACCTTGGGAAAGACAACCAAGAATGACCTTAAACTTTTACCCTAGCTCTGGAGTAACAGGGTCAGCTACTGCCCCTGTTTATGTCATGCTGAGAATGGAACCCCGGGCTTCTTGAATACAGGGCAAATACTCTACCAACTTAGCCACATCCCCAGACCCCTCCTATTGTCCCAGGGAAATTAATGAAGCCCCCAACTTTCAATCTCCCAGGACTACAGACCAAAGATACTTTATTAAAATTCTCCTGACCCCAAGGGTTTATGCCCACAGTAACTTGAAAAGTCAGACAGACCATAGACCCCTTTTTGCAGTGTGTGGAAGAGGCTCTGAGGACTCCAGCACTCTTATTCCACACCTTACATTCAGCAGACAACACCAAGAACCCCGGTGTAGAGAGCTGTTTCGAAAGGGTTCAACATCTTTTTTTGAGGGAGTCATCACTCTCAAGAGTGGCAGCTGCTGATTCTGCTTCCTGCCCAGCTTACTTAGAGGAAACCAGCTGCTTGAGGCCCTGTTGTCTTCATAAAGCGCTGAGGCATGAGAGGCTCAACTCTCAGCCGTGTCAGAGCGGGAATTTCACCAGCCCTGGCTAACCCCATTTTCCAGTGGCATCCTCTAACGTGTCCATGAAGGTGGGGGCCACAGCCTGAGGAGAAGGCAAACCTACTGCCTCCTGAGCCAAGCCACTTTAAACCTCAACTCTTCCTGAGTCTCTCTCTCTCTCTTTCTCTCTGTATGTGTGCGTGTGCGCGCTTCTGTGTTACATACAGGTAAATGTGTTGAAAGGTCAAGGTTCAACCCCACGTGTCTTTCTCAGTCACTCAGCCCCCCTTTTTTAAGGTTTTGTTTTTTTGTATTTTTGTGTGAGTCTGTATGTATATCAAAGGACAAGCCAGAGGACAGCTGTAGGAATCGGTCTCTCCCAAGCTAGTTCATCCATGATCTTCTGGCAGATTCTCCTGCCTCACAGACCTTTCCTGACTGTGTGGGAGTGTGGAGACTACAGATGTGTACATCTGAATTTTAACTCGGGTTCCGTGGGTCAAACTCAGGTCATTACGCTTGCACTGGCAAGTGCCTTTACCCACTGGGCCATCTTGCCATCCCGCGACCTGGCTTACTTGCTGACAAGGGCTCTCTATGTTTGTGTGGAAAATGCCGACTCAGCTAGGCTAGCTGGCCAGTGAGCCCCATCTATCTTACCTTTTCGGAGCTGAGATTACAAGGGCACATACATGACCTTTTCACATGGGTTCTGCAAATGACACTCATGCCCTCAAGCTCATATGGCAATCACTCCACTATCTAAGCCATCTTCACCAGCTCTTCCCAAGACTTCACAGGACAGTATGATACAAAGTTGTCCTCTGACACCTGGGCCATCCTAGGTAAGCCTGGAGACAGAGCTGCCCTAGACACAGGATGACCCACAAGCCATTTCTCTCCCCGGAGACAGTGTGTCCTGCATCGATCGCCATCCCTCCTTGTTCTTATCTGCAAATCCCCCAACTCTGCTCAGACTCAGCACTGCCTCTTCTGAGGGAGATAGCAGATACTTGCATAACAAGAACTTGACTCCTCTCCAAAGCCAAGGTTTGTTCCGATGGCTTTGACTTTCAACCTCCCTGTGTCTCCTTGAAAAGATGAACTGCACTTTTGTACCACAGGACACGCCAGGAATAGCTCCCATGGAGGGATCGTGGGCGGGGTGAGCATCAGGAAATGGCCACGCGCTCGGCCCAAGGGCTCCAAGGTACCATTAAGATGATGGGCGCCTTTTTCCACAGAGCCTGCACGAGCCATTGGCTTCATTAGTCATCTCTTCCACGGGAGGTCACGAAGAGAGAGCAGCTGTCCTGTGCTCCTCTTGCTGGCACAGGGACTCTGGAGACCACACTTGCATCCTTGGGAGCAAGAGGACACTGGAGAAAGATTTCAGCAAGCTCTGTCCCAAGTGAGAACTGAGAGCTAAACACATCTCTGCCTGAAGGTCGAGGCTTCAGCAAGATGGACAGACTCTCCTCAGCCACTGCGACGTGTTTCTGCATCTTCCCACCATCACTACTACACTCAGTCTGTTATGCACCATGAGGAAGGAACCCAGTACTTATGGGTTTCAAAGATTTGGGGGTCACTGATGGATCAGGGCTACAGGACAAGGACTCAGGAAGCTTGCTTCTCTTGATGAGAAAGGGCAGACGCAGGGTTTATAACAAAACCCACAACATTTGTTGCCAAGATACAGTTATAATTTTCACCAATCAGGATTTAGGGATGAGGGGGTCCCTATGTGTTCCATCATTGTCAAGCAACACAAAATGTAAGATTTTCAGTCCGATCATCCAGATTCATTTGTTCTTTCTGTTGTTAGTAACAGTCATAATGTTTTAGAGAACGAAGAGCATAACAAACTATTTCTGTTGTTTGGGGGCGGGCAGTCAGCTATTGGAAGGGTCCCAGCTCCCTAGGGCTTGGGAACCTGAACTTCCTTTCACCCTACAGGTAAAATGGAGTCTGAAGTCAAAATGGCAGTGCTTAGGACAAAGTGCTTTTGCCTGCTCCCTTCAACTACCTCATTCCCCAAAGTCTCCTAACAGCAACCACTTCCCATGGAAGGAAAAATGTCTGAGCTTAGCATGTGAACAATTACAGCATTCGCCAGTGACATAGTCACTCTGTAGACCGAACACAGCATCCGGGCACATTCGCCTGCAAGAGAGATTCAGGCATGTCCCAGTCTGAAGAGCTAGGGTCATTGCTCTTGGTAGAAAGTTGACATATATAGGATTAGAAGTGAGAGATGTGGTTTCCATGTCAGCAGAGCCCATGGCAGGGCTGGGGCGAGAGCTCTGCTGGTAGGGTGCTTGCCTAACATGCATGAGGTCTTAGGTTCGATCCCCAGCACTGTATAATCTAGGTGTGGTGTCAGCACTTGGAAGTCAGAGACTGGAGGATCAGAAGTTCAGGGTCATCCTCGGCTGTGTGGAGCATTTGGAGGCTAGCCTGAGCTAGCAGCAAAAGCAATACAATCCCGGCATTTTCCCCACGAGAACTTCTGCCCACATGAGTCAGGAGTACTTTGCTGTGACAGAAACAGGAAACTAGGAAGGAGGCCCAAGAGGGACAGGGTTAGGCCTGGTTATCATGCTGCCTCCTAGCTGGTGTGTTTGGTTGGTCTCCAGGTTTGAGGCCAGGTCCAAGGAGAAGTGAGAGAGGACAAACCATGGTGAGTCCTCCGGCAGTATCAGGCCCTCCCTCTGTGGTCTATGGGGAGACGGTAGAGGAGCGGAGCCTTAACCTGTCCCAAGTCCATCACCACAGGTTCTCTGTGCTCCTCAGAGGGAGCTCATAAAATGGGCATTGCCCCACCCCCACTTTCCCCATGGGGAAACAGAACCTGCACAGGAGCATGGGACCCAAGTCATCCGTAGGTTTTTCAGTGGGTCAAGAAACTCCCTCGCTCTGTTTCCACAGTCCTGCTAGACCAGAGGAGCCCAACTCTGCCTTAACCTTGGCAGGGCATCATTTCTGAGAACACTGGCCAAACAGTACAACTTACCCACCTTGTCTGGGAATTGCTGTTTGGAGTTGATGGGGTCATATTTGTGTAATGATTTGCGTATCATTAAAGACTGACAATTAGATATTTGTCCTTGAACCTCCATACATGCACTATGGCATGCGTATCAATACAACATGCTTTCAAAATAATAACTAGAGCTGGGGAGAGGATTTTGGACATGTGCCTGCTGTGTAGGCATGAGAACCAGAATTTCGACCCCCAGAATCCACGTAAAGGCACACTCAATAGTGCATATGTGTAATCCCAGCACCCCTACAGTGGGATGGGATACAGAGACAGGAGGATTGCACTCACTAGCCTGGCATATACAGGGGCCAATAAAAGACCCTGTCTCATGAGGAACAACACCCCCTGTCCTCTGACCTTCACAGATGCATTGCGGTGCGTGTACTCACACAAACAGGTGTGTACATACACACACACCACACACACACAAAGAGGAACTAAAAATGACAATTTCTTGTCCTCTCATTGCCCAGGAATGGGTTTGGCTGTAAGACTTCCAATGTTCCTTTCTCATCCCCTTTGGAATGTTCAGCCTTCTCCCCTGAAATATTTTAATTATCCTTGTTTACCTTATCGACCAGCTTTTTAAGGTCTGTCTGTGTAAACACCACAAAGATAAATTTCAGGCAAATTCCCACGTGATTGATTCAGATCGGGAAATGCTGAGGGGGCCTAACTGAATGGGCTTCAGCTGTCCCTTGAGTGGAGAGAGGAGGAATTCATTACCCCTGACCTTTCTGAGGAGTGCAGTGGGCAAGTCCAGTCCCTGGAAATGAACAGAACAAGGTTGTCTGTGTCGTGTGCTGCCTTCACGGGCTGCAGCTAGAGCTGAATGGGGATACATTATCCTTCCAGCAAAGAGGAGACCACAGAGTGGCCCAAGCTGGATAGCCTGTTCAGACCTCAGAAGCAGGCAAGGAGGAAGAGAAAAGACAGGCACGACTCCCTGAGGCCTCAGAGATTCCTACCAGTCAGCCCTGCTCCTCTGAGGGAGACCAGGACCACACAGACAGACACACAGAAAAAGACAAAGACACACAGACATACAGACACACACAGAGACAAAAACACACAGACGTACAGACACATAAACATGCACAGACACATACCCACAGACACATAGACACACACACACAGACACATCACACACACAGAGACACACATAGACACAGACACACACAGAGAGACAAAGACACACAGACACACAGACATACAGACACATAAACATGCACAGACACACACACACAGAGGCTTACAGACCTGGGAACACTGCTGTCCCTGTCATCAGTCCTCCTGACCCCTGTACCATGTCAGGTGATTCCTGACTATCTAGGGTCAGGTGTATCAAATCTTTTGACGTGGTGACAGATGTTGTCATCTACAGCAGAGGTCTCAGCCTTTCTAACGCTGTGACTCTTTAATACAGTTCCTCATGCTGTAGTGACCCCCAACCAGAAAATCAGTTAAGTTGATACTTCATAGCTCTAATTTTGCTACTGTTTTGAATTGCAGTGTAAATATCTGATGCAAAATATTTGATATGTGACCTTTGTGAAAGGGTCATTTGACCCTCAAAGGGGTTTCAGTCCACAAGTTGAGAACCACTATCCACAAAGATCACACCAAAGAACCACACAATCAAATTACAAAGGAGGGAGGAAGGAAATATGGAAAGAAAGGAAACAGAAAAGAAGAGAAGAAAAAAGAAATTCCTCCCCAGAAGGAAGAAACCCCGTCTGAGGAGACTGTTCCGCGTGGAGATTGCTTGCTGCATAAGCACGGGGATCGGAATATTTCAGGCAAGTTTACAGTTTGGTGTTGGGCCACATTCACAACTTCATACACAAACTATCGAGTGGTTTTCTAGTCCAGAGGCTAGCCACCCTGACACGCGGAGACGAAGCCAGGCTCCAGAGCAGGCGACATCTGAACCCTCCAATCCAGCCTCATTGTCCCTCAGCCACTTCCCGCCATGCTGATCCCTGAACTGTTTCTCATCCTTTTCTGCCTCTCCAGCTACCGCGACTGGTCACGTTTTTCTTACAGTCAGAGCACCAGGCGATGGTGGACGAGGGATGGTGACCAGAGCACCATGTGTCGGTGGACGAGGGATGGTGACCAGAGCACTGGGCGATGGTGGACGAGGGATGGCGACCAGAGCACCAGGCAATGGTGGACTAGGGATATCGACCAGAGCACTGGGCGATGGTGGACTAGGGATATCGACCAGAGCATCAGGCGATGGTGGACTAGGGATATCGACCAGAGCACCAGGCGATGGTGGACTAGGGATGGCGACCAGAGCGCCAGGCGATGGTGGACTAGGGATGGCGACCAGAGCACCAGGCGATGGTGGACGAGGGATGGCGACCAGAGCACCGGGCAATGGTGGACTAGGGATGGCGACCAGAGCACCATGTGTCGGTGGACGAGGGATGGCGACCAGAGCACCAGGCGATGGTGGACTAGGGATGGCGACCAGAGCACCAGGCGATGGTGGACTAGGGATATCGACCAGAGCACCAGGCGATGGTGGACTAGGGATGGCGACCAGAGCACCAGGCGATGGTGGACGAGGGATATCGACCAGAGCACCAGGCGATGGTGGACTAGGGATGGCGACCAGAGCACCAGGCGATGGTGGACTAGGGATGGCGACATACCCTCTCTAGATCCCCTGCTAACTTGCTTTACTGAAACTCTTGCCACTTCAATTTTGCCTCTTCTTTGTCCTTTTCCTGTGTTCTCTGTTGTCATTCTATTAAGCTCTCTTTGTTCTTTCTGTTCCTATATTTCATTGTTTGAGAGTTAGGCATTCTATTTCTGTTCGTTTGGTGATAAATTATAACTAACTAGCATTTCTCTCCCTCAGCCAAGGAATATGTGGGCCTTAAAACTCTTCAGCTCTGCCAAGCATGGTACATGCCTGAGGCAGGAGGATTATGAAGTCAACATGAGGTCCACAAGTTCAAGTCCAGCCTGGGTTATATAGTGGGCTCCTGTATCAAAGGAAAAAAAAGAACAAGTTTTCAATCAACCAATCATTTAACATTTTCCATGTCACTGGTATCCAGCATTTCAGTTCCACCTGCCTAACTCCGTCCACGATTAGTATTTTCCTAGACAATAAATTCTGTTTCTAAGAGAAAAAGCAGCTATACAGTCTCTGTAGCTGGAGTAGACCTCTGGCCTTCCCCTAAGCTCTGCCTAGCTGCATCAAGAGACCATTCCTGAATCCTTCTCCCCTGGAACCAGGAGCAGAAACTACTACTGAAAGGCTCACACCAAGGAAGCAGAATACAGAATGCTAGGATTGATACTGTCAGCTTGACAGCCTCTGGGATCACCTCGGAGACAAGCGCCTGGCAAGTGTGTTCCTAAACTGTATAAACCGCAGTGGGAAGACTCACTCTAACACCCCATGGGCTGGGCACCAACATTCGTCTCTGCTTCCTGACTGTGTGTCCCATGCGATCAGTCTCCTCACACTCCCGCTGCCGTGCCTTCCCCGTTGTGATGGGCTGTACCCTCCAACTGTGAGCCCAGATAAACCCTTCCTGCCTTACGCTGCCTGTCAAGTGTTTTTGTCACAACCACAAGACAAATAACTAGTTCACGTGCTCTTAAATGACCCGTGCTGCAGCACCTTCCAAGAGGGAGAGTCCTAGTCCTGAAGAGATCCTTATCACTCGGCAGCTTGGCCTCCACTTGCCTGCCACTCAGAGCTCATCATACTACAGAGACATCATGGTCTTGTGGACATCCCTCAACGGGTGGGCCTAAGTTTGAGCCCTAGAACCCATGTAAGAAGTCAAGGGTGATGCCTCATGCCTGTAATCTCAGTGCTAGAGAAGCAGATCCCTGGGGCTGGCCGGCCAGACAGACTGACCTGCTCACTGAGCTCCATGCCAGTGAGAGGCCCTGACTCAAAACAAAAAGGCAGAAGGCATGTGAGGAGCAGCAGCAGAGAGGTGGTTCCTCTGACCTCCACGCTCACCCGCAAACAGCAAAAACAAAAACGGACTTACGGGCTGCCAAAATGACCCAGTAGGTGAAGGCACCTGCCACCAAGCCAGTGAACCTGAGTTTGAGCAGGACCTACTTGATGGAAGGAAAGAAGTGGCCCCTGCAAGTTGTCCTTTGACCTCCATATGTCCATTGTGTCTCTCACACACACACCACAAAACAAACAAATTAAAATGTAATAAAACTCATTTTTAGACAGAGTCTCACTACATAGCCCTAGCTGACATGGAACTCACAGAAATCCACTTGTCTCTGCCTCTTGAGTGCTGGGATTAAAGGTGTGCACCATCACACCCAGCTGATAAAAACTTTTTTAAAGAATTTATTTCTAAATTTTCTATAGTTTTAACCTGTGTCTTCCTCTAGAGTCATGAGTTTGAAAACGTGTAATCTACCCAGGGCTTTGCTAGCTTTTGGTCATGGTTAACACTCGGACTACGACTTTGAGCTTCCCCAGTGCAGAATGTGCTGGACTCTGTATCCCGCTGATGCTCCAAATACCAGTGCACAGACATGCCCTCCTCTCCAGAAACAAACCTCACTGAGATCACCTCAGCACACTGACCATGCCCAGTCTCCTCCGGACTAGCTGTTCACTATGTGGTCACACAATTTCTTATAGTCACTCAGGAGCTGTGAGACCTTCAGACCATGCCCTAGTCTGTTTCTGTTACTAGTCATAACAGAGGAAAATTACCCTTAAAAAATTACGTCGAAGCCGGGCAGTGGTGGTGCACGCCTTTAATCCCAGCACTTGGAAGGCAGAGGCAGGCGGATCTCTGTGAGTTCGAGACCAGCCTGGTCTACAGAGCTAGTTCCAGGACAGTCTCCAAAACCACAGAGAAACCCTGTCTCGAAAAACCCAAAAAAATAAAAATAAAAATAAATTACGTCGAGTGTGTGTGTGTGTGTGTGTGTGTGTGTGTGTGTGTACACGTATGTTTGAGAAAGAACCATGGTGAATATGTGGAGGTCAGGGATAGCTTCCCAGAGTGGTTTTCGCCTTACACCATGTGAGTCCCAGGACGGGAAATCGGTCTTTAGCTTGCTGGTAGGCACCACCTCACCAGCCTGAGGGGAATTTGCAGAGAACAGGAGTTCAGGTCTGGGGCAATGACTCTGTTGATAAAGTGCTTATCTTGAAATCATGAGGACCTGGGTTAGACCCCTAACATCCACACAGAAGTCTGGGTGTAATCCAGGCATGGTGTCACATGCCTTTAATCCCAGCACTTGGGAGGCAGAAGCAGGCATATCTTGGTGAGTCTATATAGTAGGTTCCAGGATATCCAGGGCTATGTAGAGCCACCTGTCTCAAAAATTAATCAATTAGTTAATTAAAAAAATCTTGGTGTAGTGGTATAGACTTTTAATTCCAACACCAAAAAGATGGAGAAGGTATCAAGTGTCATTCCTCAGACACCATCCACTTTGGGGCAGGTCTCTCACTGGCCTGGAATTCATCGAATGGGCTGGTTGGCTTGCCAGTGAGCCCCAGAAATCCTCCTGTCTCTGCCTTTCCAGTGCTAAGGTTGTAAGGATACAAGGTCACGCCTGGCATTTGTCACTTGTGTTCTAGGGTGGAGCTTGGGTTCTCCTGCTTGCACGGCCATCACTTTGCCAACAGAGCCATCTCCACAGCCCGAACCGAGCCTCTTTGGCAGTGATGCTGCTGATCGATGTGCTCATGGAAGCAGAGCCTTGGCCCCCAGGCCCGCCTCAGCACCGCTAATGATGACCTGAGGACTGTTTCTCATTTATGAAAATGAGGAGAGGTGCTCGGGCATGGCAGTGACTGCTCCAGTGTGCTGAGACTCAGATTCTCTGCAAGATCCAGGTGCTGGTGTTCATCCCCAGAGCTGGGAGAGGAGACAGCAGGGTCCTCCAAATGTCACCGTCCCTCCCTTCTGATTTCTGAATCTTACTCAAGGCTTCTCATGCCAGCCTCCCAAGGACATCCGGGAGCAGCAGCATTTGGCCTTTGGTCCTCCACAGCCCTGTCCCTTGGACGTCATAGTACCTTCTTTCTGGCCTTTGACCTCTGGCTCCCGCCGCAGGCCTTCTTGTCCTGAGATCCCTGCTACAGATCCAGTTGTGAGTGTGGTCATACTGTGGTAGAAGAAAGGGATCAGGAGCAGGGGCGGAAGCAAGACACATCCCGGAGGTGATGGAGGCCACAGTGAGGGGATCCCTGGCAGCTGCTCTTCTTCATCTTGAAAGAACGTTCATCTGTGGATTTCCGTGTTGTCACCAAACAAACACAGGCACGGTTTAAATTTCACAATCCACACAACTCTCTTCGTGCGCCTTTGACAGTTCTTTCGTGTACCTGACAGTGGCAAGTTCTCCCCCCAGGAAGTTAGGGGGCATGTGCCGCACCCCAAGGCCCCCCACACCCTGGTGACGTTATCCTGACACTCCCAGGCTGGTGACAATGTGCTATCACCTTTCATGTGTCACGTCTCGGAAGATGTAGCGTGTGCGTGTGTGTGTGTGTGCGTGTGTGTGTGTGTGTGTGTGCGTGTGTGTGTGTGTGTGTGTGTGTGTGGCTCCAGCACATGCTTCCAGGTGGTTGAGCCACATCCCCGGCTGCCTCTCCTTCCTACCCCAAGAGGATGAGGACCCTTGAATACTCTGACTCATGGATTCTGCTGTCCACAATTAATTTTCCTCTCTGCCTGTCTTGGGCACTTTTCCCAGTTTCCATTGAACGTCTTTCTTCCCCCCAAGAGCCTCTCTCTGGAGCCCATGGGAGCATGAGGACCAGCTGGGTAGTGTCGTCCAGCCCCTCTTGGTCCCCAGTCTGCCCCGAGCTCCTCACCCATGCATCAGGTCTGGGTATATTTCTTTCTGATTTCATTTCTTCCCACCCCCTCTGCATCCCCTCCTGCTTCTGGCCTCAGCCCCCTTTCTTCAAGCTGTGATCAGCCACTCGGCAGAGGCTCTAGCGTGCTGTGGTCTGGGCTCACGTCCCACCTACGTGTCCCCTGACTGGGTATCTCCTCTTTTTAATTTGCAAAGTGCAGTAGGCCCATCAATAGCAAGCTCGGGAGATGGCTCAGTGGATAAGAGTGCTTATTAAGCAAGTTCAGCCTGGGTTCCAGAATCCCTGAACCCATGTAAAAAGCTAGGCATGTCCATGTGTACCTGCTCCCCAAGCACTCTGGTGGCACAGAGACAGGGGTTTGTTAGTTGCCATCCTGGCCCCAGGTTCAATAAAAGACCCTATCTTTTTTTTTTCACATGGGAAGGAGGTTTATTGAAAGAGAAGGGGGGAGCAGAGACTGGTACCTGAAGACAAGAGGGGTGTAAGAGAAAGAGAGGGAGAGAGAGAGAAAAAGCAAGACCCTATCTTAAGATAGAGCAGGCCACCTGAGGTCCTCCTCTGGCTTCAGCACATACAAAGACACATGCCCTCTGCACATATGTGCACACACACACACACACACACACACACATATATACACACGTTGGCTCATTGCACAGTCAGCCCTCCCAGCAGGGGGTACAGAAGTCAAAGTCTTTATCCCCCACCAGAAGGCCAAACGCTAAGCCTGCAGATGAAGACAGGAATAATCAGAGAAGGCAAATGATGGCCCCAAGGTCACCAGCCACCAAGTGGAAGAGCTGCGTGTTATTCCAGATGGGAGCCTCCTCCCTTCAGTAACCAGTGATCAGCATCCTTTTCCCTGAGGGACCTCACAGTGGCCTGGTCCTCCTGGGGCTTCTTACTCCCTGGAGTCTTGTCTTCAGTCTCCCGGTCCCCATCACTCCCAAGCCTCCAGCTCAGATAGGGAGTTTGTCCAGATGGCCATTTGCTTGCCAGGGCCCCCCCTCCACCCGTGTGACCCTCTTAGTGCCAAGGGCCACCAAACACATGGGGCCAGAGAAGGTCTCTCAGGCAAAACTGGGACAAGAGCCAAGCAGTGGCTCTGTGCCCTCCTCCCACAACGGTGGCCCTGGGCTGGGCACTGCCCCGGGAGCCAGAAGGAGAGGCGGTGCTGTCCCTGGCTGATCCCCAGCGCACAGGTGCTCTCTACAGCCCAGGGAAGGGGGGCAGGGGCTGGGCAGCAAGGCCGCAGGCGAGGAGCTGCGGAAAAACTATCTGTTGTTTCCTCCTCAGGCTCCGGGAACAATTCCCCTTTGAGCTTCTTGGCTGAGCTAGCTGAGAGAGTCTTTCTCCAAGGCTGCTCCTGACAGATTGATTTATCTGTTTCGGTAACTTGGCCTTCCTGAGAAAGTGAGGCTTCGCGCCAGGCGGCCCAGGGACCAACCTGGGGAGTTGGAGAGCCTGCTCCTCAGGCTCAAGGGCAGACCCCGGGTCAGCCTCTCTGCCCTTACAGGGCCATGATGGTGAGGGGCTTCAGCAGCCACATGCAGCCTGGCACCTATAAGCAGGTGTCTCCTGCTTGGTTCTCGGGCCCCTGCTTGCACGTGGGTGTCCTTGGTCCCATTTTACACCTGGGACGACTTGAATCACCCATTTTTGCTACCCAGGGCCACAGGAAACAGGCGCAGGACCAGACTGGGACCCAGAGCTCTGGGTACAGCTCAGTCTCATCGACCTCAAAAAAGGTCTTAAACTTGACCCTCGGGTGGAAGCTGACTAGTGTCACCTCCCCAAGTGGGGCGGGGCCTGCCCATCCTTCCCAGCATTTCTTCACTTCTACTGATGCTCCAGTGCAGACTTGCCTTCGTTTCAGGGCAACCATACCCACTTGCTTGTCTCCCACTCCACTGCCTGCACCCCAGGTAAGGAGAGCCTGAGATGGTTTGTCACTGAGGGAGGGTTCCATATGTGTTTGGGAAAGGAGGGAAGGAGGAAAGGAGGAAGAGAGGGAGGGAAGGGCAGGAAGAGGGGAGGTGACTAGCTCTTTGTAGTAACATCCCAGGAGCCCCAGGCCCACCATGAATCTATAAAACTGGCTGCTTATACCTTAAATATCTCGTTTAAAGTGGGCGAAAAGAGCCCAGAGGCTGCATGTCTCTGTCCTGAACCTGGGCACCAGAACAAGGACACAAGGCTGCCATCTACCTTCCCCAACGTGGTCCCTGACTGCCCTGGGCCATGTCTCTGAACTGGCTTCCGAAGTCTAGCCAGCCTCAAATGGGTCCAACTAGGATTCTTAGCTGAGCATGACACTCTGCCTACTTCCCATCCACGTGATGGGATCTCAGGGCCATGTCCCCTGGGGATTGTTCTCACCTCAAATCCCAACTGGAACACCCTGAAATGATCGCAGCAGAGCCCAGCCCAGCTCCAGTCCCCTCTTCAGGGATCCACAGTTCCTCCTTGGAGGGACGCACATCCCCACACGGGCCTGTGACTCCATCACCAGACGGAAGGGTCCACAGCCACAGGACTGGTGCACAGCCCTTGGGCTCCCCAGAACCTGGCCTGCTTGCTTCAACTTTCTGCACATACCTTACACTTTGTTTTTCTGAGAAGATTTCACTGGGCAGCCTCCTGTTTCAACCCTGCGTAGCTGCCACAGTCTGCAGCATGCCCAGCTTGGGGGATGCATGTGTGTGTGTTTGTGTGTCTGTCATGTGTGTGTGTGTGTATATGTCTGTCCTGTGGGGGATCATATGTGTGTGTTTATCCTGTGTGTCATGTTGTGTACATGTGTGTATCTGGTATGTGTGGTGTGTGCATGTGTGTGTGTCCATCCTGTGTGTGTACATGTATGTACTGGTATGTGTGTGGTATGTGTATTCTGTCTTGTGTGGTGTGTTCATGTGTCTATGTATGTCCTGTTTGTGCCATGTATGTGTGTTGTGTTTGTGTGTATATGTTGTGTGTATATGTGTTGTCCTATGTATGTGTGATGTGTGTGTACACGTGTGCATCTGTTGTGTGTGTAGATATATCTGTCCTGTGTGTGTGTAGTGTGTGCACATGTGTGGATCATGTATGCTTTTGTGTGTCTGTCCTGTGTGTGTGTATTTGTCTTGTATGTGTTTCTGTCCTGTGTGTGTGTCCGTCCTATATATATATCTGTCCTGTGTATGTATGTCCGTTCTATGTGTGTGTCTATCTGTCCTGTGTATGTATGTCCGTCCTATGTGTATATATATATATATATGTCCTGTGTATGTATGTCCGTCCTATGTATATGTATATATATATATCTGTCCTGTGTATGTATGTCCGTCCTATGTATATGTATATATATATATATATATATATATCTGTCCTGTGTGTGTGTCCGTCATATATATATATATATATATATATATATATATATATATATATATATATATATCTGTCCTGTGTATGTATGTCCGTCTTATGTGTATATATAGATCTGTCCTGTGTATGTATGTCCGTCCTATGTATATATATATATATATATATCTGTCCTATGTGTGTGTCCGTCCTATGTGTGTGTGTATATATATATATATCTGTCCTGTGTATGTATGTCCGTCCTATGTATATGTATATATATATATATCTGTCCTGTGTATGTATGTCCGTCCTATGTATATATATATGTCCTGTGTATGTATGTCCTTCCTATATATATATATATATATGTCCTGTGTATGTATGTCCGTTCTATGTGTGTGTCTATCTGTCCTGTGTGTGTCCATGTGCACCTGCCATGTGTGGTCACGAAGAGGCTGGTGAGGAGACTGGAGGAAGCCTCTGTGTCTCCTCTGTCACTCTCCTATTCCCTAGAGACAGGGTCTCTCACTGAACTGAACTCCCAGCAATCCTCCTGCCTCCACCTCCCGCAGTGCTACATTTACAGTAAGTGTGCAGGCACACTTAGCTTTCTATATGGGTGCTGGGAATCTGAGTTCAATCAAGCCTATAAGCTCATGCAGCAAGATTCTTACCAAATGTAAGCTGTACTCAGGAAGCAGAGGCAGGCAAATCTCTAAGAGTTCAAGTTCAGCCTGGTCTCCAGAGTGAGTTCTAGGAAAGCTAAGGAGAGACCCTGTCTAAGAAGGATAAAGAAGCCTCCCAGATGTTACCCTAGCAGGGGACATGCGTCAAAGCCACTCTGCGTGCCTACCTCTCCTATGCCACAGTGGAAAGTTCCTGGAAGACACCAAGTATTCAGTGTGCCTCTCTGACCTCCCCATCATCCAGATGAGAAGCGTGGGCTCTGGGGAACATCAGCCTTCCCAGAGTCAGGTGCTCTGAAGGAGTCTGAACTGTGGGCCCTGTCATGGATAGGTCTTACTGAGACTCACTCCTGAGGTGGCAAGAGCTGGGCATCACAAAGGCCACTTTAGCTCTGTGTACATACGTGTAGAAAAGACTAGAGCCAGATGGGTACAGTGCAGACTTGGAATCCTGGGTTCTGAGAGGCAAGTGTGCTAGCTGGGCTACTTCGAATCTGCAAACCCTGGGCCCAGCAAGACACCCCATCTCATAAGCCAAGTGAGGATCACCAGGGAAGACACGCAATGTCAACCTCTGCTCCCAGATGCACCCATGTGTGAACACACAAGTATATGTAAACTCATGCAGACATACACACACACATGCACAATACACACAAAAGCTTTTTTCTAATTTTTTTTTAATCAGGTCCTTTTTTAAATTTTTTATGGTTTATTTAACTTATTCTATGTGCATTGGTGTGAAGGTGTCAGATCCCCTGGAACTGGATCTTTAGACAGTTGTGAGCTGCCATGTGGGTGCTGGGAATTGAACCCGGGTCCTCGGGAAGAGCAGTCAGTTCTCTTAACCACTAAGCCATCTCTCCAGCCCTTTTTTCTAATTTTTAAAAGATGTATTTATATATGTATTTATTGTTTATGTGCGTGTCTGTGTTCTTGTGTGAATTTGTGTGCATCAGGCATGTATGGAGCCTATGGAGGTCAGAAGAGAAAGTCGGATCCTCTGGCACCAGGATTATAGGCAGTTGCGACCTGCCTGATGGGGGTGCTAGGAAACGAACCCCGTGTTCCACGAGAACAATGTGCATTCTTGCCTGTGAGCCATCTCCCCCAAACTCGTTTTATAGGGTGTGGGGCCACTGAGTCAAAGGGGAGGTTCTTTGGCCTTTCCTATAGGAAACCACTCCTCGCCCAGTCAGACCTGGGAACCCTGGCCTGCGGTCCCAGTGACTCAGGAGGCTGAGGTAGGAGACGCACGAGGCCAAGGCTGGCCTAGGATGCAGATCAAGTTAAAGCCGGTCTGAACACTTAGGGAGGTTTTGTCTCATTAAAATGTCGGAGCAGGGATGCAGTTCAGCTGCTAGTGGCCAGTCCACGGAAAGCCTTTGGCTTTGTCCCCAGCACCACATGAATCAGGATGGTGGCGCAGGCCTGTGATCCCTGCTCTCTGGAGGTGCAGGCAGAAGAAGCAAGCACTCTATGCCATCCTTAGCTACATAGCAAGTTCAAGGCCAGGCTGAGCTACTTGTCTCAAAAACACAAAACAAAAGTGGTAGGGAAAGGGGTTCTGGAGGCACAGCTCAAAGGTTGAGGACCTGCCTCACATGCATGAGGCATTAACTTCAGTCCTCAGTCATGGAAAGGAAAAGGAGCCAGCAGTTCACAGAGGCATCTGCAAAGTAAAAACCAATGCTATTTGTAGTTTTCAAACTGTAAGGTGACCCTCCCGTTGCCCTTTAAAAGTCAGGAGCTTCTGCTTACAGATCACATTCTCATGACCTAACCTCAGTGTTCCTCAGGCTAGACCTGGGAGGAGCGGAGAGAGAGGGAAAGAGCTGGGAAGAACCAGGACTTGGTCTTCTCTTTCCCATCCTGCAGTGCTGCCCAAGTCGGCCTGGAATGTTCTATGTGACATCTTTCATTATCACCTTGACAGCATCTAACCAGTTCCCATGGGTGTCACTCACGCAGGCAGGGAGGGGCCAGAGGCAGCCAGGTGAGGTGGGCAATGCTGATCCCCGACATAACGGGCACAGAGCACCAGGACGCCAAGGCCATTTGTGGGGATAACATCTCCCTCTAGTGGCCACATCAGATATTGCAGCTAAGCATTGCAGAACCAGCGTTTTCTCAAGAGCTGAAAACGGTGGGAAAGGTTAAGGACAAGGACTGTCTGACCCACGTTGGGGAGACAGGGTGTCAGACAGAGCTCAGTCGATGGGGTATTTAATGTGCAAGCATGAGAACCTGAGTTCAACTCCCAAGCACCCAGGCAAAAGTGCAGCATGAATCTATAACCTCAGTGCTGGGGAGCAGGAGGGGGGGGGGGGGGCCGGGCCTGGAAGTCTCTGGCCAGCCAGGCTAATCAACTGGGGAGTTGTAGGTTCTGCAAGAGACCCAATCTCAACAATGAAAAGTGGGAGCAATAGAAGAGGATAGCTAGTGCTGACCTCTGACCTCCACACACTCAGGCACACTTGCATGAACACTACATACACACACCATCACCGTGATTCACACACCGAACATTTTAAATTATAAAACAAACTGTTTCTGGGAGGTGGAGATGCACACCTTTAATCCCTGCACTCAGGAGGCAGAGGCAGGTGGATCTCTGTGAGTTCGAGGCCAGCCTGGTCTACAAAGCAAGTTCCAGGACAGGTTCCAAACCTACAGAGAAACCTGTATCGAAAAAAACAAAAACTAAAATAAAATAAACTGCAAGTTCCCAGGATCATCTCAAACACTGCACACATTTTAGAAAGAAGCCAGAGAGTGGGTGTAGGGAACTGCTTATCCCTAGACACTGGGGGCACAGAGAGTGGACCCTGCTGGGCACATAATGTACCTGTCACACACAGGCCAGCTTTGCCCTCCAGGGACCCCATAAATTTTTAATTAAGCCCCCTCAATTCAAATTGTGAGTTGTATGGTTTGCAGGTGTGTTCAAGTGTGTAATTCAGTGTGTCCATGTGTGTATGAACGTGTATGTGCATGCGCGTGCACGCGTGTGTGTATGAATGTGTGTGTGCATGTGTGTGCACGCGTGTGTGTATGAATGTGTGTGTGCATGCGCGTGCACGCGTGTGTGTATGAATGTGTGTGTGCATGTGTGTGCACGCATGTGTGTATGAATGTGTGTGTGCATGTGTGTGCACGCGTGTGTGTGTATGAATGTGTGTACATGCGCTTGCACGCGTGTGTGTGTATGAATGTGTGTGTGTGTGTGTGATACACTTATGCGTTCAGGTGCACATTCTCGTGTCTGCCTCTGTGGAGGTCTGAGGTGGACTTCCGATGTCTTCTATCACACAGTACCTACTCTCTGGGACAGGGTCTTTCTGTGAACTTGGAGTCTTACTTCAGCTGCTGGATGGCAGTGAGGCCTGAGCTCCTCCTGGTTTGACCCCCGGACCCACAGCACTGGGGTTACCAACAAACTTCTCTTTGAGTGCAAGGGATCTGAGCTCAGGTCCTCATGCTTGTATAACAGGGGCTTTACCCACTGAGCCATCCTCCCAGCTCTCAGAACTCAGATTTCCATCTCTAAAAAAAACTGTTCTCAACTAAAGGAACCTAGTTCTTTAGAAAAATAGCTCAGTTCAGGCTCTAGTCAAAGAAAACCCAACATGGTCCTAAACCGTGTACAGAGCCCGAAGGGAGGGGAGAGGTCCAGAAATGGCGAGGGCAACTCGGCAGGAAGATGGTAACTGGCAGATGCTCCAATGCCCTTATCAGGAGCAACTTCAACAAGAAACCAGTACTGACTGCAGTGGCTCAGGGGCCATGGAAAAAGTGAGACTCTCCAGAGCTGGTAGGACCGCTGAGCTGTTAAAGCTTTCGGCACCAAGCCCACGTATGGAAGGGAGAACCCAATCCTGAGAGCTAACCTCTGACCTCCACAGCACACATGCGCCCCTGCACTCATTCCACAAGTGCAACGAAAACTTTAAATTTCTGCAGGAGCTGGAGAAATAGCTCAGTGGATGTTGAGCACTGGCTGTCCTTGCAGAGGGCCTGGGTTCAGTCTGCAGTGCCTTCTTGGATCCAATTCCAGGAGATCCTCTGTCCCCCTCTAGCCTCTGAGGATACTGATAAATATGGTGCACATACATACATGCAGACAAACACTTATGGCTATAAAACAAAAATAAGTTTTAAAATAAAATAAATTTTCATTTTTGGTGGTAGATACATGCATAACAACATGCAAAAGTCCGAAATCCAGTATGAAGCCCCGCATCTCTGCTCAGATAGAAATTTACAGAGTTGTGCAGTCGTTGGGTCTGCTTCGTTTCTGTGTGTGATGTTTTATTTGCAACCTTTTATAACACAGTTTAAAATAAATTTAAAAAATAGCCACAACTGTGCACGGGTTCCAACTGCGGATTGTCGTGCATCTGTTACGCACAGGCCAGCTTTACTTCCCAGAATCCCCTGCAAATGTTTAATTGAGCCCCCTCAATCAAATTGTGAGTTGTGTGGTTTGCATGTTAAGAAATAAGTAGATATGTGGGGAGAAGGCAAGGCTTGTCCCCAAAGAAGCACATAATGGATATGAAGGTGACATTTAAAACAGTCACTAAACACCTTGGGGATAATTGTTTCAATCGAGAACCATCAATGGGTCTAGAAAGATGGCAAAGGGGTGAAGGAGCTTGCTGCCAAGGCTGCTGACCTGCATCTGAGTCCCCAGGTGATATAGTTGAAGGACGGGACTGACTTCCACAAGCTGCCCTCTGGCCTTCACGCATATGCTGTGGCATAAGTAAATACATACATATTTTTAAAAGAATCATCAGACTAGACAGATAACCCAGTCATTCAAAGCTAGGATCACAGCCAAATGTCAAAAAGGAACATCATCATTGGACATCAGTGGAAATTGGTGGATATTGGTAAATACTGGTGGATATCAGTGGACATCAGTAGATCTCAATGGACATCGGTGGACATCAGTGGACATTGGAGGACATTGGTGGACATTGATGGATATTGGTGGAAATCAATGGATATCAGTGGACATCAGTAGACACCAGTGGACATCTGTGGATCTCAATGGACATCAGTGGATATTGGTGAACGTTGGAGGACACCAGTGGACATCAGTGGATATCAGCAGACATCAGTATATATCACTGGACATCAGTGAACATTGGTGAACACGGGTGGGCATGAAAAACTGCAAGCAAAAGTATGAAAAGAAACTTACAGTCTCAACTTTTATCCACAGATACTTGCTAACTACAAAGGGGGAAAACTAACTTTATAGTGAATAAATCAGATACCCTGCCTGTGTCTCCAAAATGACACAAAAATCCCTTTCATGGGCTTTCTGCCCAAAGTTTTTGAGCTAAATTTGAATTTTTCAAAGTTTTACTTATTTTTATGTGTAGTGTTTTGCCTGTATGGAGTACGTATATTTTCTAAATATGTGTCTGGTACCCAAGGAGGGCAGAAGAGGCCTTTGGATCCCCTAGGACTGAAGTTACAGATGCTTGTGAGTCAGCACGGGAGTGCTGGGGACTGAACCTGGGTCCTCTTTGAAACAGTGCATGCTCTTAACCACTGAGTCATCTCTCCAGCCATGTGTAAGCCAAATTTAATCAACAGGAAACATAATACAAAACTCAACAGAAGCTGCATTTTGTAAAATGACTGACCACACACTTCAAAAATAATACATCCCTTCAATCCCAGAATTCTGATGGCAGAGGCATGCAGATCTCCATGAGTTCAAAGCCAGCCTCATCTACATGACAAATTCTAGGCCAGGTAGGACTACATAATAAGACCCTGTCTCAAAAAGTGACGACGACGAGGAGGAGGCAGAGGACAACAACCTGGCATCCAGGAACCCCGAGACTCCACTGCCACCCAGCACAGTAGGGCATGTGCACACCTGCAATCCCGGCACTCAGAAGTGAGTCAGGAGGATCAGAAGTTCAAGGCCATCCTGGACTACAGTGCTGCGTAGAGAGGCCACCCTGCACTGCATGAGCTCCTGTCGCGAAAGTGATTAAAAGTAAATCATAATAACAATTATAATACTGTGTTTAAATATAAAGCGAGACCAAGGTGCCCTTCCAGCAGACCAGGCTGAGATGTGTCTTGAGGATTAGCGCAGGCATCAGTGCTAATTTCCTGGTTTTGATGGTCGCGCTGTGGTTATGTAAGATGCTAACATTCAAAGAATCTGGGCAAAGAGCATAATGGGAATTCTTTGTACTATTTTTGTGACTTTCCTGTAGGTCTGAAGTGGTTTCAAAATGAACAGTGGGAGGGGAAGAAAGAAATTTGGAGACTTCGGAGATTGCCTTTTCACTCAGCCACTCGGAGGAAAGTTCGTTTGGATCCAGCTCAAACCGGACAAGAAATTCCTTTTCTCTGGTCAGAAAACCTAAGAGCTGGGGCCTGCTGTGAAGGCAGGCCTTTTAAGACTGAGTGTTTGCAAGTGTGCTGATGGCTGGGGTTGCCTCAGGGTGAGGGGCCTGGAGTACAGGTGGAGGAGGTACTTGCCATGGTCCCGGGCAGATGCCACCGAGGGGTAGACAAGAGGCAAGGGGACGCTTTTGATTCCGCTTGGTGCAGGTTCAAACTTCTCCAGAGCAGAGCACTCTATAAAACAATGCCCCTGGAGGCCGGAGAGGCGGCCAAGTTGGGAAAGTGCTTCCCTCTGCTAGCCCAGGGACCTGAGTTCCACCCACCCCTACTCCCAATCAAAGCCAGACTTGGTGGCTCTTGCTTGCCATCACCCTGCTGGGGTGGTGGACATGGGTGGAGGGTCAGAGTGTACTGGCCAGCCACCTTGTTGTACTGGGAAGCCAGGTAATAGTGAGACCGTCTCTCAGAAAATAAGGTGGAGATGGGGTGAGAGAGATGGCTCAGTGATTGGGCATGTTTTTTTTAAATGAGGTAGAAAGAGATTGAGAAAAACACTCAGGTACTCAGATTGAGTCCCCAGACCATTTATGAGCTGCTCTAGGGCTTGCCTACACTCCTCTCCCAACTGGCTTCTGAGTCTCCCAAATGCACATACTCAACTGAGTCCTCACTCCACCTGTCTACCCTGCTCCTGCTGGACAGAGCGCCTCCGACCTGGGACTGCTTGTCCTAAGTGGTCCTCAAGCCGGGCTGGGTGCTGCAGGGTGAAGCAAGAATGCTGCTATCCCGGCGCTCTCCAGGGGGCGGCTCTGTGCACGGAAAGCTGCGGCCTCCTCCTACAGTATCTACCTTCTCTCTAGGGTAAAAGCATCTCATCCTAAGTTGCCAAGACGCTCACAGCCGTGCCCACCTTAGGGGAGCCACCGCTCTAGGCTCTCCTGGTCTTTGTATTCTAGGACCTTGTTTGTTGAGACAACTCGTGTGCTCCTTTATCTTTGGATAAAGAAAGAAAAGGAGGTGGGATCCGTGCTCCCCCGCCCCCCCCCCCAGGACTACTCCCGTCCCAGGGAGAGCTCTGCAGTGACAGCCTAGGTGTTACAGACTAAAGACCATGGCAGTGTCACAGCGGCCACGGGAAGAGCATGAGGCTCGCGGGGTCTGAGGATCTTAGAACTGTAGCCTCGGTGAGTAGATCCCCACACAGTACGGAGGACCACACTGTCCCGCCACACACACTCTCTCTCCCTCTCTCTCTCTATCTATCTTGTCGCACTGTGCTAATACTGGAATCCTCTGAATGAAGGCTAACTCCAGTAACCAGAGGGGTTCACAGTGTGTGGAGTAGACCCTGACAGAAAAAAAAGAAAAACAAATAAATAGCCAGGGGCTGAGGATGCAGCTCTGCGGGCAGAGCGCTTGCCTGGCATACAGAAATCCCTGCATTACAGCTCTCGTACCATGTCAAGTGCACACGGAGTTCATGCCTGTCGTCCCGTTCAGCACTCGGGAGGTGGAGGCATGGCGATCAGGAATTTTTTTCACTACCTGGTGAATTATAGGTCAGAGCAGACTACATGAAATCCCGCCTCCCCCAAAACAAGGAAAATGCATTGTTAAAATGTTTGATTGCTATTTGGTTGGGTTTGCTTCTTGTTTTTACCATTTTCTTCATATAGTGTGCACCTCTCAACTACTGTGCAAAAAGTGGGCGCTTTTTTCTTGTTGTTTTTTCTTGTTGTTTGTTGTTGTTGTTGTTGTTGTTTTGTTTGTATTAAACCAGGACAGGCTCAATGGTTAAGAGCACTGGCTGCCCTTCCAAAGACCTGGGGTCCAGTCCCCAGCACCCACATGGAAGTTCACAATTATCAGTAACTCCAGCCCCACAAACCCAATGGTGCACAGACAAGCATGCAGACAAAACACCCATCCACATAAAATAATAAAATACATGAATCTAAAAAAAAAAAGGTAGCCAGATGGTGGTGGCGCACACCTTTAGTCCCAGCATTCTGGAGGCAGAGGCAGGTGAATCTCTGTGAGGTGGAGACCAGCCTGATCTACACAACTTGTTCCAGGACAGCCAGAGCTACACAAAGAAACCCTGTCTTGAAAAAAATTAAACCAGGCAAACTGACACACTACAGGACTTAGAGGTTGAGAGAGGAGAACCTTGAGTTGAGGGCTAACCTGGGCTACATGGATAAAACTCTCTATATTTTTTAAAAGCACTAAATGATAAGACTATTCTTAATTTTAAAAACTCTTACAGAAATGGGCTGGGGGAATAGTTAGTAGCAGATGCTCACCTCTTAAGGGGAAGGTCCCAGATACCAATCCCAAGAAAGCAGAAAAGGGGGGAAAGAAGGGAATAAGAGAAGCAGGGCTTGTCCTGGCCCAGGCCCCCAGCACACCTGGGCCCTTAGTTAAAGCCCCAGTGAAGTGAGCCAATGTGGCAGCCAGATCCCACATGTGGCGCCTGTGATCCCAGATAGCCTTACTGTGGCATCAGAGCGCCACCTGGTGACAAGCATGTACACTACAGTTCCCATGGGTACATCTGCGGTGGTGTGTGTGTGTGTGTGTGTGTGTGTGTGTGTGTGTGTGTGTGTGTGTGAGAGAGAGAGAGAGAGAGAGAGAGAGAGAGAGAGAGAGAGAGAGAGAGAGAGAGAGAGAGAGAGACGCATGTGCGCTCAGGTGCACTTCCTCGTGTCTGCCTCTGTGGAGGTCTGAGGTGGACTTCTGATGTCTTCTATCTACTCTCTGGGACAGGGTCTTTCTGTGAACCTGGAGTCCTTACTTCAGCTGCTGGCTGGCAGTGAGGCCTGAGCTCCTCCTGGTTTGGCCCCCGGCCCCACAGCACTGGGGTTACCGACACGCATCTCTTTGAGTGTGAGGGACCTGAGCTCAGGTCCTCGTGCTTGCGTGGATGATGTGTCGGGAGGCCAGAGCACAGTTCGCATGAGTCAGTTTCCTCCCTCTATCGTGTGGCTCCTGGGAGTAAAACTCAGGCCATACTTGGCAGCAAGATCCCTAACATACCAAACCATCCTACTGCCCGTTGGGGCCTCCTTCCTTAACACAGTCACGCTGGCTGGAAATGGGCATTGTCTGACTGGTGGAGTCTGGCAGAAGCTCTTTGGTACTGTTCACTGTGCCCACTTTATTGTCCGACATTTCCTAAAGAGATGCAATGTCTACTCACCCAGATAGAGCACCAAGGACAGCCCAAAGAAGCAATTCTTCCCAAGTACAGCTTAGGAACACATGAGTTTCTTGGGGTTACTCACAGAGCATGGGTGAGGGGTCACTTATAGGAGCATGGATCACTCAAAGACAGGTGCATCACAGAAGAGCCCACCCCAGCAAAGGTGCTGACTACAGATAGCTGTGTCCCTGAGCCCTGCGTGGTTGGCAGGCCACGTCCCCAATTCCTGCATGATTGGCAGGTCACTTAAACACCAGTCTCCTCTGCCCAGCAGTCCTTCCTGTTAACATTGTTAATCTTGTAAGTTTCCCAAGCTTCCTGTGACTTGTGAGTTGTTCTCTTCCTCTGCCTTTATTTACTCCTGAGTCTTGGGAGTCTCCCTCCAGGTCAGAGGAAATTGTTGACCGCAGCTTTCTGTGACTATAACAAGACCCGGACACAATCAACATACAAAGAGAAAAGGGTGGCATTGCCTCGGAGCTTTAGCAGTTCCGTCTTGGTCACTCGGCTCCTCTGCTCTGCGCCTGTCACGTTGTAGTGAGAGTGTGGCAAACCAGAAGCTCTTACCTCAGCCAGGACACAAACAGTAAAAGAGAAAGGGGCTGAGACCCCATAAAGCCTTCAAAGGCCCACAGGAGCACACGGACCTTTGGCAAGCATTCTAGATTCAAACTGTAATGCGTGGGAAAGTGTGGCCACACAGACTATAGCAATAGCTGCTGCCTCACTCAGCCCTCCATTAGCTCCTAGGAGCTACTAGACTGAACCCACCTGAGTGCTGGCCTGAGGTCTGGCACACTCAGGACAGCCTCCTCCCTCTAGGTGCAGGCTAGCCCCGGTCACCAGCCGTTGACATCCCCCGCAGCTAGAAGATTCCGCTGGGGAAGACTCACTGGCGGGGACGGAATGGGGGTCCATGGCAGAGAACAGGAGAGTAGAGATGTCACAGAGGAACAAGAAGCAGTGGGCAGAGATGCCACAGGGGACAAGGGAAGACAGCGAGGCTCATGAGAGCCCCAGAGACACAGGGTGCCCGTCACCTGCTCAGGATGCTTCCCTGGCCAGTGGGGGGGAGGAGAGGGGATGAGAGCCACAGGTAGAGCCACACTGTGAGCTGGGAGACTGACGACACCATAGGTGTGTTTCAGGTCTAGCTCTCGTGGCACCATAGAGAGCTACGGGCCAACCAGCCCTCCACTCCTGACCCTTAGGGCCTCAGTCTCAAGTCTGGATTCTATTTATTTTGTGTATGTGTAGGTATGCCCATGTGAGTTTGTGTGTGTGTGTGTGTGTGTGTGTGTGTGTGTGTGTGTGTGTGTGTGATTCATCAGACACTGCACACCTCTTTTGTTGAGACATAGTCTTTTACTGGCCTTGGAGTCACCAAATAATTAGGCTGGCTGATGAGTCAGTCCCAGGGATCCTCCTGCCTCCACTTCCGCCATGCTAGGATCACAAACACTGGCCACCAGGCCTGGCTTTTCACCTGGAATCCAGCTCAGGTCCTCACGCTCCCAAAGTAACTTCTTTACTAACGGACCTATTATCTTCTTCTCCTTCTCCTCTTCTTCCTCCATTTTGTTTTGTGGTTGTTGGTTTTTCAAGACAGGGTTTCTCAGTATAGTCTGGATTGTTCTGGAACTTGCTCTGTAGACTAGACTGGCCTCAAACTCACAGAGATCCTCCTGCCTCTACCTCCTGAGTGCTGGAACTAAACACACACTACCACCACCTAGCTCTGGACTCTTTTCTTTTATGTAATTATTTCAACGTGATTTCAGGGACAGAATAAAACCCAAGCCCTGGTATGCAACAAGCTTTCTTGTCAGACTATCTTTGGACCATCAGTCTGAAAATAATGACCCAGAGACTTATCATTAATTATAAAAGCTTGGCCTTACCTTGGGCTTTTCCCCAACTAGCTCTTATAACTTAATTAATCCATATTTTTAGATATACATTCCGCCATATGGCTCAGTTACCTCTTTTTGGTACAGCAAGTACAACTTGCTCTGAGCCTGCTAACAAAATCATGCGCCTGGATTCTTTCAGTTTCTCTCTCTCTCCACAGAAGTCCCACCTATTCTTTCCTGCCTAGCTATTGGCCATTTGGCTCTTTATTAAACCAATCAGAAGGCGCTTTAGGCAGAGATACATCTTTTTTTTAATATTTATTTATTATGTATACGATATTCTGTCTCTGTGTATGCCTGCACTCCAGAAGAGGGCATCAGACCCCATTACAGATGGTTGTGAGCCACCATGTGATTGCTGGGAATTGAACTCAGGACCTTTGGAAGAACAGGCAGTGCTCTTAAGCTCTGAGCCATCTCTCCAGCCCTAGAGATACATCTTTACAGTACAAACAAATATACCACCACGCTGATAGACAAGCACATCACCACTGAGACAAACCCTGAGTCTGCCTCAACTATGAAAGAAAATCACACTCTGTGTGACTACCACCGGCACCCCGCCAGCATCAACCCACACCACCCTCTGCCTCTGTTGAGCTGTGTAATATCATTCCTGTCGGTGCAGAATGGTTATTTTGGTTGGGGTGTTCCAGACCCGTGGCAGGAAGTTCTAGGAAACATTCTCTATTTTTCTATCTTACATGGCCCAGACTGGCCTCAAACGCCATACACAGAAGAGTGTAGTGGTGCTCACCTTTAATCCAGCACTCAGTATGCAGAAGAAGGAGGAACTCTGAATTCTAGGTCAGCCTGTTCTCCATAGTAAGATCCAGGCCGACCAAGTACACAGTGAGACCCTGTCTCCAAAAGCCAACCAACCAACCAAACAAACTAAACAAAAACAAACAAAGAAAAAAGTTGCTGTAATGCCCAAAGTGACCTTGAACTCTTGAAGTCCTGACCCTCTCCACCACCAGGTAGAGTTCGGAAGCCTTGGTCTATGGCTGCTATGAGAAACTGGTTGATGTGTCTGTTTGTGTTTTTGTCAGAGACAGTCCCAGCAAGGATTCAATTAACCTTTCCCGCTTCAGCCATCAGTCAATCTCAGACTGAAGTTGAACGGCTACCAGTATGAGGGGCTCCTCAGTGCACCCCATTTTTAGACTGGATTGGGTCTTGATGCACCCCTCTTTGTGGGGTACCAAGAGTATTCTTTTTTCTAGCATGTAGAGAAAGGAATGACTATATAAAGATGTATACACAAATTGCATGGCAGTATTAATCAGTGTGGCTCCAAACACAGACAGAACAAACACCGCTTTACTGACAAAAGATGAGAAGTGTGTTGGATCTATGCAAAGGACGAGGTCAACAAGAAGGGAAGAGTGGAGCTGATAGTGCTCCTCGGGACATTGGCAGTGCTCCTCGGGACATTGCTAGTGCTCCTCAGGACACTGGCAGTGCTCCTCAGGACACTGGCAGTGCTCCTCGGGACATTGCTAGTGCTCCTCGGGACATTGCTAGTGCTCCTCGGGACACTGGCAGTGCTCCTCGGTACATTGGTAGTGCTCCTCGGGACACTGGCAGTGCTCCTCAGGGCATTGGTAGTGCTCCTCGGGACACTGGCAGTGCTCCTCGGGACACTGGAAGTGCTCCTCGGGACATTGCTAGTGCTCCTCGGGACATTGCTAGTGCTCCTCTGGACATTGCTAGTGCTCCTCAGGACATTGCTAGTGCTCCTCGGGGCATTGCTAGTGCTCCTCGGGACACTGGCAGTGCTCCTCGGGACAGCCCTCAAAAATACTGGGTAACAGAAGCCAGTCACAGAGGACCACTCAGGCTCCAATTGTGTTCACAGGAAATGACCAGAAGAGTCAAGCCTGGTGACAGAAAGAACTGTGGCTGCCCAGGCCTGTGGAAGGATGGGAAAGGATGCTAATGGGGGTGATGGTAGTGAGGCTGACCTTTCTCTTAGGGTAGCTAAGAGACCGAAGCTCAGGCTGGAGAGACGACTCAGCAAGTGAAGGCACTTCCTTGTCCTGGGAGCTGAAGAGATGTCTCAGAAGTTGAGTGTGCTGGGTGTTATTGCAGAGGACCTGGGTTCTGTTCCTAGCACTCACGTGACAGCTCACAACCAGTAACTTCAGTTCCAGAGATCTGATACACCCTCTGCCTCCAAAAACATCACACACACATGGTGCACATATATGTGCCAGGCAAAACACGCACACACGTGAGATTTAAAATTCTTTTGAGCTGGGCAGTGGTGGTGCATATCTTTAATTCCCAGCACTCAAAGCAGAGAAGTGTGGATCTCTGAGTTTGAGGCCAGCCTAGTCTACTTAGTGACTTCCAAGACAGCCAGAGCTACGAAATGAAATTCTACCAAAAAAAATCTTTTAAAAAGTTAGTTCCACAAGCCTGACGACCTGAGAGCAATGCCAAGAATCAGCCAAGAAGGAGAAGAGAAGGCCTCCGGAAAGCTGCTCTGTGACGGCCACAGACACGCCCAGCATGCACGCATGCCCCTCCCCTGCACTAAATAAATAGATAATTTAAAGAAATATTATGAAAACGCCGAGCATGGTAGTAAATGCCTATGATCTCAACACTCAGGAGGTGCAGGCAGGAGGATCAAAGATTCAGTGCCAGCCTGGGCTACATAAGACTAAAGCTGATTGTGGAAACAGAGCCTAGCCACCATGAAAACACTAAAAGTCAATACTGCTGACTTAGAGAAGAAATGAAGGGCTAGAGATATGGCTCCGTGGTTAAGAGTTCTTGCTGCTCTTCAGAGGGCCCTGGTTCTATTCCCAGCACCCACACAGTGATTCACAATCATCTTTAATTCCAGGGGATCCGACACCCTCTTTCAGCCTCCAACAACGCCAGGCACACTTGTGGTACACTTGCAGACACTCATACATACACATAAAATAAAACAAATTAAGTTTTAAATTTCAAACACAAAATTGTTTTTTAAAAGATAATAAAAGAGTATCAGCCATGTTGGTGCACATCCACAAGCCCAGAGCTTGGGAGGAGGAGAATCAGAAGCTCCATTCCTGGCTGGTGTGTGTGTGTGTGTGTGTGTGTGTGTGTGTGTGTGTGTGACACAGTTGGTAAGAGCCGTGGCTTCACTCTTCAGAGCCACGTATCCACGTGGGATAGCTTATGCCTGTCATTCCAGCATTTGAGGGTGGAAGCAGGAGGAAGAGGAGGTCAGGATTATCATCGGGGACTCAGTGATCTCTAGGCCAGCATGGGCTACAGGAGACGGTGTCTCATAAGAGGGCTTGGTGTTAAGGCTCCGTGGTAGGGCATTTCCCAAGCTTGTTTGAGGTTCTAGATTCCTGCCCTGAAACCAAAACAGAAATTTAAAAATCACATTTGCACATTTCTTAGACGTGCGAAGGCCACACAGGGTCCTCTGCTCAGTGTCTTCCAGGCTGGAAACCACAGACCCCTGCGCTGCCACCTAGAGACGAGATGCCAGATTAGTTCCGTTTCTGTTGCTGGGATAAAACACCATGGCCAAAGGTAATTTAAGTTAGAGTGGATATATTATGGCTCCTGGTTTCAGAGGCACGAGTCCAAAATGGCAGCCCACAGGCGTGGCAGCAAGAGGCAGGAGCAGCAGAAGGAGCAGCAGAGGAGTCGTTGCATCTTGAGCTGCAAGCACGAAGCAAGAGCGAACTGGAAAAGCAAGAGGCTTTGAACTCTCGAAGCCCATCCCTGGTGCCACACCTCCTCCAGCAAGGCCACACCTCTCCAGCAAGGCCACAGCTCCTTCAGCATGGCCATACTTCCTCCAGCAAGGCCACAACTCCTAACCTTCCCCAAATGGTGCCACCAACTGGGAACTAAGTATTCAAATGCCTGATACTACAGGGACCATCTCATCCAAGTCCCAGGATCCCTCCGGCCTCACCCAGGATGGGGACAGAATTCTATTTCTTAGACAGCAGGACTGGAGTGATATTCCTTGCAGGTCAGCAGTCAGGGGTCCCTCTCACCTCTTAGGGCCATGGCACGCTCAACACAGGCCAACCTCCTTCTTCCGAGCTGCAGACCAAGCCCTTAGTCAGACTTCTATGTGGCCATCTCCTTGTTACTTAGCTCAACAACAATTTGTTGGGGGACTTAATAGGGACATCAACCTGCAAAATCTCTTTGCCTGTTTTCTGCATAAGCAGCCCAGTCCCAGGAGTGAGCTCTCACTTTCCTCCAGCACTCAGAAATGGAGATGCTGTCTCGGGTTCTTAACTCAGGCTTGTCTAACTCTCAAAGCCCATCATAAACCCCAACATTCACAAGGCAAAGGGAAGAGGATCGGAAGTTCAAAGGTTACCCATGGCTACACCCTGTCTCAAAACTTGAGGAGTGGGGAGGGGGTAAATAGGGGGGATACTTGGTAAATAATTCTGAAAATCTGCACACAGATGAACTATTAGATGTTATCAAGCGTGATGGCATATTATATACTATTGAAGCTTGCTAGCTTCCGTAGTTCTGGTCACGGCATTGTGATTACATAGTTCTTATTCTCAGCAGAATGAGACCACTTACAGAGAGCAATGTCGTCCTTTCTACACCTTGCCAACCGTTACACACTCAATACATGTGTGCGTGGATTTCACCTGTAGTGGCTATTTGTAGCTGTATCATATCCAAGGGAGTAGAAAACTACATAGCAGTACACCAGGAATCAGTCCTTCACACACACACACACACACACACACACACACACACACACACACACACACACACCAAATGAAACAGAGTGTACAGGAAGAAGACTCCCCCAAAGGAGGCTTCCCATTACTTTGTGGCCCACCTGTCTTCTCCCCTCCTGAAGTCCTCCTGGTTCTGGGCGCACAGGGCTGGGTCTGTTCTCCTGGGAGCATTCTAGGGTACCCGAGAAAAAGAAAAGGCCCTGATGAGAGCTACAGAAGAGACAAGGGTAGTGAAATTTGAGAACATAGAGTGGCTTCCATTGCCTGCCTGTCCATGGACATACACCCCTGCTGGCCTCCACAAGTGCCTTTCCAAATTATACCATCAGAGGGCAGAATAGAACCAGGAATAGAGCTCTCCATGGCAGTCTGCCAGATCCATTCCACACAGTATGTCTGGACCCAAAACACAGTGAACAGTGCAATTGCAGCTGCACGTTCCGTGAAGCGTTTTGGACTGAACTGCAGGCCTCTTTTTGTAAAATCACCTCTGAGTTCTCCACTGTATTCCAGGCAGCGCAGCAGGGGTCCGGGGATGCAGTTCACCTGGTAGAGTGTTAGCCTGGTACTCAGGGAGCCCTGGATTCAATCCCACATAGACCAGATGTGGTGGTGCACACTTTTACACCAGCACTGGTGAGGTCGAGGCAGGAGGGTGGTCAGTTCAAGCTTATCCTAAGCTACATAGTGATTTCTAGGCCAGCCTGGGCTACATGGAACTGCAATGGATGCCTTCTGAAGGGGAGACCTGGCAAGGGTGGAGACAAGGATCCTCAATCCAGCAGGCAATGGAGGCCATTCTATGCTGCCCTACATGGGGGAGAAAGAAAGACAAGCTGGAGATGCAGCTTAGCAAGCAAAGGAGTTTCCAGCTCAAGTTCTGTGACCTGAGTTCCATGCCCAGACTAAAAGTGGAAGAAGAAAACTTAACTCCACAAAGTTGTTCTTTGACCTCCACCGACGCACCATGGCACACGCTCGCACACACTCACTGCACACACACACACACAATAATAATAATAATAATAAATAAATCATGTTTTAAAAAGCAGCCTCTGTGCTGGGCCCAAACAAAGTTATTCCATTTATCGCACCCGGTACAGTGCATCTATTTCTAAACGGATTATTTCTTGTTTTGAGATAGGTTCTCATTGCGTAGCCCAGACTGGACTGGAGCTCACTAAGCAGAGCAGGCTGGCCTTGAATTCACAGAGATCTGGCTGCTTCTGCCTCCAGAGCGCTGGGATTAAAGGTGTGCACCTCCACAGAGGGCACAAAGCCTGTTCTGTGATGGAGGAAACCCAGGTTCCTCAGAGGCTAAGTGGTGCCCCCTCCACTAGGTGGCGGCACTGAGAATACCAGCCTTCCTGCCCTGTCTTCCCATGACAGGATGCGTTTCCAACAGGTTTTGGGACGCCTTCCTTGGTGACATAAGAAAGAGATCACAGGGCTGTTAAGTATCAAACCTGGGGAAATGGCTAATGTGCTTATTTCACATATCAAATTAGACCAGGGCACCGGGTTCTCCCAGCATCCCTCAGACCCTACCTGTTCCAGGGCATGACTGGCCTATGCCTCCTCTACCCCAACTTTCCAGGCCAGGGACTGGGCTGCCCTTCCCCCAGCAGCTCTTCTCTAGAACCCAGGCATTTTGGTTACCACCCCTTTTGGCCTCCTAAACAGCTGCACCTGGTTCCCCTCTCTTCCTTCTCCCCCCCCCCCCTTCTCCTCACAGGGCTCAGGGTCATGGCCACTCTGGTCTCTCCCAGATGTCCCTGCCTTTGGCTATGTCTCCCTTTTATCTACAACTTTCTCTTCCACAAACCCAGGAAAGGTCTTCCTTTTCTTTCTCCCCCTCCTAACCCCGTTCCAGCCACAGGCAGCCAACAGCCAGGAGTGCAGAGGAATGCCCTGCAGGCCAGCTGGAGGATGTCACCAACACCGCATGGTGACAGCATGCGATGCTGAGGTTTTCCTCCCATCTACCAAGACACTTCATTTTCTCCGCTTGTGTTCTCCCCAGCCCCTTGCAGCCCCCTACTTCCTGGAAGAGCAACAGGCTCCCCAGTGCTTGCACAGCCTCTTGTGCAACAGCCAACCTCCCAGCCTGTGGCCTCTGTCGGGAGTCCCCAGCTCCATGGGCTGGCCGCCATCACTGAGATAATCGGCAAGCCTAACCTTAAGATTAGGTTTCTTTGACCCGTCCTTGTTCTTTTGTTTAGAGCTAGGGCTCGGGGTGATGATGACAGTAGGAATCTTTCTCTTGGCCATTGGGACAATTACCTTTAAAATACAAATAAAAACAGGAGAGGCTGGACAGTACTGCCATTGAGAGAGATCAGCCTGTGTGCAGGAAGCTCTTCATCCCATCCCCAGAATGGAGTAAACAAAACTTGTTGGCTTCTACCTAACGCCAGCAGGAGAGGGAGCTCACGGTTGTCCCTGGTTATGTGGTGAGCTCCGGGCCAGCCTGAGATATTGAAACTCTGTCTGGGAAAGAAAAAGAAGGGGAAGGGAGGAAGAGGCAGGAGGGGCAGGGTAGAACCAAAGATGAGCGAAGGTGTTTGTCATACAAGTCAGGAAAGCTGAGGTGGATTTCTGGAGCCCACATAAAAGAGGAAGGAGAGAACCAGCTGCTCAGAGCTGGTCTCTGCCTCCTCATAGGTGGTGTGCCATGTGATCCCCCACTCAGGAATTTGTTTAACTTGAATTTTAAGGGCTGGAGAGATGGCTCAGTGGTTAAGAGCACTTGCTGCTCTTGCAGCGGACCAGGGTTCAGTTCCCAGCATCCTCATGGTGATTCACAGCTGCCTGACTCCAGGTCCAGGGGATCTAAAGCCTCTTCTACCCTCTGTGTGCACTGCATGTTCGTGACACACGGACATACAGGCTAAAACACTCAGACACATAAAAAATGATAAATAAATCTAAAAGATGTGTAAAATAAAAGATAAAAGTAAAATGAGGAAAGCGTAAAAAGAGGCCAAGCATAGCAGGGTGGAATTCAGTACCAGCTGCTCAGAGTTCAAAGCCAGCCTGAGTCACAAAGCGAGACCTTGTCTGGAAAAGCAAGAGGCCAAAGCCACAGATGTGGGTGAGGGGAGGAGCTGCGAGCCTGCGTGTGGCTGCTGGGGACAGAAACTGGTGGACAGTTGCCACAGGAGTCATCAGGCCCAATTCTAGGTCTATACCCCAAAGAACTGAGACTGGGTGCCCAGAAAGACATTTATACACCATGTGCCCAGCAGCAATACCCGCACAGCCTGGAGCATCCCAGTGTTCCTGGAGGGATAAATGAAGACACAGCATGTCAGGCGGATTCCATGGTGGGTTATTATTCATCCAAAGCAGGGAAGGACATTGGGGAGATAGCTTGGTGGATAAGGGGCTTGTCATGCAAGTGTGAAAGTTAGAGTCTGAAAAGTCAGGTGGACGTGGCCATCTGTAACCCCAGTGCAACGAAGGCAGAGCCAGGGAATCCCCAGAGCAAACTGGCTAGCCAGACTGGCTGAAACACCGAGCTCCAGGCTCCGGAAGAGACCCTCCAGGCTCTGGGAGAGACCCTCCAGGTTCAGGGAGAGACCCTCCAGGCTCCGGGAGAGACCCTCCAGGTTCAGGGAGACCCTCCAGTCTCCATGGCAGACCCTCCAGGCTCTGGGAGAGACCCTCCAGGCTCTGGGAGAGATCCTCCAGGCTCAGGGAGACCCTCCAGTCTCTATGGCAGACCCTCCAGGCTCAAGAGAGGCCCTGCCTCCATATATGGGGTAAAGATGGATCAAAAAAGATGTCAGTCTTGGATCTCTACATGAATATGCACCTGCAAGCAAATATGCACCCATACAGTCAAACATACATATATACATGCATGCATATCACATGCACCTGCACACTCAGAAGGCAGGAAGTCCTTACATGTGCTGTAAAATAGAAAAGCCTTAAGGGCCATGCCAGGCACAATAAGCCAGTCACAGAAGAGCATTTCTGTAGGAGCCCACTGACCAGAGATTCCTGGTGCAGCTGAACTCTTCAGGACAGAAAGAGCTCAGGGTGGGAAATTGGGCTGCTGTTCCTTTCTCGGCAGAAACACTGTTTTTAAGTGTTTAACTTTTTCAAGATTTACTTTTATTTTCTTTGCTTTTCTTTTTTTTGTTTTTGTTTTTTGGTTTTTTATTTGTTTGTTTTCGAGACAGGATTTCTCTGTAGCTTTGGAACCTGTCCTGGAACTAGCTCTTGTAGGCCAGGCTGACCTCGAACTCACAGAGATCCGCCTGCCTCTGCCTCCCGAGTGCTGGGATTAAAGGCATGTACAACCACCACCCAGCTCTACTTTTTTTAAAATAGTATGTCTGTGCGTGTATATGCATGTGTGTACTTATAGATGCAGGTACCCACAGAAGCCAGAAGAGGGCGTCAGATCCCCTGGAGCTGTAGTTTCAGGCATCTGTGAGCTTTCCAAGGCAGTTGCTGGGAACTGAACTTGAGTCTTCTGTAAGAATGTTGCATGCTAGGCTGGAGAGATGGCTCCTGGAGAGATGGCTCAGCGGCTAAGAACACTGGCTGCTCTTCCAGATGTCGTGGGTTCAAGTCCCAGTAACCCACATGGCAGCTCACAACTGCCTGTATCTGTAGTTCTGTGATAGCCAATACTCTCTTCTGATATGAGGAAGACAAAACACTCATATACATAAAATAAATAAATCTTAAAAAAAGAAAGACAGATAATTCACAAGAATGTTGCCTGCTTTATTTAAGTTCTGGATCTCCTCTCTCTCTCTTTCTTTTTCTCTCTCTCTCTCTCTCTCTCTCTCTCTCTCTCTCTCCCTCTCTCCCTCCCTCCCTCCCTTTCTCTCTCTCCCTCCCACTTCCCTCTCTCTTTTTCTCTCTCTGGTTTTTTTTCCAAGGCAAGGTTTCTCTGTGTAACCCTCTAAGTTCTGGAACTTACTCTGTAGACCAGGCTGGCATCAAACACAAAGAGATCCATCCCCTTGCCTCTGCCTCCCTAGTGCTGGGATTAAAGGCTCCTGCCACCACTTCCTAGTCCTAGAGTCTTCTAAAGGAGTGCATTTCTCTCTCTTTTCTTTTTAATTTATTTTTTTAAAGTGTACCTCTGTGTGTGTGTGCCGGGTGTGTGTGTGTGTGTGTGTGTGTGTGTGTGTGTGTGTGTGTGTGTGTGTGAAGTCGGGAGAAGGTATCAGATCCCCTGAAGATGGTGTCACAGGTGTGTGGCTGAAGTAGGTGCTAGGTACTGAACTCCCTTGTGTTGTCCACAACAACAGCAAACACTCTAAACCACCGAGTTACCTCTCCGGCCACTTCAAACTTTTTATTACACTTACTTCAGTGTGTGTGCATGTTTGTATATGTGCGTGTGTGTAGGAGTGCACACATGTAGACACATGGAAGTTAGAGAATGACTTTCAAGAGCAGACCCAGCCTTTCTTACGTGTGGGTGCTAAGGGCAGAGCTCAGGTGTTGGGCCTCTTTCCCAGCCCTGGAAGCTGACTTGAGGTGTGCACAGTCTCACTTTGATGAGATGAAGATTTTCATGGCAGACAGAGGCTCCAGCTGTTTAACCGCATGGCTGTGTGCGTCTGCAGATCTGCACCCCAACAAGGGAGTAAGACAGGGCCGGAGAGGAGGCTCAGTTGGTTGAATGCTTGAGAACTTGGTTTCAGATCCCCAGGACCCACTTGTGTGAGAGAAGTTCTGTAATCCCAGCACTAGAAGGCAGAGACAGGCAGGTTTGAGAGCCCATCCAGAGAGTTCCAGATTAAAGCAAGAGAGCCTGTCTCAGAACCAAGCAGGAGAGATAGCTCAGCACCAGAAGAAAACCAGAGTTTGGTCAAGTTCCAATGGCCTGTGATTCTAACTCCAGAGGATCTGAAGGCCCTGGCCTCCACAGGCACCTGCACTCACAAGTACATACTTACACACAGAGAGACACATAGAAACACAGGCACACAGACACAGAGAGAGAGAGACATATAGAGACACAGGCACACACACACACACATAGGCACAGACACACACACACAAATAGGTACACACACACACAGAAATACAGGCACACACACACACGAAGCACATAAGACAATAAATTTTATGTGATACATTTACCACAACTTTAAAAACAAACACTATTTCCCCACAGTCTGAACCAGCAATAAAGAATGAACATGAACACTGACAAGTCTTTGGGTGGATGCTGGCTCAGGCTGCTCATTCTTCTCTGAGACTCCAAACTCCGAGAAATTCAGTCTGTTACTCTCAGACTTAAACCCGGGTGAACTTGTGGCTGGTTTGTCCCCCAAACAGTACCACAGATGGGACCACAGGTGACTTCTAAAGCCAAGACTGAGAAGTCTGATCAGTTTCTTCCTAGTCTGCTGGTCACTTGCTTTGGGCCCCTGTACTGCCCAGTCATGGAGCTGATCCTAAAGGCAGTATGCTGTGTGAAGTAGGTGATTGTAGCCGTGGTCACCCGGCAACAGATGGTCTTGAAGTCCAGGTGAGTCAGGTGAGCCATGGGAGTTCTGCCCATGGCCTCTCTGCAGCCACTATCTAGACCACCATGCCGAGCCAGCCAGACCTTCTGGGCTCTGGACTAGAGCCCTGAACTGTGGAAGCCATGGGAGAGCCTTAAAAGAGCTGTTCTGCTGGGGACGGTGGCACACTCCATGGTGCCGGTTCTTGGCAGGTTGAGGAGAGAGGATCAAGAGTTTGAGACCAGCCTGGGCTACAGCAGTGAGGCCCTGTCTCAAAGCAAGTCCTAGTTGTTTGGTTTATTCAGTTTCCAAGACGCTGTTACGAGCATCATGCTGAGTGCAAAGGCACAGCTGGAAAAGGGTAAAAGCTGGGAGCCCCTTTTCTACACCTTCACTCATGCTCAAGCATCTCCTCCCTCCAGAGACAGACACATACATTTGGAACCGAGGACGCACCTTATCTGCTAGTGTTTGGCTAGCCTGCGTGAACTAGGTCCCAGCACCACATGGACCAGGTGTAGTGATGCAGGCTTCCAGTTCAAGCGCCAGGGAAGCAGCGGCTAGAGGCTCAGAAGTTCAAGCTACACACTGAGTCAAGGTCAGGCAGGGCTGCGTGACGAGCAGTTTTAGAAAGCTGGATGTGGTGGCACATTCCTCTAATCCCAGCACGGGAGGATCTCCTTGAGTTCGAGTGTACAGAGCAAGCTCCGGGACCACTAGACCTACAGAGTAAGACTCTCTATAGCTTCGGAGCCTGTCCCAGAACTCAATCTGTAGACCAGCCTGGCCTCGAACTCACAGAGATCCGCCTGCTTCTGCCTCCTGAGGGCTGGGATTAAAGGCGTGCGCCACCACCACTCAGCTCAAAAGAATTCTTTCAAAAGATAGATGGGGCTTAAGAGAGGTGCCAGCTTTAAAACAAGGGCTTGTTTTGCAGGCAGGAGTCTGAATTTGATCCCTACCGCTTATGTAAAAATATCTGGGTCTTGAAGAGCAAGAGCCAAGGGTCAACAGTTAAGAGCACGTGCTGTTCTAGTAGAGGATCCATGTTTGATTCCCAAAACCCAATGACAGCTCATGCTGCCTGTAACTCCAGTTCCAGACAGTGGCCTCTGCGGGCACTGTACTCACATGGTATACTTACATACATGCAGGCAAAACACTCAAACACATAAAGCAAAGTAAATCACACATATATTGTGTATTACATATGTAACTTATGCACTATATAATTAAATGTGGTTTGTATTATATATAATTTATGTATTATATTACATACATAGGCTTCCTAGCACTAGGACCCACGCTGTGGGAGAAAATAACAGTCTCTCCTATGTTACGCATTCTAGTGATGATGGTGGTGGTGGTGGTGATGATGATGATGATGTAAAAAACTAAGCATTAAATTTGCAATCTTTCCAAAGACCCAGATTGAATCACTAAAGAACATTCTAGAACATTCTCTGCTTTGGGAATGTCTGAGTTAGCAGTAAAGCTGAGTTTGAGGCTGAAACAGGGTGTTTGTTTAGGAAGGTGGAAAGAGTCTGAGAATCTAGTCTTGGCACTAACTTTGGCTCTGTCCACTTGCCTGATACAGTATGGCTTCCTGGGTCACGGCTTTCTATCTCTCTGGTGAGGGAAAAAAGGAACTGGGCTTAACGATGTCTCTGCTGCCTGTCCTGGTCCACAGAGTGCGGGACAGCAGGAGGGAGAGAACACAGTGGAGCTTAGCGCCCAGGTTTAAGCTCCACCCACTACTGTCCGCTAGAGGAAGCATCTCAGGCAGGTTTTCATGGCAGTTCCTCTTGATGTAAAGATGACCGTGAGGGCAGAAGCACTGCCCACGTGCTGTGTGACTGTCATCATCCACTTGGCAGGCAGCTGCCATGCTGCGCCCACGGAAGAAGACAACAGGCCCAAACCTTGACCTGTCAAAGCTCTGGCACTAGCTGGGCAAGGCAAACTCTACAGCAATGAATCAGGTAACTTTTTTTTTTGGTCTTTTTGAGACAGTTTCATGTAGCCCAGGCTAGCCTCAAACTCAATGTGTAGCCAAGGATGACCTTGAACCCTAATCCTCCTTCCTCTATTCCCACGCGCTGCAATCACTATGTCTGCCCACTGTGCGGGCGACACCCTCGGGCTTCCACTGGGTCTCGCCCTCGAGCGCCGCCAAGAAAGACGCTGTAAGTTTCTGGCTGACACTGAAAACCGTATTCTCATGCTTTCTCAGGCCTGTCTCAAGCACCCTGGAAACAGAAGGCCCGTGGGGAGCCACGCTTAGCGCACAGCCACAAATAACCACTAGCTCTCACTTCCTGCCTGAGCAGAGCCATCATCCTGACACCAGGAGGGATTGGGGTAACCGGTGCTCCAAACGACCCAGTCTCTTAGTCGGGGTGAGTGAGGGACTGCTCCTTTATAGCCCAACAATTCACAGTGTAATGACCCGGCATTGCTCCTCTGGGAGCAACCCAAGAAATATATTTCCTCAGGCAAATAGAAGCCGAGTCTGTGAAGACTAGGGCTGAATAAATCTCCCGCCCCAGGAGAATCAGCACCCTGAGACAAGGCAATCAGTAAGCGTTCTGCTGAATGAGAGCCCAGATCTCACGGGTTTCGCTGCTATGGAGCCCCAGGGAGCCAGAATCCTGTCCCTCCCCGTGGCACCTCTTAAGGGGCAGTGAACCCCTTATCTGGGATGGCTCTTGACCTGTGCGACCTTTCCAGCTTGTGTGTATGTAGGTGAAAATAATCCCAATCTGTCAGAACACCTTCTTTGGTTTGGGTGTCTGGCAAACTCCTATTCATCCTTCAAAACTTTGCTACCAAGTCACCTCCTCTGAGAAGGCCTCCCTGCATCCTGGCATTGTGTGAAGTTGAGTCTGTGCTGTTGACCCTTCAGAATTCAGCTGCAGCCTGTCAGGTCACTCACTCTTTGACTCTTAAGAGCCATGGGTGGAGTCTTTCTCTTCCCCAACTATAGATGTTCATTTAATGAAAAGAATTCCTGGGGGTTTGAGGGTGCGAGTCACTTGATACAATGTATACAGGAAGTCTTGGATTATACCCAATACACTCTTGTCTGTAATTCAAGCATTCGGGAGGATCAGAAGGGCTGCCTGAAGTCCACGTGATCCTGTCTTAAAAACAAGGAAGATGGTAGGCAAGATGGCTCAGTGGCGAAAGGAGCTTGCTGCCAAGGTTGGCAACCCGAGTTTGACCTCTGCAACTAACAGCGTGGAGACAACCAACTCCCACAAGTTGTCGTTTGACTCTCCACATACATGATGGCTTGCTTCAAACCACACACAAGACAAACAAATCTTATGAAAATTTGGATAAAAAAACCACAAGAAACAAAACAAGACCCACAAATATGTATGGCAAATTCTGCTTGTGTCCACTCTTTCCTCGATCCCGGCTCTACATCCCTGAATACCTTGAGGCAGTGACAGGACTGTCCCAGTCTGGGGTCAGGCAAGGGAGGGTGCTGGGAAGTCATTGTCCAAAAGAACCCTGAATTCGCAGCCTGGACTCGGGCTCCCCTACCTGACCACTCTGAACCCTGCAGCAGATTCCCAGGAGGATGATTCTCTCTGGCTGGAGAGAATTCAAAGTCATTCAAAGTCACCCCAAAGGACCAAACAAAACCAGAGGCTTACCCCACCAGTAGGTCGTAGGCAAGACAAAGCGTTTTTCATTAGGCGTTAATGGCTTTGTGGGGGTTTTTTCCCCCCTCAAATTCCCATCTTGGGTGTGATGCCTCCTGCAAGGCATTGTGGATCTGGGAAGATCTGAGAGTTCCTACAAGAGGAAGATGGCCGGTCGATGGTAATGCACACCTTTAATCCCAGCACTTGGGAGGCAGAACCTGGAGGCCAGCCTGGTCTACAAAGAGTGTTCCAGGACAGCCAAAGATACATAGGAAAAACCCTGTCTCAAAAAAACAAACAAAGCCGGGCGGTGGTGGTGCACGCCTTTAATCCCAGCACTCGGGAGGCAGAGGCAGGCGGATCTCAGTGAGTTCGAGACCAGCCTGGTCTACAGAGCTAGTTCCAGGACAGGCTCCAAAGCCACAGAGAAACCCTGTCTCGAAAAAAACCAAAAAAAAAAAAAAAGAAAGGAAAGAAGGGAGGGAGGGAGGGAGGGAGGGAGGGAGGGAGGGAGGGAGGGAGGGAGGGAAAAGAAAGAAAAGAGGGAATGAGGGGTCAGGGCCAACTTCTCCAAAAAGAGGCAGGACCCTCCTTCCCAATGCTCCATCTCATTCTTAGTCCTAACTGTTCTTGACAGCGTCTCCCCAATCAAACCATTGTAGTCTCTGCTTTAGGCTTCTTCTTCCTTCTTTCCTTCCCTTCTTTTCCTTCTTGTTCAGGTAGCTGAAGGTGGCTTCAAGTCTGGATCTGACCTTATGCCTCCGCCTCCTGAGCACTGGGATTGTAGGAAGGCACCACCACCTCCTTAATACTGGGGCTGCAGGAGGGCACTGCCATGCGGGTAACGCTGTAGGTGGTCATCCCCAGGGCTTCGTGGACGCTAGGTGAGTGCCATCAGCTGAACCATACCCTGGTGCTAGACTAACCTTCGTGCCTACGGTATCTGACTCACCACCAGCTCTGTCCTGCACTGTTTTCCACAACCGTGCACACAGAATGTTCTTCACGAGGCTGAGGCAGGAGAGTTGTTCCTTTGAGCCTGGTCTGGACTACATAGTAAATCCCAGTCCATCTTGAGTTACAGACAGAGAACAACAAAAATAAAGCATGTCCTTTGCAAGTCTCTGTGTGGTTAAACACGGAAGCACCCTAAATATCCATATCCTGGAGATTCATCAAATGCAGCCCAGCATACACAGCCTGGCAGTGGAATGGCCACCAAGCAAAGCTTTGAGGAAGATGGAAGTTTTGGAACTGTATGCACTCTCTGAAGATGGTGAGTGTGGGTAGTTCTGGACCGTGAAGGAAAGTGTGAGAAACATTGGAAAGGCAGGGACTTCTGGTAGTGAATGGCAGTTGTCTCTGCTCACACCGGAAGGAGGCTGAGGAGAAAGAGGGGAATCCCTGCTGGAGAAGAGGTGAAGGGAGAGGGAGAGCAGAGGCCTGAGGGGTGGGTGGTGGGTGGGCTAGTGTTTCCCTTGTGACACTAAGAACAAGCTCAGGCCTTGGAGAGATGGCAAGAAGGGATGACAGAGAGGCAAGGTGCACTTATCTCTTTAAGCTCTAGGGGCCAGAGGCTGGAAAGATGGCTCAGTGGTTAGAGGACTGACTGTTCTTTAAGAGGACCTGAGTTCAATTCCTAGCACCTAGGTGGCTCACAACTGTCACACCAGTTCCAGGGGACCTGACACCCATGTCAAAAACACCAATGTTAAAATAAAATAAATAATTTTTTTAAAGATTTATTTATTTATTATGTATACAACGTTCTGCCTCGATGTATGCCCACACGCCAGAGGAGGGCGCCAGATCTCAGTACAGATGGTTGTAGCCACCATGTGGTTGCTGGGATTGAACTCAGGACCTCTGGAAGAGCAACCAGTGCTCTTAACCTCTGAGCCATCTCTTCAGCCCCAATAAATAAATTTTTAAAAAAAGATCTAGAGTCTGTGCAAAGCATGGTGGTGCATGCTTTTATTCCTAGCACTTGGGAGGGGGCAGGTGGGTCTCTGTGAGATCAGCCTGGTCTAGATAGAGAGTCAGGCCAGCCAGAGCTACATAGTATAAGACCCTGTCTTTAGGGGGGAAAATGGTTTTGGCTTACAAGGGGCTACCAAATCTGGGTTCTTCTGACACCAGTGGCCTCTACCATGTCACTTAAGTTCAACTCCAACAAGATCAAAGTCATGAACTTGAGGAGCACTAGAGGCCTTGGCCTCACCATCTGCTCCCAGGGTCTCCAAAATAAAAGTTGGCGATGACCTCGCTGAGGGAAGCGGTGCCTGGGAAGGTCTAAGGATTACAGTGTAACTGACCCCTCAGAGCGGACAGGACCAGACTGAGGCAGTGCCTTCTGCCTCTGCCCCATCATCACAGCCCCAAGGAGCCATGGAGCTAGAGAAGGGAGCAGAGAAACGTTAGATCCAATGGACACAGAACTTCTCATGAGACTGTCAGTACTACCCGTCAGATGTGCACCATTCTTCAGCCAGAGAACTTTTTAAAACTACCAAGGAGATCCTGGGAACTGCACAATCTGTGACGTGGATGGCTGCCACTGTGAGGACATCACAGGTGAATTAGTGGTGCAGTGGCCGCCACCCTCAGGACGTCACAGATGACATCAGCAGTGGTGCAGTGGCCGCCACCCTCAGGACGTCACAGATGACATCAGCAGTGGTGCAGTGGTCACCACCCTCAGGACGTCACAGATGACATCAGCAGTGGTGCAGTGGTCACCACCCTCAGGACGTCACAGATGACATCAGCAGTGGTGCAGTGGTCACCACCCTCAGGACGTCACAGATGACATCAGCAGTGGTGCAGTGGTCACCACCCTCAGGACGTCACAGATGACATCAGCAGTGGTCACCACCCTCAGGACGTCACAGATGACATCAGCAGTGGTGCAGTGGTCACCACCTTCAGGACGTCACAGATGACATCAGCAGTGGTGCAGTGGTCACCACCCTCAGGACGTCACAGATGACATCAGCAGTGGTGCAGTGGTCACCACCCTCAGGACGTCACAGATGACATCAGCAGTGGTGCAGTGGTCACCACCCTCAGGACGTCACAGATGACATCAGCAGTGGTCACCACCCTCAGGACGTCACAGATGACATCAGCAGTGGTGCAGTGGTCACCACCTTCAGGACGTCACAGATGACATCAGCAGTGGTGCAGTGGTCACCACCCTCAGGACGTCACAGATGACATCAGCAGTGGTGCAGTGGTCACCACCCTCAGGACGTCACAGATGACATCAGCAGTGGTGCAGTGGTCACCACCCTCAGGATGTCACAGATGACATCAGCAGTGGTCACCACCCTCAGGACGTCACAGATGACATCAGCAGTGGTGCAGTGGCCACCACCCTCAGGACGTCACAGATGACATCAGCAGTGGTGCAGTGGTCACCACCCTCAGGACGTCACAGATGACATCAGCAGTGGTCACCACCCTCAGGATGTCACAGATGACATCAGCAGTGGTCACCACCCTCAGGATGTCACAGATGACATCAGCAGTGGTGCAGTGGTCACCACCTTCAGGACGTCACAGATGACATCAGCAGTGGTGCAGTGGCCGCCACCCTCAGGACGTCACAGATGACATCAGCAGTGGTGCAGTGGCCGCCACCCTCAGGACGTCACAGATGACATCAGCAGTGGTGCAGTGGTCACCACCTTCAGGACGTCACAGATGACATCAGCAGTGGTGCAGTGGTCACCACCCTCAGGACGTCACAGATGACATCAGCAGTGGTGCAGTGGCCGCCACCCTCAGGACGTCACAGATGACATCAGCAGTGGTGCAGTGGTCACCACCCTCAGGACGTCACAGATGACATCAGCAGTGGTGCAGTGGCCGCCACCCTCAGGACGTCACAGATGACATCAGCAGTGGTGCAGTGGTCACCACCTTCAGGACGTCACAGATGACATCAGCAGTGGTGCAGTGGCCGCCACCCTCAGGATGTCACAGATGACATCAGCAGTGGTGCAGTGGTCACCACCCTCAGGACGTCACAGATGACATCAGCAGTGGTGCAGTGGTCGCCACCCTCAGGACGTCACAGATGACATCAGCAGTGGTGCAGTGGTCACCACCCTCAGGACGTCACAGATGACATCAGTGGTGAGGCGGATGCTCAGCTAGTTAAACAACAAGATAAATATTTGAATAAAAACTTATCTAACAACAAAACAAAGCAACTCCCTCCACCGCTCCCCAAGAAACTAGTGTGGGCTCAGGATGCGGCCCAGTGGGTGGAACCCAAAGCCTGGTTCTGGGCCAGACTGTATAAAACAGGCATGGTAGTGTCATCTATAATCTCAGTATTCCGGAGGCAGAGGCAGAAGGGTCAGAAGTTCAGGGTCATCCTTGGCTACCTGGCAAGCATGAGGTCAACCTGGGCCACATAAGACTATGTCAGAAAAGAAAAGGAGAAGACTGCATTGCTCCTGCCTTCAAGGCAGGAAGTCAGCAGAGCCGCATCAGGAGACCATTAACACACAGTTGAGCAGTAGAGACCCACGTGGTACCAGAACCTTCTGTGGGGGTTATCTGTTTATCCACTAGAAGGTAGCTTCTTCTCCAGGAGGGTTTCCCGGAGGACATGACAGTTTGTCTTAGAGCTTTCTGTTTGAGACAGCGTTGGTTCACTTTCCGTCATAGGTGCCTTCCTGTTGATCTGACAAAATATCTGACAAGAGCAACTTCAGTACCGAGGGGAGCCTTTATTTGTCTTACAGTTTGATATCTCAGTCTACCCTGGCGGCAGGAGTGGAAGACAGCTGGTCACACTGGGGGTCTCAGTTTACCATGGAGGCTGGAGCAGGAGGTAGCTGGTCACACTGGGGTCTCAGTCCATCCTGGTGACAGCAGTGGGAGGCAGCTAGTCACACTGCATCTGAATTTAAGAAGCAGAGAGAAGAGCTGGGCGGTGGTGGCACACACGTTTAATTCCAGCACTCTGGAGGCAGAGGCAGGCGGATCTCTGTGAGTTCGAGACCAGCCTGGTCTACAAGAGCTAGTTCCAGGACAGGCTCCAAAACCACAGAGAGCCCCTACTCGAAAAACAGAAGAAGAAGAAGAAGAAGAAGAGGAAGAGGAAGAGGAAGAGGAAGAGGAAGAGGAAGAGGAAGAGGAAGAGGAAGAAGAAGAAGAAGAAGAAGAAGAAGAAGAAGAAGAAGAAGAAGAAGAAGAAGAAGAAGAAGAAGAAGAAGAGAGCAATGAATGCAGGGGCTCCGCTCTTTCTCCTTTGTATTTGGTCCCGGATCCCAGCCCATAGAAGGCCACCCCCCATGTTCAGGGCAGATCCCCCCACCTCTGTTAACCCAGTCTAGACTCCTTCACAGGCATACCTAGAGATTTGTCTCCAAGATGACACTACATCCAGTTGACTGTAAACCTTAGCAATCAACTGAGAAAATCAGCTTAGAAAAAGTTAGTCACTGTGCTGGAATGTGTCTCTAATCCCAGTACTGCAGAGTCCAAGGAAGGAGATAGGAGCTCCAGGTTAGCCCTAGTACATGAGACCTTTCTCAGGAAAGAGAGAGAGAAAGAGTAGGAGGGGAGGAAGAGGGTGAGGATGAGGATGGGAGGAAGAGAAATAAAGGAAAGAAGTAAGAGTGAGAGATAGAAAGATGATAGATAGGTAGGTAGACAGACAGACAGACAGATAGATAGACAGATATAGAGATAGATAATAGACAGAGATAGATAGATAGATAGATGATAGATAGATAGATAGATAGATAGATAGATAGATAGATAATAGACAGAGATAGATAGATAGATAGATAGATAGATAGATAGATAGATAGATAGATAGATAGATAGATAGATAGATAGATAGATAGATAGATAGATAATAGGCAGAGATGGATAGATAGATAGATAGATAGATAGATGATAGATAGATAGATAGATAGATAGATAATAGGCAGAGATGGATAGATAGGTAGATAGATAGATAGATAATAGAGATAGATAAATAGATAGATATAGAGAGATAGATAGATGATAAAAGATAGATAGATAGATGATAGATAGATAGATAGATAGATAGATAGATAGATAGATAGATAGAAAACTGGACTGACAGAGAGGGAGAGGGAAGGAAGTAAGAGGGAGGGAGGGGGCGGAAAGGAGGGAGGAGAGAAAGATGGAGGCTTATGGTTTCAGTCTATGGTCCCTTGGTCCTATGGCTTTGAGCCTGTGCTGAGGCAGAGCATAGGAGCTGGAGTGTGTGGTAGAGCAAGACCCACTCATCTCTTCATCAGGAAGCAAGGAGGGGGGCATGGGACTGGGCTCCCTTCAAGGACAAGCCTCCAGTGTTTTAACAATATAAGTCCCCATCTCTCGAAGGTCCCACAGTCTCTCCAAAACACCAGCAAAGCTTTTAGCACAAGAACCTTAGAATATATTCAACATTCCCCTACAGCAGGTAGCCAGGCATATTAGGGGGAAAGATATCAAGTGACAGCCTGGGGAAGTAAGTCAGTCACTCAGTACATTGCTCACAGAGCACACAGAGGATGTAAGCCGGATCCCTAGAACTCACTCACAAAGCGAGATGCTGTGCTGATGATCACAGTGCTGGGAGGCAGAGGCAGGAAGATCCCTGGGGGTAGCTGGTTAGCCAGCCTAGACTACTTGGTGAGATCCAGACTAACGAGAGATCCTGTCTGAAAAACAAGGTGTGGGCTCAGTGGTTAAGAGCACTTGCTGCTCTTTCAAAGGGCCAGAGTTCAGTTCCCAGTACCCATTTTGTGCAGCTCACAGCTACCTCTTAAATCCAGCTCCAGGGGATCTAATGTCCTCTTCTGACCTCTACAAGCACTTGCATACATGTATGGGCACACATATGCACACACACACACAGACACACACACACACTTTTTTTGAAAAAAAAAAAAAAGGTGGTTGGGACCCAAGGAATTACACTTGAGGTTGACTTTTGGCCTCCACATACATGCTAGTATACCCATACACATGTACAGCCACAGAAACACGCATATGTATACACGCGCGCACACACATACACACACACACACACACACACACACACACATGATGTCCAGTATATTGGTATGAACCCGACAGGAGAGCTCCCAACTAGTGTGGAAGTACTTGGAGCTGGACTGCTATATCTTCATTTGATAGGAGAGAAAAATCACAGCTTCCATCAACTAAGTACCATCAAGTAAGTACCATCATCACATAGCTGGCGAATGGTAGAATTGAGTTTCTGATCCCAGTTGGATTGTGTGGAAGCCTGTGCCGTGATTCCCCGGCCTTAGAGGAAGACAACCATTCTCAGCTCTGATGGCCTAATTAGTTTCAAGCCATCTGGCCCAGAAATGCTTTCCAGTCTCCCAAAAGGATCAACAGATGACAGAGGCTTTAATTGATAGGAACCAGGAGGTGAAAATGGTTCTCATATTAGGGTGAGCTCACACTCCTGTCTGATTTTCTTCTGATGAGAAGATAAGGAAGAATGGCAGAATGTCAAATTCCACCCCAACCACCAAGAATCCATCCCTGTCTGCCATGCCTGCAGGCTCCTACCCATCCGGCCCTGAGCCTGCCTTCGCCCCCCACGTCGTCGCCTGCCTCCCACAGACACGCCCCTCAGGACCTCCCTAGCCCTCCATCCTCCCCAACTCCAGCCAGCAAGTCCTCAGAGAAACGCCTACAAGTTCCTCCCAAACAGATGTGGGAACAGTTAGTGTGGAAGACACTTCTTCAGCCAGCGCCCATTCTGAGGACCGGGAAACCCAGGACTGCTGCCAGTGACTTTGGTTGAGCATGACCAGTGGGCATTCATACCTGCAATTTCCAGCTTGGTGCTCCTAGGTCCTCAGGTCTCCCAAATGGCCACAAGAGCGATAAACAGACCTGTGGGTCCTTTCAGAAAGGCCTAGACTGGGAGGGTGTGAAGCTTGAGCCAGGACTTTGGCCAAGTCAGAAAGAAGAACCGTTGTGTGTTTAATCATCCCCCTTTGAGGAATATTTGGCTTCCAGAAAGTAACATGATTTTTTAACAAAGGCCAAACTGCTTGTTTTCCCATGACTGCATGCTAAGATTTTTTTTCCCCCTCCAGTTTTTTTGCCAGTGGTCTTGGCCTTATTAATCAGGAATGTTCTCTGGAGACCCTGCTGGAGGCTGGCACGCCAGCTACAGGCCTGTCCTCAGCACTGTGTGTGTGTGGGGGGGGGGGTTGTGTGGCTGATTTCTCTGCAGAAAGCCTGCAGAAGCCCTCCTCTGCACGCGTGTCAGCTACCACCCCATGATCCTGTCTTGGGAGGTCTGGGAGCACCCAGTCCTCTTCCCATGGAAAGCTCTGAAGTTCTGGATCAGGGTACTGGCAGGGTTGGGCCTCCTGAAGGTTGAGAGGGGATTTGGTGGCATCTGCCCACAAGATGGCTCAGTGAGTAAGAGAACTTACTACTAATCCTGACAATTTGAGTTCGATCTCTGGAACCCACATGGTGAGATGAGATAATGCCAAGTGTGCCGTGGCATGCACACACATGTACTCACACACACACATGCAAATGTTGTAAAAAAAATTTAAAGAACCCTTTAGCTCCTCTGGTTGGTAGTTGGGATGGCTATTCTTGGTTGTCATCTTGACTACATCTAGGATTAACTAAGATTTCTAAATAAAGGGCACTCCTGTGAGGGGTTTCTTCTTAATCTGGAGTGGGAAGATCTACTTCTAATCTGGATCTTTGTGGTAGGAAGACACACCTTTAATATAGATCTTTAATCTACATCGAATCTGGGTACACCTTCTGCTGGCCAACATAAAGATGTGGAAGAAGGAAGCTTTTGCTCTTTGCCTGTTTGTCCTCACCTTGCTGGCACGTCCATTCCTTCACTGGCATAGAGTCTACATCTGTAGGATTCCGTTACCTACAGAATCCAGACATCCGGCCTTGTGCATTTAGAAACATCTAGATTTTTGGACCCTCTGTTCATAGCCCACCATTGGCCTGTAAGTGAATCTAATAAATCTCCTTTCTATATTGATAGAAAAAGAGATTAGTTCTGTTACCCTAAAGAACACTGACTAATACAGTAATGTAGCAATCTTTACGGAGTTTTGATTCCAGATGTGTCAGCAAGCCAGCTAGTTGGTTCAGTGGGTAAATACAGTTGTTTCCAAACCCAATGACCCAAGTTCTGTGCCTGGATTACATAGTGGAAGGAGAGAACGGACTCCCCTAAACTACTGTTCTCTGATTTCCACATGAGCGCTGTGAGATATGTTCTCTCTCTCTCTCTCTCTCTCTCTCTCTCTCTCTCTCTCTCTCTCTCTCCCTCCCTCCCTCCCTCCCTCCCTCCCTCCCTCTGAAGAGAAAGCCTGAATATCTGAGTTCATTACTCAGAATCCACCTTAAGGTGAAAGGAGAGAATCAACTCCACAAGGTTGTCCTTTGTCCTATATACATGCACACCACCCCTTTTACACACACTAATAATAAACAAAATTAATTTAAAATCTGAGCATGACATGGGGCAGACCTCTCACCTCAGTACCTGGAACACCTGGAAGGCTCAGGTAGCAGAAATGTCAGTTTCAGGCCACTCTGAACTATATAGGGATTCCAGACCAGCCATGGTTACATAGCAAAACCCAGTCTCAAAATAAATAAATAAACAAACAAACAAACAAAGAACTAGTGGCTAAAGAAACTTTGCATGACTTAAAAAAACTGTACTTGTTTATTTAATGTGAGGGACGCACACATGCCATGGAGCATACAGAAGACAGCTTACAGGAGCCAGTTCTCTCCCACCATGTGCATCCCAGGGATTTAACTTGGGTTTGCAGTCTTGGCGGCAAGCCCCTCACCCACTGAACCATTTTGCTGGCCCCATGTATGACTCTCACAAAGTGAAAGCCAGTGTGAGGTCCAATTTCCAGGTCATGTGTCTACAGAACCTGAGGTCTGTGTCTGGTTCTGTTCAAAGACTCGGGTTTTCCCAACTTTGCAGCTAAGGAAAGCTGTTCAGGTTCGGACCCCTCCCCAGAGGTCTGCCGCAAGCCCGGGGTCTCTTTGCCTGTCACGCCCAGGGCCTCCTGGAGAGCAGAGGGAGCTAGTCCTCTGTGACCACCAGATCTCTCCTTGCACGGTGTGACACACTGGGTGGCAGCACCTGTGCCTGCACAGCTGTCTCTCCGCAGTGGCCAGTCGTTTGTCAGCAGCACGGCTGCATGCGCACACCTCTGAGCTGCCACTGCTGGCCAGTTGACGGATGTGCACAGCGCGACAGATGACTCATGGGTTTGCTCGTTTAGTCACTGGCTGTTCACAGTGAAGGCTTATAAAGGCTTTTTGTTATTTCTAATTAACACATAGTAATTGTGCATATTTATAATTACACATACAAATTATACACTGTGTTTCCATACAAGGTTTCCATGCCTCGTGTAATGACCCTCCCTGAGTAACCTGCACATCTGTCATCTCGAGCATCAGTCACGGCTCTGTGATGACATTCTTTCCTGTGGCGTCCTTGAAATAAACAATTCGTTATTGTTAGAGGTAATAACGACTGTGCAAGGGAACACTGGGGCTTCTGCCTCCACTGTAACCTTGACCCACCTCCCCTTCCTCCTGTTTCCTTCCCCAGCTGCTGTTCTGGGCTCTCAGCTTCTAAATCAATCTCCCCACCCCCGATTCCACATCTCCCTAAAATCAAGCAGCATTAGTTTGTCTGTGGCTGGCGCCTTCCAGTTAAAACGGAGTCCTCCAGGTTCCCTCCTGTTGTGGGAACAGACAGGCCCTGTCCTTTTCAGGGCTGAATAGTACTCCTTTACGTACATTCACCACATTTTCATTATTGATCCATCCTCTGGTGAACACTGCAGTTGCTTGGTTTTCCTCTTTCCTCTTTGTTCTTTCCTCCTCGGTGGGCCTGCCACCCAGATCCCAAATAAATCACACATGGAGGCTTATTCTTACTTACAAATGCCCAACATTAGCTTGGCTTCTTTCTAGCCAGTTTTTCTTAAATTATCCTGTCTACCTTTTGTCTCTGGGCTTTTTCCTCTTCTTTTTTTTTTTTTGCCTTTTCGAGACAGGGTTTCTCTGTGGTTTTGGAGCCTGTCCTGGACCTAGCTCTTGTAGACCAGGCTGGTCTCGAACTCACAGAGATCCGCCTGCTTCTGCCTCCCAAGTGCTGGGATTAAAGGCGTGTGCCACCACCGCCCGGCTTTTTTTTTTCTTTTTTACTTTTTTCTTTTTATTATTTATTATTTTATTTTTTATTAGATTTTTTTAAAAATAGCAATCCAAGTTTCCACTCCCCCCCCTCCTCCTATTCCCTCCACGTACCCTCCCACCCCACCCCCATCCAATCCCCAGCAAGGGTAAGTCACATTGATTTAGGGAAGGTCCAAGGCTCTCCCTACTATATCTAGGCTGAGCAAGATATCCATCCAAAGAGAACAGGCTCTCAAAAAGCCAGTACATGCAGTAGAGATAAATCCTGGTGCCACTGCCAGTGGCCCCTCAGTCTGCCCCAGCCATGCAACTGTCAACCACATTCAGAGGAACTAGTTTGTACCTACGCTTGTTCCTTCCCAGTCCAGCTGGAGTTGGTTAGCTCCCATTAGTTCAGGTAGACTGTTTTAGTAGGTGAACCAATCATGGTAACCTTTTTGCTCATATTCTCATTCCTCCCACTCTTCAGCTGGAGTTTGGGAGCTCAGTCCAGTGCTCTGATGTGGGTCTCTGCCTCTGTTGCCATCAGTTGCTGGATGAAAGTTCTATGATGATATTTAAGGTATTCATCAGTCTGACTATAGGGCAAGTCAAGATCAGGCCCCCTTTCCTCTATTGCTTAGAGTCTTAGCTGGGGTCATCCCTGTGGATTCCAGGGAAACTCCTTAGAGCAAGGTTTCTGTTAACCCTATAATGGCTCCCTCAATCAAGATATCTCTTTCCCTGCTCTCGCCTCTGTCCTTTCTATGTCTCCACTAACCCATTCCCTCAAGTTCTCCTCAATCCTCCCCTTCTCCCCTCCTCTTCCCCTTCCACCCTCCCTTTTCTCTCCACCCCATGCTCCCAATTTTGTCAGGCGATCTTGTCTGTTTCTAATTTCCAAGTGGATCTATATATGTTTTTCTTAGGGTTCAACTTATTACTTAGCTTCTCTAGGATCATGAACTATAGGTTCAATGTCCTTTGTTTATAGCTAGTATCCACTAATGAGTGAGTACATATCATACTCATCTTTTTGGGTCTGGGTTACCTCACTCAGGATAGTGTTTTCTAAATGGATAGAAATCCATTTGCATGCAAAATTCAAGATGTCACTGTTTTGTTTTGTTTTTCCACTGATCAGCAGCTTTTTCTTTTTCTTATTTCTGTAATCTTACTTTCTTTTTATTCCGTGACTGGCCGTGTGTCTCGGTGGCTGGCCCCTTCTTTTCTCACTTCTTAATCTCTTGCTCCTTGATCTCTTTTCTGCTTCTCTCTTTTTCCTCCTACTTATTCTACCTGCCTGCCAGCCCTGTCTATCCTTGCTCCTGCCTTGCTATTGGCTGTTCAGCTCTTTATTAGACTAATAAAGTGTTTTAGGCAGGCAAAGAATCGCAGCTTCACAAAGTTAAACCAATGCAACATAAAAGAATGCATAGCATCCTTTCATCATTACAACAAACGTTCCACAGCATAAACAAATGTAACACATCTTCAAGTAATATTATACGACAGAACACCCAAATGGTTTCTCTATCTTTTCTCTTTCTTAAAAAAGTATTCTCTTTTATTTCTTAACGTCTTTATAAACTTATTTTTATTTTATGTGTATAGGTGTTTTGGCTGCATGTATGTCTGTGAGTTAAGTTCTTGCCTCAGCAGTCAAAGAGTTAAACATGGCTGTGAGCCCCTGCATGGATGCTGGGAACTGAACCAGGTCCTCTGGAAGAGCATCCGTCTCTCTAGGCTGACGTCTCGGGGTTTGTGCGTGGTGCTGTAATAAACCTGGGTTCCATATACCAGCTTCCTTTCTTTATGCAGAAATGGGACAACTGGGTTCTTCTTTGACTGTATTGAGGAATTCCCACACTGCCTTTTATGCTGGCTATCTACTTTATATCCTATTAGCCGTACATAAGAACTCCTGCCTCCACTGGGCCATGGTGGCGCATGCCTTTAATCTCAGCACTCAGGAGGCAGAGGCAGCTGGATCTCTGTGAGTTCGAGACCAACCTGGTCTACAAAATGAGTTCCAGGACAGCCAGAGCTGTTACATAGAGAAACCTGAAAACAAAACAAAACAAACAAAGAATTCAAACCCCCATGTCTTCCCAACTTTGCTAGGCAAGCACTCTGCTATGTAGCTATATTCTGATACCTTTTGGTGGAATCGTGGTTTCTTTTCTTTTAAAGACAAAGCTTCATGTAGTCCAGGGTAGCCTAGAATTTTCTGGTAGTTGAGGATTACCTTGAACTCTTGATCCTTCTGCTTCTTCCTTCCAGCTGCTAAAATTATAGGCATGTACCACCATGCCTGGTTCATGCAGGGTTGGACGGAACAGGGACATTGCGTGTCTTAAGCAAACAGTCTACCAATTGAACTTCATCCCCAGACCTCAGTTCTTTTTGCTTTCTTTTGTTTTGTTATTGGTGCTCTGCCATCAGGGCCCAAGCACAGCCCTCTCTGATTTAATCAACATTTCTGGACCCCTGCTTCGTTGGCAGGGTTTAGTGCAGAGCATAGACATGAAGTGGTGACCTTTGTCATCCTCAGGGAACTTGCTACAGTCTAAAGAAGTATGTTTGGGTAGGCCAAGCCCAGAAGAGGTTAAGGGGTCAAGGCAGTTTTCTAAGAGAAGACGTTTTGAGGAAGAGGACTGCATTTCACTGAGAACTGGAGCACACTTGGTAGATGTTTGGCTTGTGTGTATGAAGTCCTGGATTGCATACCCAGCACCACATAAACTGGTGTGGAGTATAAGCCTGTAACCTTCCAGGAGGCAGAGGCTGGAGGATTAGAAGTTCAAAGTCATATTGAGCTGGAGGCCAGCCAGAACTAGGGCTCAGGACTCTTGAGAGAAGACGGGCAAGGTGGAGTTGGGTAAAGACTGCCCCAGCCAGGTCTACACTGCGGCTAGGCCTAATAGCCCTCCCAGACTTTCCTGATCTTGATGTCATCTTGGCAAAGAAGGGCAGCGGCAGGCACAAGAAGGTCTGCAGCTCTGGCTGCTGTTTTATGTGTGATTGACACATCTCACTAGTCCAGGAGGAGATGGGGACACTGGGGTTAACCCTGAGGTCCGCAGAAAGGCAGGACCCCGGGGACCCAGGCTCATGTGCTACCTGCTCCAGTCACTGTGGGACTAGGCAGAGGGGAGAAACGTACTGCTCAAACCTCTCTAATCTTAACTGCTTGACTGAAGTTATGAGGAAAAGCAAAAAGGTGACCATTTATTGACAGGTATTATAAGATTCAAGGTGCAGACATACTCAGTACTCCTTAGAAATATTTTGATTTGAGTTGGGCATGGTAGCTCATGTCTGTATCACAGCACTTGGGAGGCTGAGATAGGAGGAACAGTGTGTGCTAAAGTGTCCTCTAGGCGAAAGTGAGTTCAGGTACACGAGGCTACAGAGTGAAATCCTGTCTCAAAAGGAATGCCACACACACACACACACAGACACACACACACACACACTCATACACATATATGTGGGCGGGGCTGGGGATGGGGCTGAGTTGGGAGTACTGGTCTAACATGTATCAGCCCTGAGTTTCCTCCCCAGGACGGTGTAAACTGTGTGTAGAGGCACATGCCTGTAACCCCAGCATTCTGGAGACTAAGAGGGTCGAGGTCATTCTTGACTACATACCTAGCTTGAGGCCAGCCTAGGCTATGTGAGATCCTGTTTCTAAACCAAAGGAATGGAAAGAAGAAGAAAAAAAAAACTACTCTGATTTTATCATTGCAACAACTGTCTTTGGGTAGGTGATCTTTACTGTTTGACAAATGGGGAAACTGAGGCTAGGTTTTGAGGAACAAGATACTTTGCAATGGCTCCCAAGCACCTACACGGGGTTGCCCCAATTTTGGAAGGTGTGGAGCTCAGACAGGGTGGGGAGCCCCAAGCCACACAGGCCTCCCACATTCCAACCTTGGCTGAGGCCCAGGGACAGGAACAGACAAGGAGCACCAAGGCCCGTCTGCGCTCGATCAAAGCACAGGGTTGAAGGCCGCATAGTGGGAGGAGAAGGTGCAGCTTTGGAGCCATCCTGACTTCTCACCCTCATACCAGGTCCACCGTCTGCCTGGGTGCCCCAAAAAGGGGTCTGTTAAGATGGAAAGATGAGGCACTAAGTCTGAACAGGCTCCTTTAGAATCTTCGACACTCCGCTAGAGACCCCACTTGCCCAAGCCTAAACTTGCGGGGAACTTGCGGGGCGGTCTGGGAAGTCTGGGTGATCTATAGTCACCTCTCCCTGAATCCCGGCAAGACTCACGGGAAGGCACATGCGCAGTTGGAGTGTCTAGCCCTTCCCTTGACCTCATCCACTCCTGTAGCCTTTCTGGTGAAGGAAGCCCGAATTCTGTGCTTTGTAGGGAGAAAAAATTTCCTTGCCAAACTTCAAGGCCAATAAAGTACATGCAGGACAGGGAATCAGAGCGCAAGAGGCCAAAAAAGTCTACCATAACTGTCTCTGTGGAAGAAGGAAGCCCCAAAGCTATGGGATTACCAAAGACACACAGACACTAGAGGCAGACCTGGAGGGCAACTTGTAGGAGTCTGTTCTTGTCTTCCACCTCGTGGGTACTGGGAATGAACTCAGATTTTAGGCTTGGTGGCAGGTGTCTTCACTCTTGAGCCATCTCCCCAACCCTATTAGTTTTCCACAGGATCAGTAACAACGAGCTGCAGATTTCATGGCTTACAATGACACAAATCATGGCTTACAATGACACAAATGTGCAGTTCTACCATTTGGAGATAGAAGCCCAGTGAGACCTCACCAGAGTAACTCCAGTGGATCATGCTGAACTGTGTTTGGAGCGCAGGTAGAGAAGGGCCATGCTGCTGTGGGCTGCTGGCAAAAGCTGGTTCCCGGCAGTTGCAGGAGAGCTTTGTTTTCTGGCTGGCTGTGAAGAGAGTGGTTTCCAGCTTCCAGAAGCTGCTGCATTCCGTAGCCCAGGGCCTTTCCTCTGTCTTCAAAGCCAGCAATGGGGGCTGGGGAGATGGCTAAAATGGGAAAGTGCTTGCTTCTCAAGTCCAAGGGCCTGTGTTGGATCCCTTGCACTCACCAAAACAGAGCTGTGGTCGCACTTGTAACCCATTTCTGAGGGCGGCAACAGAGAGTCCTGGGCCTCAAGAGCCAGCCAGCCTAGTCTAAATGGGCAAGCCTCAGGTTCTAGTGCTGCCTGAGGAACACCTGAGGTTGACCTCTGCCCCCACTCCCCAAAAACAAACAAGCCGCAAGCACCCACACCCAGCATGGTGAACACAATCCTGTCTGTATAGGCAAATACACAAGCACTACCACAAAAAGAAAACAAACAAACAAAAACCAGAAAAGTTCCTGGCTTCTAGAAGCATTCTTGATCCAAGGGCCTTCTTCCATCTTCAGAACTAGCAGTGGTAATGGAGACCACAATTCCCTAACCTACAATCTGCCCTTCTCTTGCACTTCAGACACTGCCTGGGTGGAGCCTAAGATCTGCACCTCAAGGTCCCGAATTCAGTCACAGCCGCAGGGTGCCTTTGTCAGGCAAGGTAGCTACAAAACACCGCTTTTGCATTTCGTCGCCACCAGCTGCACAAAAGACTTCTGTGACCAAAGTAGGGACTAAGCAAATAGTCCTTCAAGTGGGTCTCTTTCTTCTTCTTCCGTCCCTCCTTCCTTCCCTTCCCCCTCCCTCCCTCCCTCCCTCCCTCCCTCCCTCCCTCCCTCCCTCCCTTCCTCCCTTCTTTTTCTCCTCTTTCTTTCTTTTTCTTTTCTTTTCTTTTTTTTTTTTTGAGACAGGATCCCACGTAGCCCGGGCTAGCTGCAAACCTGCTAGGCATCCGGGTATGACCTGGAACTCCTGGTTCTCCTGCCTCCACTTTCCCAATGCTGGGATTACAAGTGTACGCCACCACTCCCCCTTTATACAGTGCTGGGGATGGGACCCAAGGCACGGTGCGTGTTGCTCAAACGCTTTACCAAAGGAATCCCACCTCAGCCCTCCTGTCAGTTTTGACACTATTGACCTGGAAGCAGTTTCAGGTCCAGCAGTTTGAGGGCTCAATCCGCCTGGACCGCCATCCTCCTCCACTGTCAGGTGTAAGCCTTGGCATCTGGGACTTACGATGTAAAAAGTTGGGATTCCCTCTCATTGGGTTCAGTTCATTTGCTAGAAGAGAGTGTGACTTGGTGGCAAAGCACTGACCTAGCCGGTGTGGGTTCTATTCCCAACACAGAAAAAACAAAACAAAACCTTAACAAAAACACACATGAAACAAACAAAAATCAGTGTGTAAGAGTGGCTTGTAGAACTGTCTGGCATCTCATTTTAAACAGTGCTGACCAGGAGATGTGACTCACAGCGGATGTGGTAGCACACACCCGAAATTCTAGCACTTGGGAAGCAGAGGCAGGAGGAGCATTCTCAGCTTCAGAGTGAATTCAAGTCTAGCCTGGGCTACATGATCATGTAGCAGAAGATGATGCTCTCCTCCTGGAAGTGGGGAGGCAAAGGGGGAAATGAGGAAGGATGGGGGGGTCTCAAAGCTACCTGTAAAGGATCCATGTAATGACCCCCAGGGATCTAACTCCCATCAGGCCCTACCTCCTATGGGTCCACTATCTCCTGAAAGGAGCCCAAACCTCCCTTCAGCACCTGTACCTTGGGGAGCTACTTACCTATGCGCTATCAGGGACGGCCTAAAAGCCCTGAGTTGATCCTAAGGGCGTGGAGAATTAAGTTTCAACACCTGAGTTTGGGCTGTGCAAACACTCTGACCACCACAGCCGTGTTTGCTCACCCACCCACTGGGGATGACTAGCATTGTGAGTGGGTGACTGGCCCTTCCCTTCTCGTCTGTTTAACGCTGCCATGGCACTCTCAAGGGACTTAGCCATGAGAAGAAGTCACAGAGTGTCTTAGTCAAGGTTTCTATTGCTGTGAAGAGACAGCATGACCATGGCAACTCCTATAAAGGGAAAAAAATTAATTAGGCGGTGTCAGAGGTTTAGTTTATTATCATCATGGCGGGACACGGCAGTGTGCAGGCAGACATGGTGCCCGAGAAGGAGCTGAGAGTCCTACATCTCAATCCACAGGCAACGGGAAGTGGACTGTGTCACACTAGGTGTAGCTTGAGCATAAGAGACCTCAATGCTTGCCCCCACAGTGACACACTTCCTCCAACAAGGCCACACCTCCTCCAACAAGGCCACACCTCCTCCAACAAGGCCACACCTCCTAATAGCACCACTCCCTATGAGCTTGTGGGGGTCATTTTCTTTCAAACCATCACACAGTGTGTGATGTTTAGCACTAACTGCCAATTTGACAGGACCCAGGATCACCTAGGAGACCAGCCTGGTGGACTGGACAGCTACAGATTCTTGGCCTTTCTGTCAGAACCCAGCCGTTGTTGAATTAGCCTGACCTGCGCTGTAAGCCCCTCTAATAGATTCTCTCTTCATGTATTTATATTTATTCTGCCAGTTTTGTTCCTTTGGAGAATCCTGACTGACACAGGAACTGACTCTCATCCCTCCCTGCTTCCTTCTTTCTTTCTTTTTTCCAAGCCAGGGTTTCTCTGTGTAACAGCCCTGGCTGTCCTAGAACTTGCTTTGTAGACCAGGTTGGCCTCAGACTCACTGAGATCCACCAGCCTTTGCCTCCCAAGTGCTGGGATTAAAGGTGTGTGCTACCGCCACTCAGCCTCCTTCCTGCTTCTTGACTATGAACACAATGTGACCAGTTGCCTCAAGCTCCTGCCACCATCATAGACCTGAGCTGAGAGCAACTCTTCAGGCTGTGCTAGGACTGACTGGAACTTGGTCTAAAAAGGGAAACTTACGTTGATCATTTATCAACTATTTGCTTTGTTTGCTTGTTGTTGATGTTGTTGCTGGTGTGTGTGTGTGTGTGTTTTCTCAAGAGCACTTCTGCCAAGTGATAGGATTCAAGGTGTTAACCACCATATTGTGCTAACTCTTTGATTTTGTTGAGGTAAAGATAGAGTAGGAAAGCCGGACAAGAATTCTTTTCCTTAGCCGGGCGGTGGTGGCGCACGCCTTTAATCCCAGCACTCGGGAGGCAGAGGCAGGCGGATCTCTGTGAGTTCGAGGCCAGCCTGGTCTACAAGAGCTAGTTCCAGGACAGGAACCAAAAGCTACGGAGAAACCCTGTCTCGAAAAATAAATAAATAAAAAAAAAAGAATTCTTTTCCTTTTTGGTATTGGAGCCGGGACTCTGGGCCTTCCACATGCAGAGTCAGTGTTTACCATGGAGGACACCTCTTCCCTTTCCCTTTGATGCTTCCCTTAACCCCCAGGTCCAGCTTTCTCCTTCGTATTTAGTCTATGGTCCTAACCCACGGTGTCACCCACATTTAGCATGGGTCTTCTCGTCTCAGTGAACCCAATCTAGAAACTCCCTCCCAGCCAGTCCAGGTCATTCTTCTCAACTGTGCCCAGTTTGGAGAATCTATATCCCCTGAAGCTGACAATCAATATTAACCCTCAACAACCCATGATTAATATAAAACATCAGCTTTGTCATTGTTAGAATTAGTATTCGGACTCTGAAATCCATTGTATATTTTGCATCCGGTTCTGATGTTAATTCTTCATCATATAGATATAGACTTGGGCTCAGTAAAAGTACACTCTCCCAAGCCACATGACCTGAGCTGGATCTCCTGGGACCCATGCGATAAAGAGAGAAGGAAGACTCTCACAAATTGTCCCCTGACTTCTACACCCGTGTTATGACAAATGTGAACACACACACACAGAGGCACACATGCACACACACACGCACACATCTATGCAAAATAGATAAAATAGAAAAAGTAGGATGTGATGTTTGCACAGCTCTCCTCAAACCCCAAACGTTCCATCTTCACCTCCACGGCCACCTTCCTGCCAAAATAAGCCAGAGAGGTTTTGCAAGTGCCTGGATTCCAGCAGTAGTGGAACTGACCTGAGAAGAAAAACAGAAAAAGCAATCTCTCCTCCGAATCTTGGTTTATTTAAACTTCTCCACAAACTTTGCAACACAAAGAGACCAACAGAGACAAGCGGGTAGTGAAGTACTCAGCTGACTCTGCTAATATTCCAGCCAGGAGACATGAGTCCTGGTTGCACAAGGCAGATATGAATGGGGTCATTAAATCAGCCAAGGGAGGGAGAAGGCTCACTTTTTCTGTCTGCTTCATTTCTGGGTTCTGAAAGCTCAGCAGGAATACAAACAAGCATCTGAGAGGAGTGACAGGTCTGAGGTTCTGACATTTAAAGGAAGAAGCCTTGTTCAGATGTCACCGTTTTGTTCTGTTCTTTACGTGCATATTTGTGAGTGCGTGCGCACACGCAGATCATGGGGCTCACATGTCACAGATGGTATGTAGAAGTCAGAGGACAGTCTGCAGAGTCTGCTCTCTCTTTTGATTATGTGCGTTCCAGGGAGCCAATCAGCTCAGAATAGATCCATAGCAACTGCCCTACTCTGCCTCATCTCCGTCGCCCTTTATCCTGCATTACATACATTGGTTTCTGCAAGTTTCTTTCTTTTTTTTTAGAGACAGGGTCTCACTATGTGACCCAGGCTGGCCTCTCTCTCTCTCTCTCTCTCTCTCTCTCTCTCTCTCTCTCTCTCTCTCTCTCTCTCTCTCTCTCTCAGAGATCTGCTTGCCTCTGGAGGTCTAGAATAAAAGGCCTGTGTTGCATCATTCAGGTTTCCTCTGAGATGGAAAAGGAAGCTCTTTAAACAGAAGGTAAACAACTCAAAATAGCTCAGGAAGTCCCTGGAACTGACCAGATTCACTAGAACCTTCCTTGCCAAACAGTAAATAATAAAAGCTGAGAGTCTTCTCTGAGGACCTGAGTTGCAGAGAAGACCCTGAGACCAGCCGAGCTGCCTGGGAGAGGTTTAGACCAACTGAGGCACACTCTCCACCCTGTTGAGCTGCCTGCAGGCTGTGCTGTGTGCTCCAGCTGTCACCCATGCTGGGGTGGGCCTTGGTGATGTAGCTGTCGTTGAGTCATTTCTGCTCCTGTAAGGAACCCCAATTGGTGGTAATTGTACTTTGTCTGTCATGGGCTCCCTACCTGGGGTGTGTTTCACCTCCTCAGGTTAGGTTTTGTCAGTCAGCAGCATACCTCAGCACACCAGAGAGTTTGACATTTGATAGTGTTGTCAGTCCCCCCCCCCCCCCACCCCCTACCCCCTGCTTCAAATCAGGGAAGCCTACTTTGAAGGAAATGAAATCGGGGATACTTTCTGCATTTTTTTTCTCTAGGTCAAGAAGAAATTATTGCTTCTCTCATATGAGGGAAAGAGAAGGAAGGAAGGAAACAAGAAAGGAGGAATGGGGCCATAAGACTTCCCCTTTTGATAAAAAGTTAAAGTCTAGGCCAGTGAGATGACTAGGCCAATAAAGGCGCTTGCTACCAAGCCTGAGCCGGATGCTCAGGGCCCACAAGTAGGAAGGAGAGAAACAGTTCCCTTTTACCCTCTGACTGCTGCCAGAAGGTTGTGACCTTGCAAAATAAATAAATGTAATAAAAGTTTAAACTATAAAAAAATGTATAATTCAGGGGGTTGGAGGTAGACCTCGGAGGGAGAGTGTACAAAGCATTTGGATGACCTTGGTTTTGTCCCATAAAGTAAATACTGACTTCCAGAAACAAATAAATAGATAAAGTTGGGGTGGTGGTGGCAAGGTATAAATTGTGCCAGCCACCGAAAGGGATTCAATGAGTAAAACTGGATGTGAGCGACCCATTCAGGCAGGGTGGAATCAGTCTGGAGTCTTGGTCCCCTTGCATTCCAGACAGGAAGAGGGGCTGCAAGGAGATGCTGCCAACATCCTCAGCAAGGCACATCTACTTAACTCTACTAACCTTAGATTAGTGACTCGGGGCTTGAGCCTGTGGGCAACTTTGTGGCTTCCACAGCCATCAGCCTTCCCACCTTTAAAAAAGGAAGGAGACTCTCTCTATGACAGAGGTTAAATAATGCAAAAGAACTAGAACACAAACACAAGGACAAGATATAAATAAGGCCCGCAGGCAGCGTTCTAGGAGCAGCCCAGAGCCCTGGAGGGAAGCTGAGTCCCCGTGGGTTGGGAGGGCATATCCATTAGCTGCCCACTTGCTTATCGGAGTGGGCAGTTCTGCACTATATGGAAGGCCCAGGGCTACTTAAGCAAATGCTTTCATGCAAGTCTCATCTTCACTTTGGCCTGTGACTTAAGTGAGCCTATTTCTTCCTTTCTCCCTCTGTTGTTGTTGAGTTCTGATTACTTCCATCTGGCTGCAGCAGCTCCAGCGGAGTCTCTGAAAAAAATAAAACCCCTCTGTATACAACATATGCAGCAAACCTAATGCTTGCGTCACTTGTTGCCAACGTGCTCTCAGATGGCCGCGTGAGCAAGCTGGGGCGAGGGGCGCCTGGGACCCCCGGCACCTGCACTAGCTACCCTAGCAAAGAGCGCCCGCGTGAATCCAGTCCTGCTTCCCATCCCACGTGTCTTCCTTCGGTCACAGCGCTCGGAGGAGCCGTGAGTTTTGGGAACAACCGGCTGAGGGCTGAGGAGGCGGGCGCGGGGCGGGGGGAGGAAGGGGGAGTTCAGATATTGAAACCAGCAGTCGCTGAGCCTAAGCTCCGGAGCTCATCTGACTTGAGTTAGCAACCCCCCACCCCGGCGCCTTAGAAAAAGTGTTGGAGACTGGCGTGTGCTCCGGTCCCCTAGCTGGAACTTTCCAGTAGGGGTGCTTTATTTCCTCTGAACTGGGGTGGAGGAATCTGAGATATTCCAAGCCCCTCTCCTCAAGAGTGGCGTCTGGGTCGTCCCGTGTAGTGTCGCCCTCACCCCCCACCCCTCCAGTTCCTAACTCCCAGCGTTCTCTGGTCCCCTGCTGGAACTTTTTCCAGGAGGACTGCTTTCTTTACTCAGAGCTGAGGTAGAGAGTCTGTGATCACCCCTGGCTATCCCCTCCAGGGTGGTGGCTGCCCACCCCCGATCCCTAGGGGCGGGGTGCACGCGGCGGGGGCGGGTAGGCTAGGGACGCGACGACCTGGGTGTGCCCATCCTCAGCGCGCGGGGGCGCTGCGCCATCCCGGAGACGCTGATGGATTGCAGGAGTGCCGGCGTTCGCCAGCCGAGGCAGCACGGCTCCGCGGACTTTTTTTCAAACTCCTCTCATCAATGAGACTTCTAGGAGGAGCGGGAGGCGGCGGCGGCTACAGAAGACGCGGAGGAAAGCGAGGAGGAGCCAGGGGAAGGAGCGTGGGCCGCGCGTCGCTTCGCAGCCACCCGGAGCTGCTGGCTCGGAGTCCTTACGGACTGCCGGGGTCCCCCGCCCGCCTTGGTCCCCTCCTTTGCCTGCTCAGCCCCGCCCCGGCGGCCTGAGCCCCGGCACTCCGCAGCCCCGCGCCAGCCAAGTTGAGATGGGGCCCTGCAACCACTGCCCGGCGCCCGAGAGGCCACCTGCGTGCTAGAGGCAAACTTTTGTCTCCTCGGTAAAGTTGCATTGGACTACCCCCCCCTTATTTTTTTTTTTTTTTTGCTCGTGGTGGCGAAGCACTTCCTAGTTCGGCCAGCCTCGGCTGGGATGCTGTGCGGTCTTCGGAGTGTCTCTCGGCCGGTTACCGGAATCGAGATCGTGACACCGGTTTGGTGGGGGGTGGGGGCAGAGAGAGCAACCGTGATTGTTGCTCTGGTCCAGCAGCGGTAGGGCTTAAGGAGGCTCTTGGGGCTCAGAACTCGTGGCCGGGGGTCGATTTTGCAGTGCTGTCTTCCACCTGAGGAAAAGTGCGTCTTGCTCTTCTTGGGTTGCTCGTGTAGGCCGTTCTTTGACCCGTGGCACGGCCCCGAGCCTGAAACTGTTTGGGGGCGGCGTGGGGGTTGGGATGCTCTGTAGCTTCTTTAGATGGGCAGCTGGGAGCGCGCCTGCGGGAGAGTGCCGTGTGCTGTCGCCGCCGTCTTCCGCTTGGGAACTTGGGACTCCACTTCTCTGCTCCGCGAGTCCGCGTCCTGGAGTCCAGTCTTTTCTTCTTCCTCTTTCCTTCCCCTTGTTGAGTCCTGTTGCCCCTTCCCCAGCCGCGAGTCTTTACTCTGGGCCTCGGTTGCGGCTTCCTTACCTTCCTCTCCTACCCTAGGTCCCCAGTTCCTCTGGACTTCCCTAAGAGATCCACGCGTAATCCTTCGCCGAGGGATCGGTTCCCTCTACTCCTCACTTTCATCATCCTAGCCCCCTTTTAGCCCTCCCCCCAAGCAATCTCTCAACAAGTATATTTGCTGAGGAATTTGAAAAATCCACTACTGCAACTTGATCTGTGTGTGATGGATGAGGAGCGGCGCGGACAGAGTTGGGCGCCAATCCTATTAAGGGTTTAGAGAGAGGGGAGCGTTTTTTTCCTCCCGAGATAGGGGGAAGGGACCGTGTGGTTGAGTGAGTTCGAGAGGCTCCCGCCGCGCTTGGAGCTGGAAGTCCACCCAGTTGGGCTTCTTTTCAGCCCGGCAGTGGTTGCTACCATTTCCTAGGAAACGTGACTTTTAGAGCTTGGGGAAACTGAGGATGGAGCCCCTGCGCCTCACCTAGAGTGACCCGGCCACAGAGGCGCAATCGAGGTTGTGGGGTGCCTCTCCATCCTGACTATCTTTTGTGTAACAGTTCTGTGGTTCCCAGGGCTGATCCCAGTTAGAGCTGGGGTAGGAAAGACTGTTCTTGGTACTCTGGTCCTTCATAAGTCTGGGAGTGGGTGGGTTCTGTACCCTTCTGTTCCACAATTGTGGCATCCTTCATTTTGGGGAGAGTTTTCCAGTTCGGTGGCCCCCAGGATGTCCTGGGCCCCCTGCCCCTCCGCCCTCGCTGGGCGTGTGAAGGTTTAATCCCCACAGCTTCAGATAAAGAGAACAGTTGTAAAATGCTCATATGCTGTTTGCAGACGAGGCTCTGGGGGATGTTGGAGAATTTGAAAGTAAACGTTTCCCTCGCAAGCGGCATAAAATAGTGTTTAAACAAATATTGTATTGGCATGCTCCGGGGGCTCGGTGCCAAAAAAGTAAAGTAAATAAACTGTGAAATCCAAAATATACAGCACGGGGGGGGATAGCGGGCGGAATAGGCGGGCTTGTCACAAGTCTCCCTGATGCTATCTGTTTGTTCTAGCCACCTCTCCTTCGAGCCCCCATCCCGCCCATTTCCTCACCTTGGCTGCGGTTTCCCTGGTTGAGTAGGCTTCCGTGTGTCTAGGGACCAGCCCTGCCCGGCCCGGGAGCGGCCCCTGAAAGCTCAGTCGCTCTGGAGCTGGGGAGGGAAGACATGGATTGGTCTCTCTCACATGGGGGAGACTTTCTGATGCTTGTTTGCTTTGAGCTTTGTGGCTCTTGCCTTCTCCCAGTTTCTGTTCTATCCTGGGGCGCTAATCCCTGAATGGCTAATCTAGGCCAGGCAGACCCCCTCTTGCTAAAGGTCCCACTTCTTGAGTCTCTTTATCTTGCTTTCGCTTTCTCGAACTTGCTGCTTCTATCTGGAGGATTCCAAGAGTTGGGATCGGCCTCTTCCGGATACAGTTTCTCTTCAGATGCTGCCGCATGGAATGCTGTCTGGTCTGGTGAATTTTTAAGTTAATTATATTTAGGAAGATTTAGAGTGGTTTTTGTATATTCCCCCAGATGCCATGAGGTGTTTCTAGAGTGTGGGGAGGAGGCAGTAAAGAAACACAGAGGAAGGTCCAGTGTAGGAGGGAACCCCATAGAAGATCCACTCTTGCCTTGGTCCTGTGTCTGAGAGTGAGGCTGACAGGCCACACACCCCTCTCACCCCAGCGCTGGGCTTATCCATGAACTAGGTGGGACTGGGATTGATAAATCCATTTTTGTTCTTAGGTGGGAATTGGTGAGGTGGGGATTGGCACAGAATTCAGACCCACCGAAGTCTCCTGCCAAATTCAGACAAGGCCTTGAAGTTGGTGTGGCGTTAGCCATTCTGCTCCTCTTTCTCAAGATGTTCCTGTGGCCTCCTGGCCTCGGGAGAACATTGAGCACTGAGAGGGGCTGCCCTTCTGAATTGCTTAGTCGTAAGAGGGGGCCAGGGGGTTACTGATCCCAGGCTCATTTCCTAGTTGCTGTGGGGGTTTCAGGGGCTGTGTCCTGTAGCTGGCTTGTTTGCACTGCAGACTGAAAAATACACAAATACTTCACCCTTTTTTTGTACTCCCACAAGAGCCCTGTACACAGTGCAGCCCCTGGGGCTGGATTAGTGAATCCGGGACCGTCAGCAAGCAGGCAGACAAAATTGGATATTTGCCTACACTAAGTACCCTTCTTCCACCGGCACCTCCTCCCGGAAAACTTGAGTGCCCAGACACACTAGCAGTTCCCTTTAACCGGACCACGAGGTGGTTGTACGCACTGTGAAAGCCGCTGTGACCCCTCACACCCAGCCGGCTTGTTACAGCTCAAAAACAGAGTCCTAAAACCTTGTGGGTGCAGCTGGCCTTTTCTGGTGCAAACCGCAAGGAGCGAGGCGGGGCCAGTGTGCCCTGCGTGTTTAGGCTGCGGGTGGGAGGTCTACCAGCACAGTGCCTGTTAGCTGGTACCTGGGGCCACAGGCCAGGTGGACCTCTCTGGGGACAGCTGCAGCAGCTGGGCCAGGGCCCTCTGAAAGGGAGCCCCAGGGAAGCAGTTCTCGCCTTTCTTCCTTTCACTGAGCAGCAGAGGCATGGACACGTGAAGAATGCCAACTAGAGAAAGACCGTATTCCCACATTCTAGAGCTTCCAGAGGGGCAGACTAAAGATCGGATCAACAGCCTGACTCCCCACATTCAGTTCACCACTTCTTTTCACTTTTGAAGAACCCGGGGGAAAGGAATAAGGTGCCCTGAAACCGTTTGCTCTTAGCAGGTTTGGAGGCCAGCAGCACTGGCGTCCCTAGAGTAAAGGCCACCCTCTATGTGCCTTCCTGGCTTCCAAACTAACACACCGCCACATTCAATACTATCGTTTTTTTTTTTTTAATTTGAGGGCTCGTAGAAAATGAAAACTTTGATCATTGTTTTTAGATTTTTGAGGGTGACAAAAGTGTCTCTAAGTCACATAAGTATTTAAAACCCTGGGAAAACACAGGGGAGATGACAGTACGTGCCTGTGTGGTGTTCTCTCCAGATTCTTCCAACAACGGAAGAAGTCGTAATGGTTCTGCTTAGCTTTTCCCTCTGGCTTCTTAAATCACATACATGTGCCTGAAATAACTCTCTTAAGATTGTGACCAGACAGTACCCATTAAAAAAATTTTTTTTGAGACTTGGGTTTAAAGAGAACGAATTAATGTGGGGTTGTTTTTCTTCGGTGTGTGTTTCAAATGTGTGTTTTAAAAAGGCAGGTTTCTGGGAAGTGTGTTTTAACTGAGTGCTGGGTTTCAACATTAGCATAAGAAAACCACTTTTAGTGCTTTTGCTATTGTCTTGAAGAGTTGGTACTAATGGGAGGCAGGCTAAGAAGGGTGATGGCCCATTGAGATTCCTAGGCAGCCCCTGCTCAGTGCTCTGCCTGTGAATCTGGAATGGGCTATCACTTTTATCTTGCCTTTTCTCCATTCTCTGCCCCTTGGGATGCCGTCACTTTTGTCCACGTTTATTGACTGCTTTCTTCTCTGCAAATCTGTGGAAAATTTAATGAACCAAAAAAAAAAACCAACAACAAAACACCCCAGCAAATGAAAAAGAGAACTATTTTTATTCATCATCAGGGGACTAGGATTGAATCACCTCTCTGGGTGCAGAGGGTCCCAGTCCTCCAGAGGGGAAGGCTGGAGAATGGCCTTACGTAGTGGAATCCCATCCAAGGGAACATACATTGCTCTTAGAGGCCTGTGGCCGTCTTGCTGCGACCCCTCCTGGATCCAAGCTCTGAGGGGTTGGTATGGGTGGAGGAGAAAGCCTCACAACCCGTCCCTGCCCTCGGCCTTCCCTGGGACACAGTTAAGTATCTCCCTACCTTTAGACCTGGCTTTTACCCTGTAATTAGGCAAAGCCCCGGGTGTGATTAAGGCTGCTGACTTGGCGGGGCTCGGAGCCCTTTCCCTGTATGAGAATGAACTCTTGCTCTTTCCTGAATTTTACTGGGCTCTAATACTTGTAGGCTGCTATGTGTCTCCCCTATCCTTTCTTCCCCGTTTTTCCCCCCTCCCTCCCTTCAGTCTCTTCTTCCTTCTTTCCTTCCTTACCTTTCCCTTTTTAGCACCTTCCTTCTCCCCTTAACTTTCACTTTTTTCTTTCCCCATCTTCCTTTTTCTTCTTCCTCCGCTTTCTTCTTATGCCGTCTCCTCCCAGCCCCCCTTTTTCTTACCCTCTTCATTCCTTCTTTTCCTCGCCCTCCTGCTCCTCTTTGTCTCTCCCTCCTCCTCCCCACCCCCGCCAGTCCCTCCCCGCCCCGCCCCTCCGAGGCTCCGCCGTCCCGGTGGGGCCGCGCAGGCCGCGTGTCCGGGCGGCGCCGAGCGCGCCCCGTCCGGGGAACATTCCGTGCCCGAGCGCCCGCGGCCTCCCACCTGCGTGCCCGCCCGCTCCGCGGCGCGCGAACAATGGCTACATTGTTGCTGCGGGTGGCGCGAGCCGTCCGGGACCCTGCTCGCTCGTGGCCGGGTAGGAAGACGGCCAGAGGCCAGGTCGTGGGCGCCCTCCTGGGGCGCAGTACCCACCTGAGCCCGGGGCCGCAGGGTGTCCCCATCCTACCTGCCCCTGAGTTTCCTTTCTCCTGCCTTCCGCAGATGCTGAAGTTTAGAGAATCAGAGCATTTGATGAGAGGAGAGACGCGGTCCACCAAACTTTTGGTGGTGGTTGAAACTTTAAGATGTCTGAAGACTAGCTTGCAAGGCCCCAAAGCTAGCTGGGGAGGAAAGGTGCTTCTCAGGGCCATGCCCATTCATCCTGACCTCAGCTTGCAGAAAAAAAAGATCTTTGAACACTTAGGACAGAATGTTTAAAAGAGCATCGTGAGGGGCCCCGCGTAGGCCCCTTTCAGCCCCTGCTTAGCACCCTGTCTTTGTGCCTTGGACAATGAAATAAGTCAGGCCGACTTTGGAGCCTCATTTATAAGAAACTGTAAGGGCCGCTCAAGTACACTTGTGCTAAGTTGAATTGATTGAAATTTAATGGCGGTTAGTGACGATGAATGGTAATGATTTTCCAGCGTATCTTTGGCATACTTGACATTAATAACTGGAGTGTGTGTGTGTGTGTGTGTGTGTGTGTGTGTGTGTGTACGAGGCTGAGCCCGCCTCGAGCCTGCCACACACACAGGAGTCAGCTGCATAATATATCTTCCTACCAACCAGGTCCTTTCCTCAGATCCTTTCCCTTCGTGCTAGATTGCAATTGTTTGGATGATTTACACACACACACACACACACACGCACGCGCGCGCACGCACACACACACACACACACACACACACACACACACACTCACACACCCCAAAAATTGTGGGAAGAAGGAAAGAAAAATCTTTCTCTATTGAGCGTGTACATCATGTTGGCATAAATTTGAGCTCCGTTTTTTTTCAATCCTTAACATAAATCAGCTTGTAATATACAGAATGTGATGAGTTTGTTTTAGATGGCATCATGAATTAATGGTATGCAAATCGAAGCTTTGCAGGTGGAATGATTTACTTAATAATTTCAACTTCTAATCTTTAGGCTTATTCATTATGTTGGGAGTTAAAAAAAAGTTCATATTTTTAAGCCTTAGATGGGGAGATTAGTATACAAGTGTTTGCAGTATAGGCAGAGATGAGGGGTGTAATTTGTTACTCTCTTTTGAGAATCTGCAATTGACCAAAGGTTGACCTTAGGAGCTAGGAATAACCGCAGTGTCTGACGCAAGACACAGAAGTCCACTGGTGTGATTTCCAGTGTGAGGACCAAGGAGTGTGTCTGTGGCCTCCTGGGCAGAGGGAGCAGGGTCGTGGGGTGGCTTCTGATGCCTCTGGGAGCTCATTGCAGACTATCTCAAGAGTTGATCATTAAGTACTTGATTATGAGGTGGCAATGGTGTGGAAAATTAGGCCTGAGGACCACCCAGGCAATTCATAGGATTTCTTTCCTTACGTAGGGTGTTTTCCTTTGGGGCAAGTGGAGGCTGAGAGAAAGTGGTAGATGAATAGGTTTTGTAGAGAAATCAGTCCCAGCCTCTTGTGTTGTGCTCAGAAGATGAAGAGAGCAAGCCTGGCCATGGCTCGGTGAATCATGTGCAGCTCTGTCCGTGTCTAGGACTTCCTTCATTGCTGTCCCCAAACACCTCACAGAAGCAGCGTAAAGATGGAAGGGATGCAGTCCATCAAGGCAGAGAAGTTACGATGAAGTAATAGCATGTAGCATTCACAGATGGGGAGCGGAGAGCAGTGACTGCTGGCACTTAGCTTGCCCCCCCACCCCACCCCCCGCAGACTCCATCCCATGAAATGGGATCACCTACATTTAGGCTGGGCTCTCTTTCCTGCTTCGGTTAACCTAATCTAGAAAATTCCTCCTGGACGTGTGCAGAGGCTCGTCTCTCTGGTGATTTTGGATCTTACTGATAAAGCGTGTTGACCATCATATTGGGGGCAGCTGCAATCTGTTTTCACCCGCCGCCCACATGTTCTGCTTCCAGGGCACACTCACCAGGGACTAGAGGGAGGCAAGGTGGTGGTGGGGATCACCGGTGTCAGGGAAACAGTTCTGTGGCAAGGGATCTGCTTCTGTCTTCTCCTGATTGATCCCCCTGGTATGCAGCTTCAAAATTCAAGGCATCTCTAGGGCTGTGGATCTCAACCTTCCTAATGCTAAGACCCTTTGATACAGTTCCTCATGTTGTGGTGACCCCCAGTGATAACATTATTTTTGTTGCAACTTCATAACTGTAATAAATCACAATTTAAATATCTGATAGGCAACCCCTGTGAAAAGGCTGCTCAACCCCCAAAAGGATGTGACCCACAGGTTGAGAACCGATGCTCTAGGGTAGGGTGGGGTGGTCGTGGGGACCATGATGGTCATTTGGTCACTGATGGCCCTTTCACACTCCTGAAAGCTGAAGGCAGTTTAGGAAGGGCTGACACATAAATATGTCCCGGATCTTTAAAGATGAAGGCAGCATTTCGACATTTCAAAAAAAAAAAATGAGGTTGCAGCCATGTAGTGACAGGTTGAAGGCCTATCACTCAGACATGTCCACGGACGGCCACGGGCTGTACCCTTGTGATGCATGGTGTGTGTCCAGGCAGGGACAGAGTATTTAGGGCTGCCCCTCCCTGTCTTCCAGAGATCAAGGTGAGCGGACAGCTCTGTGTGGTTCATGGACGAGGTGCTCAGGCTGTGAGAGAGGAAGTCTGATCAGCCAGCCAAGGCCTCTTAGGTATGCAGATCAGGAGTAGAGCGGGAGGGAGATGGGATGTGTTTGTCTAGAGAAGATGAAGTGTGTAATAGACATAATATAGTAGGTTACACTTGCAATATCGTCTCTTCCATGGCTCTTTGTACCGGTAAATGCGACGAGAGATGTGTGATATGTATATTTATGTGGAAATCCGCTTATATCAGTAAAGCTGTAGCTGCTGCTCTGTGGGAATTGTATTGTCTTCTGGTCTTAAGATATATGAGAGACAGAAGTGAAGCTGAGGGTATACAAGTACCAGCAAACGTGAGAACTTGAGCGTGGAACCCCAGTGTCCGCATAAAAGCTAGGCTTGGCAATGTGTGTCTGTCATCTCAGCTCTGGGGGAGGCAGAGACAGGTGCATCCAAGTTGAACTGGGAGCTTATTGGCCAGCTACCCTAGCCAAGTCAGTGAGCTCCTTGTTTTCAAAGCATAAGGTAGAAGGGATGGTTCAGGGGGTAAAGTGTCTGCTGCCACTCCTGACATTCTGAGTTGATCCAGGGCACCCACATGGTAGAAGAGGGAACCGACTCCTGAAAACTGTCTGACCTCTGCCTTCCTGCCCACATACACATACATAGTACACACACATACATAGTAATAGTAATAATAATAATATTAAGGAAGACACCTGCCATTGACTGGGCCTCCTTGTACATGGGCACACACACGTACATGGACTTGTACATACAACACATACACATACACACAGACCTCTCAAGCATCAAATAGGAATGGCATAATAAGGCCAGAATGAGAAATGAGGGAGGAGAACAGATCTAAGGCTAAAACTTCATAGATTGTCTCCAAGTGGGGCTCCTGGGCCACACAACACACAGATTCAGATGGGAAGCCCAGTAAGTGTGCAGATTATATTAAAAGTTTGTGCCACAGTGGGCCTTTATCAAGGTGGATGATGGAGATCAACATTTTTTTTCCTTAAAGACAGGGTCTCATGTATCTCAGGATGTCCTCAAATGGTTATGTCTCCATGATCTTCTGCCCCTAGCAACCAGATACTACACCCTGTAGCAGTGTTTCTCATTCTTTTCATAGGGCTTGTGTTCAGATATCCCGCCTTTCTGGTGCTCAGATGCTAGGTGTATGCAGCCTTGTCTGATGTATGCTTTGGCCGGGGCTTTGGGCACGCTTAGCGAGTATTCTACCAACTGTGGCTGTATTCCCAGTCATTGTCACTCTGAGGTTCAGGTCAGTCCAGGACTGCATTATCAGCAGATTGGGAGAAGAATGTCACCCTCCTTGTCCACTGTTGCTGAACTGGGTGTCATGGTCAAGCAGATTGAGAACTGACTTGCTTCTGGACCAAAACAGCACAGGGAAGTGATGTTTAGAGTATGATCTCTCTCAAGGGCTAGAGGCCATACTAGAAGATCAGTCTGTTGGTCAGCACAGTCCTCCTGAGGATTAGTGTACTTGGACCCATGGCCTCGTCAGTCACTGCAGTCCTGATGACTGTAGAGCTGGGGGCTTCCTTATAATTTCATTTCTGTTGCGGCCGTAAAATGTTCTGTCAAAAGACAATTTAGGAGAGAAAAGGTCTATTTTAGATACTGGTTCTAAATTTCAGTTCATTATTGTGGGGAAGTCAGAGTGTGAGGGACTTAACGGTTACAGTCAGGAGCTGAGAGAAATAAATGCATAGGTGTTGCTTGCTTTTCTCATTCATCTCTTAAAGAGTTAAGGAGTCCCTACATAGGGAATGGTACCACCCACAGTGGACTTCATCCTCTTACATCAGGTAACAATCAAAACAATCCCCAACAGACATGCCCACAAGGCCAACCTGATCTACATAATTCCTCAGTTGAGACTTTCTCACCAAATGATTATAGGGTATGTCAAATTGATAGTTAAATTGACTAACCAGCAGAGTCTTTTAAATACCTGAGGTTCTGCCCATGTGGGTTAGCCTGGGTTGCTCTGATACAAACCACTGGGCACTGTAGTCTGTTCATAAAGTACACAGGAGTGATAAATTCCAGAATGAATTAAAGAGGAAAACATTTCATTTTGGTGTGTGCATATGTATGAATGTTCCTGTATTGTGGGTGCATGTGTATGTATGTGCAAGTTCTTGTGAAGTCCAGAGGTCAGTCCCAGCTGCTGCTCTCAACCGCTGTCCCATTTCTGGGGGGACAGTTTCTCAGTAGCCTGAAGTTCGTCAAGCATGCTAGGCAAGGACCCACCTGTTGTCTTTCCCCAGTCCTGGGGTTAGAAGCCTATACCACCACAGCTGGCTTTCGATTTGATTTTAATTACATTTATCTATTTATTTTGTGGGGGAGGGGTGCCATGAACGTCACCGGATGGATGTGGAGGTCAGAGGACAACTTTTGGGAGTCAGTTCTTTCCTCGCACTATTGGGGTCTCAGGAATCAAACTCAATTTGACAAGCTTGACAGCAAGGGCCTTTACCAACGAGCCGTCTTTCAGGCCCACGCCCAAGTATTGATGTGGGATCTGGAGATCCGATTCAGGTCTTTAAGCTTACAAAGTGAGCACTTTACTGCCTGAGTCACTGCTCCAGCCCAGGAAGAAACCATTTGATAGGCTGAATTTGTGCTGTAGGGACCGCCCTCATAGTTGGTCTGGTGGTGGCTATCAGGAGAGTCCCTTGGTTGTGTGAGCAGGATTCTCACCCGACTGCATTTATGGAGCTGTTGCGCTCCACTCAGAACTCCAAGGGTAGATCTGTGGAGGAGGCAGAGAGGTGGAGACAGGAGGAGCAAGGATTTAGGCCATCCTTGTCTCCAAATGGAGTTTTGAGGCCAGCCAAGGCTACATGAGTGCTTGCTTCAAAGCCATGACAAAAGAGGCAGGGTGCAGAGAGAGGTCTCTATACAGAGATCTTCATCCCTCCACCCATCTATCCCTCGTCTACTCTGCTTTTATAGATGATGTGGATTAACGACACGAGGCAAAGCCCAAATGGTCCACTCAGAGCCATTCAACAGTACGAAGGCTGCAGTCAGCTCTGCTGGACCTGTCTCTACGTCCTCACCTCTGTGTTGTTTTGAGGACATCCATGAGCTGGGACCCTGTCATACTAGTAGCTCCTAAGGGCTTCCCTAGGAGAAGCCAAGGTCATCTGGGAGCAAGGCCAGGCCAGGGATATCTGACAAGGTCAGGAGGTATTTTGGCACCGCTGGCTGGGTGGACAGTATCAAGCGTGTCAAGACTATGCAAGAGGTTTATCCTGCCCCAGTGTCACAATATCAAAGTGCCACTAATGGGGAACCTTGGGTGGGTGATGACCACCAGCAAAGCCTACCCTGGGAGTCCTTGCTGACTGACATCCGAGCTGCTGCCGATGAGGTGGGTATCCCAGGGTCCCTAGTGTGGAGTGGTACAGCAGGTAGCAGTTTCTTACATACTCACCTGAAACACATGCGTCTTTTCTGTCCCCTGTATTTGAAATGGTTTGACCCATGCCATCAAAAGGAGTTCCCTTTGTAATCCATCAGCCAATCAGCTGGCACTCACTGGAACATCTGTGAGGTGCCTGGCGCTGACTGAACTCCAGTGCCACGGGTACACCTTGCTGGCCGAGTTCAGCACCCAGCGGCTGAAATCCCAGGCTTCTCCTCCAGTCTAGTGGGGGAGCTGGGCTGTGGTGGGGAAGCTGGAGGTAGCTAGGGTGATCATTGCTCAGGTGAAGTGTTTGCCCCAGCCATTGTCCCAGGGAAGCTGGGTGAGACTGTTTCCCTGGCTGCAGGCTGGCAAGGTCCCTAGGTCATAGCAGATTTGGGATGGGTTGTCCCTGGGAGCTCCCAGGCGAGGAAAGCAAGTCCTGGGTCAGCAATCAGCCTGGGCCTTTGCATGTCACTTCTTTTCAAAATTTTATTTTGTTACTTCTATGTATATACACATGCATGGTGTGTGTCTATGCACTCACGAGCCACGGAGTGATGTTGAGATCAGAGGACAGCTTGAAGGAGCTGGTTCTCTCTTCATACCATGTGGGTCCCTAGGATAGAGTTTAGGTAAACCAGGCCGGTGGACAAGCGCTTTTACCCACTGAGCCAGCTTACCACCGCCTATCCTTTTTGTTAGTTTTTGAAACAATCTCACTATGTAGTCCAGGCTAACCTGAAGCCATTATCTAGACCAGGTAGGCCTTGAACTTGTGGGGTTTCTCTTGCCTCTGGCTTCAGCGTTGGATGATGAGTATATGCCATTGTGCCTGCCTTCCTTTGTCTCCTTTACTTAACCAAGCAGTTGTGCTGGGAAAGTCAGGGAAAGTTTTTTCTCTCAGAGCCCCAGCCTGGGCAGTCCAGCAGAGTGGTGGACAGTGGGGGTAGCCTGGGCAGTCCAGCAGAGTGGTAGACAGCAGGGGTAGCCTGGGCAGTCCAGCAGAGTGGTGGACAGTGGGGGTAGCCTGGGCAGTCCAGCAGAGTGGTGGACAGCAGGGGTAGCCTGGGCAGTCCAGCAGAGTGGTGGACAGTGGGGGTAGCCTGGGCAGTCCAGCAGAGTGGTGGACAGCAGGGGTAGCCTGGGCAGTCCAGCAGAGTGGTGGAGAGCGGGGGTAGCCTGGGCAGTCCAGCAGAGTGGTGGACAGCAGGGGTAGCCTGGGCAGTCCAGCAGGGTGGTGGAGAGCGGGGGTAGCCTGGGCAGTCCAGCAGAGTGGTGGAGAGCGGGGGTAGCCTGGGCAGTCCAGCAGAGTGGTGGACAGCAGGGGTAGCCTGGGCAGTCCAGCAGAGTGGTGGACAGCAGGGGTAGCCTGGGCAGTCCAGCAGAGTGGTAGACAGCAGGGGTAGCCTGGGCAGTCCAGCAGAGTGGTGGACAGCAGGGGTAGCCTGGGCAGTCCAGCAGAGTGGTAGACAGCAGGGGTAGCCTGGGCAGTCCAGCAGAGTGGTAGACAGCAGGGGTAGCCTGGGCAGTCCAGCAGAGTGGTGGACAGCAGGGGTAGCCTGGGCAGTCCAGCAGAGTGGTGGAGAGCGGGGGTAGCCTGAGCAGTCCAGCAGAGTGGTGGACAGCAGGGGTAGCCTGGGCAGTCCAGCAGAGTGGTGGACAGTGGGGGTAGCCTGGGCAGTCCAGCAGAGTGGTGGACAGTGGGGGTAGCCTGGGCAGTCCAGCAGAGTGGTGGACAGCGGGGTTAGCCTGGGCAGTCCAGCAGAGTGGTGGACAGTGGGGGTAGCCTGGGCAGTCCAGCAGAGTGGTGGACAGCAGGGGTAGCCTGGGCAGTCTAGCAGAGTGGTGGACAGCGGGGTTAGCCTGGGCAGTCCAGCAGAGTGGTGGACAGTGGGGGTAGCCTGGGCAGTTCAGCAGGGTGGTGGAGAGCGGGGGTAGCCTGGGCAGTTCAGCAGGGTGGTGGAGAGCGGGGTTAGCCTGGGCTGTCCAGCAGAGTGGTGGAGAGTGGGGTTAGCCTGGGCTTTCCAACAGGGTGGTGGAGAGCAGGGACAGCCTGGGCAGTCCAGCAGAGTGGTGGAGAGCAGGGATAGCCTGGGCAGGACCCTCAGGGAAGATGCTGAACAGGATACAGCCTCTCTTTGGTGTGTGGGGTGGATATTTGCCTAGAGATGCCCCAAACAGCAGCTTGTGATGCATGTGGCGTTGCCTCTATGTGCATACTTACGACTCAGGTGGTGAATTGTGAACGTGCTGCAAATCCGGGGTGTTCTGGGACTAGACCCCTGGGAGTATTGATGTGTGAAAACTCAACTCTTCAGAGCCTTTGCTCCCTATCTTGAGTTTGGGCTGACAGTTTTAGGTGGTGTGTGTTTGTTGTTGTTTTGTCTTGTTTTTTATTTTTTATTTTTATTTTTTTCGAGGTGGGGTTTCTCTGTGTAACACCTCACTCTGTAGATCAGGCTGGCCTCAAACTCACAGAGATCTGTCTGTCTCTTGCCTCCCAGTGGTGGGATTAGAGGCGTGTGCCACCACTGCCCCAGCTGTGTGGTGTTTTTATTTATTTATTTTGAGATAGGGTCTCACATAGCTTATCTTGAGCTTGCTGCGTGGCTGAGGATGACCTTGAACTTCTCACCTTCCTGCCTCCATCCTCAGGGTGTTGTGATCCTAAGTGTGCACCACTCCTCCAGGTTGTGTGGTGCTGGGTTTGTGCACGCTCGGGGATGGGGGTGGCATTCCCAGCTGCGCCAAGAGTCCCAGCCCTGACTTGCTCTGGTTTTTGAGTCTGACACAGCTGTAGAAAAGAGGGAATGCTTAGCTGATGTGTACATCCCTCCTGCTGAACCCTGTCTGTAGGAGGGGGTGGGAGGAGTGGCTGCCCTCACCTGTTCCTGACCTCCTTCCTGAGGATAGCCCCCCCCACCGCCCAGGGGGGAGGGGACAATCTGTTTGGCTGTTGGAGGGAGTTACTGGTGGGATGTGGAGAGATGGGGTGGAGCTGGTTCTCAGGACACTCCACTGCGATCTTCAGGAACAGCTGTAGTGATTCAAGGGCGGTACTAGTCCCTTGCGTCATCTCTCCATCCCTCTGCCATTATTCATTCAGTATCTGCTGTCCATTCAAGTGTTCATCCTCCACCCACTCACTCTGCACCCTCCTTCCATTTCCTTTCCAGCTTCTCATGTACGCAGCCTTCATCTGCTCTTACATCCGTTCACTGTCCATCCATCCATCCAACCTTCCATCCTTCCTCCACCTATTCATTCACCCACCCACTTTTCTATCCTCGCTCCTTGCTTATCTTCCACCCACCCTTTATCTATCAGTTGGTCATTCATCTACCCTTCCATCCTTCATCCACTCTTTCATCCATCCTTCCATTGTCTACCCATTGTTTACCCATCCTTTCTTTTCGCTTCCATTCTTTAGTTCCCTACCTTTGACTGGAGGGATCTTAAAGGCCTTTGTGTCGATGCTCATTGTGCCTTCTTTCATTGGTGAAGCCAATGACCACTTCGCCTGTGAAAGTTCTTCTGTTGTAGTCCGAGGCTTTCATGGCTCCCTGAGGTTTTCTTACTTAATAGCACTCATTAATATTGTCTTTTTATTTTCTGTTTATTTGTACTTAGTGCTTGATAAATGAGTTTGGGAGTGGGGGTGCGTGTGTGCGCTCACATGCATGCGGATATGAGGCCAGAGCAATGTATCAGATGTCTTTCTCTGCCTTATGGTCCTGAGGCAGTCCCCTCATTGGATCGGGAAGCTCCCCCAGCTAGGCTGATCTCAGGATCCATCTGACGCGCTCCTGCAATGTCAGGGTTACCAGCACACAGGCCTTGCTTTTTACTCAGTGAGGCTCCCAGCCTTCTCAAGCCCCTGGGGACAGTTTTTGGTGAGGGAAATGGTTATACATTCCCTTTGGTGTCTGTCTTGAGAAATCTAAGCCAGCCAGTCTTGGTTGGGAGTCTCCATTTGGGAGAGCAACTGTGGCTGATGATTGGTTTTTAGTGCTGTTTTTTTTTTTAACGTCTGAGCACATGCTTGTTTGGCCTCACACTTAATCTGTGTGTTGGATGGGAGGTGGATGTTTGGATTTAATTGGTAATGGGCAGAAGTGACCAGAGTTGGGGACTGGCTTTGCATTTGAGCTATTACTGGACCTCAGGCAGGGCCACTGTCCCTCTCTGATCCTCTCCTAGTTTGTTCCATAGAACAATTCATTCTTGTCTGTCTGTCTGTCGCGCGCTCTCTCTCTCTCTATCATTTTATCCATTTATTTTTGTTGTGTGTCTGTGTGTAGGAACATTTATGCCATGAAGGTCAGAGGACTGCTTTTAGGAGTTGCTTCTCTCCTGTCCCTGTACGGTTTCTGGGAATCAAACTCAGGTCCTGGGGCTTGGTGCCCAGCACTTTTGCCTACTGTCTCATCTCACCAGCCCATGTCTGTCACAGTCAGTGCCTGAGTTTACAGTTTCTCCATTTGAGATTAGAAACGATTCTTTTTGAGTTTTCAGTCTGGTTGACACTCTTTTTACCTTGACCTTGGTTACCTGATTGAGGGTGACACACCCGTGAGTGCTAAGTACTTCTAGGATCTGACTGGCCCAAGGCCATGCGTGGGGTGTCTGCTGGTGCCTGGCTGTGAGTCTGTGGGTTTTACACACACACCACCGAGTCTTTGTGGTGTTTCTGGTATTGCTCAAGTTCTCAAACATAAAATGTCAGTGTCATAACTTCCTTCTGCTCTGGGGTTCAGCTTGCCCATATTCTTCCCGAGAAAGTAGGGACGGCGGTGGAGGAAGAGGGAGTGGAGGGATGTAGTGGGTAGGGACGGGCACAGCTTGATCAGGGCCGAGAAGATTCCAGTCGTTCAGAATGTGTCTCTGTCGTCAGACTTAGTCTAGTTCCTTTATTGCTTGCTCCAAGAGGAAGCCCACCCACTCCCTGCTAAGAACACTAGCTCTCTGAAAGGATGGCTGTCATTTCCTTTGGGCTATCCCATCCCCCCCCCCAGGCTAAGTTACCACCTGGCAAGTCTAGGTGTAGCCTCTTGTCCTTCCACTGATTCCTCTGAAAGGGATTGACAGACAGGACTGGCTGTTTCACATGGGGCATGCCACTGGGTGGGGATGGCAGGGGACTTGGCTCAGAACAGGCCCTGAAGACAGATTATAAAGCCAAAATACCTGGAGTGCTGGGCTTGTAGCTTAGTAATTAGAGTGCTTACTCATTGTGCAGAAAGCCCAAGGTTCAGTCCCCAGCTCCAGATGAACCAGTTGTGGTGGTGTACACGCTTGGAGTACAATCTCTACATTTGGAGTTGGAGGCAGGAGGATCAGAAGTTGGTGATCAAGCTGGGGAGATCACTTGCAAGTATGGTGGCCTGAGTCAAATTCTCATCATCCTGAAAAGTTGGACAGGGCCAGGAGCAGCGCTAACTCTAGCAGTATGGGGATGGGAGGTGTCCAGGAGGACCACTGGGGCTGGCTGATGCCAGTCTAGATCCAGGATCCCGGAGAGCCCGGCCTTAAGGGAATACGGTAGAGAGGGATAGGGCAGGAGACTTGATGCCCTTTTTAAAACACAGATTTTGTGTTTTATTTTGCACACGTGTGTTTTGCCTACATGTACATATCTGTGCACCACATGCATGCCTGGTGCCTTCAGAGGCCAGACAGGAGCATCACTGGATCCCCTGAAACTGGAGTTACAGACAGCTCTGAGCCGCCAGCTGGGTGCTGGAAATCAAACCAGGATCTTCTGGAGAAACAGTCAGTGCTCTTAACCACTGCCCATCTCTCCATGATGCCCCTCATGTCCTTCCTGAATTCATGGGTGTGTCCAATCCCTGTCCCTCAATACAGACCGTGCACGCGCGTGCACACACAGACACACACACACACACACACGAACATTTTTGTTGTTGAGACATGATCTCTCTGTTAGGTTATCTCTGGCTGTCCTGGAACTCAAACTCGGAGAGGTCCTCTTGACTCTGCCTCCCCAGTGCTGGGATTAAAGGCATGCACCACCATACCTGACCTATAAAATAACCTGAATACAATTTATTAAAAGTTCAGCATCATTCTGAGCTATATATATGCTTGAAATCAGCTTGGGCTACATGAAGCCCAAGCCTTAGCCTTTCTCAAACCAAAGAAACAAGGATGTCTGTGGCTTCATCTCACGGGGGAGGATGAAAGAGTTCATACGTGTCAAGCGCCTGGCGTGTGGTGGACATGTACATCATGATTCTCAATATTGAAGGGCCTGGGGAGCACAGGGCATTTGACAGCTGTGTCGCACGTGTGACTCCCTTAAGCTGTAGCTAAGCAGGGTCTTCACTCCCAAGCGTGAGCTGCTGGTGTCCACGGTGGTTCCCGATTTGCTGGGCTCTCAGAACTCAGCTTATGGTAGAAGTTATCTTGGCAACAAATGGAGCACCTTCCGGCGCCAGCACCATGGCGCCATGTGCCTTCTCTCTCTCCGGCAGAGGGTCAAGGTTTGGCGGGGAGAACTTTTTCCCAGACTTACTTTCTTTCGTTTCTTTTTTCTGTGCCTGCCTTCCTTCCTTCTTTCCTTCCTTCCTTCCTTCCTTCCTTCCTTCCTTCCTTCCTTCCTTCCTTCCTTCCTTCCTCCCTCCCTCCCTCTCTTTTTTTGGACAGGGTGTCCCAGGTAGAGTTGCTATGATAAACACCATGACCATAAGCAACCTGGGGAGGAAAGGGTTAATTTTTTCTTACAGCTGTAATCCATCATTCAGGGAAGTCAGGGCAGAAACCTGGGGGAGGAAGCGATGCAGAGGCCTTGGAAGAGTGCTATTTACTAGGTTGGAACCCATGACCACCATCCCAGGGACATCCCCATCCACAATGGGCTGGGCCCTCCGACATCAATCACTAATCAAGAAAATGTCTCATAGACTTGCCCACCGGCCAATCTGGTGGGAGCATTTTCTCAATTGAGGTTTTTTTTCCCTCCAAAATGACTATAAGTTATGTCAATATGACATAAAACTAGCCAGCACTCAGAGTCTCATGTAGCCCAGGCTGGCCTCAGACTCAGTATAAAGCAGAGGCTGGCCTTTTACTGGAGATTCTCTTGCCTCCGTGTTTTGAGAGCCGGGTCATAGGCATACAATATTATTCCCAGTTCCCACTGTGCTGGGGATGGGACCAGGGCCTTGCGTATGCATGGTGAGCAGGTGCTGCCAGGCGAGCCACACCCCAGCTTTACTTCCTTTGTCTCTTTTAGTGTTCATCGCTCCATCCGATCTTTAAAATCTCTACATTTATGTATTTTGTATGTATGCATGCATGCACGCATTTGACCTGACGTGCATGTGGAGGTTAGAGGCCAACTGGGGGTCGGCTGTCTTCTGCCATGCGGGTCTGTGTGATCAAACCCAGGACATCAGGCCTGGTGACAAGTGTCTTTATATGCTGAGTCATCTCATGAGCCCCTGGCTGCTTCAAAGATTTTCTGTGAGTTTGTAGTCTTAAAATCAAATTTTGGGGGCAAAATGGAAGCCCTTTCCCCTAGTATTTCTTTCTTCTTCCCTCCTGCTTTGCTGGGGACCCCATGACTCGTGTGTCAGAGACTGCGCCACAGCTCACGCACGCTTTTCGCTTTTAATTCATTTTCCTTTCTTTCATAGTGGATGGTTGTCACCACTCTGTCTTCAGATGCTAGAAGGCTCTGCCCAAGTTTGATGTCTTTTTATGTCACCCAAGTTCCTTCTTAAGTTTTTGGACATGTGGCTTCCATGTTCTTCCCAGCTCATTTTAACACTGCGTCCTCTGTGACGCAGGCACGGTTTACTTGTTGCTTTATTCAGTGTAAATTACATTATCCTGCCTCCCTATCCTGGGGAGCTCATGCCTGGGGGTCTTTGGTAGATGTGTGATACTGTAATCATATGTTCTTAATTGGTTAGTTTTTCCCCCTGAAAACCTTATGCTTTCCCTGAGATGTGGTTAATTTGCTTGGGGGTGAGGTGGGGTGTGTGGAGTAGGGTCTCATGTAGTCTGGGCTGATCTTGAACTTACTAAGTAGCTGCCTTGACTTCCCAAGTGCTGGGATGACCAGTGGGAATCACCAGGCCTGATTTATATGGTGTCAGGGATTGAACCCAGGGCTTCTTGCAAGCTCGGCAAGCCCTCCACCACCTAGCTGTACCTCCCACTCCAAGTCTAATCTCTGACATTAGATGGGATGGGGTGTGTTCTGTGCCTTCTGAAGCCCGCCTGGTGGGTATGGCACTGACCCTTTGTGTGCCAGACACTATTCTCTGGCTGCCTTCTGCCTGCTGCTTTCTCTGTGCTCTGGGAAGAACAGAACCCACTGACTATATTCTGCAGGGTCTCAAGACCCTCATACCTCCACATGTGGTTCCCAGTCGCCAGTTTGAACCTCCCCTCTCTGAAGTCGTACAGACTCTAGCTCTCTCGGACTCTTCGGGACTGAATTGTCTCCTCCACCCAGCCATCTACTGATCCACTCGGCCTGTTCTGGGCCTGGAAACTCTCTCCAGACAGTAAGCTGGGCCTCGTAGCGCTCACCTCCCTTCACTGCCTGGCATGCTTTAAATGTTTTGTCTGGTTTTTTGGTGGTTTCGGGTGGGAGCCTAAATCTGGTCCCTGTTATTCCATCTTGGCCAGCAGTGGGACATTTAATTTGCATTTTTTCTCACGAGGAGGATCGTTCCAATTTGAAACGGTGGAAAGTATTTCACAGTCCTGTGGTCCTCACCCTGAGTGTGTTTGTGGAGGGTGTGAGGCGCTCACAGCTGGGAGGGCCAGGGACACCTCACCTCCATCCCTGAAGTAGAGGCCTCAGAGAACATGTGTGGGCCGGAGATTTGTGTTTTACCCCGAGTACCGCAGGCAACCTCAGCAGCTTGTCCAAGGGCTGTGTGCACAGCTGAGCGTGGGAGCCTCATCAGAACTACAAAACCCCAGAGTGCTTGGGCTTGCCAGCAAAGGCGCTCGTTCAAGATGTTGTCATGGGGAGAAAGGGGAAAGCGGAAGTGGGAAGGGTCTGGCGTGAATGGCGCTGGCTGGGAGGCCTGGCTTGCTCCCCCTAACTGGGCCTCTCAGGCCTGGCTGCAAGGCCCCGGGCTTTGTCTCACCCTTGCCTGTGACAGAGAGCTGGGGCCTAGGCACAGATGTCGTGCCTGAGCCCCTAGCCTGCCTGTAAGCTCGGGAGAGAGGAAGCGGGGCTCTCTGGAATGTCTGAACTCAGCTGTAGGGGTGGAAAATATCTGTTGGGCCTGTGGCCTTGAGAGGGTGCCTGAAGAGGCTCTAAATCATCCACAGGCTGGGAGAGCTGCCTGCGGTTCTCTGTGGCCTGAAGACAGGGCTGTGGGTGGGCCCTGGGGAGCCCACTGTCCAAATGCCAGGCTAGGCCATCGTGACCACTGTATGGAGCCGGAAACTCAGAGAGTCAGAGTTGAGGGTCACTGGGCTCCAGGGACCTGTGTCTCCAGGCCTCTGGTTGGCTGGGAGGGGGATGTAGTAGTGATGACTTGTCCAAGGGTGTGCAGGCTGACCCAAAGCCGGAGCCCAGCTGGCTTTCTCTCCTCTCCCAGAGAAAAAGGGATGGTGACTAAGCAAGCATACTCTGCTTAGATTGTGTGTGTGTGTGCGTGTGCATGTGTGTATGTGTGCATGTGTGTGTGTGCGCGTGTGCGTGTGTGTGCACGCATGCATGTGCAGGTACATAGGTACTAGGTTGTATTTGTGGAGGTCAGATGGCCACCTCCGGCGAGGGATTACAGATGTGAGCTGCTTCAGCTGTTTGTGGGCTCTGGGAATCCCGACTCAGGCCATCATGATTGTGCTGTAAGACCTTTACCTCCCAAAGCCTCTCCCCAACCCCTCCAAGTCCTCCTATGTAAAGTGTGTGTGTGTGTGTGGGGGGGGGGGTTATGTAAAGAGTAGATCTTATCATCAGAGAGTCTGATTTTACTTTCCCAGGCTCTCTGATTGTCTGGGCTTTTTCAGGGCTCTCCTTCTTTCTGTCCCTAAGAGATGATTGTATAAACATGCCCATGAATGAAAGAGAGGTGTGTGTGCACACGTATGTGTGTGGTGTGCTCTTTAGTGTGTGTGAGGAGAACATCACATGTCCTGGGCTATCACACTCTTCACCTTCATTCCTTTGAGATAGTCTCTTCCTGAATCTGGAGCTAGCAAGTCCCAGCAATACGTCTATTAACACCCCTCCACCACCAACAACACACACACACTGTGGTTAAAGGCAAACCTCTTGTTTGGGTAGGTTCTGGGGATTCAAGCACACACACACACACACACACACACACACACACACACACTGTCGTTACAGGCAAACCTCTTGTTGGGGTAGGTTCTGGGGATTCAGGCTCAGGTCCTCATGCTTGCAGCACGCTCACAGCAGACTGAGCCATCTGCCTGGCCGGTCCTGTGTCTGATACAGTTTCCGACTACAGCTGGTAGCTTTCTCTCTGCTTGTTGGAGCAGCTGGCTATGTGTGAGGTCATGTGATCAGAAAGGGCAGCCCAGAGTCAGACAGTCCAGACTGCCTGTGTCCTCAGTTGAGAGACACAGCAAAATATGGCATGAACCAGGGACGTCAGTTAGAGGCTTCCCTAGTTAGAGGCCTTCCAGGGAGGCAAGGATGGTGACTGAGAAGGCCCTGTCTCCTGCTCTGCTGTTCAGAGAGGCAGATGAGATGGGCTGGGTGTGTGACCTTGGGCCAGGTTTTGGCTTCCAGGGTGTCAGTGCTGTCTCTATCTCCTGAAGGAGATGTGCTACCTGGTCCTAGAGCCTGTCCCAAATTTAGAACTTGCTCGTTCTGGGGTTTGAGTCCTTCGTGGGTGCCAGCTCATGTGCAGTAAATGGGATCCGAGGCAGCTGAAGTCTTCCGCTGGGCATCTCGGTGTTCTGGGGTACATGCCCTTAGGGAGGTCAGGTCACCTCTGATTTTCTGATTGCCTGAGCGTATGTTTAAAGTTTTAGTTGGCTTTCCCCTGGCTAGTATGTGAAGGTCTAGCTGCAGGGTTGTGCTGGGGAGGTGACCACATTTCAGTCATCACCTGGTGGTGTAGCTGGAGATGTGGCTTAGCTGGTAGTGTTTGTCCAGTGCATGTGAAACCCTGGGTTCCATCCCCAGAACTGTTGACTGAGGTTTCTGTCCTGCCCAGTTCCCACAGCCGTTAAGTCCCAAAGAAACACACAGAGGTCTACATTAATTATAAAATGATTGGCCTAGCCTAGTATCTCAGCTTCTTCTTAACGCTTATAACTTATATTAGCCCATAATTCTTGTCTGTGTGAGCCACGTGACTTGGTACCTTTCTCTGCGGGGCAGTCACATCTTGTGCTCTCTGCATCTTGGTCATGACTGCAGAATAAAACTTCCCTCTTCCCAGAATTCTCGTTGCCCTGCCTCTACTTCCTGCCTGGCTACTGGCCAATCAGCATTTTATTAAAAATAATACAAGTGACAGGATAAAAGACCGTTGTCCCACAGCACTTCTCCCCTTTTTAAACAAGAACTCTGAATCGAATCTCTTTTGTTTAGCTTTTTGTCCAGACCATTATCCATAACATACTGTAATCAACATTCTAAACAAAGGCAAACATCTATTTTTTTGGGAATGTGGGAATAGTTTTATAGGCTACTTCCTGCTGGTTGAGGGGAACTGATAATCTTATGGGTACCTGAAGAAAATTTAGAATTATGATCAAGTCCTGACTAGAGTATCCTGTAAGGCTTGATCATCTCAGGCAGCGGTCTTTGAACTGTTTTGGATGTAGAACTCAAACATCTGGGTCATCTGCTTCTATTGGAGATTTCTCAGAGGGTGTTCCTTGATCAAACCTGTTTTTTCTTAGCTCAGAATGAATCCACAGCCTCTCATTTCCTGTGGAAACAAAAGCAAAACCTCTTCTCCAAAGTAATATACCTTTTGACTTCAATATTGACATGAAGGTAATTTCAAAATACCTATCTTGGATTAATTCAGCAGCATTTATAACAGGAGCATTCTGGGAAGAGAAAAGCTCAGTCTGCAGTCCGTGACCCAGCCTCAGAGGAAGCAAGATGTTACTGCCTCGCCAAAAAAGGTACCAAGCCACGTGGCTAACTCAAACAAGAATTATGGGCTAATGTAAGTTATAAGATTTAGTTAATAAGAAGCCTGAGCTAATGGGCCAATCATTCCATTACTAATGGAAACCTCTGTGTGAGACCAGGCAGGACAGAAAACCTCGGTCAACACAGAACGGCACATGCTGGGAGTGGTGGGGCATGCTGTAACCCCAGTTCCAGGATGGCAGGTACAGGAGGAGCGGGAATCCAAGGTTATCCTTGGCTGCATAGAGACTTTGAGGCCAGCCTGGGCCATGTGAGGTTGTTTTTGTTTTATTTTTTAAATCATTAACTGAGCTCCTTGAGCCCCTGTCAGGCAGATCAGCTGGAGCACCTTCTGTTTGCCCACCATCCCTGATCATTGTTGCTGGACACCTGTGGTCCCCCTATTCCTCATTAAACTTCTCCATCTCTTTTTATCCCCTCCACCTCCCCAAAGTTCCGTGTCTGTCTTCTTGCATAAACCAAAACAAAACTTGCCTCTGGAATGCTGCCCCTTCATTCCTGTTTGTTAGGCATGCTTGCCTAGCTCAGTCTGTCCTGGGAAGGTCCTCTGACCCTGGATGTCCTCTTGTGCAGTTATGCTGGGTGGCTGGATAGGCTCTGGAGATGGGCCTGCCCTGCACAAGGAGGCCCATGGAAAGGAGGAGGGACTTGCCGTGGGAAGGTGGTACCTACATCCCTGTACCTTCCTTACAGTTGCGGGTCTTTTCCTCCTCTGTTTCCTGTGCACTCCTCCGTCTGCCACTCTTCGGTGTATTCATTCTTTGATGTACCCATCCATACATCCATCCGTTCACCTAGCAGATGAGTATCACATGCTCATCTGCTCATCCATCCATCTACCTGCACATTCTTCCTCCTTCCCCCTTCCTCCCCTTCCCCTCTTGCCTCCCTCCTCCCTTCTATTTATCTTCCCATCTCCCGTCTGTTTGTCCTGTCCGTCCATCTTATCTAACCCGTCCACCCTTCTGTCTGTCCACCATCATCCAATCAGTAAACATTTATGGAACACACGTGGGAGTGGCCTGAGGCTGAGCTTTAAGGCTGCTTGAGCTAGACCTCAGAACCCTCAGCGGGAGGATGGATTTTAAGGGGTGGGGCTCTAGGAGGTGACCAGGGAGTCGCCGTGACAGTGAGTCCTTTCCGTGGAGAGGGTGACATGGCTAAGCCAGACTCAGTTCCAGTATCCAGGTGCTAGTGCTTGTCAATAAAAGAACAGCCTGTGAAATGGGGTCTTTGGTGGCTTTTCCACCTCCAGCAATAATGTGATATTAGAGAGACATTCTGGGGACTCTTGGCTCTGGCATAAGTGAATTCTTATACTAGGGAAGCTGGCTTTTTCCATTGTGGACCAGAGCGGGAACTGAAGGCAAGATTCGTGTTTGATTAAGACAGAGAGATGAGGCATTCTAGGAGGCAACTGCAGGTTCTGGGGCCTGGCGTCCCAGGCCTGGAGGGTGACTCTTCTTCCTTCTATTTATGACCTGACATCCCCTTGTGTGAGATAGGATAGCATGTCATCACATTGATAGACATGTGGGGTCCCATATCTGTGTGTGTTCTGTTTACCAGAAAGAGCCATTGGGGTGCATCAGCCAGTCTCAGGATTTGATGAATGAATGAATGAATGAATGAGCGAATTTGCGGGACACTTGTTGGGGTGAGGGATCTCATGAAGGCCCTGAATGGCTGGGCTGTTCATAGAGAAGTTTTGGGGTGATCATTCATAGGTCTTGGCAGGCTCGTTCTGCTGAGCAGGCAGATGGTCATGGCCAAGTGTCCTGGGAAGATACAGACTTCTTGTCAGAGTGAGACAGTATGACTACTCGGTCATGTCAGTGGGTATGTCGGTTGTAGAGCTTGTACTCCCTTGTCACGCGGGAACTTCAGTAGGCCTTTGGGGACACCATGCTAACTAAAGGAGTGGTTCTAGGTTTCCCATGCGAGTAACATAGCTGCAGGGCAGGGCTGTGGAAGGCAAACTGGACTGAAGTCACAAGCACACGTGCACATTTGCATATATGTGTGTGTGTGTGCGTGTGTGCAGGCACATGGGTACTAGCTTGTGTTTGTGGAGGTCAGATGGCCACCTCTGGTGAGGGGAATGCTGGGATTACAGATGTGAGCTACTTCAGCTGGCTGTTTGTGGGCTCTGGGATATCTAACGCTGTAAGGCCTTTACCTCCCGAAGCCTCTCCCCAGCCCCTCCAAGCCCTTCTATGTAAAGTTGGGGGGATTCTATGTCAGGAGTAGGTCTTTATCCCCGGGGGTCTGACTTACTTTCCCAGGCTCTCTGACTTTCTAGGATTTTCCAGGGTTCTCCTTCTGTCCCTAAGAGATGGTTGCATACTCCTGGGAGGCTTTCTCCCTCTAAGAACATTTTTATAGAAGTATCACACTAATGGGTTAATGTTTCCAGAATTTTTACAGTGAGTAGAACCTCTGGATTTTTTTTTTGTATTGTCACCTGTCCCTGTGTACTGACTGATCCTAGATCCCCAGGGATTCAGGCTGCAGAGAGGGGCACCGATACAGCAAAGTGACCTGTGGGCTTTGGCATGGTCAGAGGTCCTCAGGCCACTGGCCAAGGGCCTCAGGGGCAGCTACTAGGGGACGTGGAAGCACGAGTTGGGCGCAGATAGCCTGGTGAAGGGAGGGTGCAAAGAGACCCAGCCTTTGCCTCTTAGGATATCCAGGGTGAGGCTCTTACTAGTGGTGGTACATCACAGAGTGCTAGTTTGAGTCTTTTATTTTCTTTGTATTTTACTCTTTAAAGTAAATAAATATTTATTTTATATGTGCAACGTTTTGTCTGTCTATATGTGTGTGCATTCATGCATAACTGGTGCCCAAGGAGGCCAGTGAGGTTTAGATGGCTGGAGTCCAATGATTGTGAGCCAACATATGAGTACTGGGAGTTGAAGTTGGATCCTCTGAAAGAGCAGCCAATGTTCTTACCGGCTTTGCCATCTCTGACAGTTTTCCCCCCTCACATTTATTTAGTTATTTTGTCTGTGTACATTTGCAGGCATGTGAGTGGCAGGGAACGCCTGTGGAGTTCAGAGGACAGCTAGTAGGAGCCAGTCTTTCCTTCTGCCTTGTAGGTCTTGGGATTGAATTCAGGTCGTCATGTTTGGTGGGAAGTACCTTTACCTGCTGAGCAGTCTTGCTGGCCTGTGTGTTTGTTTTTTGAGATAGGGCCTCTTGTAGCCCAGGCTGGCCTCAAACTTACTGTGTGGCAAAGAATGGCCTTGAACTTCTGAGCCTCCTGCCTCTCTCTACCTCTTGAGTGCTAGGATCCAGCCACGTATCACCACACCTGGTTTATACTGTACTAGGAATCAAACTGCCTTGAGCTTGTTAAATGTGCACTCGACCAATGGAGTCAATCCCATCCTGGCCCTAGATTCATGAGAAAAACAATCCTTTCATCTTATCCTTCATAGATGTCTTGGTTACAGGTGCCCAAGCCTGATGTATAAGACCTGTATTAGTTATCTTTTTGTTGTGTGATAAAACACCATAGCCAAGGCAACATGGTCCCCCCTTCCCCACCGGGATAGGGTTTCTCTGTGCAGCTCTGACTGTCCTGGAAACCAATTCATAAACTAGACTGGTCTTGAATTCAGAGATCCACCCATCTCTGCCTCCCGAGTGCTGGAATTAAAGGCGTTCACCAACAAGGCAACTTCTAAAAGAAAGTGTTATATTGGGCTTACAATTTCAGACGGTTAGAGTCCATGATGGCAGAGTGAAGGCATGTTGGCAGGAGCAGCAGAGACCTCACATCCTGATCGGGAAGCAGGAGGCAGAAGGAGGCAATTGTGAATGACATAAGTCTTTTGGAAACTTAAAGCCCACCCCCTCTGACACACTTCCTCCAGCAAGGCCACACCTAATCCTCCTGGACAGCCACCAACTGGGGACCAAGTATTCAGATCTCACTCAAACCACTACAAAGACCCTCTCATCAGCCCTACTACCTCTAGACATCTCTGGCTGGTCCCACAAACTCTTCTTCAACCGTTCTTTGGTGTTGTTAGGGAATGGCAGAGGGGACCTCAGGATGCCCTGGGCTTTTCCCCTGCGCTGATTCTGGTACCTGCCTTCGACGTTATCTTCTGACTTTGAGGGAGGCCCGTCTCCAGGTGCACAGATCGATGGCTACTAACATTAGCAACAAAGCTGGAAGTGTTGAGATGGCGGCAGAGGAGTGAACAGAGAGGGATGGAGAGGCCAAGTGTCCTGTTGCTGTGATAATATACCGTGACCAAAACCAAGTGACACTGCCAGGCATGGTGGCACATACCTTAAGTTCCAGCACACCAGAAGTCAGAGGCCCGTGATCTATATGAGTTCAAGGCCAGACTGGTCTACATAGTGGAACCCTGTCTCAAAAACAACAAAATGAAACAAAAAACAAGTGGGAGGAGGTTTTTTTGGCTTACAGTTCCGGTGATCATCCATCACTAGCAGAAAGTCAGGACAGGACCGAGCAGCTGGCCGCATCACCTGCGCAGGCGAGAGCAGGGAGAGGACTGGATCCCTGTTTGTTGGCTCGCTGCTTGTGCTCAGCTGACTTTTCTCATTCTTACACTCGTCAGGGCCCTGCCCAGGATACGGTGCTGCCCACATTCTGGGTGGATCTTCCCATCCCAGTTAACACTCAGGTAACAATCAGGACCAACTCCCACCCCCACCAGGCCAACTGGATCTAGACAATCCTTCATTGAGATTTTCCTCCCAAGTGATTCCATGTGTATCACCTGAACAGTTAAAGCTCACCATCATGCCAAGGATGGGAGGAGAGGAGAGAGTCTGTGCTGGTTTTGTTTTTGTTCGTGCTGGCTGGCATGCTGGCTGGCATGCTGGCAGCTCTTCACTCAGTCCTAGGCTAAGAGAGCCGCTCGTAGGTGAGAGGTCCTCCAGTGGCCCTTCCTCTCTCCTGCCCATCAGTGGCCAACTCAGATGCCTCCCACTATCATGGCTTGTTCACGCTTGTCTGGGGGAGCAGATGTGAGGATGGCGGGACACTGAGTGCAGGATGGATGGTCCCCTTGAACTTAGTGAAGTCGGGAGGATGGTAGGAGCTTGCAGGCCACTATCCACCTGAGTGTTAGCCGTTTGCAGCCTTGTTTCCTCTGGGCCTGTGCTTAGCTGGCTTTGTCCCAGGAGAAGCACAGAGGTGTGTGTTGTAGGCTATGGATGGGGGGCAGGGCCGGGAATTTCAAAAGCAGCAGGAAGGAAGAGTGGGTAAATTCAGGCACTAGGACCAAAGCCCGGATCCCCAGCATGTATGTAAAAGCTGGATACACTGTTAATCCCTGCCTGGGAGAAGCACCACTGGGGTCGAAGGGCTCACTGTCCTCTCCTAGTCTTGACTGAATTTTTATACTCCAGGTTCAGTGAGAGACTTGTCTCAAAAAAATAGTGTGAAGAGCCATTGAGGAAGAAAGGAAGAAACGTAGTTCCAACCTCGGGTCTCCACAGATGCACACACCTGCTCACAATTTCTCTCTCTTTCTCTTTCTCTGTCTCTCTCTCACACACGCACACATGCACGTGCACACACACACACACACGCACACATGAGCACACAAATAAGAACAAACTGGTCAGTGTGAGTTTTGGAAGTCTGTCACCCGATTTCGTCTGGTCCTGTGCTCAGTTCTGGTGCAGGAGACACACTAGCGTGTGACGAGGCGGCTGCTGGAGTGGGGACAGTCTGGAACTGAAAGAGCAGCAGAAAACCTCCCCTCTTGGAACCCAGACAGCCTGCTTTCCAAACAAAAGTCCCTTCTGTTGACGAGCTCTCGGGGCAGTCTGGGTCCCTGGCCTGAGCCCACCCTCCCTCGCTAGCTCGCGTGGCTGGGTTCAGGGCTGGGTTCAGAGATTCGCGTCAGTGGGTGGGGCGGGTTGATCTACCCCTGCTGTTCCTCAGTTTGTCTGGAGCCGGCTGACCTTCTGTGACCTCAGAGCCTTTTGCCCAGCTGTGACGCCTCAGCGTGGATGGATGTATTAGCCTGACCAGGAAGCACGCCTTCAGCAATCCCTTGTCCCTCCAGGCAGCGTGAAGAGAGGCCAGTGTGCCTGCTTGGCCGGCAAACGTGCTTTTTCAGCTGGCCTCAGGAGGCCACATGTTCCGCCATTCCTGATCCTGAGTCCTCACCTGTGGGAGAAAGGGGCTGTCCAAAGATCTTTCTCATTGTTCTTGAAGAGATGTAGGGGAGCCTTGGGTTGGAAGAAGTCGGGTAGTGTGCTGCAAAGAAGAAAGCATGTGTTCATGAGGGCTCGCACCCCAGCAGTGGGAGAAGTTGGTCCCTCTGTAGCTAAGGGTCTGTGTTCTCTGGAATTAGCGGGGGTTGGTGAGGGCACAGGTAACAACAGCAGGTGCATGCCCAGGATGGCATGGGATCTGCCAATTCTGCTGCTAACCTTCTTTTGGCTTGTTTCTCTGTTGGGAAATTGCATAGTAATGTATGCTTACAGGGTGAGGGGTGTGTGTGTGTGTGTGTGAGCGCATGCGTGTGAAGACTAAAGGCCAATCCTAAGTGTCATGCTGAGATCAGGTCTCTCATTGGCCTGGAATTCATCAATTTGGCAAGACTGGCCAGCCACTGAGCCCAGTTATCCACTCAGCTCTGCTCCCTAGTGCTGGGATTATAAGCATACACCACCGTGCTTGGAGTTTTTACATGGGTCCAGGGGGTTGAACTCAGGTCCTAGTGTTTGCAAGGCAAGTGTTTTCTTGATCAAACCATCTCCCAACCCCAGGGTTGACTTTTATGAGTCACCGAGATAAAGTGATACTATGGGCTGGCATCTAAGCTAACTGTGGCGCCATTGTTGTCATTGTGTGAACTGAGTTCAGAAGATTCCAGCACAGTTCTTGGGACTGGAACTAGAGGCGATGCTAGTGGCACTGGCTATGTGGAGCCTGGCATGTCACCAGGCAGGTCCCTCTAGAAGCTGGGTCTTGATTCACCTTTCCGTGAAAAGGCAGAAGGCAGCTGGGGAAAAGAGCTGCCATCTTTAGGGTGAGATAGTCCTAGGGTGGTCGACACGTGGCCTTCAATCCTCCCAGCCTCTTTTGTGGAGCTTTGTGAACTTGAGGCACAAAATCACCTGGCAGAGGGTGGAAGCATCTTCCTTGTTTCTCTTAAAGGCAGAATGGCTTTGCCTGCCTCCAGAGCGAGGGAGGGCCCTGTGAAACCATGCCCTTGACTCAGAGGGGCCAAGCCAAGCTGGTTCAGGGATAACACTTTCCCAAGGACTAGGGGCTCCTGAGGCCATAGTCGGAGCACAGTGGCTTCCTCCCTCTTTCCTGCTCCCCCTCTTTCTCCTCCTTCTGCCCCCTTCACTCCCGTTTTCTTCCTCCCCCCTGTTATCCCCTCCCCTATCTTCTGTCTGCCCTCTTGCTTTCTTTCTCTCTTTCTTTTCCCCTCTCGCATTTCCTTCTCCACCTCCCCATCTTTCTTTAGTGTGTGTACGTTTTTGCATGTGGTCAGAAAGCAGTCGGGATGTCATTCCTTTGCCGCATTCCACCTTTTGTTGGAGTCAGGGTCTCTCCTTGACCCGGAACTTCTCCTAGTGGGTTTAGCTAGCTGACCAATGAGCTTCCAAGGATCCACTGCCTGTCTCTGCCCCCCACCTCCACCCATCTCACCATAACCAGCTTTTAATGAGGTACGAGGGTGCTGAGGATTGCACTCACGCCCTCAGGCTAGCAAGGCAAGTGTTTTACCTACTGAACCCTCTCCCCAGCCCCTGGTGGCTTTTTCAAGGGCAGCACAGGGTGTAGGGAAGGTCTTTTGGCTTTATGGAGTGGGGTGCCTGGACTCAGGATGAGACTGTTGGGTGCCTGGGGGCAGGCACATTCAATAGGGATGTTCTTATTCACGCTTGGGCCTCTGGAGAGCCAACCCCGCCCTCCCTCAGTGAGAAGGTCAAACAATTACAGGTCTCCTCATTTTCAAGCCAATTGGGAAATTAAATTGTGTCTCCATCAGAGTGCTATTAGGAATTTTCAAGAAAGAGGTAATTGAAAAGAAACTTTTTAATACACTCACTGAATTGGCAAGGGGGCACAGGAGTGCTGGAGCCTCTTCAAGCTTTCTTCTTCCCACTGGCTCAGATGGCCATGTCTTCACCTTAACTCCATGCCCTCATGGGGTCACTGTCCATGCAGTGAAGGCAGTATTGCGGCACCTCCTGGATCTCGGCTCTGGAAAGCTAAGTTCTTCTCCATGCTGTGTGTCTTGGTCCTGGGAAGGGACACTTGGGGGCATTGTGTGACTGACATGGGATCTGGGACCTACTGGCCACTGTCAGTCACTGTGACTGACACTCAGCTAATGACCATTGTGTCCCTGTCACTAGTGAGCACTGTGTTGCCTGCTCTTCACCTCTCTCTGGAACCTTGCCTCTGCATCAGAAGCCTTGTATTGTGGTGTGGCTGCTTTGTGGGCCAGCGGTGTGACCATGAGCAGCCTGTCCCCCCAGTCACGGTTCTTTGCCAGGCTCTGCACTCAGTACCCCTGCATATGCAATGTTTTGTTGGAGTGTACCCCCATTTCACAGGGGAGGGGACACACACAGAAAGATGAAAGGGCCTCAGAGCCCGAATTTGGGCTGAGGCTTATTTATGGGGGCAGGTAGGATGGCGCTGTGGTTGGGTGTGTTTAAGTGCAGGTAAGAAGACATGTTTCTGCCCGGCTGGCATGCGGACTGGCCAAAGGCCAAGAGCAAAGATTATAGCACTGGCCATAGCTGCTGCTGTGAGCCACAGAGCGAGCTCTGTCAGGAACCATAGGACAGAGCAGCAGCCTGACTTGTGTCCCTTAGCGTGTCTAAGACTCAGCTCTTTTTAAGTCTTTGGGTTGGAGCTGTTGTGGGGCCTCTTCCCGCCCCAGTGTTCAGCTGCCTGGCACAGATGGCTTGGAGCCCTAGCAGCCTACCGTCAGTAACTGCAGCAGCTTCCTTCCTGTAGATCATTCGGCTTGCTGGAAATGGGGGAAGCCAGCCCTCCTGTAGGTGCTCTCCGAAGGGGTTGGTCACATGTCTTGCAGACAACACACATATTTTATGCCTCTGGAGCTTGGGCTTTTACAGTTGTTGCTTGATGGGTCTCTTTGCTGCCAGGCCACCCTCGTTTCCAGCGGGATCCTTTCCAGACGGATCTGTGTGGAACACTGTGTGGTCCTGCCACTCCCTGACTCAGACTTTGGTTAACTCCCACATAAATGGAGACTCGTGAAGGTGATTTCTAATATCTGCTTTAGGACAGCTTGATTGATGCAGACTATTGAGTCCCTAAAAGAGAAGACCCCAAGGATAGCTGGAGGAAGGTGCTATGATTGAGTAGTGACTGACTGTAAGCTCAGGGTACTGGTCAATTCTCGGGTGACATGAAAAGCTTTCCTCCTCCAGGGGGCCTCTCCTTGCCTTCCATGTTCAAGCATCCTCTTCTATAACTCCTTATGGACCTCCGTGAGTTTGTTTCTGCTTGGCCAAACTCCCTGAAGGTACAAAGTACAGCCATTTTGCTTTCCAACGGGATGGTGTGGGGCTTGATACCCAGGGAGCACTGTATAAATGGCAAAGAAGTGGCTCTTTTCAATTAAATTTATTTATTTATTTGTATTGTTTTTATGTGTATGAGTCATTTGCCTGCATGCATGTCCGTGTACCACATGCATGCGATGCCCACAAAGGCCAGAAGAAAGCACAGATGCCCTGGGATTGTAGTTACAGATGGATGTGAGCTGTTGTGTGGGTGCTGGAGAACTGAACCCAGGTCTTCCAGAAGAGCAACCAGCTCACAAAACTGCCTAGACCTTCTGGTTGACACTTGATACTTGCTGGGTGTGGGGTTTGATGCCCTCTGCACGTTTGTGAGTGTGCAGGTATAGGGTTGTTCTGTGTGGACACACCTTTGGATGCCAGTTCTCAGATGTTATTTTTCCTTTAGTGTTAGCCACTCCCCTCCCTCGCCTCCCTCCCTCCCTCCCTCCCTCCCTCCCTCCCTCCCTCCCTCCCTCCCTCCTTCCCTCATGTAGCTCTGGTCAGTTAGTCTAGAACTTGCTATGTAGATCAGATCAGACTGGCCTCAAACTCAAATATCTATCTACCAACTCTGACTCCCTAGTCCTGGGATCAAAGGCATAGACCACCGTGGCTGGCCACATTGTCTACTTTTTTAAGGAATTAATATTTGTATTTACACATGGTGTGTGTGTGTGTGTGTGTGTGTGTGTGCGTGTTTGCAAGTACCACAGAATGCCTGTGGAGGTAAGAGGACAACTTTGTGGTACTGGTTCTCTTCTATGTTTACATGGGGTTTGGGTCCCAATCTCAGGATAATGTTTTTCCCCGTCTGGGCCAAGTCTCCAGGCTCCACTTTATTTTCTAAAATAGTCCTTTTGTTGTTTATTTGCTATGCACACCAGGCCAGGTGGGTTATCCTTTTTCTGCCTTTCATCTCCCCATGGGAGCTCTGGCCCTGGGAGGGCTTTTACCTGGGCTCTGGAGATTTGAACTTAGGTCCTCATGGCTGCATGGCAGTCACTCCTACCCAGCAAGCCATCTCCTCAGCACCCTTTTTTCCCTCTTTTGATGTGATGTGCTTCCCCTTGACCAACAGCTCTGTAGCGGCAGCTTTTGAGGTCTCTCTTTGCGGTCTCTTGCTCTAACAAATACTAGGTAGAGCTGAAGCTTACAGAAAGTGTTTTAAGGCTCCTTGGGGGTGTTGTGTGACAAAACTTCTCCTGGGGAGATGCAAAACATTCAAGAGAGGGGTCTCATGGCAGTTCAAACTATGGCTACCACTAAAGTCTAATTTGGTGAGCCAATGAATTTTATTGAGATTGCTTACAGGCATATGGGTGAGGGGTTCCTTATGACAGCAGAAATGTCTCAAAGACAGCTGCACCACCAAGGACCCACCTCAGCATGGGTGACAGACTGCTCACAGAATCCGTGAAACCTGGGCCACATGCATAGCCTGCAGGCAACTCAACAGGTGGGAGGGTGTCCTTTCCAAGTGATTCTGGTCTAAACCTCTTCTGGGCAGCTCAGCTGGTCTCCAGCATCTTCTTCACACCTCAGCTTCCTTCTTCTGAGGGTGGTTCTCAGCTTCTATGCTTTACTCTGGCAAGGAGGGGCCTAGTGAGTCTGATCAGTTTCAGGGACTTCCTGAAGCTATTTTGAATTGTTTACCTTCCTGCTTAAGGAGCTTCCATATAGGATGGAGTCTCTTTCAATCTTGGAGGAATCTGATAGTCAAAAGGGGACCAAGGCGAGAGGGAGCTTCTCTCATATTGTCTGTGGAGCCATGAAAGGGTTAAGATCCTGGTGTGCTGATGGTGGTGGCATTCTGAGGCTGCCTTTCTGAGGGGAAGACACAAGCCCTAACACAGGAGCAGAATAGACTCTTGCCTTGATGTGTGGAATCTCTCAGTGTAAATGGATTGGGCTGTGGGACTGTAAGGCTGTTGGGGATCCTCCTTCAGGCTGCTTAGCCTGGCTCACTGATGTCCTCCCAGACGTCCCGCCAGGCCCTTCTGCCCAATAGTGCTAGCCCATGTGTTAGTTGGCACTAAAGACAGATGACAGATGTCATTTGCCTGTCATGCGTCCCTTGGAAATTGCTCACGCTGACCGCAGTGGCAGTTTGCAGCTTGGCACTGCCTTCAGGCAGCTAGTTCCCTGCTGGACAGGATAATGGAGGTGTTGGTGAGAGTGGTGGGTGGGGCATGACTTGAGGACCCTTAGAGGGGACCAAGTTGTTTGTCAGGGGGTCTCTGCAGGGAGGGAGGAGAAATGAACTTGGACAGTGTTGAGGATGAGTTTGCAGGGGCTGGGCCTCTCTACTAGGAGTGTTCACCCCTTACCTTCCTTATCTCCTCCCTCGTGCCTCCCCCTCACCACTACCCACCCCTCTCAGCATCCTCTCTCTTGTGTTTCAGTTTTGGTTTGTGTGCGTGTTTCTGTGGAGGACAGAGGTGGCTGGCATTTGTGTCTTCTTCAGCTCCATCATGCTTTTTGAGACGAGGTCTCCCTTTGAATTCACCCATTCAGCCAGGCTGGTTGGCTACCAGACCTCAGGGACCTGCCTATCTTTGCTTCCCGGCGCTGGGATTGTGGGCAGTGCTGTTTTTTACTGAGGGATCCAAAGGCAGATCCCTGGGCTTGTGCGCAAGCTCTCTACTTATGGAGCGCTGCTCCAGCCCCATCCGTCCTGATTTTGCGGTAAAGTATGGCTTTCCTGAAACAACCCGGCAATTTAGAAGAGCAGTGTAAGAGATGAGATCCTGCACTTGGCCATCTGTCCCCCTGACCCAGAGTCTGCCTGTGTTGCTTTCAGCACACAACTGGAAGATATGCAGAGGCATCTTAGTGATAACCGGGCAGCCACTACGGAGGAGGTGCGTTTGGGATACCATCTCTCCCTTCGTTATTTTATTTACTAGAACATTTTAAAATTATTGCTTATTTATTTGGTGTATGTGTATGTGTGTGTCTAAAAGGTCCAGGCCAACAAGAGACCACGTCTTTAAAAGTATAAGTTCTTGAGAAACACACTCAAGACTGTTCTCTGACCTCCATAGGAACACATGCAAGTGAGAGTGTGCATGCGTGCAAACACATCCCTCACCCACACAAACTGATAACCCTGGGCTCGGGGATCTTCCCTCTGTTTTAAAACTTAGGCAACTTAAATTGCCTTCAGTCTCTGGCTACAGCTTATCTGCTCTGGAAGGCTGCCAGTTTTCCCTGGGGCTGGCAACCCTTTTGCCGCGTCCCTCACTGGCCATGTTGCCTCAAACCCAACTCCCCGCCTGACCCTGAAGACCTGAGAGCTGTGAGTTCTTGTCCTACACCTTTGCCATCTCCCCTTGGTGGCTCACTGCCAGCTGGCACCGCAGCTGTTACTCCTTCCTGTGGTCTGTCACTGGCACCCTGGTTTCCTCCCCACCTCATGTCGAATCTCTGTTCCACAAGGGTGGATCTACACAGCAGGGCTCTGGAAACTCCACCCCTTGTGGGGCTGGCAGACACCTGGATGCGGGTGTGCTGGGATTCGCTGTTCTGCTTGCTCCCCTGGCTGTCCTTTCCTATCCCTGACACCTGCACTCACTGTAGACAGATTGAAGCTCTATGTGGCTGTGTGCTTGACCACCAATGCAAACCATTTAACCTGCTGTGATTGAAGCGGTGGCAATTACATTTTAATTGAGACACACACTGCTGAAGCAGACACAAGACAGCCACAGTGACTGCTAATTAATTTTCTTCCAAATTGACAGCATTTACTAATTATTCTCCGTGACACCACGTTTTGTCTCGCCTCTGCCCCTGGTTCTTACCTGCGGCCCCCATTCAGGTGAAGTCAGCTAGTGGAGGTCTCAGATGTGGTTCTGCCCTGATGGTGGGTGAGACGTCCTTTTGAAGGGACCCTGCCTGCACCGGACAGGAAGGTGGAGAAGAGACATCACTTGTTTCTAGGTGGTTCTGAGCAGAGAGCCCCAGGCTTCACACTAGTAGCTGGACTTGGTGAGCCAGTTCTTTTAGCTAAGAAATGAACCTTTTACTTAGAAAATCTGTTCTCTGTAGGCAGGAGAGCCAACTGAAGGGGAGCCTGGGATCTGGAATATTCTGGGTCTTGGCTTTGTATGCACACCTGGGCATGTGTGTATGCATGTGGGATGGTATGTGGATGTGAGTGTGTTATATATGTGTGTATATGTGAAGATGTGTATGGTACATGTGTACATGATATATGGTATGTATGTATGTGAGTGTGACTCTTTCTATGTGACATTGCTCTCTCTCCACCTTGTCTTTGAGACAGGTCTCTCAGTGACTTTGGCACTAGCCTGGCGGTGATCAGCAAGCCGCAACATTCCTCCTGTCCTTGCTCCCCAGAGTGCTGTGGTTAGGAGCATGTGTATGAGCACAAGCTGCCTTTAACATGGTTGATGGATATTCAAAGGCAGAATCACTTGTACAGCCAGCTCCAGCCTTGGCTTTTAAGTATGGGCATGGAGGAAGCTACCCCATCTTCTTTCATGTAAGATGGATGGAGCCGTTCCTCCCTCAAAGAGGGAGGTAGGCCACCCGTACAATGCTAGCACACTACATGGCAGAGGCCTGCCAGCTGTGGAGTCGGTCCTGTCTTTCCCAATCTCCTGTCACTTTGGGTTACATGTCCTTGGCTGCTGGGGTTCCATAAATGTTTTTTCCCTGTCCTGGGCTCCGCCTTGCCAAAGCCAGGGCTGTCTAGTGCTGAGGCAGGTGTTGGCATGCCCTCTGAGGACCCATTTTCCCCCAATGGCGGCTGGCGGAATCAGTCAGGTCCGACAGGTATAGGCAGGTGAGAGGTCATGTTCTGGGTCCTGCAGCCCACGTTTAGTCTTTTTATTGTGGCTCATGTAATTCTCTCTTCTAGATGGGAACCTGAGGCTCAGAGAGGAGAGACTGCCTGGCTTAGAAGAGGTACTCTTAGCTTTGGGTGTGACTCTGTTCAGATCTGCCCCTTTCCAGTTTTCAGATTTCAAGGGGAGTCCTGGGGCTACAGAGGCTTGGGGCGAAACAGTTTCAACTGAACCCCCCCGTAAGGAGGACAAAAAAGGGAGCAATGTGAGAAACAGTCCCAGCTCAGTTTAAAGCCACGTCTGGGCCAACCAGTGTGAGGAGGGAGGTGGTGGACCTGGGATACTCCACAGGGCTGGGAACAGCCGGGGTTTCTGAACCCTGCAAACCCTCCTTTCCCAGCTGGGCTTTTCAAAGGGACCCTGCTGAGTCATTGCCCTAATAGTGAGGAATAGGATGATGTATTCTGGTGGTTGTGCAGTGTGTGTGTCTGTAGGCGAGCACGAACCAGTGAGTGTGACTGTGTTGTTACTTGTTACTGTGACAAAATTCCCGGAAAAAAGCAGCTTCGGGATGGAGGAGTTTGTTTTGGCTTACAGTTGTGGAGTTCAGTCTGTGGAGCAAGAGAAGGCATGGCAGCGGGAGTGTGAAGGGAGGAGAGGGCATGGCAGCGGGAGTGTGAAGAGAGGAGAAGTCATGGCAGCGGGAGTGTGAAGAGAGGAGAGGGCATGGCCGCGGGAGTGTGAAGGGAGGAGAAGGCATGGCAGCGGGAGTGTGAAGGGAGGAGAAGGCATGGCAGCGGGAGTGTGAAGGGAGGAGAAGGCATGGCAGCGGGAGTGTGAAGAGAGGAGAGGGCATGGCAGTGAGAGTGTGAAGGGGGCAGGAGAAGGCATGGCAGCGGGAGTGTGAAGGGAGGAGAAGGCATGGCAGTGAGAGTGTGAAGGGGGCAGGAGAAGGCATGGCAGCGGGAGTGTGAAGAGAGGAGAAGGCATGGCAGCGGGAGTGTGAAGAGAAAAGAAGGCATGGCAGCGGGAGTGTGAAGGGAGGAGAAGGCATGGCAGCGGGAGTGTGAAGGGAGGAGAGGGCATGGCAGCGGGAGTGTGAAGGGAGGAGAAGGCATGGCAGCGGGAGTGTGAAGGGAGGAGAAGGCATGGCAGCGGGAGTGTGAAGGGAGGAGAGGGCATGGCAGCGGGAGTGTGAAGAGAGGAGAGGGCATGGCAGCGGGAGTGTGAAGGGAGGAGAAGGCATGGCAGCGGGAGTGTGAAGGGAGGAGAGGGCATGGCAGCGGGAGTGTGAAGGGGGCAGGAGAAGGCATGGCAGCGGGAGTGTGAAGGGAGGAGAAGGCATGGCAGCGGGAGTGTGAAGGGAGGAGAGGGCATGGCAGCGGGAGTGTGAAGAGAGGAGAGGGCATGGCAGCGGGAGTGTGAAGGGAGGAGAAGGCATGGCAGTGGGAGTGTGAAGAGAGGAGAGGACATGGCAGCGGGAGTGTGAAGGGAGGAGAGAGCATGGCAGCGGGAGTGTGAAGGGAGGAGAAGGCATGGCAGCGGGAGTGTGAAGAGAGGAGAGGGCATGGCAGCGGGAGTGTGAAGGGAGGAGAAGGCATGGCAGGGGGAATGTGAAGGGAGGAGAAGGCATGGCAGCGGGAGTGTGAAGAGAGGAGAAGGCATGGCAGCGGGAGTGTGAAGAGAGGAGAAGGCATGGCAGCGGGAGTGTGAAGGGAGGAGAGGGCATGGCAGCGGGAGTGTGAAGGGAGGAGAAGGCATGGCAGCGGGAGTGTGAAGGGAGGAGAAGGCATGGCAGCGGGAGTGTGAAGAGAGGAGAGGGCATGGCAGTGAGAGTGTGAAGGGAGGAGAGGGCATGGCAGCGGGAGTGTGAAGAGAGGAGAGGGCATGGCAGTGAGAGTGTGAAGGGAGGAGAAGGCATGGCAGCGGGAGTGTGAAGAGAGGAGAGGGCATGGCAGTGAGAGTGTGAAGGGAGGAGAAGGCATGGCAGCGGGAGTGTGAAGAGAGGAGAAGGCATGGCAGCGGGAGTGTGAAGAGAGGAGAAGGCATGGCAGCAGGAGTGTGAAGAGAGGAGAGGGCATGGCAGCGGGAGTGTGAAGGGAGGAGAAGGCATGGCAGCGGGAGTGTGAATGGAGTAGAAGGCATGGCAGCGGGAGTGTGAAGAGAGGAGAGGGCATGGCAGTGAGAGTGTGAAGGGAGGAGAGGGCATGGCAGCGGGAGTGTGAAGGGGGCAGGAGAAGGCATGGCAGCGGGAGTGTGAAGGGAGGAGAAGGCATGGCAGCGGGAGTGTGAAGGGAGGAGAGGGCATGGCAGCGGGAGTGTGAAGAGAGGAGAGGGCATGGCAGCGGGAGTGTGAAGAGAGGAGAAGGCATGGCAGCGGGAGTGTGAAGGGAGGAGAAGGCATGGCAGCGGGAGTGTGAAGGGAGGAGAGGGCATGGCAGCGGGAGTGTGAAGGGGGCAGGAGAAGGCATGGCAGCGGGAGTGTGAAGGGAGGAGAAGGCATGGCAGCGGGAGTGTGAAGGGAGGAGAGGGCATGGCAGCGGGAGTGTGAAGAGAGGAGAGGGCATGGCAGCGGGAGTGTGAAGGGAGGAGAAGGCATGGCAGCGGGAGTGTGAAGAGAGGAGAGGACATGGCAGCGGGAGTGTGAAGGGAGGAGAGGGCATGGCAGCGGGAGTGTGAAGGGAGGAGAAGGCATGGCAGCGGGAGTGTGAAGAGAGGAGAGGGCATGGCAGCGGGAGTGTGAAGGGAGGAGAAGGCATGGCAGGGGGAATGTGAAGGGAGGAGAAGGCATGGCAGCGGGAGTGTGAAGAGAGGAGAAGGCATGGCAGCGGGAGTGTGAAGAGAGGAGAAGGCATGGCAGCGGGAGTGTGAAGGGAGGAGAAGGCATGGCAGGGGCAATGTGAAGGGAGGAGAAGGCATGGCAGCGGGAGTGTGAAGAGAGGAGAGGGCATGGCAGCGGGAGTGTGAAGGGAGGAGAAGGCATGGCAGGGGGAATGTGAAGGGAGGAGAAGGCATGGCAGCGGGAGTGTGAAGAGAAGAGAAGGCATGGCAGCGGGAGTGTGAAGAGAGGAGAAGGCATGGCAGCGGGAGTGTGAAGAGAGGAGAAGGCATGGCAGCGGGAGTGTGAAGGGAGGAGAGGGCATGGCAGTGAGAGTGTGAAGGGAGGAGAAGGCATGGCAGCGGGAGTGTGAAGAGAGGAGAGGGCATGGCAGCGGGAGTGTGAAGGGAGGAGAAGGCATGGCAGCGGGAGTGTGAAGGGAGGAGAAGGCATGGCAGCGGGAGTGTGAAGAGAGGAGAAGGCATGGCAGCGGGAGTGTGAAGGGAGGAGAAGGCATGGCAGCGGGAGTGTGAAGGGAGTAGAAGGCATGGCAATGGGAGTGTGAAGAGAGGAGAGGGCATGGCAGTGAGAGTGTGAAGGGAGGAGAGGGCATGGCAGCGGGAGTGTGAAGGGAGGAGAGGGCATGGCAGCGGGAGTGTGAAGAGAGGAGAAGGCATGGCAGCGGGAGTGTGAAGGGAGGAGAAGGCGTGGCAGCGGGAGTGTGAAGGGAGGAGAAGGCATGGCAGCGGGAGTGTGAAGAGAGGAGAGGGCATGGCAGTGAGAGTGTGAAGGGAGGAGAAGGCATGGCAGCGGGAGTGTGAAGAGAGGAGAAGGCATGGCAGCGGGAGTGTGAAGGGAGGAGAAGGCATGGCAGCGGGAGTGTGAAGGGGAAAGGAGAAGGCATGGCAGTGAGAGTGTGAAGAGAGGAGAAGGCATGGCAGCGGGAGTGTGAAGGGAGGAGAAGGCATGGCAGCGGGAGTGTGAAGGGAGGAGAAGGCATGGCAGCGGGAGTGTGAAGGGAGGAGAGGGCATGGCAGCGGGAGTGTGAAGAGAGGAGAAGGCATGGCAGCGGGAGTGTGAAGAGCAGGAGAAGGCATGGCAGCGGGAGTGTGAAGGGAGGAGAAGGCATGGCAGCGGGAGTGTGAAGGGAGGAGAAGGCATGGCAGCGGGAGTGTGAAGAGAGGAGAAGGCATGGCAGTGGGAGTGTGAAGGGCAGGAGAAGGCATGGCAGCGGGAGTGTGAAGGGAGGAGAAGGCATGGCAGCGGGAGTGTGAAGAGAGGAGAAGGCATGGCAGCGGGAGTGTGAAGGGAGGAGAAGGCATGGCAGCGGGAGTGTGAAGAGAGGAGAAGGCATGGCAGCGGGAGTGTGAAGGGAGGAGAGGGCATGGCAGCGGGAGTGTGAAGAGAGGAGAGGGCATGGCAGAGGGAGCGTGAAGGGAGGAGAAGGCATGGCAGCGGGAGTGTGAAGGGAGGAGAAGGCATGGCAGTGAGAGTGTGAAGGGAGGAGAAGGCATGGCAGCGGGAGTGTGAAGGGAGGAGAAGGCATGGCAGCGGGAGTGTGAAGGGGAAAGGAGAAGGCATGGCAGTGAGAGTGTGAAGGGAGGAGAAGGCATGGCAGCGGGAGTGTGAAGAGAGGAGAGGGCATGGCAGTGAGAGTGTGAAGGGAGGAGAAGGCATGGCAGCGGGAGTGTGAAGGGAGGAGAAGGCATGGCAGCGGGAGTGTGAAGGGAGGAGAAGGCATGGCAGCGGGAGTGTGAAGAGAGGAGAAGGCATGGCAGCGGGAGTGTGAAGAGAGGAGAAGGCATGGCAGCGGGAGTGTGAAGGGAGGAGAAGGCATGGCAGCGGGAGTGTGAAGGGAGGAGAGGGCATGGCAGCGGGAGTGTGGGAGAAGGCATGGCAGCGGGAGTGTGAAGGGAGGAGAAGGCATGGCAGCGGGAGTGTGAAGGGGAAAGGAGAAGGCATGGCAGTGGGAATGTGAAGGGAGGAGAAGGCATGGCAGCGGGAGTGTGAAGAGAGGAGAGGGCATGGCAGCGGGAGTGTGAAGGGAGGAGAGGGCATGGCAGTGGGAATGTGAAGGGAGGAGAAGGCATGGCAGCGGGAGTGTGAAGAGAGGAGAAGGCATGGCAGCGGGAGTGTGAAGGGAGGAGAGGGCATGGCAGCGGGAGTGTGGGAGAAGGCATGGCAGCGGGAGTGTGAAGGGAGGAGAAGGCATGGCAGCGGGAGTGTGAAGGGAGGAGAGGGCATGGCAGCGGGAGTGTGGGAGAAGGCATGGCAGCGGGAGTGTGAAGGGAGGAGAAGGCATGGCAGCGGGAGTGTGAAGGGGAAAGGAGAAGGCATGGCAGCGGGAGTGTGAAGGGGAGGAGAAGGCATGGCAGCGGGAGTGTGAAGAGAGGAGAAGGCATGGCAGTGAGAGTGTGAAGAGAGGAGAGGGCATGGCAGCGGGAGTGTGAAGGGAGGAGAAGGCATGGCAGCGGGAGTGTGAAGAGAGGAGAAGGCATGGCAGCGGGAGTGTGAAGAGAGGAGAGGGCATGGCAGTGAGAGTGTGAAGGGAGGAGAAGGCATGGCAGCGGGAGTGTGAAGAGAGGAGAAGGCATGGCAGCGGGAGTGTGAAGAGAGGAGAAGGCATGGCAGCGGGAGTGTGAAGGGAGGAGAAGGCATGGCAGCGGGAGTGTGAAGGGAGGAGAAGGCATGGCAGCGGGAGTGTGAAGGGAGGAGAGGGCATGGCAGCGGGAGTGTGGGAGAAGGCATGGCAGCGGGAGTGTGAAGGGAGGAGAAGGCATGGCAGCGGGAGTGTGAAGGGGAAAGGAGAAGGCATGGCAGCGGGAGTGTGAAGGGGAGGAGAAGGCATGGCAGCGGGAATGTGAAGAGAGGAGAAGGCATGGCAGTGAGAGTGTGAAGAGAGGAGAGGGCATGGCAGCGGGAGTGTGAAGGGAGGAGAAGGCATGGCAGCGGGAGTGTGAAGAGAGGAGAAGGCATGGCAGCGGGAGTGTGAAGAGAGGAGAGGGCATGGCAGTGAGAGTGTGAAGGGAGGAGAAGGCATGGCAGCGGGAGTGTGAAGAGAGGAGAAGGCATGGCAGCGGGAGTGTGAAGAGAGGAGAAGGCATGGCAGCGGGAGTGTGAAGGGAGGAGAAGGCATGGCAGCGGGAGTGTGAAGGGAGGAGAAGGCATGGCAGCGGGAGTGTGAAGGGAGGAGAAGGCATGGCAGCGGGAGTGTGAAGGGAGGAGAGGGCATGGCAGCGGGAGTGTGAAGGGAGGAGAAGGCATGGCAGCGGGAGTGTGAAGGGAGGAGAAGGCATGGCAGTGAGAGTGTGAAGGGAGGAGAAGGCATGGCAGCGGGAGTGTGAAGGGAGGAGAAGGCATGGCAGTGAGAGTGTGAAGGGAGGAGAAGGCATGGCAGCGGGAGTGTGAAGAGAGGAGAGGGCATGGCAGTGAGAGTGTGAAGGGAGGAGAAGGCATGGCAGCGGGAGTGTGAAGGGAGGAGAGGGCATGGCAGCGGGAGTGTGAAGGGAGGAGAGGGCATGGCAGCGGGAGTGTGGGAGAAGGAATGGCAGCGGGAGTGTGAAGGGAGGAGAAGGCATGGCAGCGGGAGTGTGAAGGGAGGAGAGGGCATGGCAGCGGGAGTGTGGGAGAAGGCATGGCAGCGGGAGTGTGAAGGGAGGAGAAGGCATGGCAGCGGGAGTGTGAAGGGGAAAGGAGAAGGCATGGCAGCGGGAGTGTGAAGGGGAGGAGAAGGCATGGCAGCGGGAGTGTGAAGAGAGGAGAAGGCATGGCAGTGAGAGTGTGAAGAGAGGAGAGGGCATGGCAGCGGGAGTGTGAAGGGAGGAGAAGGCATGGCAGCGGGAGTGTGAAGAGAGGAGAAGGCATGGCAGCGGGAGTGTGAAGAGAGGAGAGGGCATGGCAGTGAGAGTGTGAAGGGAGGAGAAGGCATGGCAGCGGGAGTGTGAAGAGAGGAGAAGGCATGGCAGCGGGAGTGTGAAGAGAGGAGAAGGCATGGCAGCGGGAGTGTGAAGGGAGGAGAAGGCATGGCAGCGGGAGTGTGAAGGGAGGAGAAGGCATGGCAGCGGGAGTGTGAAGGGAGGAGAAGGCATGGCAGCGGGAGTGTGAAGGGAGGAGAGGGCATGGCAGCGGGAGTGTGAAGGGAGGAGAAGGCATGGCAGCGGGAGTGTGAAGGGAGGAGAAGGCATGGCAGTGAGAGTGTGAAGAGAGGAGAAGGCATGGCAGCGGGAGTGTGAAGGGAGGAATAGGCATGGCAGTGAGAGTGTGAAGGGAGGAGAAGGCATGGCAGCGGGAGTGTGAAGAGAGGAGAGGGCATGGCAGTGAGAGTGTGAAGGGAGGAGAAGGCATGGCAGCGGGAGTGTGAAGGGAGGAGAGGGCATGGCAGCGGGAGTGTGAAGGGAGGAGAAGGCATGGCAGCGGGAGTGTGAAGGGAGGAGAAGGCATGGCAGCGGGAGTGTGAAGGGAGGAGAAGGCATGGCAGCGGGAGTGTGAAGAGAGGAGAGGGCATGGCAGCGGGAGTGTGAAGGGGAAGATAAGGCATGGCAGCGGGAGTGTGAAGGGAGGAGAAGGCATGGCAGCGGGAGTGTGAAGGGAGGAGAGGGCATGGCAGTGAGAGTGTGAAGGGAGGAGAAGGCATGGCAGCGGGAGTGTGAAGAGAGGAGAAGGCATGGCAGCGGGAGTGTGAAGGGAGGAGAAGGCATGGCAGCGGGAGTGTGAAGGGAGGAGAGGGCATGGCAGCGGGAGTGTGAAGGGGAAAGGAGAGGGCATGGCAGTGAGAGTGTGAAGAGAGGAGAAGGCATGGCAGCGGGAGTGTGAAGGGAGGAGAAGGCATGGCAGCGGGAGTGTGAAGGGAGGAGAAGGCATGGCAGCGGGAGTGTGAAGGGAGGAGAAGGCATGGCAGCGGGAGTGTGAAGGGAGGAGAAGGCATGGCAGCGGGAGTGTGAAGGGAGGAGAAGGCATGGCAGCGGGAGTGTGAAGGGAGGAGAAGGCATGGCAGCGGGAGTGTGAAGGGAGGAGAAGGCATGGCAGCGGGAGTGTGAAGGGGAAAGGAGAAGGCATGGCAGTGAGAGTGTGAAGGGAGGAGAAGGCATGGCAGCGGGAGTGTGAAGAGAGGAGAGGGCATGGCAGTGAGAGTGTGAAGAGAGGAGAAGGCATGGCAGCGGGAGTGTGAAGGGAGGAGAAGGCATGGCAGTGGGAGTGTGAAGGGAGGAGAAGGCATGGCAGCGGGAGTGTGAAGGGAGGAGAAGGCATGGCAGCGGGAGTGTGAAGGGAGGAGAAGGCATGGCAGCGGGAGTGTGAAGGGAGGAGAGGGCATGGCAGCGGGAGCGTGAAGGGAGGAGAGGGCATGGCAGCGGGAGTGTGAAGGGAGGAGAAGGCATGGCAGTGAGAGTGTGAAGGGAGGAGAAGGCATGGCAGCGGGAGTGTGAAGGGAGGAGAAGGCATGGCAGCGGGAGTGTGAAGGGGAAAGGAGAAGGCATGGCAGTGAGAGTGTGAAGGGAGGAGAAGGCATGGCAGCGGGAGTGTGAAGAGAGGAGAGGGCATGGCAGTGAGAGTGTGAAGGGAGGAGAAGGCATGGCAGCGGGAGTGTGAAGAGAGGAGAAGGCATGGCAGCGGGAGTGTGAAGAGAGGAGAAGGCATGGCAGCGGGAGTGTGAAGGGAGGAGAAGGCATGGCAGTGAGAGTGTGAAGAGAGGAGAAGGCATGGCAGCGGGAGTGTGAAGGGAGGAGAGGGCATGGCAGCGGGAGTGTGAAGGGAGGAGAAGGCATGGCAGCGGGAGTGTGAAGAGAGGAGAAGGCATGGCAGCGGGAGTGTGAAGAGAGGAGAAGGCATGGCAGCGGGAGTGTGAAGGGAGGAGAAGGCATGGCAGCGGGAGTGTGAAGGGAGGAGAAGGCATGGCAGCGGGAGTGTGAAGAGAGGAGAAGGCATGGCAGCGGGAGTGTGAAGAGAGGAGAAGGCATGGCAGCGGGAGTGTGAAGGGAGGAGAGGGCATGGCAGCGGGAGTGTGGGAGAAGGCATGGCAGCGGGAGTGTGAAGGGAGGAGAAGGCATGGCAGCGGGAGTGTGAAGGGGAAAGGAGAAGGCATGGCAGTGGGAATGTGAAGGGAGGAGAAGGCATGGCAGCGGGAGTGTGAAGGGAGGAGAAGGCATGGCAGCGGGAGTGTGAAGAGAGGAGAAGGCATGGCAGCGGGAGTGTGAAGGGAGGAGAGGGCATGGCAGCGGGAGTGTGGGAGAAGGCATGGCAGCGGGAGTGTGAAGGGAGGAGAAGGCATGGCAGCGGGAGTGTGAAGGGAGGAGAGGGCATGGCAGCGGGAGTGTGGGAGAAGGCATGGCAGCGGGAGTGTGAAGGGAGGAGAAGGCATGGCAGCGGGAATGTGAAGGGGAAAGGAGAAGGCATGGCAGCGGGAGTGTGAAGGGGAGGAGAAGGCATGGCAGCGGGAGTGTGAAGAGAGGAGAAGGCATGGCAGCGGGAGTGTGAAGGGAGGAGAAGGCATGGCAGTGAGAGTGTGAAGAGAGGAGAGGGCATGGCAGCGGGAGTGTGAAGGGAGGAGAAGGCATGGCAGCGGGAGTGTGAAGGGAGGAGAAGGCATGGCAGTGAGAGTGTGAAGGGAGGAGAAGGCATGGCAGCGGGAGTGTGAAGAGAGGAGAGGGCATGGCAGTGAGAGTGTGAAGGGAGGAGAAGGCATGGCAGCGGGAGTGTGAAGGGAGGAGAAGGCATGGCAGCGGGAGTGTGAAGGGAGGAGAAGGCATGGCAGCGGGAGTGTGAAGAGAGGAGAGGGCATGGCAGTGAGAGTGTGAAGAGAGGAGAAGGCATGGCAGCGGGAGTGTGAAGGGAGGAGAAGGCATGGCAGCGGGAGTGTGAAGGGAGGAGAGGGCATGGCAGCGGGAGTGTGGGAGAAGGCATGGCAGCGGGAGTGTGAAGGGAGGAGAAGGCATGGCAGCGGGAGTGTGAAGGGGAAAGGAGAAGGCATGGCAGTGGGAATGTGAAGGGAGGAGAAGGCATGGCAGCGGGAGTGTGAAGAGAGGAGAAGGCATGGCAGCGGGAGTGTGAAGGGAGGAGAGGGCATGGCAGCGGGAGTGTGGGAGAAGGCATGGCAGCGGGAGTGTGAAGGGAGGAGAAGGCATGGCAGCGGGAGTGTGAAGGGAGGAGAGGGCATGGCAGAGGGAGTGTGGGAGAAGGCATGGCAGCGGGAGTGTGAAGGGAGGAGAAGGCATGGCAGCGGGAGTGTGAAGGGGAAAGGAGAAGGCATGGCAGCGGGAGTGTGAAGGGAGGAGAGGGCATGGCAGCGGGAGTGTGAAGGGAGGAGAAGGCATGGCAGCGGGAGTGTGAAGAGAGGAGAGGGCATGGCAGCGGGAGTGTGAAGGGAGGAGAAGGCATGGCAGCGGGAGTGTGAAGGGGAAAGGAGAAGGCATGGCAGCGGGAGTGTGAAGGGAGGAGAAGGCATGGCAGCGGGAGTGTGAAGGGAGGAGAAGGCATGGCAGCGGGAGTGTGAAGGGAGGAGAGGGCATGGCAGCGGGAGTGTGAAGGGAGGAGAAGGCATGGCAGAGGGAGTGTGAAGAGAGGAGAAGGCATGGCAGCGGGAGTGTGAAGAGAGGAGAAGGCATGGCAGCGGGAGTGTGAAGGGAGGAGAAGGCATGGCAGCGGGAGTGTGAAGGGAGGAGAGGGCATGGCAGCGGGAGTGTGAAGGGAGGAGAGGGCATGGCAGCGGGAGTGTGGGAGAAGGCATGGCAGCGGGAGTGTGAAGGGAGGAGAAGGCATGGCAGCGGGAGTGTGAAGGGGAAAGGAGAAGGCATGGCAGTGGGAATGTGAAGGGAGGAGAAGGCATGGCAGCGGGAGTGTGAAGAGAGGAGAAGGCATGGCAGCGGGAGTGTGAAGGGAGGAGAGGGCATGGCAGCGGGAGTGTGAAGAGAGGAGAGGGCATGGCAGCGGGAGTGTGAAGGGAGGAGAAGGCATGGCAGCGGGAGTGTGAAGAGAGGAGAAGGCATGGCAGCGGGAGTGTGGGAGAAGGCATGGCAGCGGGAGTGTGAAGGGAGGAGAAGGCATGGCAGTGGGAGTGTGGGAGAAGGCATGGCAGCGGGAGTGTGAAGGGAGGAGAAGGCATGGCAGCGGGAGTGTGAAGGGGAAAGGAGAAGGCATGGCAGCGGGAGTGTGAAGGGGAGGAGAAGGCATGGCAGCGGGAGTGTGAAGAGAGGAGAAGGCATGGCAGCGGGAGTGTGAAGGGAGGAGAAGGCATGGCAGCGGGAGTGTGAAGAGAGGAGAAGGCATGGCAGCGGGAGTGTGAAGAGAGGAGAGGGCATGGCAGCGGGAGTGTGAAGGGAGGAGAAGGCATGGCAGCGGGAGTGTGAAGGGGAAAGGAGAAGGCATGGCAGTGAGAGTGTGAAGGGAGAAGAAGGCATGGCAGCGGGAGTGTGAAGAGAGGAGAAGGCATGGCAGCGGGAGTGTGAAGGGAGGAGAGGGCATGGCAGTGAGAGTGTGAAGGGAGGAGAAGGCATGGCAGCGGGAGTGTGAAGAGAGGAGAAGGCATGGCAGCGGGAGTGTGAAGAGAGGAGAAGGCATGGCAGCGGGAGTGTGAAGGGAGGAGAAGGCATGGCAGTGGGAGTGTGAAGGGAGGAGAAGGCATGGCAGCGGGAGTGTGAAGGGAGGAGAAGGCATGGCAGCGGGAGTGTGAAGGGAGGAGAAGGCATGGCAGCGGGAGTGTGAAGGGAGGAGAGGGCATGGCAGCGGGAGTGTGAAGGGAGGAGAAGGCATGGCAGTGAGAGTGTGAAGGGAGGAGAAGGCATGGCAGCGGGAGTGTGAAGGGAGGAGAAGGCATGGCAGCGGGAGTGTGAAGGGAGGAGAAGGCATGGCAGCGGGAGTGTGAAGGGAGGAGAAGGCATGGCAGCGGGAGTGTGAAGGGAGGAGAAGGCATGGCAGCGGGAGTGTGAAGAGAGGAGAAGGCATGGCAGCGGGAGTGTGAAGAGAGGAGAAGGCATGGCAGTGAGAGTGTGAAGGGAGGAGAAGGCATGGCAGCGGGAGTGTGAAGGGAGGAGAAGGCATGGCAGCGGGAGTGTGAAGGGAGGAGAGGGCATGGCAGCGGGAGTGTGGGAGAAGGCATGGCAGCGGGAGTGTGAAGGGAGGAGAAGGCATGGCAGCTGGAGTGTGAAGGGGAAAGGAGAAGGTATGGCAGTGGGAATGTGAAGGGAGGAGAAGGCATGGCAGCGGGAGTGTGTAGAGAGGAGAAGGCATGGCAGCGGGAGTGTGAAGGGAGGAGAGGGCATGGCAGCGGGAGTGTGAAGAAAGGAGAGGGCATGGCAGCGGGAGTGTGAAGGGAGGAGAAGGCATGGCAGCGGGAGTGTGAAGAGAGGAGAAGGCATGGCAGCGGGAGTGTGGGAGAAGGCATGGCAGCGGGAGTGTGAAGGGAGGAGAAGGCATGGCAGTGGGAGTGTGGGAGAAGGCATGGCAGCGGGAGTGTGAAGGGAGGAGAAGGCATGGCAGCGGGAGTGTGAAGGGGAAAGGAGAAGGCATGGCAGCGGGAGTGTGAAGAGTGGAGAAGGCATGGCAGCGGGAGTGTGAAGAGAGGAGAGGGCATGGCAGTGAGAGTGTGAAGGGAGGAGAAGGCATGGCAGCGGGAGTGTGAAGAGAGGAGAAGGCATGGCAGCGGGAGTGTGAAGGGAGGAGAAGGCATGGCAGCGGGAGTGTGAAGGGAGGAGAAGGCATGGCAGCGGGAGTGTGAAGGGAGGAGAAGGCATGGCAGCGGGAGTGTGAAGAGAGGAGAAGGCATGGCAGCGGGAGTGTGAAGGGAGGAGAAGGCATGGCAGCGGGAGTGTGAAGGGAGGAGAGGGCATGGCAGCGGGAGTGTGGGAGAAGGCATGGCAGCGGGAGTGTGAAGGGAGGAGAAGGCATGGCAGCGGGAGTGTGAAGGGGAAAGGAGAAGGCATGGCAGTGGGAATGTGAAGGGAGGAGAAGGCATGGCAGCGGGAGTGTGAAGAGAGGAGAAGGCATGGCAGCGGGAGTGTGAAGGGAGGAGAGGGCATGGCACGGGAGTGTGGGAGAAGGCATGGCAGCGGGAGTGTGAAGGGAGGAGAAGGCATGGCAGCGGGAGTGTGAAGGGAGGAGAGGGCATGGCAGCGGGAGTGTGGGAGAAGGCATGGCAGCGGGAGTGTGAAGGGAGGAGAAGGCATGGCAGCGGGAGTGTGAAGGGGAAAGGAGAAGGCATGGCAGCGGGAGTGTGAAGGGGAGGAGAAGGCATGGCAGCGGGAGTGTGAAGGGAGGAGAAGGCATGGCAGCGGGAGTGTGAAGAGAGGAGAAGGCATGGCAGCGGGAGTGTGAAGGGAGGAGAAGGCATGGCAGTGAGAGTGTGAAGGGAGGAGAAGGCATGGCAGCGGGAGTGTGAAGAGAGGAGAAGGCATGGCAGCGGGAGTGTGAAGAGAGGAGAGGGCATGGCAGCGGGAGTGTGAAGGGAGGAGAAGGCATGGCAGCGGGAGTGTGAAGGGAGGAGAAGGCATGGCAGCGGGAGTGTGAAGAGAGGAGAGGGCATGGCAGCGGGAGTGTGAAGGGAGGAGAAGGCATGGCAGCGGGAGTGTGAAGAGAGGAGAGGGCATGGCAGCGGGAGTGTGAAGGGAGGAGAAGGCATGGCAGCGGGAGTGTGAAGGGAGGAGAAGGCATGGCAGTGAGAGTGTTAAGGGAGGAGAAGGCATGGCAGCGGCGAGTGTGAAGAGAGGAGAAGGCATGGCAGTGAGAGTGTGAAGGGAGGAGAAGGCATGGCAGCGGGAGTGTGAAGAGAGGAGAAGGCATGGCAGCGGGAGTGTGAAGGGAGGAGAAGGCATGGCAGCGGGAGTGTGAAGGGAGGAGAAGGCATGGCAGCGGGAGTGTGAAGGGAGGAGAAGGCATGGCAGCGGGAGTGTGAAGGGAGGAGAGGGCATGGCAGCGGGAGTGTGGGAGAAGGCATGGCAGCGGGAGTGTGAAGGGAGGAGAAGGCATGGCAGCGGGAGTGTGAAGGGGAAAGGAGAAGGCATGGCAGTGGGAATGTGAAGGGAGGAGAAGGCATGGCAGCGGGAGTGTGAAGAGAGGAGAAGGCATGGCAGCGGGAGTGTGAAGGGAGGAGAAGGCATGGCAGCGGGAGTGTGAAGGGAGGAGAGGGCATGGCAGCGGGAGTGTGGGAGAAGGCATGGCAGCGGGAGTGTGAAGGGAGGAGAAGGCATGGCAGCGGGAGTGTGAAGGGAGGAGAGGGCATGGCAGCGGGAGTGTGGGAGAAGGCATGGCAGCGGGAGTGTGAAGGGAGGAGAAGGCATGGCAGCGGGAGTGTGAAGGGGAAAGGAGAAGGCATGGCAGCGGGAGTGTGAAGGGAGGAGAGGGCATGGCAGCGGGAGTGTGAAGGGGAGGAGAAGGCATGGCAGCGGGAGTGTGAAGAGAGGAGAAGGCATGGCAGCGGGAGTGTGAAGGGAGGAGAGGGCATGGCAGCGGGAGTGTGAAGGGAGGAGAAGGCATGGCAGCGGGAGTGTGAAGAGAGGAGAAGGCATGGCAGCGGGAGTGTGAAGGGAGGAGAAGGCATGGCAGTGAGAGTGTGAAGAGAGGAGAGGGCATGGCAGCGGGAGTGTGAAGGGAGGAGAAGGCATGGCAGCGGGAGTGTGAAGGGAGGAGAAGGAATGGCAGCGGGAGTGTGAAGGGAGGAGAAGGCATGGCAGCGGGAGTGTGAAGGGGAAAGGAGAAGGCATGGCAGTGAGAGTGTGAAGGGAGAAGAAGGCATGGCAGCGGGAGTGTGAAGAGAGGAGAAGGCATGGCAGCGGGAGTGTGAAGGGAGGAGAAGGCATGGCAGCGGGAGTGTGAAGGGAGGAGAGGGCATGGCAGCGGGAGTGTGGGAGAAGGCATGGCAGTGAGAGTGTGAAGGGAGGAGAAGGCATGGCAGCGGGAGTGTGAAGGGAGGAGAAGGCATGGCAGCGGGAGTGTGAAGGGAGGAGAAGGCATGGCAGCGGGAGTGTGAAGGGAGGAGAAGGCATGGCAGCGGGAGTGTGAAGGGGAAAGGAGAAGGCATGGCAGCGGGAGTGTGAAGGGGAGGAGAAGGCATGGCAGCGGGAGTGTGAAGGGAGGAGAGGGCATGGCAGCGGGAGTGTGGGAGAAGGCATGGCAGTGGGAATGTGAAGGGAGGAGAAGGCATGGCAGCGGGAGTGTGAAGGGGAAAGGAGAAGGCATAGCAGTGAGAGTGTGAAGGGAGGAGAAGGCATGGCAGCGGGAGTGTGAAGGGAGGATAAGGCATGGCAGCGGGAGTGTGAAGGGAGGAGAGGGCATGGCAGCGGGAGTGTGGGAGAAGGCATGGCAGCGGGAGTGTGAAGGGAGGAGAAGGCATGGCAGCGGGAGTGTGAAGGGGAAAGGAGAAGGCATGGCAGTGAGAGTGTGAAGGGAGAAGAAGGCATGGCAGCGGGAGTGTGAAGAGAGGAGAAGGCATGGCAGCGGGAGTGTGAAGGGAGGAGAAGGCATGGCAGCGGGAGTGTGAAGGGAGGAGAGGGCATGGCAGCGGGAGTGTGGGAGAAGGCATGGCAGTGAGAGTGTGAAGGGAGGAGAAGGCATGGCAGCGGGAGTGTGAAGGGAGGAGAAGGCATGGCAGCGGGAGTGTGAAGGGAGGAGAAGGCATGGCAGCGGGAGTGTGAAGGGAGGAGAAGGCATGGCAGCGGGAGTGTGAAGGGGAAAGGAGAAGGCATGGCAGCGGGAGTGTGAAGGGGAGGAGAAGGCATGGCAGCGGGAGTGTGAAGGGAGAGAGGGCATGGCAGCGGGAGTGTGGGAGAAGGCATGGCAGTGGGAATGTGAAGGGAGAGAAGGCATGGCAGCGGGAGTGTGAAGGGGAAAGGAGAAGGCATAGCAGTGAGAGTGTGAAGGGAGGAGAAGGCATGGCAGCGGGAGTGTGAAGGAGGATAAGGCATGGCAGCGGGAGTGTGAAGGAGGAGAGGGCATGGCAGCGGGAGTGTGGGAGAAGGCATGGCAGCGGGAGTGTGAAGGGAGGAGAAGGCATGGCAGCGGGAGTGTGAAGGGAGGAGAGGGCATGGCAGCGGGAGTGTGGGAGAAGGCATGGCAGCGGGAGTGTGAAGGGAGGAGAAGGCATGGCAGCGGGAGTGTGAAGGGGAAAGGAGAAGGCATGGCAGCGGGAGTGTGAAGGGGAGGAGAAGGCATGGCAGCGGGAGTGTGAAGAGAGGAGAAGGCATGGCAGCGGGAGTGTGAAGGGAGGAGAAGGCATGGCAGGGAGAGTGTGAAGAGAGGAGAGGGCATGGCAGCGGGAGTGTGAAGGGAGGAGAAGGCATGGCAGCGGGAGTGTGAAGAGAGGAGAAGGCATGGCAGCGGGAGTGTGAAGAGAGGAGAGGCATGGCAGTGAGAGTGTGAAGGGAGGAGAAGGCATGGCAGCGGGAGTGTGAAGGGAGGAGAAGGCATGGCAGCGGGAGTGTGAAGGGGCAGGAGAAGGCATGGCAGCGGGAGTGTGAAGGGAGGAGAAGGCATGGCAGCGAGAGTGTGAAGGGGGCAGGAGAAGGCATGGCAGCGGAGTGTGAAGGGAGGAGAAGGCATGGCAGCGGGAGTGTGAAGGGAGGAGAAGGCATGGCAGGAGTGTGAAGGGAGGAGAAGGCATGGCAGCGGGAGTGTGAAGGAGAGAAGGCATGGCAGGGAGAGTGTGAAGGGAGGAGAAGGCATGGCAGCGGGAGTGTGAAGGAGGAGGAAGGGCATGCAGTGAGAGTGTGAAGGGAGGAGAGGGCATGGCAGCGGGAGTGTGAAGGGGAGGAGAAGGCATGGCAGCGGGAGTGTGAAGGGAGGAGAAGGCATGGCAGCGGGAGTGTGAAGGAGGAGAAGGGCATGGCAGCGGGAGTGTGAAGGGAGGAGAAGGCATGGCAGCGGGAGTGTGAAGGGAGGAGAAGGCATGGCAGCGGGAGTGTGAAGAGAGGAGAAGGCATGGCAGCGGGAGTGTGAAGGGAGGAGAAGGCATGGCAGCGGGAGTGTGAAGGAGGAGAAGCATGGCAGCGGGAGTGTGAAGGGAGGAGAGGGCATGGCAGTGAGAGTGTGAAGGGAGGAGAAGGCATGGCAGCGGGAGTGTGAAGAGAGGAGAAGGCATGGCAGCGGGAGTGTGAAGGGAGGAGAAGGCATGGCAGCGGGAGTGTGAAGGGAGGAGAGGGCATGGCAGCGGGAGTGTGAAGGGGAAAGGAGAAGGCATGGCAGTGAGAGTGTGAAGAGAGGAGAAGGCATGGCAGCGGGAGTGTGAAGGGAGGAGAAGGCATGGCAGCGGGAGTGTGAAGGGAGGAGAAGGCATGGCAGCGGGAGTGTGAAGGGAGGAGAAGGCATGGCAGCGGGAGTGTGAAGGGAGGAGAAGGCATGGCAGCGGGAGTGTGAAGGGAGGAGAAGGCATGGCAGCGGGAGTGTGAAGGGAGAAGAAGGCATGGCAGCGGGAGTGTGAAGGGGAAAGGAGAAGGCATGGCAGTGAGAGTGTGAAGGGAGGAGAAGGCATGGCAGCGGGAGTGTGAAGAGAGGAGAGGCATGGCAGGGAGAGTGTAAAGGGAGGAGAAGGCATGGCAGCGGGAGTGTGAAGAGAGGAGAAGGCCTGGCAGCGGGAGTGTGAAGGGAGGAGAAGGCATGGCAGCGGGAGTGTGAAGAGAGGAGAAGGCCTGGCAGCGGGAGTGTGAAGGGAGGAGAAGGCATGGCAGCGGGAGTGTGAAGAGAGGAGAAGGCATGGCAGCGGGAGTGTGAAGCGAGGAGAAGGCATGGCAGCGGGAGTGTGAAGAGAGGAGAAGGGCCTGGCAGCGGGAGTGTGAAGAGAGGAGAAGGCATGGCAGCGGGAGTGTGAAGGGCAGGAGAAGGCATGGCAGCGGGAGTGTGAAGGGAGGAGAAGGCATGGCAGGCGGGAGTGTGAAGGGAGGAGAAGGCATGGCAGCGGGAGTGTGGGAGAGAGGCATGGCAGCGGGAGTGTGAAGGAGGAGAAGGCATGGCAGCGGGAGTGTGAAGGGAGGAGAGGGCATGGCAGCGGGAGTGTGAAGGGAGGAGAAGGCATGGCAGCGGGAGTGTGAAGGGAGGAGAAGGCATGGCAGCGGAGTGTGAAGGGAGGAGAAGGCATGGCAGCGGGAGTGTGAAGAGAGGAGAAGGCATGGCAGCGGGAGTGTGAAGGGAGGAAAGGCATGGCAGCGGGAGTGTGAAGGGAGGAGAGGGCATGGCAGCGGGAGTGTGGGAGAAGGGCATGGCAGCGGGAGTGTGAAGGGAGGAGAAGGCATGGCAGCGGGAGTGTGAAGGGAGGAGAGGCATGGCAGCGGGAGTGTGGGAGAAGGCATGGCAGCGGGAGTGTGAAGGGAGGAGAAGGCATGGCAGCGGAGTGTGAAGGGGAAAGGAGAAGGCATGGCAGCGGGAGTGTGAAGGGAGGAGAAGGCATGGCAGCGGGAGTGTGAAGAGAGGAGAAGGCATGGCAGCGGGGAGTGTGAAGGGAGGAGAAGGCATGGCAGTGAGAGTGTGAAGAGAGAGAGGGCATGGCAGCGGGAGTTGTGAAGGGAGGAGAAGGCATGGCAGCGGGAGTGTGAAGGGAGGAGAACGGCATGGCAGTGAGAGTGTGAAGGGAGGAGAAGGCATGGCAGTGAGAGTGTGAAGGGAGGAGAAGGCATGGCAGCGGGAGTGTGAAGGGAGGAGAGGGCATGGCAGCGGGAGTGTGAAGGGAGGAGAGGGCATGGCAGCGGGAGTGTGAAGGGAGGAGAAGGCATGGCAGTGAGAGTGTGAAGGGAGGAGAAGGCATGGCAGTGAGAGTGTGAAGGGAGGAGAAGGCATGGCAGCGGGAGTGTGAAGGGAGGAGAGGGCATGGCAGTGAGAGTGTGAAGGGAGGAGAAGGCATGGCAGCGGGAGTGTGAAGGGAGGAGAGGGCATGGCAGTGAGAGTGTGAAGGGAGGAGAAGGGATGGCAGCGGGAGTGTTAAGAGAGGAGAGGCATGGCAGTGAGAGTGTGAAGGGAGGAGAAGGCATGGCAGTGAGAGTGTGAAGGGAGGAGAAGGCATGGCAGTGAGAGTGTGAAGGGAGGAGAAGGCATGGCAGCGGGAGTGTGAAGAGAGGAGAGGGCATGGCAGTGAGAGTGTGAAGGGAGGAGAAGGCATGGCAGCGGGAGTGTGAAGAGAGGAGAAGGCATGGCAGCGGGAGTGTGAAGGGAGGAGAAGGCATGGCAGTGAGAGTGTGAAGGGAGGAGAAGGCATGGCAGCGGGAGTGTGAAGGGAGGAGAAGGCATGGCAGCGGGAGTGTGAAGAGAGGAGAGGGCATGGCAGTGAGAGTGTGAAGAGAGAGAAGGCATGGCAGCGGGAGTGTGAAGGGAGGAGAAGGCATGGCAGCGGGAGTGAGGGAGAGGGCATGGCAGCGGGATGGGGAGAAGGCATGGCAGCGGGAGTGTGAAGGGAGGAGAAGGCATGGCAGCGGGAGTGTGAAGGGGAAAGGAGAAGGCATGGCAGTGGAAAGTGAAGGGAGGAGAAGGCATGGCAGCGGGAGTGTGAAGAGAGGAGAGGCATGGCAGCGGGAGTGTGAAGAGAGGAGGGCATGGCAGCGGAGTGGGAGAAGGCATGCAGCGAGTGTGAAGGAGGAGAAGGCATGGCAGCGGGAGTGTGAAGGAGAGGGCATGCAGCGGAGTGTGGAGAAGGCATGGCAGCGGGAGTGTGAAGGGAGGAGAAGGCATGGCAGCGGAGTGTGAAGGGGAAAGGAGAAGGCATGGCAGCGGGAGTGTGAAGGGAGGAGAGGCATGGCAGCGGGAGTGTGAAGGGGAGGAGAAGGCATGGCAGCGGGAGTGTGAAGAGAGGAGAAGGCATGGCAGCGGGAGTGTGAAGGGAGGAGAGGGCATGGCAGCGGGAGTGTGAAGGGAGGAGAAGGCATGGCAGCGGGAGTGTGAAGAGAGGAGAAGGCATGGCAGCGGGAGTGTGAAGGGAGGAGAAGGCATGGCAGTGAGAGTGTGAAGAGAGGAGGGCATGGCAGCGGGAGTGTGAAGGGAGGAGAAGGCATGGCAGCGGGAGTGTGAAGGGAGGAGAAGGCATGGCAGCTGGAGTGTGAAGGAGGAGAAGGCATGGCAGCGGGAGTGTGAAGGGGCAGGAGAAGGCATGGCAGCGGGAGTGTGAAGGGAGGAGAAGGCATGGCAGCGGGAGTGTGAAGGGAGGAGAAGGCATGGCAGCGGGAGTGTGAAGAGAGGAGAAGGCATGGCAGCGGGAGTGTGAAGAGAGGAGAAGGCATGGCAGCGGGAGTGTGAAGAGGAGGAGAAGGCATGGCAGCGGGAGTGTGAAGGGAGGAGAGGGCATGGCAGCGGAGTTGGAGAAGGCATGGCAGCGGAGTGTGAAGGGAGGAGAAGGCATGGCAGCGGGAGTGTGAAGGGGAAAGGAGAGGGCATGGCAGCGGGAGTGTGAAGGGAGGAGAAGGCATGGCAGCGGAGTGTGAAGGAGAGGAGAAGGCATGGCAGCGGGAGTGTGAAGAGAGGAGAGGCATGGCAGCGGGAGTGTGAAGGGAGGAGAAGGCATGGCAGCGGGAGTGTGAAGGGAAAGGAGAAGGCATGGCAGTGAGAGTGTGAAGGGAGGAGAAGGCATGGCAGCGGGAGTGTGAAGAGAGGAGAAGGCATGGCAGCGGGAGTGTGAAGCGAGGAGAAGGGCATGGCAGCGGGAGTGTGAAGAGAGGAGAAGGCCTGGCAGCGGGAGTGTGAAGGAGGAGAAGGCATGGCAGCGGGAGTGTGAAGGGCAGGAGAAGGCATGGCAGCGGGAGTGTGAGGGAGGAGAAGGCATGGCAGCGGGAGTGTGAAGGAGGAGAAGGCATGGCAGCGGGAGTGTGAGGAGAGAAGGCATGGCAGCGGGAGTGTGAAGGGAGGAGAAGGCATGGCAGCGGGAGTGTGAAGGGAGGAGAGGGCATGGCAGCGGGGAGTGTGAAGGAGGAGAGGCATGGCAGCGGGAGTGTGAAGGAGGAGAAGGCATGGCAGCGGGAGTGTGAAGGAGGAGAAGGCATGGCAGCTGGGAGTGTGAAGAGAGGAGAAGGCATGGCAGCGGAGTGTGAAGGGAGGAGAAGGCATGGCAGCGGGAGTGTGAAGGGAGGAGAGGGCATGGCAGCGGGAGTGTGGGAGAAGGCATGGCAGCGGGAGTGTGAAGGGAGGAGAAGGCATGGCAGCGGGAGTGTGAAGGGAGGAGAGGGCATGGCAGCGGGAGTGTGGGAGAAGGCATGGCCTGCGGGAGTGTGAAGGGAGGAGAAGGCATGGCAGCGGGAGTGTGAAGGGGAAAGGAGAAGCATGGCAGCGGGAGTGTGAAGGGGAGGAGAAGGCATGGCAGCGGGAGTGTGAAGAGAGGAGAAGGCATGGCAGCGGGAGTGTGAAGGGAGGAGAACGCATGGCAGTGAGAGTGTGAAGGGAGGAGAGGGCATGGCAGTGAGAGTGTGAAGGGAGGAGAAGGCATGGCAGCGGGAGTGTGAAGGGAGGAGAGGGCATGGCAGCGGGAGTGTGAAGGGAGGAGAGGGCATGGCAGCGGGAGTGTGAAGGGAGGAGAAGGCATGGCAGTGAGAGTGTGAAGGGAGGAGAAGGCATGGCAGTGAGAGTGTGAAGGGAGGAGAAGGCATGGCAGCGGGAGTGTGAAGGGAGGAGAGGGCATGGCAGTGAGAGTGTGAAGGGAGGAGAAGGCATGGCAGCGGGAGTGTGAAGGAGGAGAAGGCATGGCAGTGAGAGTGTGAAGGGA